>NC_137326.1:90191684-92591684 GCF_965287045.1 Carcharhinus amblyrhynchos
TTTTTCGTAAAGCATCAAGAGGGGCTTTCCTGGTCTGCAGAAGACTCAGTGTGATAGGATCACAAGAGTCCAGTTTCTTTTAATACTTTTCCCACCCCCCCCCACCCCTCACTCCAATTGCCCGTAACTCCTGAACGTGAAGATATCACGCCTGTACATCCAAATATTGACTGCATGCACAACGATGTCATCCCAGGCGAGATGTGTTACCTGATGTGTTGCAAAGATGTCTGATTTTGGTGACCTGTGGTGCTGACCATGCTACCGAATCCATATGAGCAACTCCTCCTGGCATTTAATTGGATTGCTGTTTAGAGTTACACTGGAAATAAAATTCCTGTGGAGTGCTTTAAGGGCAATGCCTGGAAGCCGGAGACAGAGGTTTGTTGGGGAATGCTACTTGTTAATGTAGCTGAGCATGTGAGCGGCAGTTAAAAAGCAGCAGGAGGTAGGAGTACATTTAAGATCATTTACTAGATTCCTGCAAATATCATCTGTATTTTAGGTTTTGCAAATATATACAGTTGTAATTTCAAAACATCAGTTTTTTCTACTTTGGTTTTAATTCTATTTACAAAAAGTCAGGTAAACTCCTATCTAATTTTCAAAATTGTTTTTTGATTTGATTTGATTTAATATTGTCACATGTATTAGCATTGTTGCCTGCCGCACAGTCTGTTTTAACCCTTATATGGTGGACAAGTAACTTTGAGTAGACGTCTTATTAGTATAACCAATATTTATTTATTTAACCCCACACAATCAATAATCACCCACCCGACCTACAGTAAGTTATCTTACAAAAAATACTAGAATTCAAATCCAGTATAAGTTCTTGACTTAACTTTGTGTGACCGGCAAGTGCCCAAGCAGATATTGGCCTTTATCTGTGCACTGGTCTCGGTAGCCGTCTGCATAGTCTGGTCCTTTGGTCTGGTCTGGCATTCTGTCTCTGGTCTTTCTTCCTTCATTCTCGGGTGTGGTGGCTCTCCTCTTGCTGGCGATGTTCACCATTGTTGTAGCTTGTTCATGGGCTCAGAGAGAGAGAGATTCCTGGTCGTGCAGCACCCTTTATACCCTGTTTGGTTTCACGCCCCTTTTTGGCCATTGCCAATCAATTGATCTGGACTTGATCACCCTGATCGATAAGAGTCCAATCAGGAGCTACCACACCGATCTCTGGATGTGTCCCCTGCGGCGATGTCTGTAGGTGTTGCAGGCACGTAGGTCACATACCTTTCTCCTAAATAAGGATTCATGGCACCCCTATGTCTGGCACACAACCCAGTGTGACCGGAAAATCTCTTTCATCCTGGAGATGAAATAAGCCAATGTGACTGTAAAGTCCCTTTCATCCCGGAGATGACCCATATCCTGTTTATTCACTCGTCAGAGTTGCAGCCTGTTTGCCTCTGTCTTTAAACTGCAGCCTGTCGGCTTAGTTTCTTGTCCAATTGTCCCAGAGTGCTTTACAAAACGCCATTTTAGCTGGCCCATTTGACTACAGCATACAGTGAAAAATATTGTTTCTTGCATGCTATACAAAGCATACCGTTCATAGAGAATGAAATGGGTGAGTGCAGAATGTAGTTTCACAGTTATAGCTAGGGTGTAAAGAAAGTTCAACTTAATGCAAGGTAGGTCCCTTCAAAAATCTGATGGCAGCAGGGAAGAAACTTTTTGTGTCGGTTGGTCCGTGACCTCAGACTTTTGTATCTTTTTCCTGACAAAAGAAGATGGAAGAGAGAATGTCCGGGGTGCATGAGGTCCTTAATTATGCTGACTGCTTTGCCAAGGCAGCGGGAAGTGTAGACAGAGTCAGTGAACAGGAGGCTGGTTTGCATGATGGATTGGGCTACATTCACAATCTTGATTTCCTGCACAGTGTTTTGCTTTCATCTTATTTAATTTTGTTTTTCTATTATTTTTCTCACTCCCTCACTAAAGATACTGATTCTTGCTGCAGTCTGATGCCATGGGTATCAGCAGGTCAGGATTTGAACTTTTGGTCTTCAGGGCTGCATTGTCAAAGTAATATGCTAACAAGTGTCTTTATCCACCAGAATCATTGAATATCGATACTCTATTGTTTTAAATCTTGCATCTATATGTATGTCCTATCAGCTTTTTACATATAAATTTATGTATCAATATTTATAATGGTACCAGGGACATGAAACTTCAATGTCAAGCTCAATAAAAGTATATCATATTCGTAATTTTACCACTTGTATGGAAACTTCTGGAACTGTCCTTTATTTAAAATGGACACTAATGATCTATTAAGATGGCTGACAAGAGGTTAGGTGACCTTTGCTTATTTAACATATTAAGCTTGCAGAAAGTTCTGAATTGAATAATTGGAATTGACATACAAAGACAAATGTTATCTGTGGAATTTACACTATCCACTGTTCAAAGTTTACTCAAAACATAGAGCCAATGGACTGTATTGAGAATATTGAAGGGTAGGAAGATGTGGAACAGATCACAGATAAACTTTGTTGCACGTCTTTTAAAATGTACCTTGAGGCTATTTAATCCTTAGGAATGAAAGGGAGGGAAAGGGTACAGGTCAGCATAGTCCACAAGATGTGATGACTGCATTTGGTATAACTTTCAGTCTCTCCAAATTTTCGTTCTCTTCACTATTTTTCCCTTGGTTGTCTTTGCAACACCACATTATTGATTATGGTAAAGCAGCATTTATACTGGCAAGACAAGGGCAAAATACTTTAGCTATTGGAAATCTGAAATAAAAACAAAATGTTAAGAGTATTCAGCAGGTCAGGCAGCATCTGTAATGAGACAGAAAGAGTGACATTTGACTTTGATGCCATTGTAAAGAGGGATGACAACAGACAATATTTACATTAAGCCTATAGGATGTGAAAAAAGTGTACATGTGGATTTGTTAGTGTGTGTAATGTGGCATTATGATTATATTAATAAAAGTTTTATGTCATTTGTATCATTATGCTGATTGTTCACTACTTAAACGCAACGCCTGTAATATTTCTATACCTAGATGTGTCCCTCTAAAGAGCTAACGAGTTTGCCCACCTCTGTACTAATCAAATTGCTGTATTGTGTGAGAAAGGGAAGATGTGATTAATTAAAGAGGGAGGATAAGGCAAGAGGCCAAGTCGGCAATCAGGGAATTGATAATCTGAGTGTGGCAGGAAGGGTCAGAGCGTACAACCCTAAGAGTGCACCAGCATATAAGGCTAGGAAAATGATCAAAGAGGGAGTCAAACACACTTATTCTGAGTACACTCAGCATTCACAACAAGGCAGATGAATTATGGCACAAATCAAAGTAGCCAGTGTGATCTACTTGCCATTATGGAGACATGGGGTGTGATCTTCCCAGCTCGCAGCACCCATCAATCAGAGTGGTAAGCCGAGAAGATAGTGTGAGAGACCAAAAATCCAATTTGCGCCAGGATTGCTATCTTCCCAATCCTGTTTTACAGGTGAGAAACTCCCAGCTGTCAAAGAAGTTGACAGTGTCGGAAGATTACAGTGCTGAGCTTGCCCAGAAGAGTGGCATGGAGGACTCCTTTTTCTCACTGTTACGACACTTGGGGCAGGATTTTCCAGCTGTGCTAACCCGAAAACCAGAAAATCCTGCCTTAGGTCATGGGACCTTTGCATGGTCCACACCAACCCCCACCCCCCCACCACACACACGCTACAATTCCCATAGCGGATGGAATGGAAAAATTCCCCTCTTAGAATTTTCAGGGGTATGTGACATTTAGGAAGGATGGGCAAAAAAAAAGGTGGGGTAGCATTGCTAATAATGGATTAGTTAACTACATTAGTGAGGGAGGATCTTAGATCAGATGATCAGGATGTAGAATCCATCTGGGGGAAGCTACAGAAAATGGGCGGCACAGCAAATATTCATTGGCAAAAGCAACTCCTAGCAAACAATGAGGCAGTGGCAAAGTGGTATTTTCAGTGGACTAACAATCCAGAAACCAAGAGCAAGATCTGGGGACTCGGGTTTGGATCCCACTACAGAAGATGGAGAAATTTAAATTCAATAAGAATCAGGAATTAAAAATCTACTGATGACTGACCATAAAACCATTGTTGTACAAACCCATCTGGTTCATCATATCCATTAGGGAAGGAAATCGGCCATCCTTACCTAGCCTACATGTGACTCCAGATCCACAGCTTGTGATTTTCTTTTTAAAAATGTCTGACTCGCACTCCTGTCCCTGACTGTTAATCAACAGTCTGCCTAACCTAACTCTTCTCGTTCCTGAGGCCCACAAGTTCTGTGAGTTAGGCTGCAGCTCAGCCATTGTGAGTCCAGGTTGCCTTAACAGCAGATATGATTGCCCAGGATTGCAATGTATCCCACAGATTACCACATGCTGCAGTCAGGTCATGTTACCAGTCCTAATCATTTACACACATAAATAAATTTTAAAAAATTATACTCTCCTACCTCGGAGGCAAAATCCTTACTAAATACTGGAGGATGAAAAAAATGGAAAAAGGAGCACTTCTTGCCTCCGCACCAAATTTCCAACTTTGGCGCAGTCTGTTCTCGTGTCTCCTAGTCTGTCGCTACTTTTGGATCATTGACATGGCAAGGATTAAAAGGGGAATAAACATACCCACATAGGAATGAACCTGATAGAAAATCCAAAAAGTAGAAGCAATCCAAGAGTAAGATCATTGGAATGTTCAGAAAGTCTGATCATTTTCTTAATATTGTTTAATGACTTTCTAGTAAACACCACATAACTATATCAACATAAAAACGTTCATAAGATGTGTAACATTTGTCACTTTTTATTTTGTATATCTACCTCAACATAATGAACATGAGGAATCAGATTTGAGGTTATGTTTATAAGGTGACATTAGTTAAGAGTGTTAGCACTTGAATTGATCCAGTGGAAGTGAAGGAACAATGATATATGTCCATGTCAGCTTGGTATCTAACATGAGGACAGATTTGCAGTATTCCCATGCATTTGCTCCCATTGTTCTTCTAAATGGTTATAATTACAGGCTTGAAAGGTATTTTCAAAGAAGTATTAGTGAGTGACTGAAATATATCTTGTCGATGCTGCACACTTCTGCTACCGTGTAGCAGTAGTAGAGTGAGTATAGCAACGGTTGGGTGCTGATCAAAAAAGCTGCTTTGGCCCAGATGATGCCGAGCTTCTTAAATGTTGTTGGAGTAAGCCTGGCAAGTGCAGAGTATTCCATCACATTCCTCAAGGATGTTGGGCAGGATTTGAGGAATCACAATGTGCTGCAGCAAACATTGCTGTGCAAAATGCCTCTGCACTGGCGGTTTTTCAGTAGCAAAACTCCAGGCTCTAAGAACCAGGAGTATGCAACCTTCACAAACTCCTAGGGCGGGATTTTCCAGTCCTGCCTGCAGACAGGATCTTCCAGTCTGGCTGATGGTAACCCACATCCTGGCAAGTGCCCAGCAGCAGGACAGGCAAGACATACGAAATGCTGTAAACTTTGGTGGGACCCAGAGATCCCACCAGCGGTCTATGACAAGCCACTTCTGGGGCCAGAAAATCTCGACCCCCAGATCCAGATGGAAAGTTTATAACGCAGACGGAGGCCATTTAGCCCATCATTCTTGTGCCAGCCAATGTTATTCAACCTTATCTCACTTTCCTGTAGTCCTATAAGTTGCAACACTCTAAATGCATATCCTGGTATTTTTCAAACGTGACAACAGTTTCTACGTCACCACCTTTTCAGGCACTCAGTTCTAGACCCCCATTACTTGTTAGGTGAAAAGATTTTATCTCATTTCCCTTCTAATCCTTTTGACAATTACATTAAATCTATTCCCCAGTTACTGATCTCACGCTAAGAGAAATAGGTCCTTCCAATCCGTTCAATCGAGGGCCTTCATAATTTGATACAACTCAATTAAATCTCCCCTTAGCTTCCTCTGATCCATAGGAAATACGCTCAGCCTGTTCAATCTTTCCTCATCGCTAAAATTTTCTAGTCCAGGCAGCATCCTTGCAAATTTCCTCTGTACACTCTCGAATGGAAGGTCTTGTACCTCAATGGTAGTATCCCTATTTCTGGGCCAGAAACTTAGTACACATTTCAGTATGTGATGGCCATGGAAAATGTGTTCATAACATAGCCATATCCCTCCAATAAGCTGGGTGGCAAGTAATAAAAGTAGGATACTTCATACTTCAGAAGCAATGGCAAACAATTGCAATACTTAGCCAGGCATAATCCATGATTGCTAATGTCTTCTTAGGGCAGTGCTCCGAAAGCTCATGCTACCAAATAAACCTTTGGACTTTAACTTGGTGTTGTGAGACTATTTGTTGTTCTTAGGGCATGGAACCTGAAGAAGGAGGAGGGTCTAACTACTACAATCATATCTTTCTTGTAATGTGATGACTGGTACAATAGCTGTGACTATAATGTTTTACATAGTTCCAGAGTATCTTCCTGCTCTAATATTCTAGCTAATAGAGTAAACCTCCCATCCACCTTCTCGACCACTTTACCTAGCAGTCTGCTACATTTAGAACCTGCATTCCAAGGCTTTCACATTTCTCAGTGTCTAATGACCCCTTATCTTTTTGCCATCCTCTCAGTAACAGTTCTTTTGGTTGGGGAAAATTGTACCTTAGTGCCAGATTATATTTACACCATTTCTGAGTTCACCATCCACTGTTATGTAAGGGAGAGCTCTGAGATTGCCAGAGAGAAGCAGGTGGAGCAAGCATGTGACTTCTTGAAGATTGTATGTTTCTCCCACTGTGAGGGGTCATTAGCTGCATGCATCTCACTTTGTGGACATCACATGACAACTCTGAAATGCGCCACAACAAGGATGGATTCCACTCCCTCAATGTCCGATTAGTGTGTGACCATACGCAGCGGATCAGGCAGGTCAATAGTTGGTGTCCTTGCAGAAGTTATGATGCCTTCATCCTGAAGCAATTCCTTCTATCATCTGGATTTCAGACACCATAATGAACCAAAGGCTAGTTAGTAGATGAGAATGGCTACCCACTGACAACATTACTCATGACTCTGGTGTGCATCCCATGCATAAATAGACAGCACGAATATATGACAATTGTGATGTGAGAAAAACTTTTCCACACAGCGTGTGGTTTGGGCCTGGCTTACATTGCCTAGAAGTGTGATGGATGCAGGTTCAATTGAGACATTCAAAGGGACATTTGATGATTACTTGAAAAGAAACATTGTTCAAGGCGTGGGGAAAATCGGGGGAACGGCACTAAGTTAGGCTGCTTGTTTGGAGAGCTGGTGCAGACACGATGGACCAAATGGCCTCCTTCTGCACTGTAACAATTCTGTGATTCTATGACCCAATGTCATGCTGCTAAGCAACAGTCAATTTGCTCACAGAAATGTCCCACAATGTTCCACATCTGTCAGTTTGCTTTGGGTGGCAGTAACTGAGGGATGAATGTTGGCCAGTCCAATTTGTTTGCTCTTCCAACATTCCCATGCGGTATCTTTCATTCTCTGATGAATGGAGCCTCAGTGTATTGTTGAAGCAGAAAGGCAGCAACTCCAATAGTATTTGCATTCTCTCACTGATGCAGCCTAGATTTTGTGCTTATAGCTTAAGCTCACAATTCTCTTCCTCAGAAGTGAATGTTACCAATGAACCAAGGTTGAAACACTCACATCTGTGTAATTGTAGAAATGCAGCCTTCTCTGCAGCGGAAAATACCTCGAATCTACAATGGTTATCCCAATAATCTCCCCGACCAGAGGTCCTATACACAGCTATTGGTCCTCTCAGGAATGTCTAGTTGATGCCACTGATACCAGTGAAACCATCTAGGGCACCATTGCCAATGAGTTTATTCAATATGAATTTAGCATTCAGGGAAATTTTCTGGACAGTACCCTGATGTGGGGCTTCAATGATTTCATCAGCTCTGTGGTATGCCCCAAAAACATCAAAAACAGAAACTGCTGGAAAATCTGCGCAAATCTGACAGCATCTGTGGAGAGAGAATAGAGCCAATATTTCGGGTCTGATGACCCTTCACCAGAGCTGAAGACAAGGAAAATCACAAGATTTATAATATGAGGATGGGGTCAGGGTGGCGTGGGCGGGGGAGGTGGTTGGAGTGGTATAATGAAGTAATAAAATCATAAAATCCCCTACATTACAGAAGGAGGCCACTCCACCCATCAAACCAACAACAATCCCACTCAGGCTTTATCTATGTAACCCCATTTATCCTGCTAGTCCCCTGACACCAAGTTGTAATTTAGCATGGCCAATCAACCTAACCTGCACATCTTTGGGCTGTGGGAGAAAACCGGAGCAGCTGGAGGAAACCCACACAGACACAGGGAGAACGTGTGAACTCCACACAGACAGTGACCCAAGACAGGAATTGAACCTGGGGTTCCTGGCCCTGTGACGCAGCAGTGCTAACCACTGTGCCAATGTGCCACTGTAACAACTGTGTCAGCATGCCATTGATAGGAATGGCATAGACAAAAAGACAAAGGGAATCTAAATGGTGGTGATAAAGGCAGAGAATGGTGCCAAGAGCGTCCATTCTGAGATTGGAATGTGTAAATGGCAGCAGAACAAACCTGAGGAATGTAGTGGTTGGTCCTAGTACTGAGGGGTGGGGGGGGGGGTGAAAAACAAAATGAAAAGCAAGATTTTAGAAGTGAAAAAATAAAAATATGAAGTAATGAAATGGATGAATAAGATGAGAAAAGAAATTAAATAAACAAAATGGAAATGGGTTGAAGCTGGAGGGGAGAGTTCTTGCTCTGAAGTTGCTGATCATGACGTTCAGTACAGATGGCTGTAAAGTGCCCAACTGGAAGATGAGGTGCTGCTCCTCTGGTTTACGTTGGGCTTGGAAAAGGCCAAGGAAGGACATGTGGACGGTAGAGCAGGACGGTATGTTGAGGTGGTAAGCGATAGGAAGGTCAGGGTTCTGCTTTGTGGACAGACCGAAGGTTTACTGGAAAGCAATTGCCTAGTCTGCATTTGGTCCCTCTGATGTAGTGTGGACTGCATTAGGAGCAGCTGACAGAGGGTAATTTTCATTGTAATTGGTTGGTGAACCTCTCTGCTGCTGTTGTGTATTCTTTCATTTACAGACCTCACACTTTGGTACATCAAAAAGCAATTTCATTTTATTAATTTTGCTCCCTGTTGCAGTGCTGTTAAACAGTTTATCAGAATTTTACATGAATTATTTAGGGTATCAGAATTGCAAAAGTATTTCCAAATAAAGAAGCCCAGAACTCATAAAGCCAGAAGATAATTACGACATACATTTTGTTAGCTATTGCTAATTATTGGGTTTGTTTCAATAAGACATTTGGACAAAGGCTTAAGCCTGGCAGAAATACCCTATTGCATTTGTATTTTCCACTTCTATCTTTGATATTACTGAACATTCAGTCTGTCATCTCTGACGACATCAGGCAAATTCTGTTCTAAGTATTGTAGGCTATTTTGAGGTGTTTCTGCAGTAGAGCTATCCCCGTAACAGTATTTCCACTTTGTTGCTACCTGTTTTTTCAATAAAGATTTTCCTGAGGTCATTCCCTAACATAGTTCCCTAATTAACATTTTCTCTTCATCAAATGTAGATGATATTGCAAAACTTTCAAGCTGACCTTCTGTCTGTCTCTTTGCAAGTCCACCATCATTTTGAGCTGTATATTTATTAAAGAATTGAGATGCTTCTATTATAATTTCTGAACACTGCATGCTTCCCTTTAAATTTTTGTGTTGATGTGTATCCATTGAACCACATAGAACCCCTACAATGCAGAAGAAGGCTATTCAGCCCATCGAGTCTGCAATGGCCACAATCCCATCCGGGCCCTATTTCTGAAACCCCACATATTTACCCTGCTAACCCCGTGACACTAGGGTCAACTTAGCACGGTCAATCAATCTGACCCATACAGCTTGGGACTGTGGGAGGAAACCGGAGCATCTGGAGGAAACCCACGCAAACACAGGGAGAATCTGCAAACTCCAAACAGGCAGTGACCCAAGCTGGGAATCAAACCTGGGTCCCTGGCACTGTGAGGCAGCAGTGCTAACCACTGTGCTGCCGTGCCACCCCTTGGAATGAAACATTGCAGTGTTAGGAATGGAATAGATTCTACTTTGGATCCCAGTGTCAACCATGACTACTTCGAGTCACATAGTGCTGCTAGATGTGGGAAAGAGCTGCTTCTACTCTGTCCCTACAACATGCTTTACCTATCAGGTTGTACCAGTGTAATCTTTCTATTTTCCACTGATTGTTCTTTTAAACTCTCTGAATGTATTTCAATTAGTGTCATATTATGAACAGCTTTGATCTGTGTATCTGATGTGCTTCACTTTGAACAATGATAGAAGTAATTATTGTTCAGGAAGTGGTAATACAGAATGAATAGTATTTAAGTTCTGTTGCACCCACTTCCTGGTTTGTGAATATTTGGCCATTGTATGGTCTTCTCAACTTGCTAGATGAGCAATTGCAGGCCTGAATTTCACAAGGAACTGTTTGCGATCACACTATATCCTTTTCTTAAGCATATCCAGAAATGCACCAATCACTAGATTTGCTGACACATAATAGGCACTGGAAGTACAGACGGGGAAAGTAAAGTGAGGTCCCCATGCAAAGAAAAGTGCTAGTGATTTTCCAAACTGCATTCTGAGTGAATAAGGCCCCCCCTCCATCTGGAGGATCAGGCACTTTGAAAAGCCAGTTAATTATCTGCTTTGACCAAGTATCTCCACATCATGGCTACCTTTGACATGGCATGGCATCTCCACATCATACTTTGACCAAATCATTTCCTAAGAACAGACAATAGCACCAGTCATGCAGGTTGGTTACTTCTCATTGAAACTATAGACCTCGCTAGACAAATTTGTGTACTGGCACAAACATAGGCAAACTTAGATATCTGAATTTTTGTTCACACAAAGGGAGATAGGAGAGAGAGAGAGCAGGTCAATGGGAACAACCATACCTGCCATTCCTGCCAGTCCAGTTTTCTAATGCGTAGTACTGGCAAGATAACATGAATGTTTTATTATTAGAATGTTGTTGAAAAGTTAATTGTGGTAATCAAAAATTGTGTTTTGAAGCATTCTCATGCTTGTTGAAGAGAAACTAAGGCACAAGCTTTCATGGAAATGGGCCAAGTCAGGAGGCTTTTAAAAATGGCGGATGGAGCCCAATTCCAGGATTCCCATCTCAACTCCCATTTCAGGTAAAATTTGCTGAGGCAAGTGTGTAGGTAATGAGATCACATGCAGCAATCCACTCTGGCCTGCTCCATTGTGGGAATGGGCATTTTAACCTAACCTCCACAATTTTGATGGAGTCAGGCTCACTTTGTTAGGAGATGAGGTTCATAGCACCTCAGAGAAGTCACGAACTATGTGGAACTCTAGTCTCAAATCAGGAATCAAAAACTAACAGACATTCATCATCCTGCAGCTGTACAAACAAAAGCAGCTTAAATGGATGGCCAGACGTCAGTTTTTCTTCACGGTCTCAGTATGAATGTCTGACTGAACTCCAAGAATGGTGAACGTATTCAGTCCCATAGGCAAGGTTGAGACAATTTGTAGGGAAGTGCTAGTTTTTGTTCGATTGGCATCATTTTTAATGTGGTGATTGGATCGTTCTTTGAAGAGATTTTTTCAATGACTGTGGGGGTGATTCTCCCACTCCCACCCACTAATTTTTTGGCAGGTCGGGTTGGGAGATGCACGCGTGCACTGATTCGCAGTATTCCCAACGCACGCGTCTCCCACCACCCGAAATCAGGCATGGCCGGGACCACGCAGGAAACTGGCGGGAACATCAAGTAAGTTATTTTAGCCTATTTTATGTGTTATTCAAATGTGATTATCAGGCCCAGGGCTGAATTCTCCAGGCCCAATAGCATCTCCCACACCGCAACTACAGTTTCGCTCCACGGGGTTGAGAGTAGCTCTCCACTTTTGGGGAACTAGCAGGAGACCCCTCTGGAGAGAAGGGGGGCAATCAGGAGCCCAAGAGGTCGGGCGGCAGGGAGGGGTGCTCCCTGATCATGAGCACCCAGGCAGTGCCAGCCTGTGCCCCTAGTACTTCCCAAGGGTCAAAGTGCCTATGCCTGTGGGCATTTGGCACTGCCCACAGGGCATCATCCAGTGCCAAGGAAGTGGGAGCAATTGGGGAAGGGTCTTAGGAGCAGTGCCGGGGGGGACAGCTGGGGCAAGGCCAGCTGGGGGCAGGTCCTACAGGTGATTGGTGGGATTGGGGATCCCACTGCATTGGGATCAATACGAGCTGGAGGGAGACCAGTGATCAGGATGGGCTAGGTGGGGTTGGTCTGCCATGGTGGGGGAATGGGAGGGGGTCATCACTTCTGCGGGGGTGGCTGGAGATCGGGGTGCTCCAGGAATTGGGGGGTGGGTAGTGTCGGGGCTGGCCCAAGAATGGTCATGGTGCCACGAATGGGTGGTTGGGGAGGTAGGAGGGCAGAACTGTAGGGGTCCCAGGCTGGCCAGCAATCAAGCTGGCCAGCAAATTGCAGGCTGACAGACTGGGGGGGGCCACCGCTCATGCGCAGAATTCCAAAACTGTCAGACTCAGCATGAATAGGCCCTGCCAAATTTTTAATGATAGTTCCGATAGTGATCTCTGCATTGCACAGAGTGTGGGAGATTCGAGTCTGAAACCCCACTGAAAAAAGATCACGATTGACACCATTTTCCCGTGAAATCAGCATTTAGAACTTTTTTGGGAGAATCGCCCCCTGTGCATTCATTTGCAGATGATTAAGTGGTGTGAAATGGAATAAATTGATGCTTTGAATAGATTATGTGTGGTTACTTCTATGAAGCTTTAAAATGAACAGTTCCTTTCAAAGAAGATTTTCAGAGCACGCTTGCTTATCTTGTAGATTTCAGGAGCATTTCGCTAACTTGCCAGACTTGCCACTGGTTCAGTGCACACTGGATACTGGAAGAATGGGTATAGAGGATGCATGAGAACATGGAAAGGGCATTTAGGGTAATGGAGGAGGTAAAAAGGGACATGGGGTGTGAAGGAGTAATAGGGATAGGTGGTGGGGGGAGGGTGATGGTTAGAGGGCCTAACAGTCATTATTACAGCTAGGATGATGCCCAGTAAATTGAAGCGAGCCCCCTAGCCTGACAGCCTTGCTGTCTGCCCACCCTTGTTGCTGTCTCAAGCCTTCTCGATCCAATGTCTGTATTGTTGGGGAGTCTAGAACCAGTGGCACAATTTCAAAATAAGGGGGATGCCACTTAGGACTGAGATGATGAGAAGTTTCACTACACAGAGGGTTGTGAAACTTTGAAATTCTCCACCCCCAGCGGACTGTGCAAACTCAGTCGTTGAGTAGGTTTAAAACATAGATTGATATTTTTCTGATTAACAACGAAGTAAAGGGCTATGGGGATGATAGGTGTAAAAGGCATTGAAGTGTCCATTCAGCCATGATCGTTTTGGATGGCAAAGCAGGCTCGATGAGCTGAACGGCCGACTCCTGTTCCTATGATCCTCCATAAAATGACAATTTTTTTCCCTATGTCAGGATGATTTTTCTCCATGGTTGCACTCAGCCATGTCTTGAAGATTGATTGTCAATTGCTGGAGGTTCCAGGTTAATCCTGGAGAGTTTTGTTCTCACCCGGTGGCCGTACATTCCAGAAAGCTATCATTCTCAATCCATTAGTCTTTGAGACAGAAGACATTCATAAAATAAGACCTTTCTGGGAATGACAGGACAATGGACACAACACATGCAGACATATGAAAATGGGAGTTTTTTTTATACAGCCTGTGAAAGACAGTGTCCTTTAATATTTAATCTTTTATTTGGGAATGTTCAGGAGTTCTGCTGCACTATTAGCACAGTGGCACATTAGCACGGCACAGTAGCGTAATGATTAGCACTGCTGCCTCACAGGGACATGGGTTCAATTCCAGCTTTGGGTCACTGTCTGTGTGGAGTTTGCATGTTCTCCCCTTGTCTGCATGGGTTTCCTCTGGGTGCTCCAATTTCCTCTCACAGTCTAAAGATGTGCAGGTTAGGTGGATTGGCCATTCTAAATTGCCCCTTAGTGTCCCTGGATGCATAGGTTAGAAGAATTAGCCGTGGGAAATGTGTGGGGTTACGGGGATGGTGGGGGGGGCAGTGGTGAGAGCTTGGATGGGATACTCTGTCAGAGAGTCAATACTGACTTGATGGGCTGAATGGCCTCTTCTGTATTCATAGAATCATAGAATACGACAATGCAGAAGGAGGCTATTTGGCCCATCAAGTCTGCACTGATCACAATCCCACCCAGACCCCACAACTTCATGCATTTACCCTAGCTCGTCCCCTGACACTAAGGGTCAATTTAATATGCCATTTTCTAACATGGTTTTGATTGGCTCCTACACCCTTGTAATATCCACTGCCAAGCAACTATATTAAACAATATTAAACTTCAATGTTTAAATTAATCATTCACGCAAATTACAAATGAACTGATGCATATTTTTTCAAATTTGTGGTTATCTGTATACTTTGTATTTTTCAGTGAGTTGCTAAACGTTAAAGGATTATTGCTATTTCACTGGGGGAGCCGCAGCTGGCAACGGCACATCGCCACCGAGATGGCCGCGAATGAATTCCAAAGCCTGTACCTCCTTGGTCTCAGCATCCTCCACTTTCTGTGCACCCTCTTGGGAGGTTGCTCACCCACCTCCTGGCCCTCAGCGGCAGCCCCCTACCCTCCTTCCTGAGAGACTGGTAGTGGGCTGCCCCTGTGATGGTCTCTTCACGCCTGTCACGATCTGCCTCCTCCTCCTCCTCCACCACCATAATGACCAGTTCCAAATCGATCAGTCCGAGATCCAGCTGCACACTGGGATTTGGAAAGAGTAAAGAATGACATATCAATGTCATTGGCTGCATAGACCCAACCCACCCCAATCCCTCACTTGGACCAGTACCCCCACCTTTGGGTACTGGCAACACCACACAATCCATGGTGACATGCGTGACCCAATTAGGGCTGTGTGAAATTCCCATTATGACAAATGCTGACACAGATTATACAGGCTGGTGTGCAATGCGCACCCTTGAGCCATTGCTATATGTGCAACTGCAGCATCCATTACAGGCATGTCTTACTGCTCTGTGTCACAGGGCAGAGACAAGCTGCAAATCAGCATCAGATGGTGCCCAGTGTCAGCAGTTTCCACACAGTCCATGTCTGACCCTCTGCTCCCCGGCCTGGAGCAGCAGCTGCTTCATCTGGTTAGGCCTCAGTCAGCACATGGTGCACTCCTCCCCCACCCTGGGACACCAGCACTCAGTGCAGTCCCTGAGCGCACCCCGTGGCAAGACAATGACATTGCACAGTGCCCTGGAGGGGGAGGCTGAGCAGGATTCCTTCAGGGACCCTCACCAGAGAGCTCTGAGAAAATAGAACCCCTCCCTCCCGCCCACTGTTCCATGGGTCAGCACCTGAAGACAACAGGAGGAAGGCCACCAAGGTCTCCAGGGTCTGCCTGCAACAAGCCCCACACTCTGCTTGCAGCATTTACCTCCTCACGTCAGTTCAAGACTGCTACATCAGGTTCAGACTTTTATATACCTACTCTGATTCGCACCAAAGTGACATCACGCCAAAGAGGTGGGAGACGCTAACATGGGCAGGGATTGCCATATCGATCCCGATAATTTCATGCAAAAGTATGGTAAGTAAAGCAAATCAGTGGCACGCCGGTTTTCAGCAAGGTCCCAGCGGCACCATTTTTTTCCGGTTGCGAGATCTGCGCAGGGGATCCCGCAAAATGGCCAGCATGTGCATCTCCCCACCCGACCAGCCAAAAAAACGCGCGCAGCACAATGGGACAATCAGGCTTGAGGTGGGAACAAACGCCTCTGCTTTCGGCCACTGGAGCTGTGTGCTGAGTTTTTGAGGGTTCCCTCTGTGTGGTTGTTGGAATGAGCAACTTAGAAGCTGAAATCCGAAACATGGAGTGAAACTAAAACCAGTGAATGTCATTGTTAACCAGGCCAGAACACCGGAAGGAAATCTGAACATTACTGTCACCAGGTTTCATGCAGTCTTTTCAGAGAGGCAGAAAGAAAGCTATTATGTGCTGCAGTGCTAGCAGCCTCTGAGATCTGAAAGCAAGGTAGAATGAAGTTGCTATTTCACAGCAATACTGGAAGAAACAGCTGGCACAGCTGGAGATGTGAAGAGAAGAAGGATAGGGACTTCCCCTGGCTGGTTGCTCTCTATTCTGCTTTCCATGAATGGCCCGCATTTCCGCAGAAGCTCCATTGAGATTTTCCAGCCGCTCAGACTGAAAGTGTCGTTCCGAATTTGAAAGCTGACGTTTAGAGACCGGGGGTGATTTTCATCTTCAGTCTTTACGGAAAGCTGCACTGCCAGTCCCCGCCCCGAGGGCTGGTGTGCAATTCTCTCTGGGAAAGTTCGCCAGCACGGGTTTTAGAATAATTTCATCCCAATTCCTCCTCTCCGGATGCGCTCACGAAACTTGAGAAGCTTCTCCGCATACATTTCGTTATGAAAAGAGAGCTCAGGAAATTCCCCTTCCTCTGAATTTGCTCTCGGGCTTTGTCTGGGTGTGTTTTGGGGGCTACTTTTGGCAATATCTCCACGAGATAAATGTGAGATAATGCAAAAAGAGGAAACATTATACAAAGAAATCAGCTTTAAAGTCTTAATTTCTCACCATTGTTTAGAAATTGGATGCCGAGGAAAAGACGTTACGATGTTCTGAAACTACTACACATAGGTGTGCATCATGCATATTGGATAATTAAGGGAGTATTCACTTTCTAACCTATATGTATATAAATGTGAAGTGTACATTTTCATACTTAATTAATTTGCCAGATTCTTTAAAATGGGTTTCCCAGTTTACAAAAAAATACATATAGGGCCACAAAATCTTAAAGCCTACTGGGCTAATTTAACTGTGGCAGAATGGGAACTGCTGAGATCTGGCTGGATCTTGCAGTAAGAAGTCTCACAACATTAGATTAAAGTCCAGCAGGTTTATTTGGTAGTAAACACCACTAGCTTTCCGAATGCTATTCCTTCATCAGGTGAGAGTTCTGATCACAACCAGGGCACATAAAAGGCACACACAGTTTACAGAATACTGATTGGAATGCGAGTCTTTACAGCTAATCTGCTATAAAGACTCGCATTATAATCAGTATTCTGTAAACTGTGTGTGCCTTTATATGCCCTGTTTGTGATCAGAACTCTCCACACAACAGACAAAGGAACAGCATTCCAAAAGCTCGTGATGTTTACTACCAAATTAACCTGTTGCACTTTAACCTGGTGTTGTGAGACTTCTTACTATGTTTACCCAGTCCAATGCCAGCATCTCCACATCATGGATCTTGCAGCCCACACTTGGGTCATGGCAGGGTCAGTTCATTAAAGTGTAGGGTCGCCAATTCAGGACATATTCTTGGAGGTTTCATCACATGCCTCCTGCCATCAACACTCCCAGCTTTGCTACTGGTTGTCTGACATTTCCACCTTCACTGATCAATCACCCTTTTAAGAGTGAGCTGTCGATGATTGTGCTGTCAGAGCTGCTCCAGAACTGAATTCCAACATGTGGCCCTGGCTAAGACACATTTGTGCTCCAGAACTAACCTGTACACGAGCAATACTCAGCTCAGGATCATCAGGTGGGATAGGATGGAAGTATTCAAGATGGCCCTATCGTCCCTGATGCCCGACCATCTTTGTTCTGGTTCATGAAAATCCTACAACGCAGAGGGAGGCTGTTCAGCCTATCGAGTCTGCACCAAAAACAATCCCACCCAGGCCCTATCCTTGTAACCCCATATATTTACTCCACTAATCTCTCTAACCTAAACATTCTGGGACACTAAGGGGCAATTTAGCATGGGCAATTCACCTAACCTGCACATCTTTGGACTGTGGGAGAAAACCAAAGCATCCAGAGGAAATCCACAGGGCAAACGTTGAAACTCCATTCAGACAGGTTGTCACAGCCACATGAATCAACTGGAAAATAACAAACAGCAAAGCCTTAATTTCAACAAGATAAAGGTCTATTTATTACAAAAATTACTGTACGAGTTACTTAAGTAAAAGTAAGAAAGTTACTCTAAATATACTCGTTCACCAGTTTAGGGAAAATACAACTTACTTATTCACAGCTTATAACTATACAGAGGCTTGCAGCTTCGTGGCTGCAATCAGCTCCCGAGATGACTCTGAGTACAGATGCCTTGCTCCCAGATTGGTTCACTGGGTCATGCGACCCTTACTCTTCAGATTGATCCTTGAAGAGACAATCACCACATTTCCGCCCCCCCCCCCCGCCCCTCTCCACCTCAAGCCTTTTTATACAAATATCAATATTCAATTTACACATTCCAAGGTAATTAAACATTTAGTACATGAATTTTGTCAATTAGTGAGTATGGGAAATCTACATTTCCCAATTTGTGAGTAGCTTTTTTCCTCCTCTGAGAGGGTACAAATTAGGGTACTTGAGATATATTTAACTTTCAAGTCCACCTCATGGGAAAACAAATTTAAGTTTGTTATTAGTGTCACAAGTAGGCTTACTTAACACTGCAATGAAGTTACTGTGAAAATCCCCTAGTCGCTGCACTTCAGTGCTGAGGGAGAATTTAGCATGGCCAACATGCAGACTCCACATAAACAGTGACCCAAGCTGGGAATCAAACCTCGGGTCCCTGGCACTGTGAGGCAGTAGTGCTAACCATTGTGCCACTGTGTTCATTGACCAATGCCATATGGAGAGGCCTTGTAGGTCAACATCAGTTCCTTAGACAGGGTGACAAGTATTAACAAATTTGAAGAATGCAGTGATCATTCCAAGACCAACACTGATGTTTCTTGAGCAGAATATGCAAGGAGGCCAATAACATCAACATGTTTGGTTAAAAATAATGCCCATAGTAATTTACCATTCCCAAAAATGACTTGAGCTGAGTTGTGTTTTGGGGGCCGGTATCTCCTTTATGGCCTTGACCTTGTCTTTCATGGGGTTTAATCCTTGTACAGCTACATAGTATCCCAGAGAAGTTACCTCAGTGGCTTGAATTCTACATTTCTCCTTTTTGAGGTGAATAGCAGCCTCTTGAAATCTCTTCAGATCTTCTTTAAGTTTACTAGATGCTCAGCTTCTGTCGACCCTGTTATGGGAACATTGTCAAAGTACACCACAACTCCTGGCAGCCCTCTTCAATGTCCTTTAGAAAATTGCACATGCTGAAGACATGCCAAAAGGTAGATTTGTGTGTTGGAACAATTGTGTGTATTTATTGTGACGTAGTCTCAGGAAGTATTGTCTAATTTGAGTTGTTGATACGCATGACTCATATCCACTTTTGTATAAGATTCACCTCCAGCCAGCTTTGCATACAGGCCTTCAATCTTCAAGATTGGGTATATTGAATATTGGATATTCAACTTGGCAGCCTGATTAACTGTTAAATTGTCGTCACTATAAATGTGAACAGTCTTGATGGTGCCACTTTGCACATTCTGTGACTCTTATCCACCTTTTTCAGTGCTTTCCATTTCCTGCACTAGCTCCATTACTAGTTTAAAATGTATAGCAACCTCTGCAATAATCTCCATTGAATTGCTTCATTATTCACCCCACAGACAATCTGGCTGGCAACATATCATTCAAGATGGCTCCAAATTCACAATACTCTGAAATCTGTTTCAAATTAGAGATATCAGTTGCAATCACTTTGCCTGGGGCTCTGCCCCTTGAATTAAACTTGAATCTCTGGAGTATGACTGATGGTTAAGCTGGGAATGTGGCTTCACCACTTCCATGAGCTCACTGAATGATTTGGAATCAGGTGTGCTTGAGGTCGTGACACTGCAAATTAGATTAAATGTTTGGGTTCCACATGCACTCAGAAGAATTGCCTTGTGTTTTATCTCCTCTCCTATTTTGTCCACATGGAACATGATACCTAATGCGCTCTTGGTATTGTGTCCAATCCTCTGCAGAGGTATCAAATGGATCTATGCATCCAAATAGGGCCATCTTAATAAGTACTCTTCTTTTCTCAGCAACTAATGAAGTTACTGTGAAATTCCCCTAGTTGCCACAATCCGGCGCCAGTTCAGATCCATGCACCTAACCAGCACGTCTTTCAGAATGTGGGAGGAAACGGGGGCACCCGGAGGAAACCCACACAGTCATGAGGAGAACATGCAAACTCCACACAGATGGTGACCCGAGCCAGGAATCAAACCTAAGTCCCAGGCACTGTGAGGCAGCAGTGCCAACCAACTTAAATTTAAACTGATACTCACAGTCTGAGGATCATTTTTTAAAATCTTCAATACCAAAAGTAAAGGTGCTTCTCCACCATTTTATGGAAAATATTTACATATTATTTGTTATTTACAGGTTACACTTATACAGAAGTTTGCAGCTTCGTGGCTCCAGAGATGATTCTGAGTACAGAAGCCCACACTAATTAGAGTGATCCCCACCCTGACCCTGGATTGGTTCTCTGCATCATGTGACCCTTAATCTGCAGATTGATCCTTAAAGGTACAATCACCACAGCTACTAAATGAATACATACAATGATTGAATGCTGATAAGGGTAAAAGATACTTATAAAAATACTTGTTCAGTTCCCTTCTTTAAAATATTATTGCAGGCCCATAGATTGCAGTTGAAGTGTTGGCTGTCTGGAGTGAAGGGTTGAAGTTAAACAGTTATGTCCAGCAGCTGTGATGGCTTCTGTCATCAATCTGGGGCGAGCATGGACACAAAATCCTACCCAATGGGTTTTCACACCTTTTACAGATTCAGTGGACATCCCTGCAGACGTCTTTTTAATGACGGTTGGCCAGCCAGTTCCCCTGGAGAGAGCCTTAGTCCACAAGGAGACTGACAAAAGTTTGAACAAACAGCATAAAGGTGCCAAGATGTTTGCCCAGATCTTTACTTTGAAAAGGGCTATTAAACTCTGTTTTAAAGTTGGAAATCAAAAACAGTGCTTTTAAAACAGTTAACCTTAAAATCGATAATATTATAGCTACACATTCTTGACACTGGTGGACAGATGTCTGCCTACTTGGTCTTCACAAGTTATTGGCCTGGCCTATTGTGTCCAGATCCTGTCCAATTTGCACCCTCTGCACTGCATTTCCAACATATTTACACCAGTACATTTTTCACAACAGTTATTGTTCAAATTACCAATGGTAAATTGTACTGGATAAATATAGTTAACTAGTTAATGCGTAGAACTTTAATATCTGGCTTTTTAATGTATTGTGGCCATAAACTGTGAATAATTGTGATCAGCCATTAGTTCCAGCAAAAAATCCAGCCATACATTGCAAAGCACCAGCCTAACAGTGGCTATGCATGACATGCGCGCTGCCATATTCACTGTCTATCAATCTACAGTCTGCAAGAGGGGAGATGGGATGGTAAAGCAAAACCAGTTACAGTTACAGAGAGAGAGACACTGCCCTGGAATTTTTAGAAAATCATACATAACAATTATGCAGTCCAGTTAATTTTCAGTGGGATTTCCCTTAATTTTGGAATGATTCCTTTTAGCAAGATGGTAATGGGTTATTTTAAAGGAATTATCCAATCTGCAGTTTCAAGTTTAAAGATACATGACATGAGTGAAAATAAGACGGCTACAATTATGTCATATCTTTCTTCTGTAGAATAATCTATAACAAGTTAGATCCCATGAATCAACTTTATCTTTGTCATTAGAAATGAACAAGGATGGAGTGCTTCCAAGAATTATTTGCTGCGTTCCCCTACTCTAGCCGCAGCTTTTATTCTTGAAATTAGTGATATTATACAAGGTGGACCAGAGGCTGTTGTACCTGAATTCTATCCATTTGACAGATCCAGAACTTTACTCTGTTACTCCCATTATTCAGCCATCACTTGGGAAAAGTCCCTGGCATCTTGATCAGTCTGAAACATTCTGAGTTAACTTTTTTCTCTACTTGTTAATCTGAGCCTACTTAAAAGCCTACTAAACATAATTTAGTTAAGAAGACACTTCAGCTACTGTTGCTGGCCCTTCTAACAATCTTGCTATTTGGTTACTTGTCCAAGGTTGTCTCTTAAAACTTCTTTGAGTTTACTTTCCCATCCGTGTTCCAACTTGATGAATTGGTTGCAAATTCTACTAAAGAGAAAAGCTGAATTTTTGATCACTTTTTCCTCCAATTTTAATTTAATGGTCTTAAGCAAAACATTCCTCCAATGTTTCACATTGTTTGACTGTCACCCCAATGTCTGTAAGATATTCAATGCTTTGAGAAAGAAATGCTCATGGCTGATCCTTTTTAGAATCATTAATCATCAAGGTATGTGCCTTCAATTATATTCTGGCCTTATTATCTCCTTGATCTTTCCAACATGCACTCCACATTTCATCTCCTTTGCTCATGATAATTTTATCCCTAAAAAACGGTAATACCTCATATCATCCCTAATTCCCCTTCAATTTGTGCTATAAAATTATGGAAGCTTGTGCATGAGTCGCAAAAACCCAGCTTGCAGGTGCAGCAGGTGGTCAGGAAGGCGAATGGGATGCTGGCCTTCATAGCAAGGGGGATTGAATATAAAAGTAGGGAGGTCTTGCTGCAGCTGTATAGGGCATTGGTGAGGCCGCAGCTGGAGTACTGTGTGCAGTTTTGGGCGCCGCACCTGTGCAAGGATATTTTAGCCCTGGAGGGAGTGCAGAGGAGGTTTACTAGGCTGATACCGGAGTTGAGGGGATTGAGCTATGAGGAGAGGCTGAATAAACTGGGCTTGTACTCGTTAGAGTTTAGAAGAATGAGGGGAGATCTCATTGAGACGTATAAGATGATGAATGGGATGGATAGGATAGAGGTGGAGAGACTCTTCCCGCTCAAAAAAGACAGTAGGACTAGGGGGCACAGCCTCAAGATAAAGGGGAGGCGGTTTAGAACGGAGTTGAGGAGGAACTTCTTCACTCAAAGGGTGGTGAATCTCTGGAATTCTCTGCCCGTTGAAGTGGTGGAGGCTGCCTCGCTAAATATTTTTAAGAAGCGGGTTGATGGGTTCTTGATAAGAGAGGGGATTAAGGGTTATGGGGAGAGGGCGGGAAAGTGGAACTAGGCCACGACAGATCAGCCATGATCTTATTGAATGGCGGGGCAGGCTCGAAGGGCTAGATGGCCTACTCCTGCTCCTATTTATGTGTCGAGTATAGGGCTAACGGGAGGACTTTGAATAGTGTGGATGAACAGAGGGATCTAGGTGTGTGTGTACATAGATCCCTGAAAGTTGGGAATCAAGTAGATAAGGTTGTCAAGAAGGCGTACGGTGTCTTGGCGTTTATTGGTAGGGGGATTGAATTTAGGAGTCGCAGTGTAATGTTGCAACTGTACACTACTCTAGTGCGGCCGCACTTGGAGTACTGTGTGCAGTTCTGGTCCCCGCATTACAAGAAGGATGTGGAGGCGTTGGAGAGGGTGCAGAGGAGGTTTACTAGGATGTTGCCTGGTATGGTGGGGAGGTCCTATGAGGAGAGACTGAGGGATCTAGGGTTGTTTTCGTTGGGAAGAAGGCGGCTAAGAGGGGATCTTATTGAAACATATAAGATGATTAGAGGTTTAGATAGGGTGGATAGTGATAGCCTTTTTCCTCGGATGGAGAAAGCTAGCACGAGGGGGCATGACTTTAAATTAAGGGGGGGTAGCTACAGGACGGATGTCAGGGGTAGGTTCTTTACCCAGCGGGTGGTGAGGGATTGGAATGCCCTGCCTGCTGCAGTTGTAGATGCGTCTAGTTTGGGGGCGTTTAAGAGATCTCTGGATAGGTTTATGGACGAGAAGGGATTGGTATAGGCTAGTGGGTCATTGTTTTTGTAACTGGTCGGCGCAACATCGTGGGCCGAAGGGCCTGTTCTGCGCTGTAATGTTCTATGTTCTATGTTCTATGTTCTATTTCTTATGTTCTTATGTTCTAAGCTGCCATTGGATTTTACAACACGCCAATTTGAAATTTCTGGCCTTATCCAGGATCATGGTTCTTGCATCATCATTGCACTAGTGATTTTTTATTTGCTCGATTACGTGCTTTTTCAAATAATGTTTTCGATAATTTTTTAAAAAATTCTTTCATGGCATGTGGGTGTTGCTGGCTGGTGTAGCATTTTTTGCCCAACCCTTACTTCCTTTAAACTGGATGCTGGTTAGGTCATTTCAGAGGGCAGTTCAGAGTTAACCACATTGCTACCAGACTGCACAGGGGTGTCAGATTTCCTTCCCTAAAAGACATTAGTGAACCAGATGGGTTTTTCTAATAACTGCCAATGGTATCATGGTCAACATGAGACTTTTAATTCCACATTTTTATTGAATTTAAATTTCACCATCTGTCTTGGTGGGATTTGAACCTGGGTACCCAGAAGATTACCCTGGGCCTCTGTATTACTAATGCAGTGATAAGAACATAAGAACATAAGAAATAGGAGCAGGAGTAGGCCATCTAGCCCTTCGAGCCTGCCCCACCATTCAATAAGATCATGGCTGATCTGAAGTGGATCAGTTCCACTTTCCTGCTTTCTCCTCATAACCCTTAATTCCTCTATCTACCAAAAACCTACCTACCCGTGATTTAAATATATTTAGTGAGGTAGCCTCCACCACTTCAACGGGCAGAGAATTCCAGAGATTCACCACCCTTTGAGTGAAGAAGTTCCTCCTCAACTCTGATCTAAACTGCCCCCCGACTTATCTTGAGGCTGTGTCCTCTAGTTCTGCTATCCTTTCTAAGTGGGAAGAATCTCTCTACCTCTACCCTACCCATCCCCTTCATTATCTTATCCTTCTAAACTCCAACGACTAAATAGACCCAGTCTATTTAGTCTCTCTTTATAGGCCAGCCCCCCTCATCTCCGGTATCAGCCTAGTGAACCTCCTCTGCACTCCCTCCAAGGCCAATATATCCTTCCGCAAGTGCGGCGACCAAAACTGCACACAGTACTCCAGCTGCGGCCTCACCAGTACCCTGTACAGTTGCAGCAAGACCACCCTGCTTTTATATTCTATTCCCCTTGCTATAAAGGCCAACATTCCATTCACCTTCTTGATCACCTGCTGCACCTGCAGACTGGGTTTTTGCAACTCGTGCACAAGGACCCCCAGGTCCCTCTGCACTGTAGCATGCTGCAGCTTTTTGCCTTTTTAATAATAATCCCTCCTACTTTTATTTCTGTCAAAGTGGATAACCTCACACTTGCTAACATTATACTCCATCTGTCAGGCCCTCGCCTACTCGCTCAGCCTATCCAGACCTCTCTGCAGACTTTCCACACCCTCCGTGCAATTTGCTTTTCCACTCATTTTCGTATCATCAGCAAACTTCATCACCCTACACTCAGCCCCCTCCTCCAGATCATCTATATAAATGGTAAACAGTTGAGGCCCCAGCACCGATCCCTGCGACACTCCACTAGTCACCAACCGCCAATCAGAATAGCATTCATTGATATCAACTCTCTGCTTCCTATTAGACAGCCAATCCTCTATCCACGCTAACACCTTACCCCAAAATCCGTGCACCCTAACCTTCTGTAGCAACCTTTTATGAGGCGCCTTATCAAATGCCTTTTGGAAATCTGAAAACACCACATCCACCAGTTCCCCTCTGTCTACAGCACTAGTCACATCCTCATAGAAATCCAATAAATTCGTCAAACACGGCTCCCCCTTAACAAATCCGTGCTGCGTCTGCTCTATCAAACCATTCTTTTCTAGGTGCCTCGCTAATGGTACCACTATGCCATCAGCAATCCCAAAATAAAATGTTTATGGTTTCTTTGGACATCTAAGGTTAACTCCAAAGTTAACATCCAAAGTTAAGGGCAGTACGGTGGTGCAATGGTTAGCATTACTGCCTCACAGCATCAGGGACCTGGGTTCAATTCTTGCCTGGGGTGACTGTGTGGAGTTTGCACATTCTCCCTGTGTCTGCATGAGTTTCCTCCGGGCGCTCCAGTTTCCTCCCATAATACAAAGATGTGCAAGTTAGGTTGATTGGCCATGGTAAATTGTCCCTTAAGGTCAGTGGGATTAGTTGGGTAAATATGTGGAGTTAGAGGGATTGAGCAATATGAGTATTGCTCAATCCAGGATCATGGCTCTTGCATCCTCATTGCACTGGTGATTTTTTTTTTGCAGTTATGTGCTTTTTGAAATGTGCTTTTGATAATTTTTTTCAGAAGTTATTTCATGTCACGTGGATGTCACTACTTAATGTTTTTTCCAGCTTGATGATGCCATTGGTTCATTGAGTAATCTGTTCCCCATTTTCATGACCACCCTTACATTTAAACTGTCCATCTTCCCTCTTTTAAGCTTGAGCTAATTTATGGAAGAGCTTTCATGTCCTAAGGACACCCTGAAGTGCTTTATAACCAACAAATTACTTTGGAAATCCAGTTACAGTCATTACAAGTAAATATAGAGACAATTTGCAGATAGCAGGTTTCCACATAAAGCTAATGTTTGAGTGATCAGAACATCTGGATTTGAAGCTGTTGGTTGAGGGAACAATGTTAGTGGGTCATTGGAAACTTTCTGCTAAGCTTTTGCCTGAATAGAAAATGGAGCATCTCAAGAAAGATGAAGTCTCCAACAATACACCACTTCATTAGCCACTTGTCTTCAACAATACGCCACTTCATCAGCCTTTACCATGTTCCCATTTATTAGTTTGCTTAAGGATCTTAATAACATTTCACCTGAACCATTGCTTCCTTAGAGCAAGCATGGCCATTCAACCTAGATATAGCTCAGAACTCTTTTCCAGTCTGTTTGTTCTTTTATGCACTTCCTAAGCTGCACTGCCTTCACAGCCTGGGTTTCCTCGTTGTTGCTGCAGACCCAGTTGTACGAATGCCTTGTCTGAATCTTTTATCACCCTGGGCTTTGATTCAAAACTGCTACACGCTCATGTTGGATGATTCAGTGGCAAGTTAAAGATAATGAAGGTTGTGATGAAAGTTCTCAAACTGTGAGTGGGCTGGGTCACCACATTGCAAATGCAGCTACCTCACAGTGCCAGGGATCTGGGTTCAATTCTGGCCCCAGGTGACTATGTAGAGTTTGCACATTCTCTCCATCTGTATGGGTTTCCTCCAGATGCTCCCGTTTTCTCCCACAGTCCAAAGGTATGCGGGTTAGGTTGATTGGTCATGCGAAGTTGCGCTGTAATGTCAGGGGGATTAGCAGTATATATACATGGAGTTGCGGGATAGGGCCTGGATGGGATTGTTGTCAGTGTAGGTTCGATGGGCTGAATGGCCTCCTTTATGATTTTGAACAGAGGAGCAGACAGTTTTTGATGCATTTGAAGATTTAAATTTTAAGGATATGAGAAAAAGAATGGGAATGGAACTTAGTGAACAACTCTTTCAGACAGTTAGCATAGGATTTATGCATTAAAAGAATGGATAATAGACTATTTCTATTTCTTAGAACCCCAGATTAACTGCTCTGTCTTTTAGTAAACATTATACAGGTACTGCTGTTTTCAGATTTATGAACTGTTGAAGTACACGTAATCTATTCCTTCCCTGTAATAGATAATTTGTTGATTTCCTAAATGTGCTGTAAATAGTTTTTTTGAGTCACATGTACTCAAACATTATTTTGCCATATTTAACTCTTTCCCTCATCACTTGTAGTGTTAATATCAGGAATTAATCTTGACTATGATAGTTTCCAATTTATTGGAAGAATGTTAATATTGCTTTTGATCAGTAACAAGATTTAATATGCCATTTTCTAACATGGTTTCGATTGGCTCCTACACCTTTGTAATATCCACTGCCAAGCAAACTATATTAAACTATATTAAACTTCAATGTTTAAATTAATCATTCACACGCCAATTACAAATGAACTGATGCATATTTTTTCAAATTTGTGGTTATCTGTATACTTTGTATTTTTCAGTGAGTTGCTAAACATTAAAGGATTATTGCTATTTCACTGGGGGGTTTCTTACAAGCAGTTACTGGAACACTGAAGGGTAAACTATTCCCATAAGTTAATTTCAAATGGGGAACTATTTAAATTAAACAGCAATGTTTGATGTGCAATACATGCTACAATCTATCCAGGGTAATGCACCGGGGACCTGGATCTGAATCCCACCATGGCACATGGTGAAGTTTGAATTCATTAAAAACTCTGGAATTAAAAATCTAAAGATGACCATGAAATCTTGCTGATTGTTGTAAAAACCCATCTGGTTCATTACTTCCCTTGAAGAAAGGAAATCTGTTATCCTTACCGGGTCTGGGCTACATATGACTCTAGATCCCCAGCATTAGATTGTTTCTTAAACGCCCTCTGAAATGATTGAACGAACAACTCAGTTCAAGGGCAATTAGGGATGGAC
Source organism: Carcharhinus amblyrhynchos (assembly GCF_965287045.1). NCBI lineage: Eukaryota > Metazoa > Chordata > Chondrichthyes > Carcharhiniformes > Carcharhinidae > Carcharhinus > Carcharhinus amblyrhynchos. Next base: position 90,220,214 of record NC_137326.1, read on the forward strand.
AACAAACACTGGCCCAACCAGCGAAACCCACTTTCCATGAATGAATAAAACAAACAATGATCATTTATTTCATGTTTTAATGTTAGTTTTTGTTTACATATTTAACTACTGACAAGCCTGATAGTGCCACTGTAGCAAGTAAAAATGCTTCCCAAATTTGACTTCTTGTGTTGTATAATGGAAAAATCATTTGAATGATTTATACATTTTAATTTATTTGTGGTATAAAGTAGTACATTGATTGTACTACTTAAACAGGCAGTCCTTCACTTTACAGTGTTCAAATTATAATGAATAGCATTTACAATATTTATAAATTGACATCCATGATTTTGTGACTCCACGCCAGCCCATCTTTAATATTTTTACTCTACACACCACAGCTTACATTTTTAAATAAAGCCATGTCTGAAACAGAGTCAAATTATCTGGTAGTAAAGTATTTAGTCACTGACCCTGAAAGCGTGCAGGAATGTTGTGAAAACCTACTGCTGAGAGCCCTCTGCACTCTTCACTCACCAGGCCATAACTCTGAGTCGGAAGGTCAGATCGATGTACAGCCACCAGCTGGTCACTGTGGCCTACCAGCAGTATGCTGCCTGGCTGAGCTACAGCCCAGAAAGTGGAGAATGGTTTTCAGTGAAGGATTTTGGTGTGCCGCACCCAAGAGATGATAGCCAATCCTGGGCCAAAACCAAGCTAGCTATAACGATATTCAATGAAAACTAAAATAAGTACATAAATAATCCCTAACAAGTCAAACAGTCCTGCTGCATTAGAAAGAAGAAAAGCTCCTCTGATTTCTGATTTCACCTAAACTTGAAAGATTACAGATCATTGTAGTGAAAAGTTCTTCTCACTGTTACCTATAATATTGACTTTACATTGTGTAAGTCTAAGACTTGCAGCCACTAATCTTTTCCATGTTGTATTTTTGCATTTTATTCTTGCTTGGCTCTTGCTTTTAAGTCTATATTGAATACTTAAGGTTATTTTGTGTTGATTCTTACTTTGTAGCTATTGATTTAAACCTATGTGTGGTTGTGCTTTGATTATTGATCAGTTGTATTATCAGTAATATTGTTAGCTGTAGATTTGGAATATTTCCCAAGGATTTTTCTTGCACATCATCTTCACAGTTGCCATTTTGCTGTTTTGACTGAACATTTAGATGCAGCCGCTAAAATAAACAAAGTTGTTTTAAAAAGAGAGATCATTCTTACATATTGACACAATGACCCTGCGATTTCAAGTCAGGATGATGAGTGGCCTTAAATGGGGTGGTCAGTTAGCATGGCTATCAGGAGATGGAGATTGATTGATGGACATAACACCTGATTGATTGTAGATGAGAAAGCACCATCAATAGCTGCGTGAACAACCTGGATATTGTGAAGCCTTCTGGGATTTTGCAGTGCCTGTGAGAAGAATTGATAAGAAATGAGACTTGTTCTGAGAATATTTGCAGCAGGACTTGAAAGGCTGGTTTGAGCGAGAAATTTGATTTGAAGGGACACTGCTTCCAGGACTTGCTGCTGCAGTCGATGTAAGTAGTCGACAATGAAGACTATGGGATGAAGGGCCAGGAATGGAGTGACTGACCATAATGCTCACCCATTGTAAGGTTATTTGGAGACTTACTGGTGAATGAATCATATCAAATTAGGTCTGTGTTCTAGAACAGAACAACTTGGGTTTATCAGCTGCGGGGAACTATTCTTGAATAGACCAATGGGAGTTAACACTTGCAATGCAATATATGGCTGAAATTCTCCAACCTCACCCATGGCTGAGATTATCTGGTTCCACTGCTGTGGGCGGAGATTTGGCTGAGCACCAAATTCCCAGTCCTCACTGGCAGCAGTAGCAGGATGTGTGAGACCGGTCTATTTAGTACATTTAGTATGTAAGTGGAGTTGCCTTTGGCCTTTCTTTTAATTTATACGCTGAAATCTTGCTGCTGCTCACACCAGGTGCACCCCCACCGCAGATTTCCTGGCATTGAGTACTGAGTTCAATGGGAAATCTCACTGACAGTGATGGGACCATAAGAATCCCATTAACAGCATGTGGCACGCCACCTCCTGCCAGCACAAAACACACCGCAAGGAGGGAGGAAAATCCTGCCCAAAGTATTTATCCTTTCAAAAAGGTTATTTTTATACTTCTTTCTTTGTATATAATCAATTATAACTGTTGTATCACTAATTATTTTAATTATCGTTGTTCAATAAAGTTGTTGCTTTATCACATTACATTCTCATTCATTTTCATTTCCAAAGTACTGCTCTAAATCTAAGTGAAACTCCAAAGGGACTTTCACATTTGCCAAGTTCTTTCTAATGTCACATGTGAAAAATATAGACTAGCGCAGTGGGACAAACACTTAAGTTAGGAATGAATCACATTGTTTTGGACAAACTAGATAGAACTACAGTACTGGAATGTCTTCAGTTGATGTTGGGCCATCAGGATAGTAAAATACACTCCAATCTGGTTCTAACATGCTTGAGCACAAAAATGCATAATTTTTAACAAAATTATATAATTATACACAATAATATACATAACTGATCAGATATTTTTGTAAAGACATCACCTTCCTGTGATTTAATGACCCTGCTTTCTGGCACTTGCTATGATAACTATGGAGGAAGTGAATGGAGTTTTAGCAGAGCATCAAATTTTCTGCTTTTGCCGCCAGCGGTGACAGGGAGAACAACAATGGAGAATTCTAGCCTATATCTTTTAGACAGCACCAAATCAGTTCAGCTGGAATTAGCAGCCAACGCATTAGCACAGTTTTAAGATATTGTATCTGTACTCTGCTCGAAGGCAGGATCTTGGCTTATTATCTGCTGATGCTTCATTCTGAGCTGCTTTTTTAGCAATCTTTGTCAGTGGTACTTTGCAATTGCCTTCCACTCAGGAGCAGGGTAAGAAGGCAGGTTCCAAGTCTACATCAGCTGGAGCAGGAATTGAATGCACGCTGTTGGCATTATTCAGTAAAAGATGTAAAAGCCACTGATGACCATAGGCTGTTGTCCCCTTTGAGGGGGAGAGGTGATTGGTAGTGATTATCCTGAGGATCACCATACTTCAGGTGAAGGGCAAAGTTGAGAAGGCAGGGCTCTCATGAATAACCCCAGCCTGTACAGGAATTGCACCCATACTATTAGCATCCCTCTGCATTACAAACCAGCCATCCGGTCAACTGAACTGACTCCCGATTATTCTAAACCATAGGCTAACCATCTAACCAACTGAGCTAATCACTTCCCCCCTAGTATACATTAACAATTCAATGTTGCAATTCAAAATCAAAGTTATCGTATGTGGAATTTTTTGAGATCCCCTGTTATTCCTAAAGGATTGCAGATATGTTATTTATAACATTATCTTAAAAGCACTTGATGGTATTATCAACTCACAATTTGCTCCAACTGCTTGATCAGAGATACATTACTTAAAATAATACAGAAAGTTGCTTAATTTAATGCATCAATTCATGCTAAATAGGCTTTATATGTTGTTTTTATTCTGATAATCAAATGGTACAAAATCATCTGGTATTTCTGAATAAATGCATAAAAGACCCCAAATGATTACATTTCTTCAACTATTTGAAATGGACCACGGTTTCAAGTGTTGCTTTTCCATTTATCTCTAAAATTACAACTGCCACTTTCTTTACACAAAAATATTAAAACATTTATCTATATTGATAATACATGCAAAAATACTTTGCAGATTTGAATATATCTATGTGTTATGAAAAGACTTGCATAGGGTACATCTTCCTGTGCACTGACCTTGTAGAGCTATTTGTTTATTCTCTTACGTCAGCCTTTCTATATATTTCCCATTCAATTTTGCAATGTTAGCTCTCACAACATAGTTGCTTGGTATGGTTACTTGGATGGTTCTACAGTGTGAATTTCTGATGTCTCTCCAACCTCAACCCCGGCTTGGATTCTCCAGTCCTACTGCAGTGAACGGAGATTTAGCTGAGCGCCAAATTCTCTGTTCTCGCTGACAGTGGTAGCAAGATTAGAGTATTCTGGCCCTTACCTCCATTGTACACATAAAAGAAATTTACATTTATCAATTAACCCCAGGAAATGCCACAAGCAATGATCTTATGCATAGTAAATTTTAATAAATATTTATTTAAAAATTCAATACAGATCAGTGTGAACATTACAAATGTTAAAGGAAAACAATCAGAAGAATATAAATTTATTTAACAATATAACTATATTCATTTAAAAAAATAAAAAAAGACCCTTCTTAGCATGTAATAGAATTTTTTATCCCAGTTTCCTAACAAAATATAAAACCTTGCCCCAGAAAAAGAGAGATAAATAATAAATAAATATTTAAATAAATATGTATGTTGTTCTGAGAGTTAGCATATTTGATATAAATAGTATATAAAAAAAGAAGAATTGAGAGAACACAAATGACTTCCCTGTGTGGAAAATACTTAGATTTTGCACAGTCAGGGTTTGGTTTCATTTAGATAGTTCATCACCCTGTTTATTGTAATGGTACGCAACTTGAAAGCCTGCAAAATTTTGCATAAAGACATTCTCTGAGGGAATTCAATGGCATGTTTTTCTTCATCTTCTGATGTTGAGCCACCTTCAGAATCTGTCTCTTCATTGATTGAATCAGAATTGAGAGCCTATGAACAAAATCATTAAAAAATCTGTAATTGGAATTTTGTATTATGAGCTTTAAATATTAATCATTTAAACTGAAATTAAATCAAAACTGAATAACAGCTTAGAAGGTTTTGCTGTTAGAAATTCAAATAGGCGGGCAATATATTTCAGCACATGCAGAGAAGGAAATCATTTATTGTGCTTTAATTAAATTGAACATTTTCTAATGGGTATAAACTTATCCAAGAGTTGATTATAACAAAAAGTTACACAATAGAAGGAAATTCAAAGAAAACAAGCAATAGAAATAGAAAGAGCAATTGCAGAACCATTAGGAAAAATGCATACTGGGACAGAATGGTGCACAACCAATAGTGCATCTTCCAGCTCTCAAACCCAGAGAACAATAAGGGTAGCAGATACATGGGAATATCACAAACTGCAAGTTATGCATGTCATGGAAATGTACTGCTACTCTAGCATTGTTGTTTGACTCAAATCCTGGAACTCCCTCCCAAATAGCAGTGTGTGTGTACCTACACCTCACTGACTGATCAGCTTCAAGAAGGTAGCTGACCATCATTTTTTCAAGGGTACTTAAGTATGGGAAGCAAATGCTGACCTTGCCAGTGATGCTCACATCCCATGAAGGAAGTAAAAAGGACACAGTAAAATGGGCTTGGTTGGATGGCAATAAAGATAAATCACAAGTGATTTAAACAGAAGATGCTGAAAACATACAAAAGGTAGATCAACATGTGAAAGATGAAAGTTTCCTCAGTCCTGAGGAAGGCTGACATCCAAATCATTAAACTTCCTCTGAAAGCTACACAATTGAATGAACCAGAATTGCACTGCTCATCTGTAAGGGCGAAGTTGTTGCATAGTGAAAGGTGCCTTCTTGGGGCACATGTATATGATTGACATTAAGGAAAAGTTTCAGAAATGTAAATCAAAGTGGAGTTGATCAAATAATAGTTTTCAGTAAAAGTATTTAACTCTTTAGGGAAAGGAAGTCTTTTGCAAGCAGCATTGCTTATGTAATCCATGGAGACATGACATGACACTGCCCTGCAGCAAGCCAGAGGGCTGTGAAATCACTGGCAGGAGTTGATTGCATTTCTCTCCAGTGCATGCTCTTAAATTAGAGCTGGGAACTCCTTGGGAGTTTTTTGGATTGGCTGACATAACATTGACGGAAGATTAATGGAAACCCCATTTACATGGTTTATCTGGGGTTTGTGATGATCTCTGGCTAATTTTGCTGTGGCCATTCAGGAGAATCCCTGAAGATTGGTGTCATATATCTTTATGATGCTGGTGAATCTGATTCCACATCCACTGAGTCAACACATTTTGACCATTTTTCCAAAAAAAAGGGATTTGGAAGTGAATTATATACAGGTTTACAATTTTCTTCTCTAGTATATGCTGAGATTAAGAGCACCAATAACCAGGTATTGAAAACGCGTTTTCACAATAACCAAGAAAAATAATCAGTTCTTTTTCTTCTATCATGTTGACATGAACATCTTCGCATGAGCATGGCCAGCAAACAGAAAGGCAACAATAGCCCTTGGCAATTATAAGCCTTTTTTCAAATAAGCCTGTATCTATTTCAATACTTAGGAAGAATGCATAAAAGCCAGACTATTAACCAGGAGAGGGCCATCTGGCTTGTTTTGCTTATCTCAGAAAGAGATTTTGCAGTAAAGTTATAACTGTTAGTTTGTACTTTCAATTGCTATTGTAAACAAAACAGTTTCACGATTTATCTTTATTGTCACCTCATTAAAGTGTTCTTAGTTTTTTTACTGATAGGTTGAATGAGGGCAAGTGTAAAACATCACAAGAAATATAAAACCAATATAATTTATAATTGAGGTGCTTCATTACACCTAGAGTGCCACACATTCCAATGAGAGAAACTGTACTGCATTGCACTTCATGAAATGTTAAATTTGAACTGTTATGTAATGCACTTTTGTAAATTCAATGAATATACTTTTTTTTTGGAAAATAGACTATTGTCACCCTGTGTGCAATAAGGGAGAACTGCAGAATGAAAAACATAGGAAGTGACCAGTGCCACTGAATCTGATAGAGTATCTAAAGTAGACCTCTTAGCTGTAACAATAACGTTCTGGTGCAAATCTGGAGTCTGGACTTTGAAACACGGACAGTGAAATTACTATACAATGACAAATTGGGCTCAAGACTTTTCTGGGAGGCGCTTGGTGTTGCAGGAAACCTTTAAATGTAACTGGAATTCATTCCAATGTTGGCACAATGCAGCCACCAATGTCTACACTGGGATCCATACTGTTGAAGCATTTATATCTTAAAAGCCGGACAAGGAGCTGTGGGCAGCAAGAATTGGAAGCCTCGGTCATTGTAAATAGCATAATGCCTGGCTGAAACCAGCACGGCAGCAACCAGCAACTGGTTACAACTTTATAACTCATTTAACATGCAAAGATGTTCTGAGGCATTTCGCAGAGTTGGATGGAAAACAAACATCAAACTAAGAAGAGAATAATTGACAGCAGTGAACAGCAGTGGACAGCACGGTCAAAGAGATGTGTTTAAGGAGGGAAAGGCAGATGTGATACAGTTCAGTGAAGAATTCCAGAAGGCTGAACCTAGATGGCCGAAGGCAGGGGTCAGACATGTTGCAGTGAAGGGAGAAAAAAGAATGCACAAGAGATCAGAGTCAAAGGAACAGTGGACATTAGATGGGGAATTGTAAGGTTGGTGGAGGTTAAGAGGTTGGGTGAGGCCTTGCTTTAAGGGAGTGTTGAAAATGAGCCAGGAAGCACACTGGGAGGAATACTGCACTTTGTAATAAGCTGTTGATCCAGACAACCTATTTGGCTGAAAGTTCATATTTCCTATGTTTTCATTTCACACCTTTGGTGTGAAGTTGGAACTGCTATGATTCTCTTTGGCATACCACTGACCTGCTTTGAACCTTGGAGTTCAAGGAACCTTGGGGTGGCATGGTGGTACAGTGGTTAGCACTGCTACCTCACAGCACCAGGAACCTGGCTTCGATTCCTGGTTTGGGTCACTGTCTGTGCAGAGCCTGCACGTTCTCCCTGTATCTGCGCGGGTTTCCTCTGGGTGCTCTGGTTTCCTCCCACAATCTGAAAAATGTGCTGGCAAGGTCGATAGGCTGTGCTAAATTCTCCCTTAGCGTACCTGAACAGGTGCTGGTGTGTGGCGACTAGGAGATTTTCACAGTAACTCCATTGCAGTGTTAATGTAAGCCTGCTCTTGACATTAACTGAAACGAATTAAAAGGTTAGTTTTAGAGAGCGGTTAAATTTACCTTCAGGAGGTGTTGGATGTGTTTACATACGTTGCCGGTGATATGGGAGAAATTCTGTAACTTGGCTTGGTAGATTTGTAGATCGGCAGTGATATTTTGATAGCACTGTGAATAAAAGAAAATTGGAGATGTTAGATTCAATTTGGCATCAGCCATTAAACTGAGCACTGGGTGAAACATCTGCAGCCACAAACCTGATAGGATGAGAAACGGCATTCTTGGGAATCCCCACTTTCTTCGCAAGTACCGAATTCCTGCAGATTCACAGAGATTCACATAACAATCAGTTCGAAATGTCTAAGGGCAGAATTGTTCTCAAATTTGCCAGAGGCTTTTCTCCTTACCTGTCCTGGGGAACAGGTCCTGACGGTGCTGGTGAGATTCTCGGTGAAGTCCTCCAATACAATCACATTGTCAGTGCAGTTAAAGCCTCCAGTCACATCGGGCTAATAAAAAGAACAACAAATATATCAGCGGGGAAAAAAAATCATAGAATCAGATCCTTACAGTGCAGAAGGAGGCTGTTTGGCCCATCAAGTCTGCACTGTCGACAATCCCACCCATACCCTATCCCTTTAACCACATGTATTTATTCTGCTAATCTCCCTGACACTAATGGTCAATTTAGCATGGTAAAAAGTCTGACAACACCAGGTTTTAGTCCAACCTATTTATTTGATAATATACTCACAAGCTTTCGAGGGACACCCTCTTCGTCAGGTGAATGTTGTCAGACTTTTTACTACAATTTAGCATGGCCACACATACTTGCACTGTGGGAAGAAACTGGAGCACCTAGAGGAAAATCACGCAAACACTGGGAAAATGTGCAAACTCCACATAGAACAATGGCCATAGGCTGGAATTGAACCCAGGTCCCTGGCGCTGCAGCAGTGCTAACCACTGTGCCGCCCCAACAGCCAGTATGTAGAAAACATTGATGTTTTGTTCGATTAATGAATCACAGATAAACGTTAAATTATAAAAACATTGTAGGGCAGGGAAACTAAGAAAAGCAACGAATGAGTAATGTCCTAGCCCTGTTGACACTAGTTCATCGAAGTTTAGAAGGAGTTTGATTTTTTTTACAATTCGCCCAGTTTCCCCGCTTGTGGACATCATGACCACAATACTTACATGTGTTAAACTCTCCTTCACCTGCTCAAGCAGTTGCTTTGAAAGCGTCAGGCATTTCTTTACATCTATGTTGTGATGCTTATCCAGCGGGGTCCCAGAGGAGAGGCGGAGGCCAATCGTTAAGAAAACGACAACTTTCCACACTCTTGAGGAGCAAACTGCAATTGCAAAAGAAAACTTCGAAGATTTGTGGTGGCACTGAGGCACCTTGCAGGTTTAAACCCACGGAGCAAGCCCCCTTGTAACTTCTTTCTGGCATAAATTGAGTTTGATAAAAACTTCAATAAAACAGATTTCCAAACATCCCAAACTTACCGGCGGCTTCTGGTGAGTGCATCATCATTGTTCAAGTAAATCTGTCCGACTGGAAGTGTGTTTGTTCAGCTTCACCGTTTGCGTCTGTGTGTCTGCTGACAGATGAGCTCCTGACAATATATATACACAGGGCTCACTCCACACACTAAAAAGGCTGATGTATTGAGGGGATTCCCCCCTACCCCAAGTCATTTTCAAGACGTGGATTGAATGTAGGGCAAAAACAATCCTCTCAGTGAGAGCGAAACCACGCCTAATGTTTTGTTAAGTGTCACTTAGTTTTATTTCTTTATGTTTTTCGCTTTCATTTAGTTTCCTCTTTATTTCGTCTCAGTGAACTATCGTCCTGCTGTTTTGGTCATGTTTAGTTTATTTACTGTTTGTATTTCTGCAAATTCCACCCCCCCCCCCCCCTTCATCTTCACTTAGTTTACCTATTTTTAAATTTGTTTTCTTATTTAATGATCTATTTATTTGTCCCTTCTATTACTTCGTTGTTCGGTCTCACAGAACACACCCTCTCCTGAGTTTGGAGGGCAGTGGGTGGAGGGGAAATCTTTGCCTGTTTGATTAAACTACCAAGTGGGTTTTCACAAGTACCCGCAGAAGGCACAAGGGGTGTTGTGGGGCGGGGGGGGGGGGTCTTGAAAAATAAGCAGTGCTTATTTCTATGTTCCTTTTTAAATTCGCAACTCAAGTTTCACTGAGAGTAGCGAACGAATCTCCCCAAAAGTAAGTTTCCCAGTAAAGTTAAAGCTGTTCATCAATGGGGAAACGGCACTTTTTGTTAACGGTTTTCTGAGTTTCCCTTTGTGGATTTTCAAAGAAATATAAAACAAAACTAGATTTCCAACACCCATCGGGCAGCTAAATATAAAGAAACCCAACTCTTTACAAGAATGTGCGCACGCTTCTAATAAAACAAATCTCCATTCTGCAGATGTTCTGATTTTTAATTAAATCTACTGGAAAGATATATCTTTCTATTTCAAACCCAATTTTCCGTAAAACGCGGTGCAATTTTTTTTCTGCTATGAACGTTTACATTTGTAAACGTGTCTAGAATTTATTTAACAGGTTTTATATTACTTTGACAGCGACTTTAATAATCCTAAATATCCATTTTATCTCAAGCCTTCATCTACCAGCTGGGTGGTATATCTACTTTTGTCGGAAAAAGATGGTATAAAATAATACTAGCCATTGGCTTCCACTGTCTTAGGACGGAAGGATATCATAATCTGTTAAGTATTGATGGGCTGTTAATAATGACTAGTCATTTCTATCCCCAAACGAACAGTACAATATTTTGAACAGTGTGTAATAGAACCAGGGAGCAAGCTATCCTAAATCTGGTCCTGTGTAATGAGATAGGAATAATTAATAATCTTACAGTTTGGGACCCCCTCGGAAGGAGCGATCACAGTATGGTTGAATTTAAAATACAGATGGAACATGAGAAAGTAAAACCCAATTCCAGTGTCTTGCACGTAAGTAAAGGAGACTACAATGGAATGAGGGAGGAATTGGCTACGGTAGACTGGTAGCAACATCTTTATGGTGGAACAATGAGGAACGGTGGAGGACTTTGAAAGTGATTTTTCACAATGCTCAGCAAAAGTATATACCAATAATAAAGAAGGACTGTAGAAAAAGAGATAATCAGCCATGGCTATCTAAGGAAACAAAAGAAAGTATCAAATTGAAAGAAAATGCATACAAAACGGCAAAGGTTAATGGGAAACTGGAGGACCGGGAAATCTTTAAAGGTGAACAGAAAGCCATGAAAAAAAGCTATAAAAAAAAGAAAGTCAACTAGTTTAGAATATAAAAACAGGTAGCTTAAGTTTCTACAAATATATAAAAGAAAAAGAGTGGCTAAGGTAAATATGTTCCTTTAGAAAATGAGAAGAGGAATTTAATAACAGGAAGAAATGCGGAGGATTGAACAGGTATTTTATGTTGGTCTTCACATTGGAAGACACATATAACATGCCAAAAATTGTTGCCAAGAAGGCTATGGCAGGTGAAGATGTAGAAATGATCATTATCACTAAAAAAGCACTGTTAGGTAAACTAATCTGTAGTGGGGAAGATGCTTGAATCTAACATCAAGGAAAAAATAGTGAGACATTTGGATAGAAATAGTCCCATTGGGAAGACACAGCATGGGTTCATGAAAGGCAAGACATGTTTAACTAATTTAGCGGAATTCTTTGAGGACATTACAAACACAGTGGACAATGGGGAACCAATGGATGTGGTATATCTGGATTTCCAGAAGGCATTTGACAAGATGCCTCACAAAAGGCTGTTGCACAAGATAAAGATGCACAGCATTACGGGTAATGTATTAGCATGGATAGATGATTGATTAACTAACAGAAAGCAAAGAACTGGGATAAATGGGTGTTTTTCTGGTGGATGATTATTGACTAGTGGTGTATCTCAGGGATCAGTGTTGGAACCGCAATTGTTTACGATTTACGTAGGTGATTTGGAGTTGGAGACCAAGTGTAGTGTGTCAAAGTTTGCAGATGACACTAAGATGAGTGGTAGAGCAAAGTATGCAGAAGATACTGATCATCTGCAAAGAGATATAGATAGTCCAAGTGAGTGGGTGAGAGTCTGGCAGATGGACTACAATATTGGTAAATGTGAGATCATCCATTTTCGTAGGAATAACAGCAAAATGGACTATTATTTAAATGGTAAAGAATTGCAGCATGCTGCTGTGCAGAGAGACCTTGATGTCCTTGTGCATGAATCACAAGAAGTTGGTTTGCAAGTACAGCAGGTAATTAAGAAGGCAAATGGAATTTTGTCCTGCGTTACTAGAGGGATGGAGTTTAAAAACAGGGAGGTTATGTTGCAGCTGTATAAGATGCTGGTAAGATCACACCCGGAGTACTGTGTACAGTTTTGGTCTCCTTCCTTGAGAAAGGATATACTGGCACTCAAGAGGGTACTGAGGAGATTCACTAGGGTTAGTTCATGAGGAGAGACTGAGTAGACTGTGACTATACTTAATGGAATTTAGAAAAATGAGGGAGGACCCTATAGAAACATATAAAATTACAAAGGGAATAGATAAGATAGAAGCAGGGAGGTTGTTTCCACTGAGGATGAAACCAGAACTAGGGGGCATAACCTCATAATAAGATGGAGCAGATTTAGGACCGAGTTGAGGAGGAACTTCATCACTCAAAGGGTTATAAATCTGTAGAATTCCCTGCCCAGTGAAGCAGTTGAGGCTACCTCATTGAATGTTTTTAACGCAAAGATACATTTTTGAACAATAAAGGAATTAATAGTTATGGTGAGCGACTGGGTAAGTGGAGCTGAGTCCATGAAAAAAACAGCCATGATCTTATTGAATGGTGGAGCAACTCGAGGGGCCAGAGGACCTACTCCTGCTCTTAGTCTTTATGTTCTTATATTGTAATATTGTCCTAAAGATACTTGAAAGCTGAAACTAAAGCGAACGTTTTGGGAAGTACTAAGTAGGCAGGCAGCTTTGGTCCAGTGAATAAATGTTGACATTTTGGTTATGAGACATTATGAGGAAAAATTCAAAACCAAAAGCACAAATTTACATCACTGAATAGATGCTACCTGATGTGCATCTTATGAACATAAGAACATAAGAACATAAGAAATAGGAGCAGGAGTAGGCCATCTAGCCCTTCGAGCCTGCCCCGCCGTTCAATAAGATCATGGCTGATCTGTCGTGGCTCAGTTCCACATTCCCGCCCTCTCCCCATAACCCTTAATCCCCTCGCTTATCAAGCTTTTCTTTCAGTAGTTTCTGGTTAATCTGATGATTATTGAATGATTCAAATTACCTTAAAAGCTCCTGGATGAGCAGATATCTCCTCCAATTAAATATCAGGCAGACTAAAGCCATCCCTACCACAAACTCCACTTGTCCCTACCACAAACTCTACTCCATGGTGGCACAGTGGTTAGCATTGCTGCCTCACAGTGCCAATTCCAGCCTCAGGTGATTGTGTGGAAACTGCACATTCTCCCCATGTCTGCATGGGTTTCCTCAGGGTGCTCTGGTTTCTCCCAGAGTTCAAAGATGTGTGGGTTAGGTTGATTGGCCATGCTATATTGACCCTTAGTGTTGGAGGACTAGCAAGGTAAATACATGGGATTAGGGGGATAGGGCTTTGATGGGATTATTGTTGGTACAGGCTCAATGAGCCAAGTCCTTTGGGATTTTATGATTCTATGGTAGAAATCATTGAATATTGATTACATAGGGGGCCATTCAGCCCATCACATTCATGCTGGCCATCCCAGAGCTGCTACTCAGCACAGTTGCACCTTCCTACATCAGGTCTGTAGCCCTGCAGATGACTGATCTTTAAATAAACACACAAATATTTTTAAATATAGTAAGAATTCCTGCCACTATCATATTACCAGGTCCCTGCTATCCTCTGACTGAAAAGAATATTTATCACCTTCTCTTTCACCCTTCTACCAACTAACTTAAATCAATGGAGCCTGGTTTTTGATCCCTCTGCCAAGGTGAATAGCTCATCCCTATTTATTCTATCAAATCCTTTCATAATTTTATACATGTCAATTACGTCACCACTCAGCCTCCTCTGTTCCAAGGAAAATAACCACGGTCGATCCAATTGTTCCCCGTAGCTAAAAATTTTCAGTCCTGCAACACCTTAGTAAATCTCCTCTGCATTCACTCCAGTACAATCACATTGTTCCTATAATGTGGTGACCAGAACTGTAAATAGTACTCAAGCTGTGGTTTAACTAATACTGGAAATCAGGACTTTTCAAAGTGGGAGATACAACTCAAAAATGCATCATAGGATGTTGAAAATGAGTCACTGGATAAATTCGCACTCCACTATAACCTGATCCTGTTGATAAAAACACAGGATCCATTTATAGAGCACATTTTGTGGAGGGCAGAATGACAATGAGGACCTCTCATAGGCATAGCCGGCTTAAGGACTTTTGATGTGAAGGAAAAGCCCTAGTATTGCCTGATACAATTCAAGTTATGTGCAGTGTATGAAAGGAAAAGGTAGAAATTAGGAGAGAGGTGTATTTTAAATGTGCAGCAAATCACATGTTTAGATTGCAACTGCAGCAGCAATACTGCAGCTTGCCTGGTTCTGCTGGAATCTCGAATTTCCTGTTGTGAAGGCGTTTGATATTATCGTCATTATCTTGTAAGATCTAACTCATTATTTTTTCCATGTGTACAAAAATATTTTGCTGTTGAATCAATTCCAAGATGAAATAATGTCTGAAAAACAGGAAAATCACTGAGACATTTTATTTATTTTTAATTATGCCTGTATGTGAGGAAGGATAATCGACACAATGACCGTTGACTTCAATGGAAGCAGCAAAATAGTTATTGACGTGTCATATTCCAACTACCAGGGAGTTTTATTGATGGGATGGTAACAGATAGAGATAATTGGTGACTGCCCTATTAAGTTTCCACCTAAAAGCAGTACATTGACCTGGTGAGATTTGCATTGCAAAGGTGCAACTTACTGAGAAATCTGTCACAAATAAACGGCAGTCGGTTTTCACTAGATGGTTGATACATGTAATTGAGTGTATTTTCTGATTTTGGATATTTGGTTTAAGTGTATATGTTGACAAGAGGAGTTTGCAAAACGCTGACACCAATTTCCTTCATGCCTGAATACGGTCCGAATAAATTGGAAAATGGACCTGAAGCAGTTCTTCTGACGTTCAATATGTTTTACAATGTTAGCACAAAGTGGAAAGATTGTATTTTGTTACACATCCCAGGTGACGTGGATCGTGAGGGATGGTCATTTAGTAAAAGTGGGTCACTGAGAAAAAAGTTTGAAAAACAGTGCTGTATATAGTTCTAGAATAACCTCACTCTTCTTATATTCTAGCCTTAGCTAATGAAGGAAAGCATGCCATATATCACATTATTGATCTGTCCTTCTACCTTTAAGGATCTGTGGACATCAAGCTGCCTTTGTTCCTCTACACTACTCCGTATCCTATGCTTCTCAACCACTGACTCCATTCTTGCCCTTGTTGAGGTTGAATCAGACATTTGCAGCTATTTACACATCCATAATATCACCCAGTTCCACCATAACCTCAGCTCAGCTACTGATGAAACCCTCATCAGTGCTTTGTTAGTCTATACTTGTCTTTCTAATGCATCCCAATTGCCCTCCTATTTTCTATCCTGTACACACGAGATCATCCAAAACTTTGCTGACTCACAACCCTTTAAAATATCTGCATACTATAACTCTGGCTTCCTGAGCAACCCTGATTTTAATTGCTCCAGTGTTGGTGGCTATGCCTTCAGGTGACTAGGCCCTAAGCTCTGGAATCCCCTTCTTGAGTATCTCTGCTTCTCCACATCTCTTTTTAATCATTCCTTAAAATTTACCTCCTGGATTCAACTATTGATTATCTGCTCTAATATGTCCATATGTTGCTGGCTGTTTTGTTTAATAATACCCTTATGAAGCACTTTGAGATGCTTTATTATGTTAAAGGTACATATAATGGAAGCTGTTGTTGTTTTGTCTAGTTCCAAACACTTATGACAATTTTAAAATTGTCTCTTAGTAATTGAGCTTGTGTTCCTAAAATTAGTTTCATTTTATATAATGCCTTCTGTGTCAGTTTACCTTAGTCGGCAGTATATTTGCCTGAGTC
This sequence comes from Carcharhinus amblyrhynchos, assembly GCF_965287045.1. Lineage (NCBI taxonomy): Eukaryota > Metazoa > Chordata > Chondrichthyes > Carcharhiniformes > Carcharhinidae > Carcharhinus > Carcharhinus amblyrhynchos. The sequence goes on from NC_137326.1 coordinate 90,236,372, forward strand.
AGAAATTTGTGCACGTTAGTGTTATTCTGGGACACTTCTAATTACCTTGGGTTGATACCTCAGTGCAGTACTAAAGGATGGCCGCGTTGTTGGAAAGAAACTGAGGCTCTTTCTGGCTGTGAACATACAAAAATCCAAGATACTTCCTCAAAAAAGAGCTGGCATTTCTCCAGTTGCCTGGCTAACATTCATATCTGAAGTAATGTTTATTCACTTTACTGAAGTAATACGGCTCATTATTGTTCACTTTTGCTGTTTGTAAAACCTTGGTGGTTATAAATAAACTGTCAAGTTTGCCTGCAGAACAACAGTGAATTTGCTTAAAGTATTCAATTGCTCCTGAGGCATTTTGGAACCTCCTGACAATGTGAAAATGCCGTCTTAACAGATCCCCAAGATATTGCAGCTAAATTGCTTTAAGACGCTTGCCTGGAAATGCTAGGGATCCACTTTGCTGGTGTAATGTAACAGAATGGAACACCCCCTCCCCCTTCTCCCCAACCCCTCATCTGCCCCTCTTCTTTGCTCAAGGTTGGAATCTGCTCCCAAACTCCAAGGACTTGATGCTTTGCACAACAGCTGTTCACAGATGTGATTCAATAGCAGTCACCTTGGGCCAGATCGATTTGTCCTCCTGAAGTGGAACATAGGAACATAGCAATTAGGAGCAGGAGTGGGCAATTCACCCTTTCGAGCCCATTTCACCATTTAATATAATCATGGCTGATCTTAACATGGTCTCAACTTTACTTTCATGCCTGCTCCCATAGCCTTTTATCCTACTTTTCATCAGAAACTTATCTATTTCTTTCTTGGATCTTTTGATTGATTCTGCCTCCACTGCATACTTGGGCAGTGAATTCCACTAATTTACAACACTCTGAGATAAATAGTTTCTCCTCATCTCAGTTTTGATCCTACCTCCTATGAACTCTTGTTCTAGACTGTCCCACAAGGGGGGACATCTCTTCAACATCCACCTTATCAATCCCCTTTAGCATTTTATATACCTCGATCAGATCCACCCTCATTCTTCTCAACTTGAGCGAGTACAAGCCCAAGCTATCCAACCGCTCCTGATACAACAGCCCTTTCATCTCTGGAATTAATCTGGTGAACATTCTTTGAACTGCCTCTGGTGCCACTACATCCTTCCTCAAATAAGGAGACTAAAACAGGATACAATACTCCAAGCATGGTCTCACCAACACCAGACAGAATTGTACGACACTTCTTTACTTTTAAACCTGGTCCTCTTGAAATAAATGCCAAGATTCCTTTTGCTTTTCTTATTACGTGCTGTACCTGCATACCCATTTCCCACAACTCATGCATATGGACACTCAGATCCCTCTGCACCATACACTTTGAATCTAAGTGGCATTCTCGTGGCTCAAAGAAACACAAGATGTGGTCATAAAGACTTTAATTGCAGAAAACAATTAATCTTCAAGGACTAAGATCAGTCTACTTCTACAGATACACCATAGAAAGCATTCTTTCTGGTTGTATCGCTGCTTAGTAATGGCTCCTGCTCTATGCAAGAATGCATGAAACTACAAAAGGTTGTAAATGAAGCCCAGTCCATCACTCAATCCATCCATTGACACTGTCTACATTTCCTGCTGCCTCGGAAAAACAGCCAGCATAATCAAGGACCACACACACCCCGAACATTCTCTGTTTCACCTTCTTCTGTCAGGAAAAAGACAAAAATCTGAGATTACATACCAACCGACTCAAAAACAACTTCTTCCCTGCTGCCATCAGACTTTTGAATGGACTTACCTCGCATTATGTCAACCTTTACACCCTACCTATGACTGTAACACTACATTCTTCACTCTCTCCTTCTCTGTGTATGGAATGCTTTGTCTGAATAGCACACAAGAAACAATACTTTTCACTGTATGCTAATACATGTAACAATAATAAATCAAATCAAATCTGGAAGAATTTGCATTTTTAAAAAGCTACTGTCCCTTAAAGGGTTAATTCAAGGACTCTGGTTGCTACACTTCCTGGAAAATACAGCATTTTACAAGAAGAAATAATTGATTAGTTGTAAAGAAGAAGTTGGAAAACCCTTGACCTGGAGGGTCACATGGTGGTTTATGGCTCTAAAAAATAATACATGCCTGGGAAACTGTGTTTAAAAGCTGCTTTTCATTTTGCCTTGGAGAAGAAAGGAAGACCAACTGTTTGGGTAAAGAACATATCAGTCCAGACTCAGCCCCAAAGAACAGTGTAAATGGAAGTTGCTCCAAAATTGCTTTATGTTCTGAAAATGTTTGACTACACACTTTCCTCAAAGTCCACCTAAAAAATACAGAATCATAGTATCCCTACAGTACAGAGTGAAAAATAATGCAAGAGTCATTGATTGCTTCCTCAACCATATAACCTGGAGGCCATTTCAAGAACTCTATCATCTATCCCTGACCTTGAATCATTGCGCCCTATTTTACCATTTTGACTCTAAATGCTGGGCAAACTGGGAGTGTTTCAGTTCTGACTTACAGACCCGTTCTCAGGTGCCCCCCCCCGCATATGCACGCTGCCTTTAAAAATATCAGTGATTCCGAATCGTGCTGCACAAGCCTGTGAATGGGCCTTGCCCCGCCCGAAATCATGTAGTTCTGATTGGCGCCTCCAACTGTGCATGTGCAGAAAAGAACTGATAGAATTCTGCTCCCTGCCACATCCCTTCCAGCCGGATAATGCCCCCCACCCCACCCCCGCGGCCTCCACAGACATTGCCACACCTCCCACAACATTATTTGCCCCCTTATCCCCACACCTCGCCACCACCTAGACTGATCACGGGCGCTGCCACCACCCCACCCCCTCATCCCTGCCACAGACGTCAGGCAGAGTGGCAGCAGACCTCCCCTCCCCTTGGCTAATCTCAAGCAGAGTGGCAGCGGATCCCCTTTCACCCCCACTGATCACAGGCAGAGTGGCAGCAGCAACCCCCCCCCCACACACCAATCTCAAACAAAGAGCCATCGGATAGTAGGCACTTACCTCCTCACTAACTGGAGTGCCTGAATTAGGCTTTTGTGGAACATGCATGTTTCGCATCGATTCTGGATGGATGAATGTGGTGGCAAAGGGGGAAGCACCGATAAGGTTGGGCATGCAGCCCATTAAGTTAATTTAAATGCTTGCAAATACATTTAAATGGCTGTTGCGCCCATTTCGGGTGCAGTCCCAATCGCGACCATTTTCAAGCCTTGGTAAAGGGGGGACAAGTGCTGAAGTGGATGCGGATCACGCTACTCACCTTATGCCTGCCTTTACCAAGTTTTTGTGCCTGAAAATGGGCACAATGAAATGGTAAAATCGGCCCCATTGACTCTTAACCTTTTAGCATTTTAGATGTTATTTTATTATTTTTGGCACATGTGTGAGTTTGATTATTTAGAGAGAATAACTGAATGTTAATAGATTTTGCCTTTCAACTTGACAAATCTTGTTTTTAATAATAACCTAATGTTGCTGTTTTTAAAGAAACCTGGGTATTGAGTCGTCATTCTCAGGTTTGTGGATAGAGCACATATTTGGCCATGTAGCTAGCTGGAAAGATGTGTTGTGCCCCATGGCATCAGACAGAGACTAGTGAGTGGAGATGGACAGTGCTCTCATCCCATCTCAATCATAACAATTCTTAAACAAATTGGCATATCCTGGTGATGAGATTAGAATTCTTCTGTCGTAGTTTCCTTGGCCAGTGCTCACCATACTTTCTCTAGATACAGATATTAGTGATGGAACAGAGCACATTTTGTACAGCCTGATTTACTGGACAGCCCTTTTTAGACCTCTTCTTCCAAGAACGACAGAACAACATTTCCACTGGAAGACTGGTGATTCTGGGGCAGAGAATAAATGATTAACATTAATAAACATTTGATATCAAAGATGCAGATGAAAACAAACTCGGAAGAATTGGCTAAAATTCAATTACTTTTGTAGAAAAGAAACATAGAAGATAGGAGCAGGAGGAGGCCATTTGTCCCTTCAAGCCTGCTCCACCATTCATTATGATCATGGCTAATCATCCAACTCAACAGCCTAATCCTGCTTTCACTCCATAACATTGGATCCCATCCACCCTAAGTGTTACATCCAGCTGCCTCTTGGATACATTCAAGGGTTGATGTTAATGGCAACTTTTTATAACCTCCAGGAAACCTAAGGAACCGTGAATGTCAAGTTCCAATTGTAGCTCTTTATATTGACTGCCATGCACATTAGAACAAATTAGAATTTGTGCTTTTAAAAACCACTGGGGGAGTTTTCCAGTCCCGCCTGCCATGGGAATTGTAGCGGGTGGGGAAGGGAGACCATGCAAAGGTCCGTTGACCTTGGATGGGTTTTCTGCTTTTGGGGCAAGCGTGGCCGGAAAGTCCCACCCATGATCCCTTAAAGGGTTAATAGTGTAAGTGAATATTACAATGCAGAGTATAGCTATCGCACCCAAGTGCCTTCATGATAGTGAATAAGCAGGTAACCAGGAGTAGAGCATTAAGGAATGAGTGGGTGACGAAGTGGAGCAGAATGTCAAACAATAGTGAGGGGGGAGGAATTTGATTTTGGGAGTAGCAAAAAAAATCAGTGGAATGGGAGTGGGAAAGGATTGGTAAAATACAGGTGGTGAAAGAGAATGAAATCAGGGAACAGGAGAGAACGGGGACAGAATTTCAGCAAATGGAGGTCAAGGACAAAATATAAAGAAGGAAGGGGAAGAAGAGCAAAACTCTGGGGAAAAGGATAACAGAGAAGAAAGCAAATAGAGAGGTCTTGCTGCAATTGTACCGGGCACTGGTGAGGCCGCAGCTGGAGTACTGTGTGCAGTTTTGGTCGCCGCACTTACGCAAGGATATTTTGGCCTTGGAGGGAGTGCAGAGGAGGTTCACTAGGCTGACACTGGAGTTGAGGGGGTTGAACTATGAGGAGAGGCTGAATAAACTAGGCTTGTACTCGTTACAGTTTAGAAGGATGAGGGGAGATCTCATTGAGACGTACAAGATGATGAATGGGATGGATAGGTTAGAGGTGGAGAGGTTCTTCCCACTCAGAAAGGACAGTAGGACTAGAGGGCACAGCCTCAAGATAAGGGGGGACAGTTTAGAACAGAGTTGAGGAGGAACTTCACTCAAAGGGTGGTGAATCTCTGGAATTCTCTGCCCGTTGAAGCGGTGGAGGCTGCCTCGCTAAATATATTTAAGACACGGGTAGATAGGTTTTTGGTAGGCAAGGGGATTAAAGGTTATGGGGAGAGGGCGGGAATGTGGAACTGATCCACTTCAGATCAGCCATGATCTTATTGAATGGCGGGGCAGGCTCGAAGGGCTAGATGGCCTACTCCTGCTCCTATTTCTTATGTTCTTATGTTCTAAGAGCAAAACTCTGGGGAAAAGGATAACAGAGAAGAAAGCAAATTGAATTTGCCACTGAAGAATACAACGTTATCATTTTCAGAATTAAAGCTCTCTGAAGAACAATAGAGTTTCTCTTAGGGTGGATCCTGAATCTGAGTTCCTCCTTTGTTGTATATGTAATATTCTCCGCTCCACCATGGCATTTTAAAAGACAAGGTAGCAATTTACAGTCCATAACTTTCAGATTATATAATCGCGATCACAGCCAACTTAAATGAAACAAATTGACCACAGATTGGAATGGTCTCTATTGTGATGAGTAAATTATTCATTTCATTTACTTTAAGTCCAAATACAGCTATTTGTAGATAAATGACGCAACTTCTTATGTGAATTGAGCATCACGGATATGCAATCCTTGGCCCCACTTCCAGAGAAAAAAATGAAGTGAAAGAGTTTTAACCTTAAATGGGCAATTGAAAGAATCCAATAACCAAAGCTGAAGTTAAATATATTTGATGCGCAGAATGCCTGAGACCCAGATCAAACAATTACTTAATGGCTGTAAACAAGAACAAAAGTCAGGCAGGCAGGAGAAGTGCAGATATAAGTTGCAGCCTGTTAACATTCATGGATTTTAGATTCAGCACAGCATCCAGGAGAGAAGATTTGTCAGCACAGAGTGGCCCAAAAATTAACAGCCAATGTGGGATATAAAAGTGACAACAAGAAATACATTTAATGATTGCAATTTAATTTTCTGCATGTGAGAGGAAGGGAGAGAGAGCAAAACACCGCAAGAGAAGAAGGTAAAGAGAAACAACACAGAGAAACGGGAAAATGATTTTCAAAAGGGTCAGAAAGTGAAAACGAAAGGAGAAGATCAGAGGAAGTGGACAGGAAAGAGAAGAACGAAATAAGAGTTGGAGAGGGTGACAGAGATAAAGAAAGGGGGAGAGAGAGGGTGGAAAGGGATGAGAAGGAAAGGAGAGAGAGAGGAAAGAGATGGGGAAGGAAAGAGAGAAAGGACAGAGAGGAAAGATTTGATGAAAATGATGGACAATACAGGGAATGCAAAAAGCATGAAAAGGGGAAAAGAGAAAGGGAGGGGAACATTAAAAGATAAGAACAATGAAGAATGGAAAGGAAAGGGAGTGGCTTGGGGAACAATAAAGAAAATGGAAAGAGAATGAATTGGCTGGGATCAGATGGAAAGTGTGACATGTATCACTCTTGTCTTTAGAATGAATGGCAAGTCATTGTGGGGGAGTTAGCAGAAGTGACTGATAACTCTGTTTCATGGGGTCATAGAGGTTTACAGCATGGAAACAGGCCCAACTTGTCTATGTTACCCCTTTTTCTAACCCCTAAGATGCTTGGAGAGTAACTAGAATATTTAGAATTCACATTTAAAAAGGCATATGGTGAGCAAACAGGAAATAGACAATTGACGAGTAACCAGGAAGTAGGCGCACAAAGCCTCGTCAGGAAGAAGGTACCTTGTGAGTAACCATGATTTAGTTGTATTGAGAATAATATTGAAATAGAAAGATGGAGAATCACCATACAATAGTTAACATAAATTATAAACAGAAAATAGTGACAAGGAGGATAACCAGAAAATTAAGTACACTGAAAACAACCAGGGGAAGGTCCTAGAAAGTAAACAATAAAAAGATATATGGCAAGTAACCAGAGCATGAAGTGCAACCAGAAAGCAATGAGTACACAGTCACATAGAGTAATCAGGAAGAGACCACATAAGAGTAATTAGAAAATAGGCACATGGATTGTAACCAGAAATTATGCCCAAAAATTGATTAAGAAATACACACATGGGTTAGGGACACAGATAATAACCGCAAAATTGAAAGCTAAAAATAGTCATACAGAAAATAATTCAGGAAATAGGAACATGGAGCACAACCAGGGAACAGGAGCATGCACTACAGCCAATAAATACTTACATGGAAAGTAACCAAATGTTAGACACATAAAGAGTATCCAAGAAATAGTTACAATGGATAAAGCTGAAAATCATGATTATTTGAGGGGGGAAGAAAGGACAGAGAGGCTTAGAGAGCTTGTTTTGGAGAGCAGCACCAAGGTGGCTTGGGGTCAGATGGAAATGAAGAGAACTCCTGTCAGAGGCCTGAGATATGACTGGGTAGGAGATTGGGGATGAATGCTGAAATTGGGTGTGACAGGCTGTTGAGAGTTTTGAAGATTATTACAAAGATTTTGAAGTTGGAGAATGGGAAGAAGGAACCAGTGTTGGTCAGTTAGCACAGGCGTGGGTCTTCATGCAGGACTGGAAATGGACAGCCAAGCTGTAGGTGTGCGCATAATGGGAAGCTAGAAAATAAAACACGCTAGAGAAATAACATCAAGAAGCAAGGTAAACGTGGGTAGGTGTTTCATAAGAACATAACATAAGAACATAAGAAATAGGAGCAGGAGTAGGCCATCCAGCCCTTTGAGCCTGCCCCGCCATTCAATAAGATCATGGCTGATCTGTCGTGGCTCAGTTCCACATTCCCGCCCTCTCCCCATAACCCTTAATCCCCTTGCTTATCAAAAACCCATCAACCCGCGTCTTAAAAATATTTAGCGAGGCAGCCTCCACCACCTCAACGGGCTGTAGTGAAGCTGAGATAGTATATGAGCAGGCACACTAGGACAGATTAGCCAGTCACTTCTCAATCCCCATCTCACTTTTAAAAAAATCAGGATTGATGTTGAAGACACTTTGATTGCAGGAGCAGCTGCAGGCTACTGCCGGTAAAATTGATCCAACTTGAATCCATAGCCAAAACCCAATTTTATATCGACTTGGAAAATGATGTCCTAATATTAGGATGTCCTAGTATTAACTAATGAAATACAAAAGCAATGGAGCGGCCCTTAGAGAGTTCCAGTGATGTAAGCATGAAAGATACAGGCATAAATACTCTGTGATAAGTCTGATTTATTACGACTATAATATTGAATGTTATTCCCAGCCACATTCCATGGTCACTATACTGTGTGACATATTGGTTAATGTAGCCATATTTCACTCAGGAAGCATGTAATTATTGCTGACAAAGGCATTGATAGCCTGCTCTATCTACCCTTAGGCCTCACACATATAAGTAATAGGCTTAGAAAAAGCAGCAAAATACTAAATAAAAGCATGTTTTACATTAGAGGATACATACACATATACTATGCAAAGACAAAGATCAGGCAACAGTATCCAGTCTACAGTTATTTTATGGATAGTTGTTGAGTTAGTAACTGGAGGCCAACATTTTTAAGATATTCGTGAAAAGAATGAAGAGAGTATGTGGGGAAATTGGAGAGAATAGTGGAATCAGAATTCATTATAATTTTTAAAATGCAAATATTTGGCTGAGGGGTATTATTTTCCCTACATCAAGTATTCTCTATTCCAAAATACTTCATTGGTTGTGAAGCGCTTTACGATATCCTAAGATTGTGAAATGTCATGACCCTTAAGTCCACAAAAAATACATTTTCTTATGGTACACTTTCAGTGCAGTGTTTCAGAATTGCCAACAGTTCCTTTGCTCTGTGTGTGAGGAAGTTGATGGATCTCACTGCAATGTGGTCAGAATGTCTGTGCGGGTATATTGTCACTGAAGAATTCAGCCAAGAGACTCTCAGATATAGAAGTTCTGACAATTTGCACACTTGGGGCAAACTTTGGATTAGATTAGTTAGATCAACAGGAACATCTGACACATAGTTGAGGTGAAGAAACATCGTTGTGTTTTGCAGAGTTTAGCTCAATGCAACATTTTCTGATTCAATGTTGATACTAAAAATAAATGTTCTATTCACGTTTTTCCACACCTCCACACATAAATAATCATAAAATTTCTACAGTCCAGAAAGAGGCCATTTGGCCATTGAGCCTACACTGACATCAATCCCACCCAGGCCTTATCCCTAAAACCCTATGTATTGACCCTGCTGTTCCCCCTGACACTAAGGGGCAATTTATTATTGCCAAGCAACCTAACCCACACATCTTTGAACTGTGGGACTAAACCGGAGCACCCAGAGGAAACCCACGTAGACAGGGGGAGAACATGCAAGCTACACACAGGTGAGGCCGAATTGAACTCAGGTCCCTGGCACACTGAGGCCAAATAAGTTCTCTGATAACTCTCTCAACATCGACCTCTGGCACAAACAATTAATTTTCCTCATAGAAAGCCTCATTAATATTACACTGTGCAAAATAATAGACAAATGTTCACCATATTTAAAATAATTACCTTACGTTTTTGCTTACTCCAACACTGGGAGCTGTGCCGTCAGCTGCCTAGACTCTAAGCTCTGAATTTTCTCCTCAGCCTCTCTTTATTTATCTCTTTTTCTTGTTTTAAGTAATTCCTTAAACCTTCCTCTTTGGCCAAGCTTTTGACCATCTGCCCTGACACCACGTTTATCTGTTTTTGTGGCAGCTTTTTTCTACAATGCTCCTGTGAAATGCCTTAGGAAGTTTATCACCAGCCTCCCATTTATTGACATTGTCTACACTTCCTGCTGCCTCGGCAAAGCAGCCATCATAATTAAGTAACCCATGCATCCTGGACATTCTCTTTTCCACCTTCTTCCATTGGGAAAAAGATATAAAGGTCTGAGGACATGTACCAGCTTCTTCCCTGCTGCTGTCAGATTTTGAATGGACCTACCTTGCATTAAGTTGATCTTCCTCTGCACCCTAGCTATGGCTATAACATTACATTCTGCACTCACTCATTTGGTTGTAGAGGGATGTTTTTCAAACTGGAGACATGTGACCAGCAATGTGTCTCAGGGATCAGTGCTGGGTCCACTGTTATTTGTCATTTATATTAATGATTTGGATGAGAATATAGGAGGCATAGTTAGTATGTTTGCAGATGACATCAAGGTTGGTGGCATAATGGACAGTGAAGAAAGTTATAAGAACATAAGAACATAAGAACATAAGAAATAGGAGCAGGAGTAGGCCATCTGGCCCTTTGAGCCTGCCCCGCCATTCAATAAGATCATGGCTGATCTGTTGTGGCTCAGCTCCACATTCCCGCCCTCTCCCCATAACCCTTAATCCCCTCTCTTATCAAAAACCCATCAACCCGAGTCTTAAAAATATTTAGCGAGGTAGCCTCCACCACTTCAACGGGCAGAGAATTCCAGAGATTCACCACCCTTTGAGTGAAGAAGTTCCTCCTCAACTCCATTCTAAACCGCCCCCCCTTTATCTTGAGGCTGTGCCCCCTAGTCCTACTGTCCTTTCTGAGCGGGAAGAGTCTCTCCACCTCTATCCTATCCATCCCATTCATCATCTTATATGTCTCAATGAGATCTCCCCTCATTCTTCTAAACTCTAACAAGTGCAAGCCTAGTTTATTCAGTCTCTCCTCATAGCTCAACCCCCTCAACTCCGGTATCAGCCTAGTAAACCTCCTCTGCACTCCCTCCAAGGCCAAAATATCTTTGCGTAAGTACAGCGCCCAAAACTGCACACAGTACTCCAGCTGCAGCCTCACCAATGCCCTATATAGCCGCAGCAAGACCTCCCTACTTTTATATTCAATCCCCCTCGCTATGAAGGCCAGCATCCCATTCGCCTTCCTGACCACCTGCTGCACCTGCAGCTGGGTTTTTGCGACTCATGCACAAGGACCCCGAGGTCCCTCTGCACCGTCGCCTGCTGCAGTTTTTCTCCACGTAAGTAATAATCCTTCCTACCATTATTCCTACCAAAGTGGACCACCTCACACTTGCCAACATTAAATTCCATTTGCCAGTTCCTGGCCCAATCGCCCAGCCTATCTAGATCCTTCTGCAGACTCTTCACACCCTCCGCACAATTTGCCTTTCCACCAATCTTGGTATCATCAGCAAATTTTGACACCATACAGTCAGTTCCCTCCTCCAGATCATCTATATAAATGGTAAATAGCTGAGGCCCCAGCACCGACCCCTGAGGCACTCCACTAGTCACCAACCGCCAATCCGAATAGCACCCATTGACCCCCACTCTCTGCCTCCTATTTGACAACCAGTCCTCTATCCACGCTAACACCCTACCCCCAACTCCATGTCCCCTGACCTTCTGCAATAACCTCTTGTGAGGTACTTTGTCAAACGCCTTCTGAAAATCAAGAAAGACCACATCCACCGGCTCTCCTCTATCCAACGCCCTAGACACATCCTCATAGAACTCAAGTAAATTTGTCAGACACGACTTCCCCTTAACGAAACCGTGCTGCATCTGCTCTATCAAGCATTATCTCGGATTATAACAGGATCTTGATCAATTGGGCCAGTGGGCTGACGAATGGCAGATGGAGTTTAATTTAGATAAATGTGAGGTGATGCATTTTGATAAATTGAACCGGGGCAGGACTTAGTTAATGGTAGGGCATTGGGGAGAATTACAGGACAAAGAGATCTAGAAGTACGGGTTCATAGCACCTTGAAAATGGAGTCACAGGTGGACAGTAGTGAAAAAGGCATTCAGCATGCTTGGTTTCATTGGTCAGAACATTGAATACAGGAGTTGGGACATCTTGTTGAAGTTGTAGAAGACAGTGCTAAAGCTACATTTGGAATATTGTGTACAGTTCTGGTCATCCTATTATGGAAAGGATATTATTAAACTAGAAAGCTTGCAGAAGAGATTTACTAGGATGCTAATGGGACTTGATGGTTTGAGTTATAAGGAGAGACTTGATAGACTGGGACTTTTTCCTCTGGAATGTAGAAGGCTGAGGGGTGATCTTATAGACATCTATAAAATAATGCGGGGCATAGAACAGCTAGAAAGTCAATACCTTTTCCCAAAGATAGGAGAGTCTAAAACTAGAGGGCATAAGTTTAAGGTGAGAAGGGAGAGATAGAAAAGTGTCCAGAGGGGCAGTTTTTTCACACAGAGAGAGGTGAGTGTCTGGAACAAGCTGTCAGAGGTAGAAGTAGAGGCGGGTACAATTTTGTCTTTTAAAAAGCATTTAGACAAGTGACAATGGGTATAGACAATGGGTATAGAGGGATATGGGCCAAATGCAGGCAATTGGGACCAGTTTAGGGGTTTAGAAAAAAGGGCAGCATGGACAAGTTGGGACTATTTCCATGCTGTAAACCTCTATGACTCTATGACTCTTTTTCCTTCTCTATGAAACATATACTCTGTCTGTATATTACACAAGGAACAATACACTGTATTAGCACTGTATGCTAATACATGTGACAATAATAAATCAAATCAACATCAATTTAAAGGCATTATATAAATTCAAGTTGTTTAGCTTGAGTTGCAGAACAGTATGTGACACAGAGTGAATCTAAAGAGTGAGCTGCTGTTTGGATATTCTTACTTAAAAAGTGATTGATTGTCACACAGAAAAGTCATCATCATATATTTGTTTTTGCATCTAAAGTACTAGTGCGCCATTCTTCTTTCAGCGATACTGATGGAACATAATTCCTTTGATTCAGGAAGGATATAATTCATAAAGAAAATAAGAAAAGTTTTTCCACATTATTCATTTGGATCATATTTGCATTGAATATTCTAGGGGATCTTACCTTAGGTGTCTCAGTCCATGTCATAAAATTCCAGCCTCCTTGCAATACATAATCGAGAGAAGAAGAATATCATATTTTTTCTTATTCTGCTTGGTTCCTCTGAGAAAAAGTGCCACCTACATCAGCTAATATATTGGACGTACAGATCAAATATATAAAATGTAGTTATTTTTGGGTGTTCTTTAATTTGCATTCAGGCAGAGGCTGGTGTTGTCACATCATTTTGCCAGAGAAGTGAGGAATTATCTCAATATTTTGTACACTCAAACTCACAGAAATTGGTCTGCTTTGCAGCAGTGAATCACTTGCTGTTGGGGGAGAATCAGATAAGATGCATAAAAACTGCATTAGGTTTCCCTCCAAGCTCCACATCATTCTGATTTGGAGCTAAACCACTGTTTCTTCACTGTCATTAAGTCAAAATCCTGAAATTATTTCACAATAACACTGTGGTGTGTCTACAGCAATGGACTGCAGTAATTTTTCTTTTTTATTTTTCCATCAGATGTGGGCATCGCGGGTTAGTCCATAATTGCCCTTGAGAAGGTAGTGGCGAACCACCTTCTTAAACCATTGCAGTCCATCTGATTTAGGTTCACACACAGTGCTGTTAGGCAGATAGTTCCAGAATTTTAACTGAGTGACAGTAAAGGAACGGCAACATGGTTTCAAGTCAGGATGATGTGAGACTTGGAAGGGAATTTGCAGGTCGTGACGCTCCCATGCAACGGCTACCCTTGTCCTTTAGGTAGTAGAAGTCAAGGGTTTGGAAAGTGCTGTTGATGGGACCTTGGTGAGTTCCTTCAGTGCATCTTGTAAATTGTAAACACGGAGGGAATGAATGTTTATTGTTCAGTATGGGGTACCAATCAAGTAGGTTTACTTTGTTCTGGATGGTATCAAGATTCTTGCGTGCTGCTGGACTGCAATCAACCAGTCAAATGGTGAGCATTCCATCACACTCCTGATTTGTGCCCTGTAGATTGTGGACACGGTTTGGGAATCAGGAGGTAAGTTACTCGATAAACGATTCCCAGCCCCTGACCTGTGCTTGTAGCCATGGTATTAACATGGTTCAGTTCCTGGTCAATGGTGACCATAATGTTGATCGTAAGGATTCAGCAATGGTAATGCCATTGAATATCAAGAGGAGGCTGTTGCAAATGGTAATTGCCTGGCACTTGTGTGGCATGAATGTTACTTATCTCTTATCATCCCAAGGCTGGGCATTGTCCAGGTTTTGCAGCATATAGATGTGGACTGCTTCAGTATCTGTGGAGTTGCAAATTTTGTTGAACATTGTGTAACGATCAGTGAATGCCTCCATTCCTGACCTTATGATAGAGGGAAGGTCATTGATGAGGTCGCTGAAAATGGTTGCGGCTAAGACACTATACCAAGGAATGCCTGCAGAAACTGAGATGATTGACCTGTAATAACAACAACCACCTTCCTTTGTGTTAGGTATGACTCCAACCAATAGACAGTTTTTCACCTGATTCCTATTCACTCCATCCTCTACCCTTGTGATCACCATGGATGTGTGACGGGTGTGTGAATGGGTGCCGTGGGAGACATGAGGAGGCAGACTTATCCCGTCTGCACCGAAAAGGTTATTCCTCTTCTTCTAGCACTATTGCCCCATTGCCCCATCCCCTTATGGAGTGAAGTGACACTCACTATCACGGGCATTGCCTCCCAGGCAGGGGTGGGGGTGGAGGGGGTGACCTTGCTTGCTGGATGTCTGGCTGAGCACAGGTAGAGGATGTTACTCCTCAGCTCCACACCATACAGGAGTTTGGTGAGGATTTCATCCATGAAGTGTGGTGTTGTTTTCCTGGTAACCAGCCCCTTGACTTGACTTGGAACTCGTGCTGGGGAGTGCAGGGGAGGTGTTTAAAAGGAATGCTTCACTGATTGCAGAGATTAAAATTTCCCAGGGCAAGTAAACCAAAGGCAAGCTCGTATGAGCACATCACGAATCATGTGGCAAAAAATATTGTGAAAGAAGCTGAATATTTGGTGAGCTTTCCTGTTAGTGCCGACAGGATTCTCACCAGTTTTCTCACTGGAACTGAAACTTTGAAAGAATTCATTTCCACACTTTTGGGAGAACAAAGCTGGAATTTTCAATTGTAGTGAAATATCTCTTAATCAAGTGAACTTCTTTGAGAGATACTGGGCCCGATTTTACCATCATGTTGCTCCTGTTCTCAGATGCAAAATCTTGGTAAAGTCGGGCATGAGGCGAATAGTGCAATCCGTGCCCATCTCTGTGCCAGTTCCCCCTTTACCAGGGAAAAAGCCTCTGACTATCCACTCTGTCCATGCCTCTCATAATCTTGTAGACTTCGATCAGGTCACCCTTCAACCTCCATTGTTCCAGTGAGAACAAATCACCTTCTGCACCAGTCTACCATGAGGGAACTTGTCAAAGGCCTTACTGAAGTCTGTATAGACAACAGCCATTGCCTTACCCTCAATCATTTTCGTCACTTCCTCAAAAAACTCGGTCAAGTTACTGAGACACGACCTACCCTTCACAAAACCATGTTACCCTCGCTAATACATCCAATTTAATCAAGATTAAATCCGGATTAAACTCCATCTGCCGTCTCTCCGCCCAAAGTCTCCAACCAATCTATATCCTGCTGTATCCTCCGTAGGTCCTCATCACTATCCGCAAATCCACCAAGCTTTGTGTTGTCAGCAAACTTAATAATCAAACCAGTTACATTTTCCTCCAAATCATTTATATATATCTTACAAAAAGCAAAGGTCCCAACAAACAGCGAATGTCCCAAACAAACAGCAGAAGTTCCGAATGAGGCATGTGAGGGTGTTAAGGGAGGTCCTGATCACCAGGCGGTTCAGTCGCTAAGGGCTTGTGTCTGTGGTTTCCATCCCCCACCCCATCAAATTTCCTTCTATCTTCTGCAACATTGTCACACCAGAGTGACGGGCCTGCATATTCTGTATTAGTGAGATTTTTGGCAACAGGAGCGTGATGATGACACATGAAGGGCATTATAATGATACTCTGGTGCAAACTAGTCTGACTCCTACCTGAGCTCCACATGCATGCTGGCACCTGGGTCCATGTCTGTGTAATGGGTAAGGGATCTAAAACCCCCATACAGGGCTCTGGGGGGGGGGGGGGGGGGCGGGGTAAGCTGGGGGAACAGGAGGGAATCACTCGTGGGGACTGGGGAACCAATGGCTTCTTTTTGTCAGTGAAGCTTCCTAACCTTATATGGCCAAACATTACATCTCAGTGACTCCCCAGAATGTACATTGGAGGGGGCCAGCTGCCTACCTCACCCCGTGGTGAGTGATGCGCCTGGCAGGCATTCTCTGAAGCCCTGGATCTTGAGGGCCCTGGCCTGATTCCAGGTATCTGGGATGTTTTCATGACACCTTCTTCATCCCACTGCCCCCTGAGATGAGTGGGGAGTCAGAAGGTGTAGCCACAGCCACAGTCACCCGGCTGGAAGGCCCCTGCATGGGCTCAAGGTCATCCTCTTCCCTTGGAGTTCCTGTGGGCCCCTGGGTTACTCCATGGGACAGTGGTGCTTCTGCAGTGAGCTCCAGAAGCTCCAGCATCACCTGGCATTGCCAGTCCTGGAGGACCACCTGCGTCCTACACGTGGTAGTCGAGCCCTCTGCGATGGCCACTTCAATAGGGGGCCACCTGTCAATGGCTGCAGCAAGTCCCCTCTGAGACTGGGCCACACTCTGCAACCTCTCAACCATAACCCTCTGCGACTGCCCCACTTCTCAAGGGCTGCTGCCACAGCCTGCTCTGTCTCAGCACTGTCCTGCTGGGTCTCCTGCAAGTCTTGGGCCTCTCAACCATGGGCCACACAACCACAAGAATCCTGTTTAATCCCTCAGCTGTGGCCCGCTGTGACTCAGCTGTGGCCCTCTGGGACTCCGCTGTGACCTGCTGTGACTTGGCCATCGCTTGGAGCCTGCCATTCATGGTGAGGATCCTCTGCCCCTGGCTTTCCATTGCAAATGCTACCCTTGCAATGTTGGCCTGGGAAACACTCAAGACAGACAATAGCTGGTCCACCTGAAAGCTTTGGGATTCCTCCCAAAAGCCTCGCTGTTGGTCCAGTGTGACCGTCAGCCCCTCCTGCATTCCCTGGCTCTGTTGCTGCATCTCCAGCAGCTGAGGAAGAAGGAATCTCAGAAGCCCAGCATGTAGCCTGGGGCCAGCTGAGTCCTCGCCTCCGGAAAGCCCCCGCATGCCAGAGACCTCGGCTGCTCCCTCCTCCAACCGATGTACATTGTCAGATGTATAGTGCTCACCAGAGAGTGACCAGAAGCCTCATCACTAACTGGACCCACCAACGGGTCAATATCTGGGATGGTGAGTTGTGAGGTAGAAGCTGACGCCAAAACAACGCCACCCTCAGAGGTCTCTTCACCCATATCCTCCGAGGACTCGTCTGAGCTGTCTGGACCAGGGTGGGTAGGAGCTGCAGCGAGCCTGGAATCCAGATGGCCCCGGGGCATCCAGACCTGTCCCTGCAGCACAGGATACAAGGTTAAATGCAAGGGAGGGAGAGGAATCTGGGATGCCAAACACGTAATTCACATTTCTCCATTAAACATAGAACAAAGCACCAAGAAAATTAAACCACAGGAACAGATCCTTCAGTCCTCCAAGTCTGTAGCGATCAGGGTGCCCATCTGATTTGTAATTCCCAACCCTTCTGGGGATCATATGCCTCTATTCCCATCCCATTCACATAGCTGTAGAGATGCCTTTTCAAGGTCACAATCATACCTGCATCTGTGACCTTCCCCGGCAGCGAGTCCCAGGCACCCGCTGCCAAATAAACATGCCTTGTACATCTCCTTTAAACCTTGCCCCTCACATCCTGAACTCTTGCCCCTGAGAAGTTGCCTCAAAGTGAGTGAAGGAGTGACAGGTACTCACGTCTTGACAGCAGGCTGACCATGCTGTCACTGACAGCCCGCATCTCCCCTTCCCTTGACAGCTTCAGTGCCCCCTCCTCAAAGGGGGTGATGACCCGGAGGTCTGGCTCACCACCCTCTGTCTTCACCCTCTCACTGGTGTTATGGTTGGTCTTCCCCTGTGGAGACAGAAGAAGCCATGAAAGAAATGATGGTGTGACTCCTGCAGAGTATCAGGTGGTGACCCTTAGAGGGCAAGTGCAGTGGTGCTCTTTGGGGGGGGATAGGAGGGAGATATTTGGGGGGTCAGGAGCTGGAAGCATGCAGAGTGCTGGGGATGGGAGGATATGGGGGAGATTTGGGGGAAGATGCAAGATGAGGTTCAGCACTCATTCTTGCTGCACGAATGAGGTCATTGACTTTTCTCTGGCACTGCTTCCCGGTTCAATGGGCCAGTGCTCTGGCACTCACTGAGGTGGCAACTGCCTCTGAGACCGCATTTCCATCAGCCTCCCCGGGTCTGCTTCCTCTTAGGGGGAAGAGGGTGTCCCACCTCGCCTCTGCTACATCCAGTAGCCTCCCCAGATCGCCCTCAGAAAAATGTGTACACGTTTTGTGTAGAAATGCCTGTTTATCCTTGGGTTTTTAATGGAACAGCCCCTCATAAGGGGAGATCAGTTGCAGGCAGCTTGGCAGAACATTCCAGCAAATTGCATGTAGTTTGCTTGGTAGCATTGAGGGGAAGGCAAGTGAGCACTTGCAGCTGTGCTGTTGGGGAGGGGGGAGGTGGTGGATGAGTACCTCAATGATTGAGGAGAGAGAGAGGGAGGTGTCACACAGCCATTGGAGTCCGGAGGAGATGGGGGCTTTGTGTGGGAGTGACGGGGTGGGGATGAGGGGGATCACTCTGTCTGATATCTGTAGGGTGGAGGGGGGAGGGTGGATCTCTCTGCCTGAGATCAGTGGGGGGGAGGAGGGTCCGCTGCCACTCTGCCTGAGATCAGTGGGGGGAAGGAGGGTCCGTGATCAGTCTGGGTGGTAGGAAGGTGGGAGGATAAGGGGGCCAGTAATGTTGTTGGGGGTGGGGCAGTGTCTGTAATGGCCAAGGAGAGGCATTATCTGGCCCGGGAGGAATGTGGCATGGGAGCATTATTCTATCTTTTTTTTCTGTGTATGTGTATTTGAACGCATCGATTGGAAATGCAGGATTTAGGGTGCGTTAAGCCTCGCCCACAGGCTTGTGCAGTGCAATTTGGAATCACTGATATTTTTTCAGGCAGAGTGCGTATGGGGGCACCAGAGAACGGATCTAAAAGTCAGATCTGAAACACTCCCAGTTTCAAGTCTGGCCAGCACTTAGAATCAAAATGGTAAAATAGGGGCCATTGAGATATTTATACTTGTATCAGTAATAAATTAAGTTAGTGCCATTGTACTTATCAATGCTACATTTATTATTTTAATAGCTAGCAATGTAAACATTGATATGTTTATTGAAGATCTCACCATAGACTCAGGCAACTGAACCATCAATGCAAGATAAATTTACCAGAGGTGTTCATTGATAGTACATGGAACTACTCATTTTGCTGTGGTGTCTTAATCCTCTCAGGGGTAAACTATAAGGTGGGTAAATTGATGTCCTTTTAACCGAGATTCAGTACTTCTTTTGAAACACACGCTGAAATAATTATTTTTGGCACTGCGTAAAAATAGTGACTTTGCTTGCCTTTTTGTGGTTTACCAGTTCAAACTTCACTCTTTAGTACAACTGACAAAGTTACATGCAAATGCAAAAAGCCCATAGACTTCACTGTCGCTAAGGATTCAGGCCATTCATTTATCTTTGCCATATTACCCCATATTTACCCTATTGCACCATAGAATTATAGAATGACTACAGCACCAAAGGGAACAAGTTGACTGGTTGTGTCCCTGTCAGCTTTGCGTCAGAGCTATGAAACTGGTCCCACTTCCCTTGCTTTTCCTTGTAACCCTTGCTTCTTTTTCTCTTCTGGTTCTGAGCCAATTCCCTTTCAATAGCTAGGATTGAATCTGCCTTCACCGCACTCTCAGGCAATGCATTCCAGATCTTATCCACTCACTGTGTAAAAAAACTTTTTCTCTTGTTGCCTCTGGTTCTTTCCCCAGTCGTTTTAAATCAGTGTCTTCTGGTTCTCAACACTTCCGTAATACAAATTACTCCTCCCTATCTATTACGTTCAGATCACTCATGATTTTGAGTAAACCTCATCTTGAGCTTCTCTTCTCTATGGAGACTAGCTTCAGCTTATTCAATCTATGCACATAACTGAAGTCTTTCATCCCTGGAATCAATTTTGTGGATTTCTTCTGCACCTTCTCCAATGCTTTCACAACCCTCCGTAGTTATAAGTCTCAGAACACCTGGTTAAAGTCCAATATGTTTATTCAGTATCATGAGCTTTTGGAGTACTGCTGTTTCATTAGGCGAAGGAACAGCATACCGAAAGCTTGTGATAGCAAATGCACCTATTGGACTTTAAGCTGGTGTTGTGAAACTTCTTACTGTACCCATCCCAGTCCAATGCCGACATGTCTACATCAACCCTTCTTAGGTTTGCTTTCTAGAATTGGACACAACCTTCCAGTTGGGGCCAAGCTCGAATTTTATCCAAAGGTTCACGACAACTCACTTGCTTTTATGTGGTATGTCTGTTTTAAAAAGCCCAGGAACAACATTGCCTTGTCAGGGGCACTTTCAACCTTTCTGTCACCTCCAACAATTTTTGTTCAGAGACCCTTTGCTCCTTGCACCAACATAAACTTTCATTAAAGCTGTTCCCAACCTGATTGTCAGCTTACATCTACCTCCAATACCTCATGCACCATCAGCTTTCATCTTGTCAATGAGATCACCACTAGCTCCCTTGATCCTATTCCCACCAGACTATTGATGACCCAACTTCCTTTCCTGGCCATGAATTAGCTGAAATAATTAATTATTTCTACATGTCAGGTATTACCCCCTCCTCTTCTAACCTACTATCATCATCCCATCCTCTGTCCTTGCAACTTACCCCATTTCCAATCTCCTTTTCCTCTCTAAAGTCCTTCAATGTGTTGTTGCTTCCCAAATCCATGCACATTATTCTCAGAACTTCATGTTTGAACCCTCTAATCAAGTTTTCAGCTCTGTCACAGTACTGAAATGATCCTTATCAATTCATTACTGACTGTGGCCACCCCTCTTGACATTTCTTGATCTCAAGTTGACTATACCATCCTTCTCTAACTCATCATTATGCTAGATGGGAACGTGATCACCTAGTTCCATTCATACCTATCCAGTCACAGCCAAAGAATTACCAGAATAACTAATCCTTTTGTCCTGCACTATTACCCTCAGGGGTCACACAAAGATCTGTTTTCACTTTCCTCCAGATTCTTATCTACATGTTACCTTGGCAACATTCAAAAATGTATTATATATGTCGCTGACACCCAACTCTCCAACACCACCACCCTTTTGACTCCTCCACTCCCTCTGATTTGACATGATGTTGGTCCAATATCACATTCTGAATGCTAGGATAGGCGAAGTAAGCTATTTGGCCCATTTAGTGTCCTCCACTATTCAATATAATCATGGCTGATCTTCTCCCTCAACTCCACATTCTGGCTATTTCCCAAATCTCTCAACTTTACCAAGAGACCAACAAACTGTCTATCTCAGCATTAAGTATACTCAATGATGGAGAATCCACAACTTTCTTGGGATAGGGAATTTCAAAGATTCACTCTTAAATGATAGATCCCTTACTCTGAGACTCTGCCCTTGTGTCCTAGATTTCCCAGACAGGGGAAACAATTTTTCAGTGTATATGTTGTAGCCCCTTCAGCAGCTTTTGCCAAAATTTCTTTTCAACTAAATATCAGGGAGTATAAAGCTTTGGTTCCTACTACGAACCCCATTCTTGATCTACTGACTCCCTGTCCCACTCCCTAACAACTGTCTGAAGCTGCACCAGACTGTTCCAACTTTGGCGTTCTGTTTGATCCTGAGATGAACCTATGACCCTATCTCCATTTCAGTTGTGTGACATAATCTGCCTCTGCCTCTGTCTCAGCTCATCTGCTGCTGAAACCACCATTCATGCTTTGTTAGTTAGGTTGAAGCTTGACTGTTTCAGTTCTCTGCTGCATGACCTCCCAGCATGCACCTTCTGTAAGCTTGAGCTCATCCTAAAGACATCAAGTCCCATTCAAACATTATGCTTGTCCCCACCGATTGTTGGATTATAACATTCTCACTGTTGTTTTCAAATCGATCTATGGCCTCACCACATCCCACCTCCAGTAATTCCCACCTATATGCATCCCAGTTTTAATCATTCCTCCATTGGTGGCAAT
This sequence comes from Carcharhinus amblyrhynchos, assembly GCF_965287045.1. Classification (NCBI taxonomy): domain Eukaryota; kingdom Metazoa; phylum Chordata; class Chondrichthyes; order Carcharhiniformes; family Carcharhinidae; genus Carcharhinus; species Carcharhinus amblyrhynchos. The sequence continues at coordinate 90,258,664 of NC_137326.1, forward strand.
GCCTTCAGTTGTTGAGGATTTTGGCTCTTGGATTCCCTCCCAAAACCTCTCTGCCTCCCTATTTTTCTTTCTTATAAGACACTCCTTAAAATCTACTTATTATGTTCTTGGTCACCTGTCCTAATGGGCCACAATTTCCAAGGAGTTTTCCTCCTCTTTTCCTACCTTAGTCGGGAGTGCCACCTTCCTTGCCCGATGTTCAGACTCGGGCCGGGTGAGGGAGGTGTAGTGAGTTACCGAGGCCTACAGTGTAGGAAAGCAGAGTTGGAGGAAAGGAAGCCATGCTCTCTTTGTAGGGCACCAGTTGCCATTAAACAGATAGGTTTAAAAGTGCCAGCCGCTTTAAGAAGCCAGGGTGAAGGTAAGGTGTGAACAGAAAATGCTGGAAATTCTCAGCAGGTCTGACAGCATCTGTAGGGAGAGTGCTAATGTTTCAACTCCAGATGACTCTTTATCACAGCTTCACAGCTCTGACAAAGGGCATCTAGACTGCAAATATTGGGTCTGTTCTCTCCCCACAGATGCTGTCAGACCTGCTGACATTTTCCAGCATTTGTGTTTTTGTTTCAGATTCTAGCATCTACTGTATTTTGCCTTTATCTGAAGGTAAAGTGTGTAAGGTAAGTGGGTAGGATGGGGGTGGGGAGAAATTATCTGGTCAGTGGGAGGACATTGGGTGGCCATTTGGTGACAGTCAGTTGATCAGTAAGTGGTAATTGGGGAGAGTGTGAGGTATTTGGGGTAGGCAGTACTTAGGAGGGCAGGAGGATAATTCAGTCTATGGGGATAGTAAGAAGATTGGAGTGTAGTCAGGTGGGAAGTTGAAGGTAGTTGGGGGGGTGGTTGTAGGGCAACCATGGGGCCAGGAGATTATTCAGGGATGGGGGTAAAAGTAAAGTTTAATTATTAGTCACAAGTAGGCTTACATTAATACTCCAATGAAGTTACTGTGAAAATCCCCTAGTCACCACACTCTGGTGCCTGTTCGGGTACACTGAAGCAGAATTTAGCATGGCCAATACATCTAACCAGCACATCTTACAGTGGGAGGAAACCAGAGCACCCGGAGGAAACCCATGCAGACATTGGGAGAACGTGCAAACTGGTAGCCAGATGTGTTCCCAAAAGGTGGGTGAGTACATCCTTTAAATACCACCCAGTAGCTAAGGGGCTACACGTCTCGCAGCCAGAAGCCTTAAGTTGAGTACCTCGGACTGGGCAAGAGGAGTGAAAGCTGTCTGTGTGTAAGGACCCCGCGCTTAATGTAGAGAGGCCAGGGACGGCCTCTCGAATCTCCTACGGTGCGGAGCAAAAAGCAGGGTGGCTAGAATGGGAGTTTGCAGAGAAGCAGGAGCGAGGATGGACTCTCCGACACTCCAGTGCAGGGGAGCTAAGTGCCGCGTGGCTAGACTGTGCGTACAGACGGCGGCTAACTCGGGCACAAGGAACTCACAGGGAGGGGTCCCAGAGGTAGAGAAGGGACGGGGCAGTGTGAGCGAACCGGCAAGGAGAGGTCCCAGGAGTATAGGTCTCCTGCGAGAGTGAGTTGGTTAGTCTGAAGTGTCACAGACCAAAGAGGGGCGTAAAGGGTTAAAAGCAGGCATGGGTGTAATTGTGCGATTCATAGTCATTTTCGAGAATAAGAATCTGACAGAGATTTGAACTTGCCATGCTGGGAAAGGAAAGTCAATTTCAAGATGGCATTGTGTTACATTTGAAAAGTTGTACGGAGAGTTAACCCTTTAGGCACACAGTTGATTTGGTTTTGTTTGTGCCTGTGTTGGCTACAGAAACAAGGTTTTAGAAATAATCATGCAAATTTTGAACTAAACTGGAGAGATTGTCAGTAAGTGTAAAAATTTTAATTTAGTGGAGATATTTAAAAGTGATAAAAATAAATTTAATTTTGGATTAATTTGGATCAGTCTTGCTGTTACTTTCGAAAATGTATTCTTGATAGAACTGACAATGAAAAGATAAATGCAAAGAATGATTTCAGGGTGTTTGAAGTGATGATGTCAATCTGAGTGAATTTACTCCACCACTGCTGAAACAAGCAGAGAATTAATGCATTCTGCCCCAGACAGGATGGATCTTTGTGTTATAAGACTTGCAGTAGTTTTAAGACATAAAATCAAAAATCTAACAGAGAAAGGGGAGTTGCATTAGGTAGAATGGGAGTACGAGTTTAATGATGGGAATTATACAGCCATAATGCATTCTAGTTAAAATGTGTGACATGAATAGAAAAGCACGGAATCAGCCACAAATCTGGATGGGTAGTTCCGAACACAAAGCACACCCTGTTGTAAATTTTGAAAATGGAAGAGTTGAAAACGGTATTAGATGCCAGACAGGCTAAAAAGGAGAACCCACACATAACACCAAATTGACAGATTAATATAATGAGAGATGAGGGAAATAATTCAGTGGAATAAATGAGAAAGAAAAATGAACAGGATAATAAAAGATATGTTATAGAGGAGCTGATAGTAAACAGAGGAGGACAAAATCAAAAGTGGGATTCATTGGATACAAGAGAGAGCATTTAGAGGAATTCTAGAAAGCAGTTTAGATGATAGTGATGGATGAAGCAACAAAGTTTTCTTAAAAGGAAGAAAAAATAAGATAGACACTAATGGGCAGTTGAAAGCCTAAAACAGTTTTCTGAGTTTTGAATGATTCTGACATAACAAAATGAGTTGTAATCAAGTTACCTTAATAAAAAGATTTTATTTAACATAAGAACAAACAATTAAAATAAGTTAGGGCCTGGGGCCAAATTGAAAGGTTTGATTTCTGTTTCAAAGATGTTATTAGTTTGTAGAATTTGGGGGAAAAAAAGGTAGTTTCCAGAGGACCAAGAAAAGGTTATTTGTGTACAATGGCTTTTTGCCAGAAAAGGGGTAAGACAAGTATTTAACTATTGTAGGGATTTTGTGGAAGATTATGCCCAAGTTGTAAAGCCCTTATAGGACTTGATAAAGGGACGAAGAGCCAGTCAGGGAAAGATAGAGTGGGGAGATGCAGAAGTACAGGCTTTTTCAGATTTGAAGTAGGCTTTGGTGACAGCCCCAGCTTTGGTCACCAAACCATTACACATTTTCTGTGAGGAAAATGATGGAATACAGGCAGCTGTAGTTGCTCAGCAGCATGGGGACAGATTGAGACTGATGGGGTGTTACTCCACTCAGTTACTCAGTTGCCAAAGGGATGGATCGGTATGTAAAGGCATTATCTTGCTCCTTGTGATGGTCAATGTTTTGGAGCCCCTCACCCTGATGGGAAAAATAATGCTCCATAGTCCGCATACTCAGGATTTTACTCCAGGTAGCCAGTATTCCTTTAGAAGCAGCAGTAATAAAAGTTCAAGCTCACAGGAAAATTGAGGATTAATGTACAGCAGGGAAATAATTTTGCCAACCAGGCAGCAAAGGCCTCAGTAAAACAGGATTGGGAGTGGACACAGCCTGCAGGGTTGATAGCTATAGCAGTTGAGGACAGTCCAGATATTGATGTAAAACAAGTGCAGGAACAAGCAGCTGAAGAGGAAAAGGAGCAATGGGAAAAAAAGATGGAGGGTGGAAAGGTCATGATGGAATAGAGAGGAGAGAGGAGAAAATAATAGTTCCTAAAGTAACAGCATTTGCTGCTGAAGATTTATCATGGAATAGCATGCACGAGCAGGGCCAGAATGCTTGATTCATTGAAGAAATGTTAGTATTGTCAGAGGTGGCTGCAGTGCACCCTAGTGGTGCCAGGATATCCCTGCAAGATTAAAATGGGAAGTCAACCCAGACTCAAAGGACCCTAGGAGAATTTACAAATGGATTTTACAGGGCCAATACCATTGGTACAGGGAAAATGTATTGTTTAGTAATTGTAGACCAGTTTACTCGATGGGTTGAAGCATTGCCATGTAAAGATGCCACAGTTATAACAGTAGGTGTAATATTACCAAATGAGATCATTCCCAGGTGGGGCATTCCTCTTCAGCTGGATTCTGATCAAGGAACTAATTTCACAGGGAGAGTTTTGAAAGAGATCTGTCATCTGTTGGGAATAAAGCAGAGGTTTCACATATCATATCACCGTCAGAGTTGAGGGATGGTGGGGAGAATGATTTGAATATGGAGGGATTTAATAGACCATTTACATTTGCTCAAAGAGCAAGTGATCATGCAACAGCAGCACCGAGATTGGACTAAATTGGCAGGAGAGAGTACTCCTAAGTTGCCTTCACTGAGAGATAAGGTAATGGTGAAACTCATGACAGTCAAAAAGGGGCTAGGAACTCGGTGGAAAGGGTCTTTTGATGTGGTGGTTACAGGTTAGACATGTGCTCTAATTGATAAGTGCGGCCCAGGCTGGAGACACTGGACTCCGTTAAAGCCGTACCCTAGTGGTAAGATCCATGATACTGAACCTGATCCAGTGACTGAATGATTTTTTATAACAGTAGAAGCAAAGGAAATCTGATCAGATCGAATTTATTCTGTTTGCTAAATTTAAGGTCGCGAGGCCATCTGGATTATATTACAGATTATGTGTACAGGAGATCTCTGACCTGCCACAGCTACAATCAAGACAAAGCTCCAATTAAGATCGACCAGACATCCCCCAACACAGAAGTGAATCAAGTCGTGTGCATGTGTAAAGTGTGGCGTGGTGATTGTGCAAGTTTTGTAAACAAGCTGTAATTTTACCTGACATTGATCAACAGTTGTGTTTGTAAGACAGAAGTTGTGGAGACTGCTATAATGAATGCATGTGATTATATCTTTTTAGTACTGACTCAGGTGGGATCAGCAACTGAGGTCCTTCAGTATTCTCCTCAGGAGGTACATGTTAATACTTACTTATATATGGCACACACATATGCTAGATTTACTAGTCAGGCGAAGTGTTGAGTATGTTCACACATCCCCATACATGCAGGAGGGGGAATTCCATTACAGCCAATGCCGTTAGCATGGTCAGAGTTAGTAATAGCAGATCAAACAGTCTAGAATTCCAGTATCCTGGAAACACAATACCAGGATTCATCAGTAGAGAGGTAAGGAAAGAATTGCACAACAGTGAGTCTTGGGCAGGGTAGTTAATTATATAAACACCTATACACCTGAGGGAAACCAGTTCTTAGTATAGTTTTAAAATGGCCAATTCCAAAACTAAAAAGGATACATTGTGCTAGAAACATGAAAGGCCAAGAGGAAAACTTAGGCATGAGTGAATGTGACCACTTGGTAGATCAAATCACCTGGCTATGCCTGAGACCACCCAGTAATGACCAATCTTGCAATATTTCTTACTGCTTTAAAGGAGGCAACACTTACCCAACTCTCAATGGAACATATTGGATTTGTGGGGATAGGGCATATCCTTGGCTCCCTGTCAGAGGGAAGGGGTTGTGTTACCTTGGATATGTAATCCCATACATACATCACACTTCTAACCTCCCTCCCCTGCCAAGACATCGACGAGTTTTAACAGAAAACAGTTTTTTGGCACATTGTTTCCCTAATAAGCAGTAACTAAAATGATGTATGGAATTTTGATTATACACTCCATTTTGGAACAAGTCATCAATGATACAGCAACTGCCCTTGCTAAGATGGTAGCCATGTGCTCTGTGGGACTTTAACACAGATTGGCATTGGATTATATCTTAGCGGCAAGGGGTGAGATCTGTGCAGTGATTGGATCAGGGTGCTGCATGTACAGACCAGGTAGTTTAGAAAACATAACTAATCTGGTTAATCATATCAGGAAAGAGCTGGAGAAACTCAAAGACCCTGAACCATTTATCTTAGGTGGTCGGCTCTCAGGCTGGCAAGGCTCAATCCTACAAGGGATTACAATATTCTTGCTGGTGGTCTTAGCATTGATGGTGCTTGTCAATGTAGTTACGTGTGCCTGTGCAAGCTTTTCTAGTCAACAAAAAGGATGGTACCAGTGATGGCGGTTAAGTTGAGCAAGCAAAGACATGAAGGGAACCAGTCATTCTTCAGGACACAGGAACAACTATTGGGACACTTCTATTCCGTGGCTTTATCTTTGGCTATAGTCAAAAGCAAGGACTGATGGGAGGTCGTATAGAATTCCCGGCATGAGGCCCTTCATTTTAGTTTTACTATAATAAGTAGGCTAAGTTAAGGTAATTATAAAGTGAGAATTCACAATGTGCCTGGAACAAAATATGTAAAGGCATTATAAATTGTGTAGGTATTATAAACTGTATAACCATAAATTAGCCAAGTATTATAGGCAAAAACTGTATTTTCAATATATATGTATTGTGCGCCTTGGCCAACTTCATTCTGAATGCAGCATAATGGGAAACACAGTGGTAGACAGGCCAAATTTTTTTTATACAATGAAGCACAGAAAGGGAGCTTCTCTTTTCTGTTTATGGATACAGGAAAACCAGTTTAAATCATAGGCCTGCTATTTAAGGAAGTAAATTTGTCCATGGGTAGTGAGGCTGGAGCAGTCTCTCAAACTGACAAAGCTGGCCCAGGTGCTAGCAAAAAAGTGACTCCTTTCACCAATTAAAAATCATAGATATTAACTATGGCTTTGGTTACTAGTAATGATGTGGGTTAGGTTTCCTTGGGAAAGGGGAAGGAACCTACGTGAGAAATAAACTAATAACCTCCTATTCCTGTTGACAGGTGGAATGTTATTGGCTAAGGTAATAATGGGTAATATTGTGATTAGGTCCTCCTGTCTGATTGACAAAACTGGGTGGGTTAGTGAAATATTCAGAATAATATAATAATTTTGCCTTGCAATATTAGCTGAGAGAGGACAGTCACCCCTCATTGACTGCGTCTCTCTCCTGATGCATGTATTAGCAAATAAATTCCTTTTCATTCTTTAACTATAGACTGTGAAAGACAGTATATGTATTGGTGGAGTGAAGTTCAACAAAATACAGAGCACCCCAGGGGACACCTGAGAAAATTCCTCTTACAAAGTCCCATGGGGATTCAGGATGGGTCGATACCATAGTTATCCAGGAGTTAGAAGTGTTAAACCTTTGAAGGATTCAAACTTTCCCTGGGTAACTATTCTGCTGAGAGAGTTAGAACCATCCAAAGTCTCTGATTTTAATTGGAAGGTTCGCAGTGCAGAGGAATTGCCTATCCGAAGTTTGAACTTCCTGGGCAGTTCTTTTGCAGTCCTTGCGTGAGGATTCCCAGGTGGGGTGGGCCCCCAGCACATCTTCTGGGGTACCTCCTAGGTACAGTGCTCCCCAGAGATCAGAAGTCATGGATCATTATGGCCTTTGTGACTTGGTTTTGATTTTTGTTTGAAATTGCTCCTGTATCTAGAGATGCTTTACTCCATTGTAGCTTTGGGTAATGGATATGCCGGAAATTCTGTCTTATTTATGTATCACATCAGCATGTTAAAGTGATGATTAGACCACAGCTGACATCAGCATAACACTAGTGCTATTTATTACAATAATGTAATGGTGTGCCTAAGGCCACCAGTTACATCTGATTTTCTGTAATTTTAAAGGTTCAGCATAAAACTACAAATGAAACAGATTCACACAAAGGTCATTTCATTGCTTAGTTGTTGCTTTCTTTGATCTGTTGAAGAAGATAATTTATTGAAAACTAAAGCTAAGATCCGAATGCAGATGCAGACCTGGAGGATGATGGACATAAAATAAATTACTCCTTGTATACTCGTCCTGCAAGATTGATATTGCAGTTGATGAGCTAGCACAGATAATAGAAAAAAGGAAATGGGGTTAAAGTGGAAATTGACTGAATGGTGGGGTTAATAATTTTCAGCTGTGCTTTGGAATAAATCTTCCAATGATAGTATGCAGGTGAGCTTTCTCAGAATAGTTCTATTATTCATGGAAGATGCTGTCACAATGAATAAGTTGAATGATTATCATATCATTTAGGAAAATGAGATCTGTTTGCCCTCACATTAGAAGTATTAGGGTGTTCATTTTCTTGCAGCTTTCATTTCTGCCATTCTGTTGCCACAATTTGAATTCCAATGCAATTGTTTCTCCTTTTTTGCTTACATAACCGACAGCTCTGAAAATTTTCACAATGCAGCCCCCTGGAATGTACAACGGTATCAAAATCACTCAACATATATATGTTCATTCTTCTGCATGCTATTTTCTCTTTTATTCACTGTGAGGTCAAAGTTTCCATAAACAAATTGAATTCCATGTGAACTCTGTGTTCTTGATGGTTCCTGAACTGTGCTTTAATAATTGTGAAATATTTCTTATGGGGAAATGTATGAAACATTCTCCACATTTTCTTATCATTTTCAAAGGCCAGTCATAAGCGAAGACTTGGTATCATGTGTAGCAGAGACAAGACACAGCAAAGCTGCTACAAAGTAAGGTACGAGAATGTTTGAAATCCTTTATTTTTCCTTGCAATCATTTCAGAATAACTGTGTCTGTGCTTCTGCGGAAAATCATTTCTCATGAACCTACTTATGTTTTCATCTGTGTAGGCACAATGTAATGGAGGACAGACAAGTGTTGGTTTTAGAAGTATTTTTTTCTCAGGGTAAGAAAAGTCTGTGGGCGCAATTTGCTGTTGGTGATGTGGATTCTGACAGTGCTACGTGGGGTGGAAGTGGTAACCTGCGGAGACACAGGGTAGAGGCATGGGGCTGGGTGAATCATGTGACAGGGCAGGCAGTTGGGCAACAGTCCCAGGATCAACTGATGGCACCGGAGGGGTTGTTGCCATTTTTCAATGGTTGCCAGAGCTACCTGCAGTGAGTCCAAAGCCTCTACGTTTTTTGTGACTGAAGCTGACAGGAGTCACCCTCAGCCCGCAACATCATCAGAAAAGGAGGGACTTTCCTCCATGTTCTCCCGATGCAGTCTTCACCCCTTACCTATGCGAGTTTGTGAAGGGGGCAAGAGATGACAATGATCATGGAGACACTCAGTGCATCAGAATATAGAGATCCTCTCTAATGATCCAGGGAACAAAATCTCATCTTGAGCAAAGCTCCTCCCTCCTTTTGACAGAAGTTTGCATTTCAAAGGAAGGCAGTTACAGAATAGCTGATTTTTCCCATAAAGCCCAATGCTACACCTGGACACCATCACCTGGGAATTTGATGGCCCATGATCCCCATTCATTGCTCGTTAAATTCAGAGAGCAGCATTTAATTCCATTCAAAGATATGTTCATACAAGTTATTGACCTTTTAGCACCTTCAGTTACAGTCCTGCTGCTTGTACGCAGCATCATTGCTCACTGCCTCCCTGCTGCCCGTGTGATTCAGCCCTCTTCCTGATATCAGGCTTTTGACACGTGGCGTCCTGTATGATTCTATAACAGCCCTGCCAAGCCCCCTGCTCCCGCGGCTGCATTAGATTCCACCTGCTGTGTAACATATGGAGCAATATACCACCAAAGCCTAAGAAACTAATATCTTTACGGAAATGAACGCACCTTCCCAACACAATAGTTCTATATTTTGGGACTACTTTAGGTAACATCATCAGGGCGAAATTTCGATGGATTTTTGGATCCTGCCAGTAATGGGAATTTTGGCAGGCTGGAATGCAAACTTTGGGCAGCATGGTGGCACAGCGGTTAACACTGCTACCTCACAGCGTCAGGGACCTAGGTTCAATTCTAGCCTTGGTTCACTGCCGGTGTGGAGTTTGCATGTTCACCCCATGTCTGCATGGGTTTCCTGCCACAGTCCGAAGATGAGCAGGTCAGGTGGATTGGTCATGCTAAATTGGCCCTAGTGTCATGGGGATTAGCAGGGTAAATAAGTGGGATTACAGGGGAAAGGCCTAGGTGGGATTGTGGTCAGTACAGTCTCGATGGGCTGATTGTCCTCTCCCTGCACTGCAGGGATTTTATGATTAGGTGTGAGGCTAAAATTCAGATTCTCGCTGCTGAGAAAACAGTTTTAAGTACTCTCCTCAAGACCTTCCTGGCGGCTGAATGGCAGGTCAACTTTCCTGTCAGTCCATGTCAAGAACCTCATTTACATAAATTACCATGTCACGAGTTCTCATTAAAATCACAATGTGCTGGAATCATGTGCTCCCTCTGAATTAAATGCCAGCTAATTAGACTGGTCTTGTTCACCACCAGATATCAGCGGTGTTCATCTTTACTTCACTCACAATACTGAGATGTGTACAACATTCAAAACCTATCTGCAATGGCACCACTGTCAACTCTCGCTGCTGCTCCCGCTCCTGATCATTGACCAAACTACTATCTCAGGAGAGAAGTTGTTGGGGTTCACAGGCAGGGCTGTGATGTACCAGGAGAGACCAGACAGGGGGAGGGCATGCAGAGCCAGGCTGGATGGAGGTAGGTGGTTGTGGGTTTGGAGCAACAAGGAATGATGAGAAGAGATGGCAGAACAGGAGGGAGGGGCCAGGGGTGTGGTTTGGAGGCTAATGAAAGGGTTGCTAATGACCATTATGCAGGGGAAGCGAGAGGTGGTCTGATGGATGTGGCGGGACACAATAAATGATAGTGATTCTTTTATTGACTTGTGTATCTGAACCCATAGATCCCTTTACTCCAGAGTTGCATTCAAAATCTTATTATCATCTGGCCTCTTTCGTATTACAACACCAGGTTTTAGTCCAACCTATTTATTTGATAATATACTCACAAGCTTTCGGGGTTAGCCCCTTCGTCAGGTGAATGGAGAGTTCTGGCCTCAGACAGAGCATATAAAGCACAGACAGTTTAGAGATTAAGAGATAAAGCACAGACAGTTTATAGATTAAGAGATAATCTCTAAACTGTCTGTGCTTTATACGCTCTGTCTGAGGCCAGAACTCTCCATTCACCTGACGAAGGGGCTAACCCCGAAAGCTTGTGAGTATATTATCAAATAAATAGGTTGGACTAAAACCTGGTGTTGTCAGACTTTTTACTGTGTTTACGCCAGTCCAACGCCGGCATACCCACATCATGACTCTTTCGTATTCCCATCAAAATGCTCCACCTTAGGTTTGTGGATGTTGAAATTTGTTTGCTAATCTCATGCCATTCTGCATGTTTATTGATGTCCTCCTGCATTTTGTTGCAATCATCCTTCATATTATCCACACCTTCCAGTTTGGGTGTCCTTCACAAAATTCCAATTTCTGAGTCCAAGTTGTATTGGTATCAGAACCAATCCCATCTACCAGTTTCAGTGGCCCTGAATCAAAATGCTCTGCCCATAGTTGTCAGTAAACTATTGTAACTTACTAAAGGCCTTTAAAATTCCAAATATTTTACATCTACCTGTGTGTACTCTTTCCATTAGATGTTCAAATAATTTAATCAGGCTGGTTAAGCATGACGTTCCCATTTGAAATCTGTGCTGCATACTTCTTTATTTTACTTTCAGTATCTATTACACCTTTGAGGAATGATCAATGAAGTTAATTGACCTTTAGGTCCCCGGATTAGCTATCTTTTCCCTTTCTTTGTCTCTTAGTTTGATTCGTTTGTCAATAATCTCCCCTCCCCCATCATACATATCTTTATATCTTTTCCTGACTGCTTTTATCTCTTCTTCTAATATCATGTCCACCTTATTAGTTTCCCCGTCAAACACAGAGGCAAAGTAGCTATTTATATTTCTGTCATTCTGCCTAGCCATTTATCCTGTTCATGCCTTAATGGCCCTATCCTGATTTTTCCTCACTCATTTATGAGTCTGTAGAATATTTTACTATTTGTTTTTTATAATTGTCAATAATTTAATTTCTTTGGTCCTCTTTGCTTTCATAATTACTTTGATGTCTTAACTGACCTTTTCCTATTCCTTTCTGTCATTGTATACTTTATTGGCTGTGTACTTAATGTATGTTTTTCTCTTTAATTTCAAGGTTACCCTAATCTCTTTATCTATCCTTGATGTTTCATTATGATCATTTTGTTCTCATATCTTGTGGAATATATTTATTTTGAATTCTATTGATCACTGTTTAAATCTTTCTCTTCACTGTTCTAACTCTATATCTTATCAATTTTTTTTCCAGTTTTCTTCTCTATTTCTCATTTGCCTTCTCTACATGGATTCTTAACTCTCAAAATTTTTTTTCAATTTATTACTTTGGTCTATGTTTTACTTATGCTTTTCTTAATCATTAATTTAAACTTCATTATATTATGATCATTATTACCTAATGCTCCTTTTTTTTATTCTTTCACACAATGTGGGCATTGCTGGCTGGGCTAGCATGTATTGTCCATTCCCAATTGCTCTTGAGAAAGTGGTCATGAGCTGCATCTTGAACTGCTGCAGTCCATGTGGTGTAGGTACATCCACGGTGCCGTTAGGGAGGGGGTTCCAGGTTTTTGACCCAGCAACAGTAAAGAAACGACAGTATAGTTTCAGGTCAGGATGGTGTATGCCTTGGATGATAACTTGCAGTTGGTAGTGTTCCCGTGCATCTGCTGCCCTTGTCCTTCTAAGTGGTTAAGTTCATGGGTTTGGAATGTGCTGTCATTGGAGCCTTAGTGAATTGTGGTACATCTTGAACATGGCACCAAGTCCTGCTGTGCTTTGCTGGAGGGTGGGATTGACAGACAAGGGAATTAAGGGTTATGGGGAGAAAGCGGGAAAGTGGAACTGATCCACTTCAGATCAGCCATGATCTTATTGAATGGCGGGGCAGGCTCAAAGGGCTAGATGGCCTACTTCTGTTCCTGTTTCTTATGTTCTTATTGTCTAAGGCGGTGGATGAGGTGCCAATCAAGTGGGCTAGTTTGTCCTGGATAATGTTGAGCTTCTTGAGTGTTCTTGGAGCTGCACTTATCAAGGCAAGTGGAGAGTATTCCCTTACTCTCCTGACTTGTGCCTTTTGATAGTAGACAGAGTTGGAGAGTCAGGAGGTGAGCTACTTGCTGCAGGATTCCCAACCACTAACCTGCCCTTGTAGCCACATCATTTATTTGGCTGGTCCAGTTGAGTTTCTGGTTAATGGTAAGCCACAGGATGTTGATGGGGGGAAATTAGTGATGGTGATACTGCGGAATATCAAGCAGAAATTGTCACATTCTCTCTTGTTGGAGATGGTTATTGCCTGGTATTTGTATAGTTCTCCATGAGCAGTGCTGTGGTTGAGGAAGATGGCTGACCTTCTCAAGGGCAATTAGGGATGGGCAACAAATGTAGGCTTCTTCAGCGATGCCCATATCCCGTGAAAGAATAAATTTAAAATGTGCATGTGCAAACTGCCCAGATCCAGCAAATTCAGAATCCATTCTGATGAAAAGTCATCAAGCTCAGACATTAGCTTGAGTCTTTCAAATGGCGTGGTCTCATTTCCTGCTAGCCAAAGAATCACTGGGGAACACATCACTGTTGATCGTTAGAGCCCCACTCCGCAAATATTTCACACGAGCATTAAAAGGCAGGACTTCCGCCTCTCACTGGGAGCAAATCCTGCAGCCAGAAATTCTTAGGGTGACAGGAGCTTTTGATTGTTTTATTATTTATTAGTCACAAGTAGACTTACATTAACACTGCAATGAGGTTACTGAGAAAATCCCTAGGTCGCCACATACTGGCGTCTGTTCGGGTACACTGAGGGAGAATTTAGCATGGCCAACACACCTAACCAGCACGTCTTTCAGACTGTGGGAAGAAACCAGAGCACCCAGAGGAAACGCTCGCAGATAGGGGGAGGACATGCAGTGACCAAGCCAGGAATCGAACACTGGTGCTCTAAGGCAGCAGTGCTAACTGCTGTGCCACTCCACAGTGGCAGAAGGAAAAATGTAAATGAATAATGGAGCCTAGGTTTGAGCACTGGAAGTCTCATTAGGTTCAAGGGTTCCCAGGGTGGGGTGCACAAAGGTCGCAATTGGGTCTCAGGGAAAGAGACTGGGTGGGAGGGGGTGGAGGATGGAGGTCCAGAGGCTTCTGGACATTAAGATGGGGATGCTGAGTCAGGCCACCAGACTTCAGAAGTGGATTCTAATGGTGGTGCCCCCACCCACTCTTCCCATCCGACATCTAACTCTGCTGATTTTCAGTCTTCCCCTAGGCAAGTTCACTCCTTTTGCCAGCCTCAAAATTGAGGCTAGGTGGGAAGTGACCCTTAGGGCCTCCATTGGGGAATTTTCACGTGAGGCTGAGTCTGCCGCAGGGTAAAATCGCTCTGTGTCAGGATGGGCAAAAACTTTGATGGAATCCCTTCCTTTTAATTTCATCCCCCACTGGTTGGGGAGCATAAAATTTTGGCCATTAACTTAGTTTCTCTCCACAGATGCTGTCTGATCTGCTGAATATTTCCAACATCTTTTGTTTTTATTTTAGATTTCAGGCATCCGCAGCATTTTGCTTTTGAAGTTTGTTTGTCTACTTTCTTTTTACTATATGATGGCTGCATGTTTCCATGTTTTTCATTTGAATAATTAATCAATAAATGATTTTTTAGATTTAAGTCACTCTGCAATTCAAACTTTGTTTCTTGAATAAAATACTGTTGTAAAATTTTAAAGTATTTTTGGCCATCCAGTTGCTCAACTACCTCCTGTTTCACTATGACTTCAGCAGATGCCTTTCGTTGGTGAAGACAGATGCAATGTACTCATATATGTACTAAATACTTCAACTATATCCCATGCCATCATGCGTGTATCCCCTTTTTTCTCCCTAGCTGGCCCTACCCTTTCTACCATCTATTTACTATTGCAAGTCAAAGAACACTTTTGGATTCCCTTTGTCTGTTGGTCTCTCCACACGCCCTCTGTTTTCACTTCCCTTCAGCACTTTCTATATTCAGCCTAGCTCTTACTTTGTATTGTCACCCTGGCGTCTGTCATATGCACCTTTACTCTGTTTTATCTCGCTCTCTGTTTATTTTGTCATCCAGGCAGTTTTGACTATGTTTGTCCCTCCTTTCTCCCATGTGGTATTGTACCTTGACAGTACCCACACCACCTCCTCTTTAAAACTGTTCACCTGCAGTTTTTCCTGCCTATCATTGATCCTGATTTACCTGGGCGAGATCCATTCCCACACCATTTGTAAGATTTTGATAATAGTATGGTAAATATAGATAATAATATTCTAGGGTGGATGAATGTTTATGAATCTTTAAGTTAGCCACTTTTAAGATGGTCAGCTGGAATTTCTGTTTGACAATTTACAGTCCAGGTAATTGGAAAAAAGGAAAGCAGTTATTTGTGAGAAGTTATGCTTAATGAATTTATGACTCCAAGGTCTGTCATCAAGGGTTTTTCTGTTTTAAAGGAATAGGTAACAACGTTGAATTTAGGATGACACCTTGGGCGGAATTTTCATGTTCCATTGCTACAGGATAAGGACCATGCAAAGTTCCATTGACCTCAGGTGGGATTTTCAGGTCTTGGGGAGAGCATGGCCAGAAAATCCTGTCCCTTATGTTGAAACAAACAATGCATTTCTTTAATTGATCTGTCCCAGTCAGAAACCTTTGTTCTCTGATATTATGATAGGACGTGATCTTAACTGGTGAATCTTATTGCTTTGGTGTGGGACTTGGGTTAGAATATGTTGACAAGAGAATGTGACTTTATTTATGACTGTTTCGTATCAACAGAAAACAAGTCATGTATTTGTAATGGAATGTAACCTTCTTAGGCCAGAGAAAGTAACTAGTAGAACAAATAGAACTGTATCTGAATTTGCAACCCATGAGCAAGGTGTTGCAAATGTGAGATAACACAAGATGACTTGTACCCTATAGACAATAGAAGGGGTGAATTTGGACCATTCTCCAAAAAAGGAAGTGCTGAATAGTGAGTTGACGGGATATAAGTTAGGGGATTAGTGTCATTGTTCATCATTACTCTGAGACTGAGGAAAACAGACTTCAGCTGTGCTGTCAACATTCAAGGAATCTTGGGCCTTTGAGGTTAGAATATCTAGGCTGTCTTCATTGCTTTTTCTTAAATATTTACATTTTACATAATAAATTCTGAATAATTCATAAATCCTAGTCGTTTGTACCTCTTCGGGTCAAGCATAACTGAGGACCGTAGTATTAGATGTTAAAAGGTTCTTAAAAGTTTTTTTTCTTTGGAAGGGTTTTATACCTTGAAATTTCAAACCTTACATATTAAAACGGACCCAGCCCCCATTAAATAATTTTACTCTGGATTATTCCTTGTCCTTTTTCATAGATAACATAAGGCTCATGATATGATGATCACTGTTTCCTGATTGATACTTAATGGAACTGTCCTACCTCGTTCCCCACAGTCAAATTCAGCAAAATCCCCTTCTTCATTGGACCAGAAGCACATTGACCATTATCCAGAAACTCTTCTCCCTGTCAGTCCTTTGCATTTTTACCAGACTGTCTGTATTAGGATATTTAAAGGCAACCATTAGCACTCTGCTATGATATTTGCTCCACTCTGTAATTTCCTTTATTCCTTTCTCATGGGCTGGTGGCCTATAAAATGCATCAAATAATGTAAGGGCACCTCAATTGAGTTCTAATCAAATAGATTATTTTCCAAGACATCCCTCTACAGCACTGGCAAATCTAAAACACTTGGGGCATGGTCTCAGAATAAGGAGTCAATCGTTTAGGGCCAAGTTGAGGTGAAATCTCTTCACTCAGAGGGTTGTGAATCTTTGGAACTCTCTATCCTAAAGGGTTGCGGAAGTTCCATCATTGACTATATTTAAGGCTGGGCTAGACAGCTTTTGCATCCCTCAAGGTATCAAGGGACATGGATTGTGGGCAAGAAAATGGAGTTGAAGCCGAAGATCAGCCCTGATCCTACTGAATGGTGGAGCAGACTCAGAGGGCCAAATGGTTTTACTCCTGCTTCTACTCTTGTGTCTTTGTATTAAACAAAAATCAGAGAATGGTTATAGCAGAAGAGGAGGCTATTTGTCCTTTCATTTCTATGCCAACCCTCTGAAGGATCAAGAGCCATTCCCTTTCCCCCCTAGCCATTCAAATTTTTACCTTTGAGATAATGATTCAATTCCGGTTTGAAAGCTTCAATTAACCCTGCATCCACCATACCCTCAGGCAACGAATTCCAGACTCTAACTACTCGCTCTGTGAAGAAGTTTACCCACATATTGCCATTGCGTCTTTTTGCCAAATTACCTTAAATCTGTGGTCCTTGAACCCTGCACCAATGAGAACAGTTTTGGCCTATTTACATTAGCCAGATGTCTCATGGTTCTGAATATCTCCGTCAAATCTCCTCTCAAATTTCCCTTCTCTAAATAAAACAATCCCCACTTTTCCGATCCTTCTTCATAATCAAAATGTTGTCAAGTGCTATGATTTTTCCAGAGATGGGAGATTTATCTCTAAGTGATTAAACAAAGCTAGGTTAATTGTATTAGCAGAAGTTGAAGTTAAAAGCAGGAGCTGAGGAAGTGAGAATAATTGAGGTAAGAGCGTGGCATTTAGAATTAGAAGAAGAAAAGTCTGATACAGATATAACCTCTTGATTGGCTAGTATTCAACTGCAGATGAAGTAACTTGAGATAGAAAAAGAAATGAAAAGGCTTGAAGTTGCAAATGAGGAAAAAGATAGAGATGCAAAAGCTTTAACTTGAGCTCCAATGAGAGAGATTAGCAAGAGAGGAAATAAAGAAAGAAAGCGGGAAAGAAAAGGAAATGCAAAAACTTGAGCTTGAATTCTAAAGAGAAAGAAACCAGAATGAATTGGAACGAAAAAGCTTAGGTAAGGGTGTGAAACAGAGTCTAGTAATTCAGATGACAAGTTGAGTCCTGCTCCAAGTTTTGATATAACAAAGAACTTTTGTTTATTGCCTAAATTCACTGAGGACAGATTTGGAAGGTTTGTCTTAACCTCTTTTGAACATAAGAACATAAGAAATAGGAGCAGGAGTAGGCCATCTAGCCCTTCGAGCCTGCCCCGCCATTCAATAAGATCATGGCTGATCTGTTGTGGCTCAGTTCCACTTTCCCGCCCTCTCCCCATAACCCTTAATCCCCTCTCTTATCAAGAACCCATCAACCCGCTTCTTAAAAATATTTAGCGAGGCAGCCTCCACCACTTCATCGGGCAGAGAATTCCAGAGATTCACCACCCTTTGAGTGAAGAAGTTCCTCCTCAACTCCGTTCTAAACCGCCTCCCCTTTATCTTGAGGCTGTGCCCCCTAGTCCTACTGTCTTTTTTGAGCGGGAAGAGTCTCTCCACCTCTATCCTATCCATCCCATTCATCATCTTATACGTCTCAATGAGATCTCCCCTCATTCTTCTAAACTCTAACGAGTACAAGCCTAGTTTATTCAGCCTCTCCTCATAGCTCAATCCCCTCAACTCCGGTATCAGCCTAGTAAACCTCCTCTGCACTCCCTCCAGGGCCAAAATATCCTTGCGCAGGTGCGGCGCCCAAAACTGCACACAGTACTCCAGCTGCGGCCTCACCAATGCCCTATACAGCTGCAGCAAGACCTCCCTACTTTTATATTCAATCCCCCTCGCTATGAAGGCCAGCATCCCATTCGCCTTCCTGACCACCTGCTGCACCTGCAAGCTGGGTTTTTGCGACTCATGCACAAGGACCCCGAGGTCCGCTAAAGTGACCAAAGCGCACACAGACTGTTATTTTGCAAAGTACTTTTTTCGGGAAGGCTATATATGTATGATCTTGACTTTTGGAAGAATAATCCCCAAATTACGAGCTAGCTTAAACTGCTGGACTTAATGTTTACAAGCTTGTCTCTGAAGCTTATCAATTGAAATTTCAGGTTTTAAAGAAGTAACCGAATGAAATGTTTTAGAAGTTGTTAGGAACTGTTATGGGATTAGTGGTTTTGATCATTGAAGTTAAAGCAAACTTTTGAGAACATGAGGGAGTTAATGATACTGGTGGAATTTTGAAGCAACATCCCATTAGCTATTAGGTCACTTCTGGAGAACTGTAGGGTTTCTAAGGTATGGAAAGCAGCAATTCTGACCGATGAGTATGATATAGTACATAGATAGCTAGGGAGTTATAGATCTCCAATTGTAAACTCATGGGAAGCTGGAGACATAGAAAGACCTACCTTAAGGGAGAAGGCAGAAGCTATTCCAATCTATGGAATTAAAGAGATATAGATATGACATAAGAAAAGGCTTATAAAATCCAGTTTTCGGAATGGTAAAACTGCAGAGGTGCTACAACTATAAAATGATCCCACAGAGCCTCTAGAAAGGGAGATATGGCAAATGTGATTCTTTCATGAGGACTGCTAAGTGAGGCAGGTTGCTGAAGGTTTTGTCTTACTGGAAGAAGGGTTACCAAAATCCTCTGATAAAACAAGTAAACAAATTAACATGATAAAGGGCAGTTTCATTGGTGGTTGATTGGTGGCAGTTGATGAAACAATTTGTGTTCCAGATGGTTTAGTTTTGGTGAAAGAAAAGGTATCAATAAGAAGTATTCATGACGCATGTGAATCTGTTCACTTGCAGAAAGTGAAGTTATGAAGGGGCGAAGGCATACTGTTGCAGGGAAACAACACTATTGTAGAACATCCAGTTGGTTACTTTTCAAGAAAACTTAATGCATGGAACAGGATTATTCCACATTGAAGAAGGAAGCATTAGCTTTGTTTTAACTCATCACCATTTGTAGTATAGGTTTCAAATAACCCAGGGAAGATATAAATTTATATTGATTATAAAGGTGGGGGTGCATGGTGGCACAGTAGTAGCACTGCTGTCTCACAACACCGGGACCCAGTTTGAATTCTGGCCTTGGGCCACTCTCTGTGGAGTTTCCATATTTTTCCTGTGTCCACGTGGGTTTCCTTTGGGTGCTCCGGTTTCTTTCCACACTCCAGATATGTGCAGGTTACGTTGGTTGGCCTAGCTAAATTCCTTTAGTGTCGGGGGATTAGTGGGGTAAATATGTGGAGTTACAAGGATAGGGCCAGGGTGAGATTGTTGTCAGCACAGGCTCGATGAGCTAAATGGCCTCCTTTTGCATGTAAGGATTCTATGTTGAAAATAATCCACTGGTATTTTTAGAAAAGTTCTGTATGGAGAATCCTTGCCTCTTTGACTAGAGTTTCATGATGCAGTCTTTCAATGTGGAAATTGAGCGTGTGGCTGGAAAAACATAAAGTAATTGCAGAGAAAAGGTATGATAATTATATGATGTTTAAATCATGTTTTTTATACATATTATGGGGCAGCACGGTGACACAGTGTTTAGCACTGGTGTCTCACAGCATCAAGGACACGGGTACAGTTCTGGCCTCAGGTCACTGTCTGTGTAGATTTTGCACATTCTCCCGTGTCTGCATGGATTCCATCCAGGTGCTCCAGTTTCCTCTCACAGTCCAAAGATATGCCAGTTATGTGGATTGGCTATGCTAAATTGACGCCAGTGTCATGAGATTAGCAGTGTAGATATATGGGGTTACAGAAATAGGGCCTGAGTGGGATTGTGGTCAGTGAAGACTTGGAAGGCTGAATGGCCTGCTTCTGCACTGTAGGGTTTCTATGATTCTGTATCCAGCCTTTATTTTGATTAAATTTTTATAACTTTACAATATGATGTGTATTTGAAACATTTATCTGTAAATTATGTAATACCCTATTCATTGGAAGTTTACAATGTTAAACATTTCTTATAAAGAAATTATGAAGCCATTCTACCATCAACAAGAAACCATCAACATAGTGAAGCTATACAGGCGTTGGCGAGACTGTCCTAAAGAGAGATTGGTTTACCTGGGTCTGTATTCACTAGAGTTAGAAGGGTAAGAGGAGATCTGATTGAAATGTTTAAAATTAGAACATAGAGCAGTACAGGCCCTTCGGCCCTCAATGTTGTGCCAAGCGATGTCCGAACCAAGATCAAGTTATCCCACTCCCTATCTTTCTGGTGTGCTCCATGGCCTATCCAATAACCGCTTGAAAGTTCCTAAAGTGTCCGACTCCACTAACACAGCAGGCAGTGCATTCCACTCCCCAACCACTCTCTGAGTAAAGAATCTACCTTGGACATCCCTCCTATATCTCCCACCATGAACTTTATAGTTATGCCCCCTAGTAACAGCTACATCCACCCGAGGAAATAGTCTTTGAACGTCCACTCTGTCTCCCTCTTCATCTTATAAACTTCTATTAAGTCTCCTCTCATCCTCCTCTGCTCTAAAGAGAAAAGTCCCAGCTCCCTCAACCTTTCCTCATAAGACCTAGCCTCCAAATCAGGCAGAATTCTGGTAAGTCTCCTCTGCCCTCTCTCCAATGCTTCCACATCATTCTTATAGTGAGGTGACCAGAACTGCACACAATATTCCAAATGTGGTCTCACCAAGGTCCTGTATAATTGCAGCATAACCCCGCGCCTCTTAAACTCAAACCCCCTGTTAATAAACGCTAACACACTATAAGTCTTCTTCACAGCTCTATCCACTTGAGTGGCAACCTTCAGAGATCTGTGGATATGAACCCCAAGATCTTTCTGTTCCTCCACATTCCTCAGAACCGTGCTGTTGACCCTGTAATCCGCGTTCAAGTTTGTCTTACCAAAATGAATCACCTCGCACTTATCAGGGCTAAACTCCATCTGCCATTTTTCGGCCCAGCTCTGCATTCTATCAATGTCTCTTTGCAGCCTACAAGAGCCCTCTACCTCATCCACTACCCCACCAATTTTGGTGTCATCAGCAAATTCTAACAGGGCTGGACAGGCGAGACGCAGTGAGGATGTTTTCCCTGGTCGGGGAATCTAGAACCTTGGGACACAGAGTTAAGGATGCATGGTAGACCATTTAGAACAGTTTCTATGAGTAATCTATGAACAGGGATAGAAAAGAGGCCCTAGCTATCAAGTTGGGCTCAGGAAAAGCCTTGTTGATAAAAGAGGGCTTGGGAGTAGCTGTGAAGATCTAAGGCAGCAAAAGGTTGGTGACCCCGTGCTGTAGACCATTGGGGTGTAGGTACTCCTTTCGAGCAGTGGTGTTCTGCTCAGCATGGAGGAAGCCCTGAAGTTGTGCTTGAGAAAGATTTGGGAATCCAGGGGAATTAAGTCTCAGGAAACAAGATGAAATCCATTTCGGTGGATCATCATTGATACTATCCAAGTTGGAGCTACTTTTGGAGTGAATTCCAATACAAGATCTTTGAAGGCAAACATTAGGATCCCTTGTGAGAGGGTTAGTATTCCATTGGGCTTGGTTAACTCAGTATTTACTGACATCTGAGTGTGTTAAGAAATCCATGGACTCTGTCTTGGTCACATCCACCATTTATTATGCAGTGTAACATGGTTGACAACAGTTTACCTGTTAATTCATATGTACTTCACATAACCCTGAATTTGAGAGTCTAAAATAGACATTATAAATTGTTTTATTTTTCTGATCCCCTCTAGTAACCCATAGAATTTTGTGGCCTTATTGTCTGAGTAAGTATCTTGAATCTCAGACTTTGTCCATTTTAATTCAATTCAACTCCAGGAATTTAGTCCATGCCTCAAGGAAAGGTAAAAAGTTTAATCATATATTCTTTAAACTTTTATATGGACTCTAAACTTTCTCGCTTCTAGTGTCTAATATGTGTCATTGCATCTTTTGTTATTTTTTCTCAGGTTGAGTAACTAATAAACTTCCTCTTTGAATCGAGAAAAATCTGGTTTAAAAAATAAGTGAAAACATTTGAAATGAAAAAGGTAAGAATGGGAAAGGAATTTTAAAAAACTGTTTTTGCGACCAAGCAGGAGGCTGAATAAAGGGGAGAAGAGTGGGACTGGCAGTCTCATCCCTCCTCACCCAGTTGTAACAGGCAGTAAGAATAAAGAAGTAGAATATTTTTTAAAAGGCATGAATCTTTTAAACATTGATGTTCAGAGACTTGGATGAACTTGCTGAAGGAACACAAATTAGCATGTAGGTAGAGTAAGCAATTACGAAGACAGATGACATTTTGGCCTTTATTGTAAGTGGAGTGGAGTACATGAATAAAGTCATAGAAACGTAGAAAATAGGAGCAGCAGTAGGTCTTTTAGAGCCTGCTCTGCTATTCATTATGATCAAAATTGTTCTACTCAGTAACCTCTCAGTAGCTAATTCAATCTTGTTACTATTGCATACAGCTTTGGTGAGATCACCCTTGGGGTACAATTTGCAGTTTCAGTTTCTATATCTAAGGAAGGATACATATGTGCCTTGGACATGTCAATGAAGTTTCATTGGATTGGTTTCTGATTTGAGAGCGTTATCCTTTAATAAGAGACTGACTCGGTTAGACCTGTACTCTCTGGAGTTTAAAAGAATGAGGAAGTGCTTTCTTTTAAACAGGCAGGATTTTGGAGGGGCTTTATAGGGTAAGCACTGAGAGGTTGTTGAATCCAAAACACGGGAAAGGACTGAAATGAGAAATATCTTCTCTTAGAGGGTTGTGGAAATTAGCAATTCTCTATCCAGATGGTTGAAGGTGCTCCAACAACAAGACAGAGATCAATAGAATGTTGGTCTCTCAGGGGATTGGGGAGGGGACAAGAAAATGAAGTTGAGGCAGAAGATCAGCCATGATCATATTAAATATAATGGAACAGACTACGTTCTACACCTGCTCCTATTTCTTATGTTCTTCTCCTAGTCCACTCACTTCTCCACTTCTGGCATAGTCCCAATAAACCAATTATAATACCTATCACTGTCCTGTCTGAGTTCAACAGACACAAAACAGCAAGGATTCAGCTTGGGAAATTCTGCTTTGTATATTGTCAATACCATACAATTGAGTGTATTTGGCAACAGTGTGGTGAAGGAACACATCAAGACTTGTTTTAAATGGAACGTTAAAGGAGTGTTGTAGACTTATTTGGCAAATACACAAAGCGATGATTTAACATGTTTTAAAAACATGTCAGTGCATTATTAGTGCTTGATATCTCTGAGATGAAAAAGACCCATTAGTTGTGTTGGACGTTCCAATGATTATATTGCTGCAAGATATATACTTGGAATTTTCAGCCTGAGACACCAAAATAAAGAAAAACTGCAGCTCCATTCTTTACTAATTAGTCAAACTGTGAAAAGACTAGTAAAACAATAACTGCTGCAGTGCACAATTATGAAACAAATGGGGGTTAATTTTCACTCGAGATAGGGGTGAAAAACTAACATTAATACACCCACCCTGCCTGATATTCCTTTGCAATGAAATGGGTGCACAATAAGCAATCTATTCATTACTGCAAGTCACAAGTTGGGTGAAATGGTTTGACTAATCTGCTAGAGGCAGTGGGTGTAACTGGCAGGGTAGGTAAGGAAAAACTAGTAAATCCAGTTTATGTAAATTTTCAGAATGCAAAGTACCATATAAGATTAAGGATTATGGTTATGGTTTGATGATTTGTTAAATAGACAGTGAATATGGATATTGGTGATTGAGCAAAATAGTAGTTGGAGTACAATATGGGGAAATGTGAAGTTATCTACTTTGGGTGGAAGAATTGTAAGGGAAAATATTTTTGGGAAGGTGAGAGACTAGTTAATGTTGGTATTCAAGGGAGATTGAGTGCTCTCATACACAAATTATAAAGTTAAAATGCAGGTACAGCAATTAGGAAGGCAAATGGCATGTGAGCATTTACTGGAAGTGGGTTAAAGTGTAACAGGACAGAGATCTTGCTGAAAGTGTATTGCTGAGACAATACCTGAAATGCTGCGTACAGATCTGAGGCCCAATTTTACTATTTTGATTCTAAGTGCTGAATCTGGGCGTGATTCAGATCCGACTTGGAAACCCTGTTCTCAGATGCCCCCATACGCACTCAGCCTGAAAAAAAGTCACAAATCTGAAACATACTGTGGGCGGGGCTGATCGCCTCCGAAACACTGCTGTTCCAATTGGAGCCTTCAGCTGCACATGCGCAGTAAAAAAAATAGAAAAACACTCCCCTGTCACATCGCTCAAAGCCGCACAGACATTGACCCACCCCACAACATAACTGTTCCCCTTTATCCGTCCATCCCCCCACCCCCCCCACTACCCAGATCAATCGCAACCACCAGACAGTGACCTGGCCTCCCTCCTCCTCCCCCCACCAGAGAACAATCTGGCCTCCCTCCTCCTTCTCCATCCCCACCACAGAAAGATCTGGCCTCCCTCCTCCTTCTTCACCCCCACCACAGAAAGATCTGGTCTCCCTCCTCCCCCCCTCCCCACCATAGAGCAACCTGGCCTCCCTCGCCCTCCCCTTCACCAGAGATTGATCGGGCCCTCCTCCCCCTTCGCCCCCCCCCTCTCCCCCCCGCCACCCCAAAAGATCTGGCCTCCTTCCACGCCCCCCCCCCCCCCCCTCCCCCAGCCCACACCCCCCACGAGAGTGCGATCTGAGCTTGCTCCTCCTTCCAACCCTTTCCGCCATAGAGCGATTTGGCCCCCCTCCCCCTCCCCTCCACCAGAGAATGATCGGGCCCTCCCCCCCACCAAAGATAGATCTGGCCTCCTTCCTCCCCCACCCCCCACCACAGTGCAATCTGGCCTCCCTCTTCCTCCCACCCTCCCCATACCAGAGAACAATTGGTCCTTCCTCCTCCCACCCACACCAGAGATACATCTGGCCTGCTTCCCTCCACCTCCCCTATCACTGATCTGAGTCGGAGAGCCACTGGAAGCTCTGAATTTACCTCTTCAGAAGCTGAAGCGCCTGAAACAGACTTTGGCCAAGCATGTTCGTTTCGTGCCAAATCTGTACAGGCAAACGCAGTGGTAAAGGGGGAAATGCAGGTAAGGTTGGGCATCCAGCCTATTAAGTCAATTTAAGTGCATGCAAATTGTGCTTTTCGCTTCATGCCCAGTTTTACAAAGTTTTTGCGCCTGAAAACAGACACAACGCAATGCTAAAATCAGGCCCTTGGTCTCCTTACTTAAGGAAGGATGTATACTTAGTAGGGTTGTAATGAACTTTGCCAGATTAGGTTTGGAGGACTGTCCTCTGAGAAAAGGTTGAGTAGAGTGAGCAAAAACAGAAAATGTTGGAAAATATTAGCAGGTCTGACAGCGTCTAAGGGGACAGAATAGAGCCAATGTTGAGTCTAGATTACCCTTCGTAGGAGCTAAGAGAAAGAGCACAGGTTTATACAATAAGGGCATGGGATGGGTGGAATGGGACTAAAGCAATGTAAGTAAGGATACAGAAGGCTGAGAAGGTGCTAAAAGTGTCCCATTAAGTGATCAGAATGCGTGAATGGCAAAACAGAGATTCAGATGGTTAAGAGACTGTCTGGGGATTAAGACAGTTGCCCAGGAGGTGGGGAGGGGGAGTGCCACAGAGCGCAAGAAGGATAACTGGAATGGAGAAGTGGAAAGTTGGAAGTAAGAAGGAAGGAGGATAGAATGGATGAATAGGTTGAAACAAAACGAAATAAATGGAAATGGGGTGAAAGTGGAGAGGAGAGTTCATGCTCTAAACTTGTTGAACTCAATATTCAATATTGGAAGTTGTAAAGTGCCCAATTGGAAGATGAGGTGCCGTTCCTCCAGTTTGCATTGAGGTTCATTAGAACATTGCAAAAGGCCAAGGATAGACATGTGGAGAAGAGAGCAGGGAGATGTGTTGAAGTGGCAAGTGACAGGAAGTTCAGCATCCTGCTTGCAGATGGACTGATGGTGTTCAACAAAGTGATCACCCAGTCTCCATTTGGTCTCTTTGATATAGCATGGACCATACTGGGAGCAGCGAATGCAATAGACCAGATTGAAGGAGGTGCATGGGAAGCACTGCTTCATCTGAAAGCAGTGTTTAGGACCTTCGATGGTGAGCAGAGAGGAGGTAAAGGGGCAGGTGTTGCATCTTCTATGATTGCATGGGGAGATGCTGTGGGCAGTGAGTGAGGTGTTGAGTGTGATGGAGAAGTAGACCAAGGTGTCCTAGAGAGAATGTCCCTGCGGAATGCTGACGGGGGAGGGTGGTAGGCAGTGGGGGGTCAGAAGATATGGTGGGTAGTGGCATCATGTTGGAGTTGGCACAAATGATGCATGATGATCCATTGAATATGGAGAGTGATGGAGTGAAATGTGAGGACAAGGGGAATCCTACCCTAGTTCTGGAAGGGTGTGAGAGCAGAGGGCTAGGGGATGGATCAGATAAAGTTGAGCCCCGTCAACAATTGTGTGTGGAAAGCTATGATTGAAGAAGGAAGACGTATTGGCAGCGTTAAATGTAGAATGAGTGTTTCTTTTCTCTGGGAGTTTTGAAGAACGATAGATAATCTAATGGAAACATTTGGGATAATACATAACATAATGGAGATCTTTCCCCTAGCTGGAGAGCTGAGAACTAGGGCTCATGGTCTCAGGATAAAGGACTGAGGTCAGGAGACAATTCGTCACTGAGTGGCTTCTGAATCTTTGGAACTCTTTATGCCAGACTGGGCTGTTGTTGCTCAGCTGTTGAGTAGTTCAACACTGAGGTTAATTGATTCTTGATTGGATATGGGGCTGGGGAAAAAATTGGCATTAATATGGAAGTTAACCAGTGGTCTAAAGAATGTCAGAACTGGCTTGTGGGATTGAATGGCTTACTCCTGCTCTTATGTTCTTGTGAATACATTGATCTAAAGTCAATTTTGTTTAGGCCGCAGTATGTTAGTAGAGCTTGGCAAGCACAAGAGCAATGTGTGTTTGGATACTGGTGTAGGATAGGTCATGGGCAATAAATATTGATGAGATGAAGCATGTGGAAGGGCTGGCAAAAAGGTGGCTTCAGAAGTAAATATTGAAGGTGGTAATGACATGGATGAGAGATTCAGGAATAAGGGAGTAAAAAAGCAAGCAATGTTTAAAAAGTAAAAGGCAAAATGTCCTTGCTTTAAAATAAGCTGAGATGTAGGTCAAGTAGAATGCAAAATTATGCACACATTGAGTGGATAATCAGGGAGGTTGCATGTTGCAGCATCTCATCTCACTTTGGTTCTTTCAGTACTAATTGCATTACCTTATATTACAGAGCGTCAACAAATCTGCGCACTCTGACTCTGGATACCTTCCAAACTATTTGCATTTTAGAGTTGGAATGAGCTGGTTTCTGTTTTTTTTTAATTTTAGTTCTTTTACATGTAGCCTATGTGTGATTTTGGGGCCCACTTTATCTACCTGGCCACATCTGAGGAAACCTGTTTTAGTCACCTCTGCTTGTGAAATTTATGCCATCTTTTAGGGTTCAACCTGCAGAAAAGTTGGGGAACCTCCTCAAAGTGAGTTACAACATTGAAATACCACCAGAAGCCTGACTGAAGAGGGACAGTATTTATTGTTAAACACAAAACAAAGTCACCATCCATGGCATACATGCAATAAGTTTCCACTTTCCTTTTATTTAAGCAGTTCATCCAAATATATTATGAATTACAATCAAAATGCATTATAATTTCACAATGATTAAAACAATATAATAACAACAGCAAATAGATCTTCCTCAATACAGCAGCAAACAACCTCCATTCCAATGAAAATGAAGCCCATTGTAAGTTATCAGGGTTTTACCTTCCAGGGTTTCACCATCTGGGGTTTCACCTTCCAGAGTGTCACAACCAGAACAGCAATTCTCATACAGGACAAGAGTTCCACAGACCTTCCCTGGCATCTGCCTTATAAAGGGCTCAGGTGATGGTTGCACCTGGGCAGGCCATTGCTGTTACCAAGAAAAATCTTATTCAACAAGACCGCCAGGGAGATCAATTAGAGATTCCCCATGGAACTCATAGGGATTACCACACTCCTCCCCCTGAGTTTTGAGGGTACCCTTCACTCATTTGGTGATGGTGTTTTTTTTTGTCGTTTGGCCCTTGGCCTCATTTCTGTCACTTGCACGGCCTGGTCAGGAGAGCATATACTGAGTGGGCAAACATCTCTTCCTTGTGCAATGTCAAAGGGCCACTGCAGAGGGGTCGTTCTCGGTGGTGATCTCTGACTGCGAGTCCACCACTTCCATCTCCATTTTTGAGGCTGAGTACTCGTAGACCACTCTTGGGCTTTCTGTGGTGGATTTTCCTGCCTGCAGGCCGGTGTATAAGGTACCAATGGTAGCATGTTCGGTGCAACAGCCCCTGTGGAGGGTTCCTGACAATGGAAGTGATTGACATTTTTTTGAAGTCTGCTCCCCAGTCTTTACTGTGTATGACGCTGGTCCTATTTTTGAGAGGGCAGCTCCTAGGATCAACAGAAAAGTTTCTCTGAAATTCCATACATGGACAGTGTCACCTGTTTTGAACGTCCTGTCAGACTTAAGTCCATCGTGACCCCATTTTTGGGCTTCCTGTTTTTCTTTAATTTTTTCATTGAATTGTGCAGTGTTGTCCCACAATTGAAAAGGAAATAGAGTCACAGAGTCGTAGAGGTTTACAGCATGGAAACAGGCCCTTCGGCCCAACTTGTCCATGCTGCCCTTTGTTTAAAAAACCCTGAAGCTAATCCCAATTGGCCGCATTTGGCCCATATCCTTCTAGATCCATCGTACCCACATAACTATCTAAATGCGTTTTAAAAGTCAAAATTGCCTCTACTGCTACATCTAGCAGCTTGTTCAAGATACTAACCACCCTCTGTGTGAGAAAATTGCCTTCTGGATACTTTTTTACCTCTCCCCTCTCACCTTAAACCTATGCCCTCTAGTTTTAAATTCCCCTTATCTTTGGGAAAAGATATTGACTATCTAGCTGATCTGTGCCCCCCCATTATTTTATAGACCTCTATAAGATCACCCCTCAGCCCGCAGAAAAAAGTCCCAGTCTATCCAGCCTCTCCTTATAACTCAATCCATCAAGTCCCAGTAGCATCCTAGTAAATCTTCTCCACACTTTTTCTAGTTTAATAATATCCTTTCTACAATAGGGTGACCAGAATTGCACACAGTATTCCAAGTGTGGCCTTACCAATGCCTTGTACAACTTCAAGACATTCTAACTCTTGTATTCAATGTTCTGACTGATGAAACCAGGCATGCCGAATGCCTTCTTCACCAGTCTGTCCACCTGTGACTCCACTTTCAAAGAGTTATGAACATGTACCCCTAGATCTGTTTGTTCTGTAACTCTCCCCAGTGCCCTACCACTAACTGAGTAAGTACTGTACTGGTTAAATTTACCAAAATGCTTCACCTTGCATTTGTCTAAACTCCATCTGCCATTCATCAGCCCATTGGCCAAATTGATCAAGATCACATTGCAATTGGAGATAACTTCACTGTTCATGATGCCACCAATCTTAGTCTCATCTGCAAACTTACTAACCATGCCTCCTATATTCTCATCCAAATCATTAATATAAATGACAAATAAATGTGCGAGTTTTGATTCCAGAGAGCCTGTTGTTTATTTTTTCATGTTGTTTTTGAATATCTGGATTGCTCGCCCAGTCAGGCTGTTTGAAGATGGGTAGTAGGATGTTGTGCAGATATGCCTCACTCCATTTATGTGTGTGAAGGTTTGGAATTCCCCCTTGGCAAATGCGGTCCCATGGTCCATTATGAGGACCTCAGGTATACGATGTATGCAGAAAGATTGCCAGAGTTTTTCTATAGTGTTGTAAGAGGTGGTAGATGTCATCCAGTGCACATCGATCAGAATTAAGAACATAGAGCCCATAAAAGGCCCTGTGAAATTTGCATATACTCGCACCCAGTATTACCCTGGCCATTCCCAGAAGTGCACAGAGGCTGCTGGTGAGACCTTTTGGTTTTCCTGTCAGAGTTTGCACTGTTTGGCCAAGTTTTCAATGTCCTTGTCTAAACTAGGCCACCAGATGTAGCTTCTTGCGAGCATTTTCATTTTAGAAATCCCTGGGTGGCTGCTATGCAATTTGTCAAATATTGGTCAGTGGCCTGGACGTTGGACAACCACCCAGCTCTCCACAAGATGATACCATCATCAATGCTCAGCTCTTGACATTTGGAAGTATAGGTTTCAGATCCTCAGTAGGATTCCCTTGTGGTCCACCACTTAGAACGATATGACGTAACTTGCCAATGTGGGATCGTTTTGGGTCAAAGCTTGAATTTGCTTGGCAGAAACTGGCAGAATGTCCATAAAGGTCAAAATCATCATGACTTCATCTATTTTGGAAGGTCAGGGTAGATTAGTCATTATCTCCCTAGACATTGTTCCAGAGTGTATTCGTAGGCATCCAACAGCGTTGGATCTGATATTATGGGAGAAATTGCCTTTCTTTCTGGGAAAAGGCCCACCAGAGGAGTATGGTTTGTCACTATGGTGAAACGTTGACCACAGACATATTGGTGGAATTTTTTCACCATGAATACCATGGTCAAACCTTCTTTCTCAATTTGGGCATAACTTTATCTGCATTTGCTATGAAGCATATGTGATTGGGTGTTATGATGAAGGCATTAATGGATTATGATAGACCAGTATGTTTGTTGACAGCAATTGCTTTGTGACACTTGAATAGGCTTTCTCCTGTGGCCTTTGCAAAGTACAAAGAACAACACAGCACGGGAAACAGGCCCTTCGGCCCAACGAGCCCGCGCCGCCGTCCTACTATCTCAGTGACCTATTCATGATTTTAGTCTACGCCTAACGTGCGAGGATCAGGGAGGTCCAATTTAGGGACAATTTAGTACCCAATCAATCAGCCTAAAAGCACATCTTTGGGGGATGTGGGAGGAAACCGGAGCACCCGGAGGAAACCCACGCAACCACTGGGAGAACGTGCAAACTCCCACAGACACAGGCCCAAATCCATGTGTCCGCACAGCAACAGAGATAGTCTCTGAGCTGTCATGTTGCCCTCGAGATGCCACGCCCATTTCTGATTTTTTTTTCAGGGCATAGAGGGTTGCTGGCAGGATCGTCCAGTTTGGTATGAGTTTCCCAAGGTACTTTATTAAACCTAGGAAAGACTTCTCCAATATGCTCCTTGGGGTTGGAGCCCCTTTATTGGCCTCACCTTCTTCTCAACAGGGTGTCATCTGTCCTTATTGACTCCGTACTCAAGGTAAGTTACTTCATTTACCTGGATCACACACTTCTGCCCTTTTAGCGTGACAACAGCTGTAGAGAAATGCTGTAAACCACCCTCGCCCTAAACTGTCCAAATGTTCCTTTACAGTAGCTCCGGAGATTTAAACATCATCCAAATAGCCTGTAACTCCTGGCACCCTGTGAAAGTTGTACTCCATCACCCTTTGGAAAATGGTGCAAGCTGAAGACAAGCGAGTGTACTCGTACGGTCCTTTATGAATATTTATAGTGATGTATTTCCTGGATGACACCACAAGCTCCACTTGGAGGTAGAAGTGGCTCATATCCAATTTGGAAAATATATGATCCCTGTATGGTTTTGCATACAAGTCTTCTATGCATGGCGTAGAGAACCTGTCTAAATAGGAAGCTCTGATGACCATCGACTTGTAATCCCCACAGAGACGGACCAAGTTGTCTAGTTTTGAAACTGGGACTACTGGCACAACCCATTCAGAAAATTGTACTGGATGTATTATGCCATGATCCTCTAGACATTCCAATTCAGCTTCTACTTTGGCATGCAGGGCATAGGGGACCAGTGGTACCTTTAAGGTTGGGCCTTTGGGTCCACAGAGATATTGGAGCTGGCACTTTTAATCTTCCTGAGGCCTTTTTGGAACAGTTCGAGGTCCTTCCCAATGACTTCCTATACGCTGCCAATCTGGGCAGATACTGCTAACCCTTTTATGGAAAGGATATTATTAAACTAGAAAGAGTACAGAAAACATTTACTAAGATGCTACTGGGACTTGGTTTGAATTATAAGGAAAGGCTGGATAGACTGGGACTTTTTTTCCCTGAAGCGTAGGAGACTTTGGGATGATCTTATAGACGTCAATAAAATAATGAGGAGCGTAGTTCAGTTAGATAGTCAACATCTTTTCCCAAAGGTAGGGGAGTCTAAAACTGGAGGGCATAGGTTTGAGGTGAGAGGGGAGAGATACATAAGGATCCAGAGGTGCAGTTTCTTCACTCAGAGGGTTGTGAGTGTCTGGAAGTACAATTTTGTCTTTTAAAAGGCATTTAAGCAGTTACATGAGTAAGATGGGTATAGAGGGATATGGATGAAACACAGGCAATTGGGAGTAGCTTAGTGGTTTAAAAAAAAGGGCGGCATGGACAAGTGGGACCGAAGGACCTGTTTCCATGCTGTAAACATCTTCGACTCCATGAAATTTTCTGTAGCCAGTCCTTTCCCAAGAGGTTGGGCTCTCATCCTTGCACTACTATTAGGTGCAGTTGGACTGTCTGTTGCCCATGTGTATCTGGGGTTATAGTGATCCCAATAATGCATAAGGACTCCCCAGTATACATGGCCAATATAGCCTTGGTCTCTTGCATAGTTAAAGGCAAGATGCCAATTTGGAGTCTCCAAAGGTGTGCTCCCCAGTGAATGATACTGTAGCACCTTTGTTTACATCCATGTCTCAGCACTTTCATAAGAAAGGGCCAGTTCTTTGGCTATCTTAAGGTCCAGATCCAGCTGTCAGTAGCTTTGGGGCACTTTATTATTTATTCCAAATATGAAGCGGCCCCTTGGCATTTTTTGAAGTGCTGATCACATTCATAGTGTTCCATCAATTTCCACAGTCTTGTCAAGAATTCCATAACTAGTTCCCCAGAAATCCTGTTTGCTGTGTTAAACCTATAGTGCTGCAATATAACAGATAGATTGGGATCGTAGCGGTTCACTGTCAAATCTATAGTTTATTAAAGGATTTTGAATCCAGGGCTGCCAGGTAGATTAAACTCTTTATGATGCTGAAAGTTGGGGCCCCACAAGTGGTCAGGAGGATGACTTTTTGCCGGTTGTCCGCTTCTATCCCATTTGTCCAGAAAAAATATTTTATGCGTTCAGTATACTGGGGCCAATCCCCAATACCTGCATCATGCAGTTCCCATTTCCCAAACAATGGCAGTTTCAAATTTCCCCATTACCATCTTACCAGGTTCATTGAAAGGCAAGGTAGTCTGAAACTTTCCTTGTTTGTCATCAACAACGTAATAACTCAGGAAGCCCAATGGTAAAGGAATGGCATTTATTGTTAAACACAAAATAAAGGCAATATTTTGTGGTGTACATACATAAGTCCCAATTGGGACAAAAGTTCTGCATATCCTTCCTAGTGTCTGCCTTACATAGAGCTCAGGTGACAAGTTCCACCTGGGCAGACCAAGAGAACTCATATTCAACAAGCCCCACCAGGAGATCAATTAGATATTCCTCACAGGGATTATCATAAACATTGTACATGCTTTTAAAAATGGAGTTGCATCCACAAAGTGTCCTGATTATGCTTATTTGCATGCTTATTGGAGTGGGCATTAACGTAAATATCATATAAAATAGTTGAATAATTAAGAAGTTAAATAATTGAGATGTAAACTCATACACAGTCATTTGAAAATATTGTTCAATTGGAACACAGTTGACTGAGGGGAAATCTACTTCCTAATCGTAGAGCACGTTTTTTAGTTCAAATGGTATAACAGCAACACAAGAAGGCATTGGATCATGGCACCAAGCCAGTAAGGAAGAGTGTAGCCATCACTCGGTCAGATATCCAAGCCTTTCAGAAAGGAATGAGAGGTGGGTGTTACATTTATTTACATATAGTGAGTGGCACGGTGGCACAGTAGTTAGCACTGCTGTCTCACAGTGCCAGGGACAAGGATTTAATTGCAGCTTGGGTCACTGTCTGGAGTTTGCACATTTTCCCCATTCTGCGTGGTTTTCCTTCTGGTGCTCCGGTTTCCTTCCACAGTCCAAAAGTGTGTGGATTGGCCCTGGTAAATTGCTCCTTATCAGGGGCAATTCAGAGCTCTGACAAAGGGCCATCTAGACTCAAAATGTTTGCCGTATTCTCTCCCTACAGATGCTGTCAGACCTGGTGAGAATTTCCAGTATTTTCTGTTTTTGTTTCCGATTCCAGCATCCTCAGTATTTTGCTTTTAACTATTCATGATGTTATCTGATTAGGGGTGCCCGGTAGGATTGTATGATGTGGATACCAATCTTCCTTACAGCACAATCTTTAAACCAGTTCCTCCATGAATCTTATTCAGCAGTTCACATGTTATGTGGCACATGTTCTCAGCTGCTAGCTTCACCCTCAGGCACACAATGCCTGCTACATTCAGGACTTTGGTGGAAATTATCCATAATTAGATAGCCCTTTTGAGAAGGTCATGGAGAGGTACCTGGCTTGTGCTGTAGAAGATGGCTGTTTTAGCAACATCATGCTGACAATTTCAGTAAAATCCTCAATTGACGTATGCTGTCTGTATATTCCCACTGGGATTGATCAACATCTTGTGGGTTCTGCCTGACTTGACTTCATCCTGGGTTCCTCTTTCTCCTCCTCCACAATAATGGGTAGCTCCAAAGGAATCTCACAGCTGCTCCTGAGAAGTACACATTGTGGGTGGGGAGTATTTGGGTTGGAAATGTCCCAGTGGATTTACACATTTTGAAACATGTCCAGGTATTTGTGGGCTGAATGGCAAAAAAAAAGCAGCTGCAAATGTCATTCCCAGTTACAGAAATCATTCTGGAAACTTTTCACATTGTTCAGCTCACAAATCTCTCAGTTCTGCCTCTCTCAGCTGATACTGTTAAATTCTCGTTTTAAACTTCTCGAGGTGCTTTGTCAGTGCAGCCGGAGGAAAACTGCAGTGTCACTGACCTTTGCTGCAACATACTTGGAATTGGTGTACGTGGCAAATGATGATCTGCTGTTAATTATCAGAACTGCCAATATATAAGGGATAATTTAAAGTTTAAAGTTCATTTATTTGTGTC
This sequence comes from Carcharhinus amblyrhynchos, assembly GCF_965287045.1. Lineage (NCBI taxonomy): Eukaryota > Metazoa > Chordata > Chondrichthyes > Carcharhiniformes > Carcharhinidae > Carcharhinus > Carcharhinus amblyrhynchos. The sequence goes on from NC_137326.1 coordinate 90,294,439, forward strand.
ACAAGTAAACTTACACTACAGTGAAGTCACTGTGAAAACCCCCTTGTCGCCGCACTCCAGTGCCTGTTTGGGTAGACTGAGGAAGAATTTAGCATAGCCAATGCACGTAACCAGCACGTCTTTCAGACTGTGGGAGGAAACCGGAGCACCCGGAGGGAACCCACACAGACACGGGGAGAATGTGCAGACTCCGCACAGTGTCCCAAGCCAGGAATTGAACCAAAGTTCCTGGTGCTGTGAGGTAGCAGTGCTTACCACTGTGCCACCGTATAGCCCCAAGTTTGCTCTTTTACACCTCTGATGGAGACTTCATGCTGTTGAATGCACACTATTTCCTAGCCTGCTCATTTGAATGAAATTTGTGGAGGGTTTATCCACAATAAATCATTTCATCAAGCTGGTGCATGGTGGTTATTGATGTGCCACCAGAACTTTTCACAATGCTTCCAGTTCCTTTTTTAAAAAAGGTAACATGTTGTTTGACCAACTTAAACAAGGGTGGATATGAAGCGATTGATGTTGACCGTACAGTGGAACACCATTGGAAGTTGCCCCTTTTCCATGGCAAAAAAAAATCCTGACTCAGTTAGAAACTGAAGTTGTGCAAAAACTGAGTGGGACTTTAGAGGGTAGTAATATAACAGAAATCTATAGTATGTGTACATTTGTATGTATATGTACAGTGAGCATAGGCCTGTGGCTTCATCTGTTTAAATCTGCTGAGACAGCACACTCTGAGTGGACTGTTGCATCATATTAAAACAGAAACTATGAGTAGTTGCTGCAGAGGAAATACTGCCGCAGCCAGTTTAAAATTCTACCAGAACCTTCTCAATTCTTTAAATAGAAAACAGCAAAAAAAAACTTCCAAACCAAATATAGAACCAGTGTAGCACTCAGTTGTAGTAGAATATTGTGATGTAACACGGGTAAATAAGACAAAGAAATACAAAAGCAAGAAATTCCCTTGAGAAAATTCAAGCCTGTTTGCAGAACTTAAAATGTTAAAATCGGGAACATAAATAGGAGCAATAGTCCATATAGTTGATCAAGCCTGCTTGAGAGGTCTTATGTATAATTAACTCAGGTTACTTCAGTCTATGCAAATATTTCTTCACGAAAAGACTTCATTTTAAGTTATTTCTGCCAATGCAATTACATGTAAATACTGTAGGGGTTAACTAATACTTGACTACACTTGAACACTCAGAAGGCATACTGGGAAAATCAACCGCAGTCCTGAAAATTACACAGCAAGCAAAGCAAGTTTTGATAACGTCAGCTGCAAAACCAGTTTTCTCTAGGTAGAGACAGACTGCGAAAGACACTCAGATAAGAATTAACATTTAATTTAGAATTGTGTGTTCAGCTGGCAGTTTGTTTTCGAGATCCTGTCCAGTACAGCATGGGGACTGGCTTCGTAGTCAGTCTCGAAGTTTGTTTTTGCTTTTAGTTTCTGTAATGTCAGTTTCAATTTCTGTTAGGTGAAAGAAATCCATTTCTAAAAATCATACCAGTGCCGTCCTCGTCAATTCAAATGAATGAATGGACCCTCCGCTCTTCCACCATGCAACAGGACCATGTCTGAATGCTATTGATCTCACTCATGAATAAATTCAATGATTGAGCATCCACTGCCTGCTATAATAGAGAATTTCAAAGATTCACAACACTCTGAGTGAAGACATTTCTCCTTATACAGAGTAGTCGATCCTTGAGATGATCACCTGGATTTGGAGACAGTTCTGTCGGGCAAACAGCTTGTCACCATGGAACCTGCCTAAACTTGTAAAATGGGAACTCTTTTTCAAAACAGTGGAAATACCAAAGATTTCATCTCATATTCATAACTAGATAGACTAAATAATATTTGGATAACCTTTTTACAGTTAGCATTTTGCAGCTATTACACAATTCTTCACACTTTAATTGCATTGGACATCCTGGCTGCTAATGTCAGTAAACAAATAGGCTGAAACCCTCACGTCTCTGGTATGGGAATGATTCACAGGCAGTCAGCTGATGTGAAGGTCAAATGAGGGTAAGAATGGGTTGGAATATTGTGTGCAATGTTGGACACCATTCTGCAGGAAGGATTGTAAAACCTTTGACTTAGTGGGAGACTGCAAGGGTGTGGCAGAGGATCAGCCATGCTAATATTGAATAGGGAACAGGATCAAAGGACTGAATGGCCTCCTGCTGCTCCTGTTTGCAATGTTATTGTGTACATAGGAAAAACAATTAACCCCCCCCCCCCACCCAAACAACTTAACTGCCCATTGAAGACCTGTCTGGGTAGAGACAGAATAAAATATTCAAAGGTAAGAACAGAAAAAAATGCATGGTATGGGACAGTTTAGTACCATATTGCTGTCAGGAGCACAGAGGGGAGTTATTATTCATATTTGCTGCTGATTTAAAGTCCTGAAAAGAAAGGAAAAGTCAAACTGACGTGCCCAAGCAGTAGCACAAAATTGCCATCGCTCGAGCAGAGTGAAACAGTACCTGATGAGAGATTGTTTGAGCCCTTTCTTGAACTGTGAGGGAGCTGACAATCTTCTGCTCCATTCTGCAAAGCAACAGCAAGCTGCCTTTGGGAATAACCTCCGGAACCAATTGGTGCCTCCAGGCAGTACATGGTGTTAGTGATTGGGCACCAAATGCCCATATATGTTGGGGGAACGATTCTCTCAGCCATGAGTCAGGCTACCTCTGGGTGCCGTGGCCTCCGAGAATCTCCGGCCATTTCCAGCAGTGTCAGCTCCGCACCAGAAATCGGCACATTAAATTATATAATACAATACAAAATTGAATAAATTATTTTAATTAGAATAACCATCTGATTAGCGGGTCCGGGACTGAAGCATCCATGGCTCCTAGAGGGACCCCCCCCCACCCCATCCCAGCCAGGAATATTTCATTCCAGTGGGATTTACAATAGCTCCCTATTTGTAACCAGTTGGTGGCCTAGCCCTATTGGAATGAAGGGGGGAACCATTGAGGCTTCTCCTCCCCGCCCCCCCACTCCCCCCCCCCCTCCCCTAAGGAGATCGGTGGGAAGGTCCCCTGACACTGCCCTAGGTGGCATCTTGGCACTGCCCACCGGGCATCATTGGGCAGTGCCAAAGGGTGTGGCCAGAAAAAGGGGGGGGGGGGGGCAGGGCCGAATGGGTGGGATCAAATTGGGGCAGGGTCTCCTGGGGAGATTGGTGGGTGTTGGGGGGGGGGGGGGGGGGGGGAAACCCACTGCCACTGCGCACTTGGCAGTGACAGAGGGAGGCCAATGATTGGGCTGGCCATTGAAGTGAGTGGCTGGGCCCGTTTGGGGGGGGGGGGGGGGCGGCGGGCCTGGCGGAGGGTCAGTGCCGCCGGGGTGGGGGTGGGAAGCAACATCCTGCTAAATCTCGTCGCCTTTTCCACTGCATCAACAGCCTTCTGGTAGTATGGCAACCAGAATTGTACACAGTACTCCAAATGCGGCCGAACCAAAGACTTACACAGCTGCAACATGATTTTTCAATTCCTATACTCAATATCCTGATTGATGAAGGCCAGTATGCCATATGCCTTCTTGACCACCTGAATTGCCACTTTCACAGAACTGTGGATCAGCACACCTAGATCCTTCTGTCTGCTAATATTTCTAAGGGCTTTACCATCTACCGTATATGTTCCTTCTGCAGTCGATGTTCCAAATCACATCACCGCACGTTTGTCCAGGTTAAATTCCATCGGACATCTTCAGCTCAGATCTCCAGCTGATTTATATCCTGCTATATATTCTGACAGTCTTCCTCATTATCTGCTACTCCCCCCACTTTTGTATCATTTGCAAATTTACTGTTCGGACCACCTACATTTTCCTTCAAATCATTTACATGTATCACAAAGGCCCCCAGCACAGAGCTTTGTGGAACAGCGCTTGTCACAGATCTCTAGTTAGCAAAATAGCTTCCACTGCTACTTCTGCTTTCTATGTCCAAGTTAGTTTTGTATCCACTTTACCAGCTCACCTCGGATCCCATAGGACATCACTTTCTGCATCAGCCAGCCATGAGGGACCTTATTGAAGCCTTTCTTAAGGTCCATGTATACAACACCCACTGCCCTGCCCTGGTCAATTTTTCTTGTCACTTCCTCAAAGAAGTCAATCACGACATGACCTCCCCATCACGAAACTATGCTGCCTATTGCTGATAAGCCATTAGCTCTTTTCATCATCATTACATTGATGGCTTGAGGATGAAGCAGCCTGAGACAGAACATGACCCACGTCTTCTGATGTCGGGAGAAGCATCCAAGGCAACTTACGTCACTGATTGGTGGTGGGAACCTGAGGAAGTCTTGATGTACGAATGTCTGTGCTATAACCTCAGGAAGTATAAACTTCCAATTGCCACTTTAACCTGCCTGGATTATTCTGTAATTCAGATGGCCAGAACAATGGGGCTTGGGCTTGGGCTGTTTGTGTTATACTTTTCCTGTTTATTTCACAGATTTAGTTAGTGCTTTTCACAGCAGATATAAAAGCAGCATAACGCTAAATGAATCATCTGGAGTGACAAAGCACTACAGTACCCACCCTTCCCCCCAAAGCAATGTTTACCCTACCCATAATGGTGATAACCTCTTTTCACTGACAATGTTTTATGCAGGATTGGGAATTACGACTCCACTTAAAACAATGCAATAAACTGAAGGCAAATGTGAAGGGGAATGTCTTCAGTTCATGATGATAATGACTGGGACATTATACTTAGCAACAGAACACATTAGTGTTAACCAATACTGTCTTTGAAGCACTGTTTATATCTTCTATTTAATGATTATTTTAATTTGGATTTAGCTAATCATTTTTGTTTCTTCTTTATCCTCCATTATTTGTTTCTTCCCAGGATTTCAATCAGGAATATTAATAGAATGTTCACTGAAACCAGTAGAAAGATGATCAAGCATCCCAGGTCTTTAACATATATGGCCCTGCATGGTAAGGTAGGGTGGGAGTGGTGGGGTTAGGCAGCAGTTTAATGGTTGTGAAACCAGAAGAATTTTACCCTCTTGTCCTGTCAGGAAATTAATTTCCATGTTTTGGCTCTATTTCTCCTTCACAGCTAGCCACATTGAAAAGATGGCTAGATGTCGGTCAAAACTATGGCCTAGTGCTGTTATCGCTAGACTATTAATCCAAAAGCTCAACTAATGTTTGGGGGACCTAGGTTCAAATCGCACCACAGCAGGTGGTGAAATCTGAATTCATCGAAAAAAATCTGGAATTAAAAAGAATCTACTGATGACCATGCATCACTGATTGCTAGAGAAAAAAATCTGGTTCACTAATGTCCTTTAGGGAAGGAAAGCTGCCATCCTTATCTGGTTTGGCCTACATGTGACTCCAAAGTCATAGCCATGTGATTGACTCAACTAGGTATGGGTAATAAATGTTGGCAAGCCAGTGATGCCCATGTCCCACAAATGAATAAAAGAAGTGTCATGTAGGTAGGGCTTGGGTATCAAGCTGCAGTCAGGGGGAGGTCAGAGGGAGAGACTGAGGAGCAGGGGCAAAGGGGGAGCCCTGGGGAGATTGAAGGCAACACCAATAGGAAGGCGTGGAGTTTAGGGGTCGGGTGGTTGATAAGTTTTGGGGAGCAGCAGAGAAAGAAGGTAGGGTGGATTTTGTAGAATATCTGAGATGGCCACATGTAAATTGTGCATCTGTGGAGGAAATCAGATTTCTCCTGGGCAGCTGGTGGGGGAGGGGTTGGTGTTTAATTCCTTTGGAGGCTAATAAACTTGGAGAAGAAGTACTCCAGTTCATTTTGTTCCACAAGCAGTGTGCGAAAGCATTTACAAGTTCTACACAACTTTCCTCAACTTCCTTTAACTGCTAGGATTTCCAAGGCTCACTCCCCAGTCCCACATCTGTTAAAGCAAGGAGGTGGGTTTGAGATGTTTTTTACTTTTTTATTTCCCACCTGACTGACATCCACCTGCTTTTGGGAGTGTTAAAATTCCCTCATTGAATCTCAATAATATGCTGTCGATTTCTAGGTGCTTTAGAACCAGGATCTCCTTTGGTCTGCCTGCAAAGGTCTTAATTTACATGGCACTTTTAACATTTTATATAAATGTGTTTCGAACTGTCCACTGCGATTAAAACCAGGTTAAAAAGAACAATTAAGAATTTCTTAGAGATTCACCGTGAAAATGGAACCAAACTAGAGTAGAAAACATATTGGACTACTTAAAGACATTAAATGTAATCTTAAGGAAGTCCGATGGTGTAGTATAAAGAAATCTCCTACAAGTCTAGGGTTCAAACACTGACTTCCTATGTTGAACTCCCTGTTTTATTTATATGGTAAATTGAGCATAATAATGAAGGAACAGAAGTCTGTCCTATGTTGACAAAGATGATTATCCTTAAACTACTGGGTGAGATAAAGCTTAGTCTTGATGCTATTGTGACATAATCCAGTCCTATTCTTGTTCTGCTTTCAATGGTTTTAGTTCCCATTTCAGTTGCATGACTTCATGAATGGTCTTCATAACAATATGCAGCAGCTTTACCTTTGTCACAAACGTGTGTAATTTTTCCAGTTTACGACTGTATAAAATTCATTAATGACACGGAGAATTAACTTCCTTGCAACAAGACTCAGGTGGATTCTAAATTTTCATCCACACACCTACCAGAACATGGCAAAATTCATTAAAAACTTGGGTGAAAATCTATTGTCAGCAAGAAATCCAACTGGTGTAAAACCCAAGATAGAGTCTATGGACTGTGGGAGGTGCCGTTCCAAAAATTTGATTTAGTTCCTTTCTTGTTTTTACCACCAAAGGTTAGGGTGTAGCCAAATATCAGTTTCCCATGTAAATATCCATGCAACTGCAGATGCACAAAGATGTTCAATTTCTTGTCCTGCAAAAGCAAAGTTCGATGCCAAACCTTATTGGGGTGTCTGAAGATGAAGTCAGGAAGGTGCAGGTTGTGAACCTCAGCCATTTTTCTTTACATCTAAACTATTATATTTTTGTACATTAACTAATGGGGACAACTATTTATACTCTTAATATGCCACACACCAGCACTAAGAATCAAAGGCAAAATACTGCTGTTGCTGGAATCAAACAAAAACAGAAAATGCAGGAAAATCTCAGCAGGTCTGACAGCATCTGTGACAAGAGAATACAGCCAATATTTCGAGTCTGGATTACGTATCGTCAGAATCATTACTATCTCGAGTTCCAGTTGCTCTGGTTTGTTACAGTAAGATGTGTGGAGAAGGCTGCAATTTTCAAGACACAAATCTGCAATGATTTAGTTGTCAAATTTGTTTTACAGAACATTTGTCCAAATCATTTCATATATTTGGTCTATTTTGACACACACTATAAACAATTCCCTTGTTAAATATAATTTTGGCTGTGAAGAAATAAAATGTGTTTGCATTCAGGAGCAACAGTATGGCAAAACCACGAGGAACATTTGTCCTTGTCACAATACTTTTGTTTAAAAAGCACATTACCATTACTATTTATTGCATGATTGGCTATGCTAAATTCACTCTCAGTGTACCCATACAGACAGCAGAGTGTAGCGACGAGAGGATTTTCACAGTAACTTCATTGCAGTGTTTAAGTATACCAACAGGTGCCAATAATAAAAAAATCTGTAGGCCCTCATTTAAATTCTCACTGAAAATGAGGATGCTGTTGATCTATGAATCGAGGAGATAAGAAACTTATTTTTTTTGTTGTGATAAGCCTCAAATATAAGAGGCAGACTTATTAGTGTAATAATTGCAAAGAAAAGTTGATATGCAACCCTATTAGCAGCTGTTTAAAGTAAAATAATTTCTCCTTAAGAACCCACAATCTTGTGAAGAGATGCTTGGGAGAAGATCTTCACCTAAAAGTTAATTCCCCTTTTTTTCCCCCCTAGGTACTTTCCAAAATTTTCTTTTAATTTGAATGATCAACATTCAGGAATGTGCAGTTAACTAGTCACAGCCAGAGTTGCAGTGGGGATTGCATCATTAGTCATAACATCAAGGGTCATGGGAACAACACCAATGACTTATATTTATATGGTGCCTTTAATAAAAGACTTCACATGAGTGTTATATAGCAAAGAATGAGACCATGACACAGAGAGATGTCAGATGATCAAAATCTTGCACCAAAGGGGTAGGTTTTAAAGGGCATCTTAATGGAGGAAAGTGAGGTACAGCGACAGGACGATGTTGGGAGGGAATTCCAGAGGTGAGAGTTTGGACAACTGACGGCCAGACACCAATAGTGATGCAAAATCAAAGATGCTCAAGAGGATCAAAGATATCTCAAAGAGTTGTGGGGCTGGAGAGATAACAGAAATAGGGAGGGATAAAGCCATGGAAGGATTTGAAAATAAGCATGGCAATTTTAAAATCAAGTTGTTGATTGGCCAGGAGCCAATGTCAATGACAGGATTGATCATTTATGGGCAGCATGGTGGTACAGTGGTGAGCACTGCTGCTTCAGTGCCAGAGACCCAGGTTCAATTCTGGCCTCAGGTCACCGTCTGTATGGAATCTGCATGTTCTCCCCACTTTTGCATGGGTTTCCTCTGGCTGCTCTGGTTTCCTCCCACAGTCCATAGACTCTACCTCTATCTGACTATCTGGCCTCGTCCCACCCTGCCAGAGTGATGGAAAACTATTTTCTGCGGCTGGAATGATGCACACCAGTTTTCATCCTGAGCCTAAAACTTTGGAAAAATATGGTAAGATTCTGTCCAACATGTTTAGCAAAAGAGAATTTGGGAAGAAAATTAGAATCATAGAATCCAACTGTTCAGAAGGAGGCCATTCGGCCCACTGTACCTGTACCAACTACAATCCCACCCAGGCCCTATCCCTATAACCCCATGCATTTAACCTAGCTAGTCCCCCTGACACTAAGGGTCAACTTAGCATGGCAAATCTGCCTAATCCACACATTTTTGGACTGTGGGAGGAAACTGGAGCACCCAGAGGAAACCCACATGGACATGGGGAGAAGGTGCAAACTTGACACAGACAAGGAACCAAACCAGGAGTCAAATCGGGTTCCTGGTGCTGTGAGGCTGCAGTGTTAACCATTGTGCCACCTTACCACCTCCTTGGAGCTAATGCTAATTGTATTAGTGATCCAGGTTCTGCACTATTCAAAGGTATCAGATTACTGAACAACCCAAACAATTATGATCAAGCCCTCTATTGTTCATTCATTGATGAATGATATTTATTCAATATGTAATGTTTACCTAAAGGTAACTAATCTGCAATTTCCCTTACAAGTTGCAAAACATTTCAGAAGCAATCTTCAATTGGATTCCAAATTTGTCTTTTGTAGCAAGCGAGGAACGGGTTTAGGTTTGCCAGTCCATTCTGAGCATTGGCTTTGTAACTTTAAGATTGCAGTATAAAAAAGTGATTCAGACATGCCTGCATTCCAGGTAGCAGCTTGGAAAATTGTACAGCAGTGGTTAAAACCAAATCAGACGGACAAGTGCAAATACATTGTGAAAATATAGGTCTGTGGTTCAAAACTGCCAAATTAACAAGTGCAAAAAGTACATCTCATTTTCTGGAATCCATTATAATTAAAATGCTTTCAGAGCAGTAATTAGCTTCTCTCATGCCAATATTTCAATTCAATCAGGCAAAGAAAGACCAACGTGATGCAAGTAATGTGACAAATAAGTCAGAGTTGTTAGAAATTAAAACAGTTGAAGACGTATCTTGATATTCCTTCTTCATAAATTATGAAAGAATTAGCATTAAATTTAGGATTTTACATTGAACATAAAAGTGAAGCCAGATTAATAAGTATATCATAGGAAACAAATTTTATTTTTTATTTTACATATTTGTACATAACATTTCCAGATAACATTTCTGAATCCAATTGACTGAAATTATATTAACACACTTTAAAATGGTTGAGTCAGGTAGTCAACATTTACAAAATGTTGAAGACTTATTCAAGTGACCTAATCACCAATAGCTACAACTTCACTACAAGGCAGGCATGTATTCTTTGACTTTAATAGCACCTTTAAATAAAGTTTATTTGTTTAAAACTACCATCTGTGAAGAATAAAAAGAGGTCCATGGTAAAATACTGTTTAACTAAAATCCAAAGCATCAGAAGTTAGCTTCTTTTAACTACTTTATATATCTTCCAATCCTGCACATTTCTCAGTTTTACTAGAATTGCATATCAGTTACCAACATTTTACTGAAATGCCCGATACAACTCAGTGACAAATGTAATCATATTAAAATAAATTATAAAAGAAGCATAGGCCAATCACTGGACATAAAGCTTCAAACAGTACCAATGACTAACACTGATTTTCTTCAAGTGCACCATCTTGAGCGTCAGCATTTTACAACGACAGAAGCAAAGTAAAATCTAGCCTTTTCCCCCCCCTCTCCAGTCTCGTGGCTTGCTGGAGGCATCTCAGTTTCACTTGGCTGTTGTTTTCTCTGCCATGTGCTTCTGCTGACTTTCAGCATGTCTGGAGAAAGAAGAGAAGTCAAAAATTTCCCCAAGCTAATGTCATATTTTGAGAAACTTGGCCATTTTACAAGAAAATTTTTAATCAAGTTCAAAGCTTTTAACATTTGTATCTAGGGATGGAGTTGAGGCTGAGGGAGTTGAGTATTTCACAAAGCCAGACATACCAGTCTGTTGTATATTACTAGTCGTCTGGCCAGACACCAGGAAACCATTCGGAGTCAGTAAGCAGAATTTTCGCGCCCCTATGGCATGTTGTGCAGTGGTGGAGGCAGCCTGCCATTGGCCAGCAGCGGGATCTTCTAGCCCCATCACAGGTCAATGGAGCTTTCCTGTTGTATGCACCCCCACCTGTGGCAAGGTTTCACATGACCTTGCTAGTGGGAAGGGCAGGGAAATTCTGGCTGTTGTATTCAATTCAGAAAATTAATTTCTAATCGTCTCCATCCATAGGAACCAATTACTGGTTTGATTGACCTTTCTACTTGTCAATCCCTGCACAAATCGTTGCCAAACTACCAACAACTTAGCCAGTTACATGATAAAACAACGTGGACGCACACATTTTGATAACAATTGCTAAGATCTGGGCCAGTTAGAACCTGTTGGGTTCAGAATAAACCTGGTTCTGATTCCGACACTACGGTCTGCTCCCAAGTCCCATGTTCCTACTTCATGACATTCAAAGCATGCCAACTGGGAGGCAGACAGATCATTTTTGTACTGCTAAAGCAGCACAATTCAGACAGCAACCTTTCAACATTGGTGTTTAACCATGCATCTGCGCACCCCCCCCCCCCCCCCCCAGCAAAAACCCCCACCACCAGGTACACATCAATAATGGCAAATGTGTTTAACCTTACTGTTCTTTGAACAGCAAAATTTGGCCCAATTTGCTTGCTTGCAGGTGAGAGAGAGCATGTGAGACCAGGTACAACATCCACTCTATATAACAGGTAATCTTGTCAGCAATCATATGAGGTTAAAGGTAAATTCTTGACAGTCATGGATTTGGCATGCACTTCAGGCAAAACTAGTGATAATAGTTCAGCTAAAATATTATATCCAGTTCTGGGCACCACACTCTGGGACGGAATTAAAGGCATAGGAGACAGTGCAGAAAAGATTCCTGAGAATATTTCAGATATGAAGATAAATTGGAGTGAAGACTATTTTCCTTGGGGAAAAGGAGGTTGAGAGGAGATTTGATCGAGGTGTTCATAATCATGAGGGACAGATAGATTGGGAAAAACTGTTTCCATTCAAAGGATCCAGAACAAGAGGGCACAAGTTTACTGTCATTGCAAAAGAAGCAAGAGCAATATGAGAAAAAACTTTTATATGCAACGAATGATTAAAATCTGGAACGTGCTGCCAGAGAGTATGAATGTGTGTGAAAGCATTCAAAAGGAATTAGACTGTTATCTAAAGAGGGAAAAATATTAAATGATACAGTGAGAAGGTGATGGAATTGGCACAAAGCAAATTATTCATTCAGAAAACCAATACAGACATGCTGGGCCCTATAGCCACCTTCAGAGCTGTGAAAATTCCACGATTCTGTGAAGAGAGCAGTTGGAATAGTGAGAGGAATAATTTGCGCCTGCTGCATGGTATACAGATATATACTGTCGGTGAAGTGAAGTTAAAACTTTAAAAGTTAACTGCTCGGCACTGAAATTTTAAAACGTTCCATTCGTAAAGTAAGTGTTCCACTCATAAACCTGAGCCTGTGCTACATTTGAAATGAGTGGACAAAGAAAAGAGCAGCACAACGTAAATCTATAATTAACAATAATAATAAACTACATAAATATTTTGTTGCAAAGAGGAGAGAATATACTTGGATAAGAAGCAGGAAAATTGTTGGCATGCTTTTGATCTAGCAGACAAATCCATACCAGCATTTCTGGGCAGAGGTCTAGTTGAGGATTGTTGAGGCATCCGTGCTGATGGGAAATTGTGCACCAAATGATTTTAAAGGATTAATAGTCTACAAAGGTTTGGATAGTACATACTGAGGGGGCCGAAGAGATACAGTTAGTCAGCCATATCTCAGAGTGTAGAGAAAAGCACAAAGAAGACTGGCAGCTCATTCAAGTCTGTATTTAAAAAGACAAAAATCTATGAGTTGGATCAAATTATGATCACAGAACAAAGTTGGGATCACGTGCTGCTTTGGCTAGTTTGAACCTTATCAGATGAAGCAAGCACACACTAATGCCCAATAAATAGAGGTGTGGTCGGTGTGAGATCAGTGGCCTCTGGTACAAGGTTGGCCAATTCCTTAGTCAAATTTTCCACACAGTTCAGAGTCTGGAGGTCAGAGAAGATGATCAGTTCTTGCAAACTAGTTACAAGCCCTAGTTTGTTGGATAGGTTTCAGTGTATGCGTTGTAAAACAATGGCATATGCGTTTCCCGGAAATCCATCTGCAAGTTTTGGAAGAGTTCCAAATTAAAAAAAACTTTTATATCCTAACCTCCTACATCCTTTTGGTTTTTGTTTCTGTTTCAGTATAAATAAACTAACTTTGCAAAGAAGTCCCCTGCTAACCTTTTCACGACAATAATAATAATTCCAGTTAGCCAAAGTATCTCAGCTTTTTAAGAGGATGAAAATGTTTCAGGGAAAATACATACAAATGAAATGAGAGTGCAAAATGTCAAAAACTGCCCAATGGTCCTCTGGGGAAGTACAGAGCTATCCACTTGAAACTGCTGCAGGTCAAAATAGCCAATTGGTCATTCCTGTTCAATCCTACACTAACCTGGTCAAGTCTTCTATATCCACCAGCATGGCATCCTGCTCCATGTGCAGCTCATCCCTGATGAGTAGAAGCTGGACCAACTCTTCATTTAAACCTGATTAACAAATACAAAAAAGTCAATTCATATGATCGGTGGCATAATTGTTGTTTGTTTTAGTTTTCAAACCAGCTCCTCTATTTCGCAAAAGCTGAGCAAACCTTGGTACCATTGAAAAATAAGTGGCAATTAAATAAATGCCCAAGTGAAAATCTGAAAAACATTTTGCCAAATCTTAGGAAGTATGCTGGGCACTCAGCATCAACTGAAACTTCTATGCATATATACATTATTTTTAGACAGGAAAACTATAAATAGCAAAGGACAGTGCTATCATAGAGTTGGTAAATATTAAGATAATACTTTACTTGAAATATTGTTGAAAAGCAAATCAAATTTTATTTGCATTGAAATATAACGAAGGGTTAAATAAATGGCAGCAAATATTGATATCTTCACAATTACAACCAGTGTAAATTTATTACTTTTGTCATGTTATTTCTAAAAAGCTATTGTCTTCTGATATGAAACCAATGAAAAAGAAAATTATGGTTAGAGGGTTGCAAAGTGATTGTGAGAAGATAAAACAGCGATGAACAATTTTGATAAACAAATATGAAATTTAGAAATGGGAGATTAAGAGTTGATGCCTGGAATCTTAATGTGACATCAGGACTCTTGCCTACTGGCTGGAGAGCTGGCAAGAGACCTGGCAAGAGACCTGTGGTGCCTCTTCTTGGAAAGACATGCTTAACCACCCAGTGATCAGGCAGTGGTTAGGTCGGCAGGGGCCGGATCTTTACCTGGAAACAAGACCCCGGGTGTGAAATCCTGCCGAATAAGAGTTAGAACATAGAACATAACAGCGCAGAACAGGCCCCTCGGCCCCCGATGTTGCGCCGACCAGTTAAAAAACAATGACCCTCTAACCTAAACCAAACCCTTACCATCCATAAACCTATCCACGGATCTCTTAAACGACCCCAAACTAGGCGCATTTACAACTGCAGCAGGCAGGGCATTCCAATCCCTCACCACCCTCTGGGTAAAGAACCTACCCCTGACATCCGTCCTATAACTACTCCCCCTTAATTTAAAGCCATGCCCCCTCGTGCTAGCTTTCTCCATCCGAGGAAAAAGGCTATCACTATCCACCCTATCTAAACCTCTAATCATCTTGTATGTTTCAATAAGATCCCCTCGTAGCCGCCGCCTTTCTAGCGAAAACAACCCCAAATCCCTCAGTCTCTCCTCATAGGACCTCCCCTCCATACCAGGCAACATCCTGGTAAACCTCCTCTGCACCCTCTCCAATGCCTCCACATCCTTCCTATAATGTGGGGACCAGAACTGCACACAGTACTCCAAGTGCGGCCGCACCAGAGTTGTGTACAGTTGCATCATGACGCTGCGACTCCTAAATTCAATCCCCCTACCAATAAACGCCAAGACACCGTATGCCTTCTTAACAACATTATCTACTTGATTCCCTACTTTCAGGAATCTATGTACACATACACCTAGATCCCTGTGTTCATCCACACTATTCAGAGTTGCCCGTCAATCAGATGGTGACAGCTGATGAGCTCAGCAGCGCCACAAAGGAGGCCATGGATGTTGTTGGCCGGACATTCCACGGGAGTCCCAAGATCATGGCAGTCGCAGGGTGCAGTACATAATGTGAGGGGAAGGGGGGAGGGCAGAGATTAATTTACAATGAAACATATCGTGCTTAGTGATAAGGCCCTGACCAACAGGGGGTGGTTTGGCCAGTTTTGGGAGAGGGGGGGAAGCTACACTAGTGCACTGAGCATCCAGAGGCAGAGCTCAAACAAATACAAATGGACCAATCCACACCAAATGCAGGGCCAAATCAGACTTTGACTGGTGAGTCTGAAAGAGTGAGACAATTGATATTTAATTGGTAGTAAATGGTTAGCTCGATGAGGCATGAGGGCATGGAACCATAATGAGAGATGAGAAAGAGGCATGGTGGCCGCTCATGCAATGAGGGGATTAAGCCGCTGACGTTTGCCAATCAGTCCATGAGGAACCAAGCAGGTGAGCAATTTTGCACCGTACACTGGCACCAGTGGGCCTAGGCCAGCAACAGGCACGTGATGTTCCGAATGAAGACATGAGGATCTGAGCACTAAGTTGTGGTGGCAACAAAGCAGATCCAAGCAAACAATTTAGCAATGGTGCCCCGAGGTGAGGGAGAAGCATGGCAGTCACGACAAGTGAGGCAGCCTGCCTTGAAGAGTGGAGGCCTCAAATGAGCTAGGGGAGTAAGAATGGGAGAGTGTAAGGGGTGGGGAGAAGAGTATGTGAGAAGTTAGGTTGCAGCCTTGCAGGGAGGGAGAGTGAGTGCTGAGTTGTATTATGGAGAGAAAGAGAGTTTGTGATGGGGCTGGGATCCACAGGGAGAGGGAATGGGCAGCTGGAGACTGGAGAGAATGTTGTTTGAAATCCATGATCAGAATCACAGCTTCATAGTTAAGAGATGAGTGCAATTTTTGCAGAGCTTGAACCTGATAAAAGTGTGGGATTGATTGTGCACACACCTGCTCTTTCAGACACTATTCACTACCTGAAATCAACATCAGTTTCTTGAGCGATATGAAGTGAAACTATCAACTGGCAATCAGAAACACAGGAAATTGAAGATGAAGCAAGACAAAACTGGGTAAAAAACAATTTGTCATTTTACTTGCAAGTGTTTGATGTATTAGCGCAAAGACTGTGCATTCATCCTCATCCAACGGTATGGGTGAATTATCTGATGACTTAGACTTGCCTATTTCTGGAGATACAACATCGGCTGAAGAAGTTGAATAAGAAGTCGATTCTGAAGTGACAGAGGTACTACACTATCTTGCGACTTCTTCTGCTGAAGGGAGGGTTAAAAAAACTATCCAGCTACATTGCCTTATGGCTAAAACCTATTCTACTGGGCATGATAGAATATTTTGTATTAAATAAACCAGAAAACATAGGCAATATGGAAAATTTGAGAAAGAGAGTTTCAGGCTAGGATAGAAGTCTTCATAAATCTCATTTCCTGAGGAATGGAATGACAGAAACTAGAAATTGGTTGATTTTTTCAGAAACATTAAAGCAGTCCATTATTATGATTCCCTGACCCTAGTAAAGGGAAACAAGTATTAATTTACCGGTACTCTAACTGGAGAAACATCGGAAGAGATCTTATTCATCAGGAAACTTCCAAAGTTCGTGTTAAAGTTTGTGTGTGCATTCTTTCAAAGGAGGGGATGAGGTGGGGTGAGTGTGGCAGGGTGTGGGGGTGGTAGGGGTGTGGGGAGGACAGTGTGTGAGGGAGTTAGGTGCAGTCTTGCAGGGTTGGGGGGGGGAGGAGAAGAGGGTTTGAGTGCTGAGTTATATTATGGAGAGAGGGAGAGTTTGTGATGGGGTTGGGATCCATGGGGATAGAGAGTTTGAGAGTTTATGAGGGAGGAATGGGCAGGAGGAGACTAAAGGGGGAATTGTTTGAAATCTATGAGCAGAATTAACGCAGAATCAATTCTTCCAGATATCGGTTCAATTTGAAAAGGAGTGTTTTTATTGGAGGGAAGTGTTGTGACCTGCCGTTGCCAGAATCAGACTGCTGTCCTCTCTGGGATTCCCTGTAAGAAGACAAGTCAACTGTATTGTCCATTGAAGAGGTAATTTTTTAAAGCGGCCTCGAATACCTCAGTGAATTTGATGAGCTTCTCAAAGAGCATTTGAAAAGCTATGAATATTTGGCTCAGAGAAGACCAACTTTTTAAATACATATAACATATTATGACTTTGTCATTATAATGGCAAAGCGGCTCAGAAACCAACTCACTAATGAAGTAAAAGATGCCAAATACTATTCCATAATAGTTGATTCAACACCAGATGTGAGTCATGTGGACCGATTAACATTAACTTTAAGATACGTGACCAGTGATGGGGAAGTTGTAGAGTGATTTCTCAATTTTGTTCTATTACACTCCCACACCCGAGTGTCAGGAGGTAACAGTTTTGGAAATCAATGCAACTTTTGGTATGGACATCAAAACTGTCATGATATTGCTGCAAACATGGCACGAGCATATTCAAGTACAGAAGCAAGACTGAACAATGCAAGCTCCTGTCCATCATTCACCCCATGTTCCAGTCACTCCTTGAATTTATTCTGCCATGCTGAAGCTGAATCCTCTAAGAGGCCTGTACATTTTCTAACTTTGGTCAAAACATACATGCCTTTTTTCTGGTTTCCATGCATCAGTGGAATATGTTGCAGTCGTGCTTCAAGCAGCAAATAGAAAATATCTAACAAATGGATTTGTGATACCAATGATCCAATTGTGCAGATGCTGCTTTGGCTTTGAAAATGAACTTTGTTAATATAAAGTAAACCTTATTAGACATAGTCACGTCAAATTAAAAAAAAACATGCGTGAAAGCAGAAGCAGAATCCTTAGCAGAGAAGTTTGAAAAGTACGATATTGCAGTTTTCATTCTTTCGTGGAACCATTTACTCCAAAGGACTAATGACATCAACAAATCACCGCAAAATGTTGATACAACCAGATTAAATGCCACACAACTGTTAGCCTCAGTAGTGTCATGGAGGCTCAAAATGACTACAGCTCAGTGGAAGCATAGGCATTAACATCAACAAAAAATATAGGCGCGTCTGATGGTGAGAAGCATAAAGATGTTTGGATGAAAATGCTAAAAGCCAATACAGTAAGAAATTAAATGAATTCTATTGGGAGAACATAGACTTTTTTTCTGAAGATGAAGTGAAGCAATTCACTTCTTTCAACAATAATGATGAGCTCTGTGCATCGAGATCAATAACTGAGTTGTACAGACTTGTATGTGATGGTCTGCAGGCTACTTTTACAAATGTGGAAGCTACTCTGAAAATATTTTTAACAATACCTGTCACAAATGCTTCCTTTACAAAGGCAGGATTGCAAAACAGATCAAGTGAAACAGAAATCCAAATTTGGAACAAAGTGTTTGAGACAGGAATATTACAATATAAACTCAGAATTTAAAGCAATCAGTCATTCTTGGAATAAAAATATAACAAGTTATTTGCTAGACTCTCTGGTAAAAGAACCAAAACATTTCAGCGTCAAATAAAATTTGGCACAAGAATTATATAAAATGTAGAAACAGTTGAGAAAAATTGTCAGGTTTTGTTGCTTACTTTAAATTTCTATTTTTCCTAAAAGAACAAAACTAAAAGCAAGAACACACACATTGTTTCACAATAACATAACCACAGCCATAACCATCAAAGATCACTCCTCAAGGCAACAGTTTGACTATTCTCCCATTTATCTGCACCAGCCACCCTCAAGCCCAATTGAGTGACACCAGGGGGCATTTTGTGCTTTAAGCCTGTGCCCATTAGAAACTGCATGGTAATCAAACCCTTACAGCCACCAGACAATGGCTAGGACAAAGTAAGGGAGGAAGAAGAGATCTGGGCTACATATAAACTTGGGCGCAGAATTGAAAAGATAGCAACAGCAGTCAGCTATTTATCCCCTTAAGCCTATTCTACCATTCAATGAGATAATGGCTGATTAGCAACCTAAATCCAGACAGGGTTGAAAAAAAATGAATGAAAGGAAGCTCATCATGTCTGTACCAGCGGACACACTCGATATCCAGTTTAACCCCATTTTTCCACTCTTGGTGTGTAGTTTTGTGGGTGATCGTGCTTTGAGTGCATACCCAAATGCATGTTTTTAAAAGTCGTGAGGCTTTCTGCGTCTATCATCGTTTCAGTGCTGGATCTCCACCATCCCCTGGGTGAAAAGTAAAACATTCTCCTTGGTTCCCCACTAAACCTCTGACCTCTTATCCTAAACCCCTCCCCGTTAAGAACCTCTCAGACAAAGGGAATACAACCTTGTCACTTACTCTTATAAAGATCCTCACAATTTAATTCACTTCAAATAGGCCTCTCCTCTCTCTGCCAAAGAAAATACCCCTGGCTTATTCAATCTGTTCTCATAGCCAAAAGTCTTCAGTTCAATGTGAGGCCTAGGAGAGGCACGCCCTATCCATAACTTAAAATACAGTCTGTACTCCATTTGGAATCTTTTAGAATTAACCTTTTTAAATAAATGGACATTAACAGATGGTTCAGATGACTGCCAATGGTCAGATGACTTTTTCCAATTTCAAGTCCCTGGAAGTTTCTGATTGAATAACCATGGACAGGAGCCCATGGGAGCCTCCCTTGAACAGACATCAAGAGAAACTCATCTGTGGGTTTATATCTGTTATTGTTTGTGGACTCATCTGAAACCTTAAAATCTGTATACTCTCCAGACTCGCTGGCTTGGAGGCTGACACTCAACCAAAGACAGCTGCAGAAACCAGTTTCTCAAAGTGGGTGTGAACAGACCCTTCCATTTATTCTCTATTGTATAACAATAGATTCTAGCTTTAAACCATTCTAGACAGACAACAGACAGATTAGTTCAGTTGGTCACCTGATCAAAACCAACTTCAGATGACACATTTTTGTCTTAAGGTCCAAGGGAAACCCAGTCAATCTATACAGAACACAGCAACAAAAAAAAACAGCTGTAGAAAAAAAAAATCAATACCACTTATAACTTTTAACTCTTAACTACAACAAGCGGTGAGGCCACATTGGATTTGGTACTGGGTAATGAACCAGAGCAGCTGTTAGACTTGGTGGTAGGTGAGCACTTTGGTGATAGTGACCACAATTCAGTTATGTTTACTTTAGTGGAGGAAAGGGATAGGTTTATATCGAAGGGCAGAAGTTATAGCTGGGGGAAAGGAAATTATGAGGCGATTTGGCGAGATTTAGGATACATAGGTTGGAGAAGGAAACTGCAGGGGCTGGGAACAACTGAAATGTGGAGCTTGTACAAGGAGCAGCTACTGCGAGTCTTTGATAAATATGTACCTGTCAGGCAGGGAGGAAGTGGTTGAGCGAGGGAACTGTGGTGTACTAAGGAAGTTGAATCTCTGGTGAAGAGGAAGAAGGCGGCTTATGTAAAGGTGAGACATGAAGGCTCAGTTAGGGTGCTGGAGAGTTACAAATTAGCCAGGAAGGAGCTAAAGAGAGAGTTAAGAAAAGCTAGAAGAGGACATGAGAAAACTTTGGCAGGTAGGATCAAGGAGAACCCTAAAGCTTTCTATAGGTATGTAAGGAATAAAATATTGATTAGGGCAAGATTAGGGCCAGTCAAGGACAGTATTGGGAAGTTGTGCGTGGAGCCTGAAGACATAGGAGAGGCACTAAATGAATAGTTTTTGTCAGTATTCACGCAGTAAGGAGTCAATGTAGTCAAGGAGAATACTGAGATACAGGCTTTTAGACTAGACGGGATTGAGGTACATAAGGAGGTGGTGTTAGCAATTCTTGAGAGTATGAAAATAGGTAAGTCCCCTGGGCTGGATGGGATTTATCCTAGGATTCTCTGGGAGGCTAAGGAAGAGATTGCAGAGCCTTTGGCTTTGATCTTTACGTCATCATTGGCTACAGGTAATAGTGCCGGAAGACTGAAGGATAGCAAATGTTGTCCCCTTGTTCAAGAAGGGGAGTAGGGACCATCCTGGGAATTACAGACCAGTGGGCCTTACTTCTGTTGTGGGCATAGTTTTGGAAAGGATTATAAGAGAATGGATTTATAATCATCTAGAGAGAAATAATTTGATTAGGGATAGTCAACACAGTTTTGTGAAGGGTAGGTCGTGCCTCACAAACCTTACTGAGTTCTTTCAGAAGGTGACCAAAGAGGTGGATATGGGTAAAGCAGTTGACGTGGCTATATGGATTTTAGCAAAGCATTTGATAAGGTTCCCCATGGTAAGCTACTGCAGAAAATGGGATTGAGGGTGATTTAGCAGTTTGGATTAGGAATTGGCTAGCTGATAGAAGACAGAAGGTGGTGGTTGATGGGAAATATTCAACCTGGAGTTCAGTTACTAGTGGTGTACCGCGGGGATCTGTTCTGGGGACACTGCTGTTTGTCATTTTTATCAATGACCTAGATGAGGGTATAGAAGGATGGGTTAGTAAATTTGCGGACGACACTAAAGTCGGAGGAGTTGTAGACAGTGAGGATGGATGTTACAGTTTGCAGAGGGACATAGATAAGCTGCAGAGCTGGGCTGAGAGGTGGCAAATGGAGTTTAATGTGGAAAAATGTGGGGTGATTCACTTTGGTAAGAGTAACAGGAGTACAGAATATAAGGCTAATGGAGGGACTCTTGGTAGTGTCGATGAGCAGAGAGACCTCTGTGTACGTGTGCATAGATCCCTGAAAGCTGGCACCCAGGTTGATAAGCTTGTTAAGAGGGCGTACAGTGTGTCAGCTTTTATTGGTAGAGGGATTGAATTTCAGACCTGCGAGATCATGTTGCAACTGTACAAAACTCTGGTGCGGCCACACTTGGAGTATTGCGTACAGTTCTGGTCGCCGCATTATAAGAAAGATGTGGAAGCATTGGAAAGGGTGCAGAGGAGGTTTACCAGAATGTTGCCTGGTATGGTAGGAAGGTCTTATGAGGAAAGGCTGAGGGACTTGAGGTTGTTTTCGTTAGAGAGAAGACAGTTAAAAGGTGACCTAATTGCGGCATACAAGATGATCAGAGGATTAGACAGGGTGGACAGTGAGAGCCTTTTTCCTTGGATGGTGATGGCTAACACGAGGGGACATAGCTTTAAATTGAGGGGTGATAATTATAGGATGGATGTCAGAGGTAGGTTCTTTACTCAGAGGGTAGTAAGGGTGTGGAATGTCCTGCCTGCAGCAGTTGTGGACTCACCAACTTCAAATGGTCATTGGATAAGCATATGGATAACGTTGGAATAGTTTAGGTTAGAGGGTCATTAGATTCATTCCACTTGTCGGCGCAACATCGAGGGCCGAAGGGCCTGTACTGTGCTGTAATGTTCTATTTTAAAATCTGAAGACAGCTACACCTCAAGCAACTCCTAGCTGTTCCCTTTCCAAGCCCCCAGCACATAAACTTGAGCTCAAGAAAACCACAAAAAAACAAATTCTGTGACCTCAATTTGAGGGAATCCTGCAACAACGATATATGATTCCAGCAACTGAAGCCATCTAAGACTATCCTTTTGGAGTGAAAGCGTTTTTTTCAGTGGGCCATAATGACTCTTCTTTCTAAGATGGGACTTAAAAACTGTTCCTTTGTTAGTAATTTATAGAAGTGCGCCATTTTCTTGAATTGCGTATTTGCTGCATGGTTGTTTGTGTGTGTGTATATGAAAGCACTGCAGTGTTTAGATTTTTGGGATGAATGCCTGACTAAAAATCACCTTTATTTAAATCCAGGGCAGCTTGCAGCTGATTATTCAAATTTAACACATACTGAAGAATTAAAAATCATACTATTTCCATAAGCGTTCAGTCCTTCCAGCTCTGATGAAGGGTGGCAGCAGTGCATGCCATCTGCAAGATACGGTGCAGGAATTCAACAAAACACCTTTGACAGCACCTTCTAAACTGCTACCACCAAGAAGGACAAGGGTAGCAGACACATGGGGACAAGTTCCCCTCAAAGCCACTCACCATCCTACCTTAGAAACATAATGCTATGCTTTTTGTCACTGGGTCAAAATCATGGAACTCCCTAACAGCACTGTGGGTGTGTGTACACTACATAAACTGTGGTTCAAGAAGGCAGCTCACCACCACCTTCTAAAGGGCAATTAGGGCTAGTCTAGCCAGTGATGTGCACATCTCACAAATGAATTAAAAAAAAACCTCCTCCAAAAACACAATGCAGACAGCAAGAGAAAGGGTCCCGTGCATTGCTACATCCCTGTCCACGATATCAAATATCCTCATAAATCTCATTTACATCCTCTCCAGTGCAATCACATTTTTTCCTATAGTGTGATGGCCATAACTGCACAGAGCACACCAGCTGTGACGTAATGTTTTATATAGTTCCAACATATCCATTCAGCTCTTAAATTTCTCATCTCACCTAATAAAGTATCCTGTATGCCTTCTTGACCACCTTACCTATCTATCCAGTGGTCTTCAGGCTTCAATTGCTCTCCAAAGTTCCCCTTTACCTCCTCACTTCTCAGTGTATGACCACTTATTGTGCATACACTTGCTTTACTAACCTTCCCCAAATACATTACCCCACACTTCCCCCAGAATGAATACATTTGCCATTAACCCATCCATCTGACCAACTCATTGTTAACTTCTGCAGTCTACAGCTTTCTTCATCAATATCAATCACACGGTCAACTTTGTACTGTCTGCAAATCTTTAAATCTATAGTCAAGTCCAAGTGATTGACATATACCAACCTTTGCCCCATAACTCTTAATACCTATGGTTAACGAGAATTGATAAATGTCAGTTTTGAAACCAATTTATCCAGCATTAATTGCCGTTTGCAAAAGAGTTCCAAACTTCCCAAACAACCGAAATAATTTCTCTCTCCCCTTTCTGTTTCCATTAATAAATTGGAAACTTTTAACAAATCACCCCTTAGTTTCTAAATTCCAAGGAATACAATCCTAATTTGTGTAATCTTGTCTTAGATTCAAAACTTAAAAAGACCAGTATCATTCTGGTAAACCACACAACTCTCCAAAGCCAGCATGTCCTGCGTAAAATGTGAAACCTAGAACTTTGGTCTGATGGAATAGATGATGTGCTCTAACTGGGGCTTGTAGGCTATTTCCTCTTGTATTCTAGTCCACTAGGTAGAAAGAACACCATTCCAATATCTATTCATGACAACTTAAGGATCTATGTATCTGGAACCTCACCCCTCCCCCTCAATATTTCTGTAGACCTCCGATTTATAGCTTTTTAACATTCTGAAGGCATCCTCCTCTATTCCTGTTAGATCCAAAGCGTATAGCTTCACATTTGCCTACACTGAAATCCATTTGCCACAATTTTGCCTCTTCACTTAATCCATCACTATTTCTTAATCATCCAATCACTATCTCTTAATAATGCTTCCATTCATACTCCTTAGAACATTACTTACCTTTATGCCATCAGCAAACCTGGCTATGTGGCTTTATCTAATTATCATTAATAAATATAGTGAACATTTGAGGACCCAGCACATATCTCTGCAGAAAACCACTAGACACATTTTGCCAATTCGAGCACTCATCCATTCCCATTCTCTGTTCTTTGTTGCTCAGCCAATTTCCGAACCAGCTCCATTGTTTACACTAAAATCCATAGACTTTAACTTGACAGTCTGAAAGAAGATAATCATTAACTTCTTACAAGTTTTAAGTTCCACAAAATGGCTTTGAGAAGTTTCAGTTCTATGATGTATAAATATAGATGTACTGTATAGATGTTGGAACCATTCCACGGAGGCTTATCCTCCCATTTTAAACAACATTACCTCTCACAAGCCTTGCCTCTTGCTTACAAACTTCACCAATTTCATGCCAGGTAGTGAAAGAAACCGGTGTTCGTTGAAAAAGACCAGAATTTATTTTGTGTTAAGTCATCAGCAGCAAGTTTTTCAGTCTTATTAAAAAAAAAATTATAAAAAATTACAGGCAAAGGACCGGAGAGAGAGTACAACAATTAGACAGAAAACTAAGATACGAACCAGGCCAAAAACAGAAGGTTGAGTGCTTTGGTGTAATGGAAGGGGGAATTCGGTTTTGACCTTCCCACAGAATGAGAATTGCTAAAATCATTTTAAATTTGACTTTATAACATTTTGATTTTGTGAAAGTTGAAAAAGTGCTAATATTCATAATACAGCAACAGTACAAGAACAAATATATATCTTGAGAGCATGCAAAGAATAAGGGAGACTGATCATTGCTTCAAAGTTGGGAGTAAGACTTGGGATCAAATTGCACTAGGGGGCAGAATGACTTTATGAGCTGCAGATTACAAGACAGCCAAGAGCTCTAGTCTGAAGAGCACAGAGAAGCTCTTTGAAAGAACTGCTGCTGCATGGATAGTATCTGATGTGGGCTGCAGTCTGGACTGAAAAGTATGTGCAAATGGAGGTTCATGTTGCAGGTGAAGGTTATCAGATAGAAATGACACTCCACTGTGTTGCATGAGCTATAGAAACTCTGTCAGTTAAAATCTTACCTACTGTTCTTGCAATCCAATTTACATATGAATCGGTACTTTGGTCAGATTACATTGATCCAAGGTGAATTAATTCCCTTAATAAATACTAGAAACTGTTACTCGACCACCATGCCAAGCCATGTAGCATACCAAAAAAAAACCCAATCGTACCATCTACGTGAATTTGATTCAATTCAAGTATGTATACCAGGGTGGTATATAGATAACAGCAGGACGCTAACCATTTTTTACGCTGAAGAAACATTGAAGGAAATAATCTATGTTGACATTGTGCGACTTAATTTGAAGAGTAAGTCTGAAACAATTATTCAACTGTTATCAATTGTATCAATTAAATTTGGAAGCATTCATCACATTGTTTTTTTTTCTTGAAGATCTTTGTTCTCCCCTAGTGCATACAAAAAAGATATCAGATAGACATAAATCTAATGACGCAATTTTAACTCTACTTGTCCAGTGAAAGCTGGTTAACTTCTTTTATTCACGTCTTCAGCTAGCCCCTAATTACCCTTGAGAGCATATAAGAGTCAACCACATTGCTGTGGGCCACGTGTCTCAGATCGGCTAAGGGTGAGTGACAGATTTCCTTCTCTTAAGGACATTAATGAACCATATAGGCTTTTATAGCAACTGATGATGGTTTCATGGTTGCCATTACTGAGATTAGCTCTCAATACCAGATTTTTGGTGAGATTTGAACTAGTGTCTCCAGGGTTTGGCTTGGGCCTCTCCTGACTAGTCCAGGGACTTTACCACGATGCTACCATTTCCCATTCAAATCCTAAAGATTAGTTGCACGTCTTTTGTGATCTTGGGAGCTGATGGTCCCCAATGTTTAAGCTACTGAATTAAACAAGCCACAAGGACACCCTGACTTCAAGTGAGTTCAAGTTGAAGGCCACTGTTAGTTTCTTGCGGTGCCACTTTAAATGAGTGTGGAAATTGAGCATGGTGGAGGACAGAAGTGCAGGGTGAATGTGGGGGGTTATCGGCATTGTTTTTGGTTTTGTATCAGGATTAAGGCCTATTGGTTTAATGTCATTAAACAGCATGAGGGGATTTTTGATAAGGCCTTAAGAGTTCAATCCTTTGCATCTGATATTGGGTCTCCCAGACAAAATGATCAGTAACATAAATGGGAAAAGGCTGTACAATATCCTAATATTTGCAACACGGAAGAATATCCTTTGCTCACAGATTAGTGATAAGCCTCCTTCAATTCAGAACTGGCATAAAAATCATTCTAGAATGCAGATCTATGGAATTTTTGACTTGTTTTCTTCTTGCTAAACCAGATACTTTCTGTAAAGACTATCTTAAAAGTTCTGGGCTCCACACTGTTTCGTTTACACTTGCAAGGCTTTCCATAAAATTTTCCCTCTTTCTACTTGTACTTGTTTGAAAATGATTCTGCTGTACCTTTGAGAGTTTACTGTGTATTTTTTATTATAAAATGAAGAAGTTTCAGGAAAATATTTGTTAAAAAAGTCTTGGGGGGGGGGGGGAATCATCAATGCCATCGCATTCATCATTACCGTTACCTGCTACCCCTGTCCCCTTTTCCACAAGCAGTGCGCAAGCAGTGAGCACTCTCTGGGTGTCAGGGGTGGCAATATTGGGATCCATATCTCATGAGACAAAGAAGCTTTGTAAAATATGAAAAAGCAATGGTTTTCCACTGATAAACACTGGGCAGTTACGGAAAATGACCAGTTTATCAGTACAAAAAAATTACTCGCACTTATGTGACACTTTTCACAACATCATGACATTCTAAGGTACTTCGCAGCCGATGCAGTATAAACTGGTAACATAGCTTTGCTTTTCTATTCAATTATTTGATTTGACAGGTATATCCTTTTCATATCCCCTCATTTTGATTGTCTCTTTAAAATCAGTGTGCCTTAATGCCTCATCATATCTTTTGGCAAAGCATTCTGCATTGTAGTGACCCTGTATGTGAAAAGGCATTGACCTCCTGCCAACATTTTTCTGGTGATAATCTCAAATCCATCATTAACCAATTTTCAACTAGTGCAAACCACTACTAAACCTTTCATTATTTTGAATGCCTTTATTAGATCCGTCCCTTATCTCATTCACTTGTGAAAAAAAACCTTCTCCAGTTTTCAAGCTTTTTTTTCCCCCCTCAGCCATTTGAGTTCCCAGCTTCACTGTAGAATTATGTGCCATTTTCATAATATGTAATCAAACCAGCTCATAAAATGATAAATTGTGGATAAGCAGAGGTCAGGAATAAATACTCCTGCTATTTGCTTCCCATCACAAAAAATAGGTCATGGGGAGAAAAAAGTCATTAAAAAAGTGTTTCTGAGGAAAGAAAAGTTCTTGAACTGCAGTAAAAAGGTTTTGTTTTCACAAATCTGTCAGGATTGACGGCAAACAATTAAATTTAGTCCAATGTATCTATCTGAACAGCTTCAAAGCTTTTCTTACATTATGCCGGCATGCTGGTCAACTTGAAACAAAAATTTGCTCACAGGAAAAGGAAATTTTGATTGTTATGTAATTGTATTAATCCTTATTAGTTTACTGAAACTCATTCATGTAGTCACCAGGAGTGGCGTCACACGTGCTTAGTGTGGGAAACAGGCTGAGAAGAAGTAGGCGATGTCCGAGAGCCAACGCTTGTAAATAAAGCTCAGCTGCTTTTAATCCTTTGTACTACCTGGTATCACTCTCCGATATACAAGGCAAAAACAGGTGATTAGGACAACAAATGGCTGTGCCAGCTACCTGGGATGAGGAAATTTGCAGACAAAAATCAGGAAAGAGAAAAGTTAAAAAAAAAAGCTTTTCACAAGTGCTCTGGACATGAGTGATGATAATCTAATGCAGAATATTTAAAGAGCTGGGCTTGTTAATTAAGAGGCTGAAGCTCATGCTGTTGCCTTGTGCAAAAGAAAAATTAAGGTAGCTGTGGAAACATGTTGTGAGGTATGCAAGCAGAAATTTGTATTAGCAGAAATAATGCTGGGGTTTTTGGTGTCCTGGGACCTGCTGATGAAAATGTGGAGGGATGGTGCTCCTATACTGGGCATTTTGACCAGTTTGCCTTGGCAAACAAAACAGGTGAAGATATTCAGATTCCCACTTTCCTGAGCGTGATGTATGTTGGAGGGGTGTGGGGGGAATCATTTAATCTTCTCAGAAGTTTGGTACAACCTGAGAAGCCAGGCACTAAAACAAATGAACAAGTCATTTTTTGCCAACGTCTTGGGCGATTGCAAAGTGCTTTAGATTCCACAAAATAAACCAAGAGGAAGAGTCAAATGCACAATTTGTGGGTGTACTTAAACGTCTGTAGAATATTGTGAGCTTGGAGATGTGTTGAATGACACTATTCAGGCCAGATTTGTCTGTGGTCTGCACAGTGAAACAATATAGTAGCCTTACTCTGAAAAAGGTCATGGGAATTGCTGTTTTGATGGAACCAGCTGCTAGAGACGCTCAACAATTGAGTTTGTATATTTGGATACGCAAAATGGTAGTTGAACTGACACCTATGAACCAATCCATATTTGTCACAGTTGTGCAAAACCAGGGCACTCTGCAAAAACAAGCACAAGCTCCACATAAAAATGAGAAAAAGAACAAAGACAGCATTTAAACAGAACAAAAGCAGAAATGTTCTTACTGTACAAAAGGGTCGAGAAAAATGTAGCGACTCACAGTTTGAGGAGGAATTGTCACGGAATGTGCTTGCCATTGCTGGTGCTGCACACCATTACTGGGTCACTTCACTGCTGGATAGACAGCCAGGAAAGACAGAAGTTGACACTGAGGCAGCAGTCTCACTGGCGTCAGAAACTGTTTACAAGAAGAAACTTAAACATATTCCTTTGAAGCAGTCAAAGATAGTGCTGAAGACGTGTACAGGTTAAGTAGTTCCACTGAAGGGTTGCATTGAAATAGCTGTGCAATTTAATGGACAAACAGCAGATTTGTTTCGACGTTTACTAAAAGTGACGGGTCAAACATGGCTGGAGGACAATCCGCTGAACTGGGTCAAAGTCAACTTGATGACAAATGGAGAATCGGCCTCAAAATTTCTGAACAGTTGTGTTTCATGGAGAATTAGGAAGCATAAAAGATATTGCAGTTAAACTGATAATAAAAGGAAGTCGTCAAGCAAAATGCTTGAAAGCAAGGTCTGTATCATATGTTATTTATTAGGCCAAAGGCAGAAGCTGACGTAGAACAACTTGAGAAGATGGGAGTCTCGAAATCTATCAGCTTAGCGAATGGGCCACACCAATAGTAACTGTCATTAAGATGGATTGATCTGTAAGGATTTACGGAGACTTCAAGGTCACCATTAATCCAGTTGTGTGTGGAACATTACCCATTATCCCCCATCGATGACTTATTTGTGGGACCGAATGGACGCCCAGATTTTAGCAAAATTGACCTGAGTCATGCTTATTTGCGAATGAATGTGGACAAGCAATTGCAGAAACTTCTGACAATCATGACACAAAAAGGCTTGTTCTGGTCCCGAAGATTGCCATTTGGTATCACCTCAGCTTCTGCATGGTTTCAAAGAGCATAGGATCAGATCCTGAGTGGAGTCCAGTGCTAAACGGATGATATCCTAGTCACTAGAAGAGATGAAGAGGAATATCTCTGGAATTTGCTTGCCACTCTTCAGCAATTGGAAGACGATGGTCAGAGTCTGGAAGGATAAATGCGAGTTCTTCTTGTTCTCCTTTGATTATTTGGGAGAAGCGATTGACACCAAGGGCCTTCACAAATTGCCTTCAAAAGTTAGAGGCACCTGCACTTCAGGATATTAATCAATTACATTCCTTCCCAGGCTTGCTGAACCACTACAGTATATTTGTTCCAAACTTGGCAACTGTTCTGAAACCATTATATGACCTCCTGTGTCAGAACAAGAAGTGGAAGTGGTAGGATCACTGTAATAATGTTTTTGTGTAAGCCAAAAAAGCATTACTCAAGTCTTAAGCTCATACACATTTTGATCCTACTCTTTCCCTACA
Source organism: Carcharhinus amblyrhynchos (assembly GCF_965287045.1). Classification (NCBI taxonomy): domain Eukaryota; kingdom Metazoa; phylum Chordata; class Chondrichthyes; order Carcharhiniformes; family Carcharhinidae; genus Carcharhinus; species Carcharhinus amblyrhynchos. The sequence goes on from NC_137326.1 coordinate 90,324,952, forward strand.
GTTAGTTTGTGATGCATCCCCTGACAGTGTACGAGTGGTGTTCCCACATCATTCAAATCGAGTGAAGAAAAACCCATTGCTTTTCCTTCTCGAACTTTGAGCAAAGCTGAAAGTAACAATGCACGCACCAAAAGGGAAACATTAGGGATCATCACTGAAGTAAAGATATTCCATCAGTTCCTATACGGGCAAAAATTTACATTGTTGACTGATTGTCATCCATTAGTGACCACTTTTGGACCACATACATGAATTCAGTTATTTGCAGCAAGTAGAATGAAAGACAGACATTGCTTTTGTCTACACATACTTACACTATACAGTATTGACAGTCAAGTCTACACTGTAACGCAGATGGATTTTCAAGGTTACCACTGCCAGGTAGCTCAAACTGTTAAAGTGGGAATATCTCCCGCTGTGAAAAGATAGACAATATACCAGTTGTTTCTATGCACGAGTGAGGAAGCATTTTTGGAGCAGTCTAATACCCTCAGAACTGATTGATATGATATTACGAGGGAAGATCTCAGAACTAACATCTAACCTGAAGCCGTACTACTCCAGGGGGTTGGAGCTGTCAGTACAGTCCGGGGCTCAGAGTGACTGACTATTCCTCCACCACTGAGAAAGTGGGTGTTAGAGAAGTTACATGAGGGTCACTGCAGACTCATACGCATGTAATAGCAAGGGGTTAATGCTGGTGTCTTGGACTGGAAAACGGAGAGAAAGATAGAACATGTTCTTCCTGCATGAAGGTATGAAACCTGCCACCCTGGCACTGCTATATCCATGGGAATGGCCTGCAGAGGCTTGGCAGTGAGTGCAAGCGTGTTTATTATGTAATGACCGATGCTCACAGGAAGTGGCCAGAGGTCACTATGGTGAAATCAGCTTCATTGAAGAAGGCTATCGTGAAACTAAGAGAAGAATTTAATAAGTTCGGATTCCCTAAACAACTGGTAAGCAGTAACGGACCTCAATTTGTCTCAAGCATTCGAAAGTTTTCAATGTATTCAACCCTCAGCGTATCATCCTGGGCTAACAGAATGACTAACAGAATGTTCATCCAGATCATGAAACATACCTTGACAGCAACCAGGGAACAAGGTTTGCTGATTAAAAGTCTTAACAAGTTCCTGCAAGTATACAGGAATATCCAACAACCAAGACCTCTCCTGCATTACTAATGAAGAAGAGACAAGTACAACAAGCACTTAATCTGTTGAAACCTCTGAAAATGGAAGTCTGGGGTGCCAGGTGAATGTCTGTGTAATAGATGTCAAAGAAGTAGCAAGGATGACATTATTGGGGACCACTTGCTGGCAAAACGATTGTCATTTTTAAACTTTTTTTTTCATACGAAAGAATGCAATACTGTGAACATCTTCTGCTTTCCCTGTTCTCATTCTGCCACCTACTGGACAAGAATAGCAGAGTGCTTCATGGTAACCTGCTAAACTAGTTTCTTCAGCATCAGTGAATATAGACAGTGAACTTAAATTTCAGGCATTGTGATTGAGAGTAGATTTAGAGAGTCTTTATAACCGCAAGAGACTGAGAACTGACGTATTAAATGTAATGGTCCAGGGATCTCTTTGGTTTTGTTTTATTATTTGACAATTCTTCTGATGAAAGGTCAAAAAAGCCTGAAGTGTTTCGCTCTTTGAGATGCTGCCTGACCTGCTGAGTATTTCCAGCATCTTCTGCATTTGCTTCCACGTAGAAGCATGGGAAAGGAAGAAGTTCACTTCATGCAGTTGAGGGAGGTTGGCTACAATGGAGGAAACTGTGCAAGGTTAGTGAGCATTCACTGATCTGTCTCAACTGTGGAAGTACCAGTGCTATCACAGCAAGCAAAAACAGCACTGAGGAGTGAAAAGAGCATTACATGCCCAAAAAGAACAGAGAAAAAGCATTATAAATTAAACATTCTAGTTCTGGAAATAAAGGAAAAGTCAAAGCAAATCCCAAAGAGAGGGTAAATAAATATAGCACTAAGTTTACAGCTTTCTTTTCGGGAATAGTTGAGCGCATTTCTCATTTTTAACAACAGATTAATCACAGGGATAAATTGCTGACTCATCTTGGTTAAAAAAAAGCAGCTAAGATGAAATGGGACTTAAATAGTAAAGCACAAATCACTACTAATGTGCATTAGGCTAGTATAATAGAATACTTGTATTACTTCAAGTCGGCACCAGTGTTTCTCTCCACATGAACCACTTTGTCTAATCTCATATTACCTCCGAAACTAATTAGCTTTTTACAATTATCTGCAGCACAGAAACATTCAATCTGTTGAAAGAAGCCAGATTCAACAGGAGACATAAAATAAAATGCATTAATCCCATGTAATTTGAAGCTAGAACATTTTCATCAGCCCAGTCCCAAACATACCATAGCCTAATTGTTAAAAACTATTTAGTAAAGCTGTTTCAAACACTTAATTTAGTGGTAGTTTCCTCATTTTTTTCCACTGGAATACTTTTATAAATATGCTTGTTAAATTTAACTAATTTCATTCCTGGACTCATATATTCATCAAAATTGAACACAATGCACGATGCATGAAGAGGTGTTATTCTTTAAAGGGCATTTTTTGCATTTCTTCAAAAAGACTTATTTTACACATTGACAATTAGTATCAAAATAAAGTGCTGCTCTTTCAGATTGTTCGGAGAATTCTAAAACCTGCGTTTATTTGGAGGTTTCTCGTGCTCTAAATATGCAAAATCAAATTTACAGATTCATATTAAAATCGGTAGAAATTGTCAGAAAGTGCATTAAGAACTAATCTAAATTCATTGCAATAGTTTGCCTATTTGACCATGAATGGGAGGTAAGGCAGACTAAACTAAAATCTGTTCGGCAATCAACAGGGAAGTGTAATCCTGTAAATTCTGTCTTACGTGGCAAAACAATGCAATTGAATTATTGCAGTGTTATCCATCCAATGAACCAAATGTTAAAAACAAACTTATCCTACTGACTGACAATGAATGCTTTGTAAGATGTACTCTTACTCAAGGATGACACTAGCCATAAATCTAACAGTGGAATCTTATGTTACGTCAATGTGCAACTGTAAATTATTCATACAGCATAACTAATATGTGGATGCAGTGAAGCTTCCTCCCAGTATGAAGGATGAATCATAAACTGGCACAGATGAGGAGGGATGGATTGTACCAGCAATGCACAAATAGTTTCCACAACAGTAACTCAAAACAGGGACATCCAATCATTTTGCTGGGTGCTTGTATCATGGAAAATGCACACAGCTCTGCCTCGTACCATAACAATGAAACTCCACAGGGATTCATATGTGAAGTCATATAGCAACAGAGCAATGAAGCTACCAATTCTCTAAAAAGTGAAATGTTTTTCTGAGTAATAGTCAACAACATGAGCACCATATACACTGAGGAAAAGGCATACTGCTTTAAATGAAAATTCCTATTATAACAAGGTTTACCAATATTACAGTTTATTCTACCCACCACCCACCCCCACCACCGAAATAATATGGAACATATTTGATTCATTTTACTGCATATTTTGGTAGTCCAAATAAAACTACTAAACATTTTTACGTACATCTGATCATTCTGTCTACATGGCTTGATTCTCTGCATGGTGCATTGCTTTTCGTGAAGAAGCAAAATCCACTAATACATATTACATAAAAATACACACACATACACAACAAATAAACACTGGCACTGAACTGACATGCAGGCCAAAAACCACCTGGTAATGAGATAAATTCAGATTATTTTTCACTTCCCACAAATATATATGTCAGAAAAGTACCAGATCTGACAGCTAGATTGGTTACAGTCAGAAGAGTAAAACATGATACCTGGCTCCAATACTGCAGTAATCTTGTCAAGTGATCCACATTAACAATGTGGTATCATAGACAAATCAGATCCTATTTCTGACCCATAATACAAGTGGATCTTGATGAGAATTTGAGACAGATTTATTATTTTCAGTGTGTTTTTTAGAACATAGAACACTACAGCACAAACAGGCCCTTCGGCCCACGAGTTGCGCCGATCACATCAACACCTACCAATCTATAGACCTATCTATAACCCCCAATTCCATTAAATCCCATATACTCATCCAGAAGTCTTTTAAAAGACCCCAGCGAGTTCGCCTCCACCACCACTGACGGCAGCTGATTCCATTCACTCACCACCCTCTGAGTGAAAAACTTAGCCCTAACATCACTTCTGTACTTGCCTCCCCACACCTTCAATCTGTGTCCTCTCGTAGCGACCATTTCAACCCGGGGAAATAGCCTCTGAGAATCCACCCTATCTATTCCTCTCAACATTTTATAAACTTCTATCAGGTCGCCTCTCAACCTTCGTCTCTCCAGGGAAAAGAGTCCCAGCTCCCTCAACCTAACTTCATAAGGCATGCCTCCCAGTCCAGGCAACATCCTTGTAAATCTCCTCTGTACCCTTTCAATAGCATCTACATCCTTCCTATAGTGAGGCGACCAGAACTGCGCACAGTACTCCAAATGAGGCCTGACAAGGGTCTTATAAAGTTGCAGCATTACCTCCCGATTCCTAAACTCAATCCCTCAATTAATGAAGGCCAGTACACCATACGCCTTCTTGACCACATCCTCCACCTGCGAGGCCGATTTAAGAGTCCTGTGGACCCAGACCCCAAGATCCTTCTGCTCTTCAACACTACTAAGACTCCTGCCCTTGATAGTGTATTCGTTCATCCCATTGGTTCTGCCAAAATGGACGACTACACATTTATCCGCGTTGAAGTCCATCTGCCACTTCTCCGCCCAGTCCTGCATCCTATTTACGTCCTGCTGCAACTTTTGACATCCTTCCAGACCATCCACAACACCACCGACCTTCGTGTCATCAGCGAACTTACTTACCCATCCCTCCACTTCCTCATCTAGGTCATTTATGAAAATGACAAACAGCAAGGGTCCTAGAACAGATCCCTGGGGCACTCCACTGGTGACTGACCTCCATGCTGAAAAAGACCCATCCACAATCACTCTCTGCCTTCTGCAGGCAAGCCAGTTCTGGATCCACAAGGCCAAAGGCCCTTGGATCCCATGCCCTCTCACCTTCTCAAGAAGTCTTGCATGGGGGACCTTATCAAACGCCTTGCTGAAGTCCATGTACACCACGTCCACTGCACTTCCTTCGTCGATGTGTTCAATCACATTTTCGAAGAACTCAACTAGGCTCGTAAGGCACGACCTGCCTTTGACAAAACCATGCTGACTATTTCTGATCATGTCAAACCTCTCCAAATGCTTGTAAATCTTGTCCCTCAGAAGCCTCTCCATCAGCTTACCAACCACTGAGCTCAGACTCACCGGTCGGTAATTTCCCGGGCTATCTCTGTTCCCTTTCTTGAAAATAGGAACTACATCCGCAATCCTCCAATCTTCCGGAACCTCTCCCGTCTCCATTGACGACGCAAAGATCATCGCCAGGGGCTCCGCAATCACTTCCCTCGCCTCCCACAGTATCCTGGGGTACATCCCATCTGGTCCCGGCGACTTATCTATCTTGATAGAATTCAAAAGTTCTAACACATCCTCCTCCTTAATATCCACATACTCAATCTTTTCCATCTGCTGCAAATCCGTAGCAAAATCTTCCAGATCAGTTTCCACTGTGAATACTGAGGCAAAGTACTCATTAAGCACCTCTGCCATTTCTTCTGGTTCCACACAGACCTTTCCCCCTTCACCTTTTATAGGTCCTATCCCTTCTCTTCTCATCCTTTTACTTTTCACATATTTATAGAAGGCCTTGGGATTCTCCTTAATCTTACCCGCCAAGGTCTTCTCATGACCCCTTCTGGCTCTCCTAATTTCCCTTTTAAGCTCCTTTCTACAATCCTTATACTCCTCAAGATCCTTAACATCTCCTAGTTCCCTGAACCTTTTGTACACCTTCCTTTTCCTCCTGACTAGGTTCACCACAGCCTTCGTGCACCACGGTTCCCGCGACCTACCAAAACCCCCATGTCTCATCGGAACGTTGCCATGCAGAGCTCCAGACAAACATTCCTTGAATATCCGCCACATTCCTTCGGTACTTTTCCCTAAGAACGCCTCCTTCCAGTTTATTTGTCCAAGTAACTTCCTGACTTCTTCGTATTTTGTGATGTTGTTTCCTTCCAAGCAGCCATTGGTTTGATTGCTGCATGTCTCTCCATTCTGCCCCACTGGAATTCCCTCTCTCTCTCAACAAAACCATGTCCCTTCCACACAAGTCTGTTCTCACACAAAGACATTAGCCACCTAACCTTCATGTTTACCTAGGTTATTCAGCTCTGTGCAATTTGACCAGTGTGGCCTTTCTACTCAAGCGCAGCAACATCAGAAATAGGAACAGCAGTGGGGCCTGCAGCCCATTGAGCCTGTTCCACCATTCAGTAAGATCACAACTGAACTTCCACATCAATTTCACTTTCCCTCCTATCCCTTAATGTCCAAAAACCTGAGCTAATCTGTTCTCCTACCCCCTCACAGATTTCAGCTTCATCCTCTGTTCTGTCCAGTCAGAAACTTGCATGAAATCACGTTCCCCCCATCAAGTCAATCTCTACTTAATTCCTAGTCAACTCTCCTGAAATAGGGGTTGCTGTACTGACAGCTTGATGTTATTTTCCTTGTCGACAGTCTACTGTTCAACTTTTGCTTTTCTCACTGGTCTCACACAGCTCAGTTCAGGGGTGAGAGAGGCCCAGTTGTCTCTAAGTTTCTGCTTGGAGAATAGATTGTTTTGTAGCAACTAGTTTTCTCACTATCCATTCCTCATTCATTCCCCAACAGGTTTAATCCTTGATCTATCACTCTCTTTCCCCTTCAAAAACTCTGCAACCTCGTGCTCTGCAATTTAAAAAAACCTGAATTTATGTAACACCTTTCACAACCACAGGACAGCCAAAGAGCTCTACAGCCAATGCTTTGATTCTTTTTTCATCTTCAAACATAAGGAACCATAAAGAGGAAAGGACACAAGACCAATTAGAATTCATATGGCACATAACTGAAAATACCACAAACTAGATTAACTGCCCTTAATTGTGCTTTTCCAGGTCAGCTAACAGCTTTTTATTCAGGTTAGTGCTAAGCGTAGCCAGTTCCAAAATGGAAAATTCACAGCACTGATATTTTCTGCAGGTTTCTAATGATATAATTGTTTAATAGAGCTCTCACTGTAGAATGCAGTGCATTGTAATGTGTTGTTTTACAAGTTCCTATATTGTAGTGAATATCTACACCAAAAAGCATAAAATGAAGATAAAGTTAATGCTTTTGAAGCAATGCAGGAAATGCAACATACAATTGCATTCAGCAAGTTCCCACAAATAGCAATGTGAAAATGACCAGATAATTTTTTCTTCTGTGACTTCAATGGAGAAGGCAGACAGGTTTAAAGTCTCAAGGAAAAGATAACACCTCTAACATTCTCTCAGTACTGCACATCAGGCTAGGCTGTTGTGTTCAAGTCCTAGAGCAGGACTTGGAGGCATCTGTACAACCAATTGAACCATGGCTGACACAAAAATGAAAATCTATCTATACATGAACAACAACATTAACTTTATCCTACAATATAGGAACTTGTAAAACAACATATTACAATGAACTGCATTCTATAGTGAGAGCTCCATTAAGCAACTACATCATTAGAAACCTGCAGAAAATATCAGTGCTGTGAATTTTCCATTTTGGAACTGGCTACACTTAGCACTAACCTGAATAAAAAGCTGTGTAACTGACCTGGAAAAGCATGATTAAGGGCAGTTAATCTAGTTTGCAATATTTTCAGTCATGTGCCATTTGAATTCTAATTAGTCTTGTGTCCTTTCCTGTTTATGGTTCCTTATGTGTGAAGATGAAAAAATCTAAATAAAAATAATCAGTACCACCAAATCACTGGAGTGAACTGTTATTTTACATAGAAAACAAAGACTGTAAGCTCCCTTGATTGCTTAATAAGTGAAGAGCTGGACTAGATCAGGGAGGCTTCAGGTTTGACTTGTGCTCTGTGCTCAGTTTACCGAACCACATTTAGATTCAACATCCAGCATTCCCAGGGGGTTACAGTGCGGAACATTTCTTTTTAATATTGCTACCCACTGACACTTGTTGGAAGTGCACAAATGGACATCTCCACCATGCAACAATCCATTTGAAGCTGAAAGGGGGGAAAAAACCCCTTAAAGGACTTAAAGTTGCTCATTTGGGTGGAGACTCAAACATCAGGGATGCAGGTTAAAAAAAGACAACTACCATTTTGCAAGCTCTGTTGCTGGGAGCGACTGGGCCTCAAGAGCTCATTAGTTTAGGCTATGGCAACAGGAAAACAAAGCATGCACATTTAGAGGGACCTTGCAGCCAATATTAGGACAGTCACATCCGAGTCTCCTTTCCACAGAAGGTATTGCTGCCTTGGAGCTCCTGGCCCCAATTTCTCCTTCTGCGACCCCATGGGTGGTAGTGACCCATAGTTGGGAAAGCCCCACTCTAGAGAAAGGCCCCAGTTTCACCAATCTATCACTGGAATCAAAGTTTCTCATCCCTGGAACCAATCTTGGCAGTGCCTTCACATCCTTCCTGAAGTGAAGTCTAAAATATGTTTTTGAACTACATCCATAGCATCTTAGACATCTATGTAATATATGCACATTCTGCAGTCCGAATAAAAATAGGAACTGTAATACTTACTCTCAATCTGGGAATGTAAGTCATTGACTATAACTTGTAGCTGACCAATAGTCATGTCACGCAAGTCTGTGGGTTTCAGGCTCCGCTTCATCAAACTCTCACTAATATGGGGCATATGAGGCAACTGGAAAAGAATACAATTTACTTAGCAACAACAGTCTACAAGGGATGGCAATCAAATGCAACATTGTTACTGAAAATATTTTTATGACGTGCATGGTGGCACACTGGTTAGCACTGCTGCCTCACAGTGCTAGGGATCCGGGTTCCATTTCAGCCTTGGGTCACTGTCTATGTGAAGTTTACATGTTTTCCCCATCTTTGTGCTCTGGTTTCCTCCCACACTCCAAAGATGTGCAGGTTAGGTGGATTGGCCATGAAAAATTGCCCCATAATGTCAGGGGAACTAACAGGATAAATACATGGGGTTAAGGGGATAGGTCCTGGATGGGATTGTTGTCACTGCAGGTTTGATAGGCCAAATGGCCTCCTCCTGTAGGGATTCTAAGATTCTATGAAACCATGGCTAAGCCACCGTCTCACTAGCATGAAATATATATATTTATAGCTACACAAGAACAGCCTAAACAAAGGGACAATTCTTCAACTCTATGGCTGGGATGTTTCTGGGATTTTAGTTTGTGCTGTGCCCAGTGCTTTCAACCATTTCTTGATGCATGAGATCTCCCAACTTTGGCAACAGTTCATAGGTAATATTGGAACACCTTAGAGCAATTGGGCTGGAAGTACCTTTACCATGCTGTGACTGCTTGCCTAGGTCACAGTCAAGCAGTCCATTTGGTTTTACTCTTCCTGCTGTTATGTTGCAATTTGATTCAATGGAGTGCCTTGTTTTGCTAATTCAGATGGCACTCAAGAATCAACCACATTGGGTGAGAGTGGAGTCACAAAACGGCCAGACCAGGTAAGGCTGTTGTGTTTTGTTCCCTAAAGAACATTACTCACCTTGTTTTTTTTTTAATACCAACACAAATGAAGAGGCAGCAATTAAAAATAATGGTATCTGGGAAGTTCCACCATCAACAGATAGTCTATTGATTTTCCCTGCTGCTTTGCTGTAAACTCATGTCATCTTCATGTATCTAACAAAGTTTCAGGCAGTACTTTCACAGCCATCTGAGAAATTTACACATCCCTTTGTTTAAGAATGGAACATCAATGAAAGGATTGTAGCATTCCAGCCAACTTGTCTTTCTGGTTCGCCATTAACAAAAGACACATCAATGTGCATTAGACAAATCTGAAGCGGTCTCTATCGACCTCTCATTGTATTATGATGCTCCCTCATCCAAATCCAGACTGGTAAAGTGCAGGCTGTTCATCGACCAGATCACCCACTTTATTTGGAAAAGGAATACAGACTTAGAACAGGTCACATGGGTGAGTCATCCATGTATGTTGCCTGCTTTTAAAACAGCAAGAATCCATTCTGCAGAGACAGAGTGATCATCAGCTGTAGTCAACTAAGTATGCCATGTTGCCTTCATTGCGAGAGGTTCCGCGTACAGGGATGTGTTGTTGCAACTGCACAGAGTCTTGGTGAGGCCACATCTAGAGTATTGTGTACAGTTTTGGTTTCCTTTTCTGAGGAAGGATGTTCTTGCTCTCGAGGGGGTGCAGCAAAGGTTTACGAGGCTGATTCCAGGGATGGCAGGACTGATGTATGAGGAGAGATTGACTAGGTTAGGATTGTTTCCACTGGAGTTCAAATGAATGAGGGGCATCTCAGAGACAAATTCTAACATGTCGAGACAGGATAGATGCAGGGAGGATGTTGCCGATGGTGGGGGAGTCCAGAACCAGGGTTCACAGTCTGAGGATTCAGGGTAGACCGTTTAGGACAGAGGTGAGGGGATATTTCTTTACCCAGTAGTGAGCCTGTGGAATTCATTACCACAGCAAGTAGATGATGCCAAAACATTGAATGCATTCAAGAGGTGGCTGGATATGGCACTTGTGGCAAATGGGATCAAACATTATGGGGTAAAAGCAGGATTAGGCTATTGAGTTGGCGCAGCAGGCTCGAAGGGCCAAGTGGCCTCTTCCTGCTCCTATCTTCTATGTTTCTAAGTAGCTATTGTAATAAACAGCAGAAAGTTGGTGGCCTGCTCCAACTTCAAGTTCACCTGAGAATCAACCTCCTGGAAATTCAGCTACAAAAGCCTCACAGATTACTGACAATTCTCTATTTACGAGACTTTCACTTAACAAAAAAAAAATCACCTCCTTCAAGAAACTACACGAGTGCTACAAAAGGGAGCATCAGCCAACTATATATTTTCATCATTTGTACATGGTCTTTGTGTGAATGATAGTGTACAAGTGTCAAGGGTGTAAGGTAGTGAGATGTTGTAATGTTAAACCACTGGGATAAATGTGGGATTAAGAACATAAGAACATAAGAACATAAGAAATAGGAGCAGGAGTAGGCCATCTAGCCCTTCGAGCCTGCCCCGCCATTCAATAAGATCATGGCTGATCTGTTGTGGCTCAGTTCCACTTTCCCGCCCTCTCCCCATAACCCTTAATCCCCTCTCTTATCAAGAACCCATCAACCCGCTTCTTAAAAATATTTAGCGAGGCAGCCTCCACCACTTCAACGGGCAGAGAATTCCAGAGATTCACCACCCTTTGAGTGAAGAAGTTCCTCCTCAACTCCGTTCTAAACCGCCTCCCCTTTATCTTGAGGCTGTGCCCCCTGGTCCTACTGTCTTTTTTAAAAAACTTATTTTAAAACTCAGAAAAGGGCTTGCTGTTGGGACTATTTAAATTAAGGTAGCCACTCTAATAAGAAAGTACACACCTCACATATAAAACATTGAGCATAAACAGAAAACATAAATTCTCCCTGTGACACTCACAATTCACATACATGTATAATTTTTAACTGTAATTATTCAAACTGTTAAGACCAACTAAATCCAACTGAGGTTTTCCAAAACCCTAGTTTTCGTTGCTTTTTTTTTGAAAAGGGTCCTTTCGCACAAATTACATGTGTGAAGTATATTAATTCTGACAGAGACGCATTTCTAGATACGCAATAGTCTGTAGCAACATTCCAAAGTATGAATTATAAATGCTCCTTTATAAATTAATAAAGAATTACATCTATAAAAAGATTTTAAATGGACTAAGGGAAAGTTATTATGATTGAACAAATTAAATCTGACAGTTTGCAAATCTGGATGTGAAGCGACAGGATATGTCGACTTTAAAGTAAGGGACTCAGGTATACTCTACATATATTGTAGGATGAGCAATATATGAGCTTTTCTGCATTGTATCCAATTGTATCTTAATTGAAACCAAATGCTCTTGTTTGGGAAACTACTACAGCATACACAAAGGAAGTTTTTGCAGCAAATTATAATAATAGGACAGTTTGCCTTCCTCCAGTCAATACTTTTGAAACAAAACTGCAACATGTAGGGGAAAAAGCCCTTTCTGATCCATGGAAAAGGAGAAATGGGCAGTTGGTACATAGTAGATTAATTTGTTGCTCGGCTCCTACTGTATCTCCATTTTAACACTTCACACGGGATAAGCCTCCTCCTTTTGAATTCCAGCAGAAGCCTCATCAATAACTGGGAATCAGGGTTTCAAGGCAGCATTTTAACCCACCTGAGTGAGATGCCCACCCAAGTCACCTTGGCAAACAAAGGTGTAGGTAATGTGAATCAGGCCCTTTAAAATATTTCAGAGTGACCAAGAGGAGTGAGAATACAACACACCTCGATCCAGAATTGTCTGTGCTGCCAGCAGTATTTCCACAGTGCAACCTCCAGACTCTCATCCACTGCTGTTTGTCTGAAATAGGAGAGTCGCTGACCAGAAACATTCAGATGAGGCTTGGATACTTAAAAATGTGCTGGCCCTCTGATGAAGGGTCCATTTGGGATTACTTTCCACTCTGCTGAGTTTTCAAATAATTCCTAAACAATCTCATGAAGATTTGTTCCATGTTTCAAAATAATTGAACAGAACTCAAGAGCAATATGAAGGTAGATGAACAATTCTGAAGTAAAATTTCTCCTGCTCTGATCCAAAAAAATACGATTGCACCATAATCGAAGAGCCCTCCAGTGACAGTTTATATTTTTTCACTTGTTGCATTATGCCCTGGAGACATCTGTAATTGAGGTTTCCACCTAGCTCAACATTATGACCAATTCTACGTTTTAGATTAATGCTCAATAGGAACGGGGATTGACTTTGCTTATTTTACTTAAAACAATTACAGTCAGAACAGATGGAAAAACTTCATCCTATCTGTCAATTCTGAAGATGAAAGAGTTGCATTTTAATCCTGTGTCATTAAATTCCTAGGAAACGAGAATGCATTTGGTACTACATATCCAGCTAACATAAGCAAAACAATGGCACTTCTTAGATATTTAATCATTTTTGATTTAGGCTATGTTGTGATAGAATTTAGCTGGGGTTAAAATTACAGATATCAAAATGGCAACTGTGAGGAGAAAAGAGAGGGGAGCGACAGAGACGGTGCAGCTGCAGGTCTACCATGAACTAGGTTGCCAACTGGACAATAGTATCTGATATAAAACACTCAAATCATGCAATTTTGTAAATAGCTGCAGTTTGCTTTCCAACTGATGCACCAATATACTACAAAGGTCAGTTTGATTTGCTGTGCTGGTTGAAGGAAGAATGTTAACCCAAGATTGAGAAGAACTTGCTGCTTTTCTTTCAATAATACCATAGAATCTTAAGATGCAAACCAAAGAGCAGGCAGGATCTCAGTTTAATGCCTTATTCACAGAATTACACTCAGACAATACAGTGTGCTAGCTTCAATAGTGAACTCCATCCTGAAGCAGCAGTCCAACTCATCACTTCTTCAATAGGGAGAGGGGGTTACCATTCCAGCTAAATTAATCCAGTTGCATGAGAGTTCTCACTGAAACCTTCACCATTTCTTCCAATTATCTGCCTCTCTCCTTTTGATGTCTTCACTTGGATTTCTTGACCAAAGCATCTGCCAGTCTTTCTCATCAGCCTTCCTCCAACTTGTTAATATAGGATTGTGAGAGCTAATAAGGTTCTTTTGTGGCTGATCAAAAATGTTAACATCCCCAGATGCCTGGTTGTAAACAGGTTTGGTTATATCACTGAGAATGTTAGATCAGTTGGGATTTTAAAAAAGCTATTTAATAGCTGATATAATATTTGGCAATCAAGGAAAAATTGACCAAGCATGGAATTCTATCCCTGATCCTATTTCTTTCCTTCTTCAAAAATTGCTAAGCCCCAATAAAATTCAGGCACTTAGATTGAGAACGTGGTATAGGCTAATCACAACTTGATGAGGCAGAGTCAATGCTGCCTGTTTTAAGAACATTAATAAGAACATAAGAAATAGGAGCAGGAGTAGGCCATCCAGCCCTTCGAGCCTGCCCCGCCATTCAATAAGATCATGGCTGATCTGTCGCTGCTCAGTTCCACTTTCCCGCCCTCTCCCCATAAAAATTATGAAAGGGAAACAGCGTTTAACATATACATTAGAGATTTCAGAGGATTTGAGTAGCAAGATGGATCCATTGTATTTGAATTTTCAGAAGGCATTCCGTGGAACTATACAAGGGAACAATATATTAGTGCTGATGAGGATTGGCTGACAGAAAATCAAGTAGGAATAAATAGGTAATTTTCAGGATGGCACAGAGTAACTCATGGAATGTTGCAGGATTTGTTGCTTAGGCTTCATGTAATTACAATTTATAACCTGTTCTGGGATGGGAGTGTAGCTAGCGAGGCCAACATTTTTGGCCATCCTAATTTCCCTCTTAGATGAGTGGTTTGCTCAGCCATTTCAGAAGACAGTTAAGACTCAACTACTTTGCTGCAGGTCTGGAGTCACATGTAGGCCAGACCAAGGACAACAGATTTCCTTTCTCGAACAGGATTAATGAACCAAATGGGTTTTTATGCTCTAACTACAATCAATGATAGTTTCATGGTCAATATTATTGAGGACTAGCTTTATATTCCAGTTTTATTAATTGAATGGGATTTGAACGCATGTCCCCAGAGCATTAGCCTGGGTCTTTGGATTATCAGCCCAGTGACTTTACAGCTGCAATGCCAACAATAATTTTGATAAGTGGACTGAGTGTCACCTATCCAAACGTGTTGATGATACTCAATTAAGTGGGAAAGAAAGCTGTGGCGACAATGTAAATAGGCTATAAAAGACATGCAGATTGATTATGTAAAGGCACAAAGCGGTGACAGATGGAGTTTAATATGGTGATGTGCAAAATTATCCACTTTGATAACAAGATAAGAAATTCAAAATGTTTTTGTTAGATTAGAGGGGAGTAAATGTTGGTAGTCAGAGGGATTTGAGTGTGCATGTGCATGAATAACAGTGAATTAACATGCAGGTATAGCATTCAATTAGGAAGGCAAATGGTGTTCTCGTCTTTGGTTGGAAATGGGTTGGAGTATAACAATAAGAAAGTCTTGCTATAGTTATCTTTGGCAAGGCCATTTCTACTGTGAACAGTTTTGGTCTCCATTCCTCAGGGAGGAGATACTTGCTAACAGAGAGAATGTAACAAAGGTGCCTGGGATGCAAGGATTGTCTGCAAGGAGAATTAAGTAGAAGAGGCTTATACTCAACGGACTTGAGAAGAATGAGGAATGATCTATTGAAATGCATACATTCCGAGAGAGCCTGACAGGAAAAGATGCTGAGAGGCTCTCTGGCTGAAGAATCTAGAATGAGGGGTCATCATTTTAGGATATGGGATCAGTCATTTAGGGCTGAGATGAGAAAAAATGTCTTCATTGAGATGGTCGTGAATCTTTGGACACTAGGTGTTGAGTTATGGATACATTTAAGACTGAGAGCTTTAGATTTTTTGGGTACCAAGGCAAAGTTGATGCAGAATTTCAGTATTGATCTTTTGAATGGTTGAACAAATTCAAGGAGTCATATGGCCTACTCATATTTCTTGTGGTAAAACAGTGAGCTTTATCACAGGTCTATATTTTTCTGTCATTTGGATGTCTACCCATTATAACCATTTCTGGATTTCTAAATAAAAACGCTGTTGTCTTCTGTAAGCTTTCTGGTGCAATAAATCTATGAAAATATCTGCAATTAGTAAACCGGTCCAAGCTAGCACAAGCCACTTGCATCTCCTTTGTCTTACTGGGTCTTATTAGAGAAACCATATTTAGCTCAGCCACTCATTTTCATTCAATATTATAGTAGAAGCTTTTATTATCTGTTTTCGTATTTCCTGCTACTATTTCTTTACTTTTTTATTCTAATTTCTCCCCCTCTATTTTGTTAAATCATTCCTCGCTGGTTTCTAAAATTTTCCCAATTTTCTGGCCTGTGATTAATCTTTGTAGCATTTCTTTCAAATTGGTACCATCCATGGTTATCCACAACTGGTGCATCTTTCTCATAGACTCTATTTCAATGTAATATCTCTTTGCTGGGAGTTAGGAAATATCCTATTAAACGTCAGCCAGTGATTCTCTACCACCTTACACTTTATCCCATTTTCCCTGTCCACTTCAACCAACTTTACCTTCCTACCCGTTATTTAAGTTTAAAGATGCCAGAGTCAGACCCAAGTTTCTCAACCTCAGACTGAGTAAGAAATTTTCTCATGTTTATGAACACACTTCCCTAGAGGATCCTTTACCATGAGATCATTAATTAATCTGGTCTCATTACACATTACCAGATCTAAAATATCCTGTTCCTCGGTTTTGGTCAGACAAATACATCCCACAAACTTGTCCTCAAAGCAAACTTTGCCAATTTGATTCATCTAATATATATGAAGATTGAAATTGTCCATAATTATTGCAGCCCCTATTATTTCTTGAATTATACTCAATCCCTTAGTGTAACTACAGTTATGGAGCCTATAAACGACACCCATCAGCGACTACTTTCTTTGTTGTTTTTATCTCCACCCAAACAAATTCTGCATCATCATTTTCTGAGCCAAGTGCATTTCCCACTACTGTGCTGACCTCATTCTTTATGAACAGAGCTACCCAACCTCCTTTTCTTCCTATCTTTTCTGAAGCATAAAATATGTTTGAATATTCAGTTCCCAGCCTTGTTCATCTTGCCACAATGCCTCTGTAATGATTACCGCATCATACTCATTGATTTATATTTGTGCTATCAATTCATCCATCTTGTTATGAATGTAATCCTATGAAAGCAAAACATGGCAGATGCTGGAAAACAGAAATAAAGAGGTCATCCCCCGCCTCCAGACAACACGCCAGAGGACAGGGAGGGACTGGTTGAGAATTGGCCAGGAAGTTCAAACTTTTAAAACTTGGCTTTAAATCAGAGATTATGGATGGTTCAGTCTCCCTTAGCAGAACAGTTACATGGGAAAAACTAGAAGGATTTAAACTACTTCTAGTCCCAGGTAACTATGTTGCTGGCTCTCCTTACACTCCACTGGACCCCCTAACATACCCCCTGACCACTCCTCCGTGAGGAACTGAAATATGACCTTCCCAAAATTTATCAGGTTTGTGTTTCATAAGACACATTTCCAGAAAAATATCTTTATGTGGATGTTTGTATCTACACAGTGAGCTACAGAAACTGATGACTGAATGCTTAAATCAGAATTTTTTTAAAACTCATGCCAAATTTTACCTTTTAAGATCCTTCAAAGTTGAATAAATCTGAGTAAGCCAATTTAATAAAGTATTGTGTTTGCTTGCTTCAGTGACACCTAAGACAAGCTGAAAGGTCGGCATCAGCATTTTGTCACCATGGTTAATTTAGTAAAAGTACATTCTGTTTTCTATAACAGCAGCATGGCCCATTTCTAGAAAAACACTCCTGTAATTATAAACCGCCAGTTCTGTTAATGGGAGGTGTCAGTTAATTACATAATCTTGTTAACTAAGTTGCAAGGTGAGTTCTGCATTTGTATCCAATCAGAAAGCTACAGGATGGTCACCTGGCTGTTGAGGTCTCGGGAGCATGCAGATCAAGGTGGGGACGGGGGATGGGATATAGGTAGTGCTTCAGGGCAGTGGGAGGCTGAGACCGGAGCAAGGACAGGCCACCACTAGCAGCCATTAACGAGTTTGACTCTCTGGTAACAAAAAAATGACAAATTCAAGTCCAGAATTCTGGTGTGCAAGGTGCCAGATAAAAGGAATTTTGCTATAGATTGAAATTAATTCTGCATAATGGAATATAAATGCAACATGTGGAGCAGCAAAATGGCACAGTGATTCACAGCACCAGAGACCTGAATTTAATTCCCAGCTTAGGCCACTGTCTGTGCGGAGTCTGCACGTTCTCCCTGTGTCTGCGTGGATTTCCTCCAGGTATTCTGGTTTCCTCCCACAGTCTGAAAGACGTGCTGATTAGGTGTATTGGCCATGCTAAATTCTCCCTCAGTGCACCTGAACAGACATAGGAGGAGTGTGACGACAAGGGGATTTTCACAGTAATTTCATTGCCCCATGTTAATGTAAGCCTACCTGGCTTACATTATACATAAACTGTAAACTTTAAACATTTGTGTAAAGTCGATTGTTGTTTAATTATCTTCTTTATGGAGAGGTTGAATACACATCTCCAACACTGAAGTGCCTAATATTTAACCATTAAAAATATTGGAGCACTACTGGAGTAACTCACCCTTGCAATTCAGTTAGGCTAACCATCAAAGCCGAGTAATAATCATTATAAGTGTTGACTGAGGATATTATTGAGCAGTCAGTCAAAATGGTATGGAGGAGAAACTGCAGAGGTCACTGTGTGCATATATTTTCAAATTTTGGCTTTCAATGAATCATTTTTGGTTTTGAGTACTAGCTTTTAGGGAATTAAGATAGTAATCCTTAATACATACATGACAAATATTTAATTTTTCCATACCCAAATTATTTGAGCAGATGCAGCATTCGATGAAAGGAAGTCACTTACTAATTTGGCTAAAATTAAATTTATAATCCCACTTCCAAATCTAAATAAACACAATTGGAACACATGAAGCTGGGACAGTTTTCAAATGCATTTAGGATCATGAATTTGAAGAAACAAAGCTCCTTTATAATATTTTGAGCCTTCAAGATATTATTCAATACTGATGCTGAATCTAACTCACATTGCTGAGTGGCAGTGGATCACTGTAGACCGCATGCAGTTTTCTTTCTATTGCAGTTAAATAGAGTCCATGGCCCTGAAGGGAAACATTGCTACTTTATCCACACAATGCTGCACTTGGTGAGGCTTTAGCTTTGCAGAGATCTATTTGTTTCAGGCACTGCTCAAAGAATTAAAAGACAAATCTAGCTGCAGCTAAAATTTTCTTCCAAGCTTAACGTGATGCAAATATTTCAAGTTGTGAAGGCAACGCTTGATGAGAAACCTTTTAAACAAACACAGGCTAAGTGTACTTACGCAAACAACCACGAGTTCCATCCATCAGGTATTTCTGAATGTGATGAATTTTAATTCAAATTCATGTTCTAATAAATGTTTTGGGGTTGAAAGTCTGACGGTACATCATTCAGAATAATAGTCTGGGCAATTAAGAAAAATAAATATTGGGCAGAAAACCAGGAGCATTGAATCAGGATGGAGATCTTGTTGCCTTCCCACCTGCACCCTGATTAAGTCGCTGGTGGACAGGCCTTCAAATGAAGCATCAATGGACACATGCAAGTTGAAAATTATTGCCCACTTAATGGCGTCATGCCACCTCAGCTTGTATTAGTCTTCCAGTGGGCAGGACGCTCAGCATGTGGGGAGCACAACAAGAAACCCAGGCTTGGTTGGTCGTGGGTTCTCAGGAGGGGTCTCTCACTCAAAGACACTCAATGGTAATCCAGGGACTTGATAGCTACGAGAGCCCAGCTTAGAGTCACCCCTATTAACACGTCTCCCTGCCACAATTACTCACCTCTGGCCTTGTGCATCTGCAGCATCGGCAATAGACACGGCCTACCAATGCTTCTGCCGTCATTCAGCAGAGAAGCAAGCCTCTGAATGACCAGCAGCTCTCGGTAGGTGGTGTTTTCAGGACCAGGCTTCTTGATCCTGGGAAAGACCCCTTTTGCTGTCTAGTTAAGTGCCTGGAAACATTTAATTCAGTAGGCATTCCATAAAAGAGGAAACGTGGGACTCCTGCTGGCCAAGACTTCCATTGCCTCCATCAAATCCAGCCCACTGTGTGAATTAGGTTTTGTACAAAAGAAGAATTTACCATTTAGATTTTGCCGTTTTCCATTCATGGAGGTAAATTAAAGCCCGGGTGAAATATTTCAGACACACTTTGGCAAGGGGGCGAACCAGGAAGACGATAATAGCTTGCTTGATCAGCAAGCTATCTCCCACCTTAACCACTCACTTCCTCCACTGCCAGGCACAGTGACAGTAGTGTGTGGCATCTGTAAGATACACTGCAGGAACTCATTAAGGCTCCTTCGGCAGGATCTTCCAATCGTGCGACCTAGAAGGGCAACGACAACTGATGCAAGGAAACACCAGCACCTCCAAATGTCCCTCCAACTCACTCAGTATCCTAACTTGAAATATTGCATTTCATTCATTGTAGCTGGGTCAAAATTCTGAAAACTTCCTAATGGCACCATGCCTACACCATATGCCACATGGATTGTAGTGGCTCAAGGCGATTTAACACCTTCTTCTTAAGGGTAATTAGGGATGGGTAATAAATGATGATCTTGCTAGCGATGTCCATATCCCCTGAAGGGATAACAAAAATATTATGTATATACTATTATTATGCACAATTAACTTTTGTTATTTAAATTGATTTATTTGTTTACATTTAAAATAGGATCCAGTATTGTAACTGTTACTGTTTATTTTGAAATGGGAGTGATGCTTTGATGGCAAAGAATAATTTCAGGAGTTTATGTAAATAGACAATTTCTGTTCGGCAGTGTGGACATGTTACCGAATGTTTACACGGATAAAAATGAATGAAATTGAGGAGAGCACTGCCAGGACCACATCTGGAGAACTGTGTACAGTATTGGGTTCCTTACTTAAGGATGTGAATGCATTAGAAACAGTTCAGTGAAGGTTTATGAGATTAATACCAGAAATGGGTGATTTGTCTTATGAGAAAAGGTTGGATAGGCTAGGCTTGTATCCACTGGAGTTTAGAAGAGTAAGAGATGACTTGATTGAAATCTTTAAAGATCATGAGGGGTACTGACAGGGTGGATGTGGAGAGGCCATTTCCTCTTGTGGGGGCATCAATTTAAGACAGAGGTGAGGAGAATTTCTTTCTTTCAGAAGATTGAGAGCCTCTGGAACTCTTCCCCATAAGGCAATGGAAGCAGAATCTTCTATTTTTAAGGCAGATGTTGATAGATTCTTGATAAACAAAGGGGGTGAAAGGTTATTGGGGGTAAGCATGAAATTACAATCCGATGATCCATGCTCTTATTGAATGACGGAGCAGGCTCAAGAGAGAGTTTATTTTGTTTTTTATTAGTCACAAGTAAGGCTTACATTAAGACTGCAATGAAGCTACTGTGAAATTCCCCTAGTCAGGCACCTGTTCGGGTTAATGCGAGTTAATTTGAGTGGCCGTCCTGCTCCTAATTCATAGAACTGGGGTTCAAAGAGAATGGTCTCAAATCTGGGAGTCAAAATATTTACAGCAAGAACAGGGGAAAATACCCCAAAACCTAACACTTTGTGGAAAATTCCTGTCTTCATAAAGCAGTGTTCCATCTGGAGTTACCAAGAGCAACACCAGGGAATAATTTCCAGACCAAATAAAAAAACTTATGAATTGTAGATTAGATCTTCATACATGTTCAGTGTCAAATTGAGTCTTTCTGCATTTGACTTTATATGTAAACATTTGATTAGAATCTTAGAAACCAACAGAAAGAAATGCTAAAGCATAAAAAATTAAAAACATTGGTCACGCTTGAGAGATGATTTAATTCCAACAACTTCCCTGCATCATTGTGCATCTGATTTATGTCCAAACATGCTGTGATTGACAGGAGGTGTAATGCCAGTCAGCTGTTACAATAGCACAAATACACTGAGTAGCAGAGAGAGAAAGCAACACTTCAGTTCTTTATTTCAAATACATACACAACATCCTCATATTTAAAACTGTTTGACAGAGACAGAAAATAATGGCCATACAATTGATAGAATTGGTTACTGGGGAAGGAAATGTTCTTATTGCAGACTGTTTTCATTTGTGTGTAAAGCTGAGGTCAGTTACTGCTAAAGTCAAAGGTTTTCTGGGTTATCATATTTGTAAGTATGGGAAAAAAAAATACTCACCAGATCAGCCACTGGGGATTTCTTTCTGTTCTGCTTTTCCACTTCAACTTGCATTTTAGCCATTGGTTTTGCCATAGCAAGAGCCATCTTGGCTTCAGCTTGCAATTTCTTCTGCCTTGTAAGAAAATCCATATCATCAAGTGACTCAGACTCTTCCTCAGTAGTGTCTCTGTCAGAGTATGATGAGCTTTGTTTGCTCTGGGGAGAGAGATCAGCTATTGTGATGCATTTCTAAATGGAGAGCAGTTATAAACAATCAAAGGTAATCCAGAAAGCAGAATCTGCTAAAAGCATCATTAAAAATGGGTTCTGTTAATCATGCAAAAATATCATATAGTCTGTATCTCCCTTGCTTTTCATCTGCATGCCTTAAATCTATGATTGCTTGAAATTACTAGACTATGTGCCTGTTTAAGGTTTCTCACCCATTAAACTCTTTAGCTTTTGCCGTTTCTGTGGCTTTCAATATGATGTGAACTTCATCAACACCAATCACCCTTTGATGCAATTACATTAGAACTAGGTTAATTATCAACACCAAATGGGCAATTTGTTCTTGACCTTTACAAGCAAATTATTTCTACACAAATCCCGGTTTTACAACGTTCGTTTGTTTCTATTTTAAAACCTAAGAAAACTGGGACAGATAATCCACTAAAATTATAATGAACCATCTTGACATTTAATAACGCATATTTCTTTCAAAATCTTTCATATAGGACACATTCCAACAGTTGAGAGGAACAGACATCCCTGTACTTGAGAAAGAGTTTGATGTTAATAGGAAGCACTTAAAAGAAGTGAGAATAAGAAGGTTCCAAAAGACAGATAAAGGGCCTAATTTTACCATTTTCAAACTAAGTGCTGAGTCTGGGTGCAATTCAGATCCGATTTGGAAATTTGCTCTTCCATATGCACTTAGCCTGAAAAGAAAACACAGGTCCGAATTGCACTGTGGGTGGGACTTAGCATGCCTGAAACGATCGGCCATCTGAACTGAGCATGTGCAGTGAGAAAAAAATTTGAAAATCGCGCTGTCACATCGCTCCTGGGTCACAAAAAGCAGATAAAGCGGTCTGGGAGTAGTGGTCCCCACAGACATCATCTCCACCCCTACAACATAATTTTTCCCCTTATCCACCCCACCTGCGCTACCCAGACCGATCACGACCTGCTGAACCCCTCCCCCACCGAGTGGCAGCAGAATCCCCCACTCCGAGATCCATCTGGCCTCCTTCCCCCCCCCCCCCCCCAAGAATGATCAGGCCGCCCTCATCCACTCCCCGGAGAAAGTTCAGGCCTCCCCTCCCCACCAGACAGCGATCGGGCCTCCCTCCTCCCTAGACAACAATTGGGCCTCCATTCTCCTGCCCTTCCCCCCTATCCACCAGACAACAATATGGCTAAGGTCTTGAATAACTTTTTTGTTTCTGTCTTCACGGAGGAGGACGTGAATAATTTGCCGGGTGTTAGCGATGGAAAGGTGGTAGGACTGGAGGGTCTTAATGACATTACTGTTACTAGAGAGGTGGTGCGCGACAGACTGGAGGGGCTGATTGTGGACAAGTCCCCAGGACCGGATGGAATGCATCCGAGGGTTCTGAAAGAAATGGCGGAGGTGATAGTGGATGCCTTGGTGGTTATTTTCCAGACGTCGCTGGATTCCGGGGAAGTGCCGGAGGATTGGAAAACGGCTAATGTTACGCCGTTGTTTAAGAAGGGTGCCAGGCAAAAGGCGGGGAATTACAGGCCGGTTAGTTTAACGTCTGTGGTAGGTAAAATGTTAGAATCCGTCATTAAGGAGGAAATTGCGAGGCATCTTGAAGGGAATTGCTTGATAGAGCAGACGCAACACGGTTTCATTAAAGGGAAGTCGTGTCTGACAAATTTACTGGAGTTCTATGAGGATGTGTCTAGGGCGGTGGATAGAGGAGAGCCGGTGGATGTGGTCTTTCTGGATTTTCAGAAGGCGTTTGATAAAGTACCTCACAAGAGGTTACTGCAGAAGGTCAGAGGACATGGAGTTGGGGGTAGGGTGTTAGCGTGGATAGAGGATTGGTTGTCAAATAGGAGGCAGAGAGTGGGGGTCAATGGGTGCTATTCGGATTGGCGGTTGGTGACTAGTGGAGTGCCCCAGGGGTCGGTGCTGGGGCCTCAGCTATTTACCATTTATATAGATGATCTGGAGGAGGGAACCGAGTGTAGGGTGTCGAAATTTGCTGATGACACCAAGATTGGGGGAAAGGCAAATTGTGCGGAGGGTGTGGAGAGTCTGCAGAAGGATCTAGATAGGCTGGGCGAATGGGCCAGGAAATGGCAAATGGAATTTAATGTTGGCAAGTGTGAGGTGGTCCACTTTGGTAGGAAGAATGGTAGGAAGGACTATTACTTACGTGGCGAAAAACTGCAGCAGGCGACGGTGCAGAGGGACCTCGGGGTCCTTGTGCATGAGTCGCAAAAACCCAGCCTGCAGGTGCAGCAGGTGGTCAGGAAGGCGAATGGGATGCTGGCCTTCATAGCGAGGGGGATTGAATATAAAAGTAGGGAGGTCTTGCTGCAGCTGTATAGGGCATTGGTGAGGCCGCAGCTGGAGTACTGTGTGCAGTTTTGGGCGCCGCACCTGCGCAAGGATATTTTGGCCTTGGAGGGAGTGCAGAGGAGGTTTACTAGGCTGATACCGGAGTTGAGGGGGTTGAGCTATGAGGAGAGGCTGAATAAACTAGGCTTGTACTCGTTAGAGTTTAGAAGAATGAGGGGAGATCTCATTGAGACGTATAAGATGATGAATGGGATGGATAGGATAGAGGTGGAAAGACTCTTCCCGCTCAAAAAAGACAGTAGGACTAGGGGGCACAGCCTCAAGATAAAGGGGGGGCAGTTCAGAACGGAGTTGAGGAGGAACTTCTTCACTCAAAGGGTGGTGAATCTCTGGAATTCTCTGCCCATTGAAGTGGTGGAGGCTGCCTCGCTAAATATTTTTAAGAAGCGGGTTGATGGGTTTTTGATAAGAGAGGGGATTAAGGGTTATGGGGAGAGGGCGGGAAAGTGGAACTGAGCCACGACAGATCAGCCATGATCTTATTGAATGGCGGGGCAGGCTCGAAGGGCCAGATGGCCTACTCCTGCTCCTATTTCTTATGTTCTTATGTTCTTATGTACTCCATCCTCCCCCAACACCTTCCCACCAGGGATGCATTTGACTTGCCATCTCCATCCACTTCCCCTCCCCCTCCCCGAGAATAATGGGGCCCAACCCCTCCACCAGATGCTAATCTGCCCTCCCCCCCACCAGAGAGCGATCTGTCCTCCAGATCTCCTACAAGAGATACATCTCTGACCTGCCTCCTCCCTCCCCCCCTCCAATCATTGATCTGAGTCAGACAGCCGCTGGAAGCTCTTCAGAACCTGGTGCGCCTGAAACAGACCTTTGCCAAACATGTGTTGCACCAAATCTGGACGCACGAACACGACGGTGAAGGGGGAAATGCTGATAATGAGCTGCCCGCCCAACTTTAATTCAATTTAACTGCATGCGAAAGCATTCAAATTATCGTTGCGCCTGTTTTGGGCGCGAATCAGATCGCGGCAATTCCTGGGCCTCAGTAAAATGGCCATCTGCGCGGATTGTGCTAATGGCCTCACGCCTGGCATTACCACATTTTCATGCCCAGAAACAGGCACGACGCTATGGTAGAATCAGGCCCGAAGAGTTAATAACGCGGGGGGAATTTGGAGAAGGACAGTGGAACATCCAGTCACTTTTGTTGCAGCAAATGGATGGGTGGATATAAAACAAATTAAAGTAGAATGTTGAAGGCCAAGGGGTAAGGTTACGGTGGAATCTGAACACTCACTGCTTCAGCCAAGGGAAACAGTATGTGGCAGCAAAAGTGCTTAATGGCTGGGCAGGACAAGTCTGGGTGTTAGTTTTAGATGAATCGGGATTTTGTGAAGAATGGAGGTTGGGATCTCATTGAGAAGAGCAACTGGGCATTGCTCAGCTCTCCACTGTCAGAACAAGTGATGAAAAAGTTGTGTCAAGAATGCGAACATGGTAAATATGGAGAGGGGTAATGTTGAGGAGTGGAAGTACAAGATCTTGGTGAGGAATAAATTACAAAGTTTAAAGGTTGCACTTAACACAGCTGAAGCTAAAAGGGGGAGGAGGTGGGAGGAGTCAGGAATGGTGACGATATAACAAAGATACAGACAGCAATCAAAATATGGAGTTTAGTATTCCCAATATTTAATAGGAGGAAAAGCAGACAGCATGGGCACAAGCATGGAACAGAGGAAAGTTGTGGAAAAATTCACTTGTACACCCAGAAGCCAACATGTGGAGATGGACTGCAAAGGAGAGTCAATAGTGGAGGATGATCAAATATTGTGATCACCATAATGAGGTTAAAGAGAAAAAGAGATCACAAGATCCTCTTGCTCACTAGACACTTGGTTTCAACAAGGTCAGGCTCAGTCTATTGTGAAAGACGCATGATGGACTGTAAGGGCCCAAAGAGTGAGCTGAGAGGCAGGAAGCAATGATGAATTCAAGGATCTTAGAAGGATAGAAAAATTAAAAACAGAATGCTTGAGAATTATGAGTAGGCTTTTTAAGGAAAAGGAAGTCATTTTGAAAAGAAAATAGCTTCTGAGCCAAAATTGACCTGTCGGTAAGCATGAAGCTCAAAAATTAAAGAAGTCATTTCCACATTTATGAAAACTGTGGTATTAACATTGGATTCCTGTGGAATTGATTAGTGCAGTAACTAGTTACACTTACCATTGGAGACAAAGGGGTATCCAGACTAGTTTCAGTCTTGCTATCATCTACATCACTGTCCTTGTCACTTCCACTGTCATTCACAAAACAGATCTGCAGATTCATTCCGCTCTGAAGACTGCAACACAAGAGCGTTATGCATTTTAGAAAATAAACAACAACCAAAAGACTACTCTTCCAACTGCTATTTGAATAGTGCCAAGAGTGCAAAGGTTTTCCACGTTTGTTATCTCTAATGAACTAGTATGAAAATTGCTTCACTAGCAATAACTACCGTAATAACTCTTGCCACCAACTTTTACAACATTGTTAATACGTAGCACCTAATTCTTTTCCTTTAGTAGTAGAGAAAAAAGGTGTAGAGACACAGGATTGATATTCAACTTTAATGGAGACAGGGATACAAAACTAGTGAATCAATTATATCCCACACTCCTGGAATAAAATCTCTGCCTATAAAACGGAGATGGATTGCATGTTTTAGCCTGTGAAAATAGTTGAACTTTACTTGTTTCCTTACATTTAAATCATCCCTAATAAAGGTGCCTGAAGATTGGAGGATGGCAAATGTTGCGCCTTTGTTTAAAAAGGGCTTTAGGTAAAAGCCTGGGAACTACACGCCAGTGAACCTCACATCGGCAGTGGGTAAGTTGTTAGAAGGTATTCTGAGAGACAGGATCTACAGGCATTTAGAGACATAACGACTGATTGGGACAGTCAGCATGGCTTTGCGAGTGGAAAATCATGTCTCACAAATTTGAGTTTTTGAAGGGATAATCACAAGGCCTTTGAGAAGGTACTGCATGGTAGGTTGTTGCATAGGGTTAAATCTCACAAGATCCAGGGTGAGGTAGCCAGATGGATACAAAATTAGCTTAATGGCAGAAGGTGGTTGTGGAGGGTTGTTTTTCAAACTGGAGGCCTGTGACCAATGGTGTGCGTTAGGGATCGGTGTTAGGTCCACTGTTATTTGTAATTAAAGTAATGATCTGGATGAGAATTTAGGAGGTATGGTTAGTATGTTTACAGATGACAATGATTGGTGGCATAGTGGACAGGACTAGGACTGCAATGTTATCTTGATCAATTGGGCCAGTGGTCTGACGAATGGCAGATGGAGTTCAATATAGATAAACATGAGGTAATGCATTTTGGTAGATCAAACCAGGGCAGGACTTGCTCAATTAATGGTAGGGCATTGGGGAGAGATATGGAACAAAAAGATTTAAGGGTACAAGTTCTTGGTTCCTTGAAAGTGAAGTCGCAGGTGGACAGAGTGGTGAAAAAGGCATTGGTATGCTTGGTTTCATTGGTCGAAACATTGAATACAGGAGTTGGGATGTCTTGAAGTTGTACAAGACATTGGTAAGGCCACACTTGGAATACTGTGTACAGTTCTGGTCACCCTATTATAGAAAGGATATTATTGAATGAGAAAAAAAAGTGCAAAAAATATTTTTGGCCTCTAGTTGCTTTTGCGCCCAGAGCCTGGCAAACTTACCCATCTGTGATATTTTAGGAAAGCCTACAACTTGATAGCACAAGCCTTTACCCTTCACATCTCAATGTGCATTGCCATGGTGATGTGAATCACATGGGCCCAGCATCCAAGTAGAAATGCTTATTAGCCATCCTTTAAACCTCAACTCTCTTTTCTCTTGGAAGCAAGTGGACAGTTTAATGCACAATTGTTTACAACCCAACATCCTCAACACTTTTCTGGGAGTTGAGCCTCACTTCTAAATGCAAACACCTTGTGTCATCTTTTCAGTTCAACAAATTTGAGCCCCTTTAATCTCGGAACAATAAAACCACCCACGGTTGCTATTAAGCAGATTTTAGAATAGGACACATGATCCCTTTATTTTATCCTAAATTAAAGACAGTTCCAAAAACAACAATGATAAACCTCATAACTGTGACTCTTTAAATGCAACGCGTAATTACAATGTATTTAGTTAACAAGGTGGCAGGTTCATATTGATCTATTAGTAGTTTCAGTAATCAAATCCATACCATTAGCTGGCAATAATGCAGCAAAATAGCAAATCGAGCTGCTATTTATCAATAAAAATATTGGTGTTTCTTAAGGAACATGTTCTCCCAGTGTCTATGTGGGTTTCCTTCGGGTACTCTGGTGTCCTCCCACAGTCCAAAGATGTGCGGGCATGGTTGATTAGACATGCTAAAATTCCCCTTAGTGTCTGAGAGCTCAGCAGGGTAAATACATGCAATTACAGGCCTGGTTGGGATTATTGTTGGTGTAGGCTTGATGGGCTGAATGGCCTCCTTTTGCACTGTAGGGATTCTAAGTTGGGTTTTAAAGTGAATTTTATGCTTAATTTTAAACCATTGAAAGACAAAGATATTCGTTAAATAGTTCCAACAAAGGAAAATTTCATTATTGAAGAAATACAAAACTGAGATGGGGAAGACAATTTATCTCTGGCTTGTACCAGTGTATAAGCATTTGTCATTTTTTTTAAAAAGGGAGACAGAGTAAATATTCAGGAGTTAAGGCAAGATGCTGTAGTTAATCTGTAACTTCTTAAGGGTTTGATGTGAAAATTGTTACTTTTTAGTTACATTTAGCAGGCAAAACTATGAACCAACAGTGATATATATCCAAAGATGAAAATAAGAGATTCTCACAGAGATAATCAATCAGAGCCAAAAGTAGACATTGTTCCCTTTTGCCTGTGAACAGAGGGAACTTTCATGTTAGTAAATATTGGTCCCTGCAGATATAACAGAAAAGTGTTTATATTATTGGCATTTCCCAAGTAGAAGAGTGAAAATTGTGGCAATTACTGCCGATCCAAGCATATTTCTATTGCAGGTAACATTGCATTAAAGGTAGTGGTCAACAGTAGAGGGCACAATTATGTTTGATGAAAATCAGAAGAGGGTCACAACTCGGTTTCTTAAACCACTGTACTTGCTTACATGCTAAAATTGTTGATGCATTAGATACTCACAGCACCATACCACGATTTGGCCATTTTGTTAACAAACAGCATCAAATTTATTGGAAGTCTTTAAACCTTTTTTAGAAATACTTTGTGAACGACGAACAGCCCTTTTGTAGAGGTTAGTTTGCGATAGAGATGTCGTCGGACTGGATACCTAGACCCTGGCTGAGGCCAGAATGAAGACAGACAAATATAAAACTCTGTGCTGCTGGCCTGTATGCTGGTTCCCTGGCTACGTTAAGTTATATATTTAAGTGATTGCATGATTGCTTCAAGAGCTGGTCATGTGACTTGACAGTGGTGTCACTGGGGTGTTGCACAGGCTTTTGTTTAGTTTCATTTTGTACTCTGTACAGTTCCTTTAGCACACTAGTGTTATTATTTTGTATTTATATGTGCAAACCACATCCTTTTTCTTTACGTAAAAGCTGCAACCCCTAAATAGTTAGAACATGACACATCCCATCCCTTAGACCATTTTGTCAAAGGTGGAAAGTCTACCTGCCCACAAGTAGCAGGTATTGGCGATTTAAGGCTTATTGCTGGAGGCTGACTGGGATTTTCCATTTGCTCTGCAGGTCCTGCAGGTAGTGGGGAATAGAACAGCTGCGCGGGAGCTCCTTGTGCTTGCCTGCGTTCAGCAACAGCCACAGGCAACAGTTGAGGCTTGGCTGGAAAGGCCTATTTCTTTATTTTACATTTCCAGAAGTTGAAGGGAGGGCATTTCCATTTTGGGATACCCCATCTATAAGGACATCCAAATACTGCTTCTATTAACCTTCTAACTTCAAGAACTTACTTGCCATCCTTAATT
This sequence comes from Carcharhinus amblyrhynchos, assembly GCF_965287045.1. Classification (NCBI taxonomy): domain Eukaryota; kingdom Metazoa; phylum Chordata; class Chondrichthyes; order Carcharhiniformes; family Carcharhinidae; genus Carcharhinus; species Carcharhinus amblyrhynchos. The sequence goes on from NC_137326.1 coordinate 90,355,600, forward strand.
GGATGATGAGCCTGTCCTTATTTGGCTAATCTGGGGAGAATCACAGTCTGTGACTGTTTCTCTGCACAATGCCAGCTTCTGATCCTAACTGTGGAGCACTCATGGGGAATACCCTGCGTGTTAATTTTCAACTTGCCAATTAATATACATCAAATCAATTGTGAGTCAAAGAGAACAAAGAAAATTACAGCACAGGAACAGGCCCTTCGGCCCTCCAAGCCTGTACTGACTATGCTGCCTGACCTTGCCTAAAGCAGCTTTTGAACCATAGATCAAGTCCTGTTTGATCTATGGTTCAAAATCTGCTTTAGGCAAGCACAGGACAATTGATAGAACAGACATTTAACAACAGCACAATTGATCAATCCACACCACGCAAAGCATTCTGAGCTCTCTAACAGCTGGAAAGCATGTGTCTTAATGCACCTTACTTTTCCTACATCAAAGATACATGACCTCATGTTTCATCAGTTCTTGAATCCTTTGAAAACAGTCTATATACAGTCCTGGTTGTTTACTTCAAAGTTGTTTATTTTCTGCAAGCTAGACTTATTGACCTATCTGTTCTTTAATCCTTTGAGGAATAGTTTTATTAACAACTTATGTTCCTAAACATCTCTTCTGGACTACTGTTAATTGATCCCTCTGCCAAAGTTTATTACACAGTCACTAAAGCCATACTTTAAATCACTCATGATCAATGCCTTTTCAGTCACTTATTTCCTGAAAATACTATTTTCATGAAATAGGAATATGTGGTCTGTCGGAGCTGATTATTAACCCTTAAACCCCTGATTTCAAAGTAAATGAAAACTAGGCAATTGCTACAAAAGGTGCCAGATCTGCAGTATGAGCTATTGAACTAGGCAGGATGCTGACAATCTATCTCAGGTACTACGGGCCCTGAGATTTCTAGGGAGATAGCTGGGAGGGGTGTGGGCCATAGAGGCTAGGAAACCTGGAAGTAAAAGTTTCCTTCAGGTTATGTCATGGGTACAGTAGGGGAGAACAGGGTTGGTGCAGAGAGATAACTAGGGATGGAGCATAACTGTGGAGGATTGTAGGATTCTGACTACTTGGGGGAGCAGGCGGAGAGGTCCAGACAGCAGGTTTCTGATTGTTTGAATTGTGTGCGTGTGTGTCTGTTGGGGGGGGGGGGGGGGGGGGGGGGGGTAAAGAGGGAGGTATTTGGCCTCCAGCAGGGTTGTCGTCAAGGCTTTCACCTTCATCTGGTTCACCTTCACCTGGATCTGGTTTCCCTCCTTCCCCTTTTGTTGCAAGATTTCCCAAGTCCTGGGTAACACTGTCAGCAGGCATTAAATATTAAAAACAATCGTCAGGAATTAGGCCACGTAGCCTCATCAAGATATTTAAATTAGGAACCTGCTTTCTGACAGCAGATTAAAATTGCCCGCACCCCCAACGTGGCTCCATTAAAACTGCAATTGGTCATGACGGAGATACGTTTCTCATATTTACTCACTCTAGCCCCTATCATCTGTGGGGGTTTAAATTACCTTGATCAAGTTTTGGAACACTGTACTTAGTTGGCTGAAATCGCCTGGTAGAGTTTGATTATTTCCACTTTCTCAAATCATTAATTCCATTCAAAATTACTTAGTTGGAAATGAAATATATTTTGTTTGGAACCAACATGTTAACTTGAATTCCATAATCAATTTATATCCCATAATTTTAGTTCTCTCTCATGAGTGGGAGAGATAGCAAAGGAAGACTTGTGTGCTCGGCCTATATTTACTCATTTTAATTAAGTCTTCAAGCAATTAAACTTTTTTGGGCAGGATTTTCCACACCTTGCCTGCTGCTACATTTTCTGGTAGCAGAGACAGCTCATCATTGGCTGCTGGTGGGATCTTCCAGTCTCACTCAAGTCTATGGAATTTTGTGTGGCTCATTAGACCCACTCCATGGGAACCCACTGTGGGACTGGAAGATCTCTTACAGTTTCCTTGACCTCAGACAAATGTGAGGAACGCGGAGTTGGGAATCACTGGGTTTATCATCCATTCTGTCATGCAAAGTTCTTTCTATGGTGTTGTAGGTATAAACACTGGGGGCTGAGAAACTGGTTAATCCATAAACTCGAGTCTCACTGAAAAAAACACAAATCCTGCGTCTGTTCCTTTAAAACGCCAACAATATTCGGATGGAGGAGCTATTCTGACAGACAGCAGTGTCAACAGCCATTAACAGCAGCAGACAAGATACACCATTAGTAACTTGTTTTGTGCTGCAAGTGAATGGTCCCATGATTGCCTAAATCACTTTCCCTGTAAAATTGCCCAACACACATAGCGAGAGAGACAGCAAGATGACAGACAGAAAGAGAATGAAAACACATCATTTTGTTCAGATATTCTAAACCACTTCACAAACAATGGTGCGTCTTGTGCAGTCAATGTTATCATGTCGACAACTGCAGCAGTCAAATCTATATACAAGGTTCCAGCAAACTAATGTATGGCCCGATTATCTGTTTTCTGGCTGGGTTGGCTGACTGATCAGTGTTGGCCAGTGGAATAGAGAACCCCATATTGTTTTTCAAATAGAGATTTGGAATTTTTTTTTTATAACATATACTTGCAGAAGCAGATAGAATCTGAGTCCAACATTTCATCTAAAACATGGCACCATCAACAAAACAGCACTCCATCAATATTGCTCAGAGACTGCTTGCTCAATATGTAGTATAGCTTGAAAATACAACCTTTTGATTAAATTCCAATACTTTGACTAAACAAAACCCATTTCAAAATAAAGATTTGAGAATACTCATTACCTTTAATTTCCATAATAATTTGCCAAGTTAGAAACTGGGAACATTGACCTGACATTATTTTGTCCTCACAAAATAGCTCTTTGCTGGTTACTAATTGGAGTCGAAATGTAGTGCTCTTATAGTCAAGCGGTGACATACGCGCTGTGGATCACACCATGTGTACAGCATCTCCCATCACTCGCAAAGCAAACATGAGTGTTAGAATAATGGAAAGGTCACATGATATATTGTGAGGCTTTAACTAATCTCTCATTGAAAACTCAATGCACTTAGTTCCCACTGTTATCAAGGAAATGCACAAAATCCTGTGGCAGAAGTGTGCCATTGGCAGAAATCGAAGATCCCACTGGCACAAACTGCTAGAACATTCCAGCCAATGACTATGTGATTTTATTAAAAGTTGACACATATCTGCAATCTGGATATATGTGAAGTATGTGAAGACTAATGGCTGACAGAAAGATGTGTGTCATTTATTGCCACTGCTGATTTGTAACCTTCATGTCATAACCCAAATTTCTGGTGTTAATTTGACATTGTGGGGTTTGTATACCAAATAGATGTTTAACAATAATGACCCTTACCATGAAATGAGACCATGAAAAACAGCAGACTATAACTTTGGAATGCTTGTGTGGATTAGTCTTCAATGTACAAATATGGAAATGCAAAGGATAATCATGTAGTAAAAATTTTTCTCTCAAAAAGATAAATTGAAGCATTTCGTGTGCTCTCTATATAAATTTCTATGTCGTCTGCCTGGACCATTTTACAACTACTCATATAGCAAACATTGTAATCAACATTTAGTCTGTCTTTATATTGATGTTTTATGCCTCATGCTGACAGTGCAAAGCAGAGCAAACATCTATGAAAACAGAAAAACTGCACCAATGAAGATATTAAAGACATTATTCTATTCCAGCTGAGTTGCAAAATATGGTTTAAGGAACTGGCAAAAAAAAACTGCTGATTCGGGCTGTATGGAGCTGCAGTAACTGGTATTAAATCAACATATTTATGATGCTTTTAATGACAGTTCAAAGTAATTACACACAGTCACGCACCAAATAATTCAAGATCTTGGACTACATAATTTATCTAAATAACGTTTTCTACTAAGGGCCAAATGTTCCATTGGGTAGTTAGTGGTCATTGTGAACAGATAAGAAACGCAAGAGATATTTTTCACTTTGAGCAGTAAATCTACATTAAATCTTTAAATAAAATATTCTTTTAATGATATTCTACCATGTTACTTGAGAAGAAGGAATTTATTGAAAAAATGATAATTTGTCTATAACCATACTTGATGAGAGAGTGTGGTTATAATTTATGGAGACAAACTTCCCACCAAATAAAGGTCAGTGTTTTATGCTCCCCAGCTTGGGGCGGGTTTGTGGGTGTTGGCTGTAAAATATTTTGACGGCCTTCCCTCCATGCTCCTGCCCTCTCCAATATCTTGGCAGTTCTACGCCGGGATAGAGGACTTAAGCAACATGCCTGCCCTTGCCTCACCACAGGGTCCTGAGCTTTTTAAAATTCATTCACGGAACGTGAACATTAGTGGCTGGACTGCATTTGTTGCCCTTCTTACCCAGATGGGGAGAACAGTAAAATGAGGAACTGAGAACACTGGTCTGAATTGGTCTTCTCTATTTTAAAATGGAACACAAATAAAATGGGGAAATAAGAATTCTGATCCAAACTGCTTTTCCTTCTGGGTAATTGCTCTTAAGAAATTAATTGGTGGTAAGCTGCCTTCTTAAACTGCTGCAGTCCACTTGGTGTAAGTATATCAGAATGTTGTTATAGAGAAAGAGTTCTAAGATCTTGATCCATCGACAATGAAGGATCCCTGCAATATTTGCAAGTCAGGCTGATGAGTGGCTTGGAGAGGGAAGTGGTGGTGTTCCCACGTATCTGCTGTCCTTCTCCTTCTATGGTATTGGTCGTGTGTTTGGAAGGTGCTGTCTAAGGAACCTTAGAGAGTGCCTGCAGTGCATCTTGTAGCCTGGTACAGGCTGCTGCCAATGTGCATCGATGGATTTTTGTGGATGGAGTACCAATGGTTTGGGCTGGAAGGCTTTGAGCCTGTCAAGTGTTGTTGGAGCTGCACTCATCCAGACAAGTTGAGAGTAGGTGTTCCGTGATGTGTGCCCTGTAGATTATGGACATACTTTGAGGAGTCAGGATATGAGTTACTCATCACAGGATTTCTAACCTCTGACCTGTTTTGCAGCCACAGTTTATGTGGCTGGTACAAGTCAATTTCCGGTCAATGGTAAACCTCAGTTATTTACGACTTAAGGACTGTTTTCCACGTAGTCTCAAATTTCAGATTGGCAGGAGGTGTTCCAGGGTGTGGTGAAACCTGAAAAGTACCCTGCTCAGTGCTCAGACTGTAAGGGGGAGGGAGCACCTTCAACAACTGTTGGCTTTTAACAGTGGGCCAAGCCAGTTTTATTGAGATATTTGGTCATTAATATCTGGATGGGTTGCTGAGAAATCCACGGGACCTGACCTGGTCACATCTGTCATTTGACATGCAGTGTGGTACATTCGATCACAATTTGCCTATTAGCTTATATTTACATCATGTTAATTTTGAATGTAAGAGGTTTCTTTTTGTTGGTTTAAAAACCGTGGAATCTTGCGGTTTTATTCTCTAAGTGGGTAACAAAAATCTAAACCTTGTCAACTTTAAGTTGATGGTCCCTCAACTGATCATAACAGTGATCGCCAATGTCCAGCATCAGTGATGTCATCAAGCAGGCTAAGTAGCCAATCGCATTGAAGAATTTTCACAGACAGCAAATCAGGAAGTTACGAGAACTTACTAAGATTCACTGTTTAAAATTTTATAGAAAGATAAAGAATTATATAGAAAAAATAAAGATTGGAACATACACAGGAAGCTAAATAGAAGCTAAAATATTATAAACTAAACTGAACAAAAACATTTTAGAAACCTGTAGAAATGTTATCACTGACTGGAGAAATCTGACATTCTACAAATATAATGTAGGATGGGAGTTTAGCACTCCCCCTCGTCATGGTGTGTTTGTTGTGGAGGAAGTGGCTTGCAATTGCCCAGTGCTGGGATCTTCTGGCCCCACCAACATCAATGGGTTTTCCCATTGGTTGCATCCTCTCATGCCAGGGAACCTATGGCTAAAGGTCTCAGACGGCTGGATCAAAATATCCTGATGGCGAGAACACCTGGAAAATTTCAGGATTTTTTTTGGCCAGAGATGTTGTCAATATCTTTAGCTGTACAACATTAAAAACCAGTTCCACCTTATTCAACAAGATTCAACTTTTTCAATCAAAAATGTGAAAGCTCAGATCAGTGATTTCTAATTGATTTTTAACATCGGGGACTTCAACAGTTTGATTGAGTGGGGAATCTGACAGCAGCTTCTGGATTTTCACCTTTATCTATGTGCATATGCCAGAAGTTTATTTTAGTTTCAAAGAATAATGACAGCAAATGCTGAAAGTTTCACCATCATTACAATCTCAAAAACCAAGCCAATGTGTTGCTTTGTCTGCCTATTTCAAACTGCAATAAAAACAGAGAACAGTACAGCACAAAACACAGCTATTCATCCTATCAGGCCAAAGTCTACACCTTTTTCCAAATGAGTTTATGAAGTACTTAATTAAATGGCTTTTGAAAGGCCATATATACATTTCCTGAACTACCTTCACTCTTATGAGCTTCATAGCCATAATGGTAGGGGATCAATCTCAGCTTTTCCACCACAACGATGGTGAATCAAGAATATAGTTAGTGCTTCTCCAAGAGGGAGAATAAGCAGTCTGAAATATAACTGCGAAGAATATATCTGGCTCTCAATCATGAGAGGATAGTAGACTCAGCAAAAAAAAAAGACAATTCTACATAGCTTTCAGTTTGCATCAAAACAAAAACATACTCAAGAATATAATTATTTTCACGGCCTCCAGTGCCATCAAATGGTTTTGTGCTAATATCTGGACAGATACTGACAGGGCTGTTCTTGCACATTTTCCAGTTGGTGCTAAAAATTCTCATCTAGCTGCAACTGACTTCTGAATCCTCAGTAACTCTGAAAGCTCCATGAATGATTCGACTGACTATTGTCTTGACTATTAACTTCCGTTGTCAAACTGGGGGTGGGGGTGGAGCAAAGGTCCATTGATCTCAGGCAGGATTCTCCTGTTTTCAGGTGAGCACGGCCAGTGAATCCCACCCATAATCTTTAAATAAAGTGAAAGCAGAGTTTGTTAGTAACAACTAAGGCTTACATTAACACTCTAATGAAGTTACCGTGAAATTCCCCTCATCGCCACACTCCGGCACCTGTTCGGGTCAATGCACCTGACCAGCACGTCTTTCAGAAAACCAAAATGCTGCTCCTAGAAACTATTTAATATAAAAAAAAACGGACATTGCAATTTTTGATGCTATCTGAATTGAACAATACATTGCTGGTGGAAGAAAATGAAGCAAGCCACCAACCTGAATTATAAGCTGCAAGTAGGTGACTGCTATTTTCTCTCTTTACAAAAGCTTAGTACCTTTAATAGGCCTGTGATTTACTTACTTCCCAGAAAGCAGATGTCAGGTATGGAGTACCTGATGCTTTCATGCTTATTGGCTCCAAAATGTTGGAATTTTAAAAACATAAAACTCTATGGCACTACAATGGGATAATTCTTGCAGTTACAATGTCACTCGGAGGACATTAGAGATGAATGCTATAAATAACTTGCGCTATGTTGGCCATATGACAAAAGTGTCATTAAAATGTAAAGAGGTGGTGTTTTCATCTGAGGAGCTTCAAGACAATGTGCAACCAGGCTATTTTTCTTTTGCACAAGTTTTTTTGTCAAGGTATTTGGCAATAGAGAGCATTTGATTACATGTATCAGACTGAATCAACAACATGGCTATTGATAATAAATGCAGCTTATGTTTCTATTTAGACAAAGTAACAAACGACAATAACAGTGTAACAATGGAATTATTTATTACAAAGATTGAACAGAGAAATGGAGTGACGGTTATGAGATGAAAAAATGCTTGTTGCTTTTGAGAAAGATGTTGAGAAAGGTGGCGATAAGTTAAAGATACAGGGTGAGATTTTCTGGAGATGGAGATGGAGAGCCATTGGTCACGGTCAGGACCTTCCACTCCCGCTGATGTCTATGGCGTTGCGTGTACCGGGGAACCCACTACTGGGGGTTGCCATCGGCGAGATCAGAACTCCCACTGGCGGAAACTCCTGCCACACATCTACAATTTCACTGATTGATGTGATGGAGAATCCAATAATTCCCACCGCTTCATGGACTGGGATTTGAACCAGGAAATTGGGACATGTTTTTTGATTGAATAGCCTATACTTTCCACCTTTGTATCATCATCTCAGGACTATCCCATTTACCTGCTCATTATTTTAGTTTGAACCAGGCTATCTGCTACCGCATTGTCCTATTTAACCCAGAACTAAGCTTTGATTTTATACCCTCTCAATCATGCAAACGGCTTATTTTTACTTCTGTAACATTTAACTCCCTCTTCACGACTCTGACTTTTCACATCATCATAATTATGGGAAGCAAGGCAAAGTTCAGGTTGATCAGTTTCGGGAAAATAAAGCCGTTATCCAGAGATGTCTGCTCTGAAAAGCCAACTGTTTCAGGGATATGATTGTAAAACGTGATCAATCCCCTGGCACTTTGTCCAGATAAATGGTCTTTATGTCTGAGAGTTGGGAATGAGGGTCAGTCGTTTAACAATCAAGCCAGCTACTGTTCTCATTAGCCAGACGCATTAATTTTTCAAAACAAAAAGGAGGCAGGAATGTGGGTAATGGTTAATCCTCATGGAAATTAAGTGGGTGGCAGTTAAAATGCCCTTAGGCCACACTGGTGCCACCAAGTGTTTACAAGCTATGATTTTTACCTGCTCTACCGAGCATGAATCACCTTGGGCCTCCTTGCCAGAGGCCTCATCAGCAAATGAATATCCTTCTAGCTAGCCTGGCATCAAAAGAAGCTAAAGTTAAGTTTTAATTTGTTAATTCCCTATGGGAGGGGGTAGGCATGCATTACCTGGTCTGACAGGAAAACGAATGGTGCCTCCTTCTGAAATCTTACCCCCACAATCGTGTGAATTAGTTCATCAGCTGATCCCGTGGATGTACATCCTCTGGGACCCATGAATTCAAGAGTGACCCTCAAGGGTCACAGCCGCCAGCCCAAACCAGGTGGGAAGCCAAAGGAAGGCATTTAAATGAGGTTTTGAATGGTGGAATTTTTTTCTCTGGAGCAGGAGAGTTTTGCACTGACAACAAAACACACCTACTGAAAAGTGGCCCTCAGTTAAAATTGGGGCCAAGGTCTTTGGTTGGTAACATGAAACAGGAATCCCAACTTATTTTTCCATTATCTAAGCCAGAGGCATAACTGTCTGGATAATGATTAGAGGCTAAAGCTGGACCAAGGATTACCCTTCTGCTTCACCTTTCTGGTCTCTTTTGATTCCAGTAATATCAATATGGTCAATGGTCTTCCAAACATTTTTTTCTTGTTTCTCCCAACCCGCAAGTGCACCATCCTACACACCTTTGTTTTTCCTCCTTATGTATTCAGATGTGTTGAAATTAAAACTCTCAGGACTGCTTTCTACTACAGCTTATCTTTTTCGTTATTTCATACAGTGGGACTTCATCCCCACCTGTAGACTGTCCTCTCTCCAGTAATGTCAGAATTTTAAAAACAGTCAAGTCCAAAGTCATGCAATTATTATCTCCTGATTCTTCCTTCCACTTTCTTCACGCTTTCAAGTTAAAATGTGTAACTAAATTTAGTGTGTTATTTTCCTTCAGTGGCATATGGTTTGTTTGTTGTCACGTGGGTAAGGACAAATTAACGGCATCTTCAACAACCTAACAATCCCTCCATACAGCGATACTGTTAGCCCTGGTTATATGGGAGTGTTGGTCTAGTTCAATGGTTGGACTATTCCCTGTGTCTCAGAAGGTTGTGGGTTTAAGTCATTATACAGGACTGAGGCACATAACCAAGGTTGACATTATTGCTGTAATGGAGGGATTGTTATATTACTGAAGACGCTGTTTAATTTATCCTTACCCATGTGACAAAATCAAACCATATCTCACTGAAGGAAAATAACAATAAATTTAGTTACAGACTTTAACTTTAATTAACCATGGTCACTCCCAAACTGTCAGTAATGCAGACCCAAGATAAAATATTGATATGTAACAGCTATGGTAATGCAGCTAAATAAAAGAATCTTGATCAGACTTGCAAATAAGCTTCCCGGACTGCTCACTCCATGATTGCCCTGCCTGTATTATAGTCAACCATAGGTTTAGTCCTGGCCAGTGTGAAGCTCCCCTACTGGAATGGAAAAGACGGAGTTTTACTGTGTAGGACCCCAATATGCCTGTTGAAGTAAGGCTCTGCCTGTTTTGTTTGGTACGTTGCCTAAATCATACTGCTGGACATCATAAAAAGAATGAACATTTGCCAATCGTTTCGTTTTAAGGGTAAATACAGTAATCATTGAAGCTCATTCCCATTGTTACCAGAATACCAACAGAGTACTATAAGAATAATTCAACTACGTGCTATCCTTTTCTACTTCAAGATGCATCATGGAAAGGGATAAGAATGGAGTTCACAGAAGTTGGAGCGGAAAGATTACAAAAAGTGAATTTTTAAGAACATAAGAACATAAGAAATAGGAGCAGGAGTAGGCCATCTGGCCCTTCGAGCCTGCCCCGCCATTCAATAAGATCATGGCTGATCTGTCGTGGCTCAGTTCCACTTTCCCGCCCTCTCCCCATAACCCTTAATCCCCTCTCTTATCAAAAACCCATCAACCCGCTTCTTAAAAATATTTAGCAAGGCAGCCTCCACCACTTCAACGGGCAGAGAATTCCAGAGATTCACCACCCTTTGAGTGAAGAAGTTCCTCCTCAACTCCGTTCTAAACCGCCCCCCCTTTATCTTGAGGCTGTGCCCCCTAGTCCTACTGAACTTCAGATGGCAGAGAATTAGATTGGTAAGTGAAATTATTGATTAATTGCTGTCCAAACATACCATCATTAAATCATCCACATTCCTAAAACACTTACCGTGAAGAAAGGCTGGGTTTGCCACTTTTGCTGCAGCTGGTATATATCCCTGGGCCATCATCGAAGAAACTGCCCAGTGCCAACTTCTGTCGGATTGATTCCCTCTCATTTTTTTGGGCCTGAAAATTAAACAAGAAGATATTTCAGCTACAAGAACTGTAATAACGATAGAAATAACTCAAAATTTGCTATCAGAAAAAATTTCATTATGTTAACATGATACAGCACTATCACTTGTGATCTAATGTCTATAGCATTTAAAGGTACTAGTGACAGGTGATCGTTTAGGAACTTCCTGGCGATTTTATTGATCTCCTATTCTGTTTCTGTTTCTTCCCTGCTATTTTTCACTCAATGCATCACTAGGCCAGGCACTTCACCATTAGTGTCCATTACAATGGTTAAACCACCACTTCTCTTACAAGATTTGACTGCTAGGATAATTCACTGCCCACTGGTCACGTTCCATGCACATGACGACCATTTTCATTGCATACAATGCTGCAATATTTACTTTCACCAATGGTGGCAAAAGACAAAACTGTCATGCAGTGCTACCAAGTGCAAGGTAGATTATCAATATAGCAATGGACTACAAGCAAAAGGATAAAAAGGTCATGATATCATTGTCTACCAAACTACTTACATTGGTTTTCAACTGAAGCATTAACTTGCGCATTAGTTGTGGCCAGGGGCAGAATCTTCTGCTCCCACTGGAGATAGGGGGAAGAAACAGGTGGCATGAAAATTAGATAGGTTGGCATCAGGAATGATACTGATGGAGGCAGGATGTCTTTGGGTAAGTTCTGGGTGGGAAGGCCCATAATTGACCTTCATAGCCCACCATCACATCAGATCCATACATTGCCAATTAGTGAACATAATCATAGGCATGATTGAGGCAAGAGGCTGGCCACTGACAGTCACCCACTACCCTTTCTTGCTGTTGCCCTCCATGACTCCCCCTCTCTCCAATGTTCCCAGGGATTTGTTCCAACAGCAATCAAGGCCTCTTCCATGATGTTGCTGGATGAAATGGCTGTTGGCATCTTTAAATGGCCAGGTCTATCCAGGGTCTTCAGTCAGGAGGTCAGTCAGCCACTGTCCTCTTAATTGCCTGACGGGCAGAAGATATGATGGGCCACCCTCCTAAAGTCAGCACATGTGTCTCACTGCTTTTTCAGGCAATGCGCAAGACAGATGCTATAAACAGATGATTCTGCCTCAGACTTGTGCAGCCCTATCCATTCACAATAACTAATTACTCGGTTATCAATGAGAACATGAAAAGGATGCCAGCGAAATCTGGCAAGAACACCCAATGCTTGCATTTATAATGTAGTGATTGCTAATTTGTTTTAAAACAGAAGGTTTAAATATCATTTGATTTGATTTATTGTCACGTGTATTAACATACACAATGAAAAATATTGTCTGTTGCGCACTATACAGACATAACACACTGTTCATAAGAGAAGAAAATGAGAGAGGACTCCAAGTGAGTTAAATTCCAGTGGTGTGGCACTGGCTCCTTCAGGAAATTGTAATCTAGGACTCGTATCTACCATTGTACTGTCATGTTTCAAAACAGTAATTAATAAGTCAAAAGAAGCACACATGGTCCTTTTCTTTTACGCTCTCAGACATGAAAATTCTGCATCATTTTTATGAACTTTATCTAGAAGTAAAGGGAACCTTTGAGATCCCTATGAGGATGCCTCTTTTTAAACTTGTACAGCATGCCATCACAATGTGAAAGACCATGCCAGGCAATACTACAGGACATTTTCCACATCAGTCCAGACACCCGTAGCATGCCTTCAAATTGTCTCCCATATAAAGAGACAATTCATATGAGTGAATGGCCCTTGCCATAGTGCTACTTCACAAAGGCCCCAGGGAAGTACATAAGCACCATCAGCCAAAGCTGCAGAGGATAGTCATTATTTACAGGGGGCTTTCTGGTTAGAAAGCAAGAGTGCGGAGACTGCAGTGTTTCCTACATTGAAGGCATTGTGCCAGAAGCCAAGGAAGGAAACATGGCATAGTGTGGTGTTGCTGCTTACAAACCAAACTGCTGCATCTGGCCAACAATGAAGAGGGCATGTGTCGTCATGTAGGTTTAACCTCAGATTCCCTGAAACCCTGTGAATCCTACCCCTCAGAAAAACTGCAATGCTCCATGTTTACACCACATACAAGCTAACAAAATATTGCCCAAAAAGAAAATGGCAGCCACTGATGCACAATCGTTTGGCTAACATTACAGAAACAATGGTGGGTGAAATCCAACATAATGGCCTCCTGTTCAATTCCCCAACCCTATCTGACAGAATTTCAATTTAGTGGTGCACTATAGCAGATTTTGTCCATTTCCATAGCTAGTAATTCCCAGAACAGGCTGCTCGTATATCACCAGGGACTTTTGCTTGAGAAGTGCCACTCCACATCAAGCAATGGCTGACCAGGGGTTTTCCCCCACTCCTACTGCCAGTCATCAGCATGTTGGAAGGAGTTGCAGGTTGTCATACACAATCTGTTTGGCCGTGTAATGAATGCACCTTCTCGGGCCATCAAATTCTGGGGTGGGACTCAAACCCAGAATTCCTGGCTCCAAGGAAGGCACCTCCTTACAGTTTCCAAAGTATAATTAATTCTACCCTAAAATGTAGGCTACAATATGAAAAAGAGTTTAAATGTTTTAGTTAATATAGTCCGTTAAATTGTTTGATAGTCTGATATTTTCCTGTCACACCCTTTTTCCAAATGGCAGCATTTTAAATGTATGTACCAAGAACAATCTTTAGTGTCAGATTTTAAATTCTGTATTTGAAAAAGTCAAAGTGTACATCTAAAATTCATAACTTGACGCTATTATTTAATGAGGAACTGCAGCAAGTTTGCCTTCTACGTGCTGAAATATGGTATGAGTATTTCCTTCAATAGCTGCTGAATATTTGGGTGCTGGTCCATAAATGACAATCATTCCACATGCCTTAATGTAGAATTACATATTGCTGCAAATTAATCTTCAAGAAAGCTGCCCAGAAACGTCAGACAACCTTTAGGGAATACTCTTGTTCATTTTTTCAACTGGCAATCCTTCATTAACTGCAGTTAAATGCATTTTCTGATAAGAGAATCTCATTTGTTTTGCATGACAGACAGTGCCTTTTATTTATAGAAAGGGCATCATGCAGATCAAGGTTGATTGAAGTAATGATAAAAATATAGGTGATGGGATGCTAAGAGAATTGGACATGGATTTATAGAGGTTCAAACTAAAAGTGTGCATAGTTGGAATGCGGAATAGAAAGCAAAAGGAATCTTTAGTGCTAGCTGTTGATAAGCCAGAACGCTTTTGATTCAGCAAGATGCTTCAAAACCACAGAATCACCCTCATTGAAAAGCCATCCATCTCAATTGCACACTTATCTTCAATTCATAGCCAAGCTGTTACCAAGTTTCTAAAAGACAGAGGGGGAGTGTGCTACATGAGGATATTGCAAACTTTGGACACAATTTGAATCATGATATTTGTTGCTCCAGCACAGAAAACATCAACAAGTGGTTGCAAATGATAGGGAAGACCACGGCCCAGATAAATTTCCAACTCAATGTTTTCACAGAATATACTGTCAAATACCTTGGAAAGTGGGACAGATCCTGGTCTCAGCATTCACGACTTGACCAGTTCGCTATTCCTCCTTGGGAGTTAAATCTATTTGGGAAAGCTCACCGAATTAATTATGTTGTAATACATTTTGAAGGAGGGAGAACACAATTGGAAACTAAAATATATTTTCTAGACTTCATAATTGGCCAACCAATTGGACTAACAATAGATTCTAAAACTGGTAACTTCTGAATTGCAAGAGAAATGCTACATCAATGAGGAAAAATACATTTTAAAGTATACAACCTTTACGGCCTACTTCCACAAAAACTGTAAGAATGAAGATCCATAATGAAATCCCAATCCCTAAATATTCATGAGGAAAATACCATCTGAAAGCAATTAAACAAAAACGCTCAAAATTTCAGTACAATTAGCTAACTACAGTTTAGAAGCAATTATTTTCTGACATGAGTCAATATTCAAAACAGATATCCAGCAAAAGAACAAGACTGAGGATGATTTTTTTTTCTGCAATTCATAAAGCATCAGGTTGACATGACGCTCGACAGTTGCGATGTTTGAAATGATCATGTATTCCACAGTGCCTAATTATTCATGTCTTCTGGTGGTTGTGTCAGAGGAAAAGCGGGGAAGGAGGGCGCCATCACAAAGACTTGAATTTACATGGAAGTATGAGATTGGACAAATACCCTGGAACTTCCTGTTAATTTCACCTCTAGGGATCAGAATTATTGTGCAGATGTTTCCATCCAGTGATTAAAAAAGGATATCACAGGAATACATGGTACAGATTGTAACAGATAAGTGAATGGCTTTTTCCTCATCCAATTTTTCTTTGTACAATTCTATGATTACCATGCCAATTTCAGCTCTTGAAAATAGATACACACTTGTTCCAAGCCTCCTATCCTTTCCTCACAGTTCTACCTCTCCCCCCATAAATCTATTCACTTTTGTTTTCAAAAGCAACCAATAATTCTGCTTTCACCACTGTTCCTGGAAAGGCATTCCACATCGTAATAACCATTTGCCTAAAAAAATCCCAAAATCTCTAACCATCTAAGTAATATCTACTAGACGCCAACAGAAATAGTTCTTCCCAATTGACTTCATTAGAAACTCTCAAAAATGAACATGTCTATCAGATTGCCTGTTCTGTTCCAACACAAGGTATTTCTCTAGTATTACGCACACATGCTCCAATGTATTGTCTTCATGGGAACTTCTAACTCTTACGGCATTGATTAAGGTTTTGATAGCAAAAGGAGGACATTGCTGCAGGAGTTCCTCAGGGTAGTGTCCTGCGCCTAAAAATCTTCAGCTGCATGAATTTGACCAATGACTTATGTGACTTTTCGTAAGGCCAGGCAGAGAGGATAGGATAGTGGGATAACTTTGCTAATGAGAGATGGAATAAGATAGCAAGAAATAACTTAGGATTGGAAAATGTAGAATCCACATGGAGCTCAGAAA
This sequence comes from Carcharhinus amblyrhynchos, assembly GCF_965287045.1. NCBI lineage: Eukaryota > Metazoa > Chordata > Chondrichthyes > Carcharhiniformes > Carcharhinidae > Carcharhinus > Carcharhinus amblyrhynchos. The sequence goes on from NC_137326.1 coordinate 90,371,672, forward strand.
TAACAAGGGGAAGACGACACTGGTGGGTGTAGTCTATAAGCTCTCTCACAAAATAAGTGGATAATGGGGGCATGTAAAAAGGCAGTACATTAATCATGGGTGACATTCATCTTCATGTGGATTGGGAAAAGCAAGTGATAGAGGTAGCCATGAAAAAAGAGTGTATTTGGAAAAGTTTTAGAATAATATGTTATGGATCCACACGGAGATCAGGCTATTTTGGATCTGGCAAATATGAAATGAAGCAGGTTTAATAAGCAAGATCCGCTAGTAAACAGTGACCATAAAATATGGCAGAATTTAACGTTCAGTTTGAGAGCGAGAAACCTGGGTCAAAAACAATTGTGCTCAACACACATAAAAGGGTAATTACAAAGGAATGAGTGCTGATTTGGCTAGAGGGGACTGGGAAAGGAATTGAGCAGAAAAGATAGTCGATCAACAATGGTCAACATTTATGAAAATAATCATGATTCACAACAAAGATACATCCCAGTGAAAAAAGGTTCAAAGAACACGATAAATTAACTGTGGTTAACACAGTTAAGGACAGTATTAAACGGGAACAAAAAAATAATAGTGACAAAAGTTAGTGGTAAGCCAGTGGATTGGGAAAGTTTTAAAAACCAAGAAAAGATGACCAAAAATGAAAAAGAGGAAAAAGATAAACTATGAGGGTAAATTAGCAAGTAACATAAAAAAAGTGGACAGAAAGAGCTTATTTAATAAACATATAAAAAGACAGAGAGAGGCCAAAGTGAACTTGGGTCCCTTACACAATGATCCTGGGGAAATAATAATGGGGAACCAGGAAATGGCAGATGAGTTAAATAAATACTTTGACAGTCTTCATGACAGAAGATGCTAATAATATTCTAAAAGTATTAAAGGGACAAGGGTTGGGAAATAAATACAATAGCTATCGCAAGAGAAAAAGCATTATGAAAACTAATGGTGCTGAAGGTCCCCAGATTTGATGGGGTGCATCCTAGCATATTAAAATGAAGTAACTGCAGAAATAGTAGATGCACTGGTAATAATCTTTCAAACATCTTTAAATTCTGGAAAAGTCAGAGAGGATTGGAAAACTGCCAATGTAATGTCCTTATTCAAAAAGGGAGGGAGACAAAAAAAAAATGGTAACTTTAAGTAGGTTAGCTTAACTTCTGCCATTGGGAAAACATTAGAGTCCATTATAAAGGATGTAATAACATAACATTTAGAAATGTATAATATAATCAAGCAGAGTCAGCAAGGCTTCATGAAGGGAAAATTTACTAGACAAATTTACTGGAATTCTGTGAGGTGGTTATGAGCAGGATTGATAAAGGGGAGCCAACAGATGTAATCCACTTGAATTGCCAAAAATTGTTTAAGATATCACACAAAAGGCTACTTAATAAAGTTAAAAGCTTATGGTTTTGGGATAGTATAGAGCCCAGATAGAGGAGCGACTAATTAATAGAAGGCAGAAAGTTGGGATAAGAGGGACATTTTTAGGATGACAACCTGTAACAAGTGGAATGCTACAGGGATCAGTGTTCGGGCCACAATTATTTACAATATATATTAGTGACTTTAACAAGGGAACTAAATGTACAATTGTTAAGTTTGCAAATTACACAAAATAGATGGGAAGGGAAGCATAAGGACAATACAAGGGGCGGATTTTTCCAGCCGCGCTCGCCCCAAATCCGAAAAATCCCACCCAAGGTCAACAGGCCTTTGCAGGGTCCCCACTACAATTAATTAAGGGGGAGGAAATTTATGCACTTTGATAAGAAAAATAAAGGAGCTGAACATTATTTAAATGGAGAAGGACCACAGAAAGCTGAAGGTGAGTGGGATTTGGGAGTCCTCGTGCATGCTAGCTTTTTGTGATTTATGCAAGTCCAACAACAAACTGGGAAGGCAAATGGAACATTGGCATTCATTTCAAAGGAATGGAATGTAAAAATAGGAAAGGCTTGTAAAATGGTACAAAGCACTACGTGGATCACACCTGGAATACTGTGAACAATTGTGGCCCCCTTATCTAAGGGAACATTGACACTGGAGGCAGTCCAGATAATGTTCACTAGATTGATCCCTGGTACGAAGGGATGATGAAAGGTTGAGTAGGTCGGACCTGTACTTGGAGTTTAGAAGAATGAGGATCTTACTGAGACAGAATTCTCAGGGTGCTTGGCAGAATAGATGTTGAGAGGTTGTTTCCCCTTCTAGGAGAGTCTAGAACCAGAGGGCATAATCTCAGATTAAGGGGTGACCCATTTAAGACAAAGATGAGGAGGAATTTTCTCTCTGAGGGTAGTGAATCTGTGGAATTCCTTATTGCAGAGGGCTATAGAGGCAGGGGTGTAAAGTATGTTCGAGGCTGAGATGGACAAATTTTTAACCAGCAAAGGGAATCTGAGTTATGGGAATAAGATAAGAAAGCAGAGTTGAGCATCATTATAGAAGATGAGTCATGATCTCTTTGAATGGCAAAGCAGACTCGATGGTCAAATGGCCCACTTCTACTCCATCAATGATGTTCTATCCATCATAAGGACAGAGGTGGGGATGATCACTGATGATTTCAGAATAACGAGTATGACTTCAGATGCTAAAGTAGTTTGCATCCATGTACAGCTAGGCTTGGACAATATTTAGGCTTTGCCTGATAAGTGAGAACTAACATTCAAGTCACACAAGTGTCAAGCAATGGCCATCAACAATCGTCAATCTAACCAGTTTCCATGACATTCAATGGAATTACCAATGGTGAATCTCCCACCTTCTACCTAGCTCGCCTCCTGGTTCCCCAAAAGGCTGTCCACCACTTGGAAGACATAAGCCAGGAGACAGATGGAGTCTACTTGTGTGGATGAATGCCACTCCAACAACTCTCAAGACACTCAACACCATTCAGGGCAAAGAAGCCCATTGGATTGGGATCCCTTCCACCACTGATGCACAAAGGCAGCAGTGTATACCATCAACAAGATGTACAGCAGAGTTCACCGAATACCACTACCTGCAAATTCTTCTTCAAGCCACAAACTATTCTGACCCGGAAATATATCAATATTCCATCCATGTCACTAGGTCAGAGGTCTGGAGCTCCCTTCCTAACAGCACGGCGGGTATATCTACAGCAGATGTTCAAGAATGTGGCTCATCACCAACCTCTTGAGGGCAATTAGGAATGGGCAACAAATGTTGCCCTTGCCAGTGATGCTCACATCCCATGAACGCATAAAGAAAATGTACTGCTGACATTAAGAGGTGGGAAAATGCTTTCAGTAAATGGAAATAAATTCTGCCTTCAGCCAGTTTGCCAAGCATCTGCACCTTATGGCAGTGTAAGGTTGCTGCCAGGTGAAATCAAACCTGGAGACACTTAGCTGCTGGCGAGTGCTGAACAGGGTAAATTTGTTAGAATTAAACTGAAGGAAAATTTCAGCACACTCAGGTCATAAATGCCAGATAGGCAGCTGGAGAGTGCAGTAATAGCCCTGAGATCAATAGCTCTGGGATCCAAGGAGAAAGGAAAAGCTATGCTTATTGCTGTGGTAGTATGTTTTAAATTTCAAATTGTCACTGGAGACAAAAATGTAGAATGAGGAATGTTAATTTTCATCTTGAGGAGATTCCAAGGATTGAAGAGATACCTAGTGCAGCTGAGATTTTACACAATGCCTCAAACATGTGAAATCTGTTCTGTATGAAGGTGAGATGACATTTAAAAACTGTAGTTTTCCTATGTTCATTCCAAACATTGCCACCCATATTCTATGCTACATCAAGCCTCACTCACCCATAACACTGATGCTCATCGATTTACACCGGTATGAGTCCATTCATACCCTAATTTTAAAACACTCATCCTTCAAATTCATATCCCTTCATGGTACTCACTCATCTGCATTTCTGCTCCCCTCTTCTCACCACTGACAGGGCAAGTTTTGGAATTCTTTCCACCTCCCTCTCCTCCTTTGAGATCCATGCGTGCCTTTAAGAAATGTATGTGTCTCAGGTTTCTGGTGCAGGATTATTTTTAGCAGTCAGTTCTATTTGTTGGTGCTGCTTCGTCCGTAACCAACAGCCCCTGTTGATACTGCAGAAGTATAATTGGTTGTAATTGCTAGAATTTATGTTGTAATCTGGACTAATGAAGTTCTGTTATTTTAGTGTTTTCCCCTGGGGTTTTTCAGTGTAGGTCTTGATTAGGTTGATTGACAGGAAAAATCATGTGACTGGGCAGGGTTAGGCTTACACAGATAAATCAAGTCAGTTGCTTCTTATGATGTTTAGAGAGAGGTATCTGTCTGTGCCTCTGTTTCGCTTTCTGGATCTGGAGACTGGGATCTCCCAGGAAATACATTTCTTGCTTTGAGGGCTGCTGTATGGGTGATAGCAGACAAGTGTCCTGTATCTGTCCAGAGAGGTTAAAAGGCTGGCAATCTAGCATCCACGTGAGCCTTTTTTTCCTGCTAAGTTATTATGGAGAGGGATTTATGTTTGTGGGGATATTGCTTACATTGAAACTACAGAGATAAGAACATAAGAAATAGGAGCAGGAGTAGGCCATCTAGCCCTTCGAGCCTGCCCCGCCATTCAATAAGATCATGGCTGATCTGTCGTGGCTCAGTTCCACATTCCCGCCCTCTCCCCATAACCCTTAATCCCCTCGCTTATCAAAAACCCATCAACCCGTGTCTTAAAAATATTTAGCAAGGCAGCCTCCACCACCTCAACGGGCAGAGAATTCCAGAGATTCACCACCCTTTGAGTGAAGAAGTTCCTTCTCAACTCCGTTCTAAACCGCTCCCCCTTTATCTTGAGGCTGTGCCCCCTAGTCCTACTGTCCTTGCTGAGCGGGAAGAGTCTCTCCACCTCTATCCTATCCATCCCATTCATCATCTTATACGTCTCAATGAGATCTCCCCTCATTCTTCTAAACTCTAACGAGTACAAGCCTAGTTTATTCAGCCTCTCCTATAGCTCAACCCCCTCAACTCCGGCATCAGCCTAGTAAACCTCCTCTGCACTCCCTCCAAGGCCAAAACATCCTTGCGTAAGTGCGGCGACCAAAACTGCACACAGTACTCCAGCTGCGGCCTCACCAGTGCCCTATACAGCTGCAGCAAGACCTCCCTACTTTTATATTCAATCCCCCTCACTATGAAGGCCAGCATCCCACTAGCCTTCCTGCACCTGCAGGCTGGGATTTTGCGGCTCATGCACAAGGACCCCGAGGTCCCTCTGCACCGTCGCCTGCTGCAGTTTTTCTCCACGTAAGTAATAGTCCTTCCTACCATTATTCCTACCAAAGTGGACCACCTTGCACTTGCCAACATTAAATTCCATTTGCCAGTTCCTGGCCCATTCGCCCAGCCTATCTAGATCCTTCTGCAGACTCTCCACACCCTCCGCGCAATTTGCCGTTCCACCAATTTTGGTGTCATCAGCAAATTTCGACACCATACACTCGGTTCCCTCCTCCAGATCATCTATATAAATGGTAAATAGCTGAGGCCCCAGGACCGACCCCTGGGGCACTCCACTAGTCACCAACCGCCAATCTGAATAACACCCATTGACCCCCACTCTCTGCCTCCTATTTGACAGCCAATCCTCTATCCACACTAACACCCTACCCCCAACTCCATGCCCCCTTACCTTCTGCAATAACCTCTTGTGAGGTAACTTGTCAAACGCCTTCTGAAAAATCAAGAAAGACCACATCCACCGGCTCTCCTCTATCCACCGCCCTAGACACATCCTCATAGAACTCCAATTCGTCAGACACAACTTCCCCTTAACGAAACCGTGCTGCGTCTGCTCTATCAAGCAATTCCCCTCAAGATGCCTCGCTATTTCCTCTTTGATGACAGATTCTAACATTTTACCTACAACAGACGTTAAACTAACCGGCCTATAATTCCCTGCCTTTTGCCTGGCACCCTTCTTAAACAACGGCGTAACATTAGCCGTTTTCCAATCTTCCGGCACTTCCCCGGAATCCAGCGACGTTTGGAAAATAACCACCAAGGCATCCACTATCACCTCCGCCATTTCTTTCAGAACCCTTGGATGCATTCCATCCGGTCCTGGGGACTTGTCCACAATCAGTCCCTCCAGTCTGTCGAGCACCGCCTCTCTAGTAACAATAATGTCATTGAGACTCTCCAGTCCTACCATCTTTCCATCGTTAACACCCGGCAAATTATTCACGTCCTCCTCCGTGAAGACCGAAACAAAAAAGTTATTCAAGGCCTCAGCCATTTCCCCATCCCCTACCATTAAGTCCCCCCTCTCATCCTCTAAGGGTCCAACGTTCACCCTAGCCAGCCTCTTCCTTTTTATATATTTATAAAAACTCTTGGTATCCTTTTTTATATTAAGCGCTAGCTCAGCTTCATAGTTTCTCCTACCCTTCTTTATCAACTTCTTTGTCAATCTTTGTTGACATTTAAACCTCTCCCAATCCTCTTCTCGCCCACTACTCTTAGCTACTCCAAACGCCTCCGCTTTTAATTTAACACTTCCCTTCACCTCCTTCGTTATCCACGGCTTATTACCTCTCCTCCTACTGTCCTTTTTAACCATTGGAATAAATTTCTGCTGAGCACCATGAAAGATCTCCTTAAAGATCCTCCACTGCTCCTCAGCAGACCTACCTTCCAACGCGCTCCTCCAGTCAACATTCGTCAATTCTTCTCTCATCCTACCGTACTCCCCTCTGTTCAAACAAAGGACGCGTGTCCGGGAACCCACTTTCTCCTCCTCCATCTGCACCAGAAACTCCACCATACAATGATCACTCTCCCCAAGAGGATCCTTCACCGCAAGGTCCCTAATTCTACCCGCCTCGTTACATAACACCAGATCCAAGATAGCTCGCTCCCTCGTCAGCTCCAACACACATTGTTCAAGGAAACTATCCCGGCAGCATTCTAAGAACTCCTCCTCGAGCCCACCGCGTCCAACATGGGTCGACCAATCAATATGTAGATTGAAATCCCCCATAATTATCGCCGTCCCATTCCTGCACGCCGCACTTATTTGCGTGTTAACAGCCCGCCCCACCTCCAGATCATTATTTGGGGGCCTATAAACGTCACCCACCAGCGTCTTCCTCCCTTTGCTGTTCCTAATCTCCACCCACAACGATTCCACTTTCTGCTCTTTGGTTCCTATATCATCCCTTGCTACCACCCTGATGCTATCCTTAATCAACAGAGCTACGCCCCCCTCCTTTTTCCTCCCGCCTATCCTTCCTAAACACTTGATACCCCTGGACATTCAGCTCCCAGTCCCTGTCACCTTGCAGCCACGTCTCTGTAATGGCCACCAGATCTTATCCATTTGTGCTGATCTGCGCCACCAGCTCATCCACTTTATTCCAAATGCTTCGTGCATTTAGATAAAGTGCCTTACTAGCTGTTAAGAAGCATACCATGTCCTGTTTGAGTATTTCAATTGATACAAGTTTTTTTTGTTATATTTTAATGGCGTTGTGAAATAAAGTTTGTTTTAATAAAAGCTTCCTAGGTGTGTCAACAGAATCACACCTGAAGTGAAATACCTTATTCTCACGCTAAAGCCAAAATTAAAAAAAGTGGGGTCACAACATACCTTGGAGACTTTTTTTGATCTGGTCCCAAATACCCATCAGTTTTTAGTTGTCTTAACACGAGATATGGAGAAATGATTTCACTCAGAGGATTGTGATCTTTGGAATTCTCTATCTCAGAGGGTTATGGATGCTCTACTGTTGAATATGTTTAAGGCTAGGATAGATTTGGTCTCAGAAAGTGAGTGGGAAAATGGAGCTAAAGCCCAAGATGAGTCACGAACGTACTGATTTGTGGAGCAGGCTTGCTGGGTCATGTAGCCAAATCCTGTTTTGATTTCTTACATTTTTATTTTTGGCTCTGCATCAATTTATGTCTGATCATACTTCTGTGTAATGCCTTAGTCATAGTCATAGAGTGAGAGTCATACAGCACAAAATAGGCCCCTATGCCCATCAAGTCTGCACCAAAAATAACTACCACTAAAGTCGCACTAATCCCATTTTCCAGCATTTGTCCCATATCCTTGAAATGTTACAATGTTTCAAGTGCTCATTCAAATACTTTCTAAATGTTCTAAGATGTCTAGCCTTCACCATCTTCCCAGACAGTGCATCCCAGATTCCTACTAACCTGAGGGAAAAATATTTTATCAAATTCCCTCCGAGTCTCCTGCTCCTTACCCCAAACTATGTCCCCTTGCGATTAAGCTCTCAACCATGGGGAACAGCAGCTTCTTATTCACCCTGTCCATATACCTCCATCTTATACACTCCAATCATGCCTACTCTCAGCCTTCTCTGCTCTAAAGAAAACATTCCAAACTTATTCAATCTCTCCTTATAGCTCAAGTGCTCCATCCCAGGCAACATTCTGCTGAATTTCCTCTGCACCTCCTCAAGTGCAATAATATTCTTTATATATAGTGAGGTGACCAGAACTGCACACAGTTCTTCAGCTGTGGCCTATCCAATTTTCTGTACAGCTCCTTGCTCTTATACTCTGGCTTTCATCAGTCATGGCACAGTGTCCCATATGCCTTCTTAACTATTCTATTCACCTGCTCTGCTGTCTTCAGGGATCTCCAAATAAGCACCCCAAAATCCATTTGTTCCTCTGAGCTTCCAAATATCCTGCCATTCATTAGATACGTCCTTGTTTCATTACATTTCCCAAAGTGCATCCTCTTTGTACTCAGAGTTAAATACCATCTGCAACTGCTCTGCACATCTGACCAACTCATCCTGTAACTTACAACTTTCTTCTTCACAAATAACCACGCTTCCAATCTTGATGTCATCTGCAAACTTATTTATCATGCCCACTCCCCACATTTTCATTTATGTATGTAAACAATAAGGGTCCCAGCAATAAGCCTTATTGTATGCCACTGGATACCAGCTTTAAGTCGCTAAAATAGCCTTCTAACACCACCAATTGTGTCCTATTACTAAGTCAGTTTCAAATCCATCTCACCAAGTTTCCCTGAATTGCACGTGCTTCAATCTTCTTAACCAGTCTCCCACGTGGGACCATGTCAAAGGCTTTGCTAAAGTCCAAATAAATGACATCAACTACACTTCCGTCATCCACACACTTGATCAAATTTGTTAGGCATGGCCTCCCTCTGACAAAGCCATGTTAACTATCCTTAATTAACTCACACTTTCCAAGTGGGGATTAATTCTCGCCTATGGAAATTTCTCTACTAGTTTCCCTGTCACTGAAGGGAGACTGACCGGTTCATAGTTTCCTGGCTCATCTCTATCGCCCTTCTTGAATAGTGGAACTACATTAGTCATCCTCCAGACCTCTGACATTTCTCCCATGGCCAGAGAGGGATTAAAAATGTGTCGGCGGCCCTGCAATTTTCTGCCTTACCTACCACAGCAGTCCAGGACGTAATTCATCCAGGCCTAGAAATTTGTCCATTTTTAAGCCCATAGAGTCTCCAATAACTCCTCACTTCCTATGTCAAACTGTGCAATTTCCTCACAGTCTCTTTTAAATTCTGTACCTTCATTCTCCTTTTCTTGAATGAAGACCGATGAGCAGTATGCACTTAACACCCTTTCAATATCCTGAGGCTTCACACACAGATTACCCCCTTGGTCTTTAACAGGCCTTACTCTTTACCTGGTTAGCCTCTTTCCTTTAATGTATTTATAAAACAACTTTGGATTCTCCCTAATCCTGTTCACAAGTCCTTTTTCATGCCGTAGAATATTTTCATATGTTAAAAGCGCAACATAAATGCAAGTGGTTATTGTTCATGTTTGGTTGCGTGGTCTAGTTTTGCATTTGGTAGCTTCATATTTATAATTTTCAAATCTATAATTTTCAGTATGGCAGGCCTTAGGCCAATAATGTCTTGGATGCATTCTGCAGACTGTGCATCAGGCTGTGGAGACACTTACATTTAAATTAATTAGCTGCTCGATTGTACAGCTAGACTGCCTCAGCTGTGCTTTAGCCACATCACCGTTTACAACAGATGATAAAGAGAAGGCTGAATTGGACAAACATCATTCTCTTCAACTGCTGGAGGCAGAGCCTTCTGGTCCTGGTACTTTCAGCACATCACCAGCAACGTGCCTTGCATAAAATAAAATTGCACAGATGAACTGACCTTAACTCACATTGCCTTCTGCCATCAGCTCACTTGTGCCAAGGCACAGGCAGCATTGTGAGCAGGATGTGCTTTCTGTCACCTGCCGTCAACAAGAAAAGTGGTGGGCACATTTCTAGAACCCATTAGGCTCTAGCATATGCTGCCTATTCAGGAGGCTCTGAATACAAAATACAACTTGGTTAGAAAACATTTGAGTCATAATCCATTGGCGCATTTCGGCTACAATGACTAAAATCCAAAATACCTTGTGTATTTGGAAATCAATGGCACCAGTATGTCTGCTGTTAGTACAATTAATACAGTCCCTTGATAGACAACAGTAAAAAAAATTTGTTTACTGATTTGTGTGTGTCAGCTGTGGTAGTGTTCTGTTCAAGGCCCACTCCAGAGACTGCAGCACAAAAGCTAATCTGACATTCAGCTACAAGGTTAAAATTAAGGCTGTTCCCCTTGCAGCAAAAGGAGTTTGAGGGGAGATTTGATGGAAGTATACAAGATTATGGCAATTTTACTTTATCTAAACAAAGAAAAGTTGCTTCCTTGACAAATGGGCTGGGATTAGTGGGGTGGGGGACAGAGTTAACATTATGCAGCAGATGGTTATGAGCTGGAACTCGCCATCTATGAGGGTGGATAAGATGGAAATGATCAATGATTTGAAAAGAAAATTGGACAGGCATTTGACTGCATTAATCCTGCAGGACGAGATAGAGCGAGGAAATAAGATTAATCAAATAACCGTTTGAAGAGGCAACATGGGTTCAATGGGATTTTAAAATTCATTTACAGGATGTGGGCATCACTGGCTAGGCCACAAGTTAGAATCATAGAATCCCTACAATGCAGAAACAGGCCATTGGGCCCATCGAGTCTGCACCGACCATAATTCCACCCAGGCCCTACCGCCATATCCCTATTTATTTACCCGCTAGTGCCAAGGCATCTCAGGACACTAAAGGAGCATATTTTTTTTAGCATGGCCAATTGACCTAACCCACACATCTTTGGACTGTGGGAAGAAACCGGAGCACCTGGAGGAAACCCATACGGACACGAGGAGAATGTGCAAACTCCACACAGACAGTGACCCAAGCCAAGAATTGAACCCAGGTCCCTGGAATTGTGAAGCAGCAGTGCTAACCACTGTAAATGGTCACTGCTTGGCACTTGTGTAGCACAGATGTTACTTACCACTTGTCAGCACAAGTCTGGATTTTGTCCAGATCTTGCTGCTTTTGGAAATGGATTGTTTCAATTCCCACTGTCTCCAGTTTTGCAAGGGTTCCTTCATGTCATACTTGGTCAAATATTCCTTGACGTTAAGGGCAGTCACTCTCACCTCACCTCTGGTATTCAGTTGTTTGGTTCGTGTTTGAACCAAGGTTATAATACGGTCAACCTGGCAGAATGCAAACTGAGCTTCAATGACCAGGTTATTGCGAAACAAAGTGTTACTTATTCGATGGCCCTGTCGATGACACCTCATGACCCAGAGTAGGCTGATGGGACAATAATTGACTGGGTTGGATTTGTTCTGCTTTTTGTGTGCCAGACATAACTGGGTAAATTTTTCACATTGCTGGGTAGATGCTAGTGTTGTAGCTGTACCAGAACAGGCTGTCTAAGGGTGCAGCAAGCTCTAGAGTACTATTGCCGGAATATTGTCAGGACCCATTGCTTTTGTAGTGTCTAATGGCTTCAGAGTTTCTTGATATCATCTGGAGTGAATCGAATTGGCTGAAGTCTGGCAACTATGATGTTGGGGATCTCCATGTCTGGAGATCCCCAGCATCAAAAGGAGGCCAAGGTGGGTCATCCACTCATTGAGGATTGCTGTAAATGCTTCAGACTTATCTTCTGTACTGCATTGCTGTATTCCTCCATTATTTGTGCAGCCTCTTCTGAGACTTGTTTAATTGTCCATGACCATTCATGGACAGATGTGGCAGGACTGAACAGCTTAGATGTGATCCATTGGTTGTGGAGTGGCTTAACTCAAACCAGGTTTTTACTTGCTGCTTTTAAAGTTTATTAGTCACAAATAAGGCTTACATTAACACTACAAAGAAATTACTGTGAAATTCCCCTAGTCGCCACAGTCCAGATCCTGTTCGACTCAATGTATGTCTTTCAGAATGTGGGAGGAGGCTGGAGCACCCGGAGGAAACCCATGCAAACACGGGGAGAATGTGCAAACTCCACACAGACAGTGACCCAAGGCAAGAATCAAACTCGGGTTCCTGGCGCTGTGAAACAGCAGTGCTAACCACTGTGCTATCGTGCTGCCCCTTATGCTGGTTGGCATACAAGTTGTCCTGAGTTGTAACCTCATCAGATTGACACCTCATTTTTACTTATGTCTGGTGTTTCTCCTGGCATGTCCTCCTGCACTTTACATTTAACCAAGGTTCGTCCTCTGGCTTGGTGATAATGGTAGAATAGGGATATATGCTGGGGTTACCATGAGACTACAGATTGCGGTTAAGTACAATGCTGCTGCTGCTGATGGCCCACAGCGCCTCGAGTTGTTGGGATAGATTTCAAATGAATTCCATTTACAAAGTGGCAGTGCCACACAACACAATGAGGGTATCCTCCATGTGAAGACAGGACTTTGTCACCACCAGGATTGTGTGGTGGTCACTCTTACCGATGCTGTCATGGGCAGATGCATCTGTGACAGCCAAGTTGGTGAGGATGAGGTCAAATATGTTTTCCCCCCCGCTTGTTGGCTCCCTGACCACCTACCAGAGCTACGTCCTTCAGGACGTGGCCAGTTTAGTCTGCGGTGGTGCTACCAAGACACTGTGCCCTTGCTACCATCACTGCTTCCTCCAAGTGGTGTTCAACATGGAAGAGCACTGATTCATCAACTGCAGTGGTTGGAGGTGATAATCAGCAGGTGACTTCCTTGCCCATGCTTAACCTGATGCCAGGAGACATCGTGAGGTCCAGAGTTGATATTGAGGATTCTCAGGGCAACTCCTTCCCATCTGTGCCATAAACACAACCAGCGACAGTGGACATGACCAGAAACTGGGATGGTGGTATCTAGGACCTTATCTATAAAGTATGGTTCAGTGACTATGACTAAGTCGAGCTCTTTCAAGTTTGGGACTAGTCCCCTAACATTAGTAAGGAGGTTTGCAGAGAGGCTGGAACTGGGTTTGCCATTATTGTTTCTGGTGCCTGGGTCAATGCCAGGTAGTCCGATTGGTTTCATTCCTTCGGATTGACCTTGAATCAGTTCGATATTACTGAGTGGCTTGCTATGCCATTTCGGTGTCAACCACATTACAATGGGTTTGGAGTCACATGTAGGCCAGACCCAGATGAGGATAGTAGATTTCCTTAAAAAGGATAGTAGTGAATCAAGTGGGTTTTTATAAAAAAAATGACAGTGCCATGGTCATCAATAGACTATTAATTCCAGATTTTTGTTGAATTCAAATCCCATCTGCAATGGTGGAATTTTAACCTGGGTCCCCAAAGCATTACCCCAGGTCTCTGGATTACTAGCCCAGTGACCATACCACTACATCAGTGCCTTGAAAGGCCTCCTCTGTGCCATAATAACTCTAAGACACCACTACAATGCTGAAATATTGCACTGTCAGAGGTTCAGTCTTTCAAATTGGACACAGAACCAAGAACGTATATAGTCTTTCAAGTGGATGTAAAAAAAATCCCATGATACTATTTTGAAGAAGAGCAGAGAGTTCTCTGCAGTGACCTAACTTAAATTTGTTCTGCAACCATCATTAGATGAAATTATCTGTTATATAGCATCAGTGCCTCTGGAATTCACTATATGGCAATTTGACTGTTACATTTCTTGACAACAGGAATTACACTTCTAAAGTATTTAACTGGCTATAAAATGATTTGGATTACCCCAAGGTTGTAAAGATGCTTTTATAACTGCAAGTCTTTCTTTCCTGGTGCTCGACCATTGAATAAAATAATAAACAAAACTGTTCAGGTCCAGGGACCTAAGTGGATAGGACTTCCCTCAATAGTGCACTGCAGGGCTGCCTAAGACTACGGCCGAGATTTTCACTCCTGAGGTGGCGCGCCAAGTCAGGAAATTTTCCGCCTTGGGAGAAACAGCCCCAAATGACTTTGGTGCTCTGAGATGTAGTAAAAGTAGTTAGGCCCGCTAGCCTTCAAACCTTCACCCACTCTCTGTGCTATCACCCACATCTACATTCATGCCAACCCATGTATCTCTATCCAGTCCCACTGCCCTTCACACCAACCTAAGCCCCTCTACCCATAGCCCATGTCCCCTCAATTTCCACACCAATGACTCTTCCCACTTATAGATCTTATGAAAGCTTAGTGCCAACTCATGCCAAGCGATACCCCACCATCACCCTTACACACTCCATGCCTTCTCAACCAGTATTCCCCAAGGCATGCCTCCAGAACCATATTGGATTAAATTAAATATAGTTTCATGTATCTTTTATAAACCTCACGACATAAACAAATACAAATACACTCATTGATAAAAGCCCATTCTATACAGTTAAACTCCTTCAAGTATGTAATCTCTTATAAAAAGAAGCATTTACATTCAAAGTCCTACATCAAAGATAGCTAAACGCTTCATAACCTCTTGGGAGTTTTCATTCAAATTGTTCACTTGCAGCCATCCAATGCTATAACCGTAAGATATAGGAGCAGAATTAGGCCAGTTATCCCACTGAATGGCAGAGCAGACTCAATCATGGCTGATATTTTTCTCATCCCCATTTTCCTGCCTTTTTCCCATAACACCTGATCCACTTATCAATCAAGAACTGATCTATCTCTGTCTTAAAGACATTGAATGACCTGGCCTCCACAGCCTTCTGTGGCAAGGAGTTCCACAGATTCACCACTCCCTGGCTGAAGAAATTCCTCATCTCAGTTTTGAAGGATCATCCCTTTAGCCTGAGGTTGTGCCCTCTGGTTCTAATTTTTCCTACTAGTGGAAAGGTCCTCTCCATGTCCACTCTATCCAGGCCTTGCAGTATCCTTAAGCTCTTCATTCCAGGAATCATTCTTCTGAACCTCCTCTGGACCCTTTCCAAGGCCAGTGCAGCCTTACTTACATATGAGGCCCAGAAGTGTTCACAATACGCCAAATGGCATCTGATCAGATAATGATGAGTTATGCAAGCCATCAAGCAGTACTAAAACTGTAATGATAGCACAAACAATTATTGAAATTGCAAGCAACACTTTTTTTTCCCCCAGAGAGACCATCCACTATTTTCCAACAATGGCTAAAGAATCGTGAACTGTGCGCACCCGAGTTTCTGCCTGCTGAATATTACCTAAAATATTTGTCCACTTTCCCAATAAAAGTATAATATAATCTGGAATGGAAGGTCAAGAATGGACTTTAAATACTTCGGGTTCTCCTATTTCACACCACAGCCTGCTAAAAATAGCTCTTAAGTCCAATGTAGAGCTGCACAGCAGTTTCAATCCTGTTCTATTCAACTGGCGATTTGTCCATTCCAGAATAAGTAATTGTCATTTTTGCAACTTACAGAATGCTGCGACTAAAGAGCGTTTGTTGCTTTCACCAATCTACAAAAATATTAACTGTACGGTATTAAGAGATTTTATCCATCTGCATAAAATACTTAATGTGACCATTTTTATCAGACAAATAACCTGCTGCACCTTATACTGGCTTGTTCAATCAAGGCATTAAAACTGAAAACAGCAGAGAGGCAGTAGTTGTCCAGTCATAATTTGGATATCTATTTAATTTTTAAACTGGAAAGTGCCCCAGGAGAAATGCACAGTGTTTCCTGCCAATAGATTAAAAAAAAAATCTATATTTTGACTCAACTGCCAAAAAGAGTTTAAAAAAGGCAAATGCAAAGTTATCCAATTATTTTAGACTTACCTTTTTGTAATTGGCCACCAGATCTGCAGCTGTGACATTCCTGAAGATATTATCACTGTTCACAGACATGCTGCGGCAGTCTTACATTCCACAAACATCTCATGAGGACTTCAGTTTACATTTGTTAAGTAGAATTACTTCACCTCAGTCAGGACTAAAGCTATTTGAGTTTTATCACCACTTTTGGTTGTTTCTTTGCTTGTTGTTCTCTTACAAGAATATGCAGCTTTCAGAATAAAATCCTAGAAACAGTATTTGGGAACTTCCATTTACAGTTCCAATCGAACAAACTCCTGAACTCATTCACTTTTACCTCACACCATGCTGCGAGGCTGGTTGGACAGAAATACTGATACCTTAGTAGGCTCTGGCCTGTTAGGAGCCTAGGCCTCCCTGCTGTCAGCTGAGACTTTGTTCACAACAAATCCTGTTGAAATTCCCTGCTAAGTAATCTCCACAGTATATGCTTTGACCGAATAAAGGAAAAGCCTTCCTTTTGAGCTGCTGCCAGTTGACTGCACCCAGAATTCATTGCTAGTAGACTATATTGGTGCTAAATGCGAAAGGCAGATTTCCCCCCCCCCGCCCCCCTCATGGTTACTATGTGATAAAAATAGATTGAATACAGTCTAGCAATCACTAGGGCTCAGCAGACTTCTCCTGGATAGCTGATGGAAACTAACAGTAACATAACATGACTAAACCAGCCAAGAACGTCCAAGCATATGGATAGGCTATTTGACAGATTATAAGCATCTACAACGGTGCACAAATTTTAAGAGCACAACATTACGCTTGAGCTGAAAGCAAAGGAATTTACTAAACAGCACAGCAGGCCATGGTTAGGGTCTTATTCAAAGCACACTATCATTAAACAGAAAGAGCTCATTAAATATCAATAGCTTTAAAACAGAAACAAAATATTCCAGCAGCTGCTTGAAGGATGCAGCAATGGTGAGTGAGGCTGAACTCTCTCCCAGGAAGGCTGATGGGAGGTTGCACTGTATTTCTCTCTTTTTCTTCTTGCTCTTGCTGGTTAGAGGTTGCTAAATACAGCAGCTATTCTCCAGTGAGAGCGTACAGCCACAGCTACACATCGTAGAACAGCATCAGATTGGTAATGAAGTTATTCGCTTATCGTATTTTCAACTGGGCTGATTGCAATAATTTCCCCTCAAACAAAAAAAAAATCAAAATACAATCCTTGGATTGGCGGGGGGCGGGGGGGAGAGGGAGAGTGTGAGAGAGAGAGAGAGAGAGGGAGAGGGAGAGGGAGAGGGAGAGGGTGGGAGGAGGAGGAGGAGAGACGGGGCGGGGATGACTGCTGAGCTTCACTTATGCAAGAGCTTGTTTTGGGGGCTGAAAATATAAATTTCAGATCATGCAAAGCAAACTTTGTAAACTTAATTTCTTGATCCAAATAGTGATCTTGAACAGGTTTTTAATCAGCATTTCTTACATTCTCTGCTCATTGTGGCACGTAAATTGCTGTATAAAATTGTATTTGGTGTAATTTCAATTCGTATAGTTTCATATTTGATAAATGTGCCCTGTCTGCAATAAACTGGAAAATCATTTTTGTTTACTAGAAATATTTTATGACAATGTTCAAAATATAACAGGACATTTCGTATTTCATTACATTTGTCTTGCTATAGAGCTAATCTAAGAATAATTGATATACCGAGGCTTGCAAATTTCATAATCAGGTCCATTTAGAATCATTTAAAGTCAGCTGACAGGTGAATCATAACCCTGCACTCAGTTAATCATGAGGGAGACACAAGAATTACAAATGAAAGCATTTCTGCAGTGGCTTATCTGTTCACACCAGTTTGTAGCTGTCATATTTCTGCACTGCAGATGGGTTTAAGCACTTACACAATCAATAAAAAAAGATGCTCAAAAAGGTCTCCATCGAAGGAAGCTCTCTAAAACAATTAGATTAAAAAGGCTGAGTCATCCATAGTAAATGCATCATGGAAACTCAAGGGCCGACACACAAATAATTTAAAGGGAGATTTTGCTTTCCCATTACAGGAAAATGCAGCTGACTTGCAACCAGTACAGCTATTGAAGGAAAATGGATCGGTCAAAGCAACGTTGGTTAACAATGTTTAAAGCTTCAACGGGCTCAAGTACACCAACAAAAAAGGATCTTTGCCACAAAGATACCTTAGGTCTGTCAATCTGAAATTTACCCCCAAAATTATGCTTCCATTATAACTGCTGTATAAAAAGTAGATTAAGAAAAAAATTTTATGTAATGCTACATTAACTTGTGCACAAGATTTCAAAATATTTCTACCATTTACATATCTTTTAGTGCACTGTACAAAGGCAAAATACTTCAAATATGCACTGTTTCAGGAAGTATTAATAGGCAGTTTTGAGGCAAGGTTAAATTACAGAGTGACCTGGTCAATATCAGTCCATGCTACAAACTCAGCAATGCAACCTTCTTGGCCACTTAGGAGATTCTTCATTTTATGTCAACAAGCCTTAGAATGCAACAGTCACAATGACTATACAGGGCAAAACAGTCGGTTTTCTCATGCATGATTTACAAACCTAATAATTCTCAAGTTAAACAACATCTCTACAGAAGGTTCTGTGAAGCCTAATACCAGGCCTACAGGAAACCTCAAGGCATCTGAAGGGAGTTAAACATTATCCCTTTTCACAAGCTGAAATCCCCACTTATTTCAGCAATCTTGAGGGATGTGCCCAGAGGATGTGAAAGTTTTTTTCCCCCCATCAAGGTTCCCATTTTTGTCTCTAGCAGCACTTATAATCTAATACCAAATGGAGGATTGAAAAATCACATCCTGGTTATGTTACAGAATTTATTTGGAATCTGCATATTTTAGTCTGCTTGATTATGGATGTGATTTACATGGAAAGATAGGGAGGTACACAGCTGGAAAACTCTGCAATTCATCTCAAAAACTAATAGTCGTCAATCATCCACAGCTTCACAGACACCAGCAATTTACCAAATTGTTCACATGGTCTGCCTTCACTATCATATTCCACGTGCTTCCAGCTTCCAGTGTGGAACAGTTAACTCTTCATATCCCTTCCTCTGGGTGTGATCTTACTGGCTTTTCCCGCTGGTCAATTGACTAGTTGTGCAGGTAAAATAGCGAGAAGTGAAAAATCAGGATCCCACCTGGTTTCTCACCTCTGGCGATCTTATTGGCACTGATTTGGTAGCAAAATCGGCTTCCTGCCCAGAAGGAGTGTGACATCTCCAGCATGTCATAAGTGAGTTTGGGATGCTATGATCTGGGTTCACTTGGACTTATCCCTTCACTGGCAGGAATCTGGTATGGTCTCCACCAGCAGGACTGGCGGCCATTGAAACCTCCTCCCCCACCCTCCAAGGTGGTCCAGGACAGGACTGGGCAGTGCCAACATGGAAGTGGCCACCAGGCACCCTGGGTGTTCGTGTGTGTGGGTGTGTGTAGCAGCCGGCTTCACTGGCGCAATTAGGCTCTGTTCCCTCCCTCACTGGCAACAATTCTATCTGACCTTTCTTTTTTTTAAAACTAAGAGCTGTACGATTGTGACTGGGAGCTCACCCAAAAGAAATTAATGTAATTCCCTCCCATTTTCTCACTCGTTCGACACTTAATATTCCACCCACTTGAGTTTGAGACTGCGGCTATCCAAAACATATTCTGATGATTCAATTTAACTATTCTTACCAGTGTCTTCAATATTACCTCCATTAAGCTCTCTTCCCTACACAATAATCAATCCCAGGCTCTTCAGCCTCTTCCGTCGCCTCACATGCCTTAAACTGGCTATCAGTTTGCCTGCCCTGTTCCCCACTACTTCCATTGCCCATGTATTCTGCTTGCAGTTAAAACCAGTCTGTTGTTCATACTGGGCCATTCCTGTCTCAGACAGATCTTCCTGAATTTTTAACCTAGAAACAGCATGGGAGGGTTCATGATCCACAATCTCTAGTAAGGCTCTAAGGAAGAGCCATCAGTTCAAAAACCTGCTATTGCTGGCTGTAGTAATAAAACGTACATATTTCTATGGGAAAGGAGTCTTAGGCCGTATCCCCAATAAGTGACTCAAAAGCTCACACAGAATAGAGATTGACGATGACGACGACAGCTGCTTGTTTCAGTCCATCTTCGAAGGGGCACTAGTGATGGTGGGGAAAAACACCAGTGATTTGGGGGAGGGGGGTAAATCAATAACGATGGGGGATGGGGAAGTAGTAGTGAAGCTGGGATATCAATTTGCATGGACTTAAATATTATCAGGCCTTTATGCCTGATAGTTGCAACCCACCAAAAGCTAAAAATCACAAATGGTTCCAGAATTAGTTAATCCTCAATTGCACAGGCAATAGGATTTTAGAGTTGACAAGAAACTTAAAAAATCAAATTATGTGGATGGCATATATTAGCTGATTGATGACAAGAAGAATTACAAAGAATGATTTGGGAAAATAGATGTGATTTTAACCTATTCATCTGCCAAAACAATTAGGGGAACTGATGATGGTTGAGTTATCCTGAGCTGATGCAGCATATGGCATTTGTATGTGCTATTATCAGATCACTGTACAAGAATGTGTCACATGGATTGCAGGGTATGTTATAGAAAAATGCTAATAATATCTAAACAACTATATAAAAGCAGTTTTGCCTCTATTTTAAATAATTGTTTAATTCCAAACTGAGAAAAACACAACAGGCTTGAAATATAAAAGGTAGCATCACATGAGAAAGTTCACCGTACCCAATACCTATATGTAGGTCAACCAATTTTAAAATTGCAGAGCTCAAGCATCTTCTTAGCTGTTTAGCAGAAACCAGCCATTTGATTTGATTCAATATTCTTGTTACAAAGTTTGCAATATGCGAGGCAATTGTCTGTTTTAAAATGCTAGATTTTAGTTGGGACTTTTACATCCAAAGGATGCTACAGAAACCAAATCATCCACGTCAGCATTCCTAATGTTTGGTACTTGTTTGCCACTAGCCTTTAAAACATGTATCTAGTAATCAATTGCTTAAATTCTTATATACCAGCATGTCCAAACACAAAAATTCATCATAGAGGAAACAGAATGTGTCATATAATGAAATCATGCAGCATAGGAGTCACCATTCTGTCAGAGGCCTTTTCAGAAAGACAGGTTGATGACAGGTCTCCATCTCCCAAAGGATTGGCTGTGAAGTGAAACTTGACTTCATCTATAGGTAAAATCATCTCTAACCAAATGAGTTACGTCAAATTAGATGAGTACGAGAAAACCATAGGATTATTTCACAATCTAGAATTCTCATAAATGAAGTCTGACTGGACAAATGTACAATATGTACATTTTAACAATATGTAATTGCAGCCACCAAAAACACTCAAAATTGTACTCTCTATTCTCCAAAAAACTCAAAATATTATGGCTCAGTCTTTTTGCAATGTGGCCTTGCTTATCAGGACAAGTTTCACATGATCAAATGTTCCACTGTATTAGGACTGGATGCAACTGAAAGAGTCAAAAAAAAGGGAGAAATGGCAAGGCCTGGATCAGACCACCAGCTACAAATTCATAATTCCTCTTTGAAAAGCATACTGAATGAAAATTGAAATAAAAACTTATTCCTAATTGCACTTAAATACTTGGATATCCTCTTGACGAGTCTACAGGACACAGTTCAAGGGCTGGTCTTTATCAGCCAACACAACGGACTAAATGACATCCTTTTTGCTATATATACACATTGTGGACAATGCTGGCCAATACTTAGTTAAACTTAAAGATGTTCAAAAGGGCTGGTTCAGTTCAGAATCAGTCCCTCTGCAGTGATGAAGCAAGCTCCTTTTGGCTGGCAGCAATGCTTACAACTGCTCTGAGCTACTGCAGGCTACTCTTCAGGTAGTGAATAATGGATTAATATGCAAAATATGTGTGTGGGTTGAACTTGTTCTTCCAACTGAAGGTGCCGAAGCATTTCATCATGGCCAGGATCCCCCTTAGAGTTAACATATGACAAATGCTTGCCTGAAGGATTCATTACAGCAGCCTCATTGCTGTGGGCTGAGTAATTCATCTGTAGTTCATACCAGAAAATAGTGCTGGGTGTATATTACAGACAGGATATTGCAGAATATTTTATCTGCAATGGATTATTGATGAGCATTTGTGAGAAGATAACAAATGCCAATATTTAATGTCTCAAGGGATATTAAAAAAGACATGTCATACATTATTTTAGAATATTTATTGTCTCAAAAGATGCAACCACAGAGTAGGGAACCCTAGCTGTTATCAATAAAATTTTTACGAATTGGGGAATAGCATTCAAAGACAATATCAATTAGTTTGTGCTTGCATTACCTCCTTAAAAATATATTTTAAAAAATATTACGGGACCTTCCATGGCATTCCTCCTGGTGATTCAAGAATACGCTTGTATCCATGCAATACACAGTGAGCCATCAGAGCCCCTAATTTATTTGTATGGTATTCTGGGATTTGACAACTGCTTTAGAAATCCAGTTCTACAACTCTGCCCACTTTTGCAGGCGAGCCATGAAAGCCTTGGTCACCATTTAGTGTTTCTCAATCAATGTGCTAACATTTAAAATAAAACTAATATGTACAAGATACTGGGCAGGTTGCAAAAGTCTAAGTTAGGAATGCAGGGCTTGACACTGGTCAGGATGGACTGTAAAGCAATATGGGGGTATTGAGCCTTGAAGGTACTGGACAATGTTGTGGAGGGGAAATGGCAATTTGGCATCGTGGGAAGGAAAGGGTTGGAATGTGGAGTTGGATTCTTCTGGGCCCATCAATAGTGCGTGAGGTATACTGATCAAGACCGAGACTGCGAATGCATGGAATCACTAAGCTGGGAGAATGATGGATGTGCAGCGAGCAGTGATTGCAGCATTAGCCAGTTTGGCCACTGAGAGAATGTCTCTGCTTTGGAAAGGTAGGGTAGCCGATGTTTCTGGGGCCCACCATTAGCAGGAGGGAATTTGTGTATGGAAACGTTGGGAGATGTGGTCCCAGGATCTAGTACTGTAGGTCAAGCAGTCAGAAGCAGAAGTGTGTTAAAGATAAATTTAAAAGGTGCTTGGCCTCGTATACTCCCCATTCCAAGTCAATGCCAACTCATGGTCTCATAGGATTTGTATGGCCCCTCAACTCTCCACGTCAACTCAATCACTTTTCTTGGTCATTCATCTGGTATGCTCCATGTAGCTAACCAATCAGCCATATAAATAACAAATGCTTATGTGAAACTATTGAAAAAATATACTTGCAGTGGAAACAGTTCAGGGAAGGTTCAACTAGGCGGAGTTCTAGGATGAGGCTTTGTCTCATGAGGAAAGACTATGCAGATTGTAACTATATTGAGAGGTGATCTTGTGGAAACACTAAGGGGTTTAACAGGGTAAATGCTGAGAGGAGAGTTTCAAAAAGGGATCTCTCATTTAAGGCAGCGACAAAGAGGAATTTCTTTTCTCAGAGAGAATTCTTTGAAATTCCTGGCCCCAGAGTGCAGGCGAGGCTGAATTAGATAGACATTTGATCAAAGAAGGCAAGAATTATGGGAGACTGACAAAAGTGGAATTAAGGGCAGTCAGATTAGCCATGACTACTTGAATGGTAGTGTAGGCTTGATATATTGAATGACCTACTCCTGCTCCTATTTCTCATCATATGATGGCAGAGGAAATGTGACAGCATTGACAAAATTAATCTGCAGGAATCTAACAGCCAGAATAAATGAATGCTACTCAGAATAGAGGAAGGTTCCAATTGATGCAGATTAGGAGAGAATCCATATATAATATTTGGACTTAAATCATCAGGGATAGAAATCACTAAATTTGGTGACAGTCCAAAAGTAAGAATTTTGGCAAATAAACTGAGTGAGCGGACACAAATATCTTCAGGAAGACAAGTATAAGATAGGCCAGTAAGTGACAAATGCAGTTTCATTTTGATAAGTAAGAGGTGATACATTTTGGAAGGGAAAACTAAAATTAGGATAAAAGTTTAATGGAAAGACACTGACGGCAGTAGATGAATGAGATTCAAATGCATAACTACTGAAAATGACAAAAAGCAACCAGCAGTCTTGTTTTTTTTTCACTACAGTCAGAACCAGTGCCCAGTAGTTAAAGAAGAAACAATGACACATTTATAGGAAACTTTGGTTCAGCCGCGGTTAGAGTACAGAAAGGATATAACCAAAACTATCATACAGTACATGTTTATCAGGATGATATCATGAAAGGGAATAACAAAAGTTAGGATCACTTTCATGGGAGTGAAAAGCTAACAACTACAATAATTTGGATTTACATAACACCTTTAATATTGTAAAACATCCCATTGCAATTTGCAGGGGCATGGTGGCACAGTGGGATGCAGCACAGTGGCATATTGGTTAGCACTGCTGCCTCCCAGCACCAGAGACACAGGTCCCATTCCGGCCTTGTGTTACTATGTGGAGTTTGCACATTCGCTATCTTATACTTGTCTTCCTGTGTAGGTTTCCTCTGGGTGCTCCAGTTTCCTCCCACACTCCAAAAATGTACAAGTTAGGTGGAATGTCCATGCTACAGTTTCCTTTAGTGTCCCAAGACATATAAATTTGGGGGATTAGCGGGCCAAATGTGTAGGATTACGGGGATAGGGCCTGAGTAAAATGCTCTGTCAGAGAGTTGGTGCAGACTCAAGTGGGTCAAATGGCCTCCTTCTGCACTGCTGGGATTCCACAATTATCAAACAAAATTGACCCTGAATTGCAGAGATGGGAAGGGAGGTATTCTTGGTAAAGGCAGGATGTGGGGTTGGGACCTTATCTAGTTTATAATTATGAAGTTTTTTTGATAGGGAAATACCATTAGCACTGGTTCAGCAGATAATGACATATGGTCAATAAAGTAAAAATCCCTCAAGGAGTGAGGAATAGCTTGGTGAATGCCTTTGCATACAGTGTAGTTGGAGCATGGAATATGTCAAAGGGAGTAATTGAGGCAAAAGTCATTCAATCCTTTAAAGAAAATTTGGAAGAAGTTATTTGAAACAGATGAAGATACAAGGTTAAATAGCACAGCACTGGAATTTTGGAGTGCTTCAGCACAATGCTGGTACAAACACAATGGGTCAAGTAGCTTCCATCTGAGCAATGAATCTCAATGCTTTAGAATATCTGAGAAGTCGAGTACAGCTCAGAAACAAAGAGTGACATTCAAGAAATAATATGCACTTCACTTAGCTTTCACAAAGACAATGCTCATCACCAAAATGGATCTCTATAGAAATCTGCTCTTATCTAAATGACAAAATATTAGGATCACAGAGATAAATGGGAGGTAATAGCATAAAGAGCTCTTCTTTCCAAAATCAAATGGTTCAGCAACATACTATCTGAAATCTACTACAAACACCACAAGCTAGCAAAGCAATTGAATAAAAACATAGAGCTTTACAAGCCTTTGTGCCATGTGAATTTCTAATCTTTACCACATGGCCTGTAGGCTTGGTACCGTATGGGCAGAATTTTCACTGGCCTGATCCGCAGGGAAGCAGATTAGTCTGGTGGTGAAAGCAGCACAGAGGGATTAGGATCTGTCAATGGTGTAGCGTTCTGGTGTTGGAAGTTCAGCCACTGGGATCGGTGGGTGAGGTCAGGGCTTGGGGATGGGAAAAATGAGCACCTTGTGCTGGAGAAGCCAGGCTCCAATGGGAGTTGGGGGATAGAATCAGAGGTCTCAAAGCAGATCCAATAGCAGTGAAAGTCCAAAATCTGCATGACAATAAGTCTTGCAAGCTTATTATAAAATTTAAAAGCTCAAAACGATCTACTTTGGTCAGGTTGGTCACCCATCAACATCTTGCTTCAGTTAAGTCTAGGATGAAGCAGCTAGGATCAGGGAACAGATTTCTAAGACTTTAAGTCTGTTTCCAATTGTGTATTTACTGCTTTGCTCAAGATCATACTTATCTGATTTACTGTAGAGCAATGCAGAGTCAAAACAATTTATTAAATGATCTTTGAAATACCTCAGCACTTGTGGGGGTTTCAACACAGATGTTCCTTTTAGGGAGCCCCAGAACCTTTGTAAAACTTTTTCAAACATCTCTGGGCCCTACCAAGAGGCTTGAGCAATCAAAAAGAGTACAAGGATCATTAGTCAGATTATTACAATCAAAGTTAAGTGAAACAAACCATTGAACACTGCACATCCCTTCCTCAAACTGTCTTTTTTCGTTAAAATGAAACCGTGTGTGAAATTGAAGGGGTACAAGATTATTAGCCTATCTGCATCGTTTTAGTCAATATATAATGTGAACTTAAGCAGATTCAGATAAAATTATGTGAGCAAGAGCTGATATTTAAGAGTTATTTCTGTCCCAATTAGTCTAATTGTTTTCAACCAAGCATTTATGAATTCCAGAAATTAGGGTTGCTTATATGGTGTCCATGAACAAACAGCTTCAGCCATTTTATTTTAAAGCCTTAAATAGGAGTCATGTCATCATTTTAAACCAAGCCTGGATGACATTCAGGCTAATGCTTTTTTTTCCCTTATAAAATTGAAGACAGCAAAATAAATGATTACTTGGTAAACCTGACGGATGCAGCTACTGGTAATGTGGGTAATGTCACTGGAAACAATCCCTTTCAGGTTATTCAAAAGCTACAGCTCATAGTTGTTGCTATCTAACCGAAGATTAATTATGCTTTAGCCAGAGCATACAGTTATTAAATTGAAGTACAGAGTGATAAGGAAATGCCACCCATAACATAATGCATTTGTTCAATAATTTTTCAATAATTAAGCACTGTTTGATAGATCTCATTTGTTAGAAATAGATCCATCATTGGAGGCAGATTTTTGTGCAGCACCACTCTCCAGTTAAATATATTTATTAAAAATTGCAAACTGTCCCAGAAACTGCAGCAGAAAATCAATGTGGTAGATGTTTGCAATATATGCTTAGAGCGACGTATAGATTTGTGCTAGGTTTGCCAGTGGAGAAAAAAAGTGCACAGAATTGGAAAACGTTTTTTAGCCATTGTTGGGAATTATAGAAAGGAAACTACTGTAGCTATTCTTAATTTACAAAGTTACCCCACTCCCAAGTCCCCTAAACTTCACTTCCTTTTACTTCTCCTTTGATGAAATATCAATACAGAACAGGAAGTAAAAAAAGAATCACAGGAAATAAGCATCCAGTCTAACTAAAGTAATGTCAATTGGGAACATGTCACAAAGAAATGCAGCTGTAGGACAGGTGCATTTCTGCTTAGAATGAAAACACACCCTTTCCCTACAGAGTTGAAGTCTTATTCCTTTCACCAGTTTCACGACAACTGTTAAATGAAGAGCAGCCTGATGACAAAACAGAAGCAAAAGCCATCACCATTCTCTTCCTGTTGCATCCACTGGCCGGTCTACTGTCACCTTAACTCCAATTCCTGGCTGGCCCCATAATCCTTGATTTTCATCAATCAAAAATCCGTCTAACTCAGTTTTGAATATATTCAATGATTCAGCGTTCACTGCTCTGTGTGTGAAAGAATCACAAAAACTAACAACCCTTAGATAGAAGAAATTTTTATACACAAAAGCATTTATCAGTATTATAAAGAAGACGACAATAGCTAATGTGAATGTTGGTCCCTTGGAAGATGAGGCTGGGGACTTAAGTGGGGAGTGCAGAAATGGCAGACACTACATCAATATTTTCCTTCAGTTTTTACAATGGAGTACACAAGTACCATTCCAATAGTAACAGAAATGCAGAGGTTATAGAAAAGGGAGGAACTTCCAACTATCACTACTAGGGAAAAGTACTGCACCAACTATAGGGATTGAAAGCAGGCAAGACCCTATAATGTAGGCTTGATGGCTTACATTTATAGGGTCTTAAAGGAAGTGGAGTTGGAAATAGTTGATCCATTTGTTACAAAATTCCAATATTCCCTGGATGCTGCTATGGTTCTGGTGGATTGGCAAAAATGCTAATATAGGGCCCTTATTCAGTAAGGCAGGAGGCAAAATGTAAGAAATGATAGGCCAATTAGCTTAACATCTGTCATTGGGAAATTGTTAGAATTCATTATAAAGGAAGTAATAATAGGACATTTAGAAAGTCAAAATGCAATCCATCAGAAACAGCATGGTTTAATGAAGGGTAAATCATGTTTTGAGTAACTTGCTTGGGTTTTTCAAAAATATAATAAGCATTAATGGTGGTCCTATAGATGTAGTAGATCTGGACTTCCAGAAAGCATTTGACAAGGTGCCACACGAAAAGTTAATATACAGGGTTAGTTCACATGGGATTAGGGGTAATTTATTCGTTTGGATAGAGGATTGGCTAACCAACAGAAAGCACAGCATGGAATAAATGGGTCTTTTTCGGGTTGCCAACTATTTACAATCAATATTAATATCTATGTTTGGATGCAGGAATAGTAGATACCACAGCCAAAAATAGATGGGACAGTAAATTACAATAATGAAATAAGAAATTTACAAATGGATATGGATAGGTTAAGTGGATGGTGCAACATTCAGCAGATGGAGTTTAATATGGATGTGTGAGCTTATCAATTTTTGGCAGGAAAAATACAAAAGCAACTTATTATTCAAATGGAGAGAAACTTCGGTGTAGAAGGATCAGGGTGTTCTTGCGCACGTATGGCAAGAAATAAGTATGCAGGTAATAAAGAAGACAAATAGGGGCAGCACAGTGGTTAGCACTGCTGCCTCACAGCAACAGGTGCCTGGGTTCAATTCTGGCCTTAGGTCATTGAGCAGACTCGACACAGACATCCTCCCACAGTCCAAAGCTGTGCAGGCTAGGTTGATTTGCCATGCTAAATTGACCTTAGTGTCAGGAGATTAGCAGGAGAAACGTGTGGGGTTGTGGGAATAAAGCCTGGGTGGGATTCTGGTCGATGCAGACTTGTCAAGCCAAATATTCTCCTTCTGCTATAGGGAAGCTGTGAATTTTGGCATTTATTGCTAAAGAAATAGAATATAAAAGTAATAAAATGTTGCTAGTACTGTCCAAATCAGTGAGAGCGCAATTAGAGTATCGTGCACCATTTTGATCCCCTTGCTCAAGGGATATAATTGTATTGGAGGCAGTTTAGAGGAAGCTCACTAGATTGATTCCAGAGATAAGGGGTTTGTCTTATGAAGAGCAATTGGGTTGCTTAAGCCTATACTCCCTGAAGAAAATATCTAATTGAGGCGTACAAGATGATGACAGGCACTGACAATGTAGATGTGGAGAGTGGAGAGGATGCTTCCTCTCTAGGGCAATTTAGAACAATAGGTCATGGTTTTAGGATAAAGGGGTGGCAGGTTTAAATCAGAGATGAGAAGTTACTTCTCAAAAACTTGTGAATCTGGAATTCACTACCCAAAGCATTGTAGATGCCAGGACTTGGGAGTAAATCCAAGAAAGAGGCAGAGGGATTTTTAATTAGTAAGGGTTTGAAGGGCTATGGTGAACAGACAGAAAAGTAGAGTTGAGGCTGAGATTATATCAGTCATGATCATATTAAATGGCGGAACAGGTCAGAGTTGTTAAATTGCCTACTCCACCTCCTAATTTTTATGATTCATCAGCACCATCTTAAATAGGACACTTATTATTTTGAAACTCTACCCCCTAGTTCTGGATATCCCCTATGGGGAGAAAACATTTTCTCAACATCTACCCTGTCACGCCTCCTCAGAAATCTTTTCTGTTTCAATTAAATCACCTCTCTTTCTTCTAAACTCCAATGATGTTAGGCCCAATTTGCTCAACCTTTTTTCATAAGATCCCTCATCCCAGGAATCAGTCTATTGAACCTTCTTTTAACTCCTTCCAATAGTAATGCCTTAGGTAAGGTGACCAAAAACTGTACACAGTAGCATGGTGACTGCAGTAATTGTGACTCAATCCAACATTTCCCCCGAAAACTGAGGATAGCCAATGGTGTGCCCAAGATTTGATTTGTACTGACCAATTCAAACTCTAAAGCATTTAAAACCAATATGAGAAGCAATGCTGTTAATGTACCCTTGTACAAAACTACACAATTTTTTTTCCCTCTTTAAAGGTATCAACTTTGACTGATTAAATATTAGACTGTCTTCCTAACTGGAAAGTTAACAAATAACTGTCGAGAAATAAAGCTAATATATTCAAAAGTAAGCCATTAAAAAAAGCTTTACTATAAAATTGGATTTGTTGTTGTGCCCTTTATGACATTCCAAACAGTCCCAGAATGCATCAAAACATTCCTATGATCAACAAAACAATTCAGAGAAAAGTGCGTAGGTTCAAACAAATCATTCAGCTCCTTCTTATGCGATAAACAATGCCTGCTTTATGTGGTCAAATGAATAGTCTCAGTTACTCAAGTTGCAGCATCCTTTGCTATAAAACGAATTTGGCAAAGCAAACAATTTCCCAGCCTTATGGGTATGCCTGCATTTGTCACTGTCAACTGGTACATTCAATTTAAAATCTGCTATTGTCCAGTTATGAAAGAGCCTGGCTCACAGATCGCAGGGATTTCAGCCCAAAAAAGGAAAAACAAACTTCCCTCAAGATGTGAAATACAAAATGGTGGTTCACCTCAAGAGTAAAGCACTCGACTCATACAACAGTCTTGAATCTGTGATTACACAGATCCATGAAACCAAGGGAAATTCTTTTCCTCATTACTTCTGGATTTGAAAAGCATATATACTTTTTTTAAAAAAAAGCAGAGTGTTTCATTTGTAGAACTACATGGCAGCCAAGTCCCAATTTTTAATTGTAAAAATGAACTCCTCACTCATTAAAATCATAGAAACCCTACAGTGCAGAAAGAGGCCATTTGGCCCATTGAGTCTGCACTGCCCACAATCCCAACCAGGCTCTACCCCAATATCCCTACATATCTACCCGCTAATCCCTCTAACCTACACATCAAGACTCTAAGGGGCAATTTTTAGCATGGCCAATCAACCTAACCCACACATCTTTGGACTGTGGGAGGAAACCAGAGCACCCGGAGGAAACCCACACAGATACGAGGAGAATGTGCAAACTCCATACAGACAGTGACCCAAGCCGGAAATTGAACTCAGGTTCCTGGAGCTGTGAAGCAGCAGTGCTAACCGCTGCGCTACCGTGCCGCCCAATCGATAGGATTGCGAATTGGGATGCTGGCCTTTATAGCGAGGGGGATAGAATATAAAAGAAGGGAGCCTTGCTGTGACAGTACAGGGCACTGGTGAGGCCGTAGCTGGAGTAGTGTGTGCAGTTTTGGTCGCCGCACTTGCGCAAGGATATTTTGGCCTTGGAGGGAGTGCAGAGGAGGTTCACTAGGCTGATACCAGAGATGAGGGGGTTGGACTATGAAGAGACTCTAAATAGACTGGGTCTGTACTCATTGGAGTTTAGAAGGATGGGGGGGATCTTATAGAGACGTATAAGATAATGAAGGGGATGGATAGGGTAGAGGTAGAGAGACTCTTCCCGCTCAGAAAAGGACAGCAGGATTAGAGGGCACGGGGGGGGGGGGGGAAGAGAGAGAGAGAGAGAGAGAGAGAGAGAGAGAGAGAGAGAGAGAGAGAGAGCGCGAGCAGTTTAGAACAGAGTTGAGGAGGAACTTCTTCACTCAAAAAAGGTGGTGAATCTCTGGAATTCTCTGCCCGTTGATGTGGTGGAGGCTACCTCGCTAAATATATTTAAGTCACGGGTAGATAGGTTTTTGGTAGGCAAGGGAATTAAGGGTTATGGGGAGAAAGCGGGAAAGTGGAACTGAGCCACTTCAGATCAGCCATGATCTTATTGAATGGCGGGGCAGGCTCGAAGGGCTAGATGGCCTACTCCTGCTCCTACTTCTTATGTTATGGATTGGTTTTAATTCCACTCGTCAGTAGAATTTGGCATTGCAGGCAGTTACAACTGACCAGGTGATTTACCTGTCAACATTCTGCACAGATCCTGCCACATTGGCCTTAGGCTGATTGGTGTAACAAATTATTCCTAAATTAATCTTCCCTCAATCTTCCCCAATAGGCGCAGACAAAGGTCACAAGTAGAGGAGGGCACTCAATGTTAAAATGGCAACGCGGGCTCGTTGGGCCAAAGGGCCTGTTTCCCGTGCTGTGTTGTTCTTCGTTCTATTAAATTTGAAGTTGCTCTTCTGAGCAATTGGTTTGGGCACCTACCTGAAGCCAGTGCAGTCCTTCTTCAAATATGCATATCTGGTTCCAGTGACGTCATCTACCCTGACAATAAATTTAACAGTGATCTGAGGGAGGAAGATGTTACACACTTGCCACCAAATGAATTGGTGGAGGAGGATCTAGGACCAGAGAAACTCTATGCATTTCTGTTTTGTTCCTTGTGGAACAAGGAGTTGAGAGTGCTTCATGTACCATAGTGGAAGGTAAAACCCTCCTGTCCTGGATTCCCTCATTTTCCTCAATAAAAACCTCCCAAATTTCCACCATTGCTGACAGCCATTCCTTTGATATCAAGCAGCAGCCTCCTGCTGTCCCAAGTTTTTCTTCCTCATATTGGCTAGCAACTACTTCGCTGTTTCAAACAGGCATTGACTGGCAACATGCAAAGAGGCCTGGGTCTCATGGTATTCATATTGCCAAGGCTGGGGGAAACAGGCCTTGTACCTATCCTCCCAAACACCTACCACCCCACCTGCTTCCTGCAAGTGAAACAACCATGTGAAAAATACAGTATTGGTTTGGGGCAGCATGGTTATCACTGCTGCCCCACAGTGCTAGCAACCTGGGTTCAATTCCAGCTTTGGTTGACTGTGTGGAGTTTGCATGTTCTCCCAGTATCACTGTGGCGTTCCTCTGGGTGCTCTAAAATTCTAAGAACTGCTTATGTGCATGCATACCGTGTTATTCACAATGTCTCAGTGCCCTTTACAGCTAATCAGTAGCTGTGGTCACTGCTGTAATTTAGGAATTTAGCAAGGTAATTAATGACCAATAATCCATTTTAATCATGTTAAGGCATAAATTTTGTGATGAATTATCTGTCTCATAGCAAACCAATCTTGCAGGTTGGACTTCAAATAGGTGACGGGACCCTTATTTGCAAACATGAAGGACTTGTGCCTGTTTCAGGTGCAGGGAACCTCTCCAATATTTTGTCATTTACCAGTATGGCAGGCAGCACACTCTGGTTTGTAACTGGCATACAACTCCCCACGCACATTACTGGAGGCTTTGGGGGTTGTGTATTGCCTGAAGAATGGGAACTGTGCAGCCAAATTTCTACGCCATTACTTTTGTGCCACCGTTTTCCTTAAAACTCAGCCCCTTCCTCAGCTGCTTGCCTTCAAGGCAGAAGTCCTCAAGTTGCTCCTGCTGTTTTCCATCATATTGATTCTGGATCTTGCATTCAGCCCAACAGCCTGCCTTGGAGGTTTGAATGTTCCCTTTGGAACTTAGTAGCCAGATGTGCACCTGTTACTTAAGTTGTGGTCTGTATACAGTACTCCACAGTTGTAAACATGATATGGTCTGCTTCCACTAGGTTAATTCTGTCATCTATTTTCCAAAGAACCACTTGACCAATATACATGGATGTGTTAGAATTGATGTGGTTAAATTCTTACAGCAGGTGAAATAATTATTATACTCCGGATTATTCTTGTGGTGGCAAATAAGATTGTTCAATTTTTGTAGAAATTTGAAAATTTGAAACACCACATTGTGCTTATAAACCGATAATTGATGAGGGCCTCAAATTATTGTAAATGTCCACTGCAGTCCAGAGCATTGACACAGCAAAGCATTTCAGTGTAGTGACCAAAACATGACAAAGAAAGAGTGCTGCACCCTCTCCACCATTGTCAGACTTCCCAGAGGACACGCAGATAAAGTCATTTTAGGTCACTTACTTCTGTGGCCCTGGTTAGCTTCTTTCATCTACTATTCAAATAGTTCAATTATGTTACTAGAAAATTCCAGCCAGAAAAGCAATCATACTCTACAGCCTTCAACATTCAGTTTAGTGATGATTTGAGAAAATACACTGGTATTTAATTTTTTTTTATCTCGACAGAACCAAGACCTACAATCGTATAAATTTTCACATAGCTATTTTTCAGCAGGCAGTAACATAATCACAAAGAAACATGCTGCATATTCTCCACCACAGGCAGAATTCCCAAAGGACATGAACTCATTAGTTACAGTAATACCAGAGAAAAAAAAACTTTAATTGCCACTGGGCAATCTATCCAAGTGTCCCAAATGCAATTTTTTCACAATTATGTAACTAAAACATCAATTAATGTTTTGTGACAATGCAGATATTGTCTTGGAACAAAATGTCTTAATCTGACGAATTCAACTACCCTCTGGCTCTGTGTTTGATCTTTTTCTCCTCCTCCTCCTCGACACACACGCACAATAAATTCTATACGAAGATGCACTGTTGCATAAGCTTTGCACTCTGCCATTAAATCCTAGTGCGATAACGGTCCCATTTTGGGAAATATTTAGGAAGCCGTTTTTTTCTGTTTTAAATCAATGTTTTACTGAGAACAAGCAGAATATACAAAGCAAGGAAGCTGCTGCTGCTGCTCAGAGAACACCTTTCTACACATCACGACATCTTTTACCTGATAAGCACAGTTCTCCTGGTGCACCATCTCAGCGCATCATATGAAGGCTGCCACGGCTGACTGAAAGAATCAAGAGCTGTCGTACGGCAGTTCAGATTTACAGCATCTGGGAGGACAAATGCTAACCCCTGCGAGGCACGAAGCTGGTCCCAGACAAAAATGGATGCTTCTGCCGCAGCTGCAAACTGCGTAATAGCTCTGCCTTCGTCTGAGAGGAGCAGAGCAGATCGCAGAGATTCTCCTCAGGGAGCTCGCGTTTATCTGGGACTGCGATTGGGGGGGGGGGGGTGTGGGGGGAGGGGAGAGTCAATCTCCACAAACACAATCAGCCAATTATACCGGAGCCACACAGGGAAAGAGAGCTGTTTTGAGGCGGGTGTGACCTTTTGGTGGCTCGTGAAAGGAGCTTGCTGATGTGGAAACATTCTGGTGCCCATCAAACGGGAGACGACAAAAAGCAAATCAAGTGGTATAGCTGAGCGAATTTGGACCCCAAGCACAAATCCCGCACTTACAAAATGTGACTGTAAGGTATCAACAGCTAGCAGTTTACATTTCAATCTTTAAATGAAAGCTAGCAAAATCAATATTTAAAATATGCATTCTACAGAAATGATGGGGGCAATTCTGGCTTCCAAAAACAGCAATCTGTGGACACTTCAATACTGAACAATTTGGGTTTTCTTTTAACCAAAGAACAGGTTTAAATTTTTTGATTGATTTCAAATAAATTGCACTGAAACATTGCTGCATATCTCAAAACTAAATGATGCACTAGCACAAAGCACAGTTAAACAGAAAATAAAACAATTCAGTTCCACTCAGTTTTATTATCCAAGAAAAAATTCTATAACCGCATTTTATTTAAAGAATCAAGAAAGAATATGCTGTAATGAATATAATCATGGAATGACATGGCAGAGAAGTCTACCTAGCTCTTCAACCTGGAGTTGGCTGTTTGAAAGAACTATCCAATTACTTGCATTTCCACACCCCTGAACACTTTTCCATTTCAAGGATTTATCCAACTCCCTTTTCGAAGTCACTGCTGGATCTAACTTCTGTCACCCTTTCAGGCAGTGCATCCCAGGTTATAATTACTCACTGGGAAAAGATTGATTCTCCTCCTCATCCTGTCTAATTCTCAATTACCTTAACACGCAACTGGACTTGAGAACTTTTAGGGTACTATGGGCTTAATCTGTCATGAGAAAGGAAGAATCCAACGACCCACTATATTCTGCATGGCATGCAGCAACTGACTTTCTTTCATTTTTTAAAGTAAATTTTCCAGCTTTCAGAAGACAGACATTGAGTAACAGAATCTTACAACCTCTCCATCAGATATAATACCTCCAAGCACATGGACAACCCGCCTTCATTCCGTCCCGACTTCAGAATAATATTTCTCAGTGTAACAATGTGAATTGCAATGCATCACTTTAAAATTCATATCACCCAGTATCCATCGTTTAACTCTGTACACGGGCTGTCTTCTAAGTCCCCTGGCATTCTCCTGGAGTTCCTCCAGCTTTGAGTTGAAATAGCACTAGCTACAAATGACATACATAATTGCCTTTGTAGTGATATGCATTATCCCTCTCAATAGTGTCCGATGTTGTTGACTGTGCCATCCCCCTCCATTAATAAAGTTCACAGGATCTCCCTTGAAAGCTTCCTATCCCAAGATATCCATCGCTACAAATGGCTTGTTTTACACCGCCTATACAATAGCCGAGCAGACGATGGGCTGAATGGCCTATTTTTACATCTTATGGTCTTTTCCAGAATACCCTAAAGCTCTGTACTTAACTATCTTCTTATCACCAACTGGAGACTGCCCTCTCAGCAGCATCATCCAGTGGCACATAAACAACTTTCCCACTGTAGATTATTGCACTGTACTCTACATGTTTGCCCTGTATCTTGAGAAGTTGATGTTCTCTTTGCTGATTGGGTGTTGCTTGATATCAAGTTATATATCCCAAGTCAAAATCTTTCATTTTTGCTCCACAAACTCTACTTCCTTGTGCCAAAGCCAGATCATTCATAAAGCTGCTATCATGTCAGACATTAGAAATATAAACACTATGGGTGTACCTGCAACAATGTGGACAGCAGCAGACCATGGTGGCTCATCACCACCATTTCCAGGGCAATTAGGGAATGGGCAAAAAATGCTGGTCCTTCCAGCAATGCTCACACCCCCTGAACAATTTTCTTTTTAAATCCTGCATGGTGCTTTGAACTTGACATCTTATCCATCACCAAAGGACACTAATTTCCATCTCTTCCATATCTCAGCCATTCAGCCTTGAATCTCTTGCACAGGCCTTAGAACTACTCCTTCTACTCTATTCACAGACACAAATTCTCCATGTCTGCATAAACAATTTCTACTTGTCCAAAGCTCTGCCATATATATCTATCCCACACTAATGTTTACTCATCCATTGTTGCCATTTCATTTATTAACAGGGGCTCCCATTGCAAACCCTTCCTGGACACTGCCTCATCATACTTCTGCAATTACTGCAGCCCCATATCTGCTCTTAAATATTCTTTTTCATCTGATTCAACTGTGCTGAGTATTCACCCCTTCCCTTTAAACCATCATTGGTGGCACAGCCCTCAATCACCTCAGTTCTACACTCTATAACACCCTCATTAAATATCACCATGTTTAACAATTCTCTCAAAACTTCTCTCTTTGACCAAGCTCTCAGTCACTCCTAATCTCTTCTTTCCTGGCTGGCTGTCTTCCTCCATGTACATTAATTTGTGAAGTGCTTTGGGCCATTTTTTTCATTAAACTTTTTTTAAAATCAATTTGTCATTAGAACTATATTTTTGAATGAGATTTCGAATTCATTGTCAAATTAAGTGCCGATACACACTAAACTGAAATTGCAAATCCAAACCCCAAAACCAAAGACGGAAAAACATTATTCTAATCTTCCATGCCATCCAAGGCCCTTAATGCAATTTTTAAAATTAATTTTATTTGAATGCGAACAATTTTTATTTGAATGGAAAACACGCTACACAATGTAATCCTAACTGCAACTTGTCAAAGCTGGAAAATCCCCCAAATGCAAATATAGCATCACTGTTGAGTCATCTCAGTCTTAAACACAAAAGACAAATTATAGAGCTGGTATGAATATTTACTTACTCCAAATTGCTATGTTCAAAAATTATTGGGTGGGAAATAAATCCTAAATATTCTACGCAGCAGTCCAGGAAGTTTGTTCAAATTAAGGCATTGTAAGTGCTTTCTTTTCCTTCTCTCCGCCCAATTTTTAATAATGCCCAAAACAGTCATTTATTAGGAAAAAGCAGCATGGCAACACAGTGTATTTATGTTCCCTTTGTGTTTTGCAGTGGTTGGAAGTAAATACACCAGCAATTCTACATAATACATTATTACCAGGGGGATACTGATTGAAAGCAAGGAGCCTCTCTCCAAGGAGACAAATTGAAATAAAGCAGGGAGCCAAAACGGTTTCACATGAAAAGGTTGTTGCACAAGGGTTTATGTGGAAGATACATTAGTATGGAAAAAGGATTTGCTAAAAGGTCAGCAAACAAAAAGTAGGGATATTTTTCAGTTTGTGGGCTGTTTCTAGTAGTGTGCACTGAAAATCAGAGCTGGAGCCTTGGCTATTTACAATCTATACTATGTTCCAAGGAGTTTTGAATAATGTAGCTTTGTTATTTAGTTAACAAATCAATATCCATTTATTCATTGTACGTATTTGTATCGATTTGAAAAGTAGTTGGGATCTACACAACTTGTATTTTGTGGCCGAAATTAACGGTACATAACAGACATCGTGGTGATCAAGGCAAGCATCTTGCAACATTTTCAATATGTAGACTTGCGGACTAGCTAAATGCAGTGTGTAAACAGTTTGTGGATATATTTACATGTACAGATTTGAAATTATCTGAGGTTATGTTAGATTGTGTTGCTTTACTCTACATGATTACTGTACCTGCTAATATGTGCCAACATTTACAAGATGGCTAATAAACAAGCATTAAGTGACACGGACTCCCATTATCTTTTAAAGAAGGTACAAGCCATTACTTACACACAGAAATTAGATACGTTATGACATAATGATACAAGTGAAAAACCAAAAGCCATAAAGAGTTCACTAGAGCTTCACCAAATGGTTATATGCAGCATCAAGGAGGACAAAGACAAGATCGTAACAATTGGCTAGAAAATATGGAATGATTATTGAACAAGTGTATGATGTTCATGACTTCTGTGCCTTCAGACAGTCTACTGAATCTAGACACAAAGATATAGTGACTGGCCAACAAAGTAGGATTATTTCAAGTTTACCAAAATAATGTTGAGAAAATGCTACAGTTCCACAGTGAAGCACTGACCAGCGAGGAGCTAATGCAGCATCAGCAGTAGAGAACTGTGTCAGAGAAAGAGGAGGAGGAAGCAACATAGACACATAACATTGCAATACTTGTTGGAGGCTTGCAAGCTCACTGAAGCTAGAAGGACACAAAGGCTGTTATTGAACTCCTATCCCTGTGACAACTGAAGTGAATTTAATAAAGCTAGAGGATTCCAGGACGGCCCTGCGCTGCCTTCCTACCTTTGCTACACTTGGCAGGAAAGTTCCTGGACAGCCTTTCCGTCTGGTTGCCAAGTAGGCAATTATTGTTTACTTGAGAGCCTGGAATAGGGAGTACCCAAGTGGGAAGCCTGTAAAGTAAAGCTGGAAAGTTGCCTACAAGTTCCCAGGGCTGTTGGGAGGTACAATGTGCCTACATGAGAAGAGATGATTGAAGCCTTGTCACCTCCAATGATTCTGCAAAAGGAAATAAATACATTAACTGAATGAGCAAGAAGGTGGCAGGTGTGGAAACACAATGTTCCTTTGATAGAACCAATAGAAAACTAGATTTCTTTAAAAAGGAGTTCTGAGAAGATAGGAAGCCTGCCATCCTGTGAGGATTGACTAAAATGGACCTATAGCTCCCTGCAGTTCAGAAGAATGAGAGGAAATCTTATTGAAAAAAAATTCTGAGAATGCTTGGCAGGCTGCTTCCATTGGCTGCAGAATCTAGAATTAGGAGGCACCATCTCATAACATGGCCTAAACTATTTAAGGTAACGGGAGGAGAAACTTTGTCACTTGGAGGGTTAAGAATCTTTGGCATTCACTGGCCCAGAGGGACGTGGATGTAGTCGAGACTGAAACTGATAGAATGTTGGTATCAAGGGAAACGGGTATCAGAAAGAAATTAAAGCTCAGGTAGAAGATCAGCCACAATGTTATTGAATTACGTAACACACTTTTTGGGTCATATCTCCTAGCTCTGCAGCTGTTTCTTATGTTATGTTACTCATTTCCTGACAGGAGCGTGACGGAATACTCACTACATGCCTGGATGAGTACAGATCCACTAACACTCAAGAAACTCAATACTATCCAAGCCAAAGCAACCCAATTGATTGGCACCTAATTCACAACCATAAACATTCACTCCCTCCACCAACAGCACAGTGGTAGTAGCATGTACCAAGTACAAGATGTACTGCAACAACACATCAAGGTCCTTCAACAGCACTTTCCAAACCTGATTTCTACCACCTACAAGGCCAAGAACAGCAGATATATGGGGAGACCATCAACTAGATTAGATGTTCCCCTCCAACCCACTCACCATTCTGACTTGGAAATATATTAGCATTCCTTTATTGTCACTGGGTCAAAAATCCTGAAACTCTCTCCCTAACAGCACTGTGGGTACCTACACCACATGAACTGCAATAGTTCAAGAATGTGACTCACCATCTTCATGAGGTCAATTATGGATGGGCAAAAGATGTTGACCTAGCTAGTGATGCCCATGTCCTGCATAAGAATAAAAAAAAACATATGGAGCACTTTTCACCAGCATGCTAAGTGTATCCCTCCATTTTTTAATGTTTTTTATAATTGTAAAACAATGAAAAGGCATGGTCTAATGTATTCCTTCCATTTACAACATCTAAACATCAGTGTAGTATTTTCCTACTCATTCCACGTATCAATGAATAGTCTTTTTTACTCTTGTACTGACCCAAAATTTGAGATGGTTCATCAGAGCCAGATAACCTCATTTCCTCCTGCAAACAGATTCCCATTTAAAATAAAGGCACAAAGTGTAGCATCCCAGTAAAACTAATCATTTTGGATGAGGTATATTTATGTATCCTAAACCTACAGGGAGTTCTTTCACACTCTATATCAAAAACATTAGAATGCAGAAACAATTGTCAGACAGCCAATATTACACCAATTTCAAATGTCTTACAAATGAATTGGAGCACTATTGTTCTGAATATTTGCTGGTGTAGTTCAGACATTAAGTAAGGAAGAAAGAATTTCAGGGAAGATGGTGTGGAGTGGGAGGGGTGTGGTGGGAAGTGCAGCTCTGACTCAGAAGTGCACTGAAGCATCAACTTAGATTGCGTGCTCAAGTCTCTGGAGTGGGGCCCGCAGACATGCCAAACTCTTAAAAATCAAGAGATTTGATATAAAAATCACGAGGTATTACATTTTCCCCAAACCTAAATAAATAAAGATTGACAGTTGGTCCATGAAAGTCCTTAATGGTTTATTTATTCTCTAATAGTGCTTTACAAAATGATATTACACCATCTGATAATGTTTGATAAAAAGCTGAAAAAAATCCTGCTATTCCTACATGCAATAAAGGAGGAGTCAACCTCCATGACTGAGTATTGGCAGAATAGGGGAGATAAGAGGTCACTTGTACTTTATAGGCCCCTAACAATAGTCACAATGTAGGACAGAGCACACAGGAAGGAACAAATGACTTGTCTAAGAAAAATTCTGCAATAATCATGGAGGACTTTAATCTTCTTGTAGATTGGGCCAGATTTGTAACCTAGGCTTTGAGTTCATACATTATATTTCTGTAAGCAGCATGTTCTAGAGCCAACCAGGATCAGGCAATGCTAGACCTGGTAACGTGTAATGTAACAAGATTAACCAATAACTCATAACTAAAAGGAACTGTGAGGTAACAACAATCATAGCAAGATAGAATTACACATTCAGTTTGAAGGTGAGAAGTTTGGGTCAAATATTAATGCTCAAAAACTGAAATCAAGGTAATTATAAGGATATAAATGTAGGATTGGCTATAGGAAACTGAGAAACGTGATAAAAAAGGTAGGACAGGTGAGATACAGTGGCCAATTTTTAAGGATTAGTCAGGAAATTGGACTAATTTTAAGAACTAATAAAGAAAGGTAAAAAAAAAAGAGAGAAATCAGAGCAGAAGTGAAAGCTAGCTAGACATACAAAAAAAAATTAAGGGGCAAATTTTACCAATCTGCCCATCACAGGAATCGGATTGGCGAGGGGCGGACCATGGAAAGGTCCTTCGATCTCGGGCGGGATTTTCTGGTCTTATTGCACGCAAGGCCAGAAAACCCACCCTAAGAGTTTCTACATGTATTTAAAAAGGAGAAGGCTAACTGAAGTGATGGTCTTCTAGAGGTTGAGACCGGAGAATCAATTGTGGAGAACAAGGAAATGACAGAAGCATTTGTGTCTGCTTTACTGTAGAAGACTTAGAAAACTTCCCAAACATACTAGAAAATCAAAAGGTGAAAGGGAGGTGGGGGGGGGGGGGGGGAGTTAAAACAATCACCACATAGAAAAGCAGTATGGTATTTAAATGGAGAGAGAGTGCAGAACTTGCTGGTGCAGAGGCATATTGTTTGATCTGGTCATTGAGTCACAAATGGTAGTATGCAGTTACAACAAGTGATTAGGAAGACAGATGGAACACCGGCATTTGTTGCAGGAGGAATGGAACATAAAAGTAGTGAAGCTTTGCTATTGCTGTATAGGGTCTTGGTGAAACCACATCTGACAGTTTTGGTCTCCTTATTTGAAAAAGGATCTAAATACATTAGAAGCAGATACATAGAAGTAACTTGACTCATTCCTGGATGAAGGGCTTACCTCATGAAGGTTGAGCATGTTGGGCCTATGTCCATTGGAATACATGGTGAACTTATTGAAACTTCAGGATCCTGAGAAGACAGCAGGATGTTTCCATGCTGATACTATAGTTAGGAAAGCCCACCAATGCCTCTACTTTCTCAGAAGACTGAGGAAATTTGGCATGTCAGCTGTGACTCTCACCAACTTTCACAGATGAACCACAGAAAGTATTCTTTCTGATTGTATCACAGCTTGGTATGGCTCCTGCTCTGCCCAAGACCACAAGAGACTACAAAAGATCGCAAATGTAGCCCAATCCATCATGCAAACCAGCCTCCCATCCACTGACTCTGTCTACACTTCCCACTGCCTCGGCAAAGCAGCCAGCATAATTAAAGACCCCACACACCATGTCATTCTCTCTTCCATCAGGAAAAAGATACAACAGTCTGAGGTCACGTATCAGCCCCAACTCAGGAACAGCTTCTTCTCTGCTGCTGTCAGACTCTTGAATGGACCTACCTTGCATTAAGTTGATCTTTCTCTACACCCTAGCTGTGACTGTAACACTATATTCTGCAATCTCTCATTTCCTTCTCTATGATCAGTATGCTCTTTCTGTATAGTGAGCAAGAAACAATACTTTTCACTGTATGCTACCACATGACAATAATAAATCAAATCAAATCCTTTTGCAGAGGAGATTAGAATTAGAGAACTTCCTGATAAAATGGAAAT
Source organism: Carcharhinus amblyrhynchos (assembly GCF_965287045.1). Taxonomy (NCBI): domain Eukaryota; kingdom Metazoa; phylum Chordata; class Chondrichthyes; order Carcharhiniformes; family Carcharhinidae; genus Carcharhinus; species Carcharhinus amblyrhynchos. The sequence continues at coordinate 90,415,174 of NC_137326.1, forward strand.
GAGGAAAATGTCTTTCTCTCAAAGGGTCACTTGTTGTGGAATTCTCTTCCTCAGAAAGCAGTGGAGGGGAAAGGGAAGGGGATATGAGGAAAGAAAACTGCTGTAAACTGGGGTGATGAGGAGAGTTGGGGAACTGGTGGTGAGGGAGAAAACTGCTGTGCTGTGTTCTGGGGGTGGGGGGAGATGTTGATGGGCAGGGGTGTGCTGCACTAATTACAGGTAACAAAGAAAAACATTAACTAGTTTGTTTTCACATATTTTAATAGAGTCCACCTCTTCTAAAGTTGGTTCAGTTTTAGAATCCTTGAAACTATTGAAATTCAAAAATATGGAAAATAAACTTATCAGTTTTGGTGTCTGAATGCTTGAGGTAAGTAATGTTGCTAATTGCAAATGTTTAAGCATTGCAGTTTTTGGAACAAGTGATGACAATGGTGTTAGTTACACTAATTACAATGTTAAATGATAGCTAAATTATTTTTTTGGAGCACAACCAACATGTGGGATTTTCAACTGAAGTCATACAAGTGCAAATGAAAGCTACTGAATGCAAATGATGTCAAATCATGTCAAAAATATTCAGGTAGTGAGAGTTTCTCTTTTAGTACCAACAGACAACAATTTACAATTCTATAGTTTTTGTTATGGAGGGACACAGGCCAAAGTATTCTATATTGAAGATTCCAAAACAATGCTTGCTAACAAGAAGAGTAAGTTTAAAAATTAAAAAAGTAGGTTGGGGAATGAAATATACACTAAAAGAAGCATTGGAGAGAGATTTTTATTAAAACAGTAGAGAGAACTGAATCAAGGTCAAAACTGTCACAGTTAAGTGAGAGGTTATCAACAGTGAGTAAGTAAAAACTTAAGAAGCTTACATTTGGAAGAATGGAGGGAGCATGCAGGAATTGAATTTTCATAGTCCCTGAGCCAAGAGAGAGTGTGAGAGGGATGGGGAGAGAAAAGTGGTGTCAGCATTCTTGTTACTGGCTCATTTCCTCTAGCCTTTCCTTTCAAAGGATGCCTATTGCTTTTTTAAAGAAATGCTAATGGCAGCTTTGGGACCTTACAGAGCCGTGTCACCGAATCATTACAACTTTAAAAGGACTAGTTCGGAAACTCCAAAGTATATTATGAAGTTGGTCTAGAGCTCAACTACTTTTGACTTTGGCATTAGCGTGAGCATAAGATGGTTCACTCCAGGTGTGATTCTATTGACCCACAAGAAGCTATTATCAAAATAAACTTTATTTAACAATATACTTTAACCATAACAAAAAATACTGTGTAAGGTTTATCAATTGAAGTACTTAAACACGAAAATATACAATTCTCAACTGCTCGTCTATTTCTATCAGTTCCAACTTGAGCAATATTGCTCAGACATAAATTCCTCTTTAAGATCAGCTAGCGAACAATAGGCGGATGTGCTAGTATGCAGGCTGCTAGTCTTCATATTTCCAGACGACCACTGGAGAGAGATACTTATTTTCTAGCAGGTCCCAGACTTGAATCTCCAGAGAGAGAAGAGCTGCTGTTTCTTGCAAGATCAAACAGAAAGTACCTGCTTTTACCTTCAGTAAGCCTAGCTCCTCCTATTAGCACGTGACGCAGTCATGTCAATCAACCTAATTAAACCCTACTCTGAAATCCAAGGGGACGAAAACAACAAGTTACAAAACCGCATGAACTCAGATTAAAACAAACACTCCAATAACTAGGAGCAATTATTTTTCTGCATTCTCACCAGGTGGGCTGCCTGGAGCAGACAAAGCAACACCACAAACCAGAGCTGAATCTGAATATCTCCTTCACAAGGACATGACACAAACACATTACTTAAAGGCACAATTTCATCACATGGCACAGAAGGCCATTCAGCCCATTGCCAGGCCTCTATCAAGCAATTTAATTACAGGCAGTTGCCTACTCTTTCTCTGCAAGTGTATTTCCCTCATGTGCAAATCCAATTTCCTTTTGAAATCATTTGCTGTCTCTGCTTCTGCCACCCACATAACCAGCAAGTGCTAGGTCATTACCATTTGTTGCATAAAAAAATTCTTCCTTATATTCCCCCTGTATCTTTTGCCCAAAACCTAATAATCTGTCTCCCTTAGTCTTTGTCCTAGCAACTAATGGGAACCATAGCTCTCTGTAACTGAGTTGCCAATCAGCCAAAGTGGTTCTGTCCCATACAAGTGTCAGCAGGAGACAAATCCTTTATACAAAGTCGTGAGTAAGACTGAATTTGACTGAGATTTCATAGTTGGCACGTCTGGATCTGAATCCACAGCTTTTAGCTTAGAGTCAAGATTGTTACTAACTGACCCATGGCTGACACATTTATAGATCTGTATTATGTGGAGTAACACACAATTTATAGAGGAACAGGAGTATACCTTTAGCCCTTTGATCCTCAAAAAAAAACACAGATAAAAACAAGCAATTAAAAAAGGAGGAATATTTAAGAGATAGGCAAATAACAACAATGAAAAGCAAACAAATGTAAATACCAAAAGGATTAAATATGTGCTGGGCATTTCAGTAACTGATTAACAGAAGTCAGCTCAAAATGTAGAATGGGTGAAAGAATAGAGTGAGCATTAGATTCATAGAATCCCGACAGTGCAGGAGGCCATCTGGCCCATCAAGTCTCTGAAAAAGGCCCACCCCTATCCTATCCCCATAACCCCGCACATTTAATCTCCTAACCTACACATCTAGGGACACTAAGGAACAATTTATTCTGACCAATCCACTTAACCTGCATATCTTTCAACTACGGGAGAAATCCAGAGCATCCAAAGGAAACTCACGCAGACACAGGGAGAATGTGCCAACTCCACATAGTCAGTCACCCAAGGCTGGAATTGAACCAGAGTCCCTGGCGCTGAGGCAGCAGTGCTAACCACTGTAACTTTGTTTCAGCTTCGAATTTCCCAAACTGTTATAACCCTGAAGGTTTATAAAACCATAAGAGGTTAAACTCAGGATTCTATGCTTCAACATTCCTCTGTAGAAAGAGGTTTTCCTTATTGTTAGTGATAATTTTAAATTGATGACCCCTGTCACTGACTTGACAGCAGAGAAGTAGAGTGACCTTAAAAACAGACAGACACAGCACTGATGCATACTACCCCATACAACAGCACTGAAACTACACCATATGCTTAGTATTCATATTGCAGCTCCAGTAATACATATGATATATGTAATTATGTTGGAAATGTGTGGTCAGTATAGCAGCCATTTGACCAGGCTACCCAATTACACTAACTACTTCCAGAAGAATGCAGCACTAAATCAAACTAAGGGGAAACAATTTCTTCTTCCAAATCTCTATATTTTACAAGGAATGGACCATGAATACCACAATGCATGACCCCAGCTGGATAGTAATTTATAGATGGTGTTTGGGTAAGCCATTAGTATCTGACTCTGCAAGAGGATAATACGGCTAAGGGCAAGCTTATCCACACCCTACATCCACACACAAATTTCCAACAGGGCTACTAGACAGCAATTAAGGCTGACTGATTCTACCTCCTGCCATCTTAGCTTGGGAATACAGAAAATCATTTGTGGCATCCCCAGAACTGTCCCTGTGTAATCACAGCATGTGACAAAGGCAAAATTTGCATTGCATGGCTTTGTAACCCCAGTGTTAAAATACCAAATCATCAACTGCTTGTTAAAATGGTGTTTAACTGACAATTGGGATCTTTTCGATCCATGTGAATGTCACACTGGATACATTCTCTGAATCATCTTGTGATCCATCTTGTTTGAAGAGGAGCAGGTGACTTGATATTCTGGAAGTCTTCTCTTCAATCCATATAAATCCTTCTGCAGTAGGTCAGCATTCAGCCTTTTAATGCAAGTGACCTTCGTTATGTGGCAAGTGACAGTATGAAGTTACGTTTAAAATAACTTATTGGAGTCCAGAACTTTCTTTATTCACACATACCACACAAGACATCAAAATATAAAATTTGACAACACTTCACTCTGGAGATAAATAAGGGAAAGGCCCAGACAGTTCATCCCGAGCATTACAGCAGACCTACTTTTTTGACATTTCTTCTTCATGATGAAGAATGCCACAAAGATATGGTATCCCCTTTAACCCATTTAATGTATGTAGCTTTTTGCTTCAATGGGGGCGATTCTCTAACGATGTTGTGCCTAGCACAGATTGCACCAGTCCTGGAGAATAACATGCAAGCCTAAAAATTTGTTTCGTGGCTGGCCCAACAAACCTGCAAATTTTCCTGACCCCTTTGTGACAAGAACCAAATCGCATTCAGAAAGAGTAGAAGTCCGATTAACATTTTTAAAGTAGCATTTAAATATACATAGCCCATTAAAATCCCAACACACAGAATTCACCCGTCTTCAGGTTTGGCTCCACAACCAAGCAAATCATTACTGGTCTCTGCAAGCGGAGACCTGGCACAATGGTCACACTGGGGGCGCTCAGAGGCCATTGACACCCCGGGTTGGGGTTAGGGTCAAGGCTGGGCAGTTGCCCACCTGTCACCCCAATGGCCACAAGGGACCCTGCAGTGCCAAGAGGGTGGAGCTATAATGGGGTTGGACAGGGGGACCCATCAGCAGGGGACATGGGAAACAAGCCACCAATATGGTTTCTGACGTTCTTTGGCTGAGAGAAGGGATATGGAACTTGAGGTTTTTAGGTCTCTCAGTTAAAATTTACCTTATGCCCTGAATGACCAAAAATAAATGCAATATTTGCTGTGAATGAAAATAAAGAAGGACCACAGGAATGGTAGAGGCCATCGAGTGGGTTAATGGGCATCCTGACGGAAGGCTTCTCCCTTCAATCCACAAACTTTACTTTCAGATCATGATCATTATCTGCATAGCACAGGGAAAATGGAATTCTTCCTGCAAACGTAACAAGCAGTAAGATTTAGATATTTCTGAATATTCATCAGCACTCAACAAAATGCAGTATTATTTCCAAAAATAATTTTCAGCACAAAAAAATCTGAGAAGTGAGACTTTTTTTTGCTATGTATTCCATGGTTACTTCGCTGAAATTGTGAACAGGATTAATGTCACCATATTAACAACTGGAGTGTATTCTACAGTGAATTTCCTTCAAATCTAATTTAAATATATGCCGACCTTCTTTTACCCTGTCCAAGTCACTATTTTACAACATCATGACACATGTACCAATTGACACATCCATCAGTTTAAGAAGAACAAATTAAATTCAAATTAAGGTGAACCAAAGTGAAATTGATCTCCATCATTGAGAGTATTTGACACCTTCTTAGCAAGCAGGCTAATCCTACTCTAGTGACCAACCATGCCTTCTATTACACCATCAATTTTAACTAGTTAAACATTACTTCATTCTCATTGTGCATAATGGCCACTTTGCAAAGTATCATTTACACAGCAAAAATGATGTATAACTTGATCTAAACTGATCTGCATCATCTTACAAATTAAAATATTTTACCCAGAAATGCATTAAGACACCTCTTAACAGCCAATCACATAGTTGGTTAGCGTATTGTAACTTTGTATTTTATAGGTCTATTCCACACAAGTTTAGTACCACCATCTTTTTGAGCCAAAAAGATTACGGGGAACAACAAATTGAAATGTTTATTAGAAAATTTAAAAACCTCAAAATAATTGTGCTTAAATGCATGGTGGCACAATGGTTAGCACTGCTGCCTCAGTGCCAGATACCCAGGTTCGATTCCCAGTTGGGTCACCGTTTGTGTGGACTCTGCATGGCAACTATGAGATTTTCACAGTAACTTGATTGCAGCGTTAATGTAACTTGTGACACTAATAAATAAACTTAAAACCTATCTGAAGTACAAGCCTTCAGAACAGTGCCATGGGGTCCCTAACTATATGCAATGTTACTTGTTCTAAAATCTAGGCAGAAACATAATGGAACCTATTGGCGCTTACATGAAAGACTGTAGAACTTGTTTGGTAATGGGACAAAGCAAGACAAAGGTCACTGGGGCAATGAAGCTTATTCCAAATCTGACTGGAGACAGATTGGAGGGTCATAGAGTGATACAGTACAGAAGAGGCCCTTCAGCCCATTGAGCCTGCACTGATAAATCTACACTAATCCTACTTTCTAGCATTTGACCCATAGCCTTGAATGTTATGACATTTCAAGTGCTCATCCAAGTACTCCTTAAATGTTGTGAGGTTTCACCCTTCCACTACCCTCCCTGGAAGTGCATGCCTGCGTGAAGGATGCAGGATCAGTCAAAGAATGTAGATTCAATCAAAAAGACCACTTGGTCAAAACCCTATGGAGAAACTATATTCCACAACAAAGTTTCACATTTGCTACAACATCACGAAAGAAAAAAATTAAAATACAGGTCATGACAGTATAGGGACATCTAAACATAGGGACATACTAATGTCCTTCAGAGAAGGAAATCTGCCATCCTTGCCTGGCTTGGCTTCTGTGTGACTGCAGAGCCACAACAATGTGTTGACTCTTAACTGACCTTGGGAAACCAGGGATTGGTAATAAATGCTGGCCAGTCCCACAAATTAATAAAAGAAAAGTGTGCCTTTACAACTCAATACTGAAATCAGAGAACCAGTTGTTTTATTGATATGGGTATTGATGGTGAGCACTGGGGTTAATTTTAATATTTTAGAATTCCACTGCACCCTGAAAAATTTCAAAAGGAGGGATTCTGTATGCATAACTGGAGTAAATTCTGAAATGTGCTTGTTGATGGTCTTTGCTGTTGACCGCACTAAAGGTTTGAAGTTCAAGAGAAGGTTATAATTTAAATAAAGTTGGTGAGCACTCATGCCACTGGAGGCCCATATTGGGTACTACTACCTGATGAAGGGAGAGTCATTTGGCCTGAGGGGGCCAAATTTACTTTACATTCTTATCTCCAGGAATTCAGGCCATGATCCAGCTTGGGTTGGCCTCACATGCTCCTTTCCACGAGCCAACTTCCATTCAGTTTATTTATTTTGTGTTACAAGTAGACTTACATTTACATGGGCAGCATGGTAGCACAGGGGTTGGTACTGCTGTTTCACAGTGCCAGGGACCCAGGTTCAATTCCCGGCTTGGTTCACTGTCTGTGTGGAGTTTACCCTTTCTCCTCGTGCCTGCGTTGGTTTCCTCCAGGTGCTCCAGTTTTCTCCCACATTCAGAAAGACATGCTGGTTAGGTGTATTGACCCGAACAGGTGCCAGACTATGGCAATGACGGGAGTTTCACAGTAACTTCATTGCAGTGTTAATGTAAGCCTTATTTTGTGACTAATAAATAAACTTTTTTAAAACACTGCAATGTAATTACTATGAAAATCCCCTAGTCGCCACACACTGGCACCTCTTCAGGTACACTGAGGGAGAATTTAGCATGGCTATCACACCTGACCAGCACATCTTTCAGACTGTGGGAGGAAACTGCAGCACCTGGAGGAAACACATGCAGACAAGGGGAGAACGTGCAGATAGCGCACAGATAGAGACCCAAGACAGGAAGAGAACACAGGTCCCTGGTGCTGTGAGGTAGCAATGCTAACATCCATGACATTATGCTTGCTGATAATATGGGAGGCCAATGTAACAGGAACATCCAGCCTGTGACCCTCCTGTGACGTTGTGTTAGCCCGAGGCTTCAACTGGAACAAAAGCCTGTGCATATTCCCTATGAGTGGACAAAAGGGGTCACAGATCATCAACTATATTTGTGGAGTCAGTCAGCTGTTGAGTCCCAATTTTAAAGAGATATCAAGCCAGCTGCAAGTTTTGTTATTGTAAAACTATTTGCATGACTCAAAATTATTGCAATATTGCCATTGATTTAAAATAAGTTAAACTGAAGGAAATGTGACCTATCAGCTTCTTCAAATAGTGAGTCTGACCAGATGATAGTCGAATGCTTCTCAAACAACAGTGAATAATCAGGATAAAATAAATATTTGAAAAGTTATTCCATGAGGCAGTAAAAATTAGTCATATCCTCAAAGTGTTCATGCTAAAATACAAGTCATCCATGTTCCGTCTACTTTCAGTAAATCTCACCACGTGACGCTTGGACTCATTTGGTGTTAGAAATTAGAAATAGTTAGAGATTCAGATTAGAGCTTCAATATGCAAATACAGATTGAAATAGGTAAAGGGCTGCATTGGTGTTTGATGGTGATTGTGCTTTAAGCTCATTTTTGACTGGAAACCAGGCTGGAAAAATCATATTCTTAGATAAGTTTGGTTAGTTTGAACAAAAAGCCTTTGTTGTAACGAGTGACATGAAACTGTGTCAGTCTCTTCATTTAACTTTAATGAACTAAGATGCTCACTGAAGTATACAAGCTAAGATCAAGCATCAGATCAAGCCCAAGATCATGCCTTTTCTTGTCAGCTTGGATCTTGTATGTCTCTCTTGTGAGGAACATGAATTGGATTCAATTTGAACTTGTTTTGAAGCAAGCAAAGGGATAGAGTAAGGGTCCACTCTGCATTGGCTTTGTAACTTTAAGAAAGTAATACTTTTTTAAATTTAGTACATAGGAACATTAGGCGTGCCTGCAGTGAACAACAGCCTAGTTCACCAGCCTGATAAGAGGTACAAACAGCTGCATGGAAACCTTTGTGCATGCTTGTTAGCAGACTTCCTGAACCGGTCCAAACATTATTAACTGATATTAGAATGAATGAAACCCTTTCAGTGATATACCAGACATGGAATGTTATGGGAGGGTGGAATTCGTCTAGGAAAGCCAGCTCAAGAGGTGATAAGGAAGAAATGAGGTAAGAATTACCAAATATGGCCAAATGATTCATAAAAAGCCCTGAACAGCAATGGCAGTTGATTGACAAAAGCAGATGTTCAACCTTAAGAACTTGGCACCCAATAGAGTCTTTTGAAATATCAATAAACCCTTCCAGGACAAAATGTCTGGTCAATAATTCATCCAACCTGAACAGGGTGCAGAATAGAAGACTTTGGTAAAGTGCACTGCAGTAGTTACAGTGCAAAGAACTTTGAAGGAGGACTCCAGTTAAATCTTCCTGGGAGGTTCATGAAGTCAGTGAGGCCCAAGAACTGAGAGGAGGAGTGAAGGAAAGAGCGAGTTGCCCAATCTGCACCGGTACACACTTGTATATTTTTTTTCTTTATTCGTTTTATTTGCGGGACATGGGCATCACTGGCTGGCCAGTATTTATTGCAAGAAGTCCCACAACACCAAGTTAAAGTCCAACAGGTTTATTTAGTAGCACAAGCCACTTGCTTTCAGAGCGCTGCTCCTTCATCAGGCAAGTGGGACTCGTGTTCACAAACAGGGCATATAAAGACCCAAACTCAATTTACAAGATAATGGTTGGAATGTGAGTCTTTGCAGGTAATCAAGTCTCAAAGGTACAGACAATGTGAGTGGAGAAAGGGTTAAGCACAGGTTAAAGAGATGTGTATTGTCTCTAGCAAGGCCAGTTAGTGACGTTTTGCAAGCCCAGGCAAATTGTGGGGGTTACAGATAGTGTGACATGAACTCAAGATCCCAGTTGAGGCCGTCCTCATGTGTGCAGAACTTGCTCAGTCTCTGCTCAGCGACTGTGCGTTATCATGTGTCGCGAAGGCTGCCTTGGAGAACACTTACCCGAAGATTAGAGGACGAATGCCCGTGACCGTTGAAGTGTTCCCCAACAGGAAGAGAACACTCTTGCCTGATGATTGTCGTGTGGTGCTCATTCTTCTGTTGTCGTGGCATCAGCACGGTCTCCCCAACGTACCATGCCTTGGGACATCCTTTCCTGCAGCGTATAAGGTAGACAACGTTGGCCAAGTTTCAAGTGTATGTACCATGTACCTGGTGGATGGTGTTCCCACGTGAGATGATGGCATCTGTGTCGATGATCCGGCACATCTTGCAAAGGTTGCTGTGGCAGTGTTGTGTGGTGTTGTGGTCACTGTTGCTATGACACCACAGAACCCTGTCGCAGCAACTTCTGCAAGACATGCCAGATCATCGAATGGATGCCATCATCTCACGTGAGAACACCATCCACCAGGTACATGGTACATACACTTGCAACTTGGCCAACATTGTCTACCTGTTACACTGCAGGAAAGGATGTCCCGAGGCATGGTACATTGGGGAGACCATACAGACGCTATGACAACAGAAGAATGAACACCACTCGACAATAATCGGGCAAGAGAGTTTTCGCTTCCTGTAGGGGAATATTTCAATGGTCATGGGCATTCGTCATCTGATCTTTGAGTAAGCGTTCTCCAAGGCAGCCTTCACGATACACAACAACGCACAGTCGCTGAGCAGAGACTGATAGCCAAGTTCCGCACACGAGGACGGCCTCAACCGGGATCTTGAGTTCATGTCACACTATCTGTAACCTCTACGATTTGCCTGGGCTTGCAAAAATCTCACTAACTGGCCTTGCTGGAGACAATACACATCTCTTTAGCCTGTGCTTAGCCCTTTCTCCACTCACATTGTTTGTACCTTTAAGACTTAATTACCTGTAAAGACTCATATTCCAACCATTATTTTGTAAATTGAGTTTGTGTCTTTATATGCCCTGTTTGTGAACAGAAATCCCACTCACCTGATGGAGGAGCAGCGTTCCGAAAGCTAGTGGCTTGCGCTACCAAATAAACCTGTTGGACTTTAACTTGGAGTTGTGAGACTTCCTACTGTGTTCATCCCAGTCCAATGCTGGCATCTCCACATCAATACTTATTGCCCATCCCTAGTTGTCCGAAAGCAGTTGAGAGTCAAACACATTGCTGTGGCTCTGGAGTCACACGTAGGTCAGACCAGGTTAGGACAGTATATTTCCTTCCTAAAAAGGACATTAGTGAACCAGATGGGTTTTTTTTCAACAATTGACAATGGTCATTAGTAGATTCTTAATTCCAGATATATTTTTATTGAATTCAAATTCCACTATCTACCATGGTGGGATTTGAACTCGGATCCCCAGAACATTTCCTGAATTTCTGGATTAATAGCCTAGTGATAATACCACTAAACCATGGTCACCATGTTGTTTTAATAGTCATGTAATATCCCATCTTAAAATCTAATTCTGAAATCTGTTCATAGCAGAACTTTGGCCACTGTGCTGAGCAAGCTGCACGTATGAGCAAAGGTGAGTTTGTGTCACAATTCCAGCAAAGTTATGGAGGGGGAGCAGCTCTGCGCAAATTCCCAGTCACCATATTTCAGCTCACAGCCTCAAAGATAATGGAGTGGCCACTGCTCCAGTAAAACCATGATGTGGCGATGCCGGCATTGGACTGGACTGGACACGGTAAGAAGTCTCACAACACCAGGTTAAAGTCCAAAAGGTTTATTTGAAATCATGTGCTCTCAGAGCGTTGCCCTTTCATTAGGTGAGTCAGTAAAACCACTACAGGGAAGAATGAAAACATCCCACTGTACTGCTACTCTGCAGACTGCACAGGAATCAAAGTGCAGTTATTATGTTCACTTTACTGATAGGTTGAACCGATTTAGCTTTTCCATCAAGTATAATGACTCACCATGACTCAGTTCACTGACTCTTTGGCTAACGTGGTACATTCTAAGGAGTAAATCAGAATGACTAATCTTTGTTTACAGCTCCATTCTTTAAAAACTGAGCCTCAGGCACTGCATTCCTGGCACAAAAATGGGCAATATTTGTAGTGTAAATGAACAACTGGATTCCCATAAAGAGACGATAAGCGCTGAGTTCAGGGTTTTTTTTAAATCACTCAGTCATTTTCCTTGTTTGGGCAAATTTAGCTGGTTCTTGGGTGGCACACACCAAAAGGATACTACACAACAATGGGGAATCTTATCCCGAGGCTGTTGGAATTCCACCTGATACAAAACAATCAGATAAGCATAGCCATCAAATACTCTTGCAGCAGTAGCAATCATTAATATCTATTCTTACCAATTCCAACAGAATTCTTTGGGTAGGAGGTAGTTGAATTGCTAAAAACGGGTTTTCACCTAAATTTGGGAAATCCTCCTAAAACGTTTCATTGCTTTCGTTCAGGTTTGAGGATTACACATGTTGCATCCATGACACTGTGTAAAAGTAAAGTCACCATAATCCCAGACAAACCCCTTAAAAAGGGGAGTGGTGGTAATTTAGCCTGAGGATCACCACATCTCAGGCGAGAGCAAAGGTTGCGAAGGTGGGGCCTTCATGAGTAATCTCAGCTGGTACGGGAATTGAAACCACACTGTTGGCGCCACTCTGCATCCAGTTGTCTGAGCTAAACAGATCCTCCAGAGCTAAACCATGACATTGGCACATAGATGTTGTGTGCCATGTACTGCAATGTCACAGATGTAATGCATATATATCTTTAGATCAAAATTATCAAAAACAAAAAGGCTGTAACAATGTTTTTGGTCCTGCTTTGAGAGCATTAATTCTTAGGCGGACAGCATGGATATGAATGAATTGCCAGTTACCATCACCACCCTGGACGGGGTGGGTGGGGACAGTTTGATTGATTGGCACCCATCCACCGTCTTAAATATTCACTCCCTTCACCACCGACGCAGTGGCAGTAGTGTGCACCAACTTGGCAAGTCCCCTTCAACAGCATTTTCCAAACATGCAAACTCTAGCACCTAGCAGGCAAGGACAGCAGTTCCAAGGCGCCACTACAAATTCCTGTCCAACTGGTACGCCATCCTGACTTGGAACCATACTGCTGCTCCTTCACTGTCATGGGGCCAGAATCCTCAAACTCCCTTTCTATCAGCACTACGGGTGTTCCTGCATCATATGGACTTCAGCAGTTCAAGAGCACATGGACACATCCCATGAACACAATTTTTTAAAAAGCCTCATCTTTCAATGCTTCTGCTGGATGGATTTAGCAACAGAGTACTCCTCTTGTATATCCTGATCCAGAGTGCCAATTTCACAAGTAGGCTTTTAATGCTGCTGAGCTTATAGAAATAATTAGTGCAAAATTTCAAACATAACTTAGTGAGTTCAGTCAATGGCCCTTCCTAAATGCTGGCAAGGCAGAGGCATGTTGAACGATTAACCCTGTCTCTACGCGGGTCCAAAGTGGCAACCTGAAACCAAATGCTGCTCAAGGAACTAATGGCTTCATAGGCAATACTTGTGGTCAGTAACAGGTAGTGAAGATTTCCCCGGCAGCATTTTACTACCTTCGACATCAAAAGTATTCAATTGTTTATACTACCGGCGCCCATGTAACTATGACAAGACAACTTTGGGTTCGAGGGTAGAATGGCCTTCAGTCTTCATACTCCCACTTCTAATTGGGCACACTCTAACATGAAAAAATTGGGCGAGGGGGTGAAATTAAATTTCTTTCAAAGGCTCCCAACCCTTCGGAGTTATATTACGAAGTAACACCCCTGATCATTTTGAAGCCTGGAGGAACTGAGAGCAGGTGCACTTGGATTCCACTGAGCGTGTTCTAAAGATAAATCCATGACTCAATTAGAAGGCATTTTCTACGTGTGTAAAAACAGCTGAATGAGTTTTAAACTATTCTATACATTTCCACACCAGCAAAATGAGTAGAAAACTCAAAATGACGTGACAACAAACTTAACCAGGTGACAGCTGGAATAACATTTGATGCCAAAAATCAAAAAGTGTGTCTCTCTGAAAATTGGAATAGTAGTTCATTCATTGTATTTCCTCCTTTCTATTATACACCCTTGGAATGTATTATGCATTAATGTGAAGTAAAATCGTGCAGGGTGTAAAACCGAGGGCTGCTAGTTTTCCAATGGGCAAATTAGGTTAAAATTATGCCTCAAGAAACATAATAATAATAATAATAATAATAATAATAATAATAATACAGGCTTTAGCTCAGAATGCATGCTGCACTGTCAAAGGTGGTATCCATTGGACGATATGTTAAACCAAAACTCAGATTGGCTGGTTCTTATGGATTGTAAAGATAAGAAAGAATTGTAGAATAATTCACCCAATATTCTGGTCAACAATCTTCCCTAAAGAGATTAAAAAACTGTTAGCAAGATAAGTTAGTCAGTTGAAGTACAGCATTTTCTAGAAGCATTTTGGGATAAGTGTCACCCGGAATTCCGACATGGCCAGCCCCACCAGCGGGACCTGCAATTGTGGGTGTGGAGGTGGAGGGAGGGGGGGGTCTCCTTGAGGCTACCTACAGCAGCAGGTGCCTGACAACTGTCTTTGTCTGTTGCACGCCTGCTACTGATAACGTAAATGCGCAGCAACAGATGTCTGCAAATACACAATACCTCCCTCTACAAGCTGGCTCGTGAGTTAAGCCATGCCTACATCCTCTCTGGCTGGAAACAGACCAGCCCATCTTTTCAGAGACACAGTTCATAAGATTGGGCGTGAAAACGCGCTCATAAAACAGATCTGGAACTCCCCAATTTTCAGACTACCTGGACATCTGGGTTTGAATTTTATCACTCCCCCTGTCACAAGAATTGGAACAAGCGAGGGGCAGAACATGGAAAAGTCCTTTGACAAAGGTTTATCAGGACTTGAAATGTCAGCTCTTTTCTCTCTTTACAGAACCTGCCAGATATGCTGAGCTTTTACAGCGTTTTCTCTTTTGGAAAGGTCTGTTAACCTCGGGCGGGATTTTGCAGTTTTGGGACAAGAGGGACCATAAGATCCCGTTTTGAAAACATCTCATAAAATTCCATCCATTATATTTGCCACTGGCAGTTCTACAAGGAGGATTTGCAGCCTTTAAGAAATGTTAACAGGATAATACAGCTGGTGTTACCATCACAAGGTAAATGTGCCATTCATGATGTCCTCATGTCATTTACAAGGGAGGAGAAGATCAGGTTCATACAGCAGCCTGGAATTAGTGCTGACGGTTAAAGACTGAGCTCCATTGGCCCAAATAGCAAATTGAACAAAATAAGAATTTTCACAAAAGAGGGAGGCTTCCTCTGGCCAGTGTTTTGGAAAAATCTACCCAATGTGTTCATTACTTTGTATTTTCTGAAAAAATTGTAAACGTATGCAAGAATATTTGTTTCACTGGAAATTATATGAAACTTCTAGGATTTCACCAACATGGTAACCAGAGAATGTTATTCAGGTTAGCTGTTAAACTGAGCTTGACAAACACACAATGCAAACATCTTAACTGTAACTGAAATAAAAGCAGGAAACGGATGGAAAAACGCCGCAGGTCCACCAGCAACAGAAACAGGGCTAACACTTCAAGTCCATAATGACTTCTTCGTAACAGGGATTTTAATACTGATGTGTTCCTTTGGTGAGTTACTATTGGTCAAAGTAAATGCAAACAATTCATCCTTTTCCTGAAGGTTTCAATCCACAAAATATTTTTTGATATAATGCTGCACAGTTACAATACAGAAGAGGATTAGTTTACAACTGCAGCATGGAATCATTCTTATTTTGTTCAAATTGGTGGTTGTAAAAGGGAGAGTCTACCATGTGGCTTCCACTGTGTAATTAAAGCAATGGTTTCATTTATTTTTAGGTTTGTTTGGTCTCAGATACTACCCAGCGGACTGAGAGTAATGCTCAATGTTGCAGAATTTTATAAGTATATACGCTCCACGTCAGATCCTCCACATTGAAAAGCAACTTTACCTGTTTACGATCTAACTGCCTCAATACGAGTTATTTTATGCATTAATAAGAGTTGAGTGGCAACATTATTTATTACAAAACAAGAAATATCTTAGCTATTTGGTAGCTTATTTTTTATTCATTAGTATCACAAGTAGGCTCCCATGAACACTGCAGTGAAGTTACTGTGAAAATCCCCTAGTCGTCACGTTCTGGCACACGTTCAGGCACACTGAGGGAGAATTTAGCATGGCCAATGCATCTAATCAGCACACCTTTCGGACTGTGGGACGAAACTGGAGAACCTGGAGGAAGCCCACAAAGACACGAGGGAGAACGTGCAAACTCCGCACAAACAGTTGACCCAAGCTGGGAATTGAACCCGGGTCCCTGGCGCTGTGTGGCAGCAGTGCTAATCACCGTGCAGCTTAGCAACTAATGATGCATAAACAGAAAAAATATGAAATATTTGGTGTTTATTAAATGTACTCAACCTTATTAAAGGGTCACATTAATGAACGTGCCCAACTTCAATCTTGGGGCTCACTCAATGTCTAGGTTACCCATCACTGCTGACATCTGATCCTAGATGAGCTGGAACATCAGAAATACCAAAGCCATTGTCTTTAGTCTGCACCTTTTGTTCCGTCCCCTCACCATGCCTTTCCCTGGCAAGTGGCACACACTAAACCAGACTATCTGCAATCTTGCTGTCCTATTTGAACTAAAGTTTCAACTCCACATATACACCATCACAAAAATCAATATCATCGTCAGGCTCCACTGTTGCTAGGATCTTCATCATGTTTTTGTTACCACCTGACTTAACTATTACAGTGCTCTCCTGGCCAGCGTCCCATGTTCCATAAACAGTCACATCCAACTCTGCTGCCTATGTCCTTTGGACTTGATACCATTCACTCACCATCACTATATTAGCTGACCCAGTTCCCACTCCTCCAAAACCTCAAATTTTTAAATTCTCAACTTAAGAACATAAGAACATAAGAAATAGGAGCAGGAGTAGGCCATCTAGCCCTTCGAGCCTGCCCCGCCATTCAATAAGATCATGGCTGATCTGTCGCTGCTCAGTTCCACTTTCCCGCCCTCTCCCCATAACCCTTAATCCCCTCTCTTATCAAAAACCCATCAACCCGCGTCTTAAAAATATTTAGCGAGGCATCCTCCACCACTTCAACGGGCAGAGAATTCCAGAGATTCACCACCCTTTGAGTGAAGAAGTTCCTCCTCAACTCCGTTCTAAACCGCCCCCCTTTTATCTTGAGGCTGTGCCCCCTAGTCCTACTGTCTTTTTTGAGCGGGAAGAGTCTCTCCACCTCTATCCTATCCATCCCATTCATTATCTTATACGTCTCAATGAGATCTCCCCTCATTCTTCTAAACTCTAACGAGTACAAGCCCAGTTTATTCAGCCTCTCATCATAGCTCAACCCCCTCAACTCCGGTATCAGCCTAGTAAACCTCCTCTGCACTCCCTCCAAGGCCAAAATATCTTTGCGCAGGTGCGGCGCCCAAAACTGCACACAGTACTCCAGCTGCGGCCTCACCAATGCCCTATACAGCTGCAGCAAGACCTCCCTACTTTTATATTCAATCCCCCTCGCTATGAAGGCCAGCATCCCATTCGCCTTCCTGACCACCTGCTGCACCTGCAAGCTGCGTTTTTGCGACTCATGCACAAGGACCCCGAGGTCCCTCTGCACCGTCGCCTGCCGCAGTTTTTCGCCCCGTAAGTAATAGTCCTTCCTACCATTCTTCCTACCAAAGTGGACCACCTCACACTTGCCAACATTGAATTCCATTTGCCATTTCCTGGCCCATTCGCCCAGCCTATCTAGATCCTTCTGCAGACTCTCCACACCCTCCGCACAATTTGCCGTTCCCCCAATCTTCAGGTTGTATTCTTTGCATCTCTGCATCCATATCCACCCAACTGCGCAATCCTCCAAGAAGTCTGCAATCTTTCAATTATGGTAGTCCATCCTCCCCATACCTTCTGTCCCACCACTGGCTATCCCCATCTGAGCTCCAACCTCTGAAATTCACTCCTCATATTGCTCCGTCTTAAAATCCTCTTTTAAGGTCTGCCTTAAACCTTTGGCCAAGCTTTAAATTAGCCATCTTAATATCTCTTTCTTTGGCTTCAGGTTAATTTTTCTTTCAATACATTCCTGGATGTTCCCCTATGTCAAAGCCTCTATATAAATGCAAGTCTTAGATATAGATGTATGAAGACAGACAAACTGGAAGCTAAAATGAACTCCTTCACTGAAGGTGGGTGGGAAGAACAGTAGGGAAAAGGAAAAAACTATGTTCTTTCCAATAATCTGTTTTGTTGACTATCCATCCTCAAAAGAGGTTAATTTATGTTCTGGTTTTAAATTCTAAAGATATCCAAAATCTCAGAATCGGACAACCCATTGTCTGTTTTGAGAAGTTAGGCCAAATTAAATGTTTAAAAATTCTAAACTGAATCAGACAATTTAACCAACTCACTGCTCACTGACATGCTGAAAGCATGAACCTAAATTTTTAATGACTTGCTAAAAGCCTCCTCTGTTAGTGGGAAAATTCTCTAAGCCTTTACCCCATTAGTTATGCTGAATTTTATTCTTCAGAGGATGGACAATGGACAGTAAGCATGTAGACCAAGAGAATACCACGAATGATATTTGATTTCAAACAGGGGTTTCATTCCTCCCGAGATGTGACTTAGTATTCCCTCAGAGGCATTTTCAAACACCTACGAGTGCATTTAATGCATCATTTCAACCCAGCAAGTGAGTGGACATTAACACAATCATATGACCGGTAGTTGTTTCACAATATCCGTACTTCCAAGAATCAGAGTCATCCAAGCGTGAATGTGGTTGGGAGAAGAGCTTCCCTACTCCTGGCACTCTGACCTTTTACACTTCCACATGAGAATTATAGTCTCTCATGTGAATATATGTCATAATTTCTGACTGACATTCAATCAGATAAATCTAATGACTGGCAGATAAATCATAACAAAGAATCAGTGGATCTATAAATATACAGATTTTTAAAATAGTTTATTTGAAAAAGGGAACCCTATCCATCATGCAGAATTTTTAAAAACTCTGCTTCCTATTGGCTCCTACTAAAACTGCAACTAGTGATCTCATGCGTGTTTCCCGAATTCAATTGAGGTGTTTTTTTCCTTAATGAGTTCAGGGCAAGTGGTTAGGCCAGCGCTTATTAACCATCCCTAACTGTTGTAGAGAAGATGATTGGCAAATCACCTTCTCAAATTGCTGTAGAGAAAGGGAGTTTCAGATTTTGACCCAGAGATTATGAGGAACAGCGATATATTTCCAAGTCAGGATGGTGTGTAACTTACTGGTGGTGGGGTTCCAATCAATTTGGCCTGCTGCTCGGCAAAGGTTGTGGATTTGAAAGGTATCTTCAAAGAAGACTTAGCAGGTTGCATCTTGTAGGTGGTGCACATTGTCCCCATTGATGGGGAGAATGTCGAGTTAAGATGGTCTATTGGATGCTAATATAGCAGGCTGCATTTCAGGAGTGAATAACAGAATATTTGGTAGACAAAAGCTCCGTCTTCATTAGTATCACTCGTGAAACTTTAATATGACGTGACATTCCAGCAATGTGGACCTTTCATTCTTTCAGCAGTGCATTTGGACAGATTTATTGAATTTGTTTTTAAGTTGCTCCTGAATGTAGGTGTACATTTCCACTTAGTTTTAAATTTATTTATTCATGTCACAAGCAGGCTTACATTAACACTGCAATGAAGTTGCTGTGAAAATCCGTGGGGCAGGGAATGAGATATTTTACACGTCAAGCCACCAATTCTCAAGGACCCTGGTGAAGCATCCTTTTAAAATTAAAAATAACAAGGGCTGAGAAGAACCTAGCAATTCCCCCATCAAATCTCCCTTCTTTACCCCTCCCAAAATACCCTGACATGTGGGAAATATAAGATTCACATTAATTCATTAGCAGTGCTCGTGAGATTGCTGTCACGGGTAATTATTGGGGAAAAGTAAGAATATGACATTACTGTGTTACACCACGCTTCAGTCATCTACTACAGAGCTACGACTGTTTTTCTAAGTGTTTGCGCAAGATACCAAAATACCAACCTAAATTTCCAATTCATGAGCTCATTTGTTTATCATACATACCATCCGTATCAACACAGCAGCACAGAGCTGATGGGTGGGATTTTATGGCCTCGCTCATCCCAAAATTGTAAAATCCTGTCCGAGGTCAATGGACCTTTTCATTGTCTACCCCTGGCCCGCTCAAGTCTGTGGCGGACAGGGCAGTAAAATTCTGGCCAGAATTTTATGTGGCATTTCTCTGCCTATGAACATCTTGAATTTCATCTCCAACTAGATATTTATCCAACTCCTTTTTGAAAACATTAAGGGACCACTTTTCCTGGGAGCCAGTTCCACATAATCTACTGAATGAAAACCCCCAGGTTACTTAAAAATTTCTTCATTTTACTACATCTTCACTAAAGTTAGAGATCAAAAAGGCACCAAATGTTAAGGCAAAGAAAGGAAGAAAAAAATGGAGATGTCTTACTTTTAAGAGTCACCAAGCAGAGACTGATAGCCAAGTGCCACACACGAGGAAGGCCTCAATTTGGATCTTGGGTTCATGTCACACTACCTGTAATCCCCACAATTTGCCTGGACTTACAAAATCTCACTAACTGTCTCGGTTGGAGATAATACACATCTCTTTAACCTGTGCTTAACCCTCTCTCCATTCACACTGTCTGTACCTTTAAGACTTGATTACTGTAAAGACTCACATTCCAACCATTATTTTGTAAATTGAGTTTGTGTCTTTATATGCCCTGTTTGTGAAATGAAATCCCACTCACCTGATGAAGGGGCAGCGCTCCAAAAAGCTAGTGACTTGTGCTACCAAATAAACCTGTTGGACTTTAACCTGGTGTTGTGAGACTTCTTACTGTGTTTACCCCAGTCCAGCACCTGCATCTCCACATCATTACTTATAAGAATCAGACTTCAGTGTCATTTAGATATATTTGAACTGTATAGCTTTAAAATTTCTGATTGTCTAGTTCAAAGCAAGACAGATGGCTATTTTGTTTGACATTAAAAATCTTCAACTGACTCTTGTGTTTCTCTTCATGAATACAAACAAAGATGCTTGACACAACATGACCATTTGTGTAAGAAACCAAAGCAATTGCAGCTGATATGGAGGGAAATTTTTCAGTCTAGAAAGACACCCATTATCAATCATCTCAATTTCCTGGGACGGCACCTATAGCAAGATAATGTGCCCATCAGCAAGAAAATAAACAGACAGGTATGCTGCCTATAATTTTAAATATAAGCTGACAGTCAGTTGCAAGCAGAGACTCAGAAATTCTACTCTACTCCAAATTCCAAACAGGTGAAAATGCCAAATTATTAGCCCGGGGATATAGGGAAATAAATCAATGCAGCTGGAATGACTGTGTCTGCAGACAATATTTCAAAAGTTTGTTCAACTGAAGCATTCCAAAAACTTGAATATCTGTATACTTAGCACTATCAATTTTCATTCCACTGCTAAGCACTTAATCTATGCAGATGAGATGTTAAACTGAGATCTGTTCAGTTGGATATAAAGAATCCTATAACACTGTTCAAACAGCAGTGGTCTTGACTGATATCCCTCAATCCATCTCATCAAAAACAAATTTAACTGCTCTGTTATAGCATGGCTTTTTCTGTGGGGACCATTTGTGAGAACACAAGGTTAGGATGGTTTTAAATTCTTAACAAAATTATTATTGTGCTGACTATGCTCACACTATCATAGTCACGCAGAGTTTTACAGCACAGGAGGCCCTTTGGCCCATCAAGCACCTGTCAGCACCTGTTTGCGCTAGCCATCAAGCACCTATCCATTCTAATCCAATTTTACAGCATTTAGTCCACAGCCTTGTATGCTATGGTGTTTCATCTAAGTGCTTCTTAAATGTTGTGAGGGTTCCCTGCCTCTACCACCCTCTCAGACAGAGTTACGGATTCCCACCATCTTCTGGGTGGGAAATTTTTCCTCAAAACCCTTCTGCATCTCCTGCCCCTTACCTTAGATCTATGCCCCCTTGGTTACTGACCCCTCAAGGAAAAGTTTATTCCTACCACTGGAGCACAGAAGACGGAGGGGTGTCTTGATCGAACGTACAAGACTAATGATGGGCGTGGACAGAGTGGATAAGGAGCAATTGTTCCCCTTAGTTGAAGGGTCAGTCATGAGGGGACACAAGTTCAAGGTTAAGGCAGGAGGTTTAGTTGGGGATGTGAGGAAAAACCTTTTTCCTCAGTGGCTGGTAACAGTCTGGAATGCACTAACTGGGAGGATGGTTCAAGCAAGGTGCCTCACATCCTTTAAAAAATATGTAGATGAGCGCTTGTCGCACCGTAACATTCAAGGCTCTGAGCCAAGTGCTGGTAAATGGGATTAGGTAGATAGGTCAGGTGTTTCTCATGTGTCAGCGCAGACTTAATGGACCAAAGGACCTCTTCCACGCTACATGATTCTGTAGTACATGTATGACCTTAGAATCTCAGCTTCACTAACAGCCTTTGCTGGGTTCCAGATTTTAATGATTGAATCCTATACATATATTGTTTCAACAATGGGGGTACAGTGGTTAACATTTGCTCACAGCACCAGGGACCCAGGTTCAATTCAGGCCTTATGTGACTGTCTATGTGGAGCTTGCATTCTCCCTGTGTCTGCATGGGTTTCCTCCAGTTTCCTTCCACAGTCCAAAGATGTGCATGTTAGGTTGATCGGGTACGCTCAATTGCCCCTTAGGAGGACCAGCAGGGTAAATAAGTGGGGTTATGTGGATAGGGCCAGGTTGGGATTGTCAGCGCAGACTTGATGGGCTGAATGGCTTCTTTCTATACTGTAAGGATTCTATAATTCTAAATAAGGGATTTAGCATGCTTGTTGAAGTGCTGACCTTCATTTACGTATGCATCAGCGAGTTGTCTTATTTCCTCCTGGTCACTTGGAGGAAGTATCTTGCTTGGCAGGGTTATCATACACGTTTTTCCATTCAACCGTTCTGCAGCGAATTTGTTTGGTTTGAGATGTATAGATTACTGTGATGTTAAGGCAAGGATTGTGTCTTCCTTTGGTGCTTGGCATTTCATAATGGCTCTCTTGACTATGTAGATGTGTCTTTCTGTAAACCCATGTCCCCTTTGGTAATGTGGTGATGAGATGATAATATTAAACACATACTGTTCACCAAATTCCTTAAATTCCCTGGAGATAAACTGGGTTCCATTTTCATATATTATCCTTTTAGGAATTCCTTGCTCACGAGCAGAACTCGTACTGCTGAAATGACTGCTATAGTTCCCAAATCCTTCACCTTTTGGATAAAAGGGAACTTTTGAGTAGTGGTCTGCAACAGTGGTAAACATGGTTTGTTCCTAGGTAGGAATGGAAATTAACTATGTTTTAATTCCAAAGTTTTCCTTTGATCAGGGAAACCACATAAGAACTTATCCTTTACGGGAATAACTGCAAATATCACGTTTCCAGTCTGTCAGCAGAGTAGCCTACCTGCTGTTTTATGATCTTATCCTTCCAACTGTTATCCTCTTAAGTCAACATGACCCTGAACACGCCAAGCTTGTTTAAATTGCACTTACTTCACTTTCTCAAATCAGTACTTCTCATTTGTCTTATACATGATACATTAAGTTATTTCTAAAACGTATGAATCACAAGCTAGATAATCACTGTGAGGAGGGGTAAAAATCTAGCAGTTGTGGGTGAGTGGGGATGGGGGCGGGGAGTGATGGCAACTGTTAAGAATGCAACCAGTGTAAACGTATCAGTACAATAGCTTCACAAAATTAATTTTAAGCTTTCCCGATCCTGTTTTCCATCAAGTATTCCACTATTCTACCCTGTCAAAAATACACCATCCCAACCGAGTCCAAGCCTCTCCTCATCTGATTTTTGTACACGCATATTGTCAGGAAGGGGACTTGCATAGTTAACAGGAGTAGGATTTCTGGTTTACTTTCATGGCCCTTATCCAGGAACACATTACCAATCTCTAACTGATATCAACTAACTCAGCATTGACCAGGAATTGAACTTGACCTAGCCTGTAGTAACTACAGATAGCAAGCGGAATTTTCTTATCCCGCCCGCCATGAGATTTGTAACGGGCCGGACAAAACCATGCAAAAGATCACAGGCAGGATTTTCTGGTCTTGGGGCGAGCACGGCTGGAAAGTCCAGCCCAGCGTCTTCCAGTCGCTCAAATTTAATCAGAATTACATCAAGGATACATACAGAGGTCAGATCACTTTGCAGTCTTGGATTGTCATGGTCAACATGTGATCATCTTTTATAAAAAGGCAATCCACTCCCAAATCTATCAATTTCTAAACCTATGACAACTAACTAATTAGTCCTCTATGCCTCAGTCTTCGAAAGCCAAATCTTCACTTCAGATCAACTCTACCAGGCTACATTCTTTATGGTATAAAATCTTTGAAGTTAAACGGACAATGGGTCTGAGTTTACCCATCGTGTTGCACCCATTTTCAGGCACGAAAACCTGGTAGAATCAGGCGTGAGGAGAGTAGCGCAATCCATGCCCACCTCTGCGCTGGTTCTGCCTTTACCAAGGCCCGAAAATGGTTGCGATTGGGACTGCCATCAAAATGAGTGCGACGGTCCGTTAAATGTATTTGCGTGCATTTAAATTGACTTAATCCAACTTTACCAGCAGTTCCCCTTTTACCAACTTGTTCACCCACCCAGAACTGGCATGAAAGAAACACGTCCATAAAAATCCAACACTGGTGCTCCATCAGTGAGGGTTAGGTGAGGAGGTAAGTGTCAAGCATCTGATGGCTCTTTGCTTGAGATCGGTGAGGCAGGCATGGAAGGGGGCCTGCGGGGGAGGGGTAGGGGCCCGATTGTTCTTGGTGGTGGGGGTATGGAAGGGATATGGGGCCGTTAATGTTGTGGGAGTGGGCAATGTCTGTGGGGGCTAGGGGGAGACATTATCTGGTCTGGGACGCGGGCGGAGGGGAGCAGCACTCTATTATTCTTTTTCTGCACATAAGCAGTTATAGGCACCGATTGGAGCTGCAGCGTTTCAGGCACGTTAAACCCCGTCCACAGGCTTGTGCAGCGCGATTCGGACTTGATATTTTTGCAGGCACAATGTGTATAGGTGTGCCTGAGAACAAGTCTAAAGGTTGAATCTGAAACACTCCCAGTTTCAAGTCTGCCCAGCACTTGGAATCAAAATGGTAAAATAGGGCCAAATGTCTTTTTCTGCACCTTTCGTTTAAATCATTGGCAAAGAATCTGTTTTCAAAAATAATCTCCTTTCCTAATTACTTAAACTCACTGTGGCAAAATATGTAAAAGTGGAGGCGTGTGATGTGAATCATTTGCAAGCAACTAACAGCTGCACAAACTGGCATTTAAAATCAATTATTTCAAAAACAAAAAGCTGAAACATATGCATCAATGCATAATGATACCACGGCTTTTGTAAAATGACCTATGCTGCCTCATAACATGTACTGCAGAAGTTTAATCAAGTTACAAATACAAGTACTACAGACAATTCAATGATATTTCAGTCAATGTGGAACAAGTAATATTTTAGGTGCCATTATAGGTCCATCATATATACAATAACAATGTTTAACACAAACTAAAGAAATTATTGGTGACTCACCAATTGTCGTGATGTGACTGCCTGTTTAGGAAAATCCATTCTACAATATTTCATGTTTTGAAGGAATAGCGTACTCGCAAGCTTTTCAGTCACGAAAACAGACTTTTACTTGTCAGAACATTGATTGCAATGTTTCTTATCCAGATGATCCTTGTAAGTATCATATTACTTCAGCTTTCACAGATTAAGCGTTGCAAAGAACTGACTAAACTCCAGCCCTGCACATTATCATTCCGATCCTTGTGATCAAGAAAATTCCTTTTCACTTATTCCAGGTGACTGGGGAAACAATATAATGGGGTTGACGGAAAGTAAGTTAATCACACACTAGGTAAGCATTTTATTGAACGATCGTCAAAAAACATCAACTGCTATGAAGATATCAACGAGCCTAAACATGTGACAAAGTACAGTAGTTGAATAGTACTTTGCTCACTTCTTCACCATTCCAGTGTATGGATTACAACTTTGAACTTTGAAAGAACAACCACCCAGAGCAAAGTGACACACAAATAGCAGACTCCAACTCTAATGCCAAAGTACATTGATTAGTTGCTATTGAATGTATTGAAACATTTAATTGGGAACGAGAACAAGAAAGTTGCGCAATCAGGAAAATGGTCATAAGAAATTAAGCTGACTTGGAACCAACAATTTTTCATTGTGAAAGTCAAAGTGCATCAAACCTCAAAACATATTTAAATCATTCTCAAGTTAAAAAATCATTTTAAAAGCAGGCATAAGGGACATAAGAACTAGGAGAAGGGGTAGGCCATTTGGCTCCTCGAGCCTGCTCTACCATTCAATAAGATCATGGTTGATCTTTTTGTGGACTCAGCTCCACTTA
Organism: Carcharhinus amblyrhynchos; assembly: GCF_965287045.1. Taxonomy (NCBI): domain Eukaryota; kingdom Metazoa; phylum Chordata; class Chondrichthyes; order Carcharhiniformes; family Carcharhinidae; genus Carcharhinus; species Carcharhinus amblyrhynchos. Next base: position 90,441,420 of record NC_137326.1, read on the forward strand.
CCCACCCACTCACCATAGACCTTGATTCATTTACTGTTCAAAAATGTATCTATCTTTGCATTAAAAACAGTCAACGTGGTAGCCTCAACTGCTTCACTGGACAGGAAGTGCCACAGATTCACAACCCTTTGGGTGAGGAAGTTCCTCCTCAACTCAGTCCTAAATCTGCTCCCTCTTATTGTGAGGCTATGCCTTCTAGTTTTAGTTTCAGCCACCAGTGGAAACAACATCCCTACTTCTTTCTTATCTGTTGCCTTCATAATTTTATATGTTTCAATAAGATCCTCCCTCATTCTTCTAAATTCCAATGAGTATGGTCCCAGTCTACTCAGTCACTCCTCATTAGCCAACCTTCTCAGCTCTGGAATCAATCTAGTGGATCTCTTCAGCACCCCCTCCAGTGCTAGTATATCCTTTCTCAAGTAAGGAGGCCAGTTGTGGCCTCACCAGCACCTTATACAGCTGCAACATAATCTCCCTGTTTTTAAATTGCATCCCTCTAGCAATGAAGGACAAAATTCCATATGCCTTCTTAGTTATTGTTGCATTGCAAACTAACTTTTTGTGATTCATGTGCAAGGACACCCAGGTCCCTCTGCACAGCAGCATGCTGCAATTTTTCTACCATTTAAATAATAGTCCATTTTGCTGTTATTCCTGCCAAAATGAATGACCTCACATTTACCAACATTGTACTCCATCTGCCAGACTCCTCCACTCACTTAAACTATTTATAACCCGTTGCAAATGTTCGGTGTCCTCTGCAGACTTTGCTCTACCACTCATCTTAATGTCATCTGCGAACTTTGACACACTACGCTTGGTCCCCAACTCCAAATCATCGATGTAAATTATAAACAACTGTGTTCCCAACACTGATCCCTGAGGCACACCATTAGTCACTGATTGCCAAGAAGAAAAAGACCCTTTATCCCCACTCTCTGCTTTCTGTTAGTTAACCAATCCTCTATCCATGCTAATACATTACCTATAACATTGTGCATCTTTATCTTATGTAGCAACCTTTGTGAAGCACCTTGTCGAATGCCTTCTTGCAATCCAGATGCACCACATCCACAGGTTCCCCGTTGTCCACGATGCTCATAATGTCCTCAAAGAATTCCACTAAATTAGGTAAATATGACTTGCTTTCCTTGAACCCATGTTGTATCTTCTCAATGGGACTATTTCTATCCAGTTGTCTCACTATTTCTTCCTTGATGATAAATTCAAGCATTTTCCCCACTACAGAAGTTAAGCTTATAGTTACACACCTTTAGTGTCCCTCCTTTTTTAAAAACAGTGGCAAAACATTTGCTGTTTTCCAATCTGCTGAAACCGCCTCAGAGTCCAGCAAATTTGGTAAATTATAAGTGCATTTGCTGTTTCCCTGCCATCTGTTTTAGTACCTTGGGATGCATTCCATCAGGGCCAGGAGACTTTATCTTTAGCCCATTTGCTTACCCAACACTACTTCTTTAGTGATAATCATTGCTTCTCGGCCCTCACCTGCCATTGCCTTCTTGTCATCAGTTTTTGGCATGTTTGTATCTTCCTCTATGTAGTCTGACACAAAATACCTGTGTAAAATGCCTTGGCCATTTCCTCATTTCCCAATATTAAACACCCTTTTTATCCTTAAAGGAGCAATGTTTACCTTAGCAACTCTTTTTTCGTTTTATGTATTTGTGGAAAGCTTTGCTATTAGTTTTTATATTCTGAGCTAGTTCACTCTCATAATCTATCTTACTTTTCTTTGTAGCTTTTAGGTTATATTAGGTTAGCAGCAGTAAAGGCAGAATCACACTCCAGGGTCTAAGCACCACGAACGGCCCAAGATAAACTGTTATATTTCATTTAAAAATAGTAAAATCTTACCTCTGGATGCACTCGTGTCAATGTTTTCCACTATGAATGTAATTTAGTAATTAAGACAAACATTGCCAATGGAAATGCTTTAATTACATCTTCTGGCTTGATGTGGGGCTGCAACTATCATTGCTTTGCATCTCCCAGCTCCACAATCTGTTCAGCCAATAAACCCCTGTACACCAGTGTGCTTTCAGAACTGCAACACACTTTGCTACTCAACTATAAATAATATCAATTCAAAGTATTAAAAAAAATTAAGGAACGAATGCATACCACACCAGCACTGGCAAACCTCAGGATTTCCAGCTCTTATTGGTGAATCCCAACACCATCCCATTGCAGGTAAACTTCCCCAGCCAGCACTGCTGAACAATTATTTTGCTGTCAGATATCAACTTAAAACCAGTTTCATAAATAAGGGATACACTTGGATGAAGGAAACTCCATACGATAAAGATGACTCATGTATAGTTCTTTCAGAATAAATGAGTGCTATGGAATTCAACTCCCAAAGTACCAATAAAAATCAGAATGCCGCTTAATAAAAATTTGCCATTTTAAGTTGCTGTAAATCAGTGAGCCCGATGTTGGCAAGTACATTATAAAGGCAGCATTCATTGTCCTGAAAGAGCCAATATCCTGACCTAAAGTGAACCACGTCATGAGAAATCTGCTCATATATAATAAAAGTCTTGCTCATCACATTCACTAACTGCACACACAGGCTTTACTTCCAATATTGTGTTTTTGTGCATCACGCTTTTAAGGATATCTTTTATAGTCATTTGGTAGTACAGAGCTTGATTATCAGTAGAAAAAGACTCATGTCAAAGTTTTTCATCTAGCACTCATCAGGGCATTCGCAACAATACCAAGTGTAAAGGGAACAATTGTGCTCATGCCAATTAGTTGGCAAATAGGTTCTGATTGGTAGAGGTCTTGATGTGGAGAATGCACATGTTAACTGATGATTCAGTTAATTGCTAAGCTTAGTTTAAATTTAAACCTAGCATGTTGATGCTGATTTGGTCAAGACATTGCCCCAGAGAATGGCAGTCACCTATTTTGTTTAGTTGAAGCAGGTGCACTTGATGTGCTAGTTGAGAATTGAATCACAGAAGTCGCAGAAGGAGGTCATTTGGCCTATCATTCTACACTGGCTCCATCACAAGTATCATGGCTTAGTGCCATTCCCCATATCCCTACAGATTTTCTACTCAAATAATCATTTAATGCCCTCTTGAATGTTTCAATTGAATTTGCCTCCACAACACTTCCAGGCAATGCATTCCAGAACTGAACCGCTTGCAATTAAAATAAAGTTTTTTCCTCACATCACATTTGCTTCTTTTGCAAAATCACTTAAGTCTGTGCCCTCTCGTTCTTGATCCTTTTATGAGCAGGAACAGTTTCTCCCTATCTACTTTATCCAGCCCCTTCACGATTTTGAACATTACCATAAAATCCCCCTTTTAGCTGTCTTCTCTCTAAGGAAAACGGTCCCAAACGCTCCAATTACTCTCATAACTAATGTTTCTCATCCCTGGAACCATTCTTGTAAATCTCTTCTGCAGTCTCTCCAATGTGTTCACATTCTTCCCACAGTGTGCACCCAGATGTGTGGACAATATTCCAGCTGAGGTCTAAGTAGTGTCTTGTCTATGTTCAGCATAAGCTCCTTGTTCTTGTACTTTTATGCCCTTACTAATAAAGCACAAGATACTAAATGTTTTATTAACTGTACACCCAGATTCGTCTGCTCCTGCACCCTTAAGAATTTTACCTCTTGTTTTATATTGACTCTCCAAATTCTTCCTACCAAAGTGCATCACCTCACACTTCGCTGTGTTGAACTTCATCTGTCACCTCTTAGCCCACTCCACCAACTTGTCTATGTCCTTTTGAAGCTCTACATTGTTTACAACATTTCCAAGTCTTGTGTCATCCTCAAACTTCAAAATTGTCCCCTGCACACCAAGGTCGAGATCATAATCAGGAAAAACAAGGATCCCGATATCGACCCCTAGGAAACACCATTACAAACTCTTCAACCAGCCCAAAAAATATCATTGATCATCCTCTCTGTTTCCTATTGTTTAGCCAATTTTGTATCTCTCCCTAAAAGCACTGTAGGTGTACTGACACACCTCAGGGACTGCAAAGATTCAAGAAGGCAGCTTACCACAATCTTCTGAAGGGAAAATAGGATGGGCAATAAATGTCGGCCTGGCCACCGATGCCCACATCCCATAAAATTAAAACATTGCTACTGTCCCTTCTATTCCATGAACTATAACACTTTTCATAAGTCTGTTATGTGCGGCACTATAGCGAATGCCTTCTGAAAATCAACATATATCAAATCAACAGCATTGTCCTTGATCAACCCTTCTTGTTGCCTCTTCAAAAAGTTAGTTAAACAAATTGAAAATTACTTCCCCATAAGGAATCCATGCTGGCTCTTCCTAATTTATGTTTTCACACAACTACTAATTCTATCTCAGATAATGGTTTGTGGAAGCTTGCCTACTATCGATGTGAAATTGACCAGCCTGTAAGTGCTAGGGGTAGCCATACAATATTTTGAGCAAGGGTGTAACATGTGCCATTTCCAGCCCTTTGTACCTCCCCAGAGTCTAGGGACAGAATTCCCTCATCTGTCACCACGTCTTGGGCAGCATCCAGTTCTTTGGTAAGGACAGATACAGTGGCGGGATTTTCCACTCCCCCGCTACACGTTTTACGGTGACAGAGGTAGACTGCCACTGACTGGTGGTGAGATCATCCAGTCCTGCCGCTTCTCTCCACAGATGCTGTCAGACCTGCTGAGATTTTTCAGCACTTTCAGTTTTTGTTTCAGATTCCAACATCTGCAGTATTTTGCTTTCATTAACATTTATTACTCACTGTGTCAGACCTCTAGCCACTTGACAATGGTGTAGGTAACCCTGGTCTGAGCGATTTTGTTTCACCCGATAATTCTTTTGAAGGGTTTTGACCACATGCCTTGTTTTATGCAAACCCATTTTATTTCAAGGTAGCACGGAAACGACCTCGATGCCTGACCTGTTTGCAGCTGCTCAAACAATACCAGGCCAAGGTCCACGGCCTACAAATTCCGTGCTCCACCCTGTTTCCTTTTCATAGACAGAACCTCCACACTGCAGAAGGAGGTCATTCAATTCAGAGTCTGCACCAACTCTCCAAAAGAGTATCATACACAGGCCCTTGCTCTATCCCCATAACCTTGTGCATTTCCCATGGCTAATCCAGCTAACCTACACATCTTTGGATTGTGGGAGGAAACCAGAGCAGCCAGAAGAAATCTACACAGCCACGCAAGGCCAGAACTAAACCCAAGTCCAGCTGTGAGGCCACCGTGCTTTTCTTGGAAGTAGGCCAGCACAATATCAAGCGAGACATTGACTAATCGCTCTACGTGTCTTTTTATTTCCAATTTTTGGTTTTAAAGATTTTCCCCCACTTTTTTAAAAAAAACTATTGGTTTCAAAACTCCTATTCTAAAAAGTTGATGATCTCTAAAATGCAATAATTGATAGCTTCTCCAGGGAAACATGGCCACTGTTGTTGAGCAGCCTATTTTGAACATATGGTACAAGAACTTGTCCCTGTATTGTTTAAGCAAACCTCCTGCCGAATTTAAGTGGCAGTCCTGTTTGGAACCACAACCATGAATGCAACGTGTACCATATCAAATTAGATTTGAAAGGATGATTGAGAAAAGGCCTGAAGTCACTATCACTCCTACTGACGGAGAATAAACCACTGGCATTCTGCAACAAGTAACGGTGGGGAGTGAAATTTTCCTTCATTCAAAATGCAAGGAGATAATTTGGGCCAATTATAAACGAATCTAATTGGAGCAGAATTCTTCTAACCAAAGAACGGGTCATTAGGTAGTAAAAGTTTTATCTGGAATTCAGACTAATTGAACACAAAGCCATTTTCCACTCCATTGCATCCAGCAAGGAAATATATCCCATGAATTTGGAATGGTGAGATTTGATGGTTAAACAAGACAGGATGGCTTCCAAACACAACAAGGTACCATAAAACCAGGCAGTCAATTTGCTGCACAAAAGGAAACACATTTTTGGCTTACTTTGCATTTTATTATCATTTCCTAATGCTTTTTTCTCTTTGAATTGCATATGCTTATGCTTTGCACATTGATTTTGTGAGACATGGTGGCACAGTGGTTAGCACTGCTGCCCCAGAGCCAGGGACCCGGGTTCAATTCCTGTCTTGGGTAACTGTCTATAGGAACCTTGCACATTCTTCCTATGTCTGCGGGGGTTTCCTCCCACACTCCAACAATGTGCAGGTTAGGTTGATTGGCCATGCTAAATTCCCCTTGGTGTCGGGAGATTAGCAGGGTAAATGCATGGTGTTACAAAGATGGGGCCATGGGTGGGATTGTTGTCAGTGCAGACTTGATGGGCCAAATGGCTTCTGTCTACACTGTAGAGATTCTATTCTATGGTTCTACATAGCTGTATAAATGAAGGGGAAAAGGTCTTAGTTTCAAGGCAGTCAATTCTTTCTCCTTTGTTACTGCACAAATTCCACAGAAAAGGTGGTCTGGCAGTGCAATTGCTTTGTGCAATCCCCAGATTATAAAGAATAAGGCCAGCGTTTATTGCGCTCGAGACGGTCATGGTGAGCTGCCCTCATGAACCACTACAGTCCATATGGTAGATACACCCACAGTGCTGTTAGCAAGTTCCAGGATTTTGATCCAATAGTGAAGGAACAATGATATAATTCCAAATCAGGATGGTGTGTGGCTTGGGAAAGGGAACTTACATGTGGTTTTGTTCCCATGTACCTGCTGCCCCTTGCTCTGGGAGAGGCTGCAAGTTTGTAAGCTATTGAAGAAACCTTGGTACATCTCACTGATAATACAAACTGCTGCCACTTTGCATCAGTTGTGGAGGGAAATGAATGCTTAATTTGGTGGATGGGATGCCAATCAACTTGACTGCTTTGTTCTGGATACTGTCAAGCTCCATGAGTGTTGTTGGAGCAGAATTCATTCAGGCAGGTGGAAAGTATTCCATCACACTCCTGACTTATGCCTTGTTGGTAGTAGACCAGTTTTGGGGACTCAGGAGGGCAGTTACTCTCTGCAAGATTCCCAACCTCTGATCTGTTCTTGTAGTCATAGTATTTATATGGCTGCTCCAGTTAAGTTTCTGATTAACAGCAAGTCCCTGGATGCTGGAGAGTCAGCGAGATAATGCTGTTGAATGTTAAAAGAGATGATCATATTTTCCTATGTTGGAGATATTGAATAGCATGGTAGCACAGTGGTTAGCGCTGCTGCTTCACAGCTTGAGGGACCTGGGTTCGATTCCCGGCTTGGGTCACTGTCTGTGTGGAGTTTGCACTTTCTCCTTGTGTTTGTGTGGGTTTTCTCTAGGTGCTCCAGTTTCCTCCTACAGTCCAAAGATGTGTGGGTTAGATTGACTGGCCATGCTAAAATTGCCCTTAGTGTCCTGAGATGCGTAGGTTAGAGGGGTTAGTGAGTAAATATGTAGGGATATGGGGATAGAGTCTGGATGGGATTGTGGTCAGTGCAGACTCGATGGGCTGAATGGCCTCTTTCTGTGCTGTAGGGTTTCTATTCTGATTTGTGTGACATGAGTGTTACTTGTCACTTTAACAGCCCTTGCTTTCTGCAGGCATAAACTACTTCAGGTTTGGATGAGTTTTGAATGTTACTGATTACAAAGTGTTCATCAGTAAACACTCCCACTTCTGATTTTATGCAGAAGGAAGCAGCTGTAGGTAGTAAGGTCTTGGACACTATCCTGAGGAACTCCTACAGCGATGTCCTGTGGTCAAGATGATTGACATTCAACAACCATCTTCCTTTTCGTTCCAAGTTTACAAGGATTGCTTGCATCCACACAATTGGTAAAATACAGCCTGACATCAAGGGCAGGCACTCTGGACTCGAGCACTTTTGTCCATGTTTGGACCAAGGCTGTAATGAGATCAGGAGTGGAGTGCTGCTAGCTGCAGCACAAAGGGAAACAGCAGTGTGTTTATAAGCATACAAAAATTAGGAGTAGGAGTAGGCCACTTGGACCTTTGAGCCTGCTCCACCTTTCAATATGATCAGATTTGATCCTTGATCTAAAAGTCCTCTTCCTGACCTTGAGTTTAAAAATTGGCAAGTAATGTTGCAGCTTTATAGAACATTAGTCAGGCTGCACTTGGAATATAGTGTTCAATTCTGGTCGCCACACTACCAGAAGGATGTGGAGGCTTTAGTGAGGGTATAGAAAAGATTTACCAGGATGTTGCCTGGTATGGAGGGCATTAGCTATGAGGAGAGTTTGAAGAAACTTCGTTTGTTCTCACTGGAACGACAGAGGTCGAGGGGAGACCTGATAGAAGTCTATAAGATTATGAGAGGCATGGACAGAGTGGATAATCAGAAGCTTTTTCCCAGGGAGGAAGAGTAAATTACTAGGGGGCACAGGTTTAAGGTGCGAGAGACAAGGTTTAAAGGAGATTTATGAGGCGAGTTTTTTTTATATATATATATATATATACACACACACACACACACACACACACACACACACACACACACACACACACAGAGGGTGGTGGGTGCCTGGAATTCGTTGCTGGGGGAGGTAGTGGAAGGAGATACGATAGTGACTTTTAAGGGGCAAACGCACTGATGGGAATATAGGGATATGGTCCCCGGAAGGATAGGGGGTTTTAGTTCAGTTTGGCAGCATGGTCGGTGCAGGCTTGGAGGCCTGAAGGGCCTGTTCCTGTGCTGTAATTTTCTTTATTCTCTGTTTAGATCTCCTCTCAACTTTCTAACTTCCAGTCAATACAGGTCCAGTCAGACCAGTCTCTCTTCATACAACAGTCCCATCAACCCCTATAGCAGCCTAGTGAAGCTCCCCTGAACTCCTTCTGTGGCAAACATCTACTTTCTTAAGTAGGGAAACCAAAACTGCACACAATATTCCAGATGTGGTCTCATGGCGGAACAGTGTGTGGGATCATTGTTGCCATTTCCTGCCTATCCAATCTTTAATGTGTACTTCACCTCTATTTTTTTTGATATCATGTTACATAGTGACCTTTTCCACCCGAGTGATTTGTTTGCGCATTTTCAACACTTAAGAGATATCACATGTGGGGGCTAGAATTATATGGCACGGTGTCACAGTGGTTAGCACTGCTGTCTCACAGCGCCAGGGACCCAGTTCAATTCTGGCCTCGGCTCACTGTCTGTGTGGAATTTGCACATTCTCCTAGCGTCTGCGTGGGTTTCCTCCAGGTGCTCCAGTTTCTCCCCATAGTCCAAAGATGCGTGGGTTAGGTTGATTGCCCATGGTAAATTGACCCTAGTGTCAAGAGGTTTAGCAGGGTAAATATAAGGGGTTACGGGAATAGGGCCTGGATGGGATTGTGGTCGGTGCAGACTCGATGGGCCGAATGTTATCCTTCTGTTCTGTAGGTTCTATGATCAATTGTGTGTTCTTGTAGGAGTATTGAAGAGGCTGTCTCAGAATTTATAGTGGAGATAAATATTCAATTGGATACTGTATCAAAAAGTTAATGGTACTATGCCCACACATTTCAGGAAGTTTATCACCATTTATGCCTTTCCTGAGATGTTTTCCCACAATATCTTACAAAAATTCACCATCCCAAAGGACTGTACACATCTTTATGTACAAATGTGTCTCAACTTGACCAAATGCCAGGCTAATATTGTAATCAGCCTAGCTGAGCATGCTCAAAGGATTGTACTAAAGCCAAACATGTTTTATGCGCTTGTTTGTGAGATTATCAATCCAAACAGTAGAGAGTGTGATGCAAGTAGAAAATGGACCCGAAATGCAATTATAATCCAAAAAAAATTGGTTTCCTGATTAGGTAAACAGAGAAGTCTTCAACTCGGGGTTTGATCATCCCCTTGAACTCACTCGAAAAGAACAACTCAAATATCCTTTTGATCCATTTTTTCTGAGCGAAGTACTCAGCAGTCAGTGCAGACTCTGTCAGCCAGCTGCCACCATCAATATCAGGATATTCACACTACGAACATCAACTATCATATCATTCCCCAACACCCCCCCAAAAAAAATCAGCTATGCTTGATTATTATGACATTTGCAGATATATTAAAATGTGGAAATATCTTGTTTTATGGTTATGGGCATAAACCTGTAGGTAATAAATTTTCCACATCTCTATTAGCATAGCATCAACAGCTGGATCACTGAAAATTAATTGCTAAAACAGCAGTTGCAGTCACTTGCTATCTGACAAGATAAGGATGCCCTCTAAAGACTGTTCTTGTCACTAATAATGCTTTCCCTTAATTCCCTGCCATTCAGCACGGCAGCCAAACACTTCTGCAGATCAAAAAGAAGATTGTGCAAAATTTTAAATATTAAAAAGGTAGTCTGCAATCGAAATCATGCCCCTGCAGAAAAAATTAAATGTCACCAAATGGAGGTGTAATGCAATATTTATTGAGGCTGTGGTTCCTGTAACGTATTAAATTAGTCCACAAAAAGTAGCATTTTCATATAAAACATCGACATTACTGGTGCAGTCATTAAGTTTGTTTGAAAACCATGATTCCCCATCGCACAACTATTTCGACAGACTTCAAGTCAACAGGTCTAAAAAAAAACCTTTAAAAATTGAAAAGTACTGATGACCGTCTCATTGTGCGGCATAACTTAGACGAGAGAAGTGTGCATAATCAGGAGGAGAATCTGCTTGGAATTCAAGCCCCAGAGAGTGACCTAAAGTTTACAAGTAGGCTTACATTAACACTGCAATGAAGTTACTGTGAAAATCCCTAGTCACCACACTCCGGCACCTGTTCAGGATGAATCTAATCAGCTGTTAGGAGCACCCAAAGAAACCCACATAGACACTGGGAGAATGTGCAGACTCCACATAGACAGTGACCCAAGATGGGAATCGAACCTGGGTCTCTGGTGCTGAGAGACTGCAGGGCTAACCACTGTACCACCCCACTTATGACTTTTTTTTGAAAAGGCTGACAGGAGATTTTTTTTTTAGAACCGTAATTAAGGTGCAACTTGATCAAAGCATTTTGCTGTTCCAAAGATGGCCTCCGAGACTCCACAGATTTGGCAAGATGACTCAGCATTCAGTTTGTGTTGTCAATTCTTAATATGGTTGCACATGGTCAGCTTGTAACCCATCATCAGTCCCAAGCCTTTCAGACTTCTGCCCAAGTAGCTTAATACTCTTCATTTAGCAAATACCAGAACTTTCTTCTTGAAACTCTACAAGTGGCTCAGTTGACAAACTTTACTCCCAAAAAGGAGTCATTTCATCATATTAAAAGGCACTACTTAAATGCAAGTTGTTACTGAAACAAGAGTGGGGAAAAAAAACTGTGGAATTTTCAGGTGAATAGTCAGTAGGAAGGTGGATGCAGGAGGAACAAAGGGACAAAGAAAGAAACAAGATGAAGACTGACCCAACATAAGAGAAATAAATGCATAAAACAAGATGAAGGCAGAGGTTATAATCTAAAACTGTTGAAGTCAGTATTCAAGTCCAGAAGACTGTATACTGCTCATACTGAGCTGCACTATGGAAGGCCAAGGGCAGAAAAGTCAGAGAATGCGACAGTAGGGTGAAGAATTAAAATGATAAGGCACAAAGCTTGAAGTCGTGCTTGCTAACTCAATGGTGATGTTCCACAAGCTCCTGTGCTTGGTGTCCTGGTGGTAGAGGTGACCACATCGTGAGTAGCAAATACAGTTTATTAAACTGAAAGTACAACAAATAAATCACTAGGAACAGGTGTATGGAGTCTTAAACAGTGAGAAGGGACAAGGCAAAATGGCAGGTGTTGCTTTTCTTTGTGCTTGCACAGAAAGGTGCCATGGGAAAGGAGAGGCATTCAGAGTTGACTGAGGAATGGACTATGGTGTTGTAGAGGGAATGTTCCTTACAAAACACTGATGGGGGAGGGAAGATGTGTTTGGTGGTGGCATTACGTTGGTCCTGGGTGAAATTCAGCGCATGATCTGATAAATAAGGAGGATTGTGGGTAGGAAGTGAAGACAAAGGGAATTGTATCATAGCCCTGAGAGAGAGTAGAAGTGTGTGAAATAGACAGGACATGTTGGAGGGCTCGGTCAACTACACAGGATGGAAATCTTCTGTTGAGGTAAAAGAAAGACACGTCAAAGGCACTGGTGTGGAAAGTTGTGTTATTGGAACAGACATGACCGAGAGGGAGAAACTAGAAGAACGGAGTGGAATTCTTCCAGGAAACAAAACATGAGGAAGTGTAGCCAAGATAGTTCACGTGGGTTTGCGGTGAACATCAGTAGATAGCTTATCACTAGAAATGGAACCAGAGAAGTCGAGGAAGGGAAGAGTCAGAATCGAACCAGGTGCAAATGAGGGGAAAGATGGAAATTGGAATCAAAAAAATCAATGAAACTTTCCAGTTCATACCATAAGATATCAGAGCAGAATTAGGCCATTCAGCCCATCAATCATGGCTATACAATTCTCATTCCCATTCTCCTGCCTTCTCCCTGTAACCCCTGATATCTTTATTGATCAAGAGCCAATCTATCTCTGTCTTAAAGACATTCAATGACCTGGCCTCCACAGCCCTCTGAGACAATGAGTTCCACAGATTCACCACCCTCTGGCTGAAGAAATTCCTCTTCATCTCAGTTTTAAAGGAGTGTCCTTTCACTCTGAGGTTATGCCCTGTAGTTTTAATCTCACCCACATCTGGAAACATCCTCTCCTTGTCCATTCTTTCTAGGCCTCTCAGTATTCTACAAGTTTCAGTTAGATCCCCCCACACCCCCCCAATCCTTCTAAACTCCATCAAGCATCAACTTCAACCGCTCCTCATATGACAAACCTTTCATTCCTGGGAACAAAAAGCGGCACTGATACAAAAGGACAGGAAAAGGGGATAAGGCAAGAGGCCCCAAAAAGAACTGGAATAACATAATCTTTGTTGAATTTCACCTACCATAGTTCTACTGACTTCCAAATATTATTTAGGTCCATTTACAATTCCTTAACAGCTTTACCTGATTCTACTCAGCTTAATTTACTTTGCATTTTTGATCCATATAATGATTTAGAACACAAAATAGAAGAGCTCCCCAACACCAATTCATGGAACACCCCAGAATACACCTTCCTAGCTTAAAACCGCTCTCTTTCAGCTAATTTTTAGATCTTTCTTTATTCGTTCATGGGATGTGAGTATTGCTGGCTGGACCAGCATTCATCATCTACCCTTAATTGCCCCTTGAACTGTGCGGCTTTTTTGACCATTTCAGGGCATTTAAAAAGTCAACCACATTGCTGTGGGGGTTTGGAATCACCTGTAGGCCAGAATGGGCAAGGATAGCAGATCTTCTTCCCTAAAGAGCCAGATGGGTTTTTATAACAAGGGATTCATGGCTATTGTTGAACTTTTAATTCCAGATCTTTAATGAATTCAAATTCCACCACCCATCTATCATGGTGGGATTCAAACCTGGGTCCCCTGGACCATTATCCTAGATCTCTAGAGCAGTGAAAATGCCACCATGTCACCATCTCTACCTAAGATTGTCTTAGTTTGGTGTTGTGGCCTTACATATCAAACTCTTTTCTGAAAGTTTTCTGTCAATCTAGGGACATAATATCATAGTTTAATACAGTCCACCTTGAATACAATTTCCTCAGAAGTTAAGAAAATTATTTAGGCTGCTTTTGAAACCACGTTGACTGCCATTTACTAGATTACCTCCAAACCAGGGACTGCCCTGTTATTGCTAACAGATGAATCTGCATATAATTATATTGTTAGTTGCTGATTTGAGCCGATTTGGTTCAACACCTTTGGAGATATATTTAGAAGTAGTTTAAGATTCATCAAGAATCTCCAAACATTCATGTAGTGATATTCAGGCTATACTGTACAATAAATTCAACAGAAAATGGGAGCAGCGCCCTCTACAGTTGGATCACCTCCAGCTTCATGTTTAGTAACCATCTGCATAATGCTGCATTTTTAAAGTCATATTTGACTGAAATGTTAATTCTGTGTTTCTCTCTCCACAGATGCTCCACACCTGTTCCCAGCACTTTTGTTATTTCAGATTTTTAGCATTTGCAGTGTTTTACCATTTGTTTTCTTAACCCTTTCAGTGCTGAGTTTCGCAATTCCCAAAATATGCGTTGAACTGGAGAATGCTGAATATTACACTACAGGGATAGATTAGTACAGTCATCTCCAATTAAAATTAAAAATTACCAAGTGGCACCCATGGCATTGGAACTGGTTATTCGTACTCAAAAGAAACCAAACATGACAAATAAAACAAACGGGGAATCAGTCACAGGTCCCTGCTAACACAGTTATTGGGAAGCTGCATCTGGGTCTTCCTTGAATTTTTCCTTCTTTCTTCTGCTCGATCACGGCCATCCATTTCCCTCCAACTTATCCCGCCACGGCAGATGGGTGGTGGAATTTGAATTCACTAAAGATCTAGAATTAAAAGTTCAATAATGGCCATGAACCCATTGTTGTAAAAAGTCATCTGGCTCTTTAGGGAAGGAAATCTGCTACCCTTGCCTGTTCTGGGCTACATGTGATTCCAAACCCCCACAGCAATGTGGTTGACTTTTTAAATGCCCTGAAACACCATGATCCAACCTTTGTCACTTGAGGATAATTACAACTTTAAATCTACCATTTGTTATGATGCCAGTTATGGGAAGACTGGACAAGCTGGACACTTATTAGGAATGGGCTGGGCAGATGATCACTGAAATTATATAGTGTATGAAGGAACCTAGTGTAAGGGGAAAGAAGAAGAGGCGGCATTTGAGATTAAACTGAAATAGCAAAAGATTCTTCACTATACTAACTTGAAAACACAAGATATAATGATTAAATAGGTATACTGAGCAAAAGATAATGATTCTAAACAATATGAGCTTCCACTTTAAATTCAATCCAACAGACTTAGCTTTTACCCTGATACACTGGAAGATGATGTTTTTAAAAAAAAATCTCTATATTTAGTTTACACAGATCACAGCTCACGTCCTTGATATATCTCTATTAAGGTGACTTCCTGGTTCAAGTATCAACAGTAAGAAGTCTCACAACACTAGGTTAAAGTCCAGCAAATTTAGTTGATAGTAAACTCAAGCTTTCAGAAATGCTGTTCCTTCGTCAGGTGTATGGGAAGTTTCCCTTCCGTTTCACTTTCCAGGTCAGCTTCTCTTACATCTGGTTATTTATTTTCATAAAGTACAAAACCCACCACATTTTCTTTTAGAGCTTAGCTCCACCTTCAGCAATTGTCTCCATCACATACTCAGGGCTTTCGTGCTTCTAGAAGTCTCTCAGCTCAGTCAGAAGCTCAAGCATTGTCTGTAAATAGACAAAGGCCTAAACCAAACTGAAAGTACACCTGAAACAAAAAAAAAACCCTACATTTTTAGCCCTTAATATAACTACCAATAGACGCAATTATAACATATTGGAACATCGGGTCACAGTGTTAATCAATAGAATTCCATACATCACCACTCACGATCAGAAAGGGCATCAAGGTAAGGCATGGCAATACAGAATAATAATATTCTAAAATGAACCATTACACTCTGTCACTTTCCATTATAACCATCGGTATGGCATTCATAGATAACTTCTTAAAAATCTCTCAGCAGCCAGCAAGTCCCACTTATACACTGCACAGACACGACCAGCAGGGCTGCTGCCAAAGAGAAAGAAGATTTCTCAGAAAGGATCGTCAATCTTTACAGATTGAGACCACAGAGCAACTTTGGTTCACAACAACTTCAAGTATATTAATCATCCTGCTTGTGCAAGCTGGCCTAACAATATAAAACGGGACAATTTCTCTTCTGAAGGATAAGGGCAGTGCTAGTTTAAATCACAAAAAGGATACCAAGTTTTTTGCGAATGAAATTTTAATTTTAAAATTCCAGACATCGCACTAGTTCAGTTATTAAATCTCTGGTGGTTTCGGAGTCAAATAAGCCTATACCTCAAATAGGTTGTCAGTCAGTCTTCAACACGTCTGCCAGCTGGAGCACCATGCCCACATGCACATCTTCCTTTTTGTGGATAGTATTAGCAGTAGTTACAGGGGATACATTAAAGTTAGACCATCTGCCGACCCAGCTAGACAGGAGTGAATAGTAATGAAAACCAAACGGAATCATGATGGAGTTAAATTATTCAAAGTTGAGATAAATTAAAGTTCAGTGCAACCACTCAATTGTCTGTCAACTGAAAAGTGCTGTCACAAGCCTGAGATTACCATATTTTTCTGGGATATATAATGATTTTACAGTTCTTAGTACGTCAGTTAGAAAAAGCTACAGTTTTACACGGTTTCTCTGCTCATTTTTTTAATGAATTTGTGTGATTTTGGAATCATTGGCTACATCTACAATTATTGCTCATCTGGGGAAGCTAGTAACGTGTCACTTTTTTTTGACTGTTGCAGTCTGTGTCCGTAGGTCCATCCAAAGCACTCAGGATTTTGACCCAGTGAAGGAACAGTGATGTATTTAAAAGTCAGGATGGTGTGCAAGGTGCACTGGAACTTGCAGCTGCTGCCAAAACGTGAGAGAGATAGGAGGAAGCTGCCATATGGTCGATTGAGCCTATCTGCCGTTCAAAAGATCATGGCTGTTTCTGGGCTTCAACTCCACTTTGTCCTAGTCTCCATATCCCTTATTTGTCTGAGAAACTAAAAATTCATCTATCCCTGCCTTAAAATATAAGGCACTATTTAATGGAGGTGACGGGAGTCTTGCCCACTGCTTGGAGAGTTGATGATAGTCTCATTTGGGGAAGGCCTGCCTTATTAAAAGACACTCAGATACTTAACAAGACAATAGGAGGTTTTTCCTCACCAGAGAGGCAGTGGTTGCTGCCAGTACGACACCCACACGAAGCCTAATATCATCAGTGGATCCCTGGCCACAGCTGAGCAGTGGTTAAGAGGGTGGTTGGCCAGAAAGTGTCCCCTCCCAAATCCCACAAACAAGCACTGAATGCCTTTGAACATGAGTCCCCACCTGGCACCTTTCTGCCTGATTAAATTCCTCACCACCATCTAACGTGCCATTGGGGAGGACATCAGATTCCACCCATTGTCAATGATGGAGTTCTGCAACCCTCTGGGTTAGAGAATTCCAAAGTTTTGCCACTCTTTGCGAAGTAATTTTTTCTTATCTCAGTTCTAAATGATAAGTCCCTTGCCCCAAGACTGTGGCCCACGTTCTAGATTCCCAAACATGCAGAAACAGCCTCAGTATCTACACTGTCAAGCCCCCTTCAGAATCTTTATGTACAGTAAGTAGTCTCACAACACCAGGTTAAAGTCCAACAGGTTTATTTGGTAGCACAAGCTTTCGGAGTGTCGCTCCTTCATCAGGAGAGTGCAGAATTTTTTTCACAAACAGGCCATATATATAGACACAAACTCAAATACAAAATAATGGTTGGATTGTGAGTCAATTCTTTACAGGTACAGACAATGCAAGTGGAGAGAGGGTTAAGCACAGGTTAGAGAGGTGTAAATTGTCTCCATCCAGGACAGTTAGTGCGATTTTGCAAGCCCAGGCAAGTTATGGGGGTTACAGATAGTGTGACATGAACCCAAGATCCCGGTTGAGGCTATCCTCGTGTGTGCGGAACTTGGCTATCAGTTTCTGCTCGGTGATTCTGTGTTGTTGTGCGTCTTGGAGAATGCTTTCCCGAAGATCAAAGGCTGAATGCTCTAGTCTGCTGAAGCGTTCCCTGGCAGGAAGGGAACACTCCTGCCTGGTGATTGTCAAGCAGTGTCCACTCATCCATTGTCGTAGCATCGGCATGGTCTCCCCAGTGTACCATGTCTCAGGACATCCTTTCCTGCAGCGTATCAGGTAGACAACATTGGCCGAGTCAAAGGAGTCTGTACCTCATACCTGGTGGATGGCGTTCACACGTGAGATGATGACATCCACGTTGATGGTCCAGCATGTCTTGCAGAGGTTGCTGTGGCAGGGTTGTGAGATGTCATGGTCACTGTTCTCCTGAAGGCTGGGTAGTTTGCTGTGGACAATGGTCTGTTTGAAGTTGTGCGGTTGTTTGAAGGCAAATACTGGGGAGGTGGAGATGGTCTTGGTGAGATGTTTGTCCTCATCAATGACATGTTGAAGGCTCCGGAGAAGACGTTGTAGCTTCTCTGCTCCAGGGAAGTACTGGACATCAAAAGGTACTCTGTCCGTCGTGCCCCTTGTTGTCTTCTGAGGAGGTCTGTGCAGTTTTTCACTGTGGCACATTGGAACTTTCGATTGATGAGTTGAGCGCCATATCCTGTTCTTATGAGGGCATCCTTCAGCATCTGAGCAGACCCTGTGCATAACCAGGGCTTGTCCGTAGGGGATGGGTTCTTTCACTTGTTTAAGGCGGAAACTGGAGAAGTGGAGCACCGTGCGGTTATCCGTGGGCTTGCGGTACAGTGAAGATCTCAGAAGACAAACGAGCAGCATGGTACATTGGCAAGACCATGCAGACGCTACGACGATGGATTAATGGACACTGCTCGACAATCACCAGGCAAGAGTGTCCTCCCCCTGTCGGGGAACAGTCCAGCAGTAATGGGCATTCAGCCTCTGATTTCAGGTAAGCGTTTTCCAAGGCGGCCGTCACGACACACAACAACATAAAATCGTTGAGCAAAAGCTGATAGCCAAGTTCCGCACGCATGAGGATGGCCTCAACTAGGATCCTGGGTTCACGTCACATTATCTGTAACCCCCATGACTTGCCTGGACTTGCAAAATCTCACTAACTGTCCTGCCTTGAGATGATTCACACCTCTTTAACCTGTGCTTAACCCTCTCTCCACTCACATTATCTGCACCTGTAAAGACTTAGTTACTTGTTAAGACTCACATTCCAACCCTTACCTTATAAATCGAGTTTGTACCTACCTATGCCCTGTCTGTGACAATCAAATCCTGCACTTACCCGATGAAGGAGCAGCTCTCCGAAAGTTCGTGCTACCAAATAAACCTGTTGGACTTTAACCTGGTATTGTGAGCCTACTTGCTGTGCCCACCCCAGTCCAACGCCGACAACTCCACATCAACCTTTATGTAATCATCTCATTTTTCTCAATTGTAATAATATCACAGGATGACCCTCTCCTCCCAGGGGCCAACCTTCACCGTACTGCTTCTAACATAACTATATCCTTCTTTAAATATGGAAAACCAAAATCTCACACAAAGTGGTCTGGGTATGATATCAGCAAAGCCCTGTGCAATTGTAGCAAGACTTCTTTATTCCTGGACTGTAATCCCCATGCAATTAAGGCCAACAGGCCATTTGGCTTTCTCACTGTTTGCTGTAACCACATGCTAAATTCTTTAATTCCTAGTAAGGACACAGTCAAATCTCTCTGAACATCAACATTTGCAATTTTTGCCTGCTCTTCTATTTTTACAACAAACCAGACTTCCAAAAGGTATTCAGTAAGGTGCCACACAAAATGTTAATACACAAAATGGGGGCTCATGATGTTGAGGTTAATATATTAGCATGGTAGAAGACAGGAAGCAAAACGCAGTCAGGTAGTGAATAACTCCTCACTTCTTCTCATAATGCGCCATCTGCCATCTTGTTGCCCACTCACTTAACTGATCTAGTTCTGTTTGCAGCCTGTGTCCTCAGAACTTACATTCCACAATGCTTGGTAGCATCAGCAAACTTAAGAAACATTACTAATATAAAAACAGAAAATGATGGAAAGACACAGCACATCTGGCAGCATATGTGGAGAGAGAAACAGAGTTGATATTTCAAGCTCTGAAGAAGCCATACAGATTAAAACATGAACCCTGTTTCTCTCTCCACAAATGCTGCCAGACCTGCTGCGTTTTTGCAGTATTTTGCTTATTTTGGATTTCCAACATCTGCAACATTTTATTTTTATTTTAGATATATTACTCTGTCATTTGCCCAAGTTATTAATATAGTTGGCAAATAGCTAAGGCCCCAGCACTGATCCTTATGACCATCCACGATTTACAGCCAGCCAACTTGCGAATGCTCCATTTATATCTGCTCTTTGCTTCCTGTGTGTTAATCGATGCTCTGTCTAATCTCACAGGACAGTGAAGAAAGTTATCTCTGATTGCAATAGGATGTTGATCAATTGGACCTGTGAGCTGATGAATGGCAGATGAAGTTTAATTTAGATAAATGCAAGGTGATGCATTTTGGTAAATTGAACCAGGGCAGGACTTACTCAGTTAATGGTAGGGCGCTGGGGAGAGTTACAGAACAAAGAGATCTAGGGGTAAATGTTCATAACTCTTTGAAAGTGGAGTCACAGGTGGACAGAGTGGTGAAGAAGGCATTCGGCATGCTTGGTTTCACCATTCAGAACACTGAATACAAGAGTTGGGACGTCTTGTTGAAGTTGTATGAGACATTGGTAAGGCCACACTTGGAATACTGTGTACAGTTCTGGTCACCCTATTATAGGAAGGATATTATTAAACTAGAAAGAGTGCAGAAAAGATTTACTAGGATGCTACCGGGACTTGATGGTTTGGATTATAAGGAGAGGCTGGATAGACTGGGACTTTTTTCTTTGGAGTGTAGGAGACTGAGAGGTGATCTCATAGAGGTCTACAAAATAATGAGAAGCACAGAGATCAGCTAGATAGTCAATATCTTTTCCTAAAAGTAGGGGAATTTAAAACTAGAAGGCATAGGGTTAAGGTGAGAGGGGAGAGTTACTAGAGGAGCAATTTTTTCCACACAGAGGGTGGTGAGAGTGTCTGGAACAAGCTGCCAGAGGTAGTAGTAGAGGCAGATACAATGTTGTATTTTAAAAAGCATTTAGATGGTTACATGGATAAGATGGGTTTCAAGGGATATGGGCCAAATGCGGGTAATTGGGATTAGCTTAGGGGTTTAAAAAAAAAAGCAGCATGGACAATTTAGGTTGAAGGGCCTGTTTCCATGCTGTAGACCTCTATGACTCTACGATATGAAGCCCAACTCTGTGAGCCCTTATCCTATATTATTAAACATGTGACACTTTATCAAATGTCTTTTGGAAATCCAAGTATATTGCATCAACTGATTCTCCTCTATCTACTCTATTAAAGATATTCTCAAAAACGCCCTAATAAATTTCTCAAACACAATTTCCTTCTTGCAAAACTACGTTGACTCTGTCAGATTATGTTATGATTTTCTTAGTACATTGTTTAGACTTATATAATAATAGATTTCAGCACTTTCTGGTAAACCAATGTCAGGCTAACTGGCCTATAGTCATTCCCTGTTTTCTCTCTCCCTCCTTTATTGAATACTCATGTAATACTTTGCTAACTTACAATCTGCTGGGACCAGTCCAGAATCTAGGAAATTTTGAAAAATCATAGCCAGAGCGTTCACTATCTCTGCAGCTCCTCTTTTAGAATGCTAGGATGTAGATCATCAGTTGCTGGGAATTTGTCAGATTTTTGTCCCTTGAGTTTCTACAATTTTTTTTACAGATGCACCATAGAAAGCACCCTA
Source organism: Carcharhinus amblyrhynchos (assembly GCF_965287045.1). NCBI lineage: Eukaryota > Metazoa > Chordata > Chondrichthyes > Carcharhiniformes > Carcharhinidae > Carcharhinus > Carcharhinus amblyrhynchos. The sequence continues at coordinate 90,462,943 of NC_137326.1, forward strand.
TCCGGATATATCACAGCTTGATATGGCTCCTGCTCTGACCAAGACCACAAAAAACTACAAAGTGTTGTGAACATTATTTGGTCTGTCATGCAAACCAGCCTCCCATTTATTGACTCTGTCCACACTTCCAACTGCTAGCATAATCCAGAACCTCACGCACCCTGGATGAACGCGCTTCCACTAGGAAAAGGATACTTAAGTATAAAAAGACATACCAACAGATTCAAGAACAGCTTCTTCCCTGCTGTCATCAGACTTTTACATGGTCTCAACATATATCAAAGAATCATAGAACCCTACAGTGCGGATAGAGGTCCTTCAGCCCATCGAGTCTCCACCGACCATAATCCCACCCAGGCCCTACCCCCATATCTCTACATATTTACCCACTAATCCCTCTAACCTATGAATCTCTGGCCATGCTAAAATTGCCCTCAGTGTCCTATCAACCTAATCCGCACATCTTTGGACTGTGGGAGAAAACCGGAGCATCCGGAGGAAACCCATGCAGACACAAGGAAAATGTGCAAACTCCACACAGACAGTGACCCGAGCCGGGAATTGAACCCAGGTCCCTGGAGCTGTGAAGGAGCAGTGCTAACCACTGTGCTACTGTGCCGCTATATTAAGCTAGTCTTTCTCTTCGCCTTACCTGTAATTGCAACACTATATTCTGCACCCAATCTTTTTCCCATATGCACTAGATGAATGGTATATTTTCCCTCTTTAGCATGCGAGAAACAAAACTTTTCACTGTATCCTAATATGTGACAATAATAAAATCAAACCTTTGCTGATATTACCTACCCTTAATTTTCTCCCTCTTTTTCACACCTAGGTTAACCTCGGTTTCTTGTGTCTTCTACAATGAAGACAAATGTAAAATGTAAAATCTCAGCCATTTTCTCATTACCATATTAATTTCTTCTGTCTCTGTTTCTAAGGACCAACATTTATCGTAGCTACTTTGTTCCTTCTAATATACTGATAAAAATTCTTACAATCTGTTTATATTTCAAGGTTTTCTTGACTGATTTATATAATTGTATGGAAGGACCAATGGGGGACAGCTTCCAAAGTGCCAACCAACCCATATCTTGAACCAATTAACAGACTTTTTGATTATCGATTTTTTGGACCTCGGGAAGAAAGGTGTGCTCTCCAAAATGTTGAAAAATATCAATTTCCTATGCTCAGCACCTTTGACAGAAGCTTTTTCTTCGTTTCTGTTCAGCTGACTTAACCAAAATACAATAACTTTTGTATAATTGGCTTGGATATCCTACAGTAACTTTTAGTAAAATTAACATTTAGTGTCACAAACTTACATTAACTCTGCAATGAAGTTACTATGAAAATCTCCTAGTCGCCACACTCCAGCACCTTTTCAGGTTCACTGAGGGAGAATGTAACATGGCCAATGCACCCAACCAGCACATCTTTCAGACTTTGGGAGGAAACTGGATCACCCAGAGGAAACCCACGCAGGCACTGGGAGAAGGTGCAGACTCCTCACAGGCAGTGACCCAAGCCAGGAATGGAATCCAGGTCCCTGGCACTGAGCACTGTTCCACCATTGTGTATAATCTGTTTGAATATCCTATAGTTTAAAATACACAAATTAAAAATCCATGCTTATATCTGATAAACAAATTCTTTTCAGATCTCTTTCTTACAAAGCATAAACTGTGTTCTTAGAGTATGCAATAAAACAGCTATTTCTTTCACAAGACAGGAGCTGTACTTCTGCCCCAAGAAATGAAGTAGCAGTTAAAGTGAAACCTGAATCCACTTTGTAAATAACAAAAACTATCTTCCTGTCTTTCTTGGATTTAACAGAAATCATTTTCCAACACAGCAGAACCTTGATGATGCTCTACTGTGAATTATATTAATTATCGAGCAGATAGAAATAGCTCAGTCTCCTGATTACATTAAGCCATTGCTCAGTAACATCTTTGAGTGCACATCTCTTCTCTCATCCCCATCCACCTGCTGTGGATTATCAAGAAGTCTTTTCACTGGCACTAGATACCTGGAACCGCAGTTGGTGCTACCCTGCATTGGCCCTTCCACATTATACAACGAGCCAAGGAAACCCTTGAGGTTTCAAATACCACCAGTTGGAAGGCTTTTCCTAAATGCATTATTCTCATATACCCAGTATCAAGTGGCTCCAATGAGAACAGAAGTGCAAACAGTTGCTTTTCAAACACCATATATTCAACTGTTGGAATGACCATGATACAACACAATCTCTCAATGCTGTAATCCAGAGATTGGTGGGAATGCAAACACAGAGGAGATGCTACTCACTATAGCTTTTCTGGTATATGCTTAGCAAGGATTCAATACAGCATTTCAATTGTCTAAACAGCCAGCCAGTTTGACTGAAGGACAAAAATGAAAAGCTGCAATTGGTATCAGTAGTAGCCCCCAAGAAGTCAAACCCAATGATGAAAGACCACAATGATTATTAGAGAAAAATACATGTTTCCTGAAGCAGCAACGTAGCAAACCACAGCGAAACCTATTTTAGGTTACTTGTTGATGATTAATGAGTTAGGCTGGCTGGCCAACATTACTAGAAGAGGCACCAAGTAATTCTTCAACAATCAACTCTACTTTAAGACTGAATATGGAATGGTCTCAGCTGGGCAAGCAACATTACAAAATATTTAATAATATTTACAGCATAGGAACAGGTCGTCCAACAGGTGCCTATTCCATGCTGGCAAGGTTCATGGTTTTTTAAAATCAGATAATATAAAGCATGACCCATGTGCACACCAAAGGGACCCATAGGCTGTTTCTTGCCAACTTGTACCTAAACTCTCTCAAATTGTGCAAACATGGGGAGCTAACATACACTGCATTCCAGGGAGCTAACATACACTGAAATCCAGGTGGATTTCTCAGTAACTTAGTTTGGAGAGTCTTAACAATAGTCATCAGTACACATTGACTGTGTCAAATCCCCCAAATCTGTCAAAATATTGAACACAATCTTCTAATCAGCTTTAGAAATGCTACAATTGACACTAATCAAACAGGAAACTGTGCACTTATCTGGTTACATTTAAAAATATATGACTTGTAATGCAGCATCCAGGACTACTCAGTGAAGAAATCTACACAGAGAACTGCAGAAAGAATCAGCATGGAGGACGGTGGCAGTGGTTAGCACCGCTGACTCACAGAGCCAGGAACTCAAGTTCAATTCCAGCTTTGGGTCATTGTGCAAACTCCATGCAGACATTCTCTCCGTGTCTGCATGGGTTTCCTCAGGGAGCTCCGGTTTCCTCCCACAGTCCAAAGATGTGCAGGTTAGGTGGTTTGATCATGATAAATATGTGGGGTTACAGGGATGGTGCTTGGGTAAGATACTGTGTCAGGCAGTTTATGGGCTGAATGGCCCCCTTCTGCACTTAGGGGTTCTATATAAAAACGACTGTGGGTAGTCCAGTTGGAAAATTGCCTTGGAGGATAGTCAGGGTTTACAGGATTGGGAGGGGTAGATGGGTCAGGTATGAGTTCTGCAGTGACCCAGGCAATGGACTAGAATTTTTATGTCAAACATTTCCAGGGTAATTAAATCAGAACGGTCCAAAGTGTCCAGCTGGAATTCTCCGGCTGTTCATGCTCCTCCACCACTGCCAGCGAAAATAGAGAATTTGGTGCTCAGCCAAATCTCCATTCACTGCAGCGGGACTGGAGAATCGCAGCAGCAGGCAAGGTCAAAGAATCCAGCCCTCTGACTCCAACTCGGATTCAGACATTTTGCAGAGGTTTCTGGAGAGGATGGGAATTCCTGTCAAAAGTATAAACATCCCAGGCACAGAAGTAAGCGCGTCAGGGCTTCTGCCAGATCCCAATAAGCATCTTGGGTATCTTGTCTCCGGTGATCTGGAAACTAGAAGGTCTGGGCTACAGAGTTTCTAAGACCCTTACTCCTTGGTTTAATTTAAAATGTAGCCAATCCATTTCCAGGTGTTTTACATTTCGTTGCATCATGACAAATCGAGACCAAAAAAAGTTGCCAATAGTTTCACACGCAACAAATATTAAACTTAAAAAAAGTGGAAATAAATAAGTTTGGAAAGATCCAACTTACTGAAGTGAAGTTTGTTTTTGTCTGGCTCTGGTTTTGGTTTTGTGCTTCTTGCTCCTGGAACTGTAAACCTGCAAGGTGCTTCTCAAGGGCCTCCCAATCCATGGTTGGAAGCTGGGGTTCTTCTGTTACAAAAGTCCCCGAAGTCTCCAACTGGTTTGTGGCTACACCACCACCACCAGTTATTCGCAACGCTTTCTGCAGCTTTGGAAGAGTCTTATTTCCTTTTCCGCCTTGTTTAATTGGTGCTATGTTGCCATTTTGCTTCATTTCACCTGCAGTAACATTAGAAGGGACTGGTGGGATGACTTTGACTTCTTTTAACTCCTCCGCTAAACTCCTGCTGGCAGTTTTAACAAAGCCATTGTTCTCAGAGTAGTCACCATATTCACTTTCCCACTCTTCTATCACCTTCTTTTTATATTCCTGATAATCCTCATCTTCTTCATAATCCCCCAACGTGGCAAGATCCAGACTTGGAGAGGATTTGTACTCAGAACATGGCGTCACTTTGTTGGAGCTTGATTCAGAACTTGCTCGACTGCAGGAGTCACTTCCCAAATCCATACCATCTTCCCTGTAATCCTGGGGAAGAAATACAGTGCAGTTAAATGCAATACTATTATTTACCTGACTTTGCTCCAATTCATTTCTTAAAACGACTAAATTGTCAAGTAGTCTTTTGTTAGCACAGAGGGTTTTAGGGAAGAGAAAAAAAAAGTACATTTTGCTAAAGCTTTTCATCTTGCACTAATATCAGAGGAAACAACAATATTGGTATTCTTGTGGTTGTGTGACGAGAGTGCAAGATCAGAAGCTTTAACAAATTGTCTTTTTTCAGCAATACTTGTACTGGCAGCCTTTTTGGGCACATGGCACACAGCAGAGATCGGTGTGTTTCCCTTCCAAGAAATTGTACTTCAATGGGTATTACTATTTATGATGATTATCCAGTGTTTCTGCAATTGCAGGGAGCTGGAGACATCCTACCTTTATAAATCACAGACACCGCAGATACTAACCACAAAAACAATGGATTTTGTTTAATACTACCTCAAAATTTGCATATGAAACATAATTCTTACATTTCAAAGCAAAACAATATAGTATATTTTAAAAATGCAACAATTCATTAAATATTGTTCATCTGTGGTCAGATCTGCAGCTACTTGGTACCACAGCTTAATTACAAAATACCTATTTTCTTGAGCATAATGCTTATTCATGCTCTGTTTATAATTTCTTTGCATCTTGACAAATATTAAAACTGAAAAAAGTAGTTTTAAAACAGACAAAAATCAACTTATTTGTCAAACATCATTCACTGATCCTTGTACTTGTTATATACAAAGTGGTTATTTGTTTGGATAAACTGTACATATTTTACGGAAGAACAATACTTTGTGAAAAGAATGCCAATTTTTTGGTCCCAGTCACTTCTGCTGAACAACACAAAGTTTCTCTGTATTTGTACTTACGAGTGTATACCATTGCCAAGAAGTTAAAACATAAGCCATGCAGAACAATGGAGTTGTTTTAAGCTCAAAGCAAGTCACTTCCAATTGCAATATCATTTGGAGAAAACCACTGATCCAAATACATATTTGTTTCTGAGAAAGAAAGTACCCATCATGGAGGAAAATAAGCTCCCAATGATGTCCCTTTTGTTTTAAATCATAGAACCTCTTTAGTGCAGGAGGCCATTCAGCCCATCGAGTCTGCACTAACCACAATCCCACCCCGGCCCTATTGCCATAATCAAATATGTTTAACTTGCTAATCCCCTGACACTAGGGTCAATTTAGCATGGCTAATCAATCTAACGTGCACGTCTTTAGACTGCGGGAGGAAATCGGAGCACCCAGAAGAAACCCATACAGACACGGGGAGAACATGCAAACTCTGCACAGATAGTGACCCAAGCCAGGAATCGAACCCGGGTCCTTGGAGCTGTGAGGCAGCAGTCTTAACCACTGTGCCACCCCTACTAATTAAGTAAAACACTAGTTTAAAAAAAAAATGACTGGCATCAACAAATGCATCTTAAACTGTTTGCAACCATTACAATTTCCCAATCCCAAAGGCAGCAGGAGCAGGAACCCTTCCAAGTCAAACCCCAGATATGGATAAATACTACCATCCTGTCATGGTCACTGGTTCAAATTTATGGAATTCCCATCTTAACAGCACTGTGGTAACACTTTCATCACATGGACTTCCACAGTTCAAAAAGGTGGCTCACCACCTCCACACGAGGCACTGAGGAATGGACAATAAATATTGGCCTCCCTGGTGATATCTAAATCTCATGAAAATCTCTCTCTTGAAATTGTCAATTAACTTACTCCAGCTGAAGAAAATCTGTCCTTGGAGTCCAAGAAGCAAGGAAACAATTATTAAGGATGGTTCGGCGATGCAATAAATTAAATACTGGCCTTTGATTTTTGTGACCTGGATTCAAATCCAGCTTGGTCTAAGTTTCTTCCATCTGCAGGCTGCAAAGATTCCACGTGAAATACATTTGGATACTCTATATCCAGTTTTCAAAATTGGCATAGTCTGCAAATTGATTCTGAACTGACCATCATAGTCAGAAACCAAAGACTGGCTAATCTGCACAATGAGAAAGTAGAAATTGAGGGCATAAACTTAAAGTGCCACTCTAAAACCATTTAGAGTATCATTTCAATGCCTTTGTCAAACCAGTTTAAAAAAAGGTTTCAGTTGGCCCAGAGCTTTCAGAGTCCAGAAACATCTGACCACATCATCGAAGCATTTAAATCTGAACAGCTGGGGATGGAGCTTTGTGCTAGTCTTCAAGTTCAAGGGAGAGGCAGTGGAGTATTACCACTGGACTAAATACCCCGGGGAATGCTTCTGGGGATCCAGACTCAAATCCCACCATGCAGGATGGTGAAACTTGAATTCTGTACAAACCTGACATTTAAAAAGTCTAATGATGACCATGAAACCAATTTTCCATAAAAACCCATCGGGTTCACTTCAGGGAAGGAGATCTATAACCCTTATCTGGTCTGGCCTGGCTATGTCTCCAGACCCAAAACAATGCGGTTGACTCAAATGTCCTCTGAAATGGCTCAGCCAGCCATTTAGTTCAAGGGAAAACAAGGATAGACAATAAATGCCCAGATCTCACAAATTAAAAAAAAAACATCCAGACAGAAAGGTCTGAAATACAGCCAAGAACTATAAGCAAGATATCACTTGACTAGAACTTATATTGCAACACTCAGTCTCAGACTGATAAGAATGGCATAAATCCAGCCTTATTTAGCAAAGTGTGTAAAAGATCCACCAAACAACCTTCTTTTCAAAAGAACTGTATTTTGCTGGTGGGGGCAAGGATGCCATTTCTACAAGCTAACAATTGTGGCATTAACATGGTTACTTGGTGCCTGAATTATTACAGCTTACAAACTTTAACTGTGGTAATAAATGTAGTAAACAGAAACCAAAATTATAAACACTTATATAAAGTACTTTTTGTCCACCATTGTTTGACACATTTACAATCAATTGCTAACTACATACTGATAAGTTACAAAGATCAAGGTGCAATTGTGACAGTTAATGCTTCACAAAGGCATTATAGAAACCGCTACAAAAAAAAACTGTGGAATTCAGTGAGAAGGGTTGAAATTTATGACTGGTTAACTGCTCAGGCTATGCCACAGATATTAAATGTAAGAGATGTTCACTGAGCTTGTTGCTCTCAATTTTAGACACTTATGAAATGATCTTCTGGACAGAAACAGAAATACATTTTACATGCCGCTAACATAACCAGGATTACGAGGTAGAAATTACTGGGCACTCACTCGATAAGTTTGGACATCTTGCAATGGATCTCTAATTGGGCCAAACAGTCCCCAACTGAGACGAAAACTACAGTGTTCAGCCAGTCAGAACACCATGTGTCAAATATTGACAGAGAAATGATTTGTTGGACTGCCCCAGTGACATCGATCATGAGACATGCTTGTATATTTTACTTCTCACAGACTGCAACCGAGCACATGATCCACATAAACACAACATAGCAAAGAAGCACAGTCAATCATCTATGCATTTTTTTGACATTTTAATACATTGTTCTTGAAAAACATTCTGACCCTCCCTGAAGGGGATTTTCTTCTCCTGCATCACCTCCTTGTTTCCTGTACAATACACACAGATAATGGGTGCTGTGGAGCTAAAGCATGGAACTCTGCATTTAAATTGTTTAGTGGCTGATAATTGTGCATCACATTCTACAAATTCTAACTAAACAGTTTAATTTAATTTTCATCACCAGGCACGTTTCATAACAGATTCACAATTAAAAATCTGTTAACCAGCATTAAACCATCCTTTTGATAGGGATGAATGCAAACAGCCTCCACAGCATATTCTGGACAAATTAGAAACAAGGCATTTGCCTAGGCTGAAAATTCTTTCCCCACACTGGTAACTGATCCAGTTTAAGCTATTCTACAGAGGCAGGTGCAGTTTCTTTCTGAACAAGACACAATCTTGGGCCTTCAGGGCCTAAGCTGCAGCTTCTGGAATATTTGTTGTGAACCATTTGTCAGCAACAACAGTTAAATAACACCGAATAGTGTCTGTGTTACAAAGGCGGGTTTAGCTGGAGAACTGTCCTGATGAAGATTTCAGCCCTCGCTTACCCTTTTCCAAGGGAATCACAGAATGCGCATTGGCGGCAAAAAGCCAGAAGTCTGACAACAGCAAAAAAAACCCCAAGACACACAAAATAATAGAAACTCCAAGAAGTTGGGAGCACCGATTCATTCCCCCTTTCCTCACCATTGTGGGCTGTTGGTCTCACATGTTTCATATTTGAATAAAGGGAGGGGGAAAAGGGCACAGTTTAAGCACATCTGAGAGTGTATAAATCAGGGGCCGGCAGTGTGAGCACCTCCTCCAGCGCCTCTTGTCCCTCACTCCGGCTACTTCACCGCTCAGTAACCCGCTGAACTGCGGCTCCAGCAAAACTCAGCAGCAGCAGCAACATACACCGCAACCTCCTGGAAAGTGTCAAACAAAGGCAAACTTCCCAGGGAAGGAAAGAAAGGAGGAGAGGGGAACAGCAACAGCAGCCTGAACTGTGAGCATAATCCTCTACTTACAACGGGAACCATTCAGCTTCACATGGAGGCAGCTAGCGGAGATTCAGCAGACACTGGAGCCTTTCATCTCACCGCCACCGTCCTCTTAAAAGGGAAATAGCCATGTCCCCCACCTCGCTCGACCTATTTCACACGCCTGCCTGCTGTGTGTTTTTTTAAATGTGGCAGAGACAAGATTTGACAGAAAGTTTTACCAAGTGTGAATTGAATGGGGGGGGGGGGGGGGGGGCGAGGTTGCGTCAATGAAACACACGACCAAAATGTTTGGAACAAAATACTTAAAACAAAAAGTGCTAATGTGGATAACGAGCTTCAACCCGGCGGTACAAGGAGACAAGTGACGTTTCTTGTTGGTGTACATTCACCGTTTCCCTTTTAATGTGTTTTATTTGACGTCAGCCAACAAGTATGTGGATTTTGAAAATCAGTTCTGGCAGGTTGGGCTGGGCTGGGTGTACCGCCCCGGGCTCTGAGTCACATAGACAGCTCCAGACTGGGGCTGCTGCTACAGAGAGGCAGCCTGACTGAGGCTGGGGAAGACACACAGCTCCATCTAGGCAGCCAGAGTGGGGCTGGAGCAGACATACAGCCACTTGTAGGCAGCCAGGCTGGGGCTGGAGCAGAGAAGCAGCTCCATGTAGACAGGCAGAGTGGGGCTGGAGCAGACACACAGCCACTTGTAGGCAGCCAGGCTAGGGCTGGAGCAGAGAAGCAGCTCCATGTAGACAGGCAGAGTGGGGCTGGAGCAGACACACAGCCACTTGTAGGCAGCCAGGCTAGGGCTGGAGCAGAGAAGCAGCTCCATGTAGACAGGCAGAGTGGGGCTGGAGCAGACACACAGCCACTTGTAGGCAGGCAGACTGGGTTTGGAGCAGATACACAGCCCCATGTGGGCAACCAGACTGGGCTGCAGCAGAGGGGCAGCTCCATGTAGGCAGCTAGAGTGGGGCTGGATCAGAGAAGCAGCTCCATGCAGGCAGGCAGACTGGGGCTAGATCTGGATCAGGCCCGCAGAGAGGTGCAGCAACACCCCAGGGAGCAGGGGAGTGCAATGCACCGCCAGGCCACTGGAACACCGCTATTGGTGTTTCCTCTAGCTCGCTGGGCTATTCCCAAAGCAGTAGGGACCTTCTCACTAAGGGTCATCCAGACGCGAAACGTTGGCCCTATTCTCTGTCCACCAGATGCGGTCGGACCTGCTGAGATTTTCCAGCATTTTCTGTTTCTGCTTGTTACCAAGTTCCATTGGTTCACATCCCGGGGTTAAACCTTCACACAGCAATGTGCATTTCCCAACTAAAAGCAATAAAGGCTTGTACAGAAACTGACAGCAGTAGGACCACGGGGGGAGGGGGATTTCTAGCGGTGTTCAACTGTACAGAAGATGCAGCAAATAAAACCAACAGAACTTGTGGAGGTTCTCACGACTGTAACCAGATAGATACAGATAAAGTGTGACCACAATCGCAGCCCGCAATAGTCAGTACTTACAGTCATTTTCTCATCCAAAATCTCCCATCAAGTCATCGGTCCAAGTACAGATCACAACGATTTAATCCATAAAATTCAAATCTCTTATTCCTTTCCTTTCCCTCCGGAGCCCATCCCTCCAGAAGTCGAGTTCAACAATAATTCTGCATCCACTTCAAGCCCAGCTGGTCTCTCCTGAAGTCGGGGTGAGAGAGGAGACCCTTCCCTCCCGGAATAAATGTCAGGCGATTGTGCTGTGAGCTGCGGCCGATGCTCCAGGAGCAGTCGGAACCTCCCAAACTAAAGGGAGAGGAAGCCTTTGCCACTCTGTCTGGCTGCGCAGCCCCTTCCCTTTCCACGCCTCGACCTTGTAGGAAAACGTCTGTCTCGTCTGAATAATTCATGGAAGTTGTTTTTGAGTGCCTCTCGCTTTCCGCGCGTGTTTTAAATCATTCATCGCCAAGGTCCGTGCCCGATCTTTGGACTAGATTTTGCTTTTTTTAAAAAATATAAAATAGCAGCCTGATCCGTCAAGCAGGTAAAGCACCCACAGGCAGACTGACGCAGATCTTTTATGTCTGAGTCACACACACAGCAGCAGCAGCAGCAATGCCAGTGCACACCTGGATTTATGAGCTGAAGTTAGACGGATCTGAAGAGGCTCTGGGAAGCTATTCCAGCCGCGATCTGTCGGCCAGTTCTGCCAGTGGCTGCTTCATCCTGAGCTCACTTTCTGATGCACAATTTCAGCCAGACACACTCAGAGAAGATGAGGGAATGGGAAAGGTTGCTGCTTTGATTTCAGCTCCCTTTCTTCCCTCTCCCCCTAAGTGGCAGCCTGTCAGGGAAGCTAAACTGGAGCTTGCTGCAGTGCAAGTCCCTGCCGCTATCATCTGACTGAGACAAGGAACTGCCTCTTGTGGGGGGGTTTCAATGGAGCAATTGGAAGATTCGCCAGAGTCCTAGACAACCCCGCCCCCCGGCAGGAAGAATTCAACCGTTTCCATGACAACTGAATCCCAAGATTGCAACTCTTATTTCACATCAGCTTCATTTTCTCCTATTTCCCCCCCCCCCCTCGGGTCCTCTTTTTTCTTCAAAGTTTGTTCTTTTCGAAAGACGACACGCATTAATTCAAAAATCAGATGAAAATTAGGATGTCAACGGGAGGCTAATGTGCCTGGAAATCCAACTGTTCGCTTCTGAAACGTGTGGCCTTTAAAAACTCTTCTAAAACTCGGAAATATTTTCCTAATAGGCTGGTGAAAATCACTCAGTGGCAGCCACGGCGGCTCAAGCTAGTTAATCTTTGCTCCAGTCTTAACATCTCATTTACTATCACAATCAATCGAGTCCTCCCAACCCTACATCATGCAGTTTGGTTACAGTTGTTCTGTCACCCACTGGGTCTGCAAGTACAGAGTTAGTGATTGAAGCCTGGGCTAATTAATATTTTATACAGTGTATTGATACAATCGTGGGTATGATATTTGTATTAAGCCGAATGGGAGAATTTAGAACCGTTTTCAATAAGTCTGTATCAACGTTGCCATTAAACAACTGCTTTCAGCCAGACTGAAAGAATTAATCTGCATGATGGAATTTGTATAATACTGATTTCAGGCACAACAAAATGGGTAGACACCCCCCCTCCCACCCCACTTTATTATCCAGCACTAAACGAGAAGAGTTCCTGCCAACTATTTTACCTGAAAACAGCACACAGGGGCTGAGTTCACAGGTGTGTATGGCTGGAGGGTAGCCGTGTCCCTCTGGCTGCACGCATCCAGCAAATGATGCACCAGTAATTTCCTCCTGATAGTCTTGGCTGGTATATTACAGCCATAAACCCAGGCCCATGTTGACAGGAGCATGAACTGAACCAGCACACAATCTGTAATTGAAAGAAAGACCCTCAGTGGAAAGTGAAAATGTTGAAATTGCCACTTTCCATTAAATTACAGCAACTGGCAACTTGGCAGAAAGTTGGAAATAGATTATAAAAGAAATTGATTAATGGTTATAAGTATATTAGCAACTACTGGGCTTAATGGAAAATAGCAATTAAAATGAAATACTAACTCCCCTACCTATTTCTTAAGAAGCTCCATGACATTTTCCACTGAGTATTTATAAATGTTAACATTTGAGGAAGGAGGGAATGTGAGACACCGCAATCCTAAATGAAATGTGACCAATGAAAGAAACCATACTATGATGTACAATAAAAAGAGTAATCATTGGCCATTTTGTAAAGTATTAAAGACCTTCAAATTTGGTGAACTGAATGAATCATTAATAAAGGATAGGAGGACACGTGGAATAGACAATGAATGCTGAAGGAATGCTGCTGAGGGAGCAAGATGTGACCTTACATAAAGTAACATAGAACAGAAGGGCACCAGAGATCATTCAAAATACAAGCTGGAGAGTTCTGCAGAGACGAAAGACAAACCATTCAGCAGTGGTTAGGAAACAATTCAAACAAAAAATCAGAAATACCATCCACCAAGGTAAAAAGAAATGGAGAGGAGTGAAAATGACATAGATGTTGTAGAATACAGTTTAGGTCCAAAATTATCTAGTATTTGCCATAAGGAGGCATTCTACGAGATGCTATGCAACCACAGTGTAAATTCAGAACAGGGAAAATCATGTTTATATCATAGAAGAAAAATCACTTTACGTATTTTATATGGATGTAATTGGTACAAATTCAAGCTCACGAGAGAGGTTATTGGTAGGATCACACAGTTTAAATTGGACCCAGGAGTACAACTGAATACCATATATCAGAGCAATTTGAAGAAAATATGATATATGTCCAGATTTTAGGAAAGCAAAGACAAAAAATGATGGAATAGTTAATCGTAAACGTGACTGAAAGAAGTTAAGGAGATAAGAGGAAACAGAACACTTAAACAGAAATAGATCTATCTCAAGGATTATGTTGCTTGTCAGAGGGATAGCAGATCAACAAAGATAAACAAATCACCAAAGTAATCCGCCCAAAGCAAGAAGTACTACTGGGTTTGCACAGGAAATGTCAAGTATGGCTTGATAGCATGGCTGGCTTAAAGGGCATGAAGAAAATTGATGAACTAATGAAATGGGTGAACTCATTAGTAACTTGACAAAATTAAACAGTAAATTGTGAAATTGCTTAGCCCATAAAAACCTTACAGGGAGATTTCTGGTTTCTAACTTGTTTACAGATTAGGGCATAGATTATAAATTCAAAACAATTTAGCAAATTAGATTTTTTTTAGGTTTCTGGCAACTGAAGTTGAATGAAATAAAATACACATGTTTACCATTAGAAGCTGCAGACTTTTACATCTCCCCTTCAGAAGTATATCATAAAATCATTTATATTTGTTTCTGCGCATTCTGAGAGTCTTGACATTTGATGGATGACATACTAATTTTGGGTTTGCCCAAAGAAAAAATGAGTGCCAAATGTTGGAAAATAATCCAAGTTACCAAACAAATTAATCTGAATAATGTCAGTTGTGTCTTTAAGTCACTGAGCTGATTTTCTTGGTGATAACAGTGCTTACCAGGATTACAGCTGTCAGGTTAACCATTTTAGCTTTGAGTACATCATGTCTCAATGCAGGAAAGATATGTAGAGACACCCAAAATGGTCAATTATGCATACAGAGCAGCATGGTGACAAAGTGGTTAGCACTGCTCCCTCATAGTGCCACGGAGCCAGGTTTGATTCTGGCCTTGGGTGTCTATCTGTGTGGAGTTTGCACATTTTCCCCTGTCTGTATGGGTTTCCTCCAGGTGTTCCAGTTTCCTCCCACAGTCCAAAGATGTGCAGGTTTGGATTGGCCATGCTGAATTGCCCATTAGTGTCCCAAGATGTTAGGGGGATTAGTGGGGTAAATTCATGGGATTACAAGGATAGGGCCTGGCTGGGATGATCTGTCGGATGGTCGGTGCAGACTCAATGGGCTGCGTGGCATTCTTCTCCACTGTAGGAATTCTATGATGCTAACATCTTAAAAAAAGTATTTTGGGAAACATACAGGGGGTAATTCTTCCATCCTGCTGTGCTGCTTTGTAGTGCAGTGGGATAGGAGACTCGAGCAGAGGTCATTTCTCGGATTCCCCGCTGGGCGCCATGGCCTCCGCAAGAATCTGGCAGCCAGATTTCTGGCACTGTTAGCTCTGCACCAGAAATCAACAAGGAGCTGTATAAATTATTACCGCATATTTTAAATTTCATTAGTGGGCTGAGGTCTGAAATGTCTGGGCCTTTGAGTGTCTCCCCTCCCGCCAAGAGTGTTTCACTCCAGCGAGGTTTACTATAGCTCACCACGTGGGGAGCTGGCAGGAAGGGGGGGCCAATCAAAGCTTCACAGAAGGTTGGGCACCAGGGGGCGCCTGAGCATTGCCAGCCTGGCAGTGCCTGCCTAGGCCCCCTAGCAGGGCCCAAGGGGCAAAGTGGCAATGCCTAGGAGACACCTTGGCACTGCCTAATGGGCATCAGGCAGAGCTAATGAGGCAGTGCCTCTGGGGCAATTGATGGGGGTGAGGAGCCCCACTGCCATTCTGCACTCAGGCTGAGTGAAAGAAGGACAAACGCCAATGATCAGGGCTGTGCATTGGAGGGGGGAGTTGGTTGGAGCTGCAGTGGGGGGGTGACAGGGATGCCTATGGGGGGTATCAGGAGATTGAGACTGTGGAGGGGGGAGGGAGTTTAGCTCGAGACTGGCCAGGGACTGATGGGAGGATGGGGCAAGGCTGGAGGTCAGCGATCAGGTTGTGGGGAGGTCGCACAGCCAGTGATGCTGGGGGGTCACAGGGCTGTCCAGCGTTCGAGCTGGCCAGCAATGCAGGGCTGCTGTGCATGCATCAATCTTAGCGCTGATAGATTGGCACATATACAGTGGCCTGCTCAGCGCTATGCTGCTGGCCTCTGCAGGGAGAGTAGGCCCTGCCCATTGATTTTCAATGGGATTCACTTTAGTGCCCTCCGCAGTGCACAGATTGTGGGAGATTCGTTTTAAAACTCCTGCTGAAAAACCAGCGGAATTTATTCCAAATTATGCAAATTCGACACTTAGAATTTTTTTTGGAGAATAGTCCTCATAACCTCTCAGCTAATTGCTAGAAAAAAATACTAATCATTAGAGCTAGAATCAAAAATATGAAAAAACCTGGGGACATTTATGGGATCCTGAATTCTGTCAGTTCAGAATAATCCAGAAAGATCAATAAAACATTGCACTGATGCATCAATGACAAGATTAGGCTGTACTGCTGCAGAAGTGTAATGAATGTTGGCAACCTGTTGCTTGTGGCATCATATTTATTGACTGATGTAGAGACAAGATACCTGCAGATTGAGAAGCAGTCACAAAGTATTACAATTGCCTTTGAAAGGTTCACTTTCCAGTGTATGGAATAGCATTCGTTTCAAAAATAACCACAAGCCCTTAACAGCATTATCAATGAAATCTTTGAGAATGCAAAGAATGGTGACCAAGAGGTACAACTCAAAGATATCAAATATAGATATCAATTATATGGGCAGCACACATAAAAACAGTGACAGAGCATGTAAAAAACAATGAAGATCTTGATCAGGATTTAAGTAAAGAATAAGATGGTAATCCTCACAGAGATTAGGTTAATCTGAACTGGGATAGAGAAAAAAATGATTTCATGTTGTTGTGAGATGACTGCTTGGACTACTGGCTCTCAAAGTACAGGTCTCATAAAATGAACAGTCACCTCAAAGTAAAAGCTCTATATTGTGATGATACTGTGCTATTCTCCTATATTTTATGTTTAAGATGGGGCTGCTTTAAGAGGCATTGTTTTGTTACAAGAGTCAATTGGTCTGGGAAAACATGCAGCTGAAATGCTGTGTGTGAATGCAGGATTATAACTTCTAATGAAAGGCCTTTAATCTAAAACGTTACTGCACCCAATTTTAATACTGTGTAAGTGAATGGGTTTTGAGTGAGTTAAGACTAAGCCAAGTAACTCTGCTTCTTTCTCCATGAATGCTGATTCCAAATAAACCTGTTGGGCTTTAACCTGGTATTGTAAGACTTCTTACTGTGCCCACCCCAGTCCAATGCCGGCATCTCCACCTCATTTGCAATGTGATTAAGGGATGGTCGTTTGTTAACACCCTAGTCACTTTACATTGAAGTCGATAACGGGAAAAATGTATCAAGCGCAGATAATAGCAAAAGTTTTCAAACATCAAAAGTTGAAGGTATCCCAAAAGGCGGATACTGGAAATCTGAAATAAAATTATAAGGGATGGAAACACTCAGGAAGACTGGCAAGTTCTAATGAAAGGTCTTTAATCTAAAACGTTACTGCACCCAATTTTAATACTGTGTAAGTGAATGGGTTTTGAGTGAGTTAAGACTAAGCCAAGTAACTCTGCTTCTTTCTCCATGAATGCTGCCTGAACTGCTGAGCATTTCCACCGTTTTGTTTCTCAAGTACTGAACTTTGGAAAGAATAATTGCCTTAGAAATTACGCAACAAGCTATTTATAGAACAAAGAATGTCAAGGAGAGATCGTATCTAAAATCACAGCAGATATATACAGAGTTCATTACTTAGAAGTAATCACTGTGGCACAGAAAATGAATGACAAATAGACTTCTGGTTCAATTCATCAGCCAAAAATAGTGAGAGGATCAAATAATTAGAAATAAGTACTACTGTTTGTCTTGAAAGAAGAAGATCTGCAACATATCAGTTTCAATTTGAAAATTTAGAGATGTTTTATCATTAACAAAAATATCACATCAACATTGCAAATAAATAACTGGATGCGTTCACTTGTAATTGAAGCTTCCAAGCTGGTAATGAACTGCTGAATATTGCCATATGTCTTCAGTGATAATACATCCAGTTCTTTTAACATTCAACCCAGGATTGTAAGGAACATTAAAAATAACACGTCATAAGAATACAAAAGGAAATTGGAATATACCATAGAAAGAACAATCATGAACTGATATGTATTTTTATGGACTTTCTATTGCAGCATAAGCCATATTTGTATTGCTGCAAATACATAATATAAAGGGCACACCTCCTCTTTTGTAGTCAGGATGTGGCTATTCAGGACCATCCTTACACAAAACATTGGCTGTATTCTCTCTCTCCCCAGATGCTGTCAGACATTGGAGTCTCTGAGACTTCCCAGCATTTTCTCTTTTTGTTTCAGATTCTAGCATTACAGTATTTTGCCATCATCTTTGATCCCCACCGCAAATTCCCGCCCTAGCTACTCAGTGTGATTTTCCAGCCTTGCCCACCTCCAGGATCATCTGGTCCTGATGAAAGTCAATGGACTTTTGGTTGGCCTGCTGCATCACCCAGAGCAGGTTCCACAACAGCGGGGCAGGAAAATTCTAGCACAAGTTCCATTCTTCCCCCTGGCAACTATCTGAAGCTGAACCACACTGTTCTTGATCTTGTCATGTTCAATTCCAAGGTGAGCTTCCGACCACATATCAAGACAGCATATTTTCACCATCATAACATGCCTGATTCCTTCCCTGCCTCAACTCCTGTTGCTGAAATGTCATCCATGCCTTTGTTACTTCTAGACTCAACTATTCTAGTCCACTCCTGGCAGTTCTCCCACATTTTATTCTCTGTAAACTTGACATCATCAAAAATTCTGCTGGATTTATCCTTATTTGCACCAGATCCAGTTCACTCATCAGCTGTATTCATTGATCTATTGGCTCAATGCCTTAATTTTAAGTTTCATATCATCAGATCACATCCTACAGTGCCTTGCATCTTGCTTCTGTAATCTCCTCCAGGATCCATCGCTCTCCAAGATATCCATGCTGCTCAAATTTCGGCCTCTTGAATATTACCTATTTTAACTATTGCACAATTGGTGGTCCTGCATTCAGCTACCTGGCCCCTTAGCTCTGGAATTTCCTTCCTTGAGCCTCTCCGACTTTTTTTTCTGTTTTAAAATGCTCTTTGAACGTACCTCTTTGAGCTTTTGGCAATCTGCCCTTTGACATGTGACTCAGTGTCAAATTTGGAAGAACCTTAGGGTCTTTCATTTTATTAAAAATACTACATTAGTACAAGTAGTTGATGATACTACATGTGTGATTCACATAACAACACATAATATTTTTTAAAAGCCAAGAATGTAATAACATTACTTGCACCTCGGGGTTGACTGACCCAAGCTATGATGCCACTTCCACATCTTTCTCATGCAGGGAAAAAGGGATTCTTCCCAGGTCTTGGTGGCCCCTGGTGACAAAAATTGCTTTGTACTGACTTGTGCATAGGATATTTACATGATATCTTTCTTGGCCCTAGGATTCTCCATAAACTTTACAGCCAATTGAGTACTTTTAAAATGTAATCACAGACTAAATGTCTGAAGTGCGGCAGACAATTTGCATCCTGTCAAGACCCACAAACAGCAGACGTAATGATTAGACAATCTGGTTTAATGATTTTGATTGTGAGCTAAAATATTATACGTGGGACCAGGGGAGTACCCCTTCTGTCTTGGAAAAGCACATAGATTTTGTTTATATCTATCTAGGAGGACAGACAGGGCCTTCGTTTAATGTCACATCTGAAAAATGGCACCTCTCAAATGTAGCACTCCTTCAGTGAGCTGTCAGATAAGTTATGTGGATGGAGGTGGAAATTTAACCCACAACCTTCTGAATCTGAGGAGGGGTTGACACAACTGAATCAAGGTTGAAAACTAATTTAAATATACAAATACCACAAATGACAAGTGACTTCAGACCAGCTCCTTGAGGCAATCTCACATGACTTATTTCCATAAGATCATAAGATGTAGGAGCAGAATTAGGCCATTCTGCTCGTCGAGCCTGTTCCGCCATTCAATCATGGCCGATAAGTTTCTCAAACCCTTCCTCCCCCCGTAATGCTTGATTCTTTTACCAATCAAAAACCTATCTATCTCTGTCTTAAGTGTGCTCAGTGACCTGAGCTCCATAGTCTTCTATGACAATGAATACCATAGATTCACCACTCTCTGGCTGAAGAAATTTCTCCCCATCTCAGTGATAAAAAGTCTTCCCTTTACTCTGAGGCCATGCCCTCGGGTCCTAGTCTTTCCTACCAATGGAAACATTTTCCCATATCCACTCAATCCAGGCTTTTCATTATTTTAAGTTTCGCTGAGATCCCCTTTCATCCTTCTATATGCGATCGAGTACAGACCCATAGTCCTCAGACACTCCTCATTTCAATTCAATCACCCTTAATTTGCATAAAAATTATATTTGTGTTGATACAAAGGTGATTTCTTTTGGGTGAGAATCTTGGGTGGCAATCTGTATGAAGATGTGGACAAGACATACCTGAGCAAAGTCCCACATTGTCAGGTAGATGCCACTGCATACAGCTGCATTGAAACAGCTAAGGACATAGCTGATTCTGGAACATAGGTTTTCAGCACTACAGCCAGGATACTCTGGGTCCCGTAGTCGTTACTGTGTGCAGTGCATTCAGCCGTTTCTTGATGTCACACGGACTGAATTGATTTTACTGAAGACTGGCATCTGTGACAGTAAGGAAACCTCAGAGACAGACTGGACAAGTTGATACACACAGTTCTCTATATGTTCATATTATTTACAATTTACCGACAAACACACTGCAGGCATTATGATTCTGCTCAGTTGGCATTTTATTGCCAAGCAACCATAGGGGAAGATTTCGTCAGGTAATTATGTGGTAGCGTTGTAAGCAGAGTGGTAAGCTAGCCTGTGACTGCTACTTCTATTAAAATTGTAAAACGAATGGGCTTACAGAATCACTAGAAAAATGCATCAAATTAATTCTTTCTGCTTTGTTTATGTCATTAAAAGCTAGGCATCAAAGCATGTCTTTCTCTATGTTGTACAGAACTGGCTTTTGAGAAATATTTTGACAGCCTTGACTAAAAAGCTACATCAGTATGAACTCCACAATTGCACAGTGTGTCAAAACTCCAAAATTCTATACTAATAGGATCTGCAGACAGAATTCCTGAAGATATTACTCGTACAGTAAAAAGATACTGTGATGGAACCAATTTCTTATACATTAGTATTCTAACATGCAAGCTATATCGAACAAGTTATTATGAAAACCAAACAAGCTATTTAAGTGCTCCTTATCACAATGTCTTTATATGCAGGATGCATAGATGATGCAATGAATGCAATTAAGCAGTACTTTTTCAATGTATGAAGCTCATGAACTAAAGAACACAAGGGCCAGGAATAGGCCAGACAGCCGGAAAAAGATTTAGAACATTTAATACCACAATGTAGGGCTTGTGTCAATTAGCAAAACTGCAGTAGTTCTTCACAGTTGTTACATATGTGTAACTATTAATATTCACTGAGTTTCTCATTTGAAATTTGTTAACTTTGACTTGTGTAGGTTTGTGTTGAAGTAACACAAGACTTGTGAAATTGATCAAAAATTATAAGAGGATGGGCAGTTTAGTTTTAAGTTATAATGCTCATTTGGAGAGCAGGTGCAGACACAATGGGCTAAATGGCCTCCTGTAATTCTGTGGCCAGAATTTTACTTTGATTTGGTGGGTGGATTCTCAGCCTGGAAGCACATGAAAATTGTGTGAAATGACATTGGGCGTGTGCCCTGATGTCATTGCACACTAGCACAATATTTTGGTCGGCAGGTACGTGTTAGAATCAGAAGCATGCCCACCAACAATCAAGCAGGTAATTTAGTCCATTAAGGGGTAAATTGACCACAATTTTATGTGGTTCCTCCACTTTTACAGTGGCGGGTGGGCTATTGACTAGGTGATATTAATATTTTAGCTTCAACCTTGATCCAGGGCAGGATGAACTGTCTGAGTTGAAAAGAAATGAAAAAGATGTCGAGGGACTGAGGTTTATGCTTGAACGTGCTGCCTAGGCACTCTTTGCATAGCTTTTCCACCGTTACTTATCTCTTACAGGTCTGAAGCTTCCTGAGGCAGCTGTGCCATGGCTGTCCCTCTGAGGGGGCGCAATATAAATACCAGCTCGTACCCACTCTTTTCTCAGTGCCTGCTCTCCTCCTCCCTCCTGGAGGAGGTGCTGAGCCTTTCCCAGCATGCATTTCACATGAGCTGCCTGTTAAGCAGCCAGATTGCATGAAATCATGTTTTGGGGCTGGAAACACATTTTGTGCCCGCTACCAAGCTCACCAAGTGAGCACACCCAACAGATGAAAAATTCAGGCCTGTGATTTAGGAAACAAAGCTGGGCGAGTGGAAGGGGTATCAGTGGGAACACATTTTGGTGCTGGTGGTTGATCATTGTTCAGTTAGATTTAGCATCATTACATAAAATGACAGCGATAGACCAAGAGTAAATATTTTGAAATTTGG
Source organism: Carcharhinus amblyrhynchos (assembly GCF_965287045.1). NCBI lineage: Eukaryota > Metazoa > Chordata > Chondrichthyes > Carcharhiniformes > Carcharhinidae > Carcharhinus > Carcharhinus amblyrhynchos. The sequence continues at coordinate 90,485,069 of NC_137326.1, forward strand.
TAAAGGACAATTTTACTCAGCTCAAATGTGATTTAACAATAGTGGATGGCAAGCAGCTACCTGAAGGTAAATCAGTGTCAGAGCAGTGGGAGGTATTCAAAGATGAGATAGAGAGGGTTCAAACAAATATGTTTGCAAAGAGAAAACGGATGGGAGTGTCAATATGGAGTAGAATAAGGCAATAAAAAATGGTCATGTCCAAATCAGAGTTCAATGCAGCAGAAGGCCTAGGGGAGTATAAAATGAGGAATGAAATGAAAAAGGAACTTAGAAAAACAAAAAGAGGACATGAAAAATCTTGGAAAACCCAAAGCTGTTTTATAAGTGCATAAAGAGCAAGGGGATAATTGAGGAACGAGAAGGGCAGTAACAGATCAGAAAGATAACTTCTGAATGGATGTAGAAGATATGGGCATGATTCTTAATAAATACTTTCTGTATCTGTCTTCACAAGAGAAGGAATGATACAGATATTGTACTTAGAAGCAGGAGTGTGGTATATTGGATTGTATAGACTCAGTAAGAGAGGGAAGGTGAGGAGGTTTAGTATATTTGAAAGTGGATAAATTGCCATGGCTGGATGAAATGTATCCTAGTCTGCTAAAAGAAGAAAGGGTGAAGGCTCTGACCATCATTTCAATTTCACAATTCTCTGGCTGCAGGCACGGTCATGATGTGGAGATGCCGGTGTTGGACTGGGGTAAACACAGTAAGAAGTCTGACAACACCAGGTTTAAGTCCAACCGATTTATTTGATAGTAAACTCACAAGCTTTCGAGGTTCCCCTCTTCGTCAGGTGAATGAAGAGTTCTGGCCTCAGACAGAGCGTATAAAGCACAGACAGTTTACAGATTACTGATTAGAATGTGAATCTTTACACCTAATCTTTCCGACCTTCGGGTAAGCATTCTCCAAGCTGGCCTTCATGACACACGACAGCACGGAGTCGCTGAGCAGAAACTGATAGCCAAGTTCCGCACACGTGAGGACGGTCTCAACAGGGATCTTGGGTTCATGTCACACTATCTGTAACCCCCGTGACTTGCCTGGGTTTGCAAAACCTCACTTACTGTACCGTCTGAAGACAATACACATCTCTAACCTGTGCTCAGTGCTCCTTCCACTCACACTGTTAGCCACTTTAAGACTTGAATAGCAGGTTAGGTGTAAAGATTCGCATTCTAATCAGTAATCTGTAAACTGTCTGTGCTGTTGTATGTACTGTCTGAGGCCAGTACTCTCCATTCACCTGACGAAGAGGGGAACCTCGAAAGCTTGTGAGTTTACTATCAAATAAATCGGTTGGACTTAAACCTGGTGTTGTCAGACTTCTTACTGCAGGCATGGTTCCAGAGGACTGGAGGAATGTTAATTTTCTTTCATTGTTTAACAAAGGAGGAAGGGCTGGTCAGCTGAACCTCGGTGGTGGGAAAAGCATTAGAAAGTATGCTGGGGGACAATACGAATCATCAGTTAGAATGGCATAGTTCAATCAAGAATAGTCAGCGTTAATTTTTCAAGGGAAGTTCATGTCTGACCAACCTGAGTGAATGTTTTGAGGAAATAACAAGGAGGGTTGATGAGGGTAGAGTGTTTGATGTAATCAGAAAGCTTTTGACAAGACATCATATGCAAATTGGCAAGAAAAGTAAAAGAATTCAAAATAAAGTGGTGTGCTGGATATAAAATTGGCATAGTGATAGGGAGCAAAGAGTAATGATTGATTAATATTTTTATGATTGGAATGCTGTTTCCAGTGGGGTCCTGAGGGACCCAATATGACGTCTCTTGCTTTTCGTCACTCACATCACTGACTTAGACTTCAATGTAGAAGGAAACATTGGTTGCCTGGTTTAAAATAGGGAAAAAAGCTGTATGCCGCAAGAAAGTATTATTTTACTGGTCAGGTGGGCAGAGAAGTGGCAAATGGCACTCAATCCAGAGAAGTGCAGAGTAATCCACTTGGGGAGTACAGACAAGACAAACAAAATGGTAGAATGGCGAAAAGTGTAGAGGAGCAGAATAACCTTAGAGTATATATCCATAGATTGCTAATGGTAGCAAGCAAGTAGATAGGGTGGTTCAGAAGGCATATTGGACACCTTCCTTTATTAGCTGAGGCATGGAATGTAAGAGTATGGAAACCATGCTGGAACTGTATAAAAACAGTTGGGCCCAGAATTAGAGTACTGCATGTAGTTCTAGTCACAACACTACTTCAGGAAGGATGTGATCACACTATAGAGCAGAATTAGAGGATGTTGCCAGGAATGGAATTTTAGTTATGAGAAAAGATTGGATAGACAGGGCTTATTTTATTTGGAAGAGAACAGGCTGAAGGGAGACTAAATTAAGGTCTACACAATTACGAGAGGCACAGACAGAGTTAAGAGGACAGGAAGGACATATTTTTCTTAGCAGAGATGACAATAACCAAGGAGCACTGGCTTGAAGTATTTGGCAAAAGGATTACAGAGGAGGTGAGAATTCTTTTCAGCCAGAGGGAGATCAAATCTGGATCTCACTGACTGAAGTGGTGGTGGAGCCAGAAAGCCTCATTATATTTAAAAAGTACTTAGATGTGCACTTGAAGTACCATATCCTACAGAGCCACAGACCAAGAGCTACAAAATGGACCTTCATCTGTGGTGTAAATTTGCTGTATTTCTATCTCTTCATACATTGTTCATCATGAACACTTTTTTTTTGGAAGGGACATAATTTGGTGCCATTAAGTAAAGGAAGTTAATGCTCAGGCATATGACTTTGGCAAGTATTGTGCCCAGCACTGCATACTCTCAGGCCCGATAGAGCATAGATTAAAATCAAGGTATACCTTCAGTGTGAGTTCCCTCAAGAAGGTAATTCATCTCCAAATTTAGGAACATATTTCTGTTTAAAGCAGTGAGTCATTGACATTTCTCACACCAGCTATCTTTAGTTTTGGATGTTAAATTAGTATTGAGTACAAATCAGCTTGTGTAACCACGAGGAACTAATTTGACACCACCAAAAAAAAAACATATTAGTTGATCTCTCTTCCTGTAATGGTCTCTGCTTATCTTTCACTCTGATATATTATAATAGTGATTTTCCTGGTTCTGTGTGTAGAGACACTCAATTGCACAGATTCACCAAGTATCAGAAAATCAGGTGGGCAATACTATCCTATCTGATAATGATCCCAAACCATTTTCCTGCCATTAATTGTCTTTCTCTCTCCAGCCTCCTTGCTATCTGCCTATTTCTGCCTTTGGCTCTAAATGGCTCTCATGCAGTAAATCAATAACTTTCACTTACACAGCACTTTTAACATGGAAAAGCATCTCAAAAAGTAATTGAAAGCAATGAAATTCTAGCCAAAGACGGAGGCCGAGAGCTTCAAATTTCTAGGTGTTCAGATCACCAACAATCTGTCCTGGACCCTCCACGCCAACTCTACCTAAAGAAAGCCTTTATTTTCTGAGATGGCTAAGGAAATTCAGCTCTCACTAATTTTTATAGATGCACCATAGAAAACATCCTTTCCAGATGCATCACAGCTTGATATGGCTCCTGATCTGACCAAGACCACAAGAAATTATAAAGGGTTATGAATGTAGCGCAGTCCATCACGCAAACCGACCTCCCACCCATTGATTCCATCTATACTTCCCACTGCCTTGGGAAAGCAGCCAGCATAATCCAGGACCTCGCGCACCTTGGATATACTCTCTTCCACCAGGAAAAAGATGAAGTATGAAAACACATACCAACAGATTCAAGAACAGCTTCTTCCCTGCTGCCTTCAGAAGTTTAAATGGACCTACCTCTCATTAACTTAATCTTTCCCTACATCCTAGCTATGACCGTAACACTACATTCTGCACTCTTTCATTTCCTTCTCTATGTACGGTATGTTTTGTCTGTGTAACGTACGAGAAACAATACTTTTCACTGTATACTAATACATGTGACGATAGATAAATCAGATCAAATCAAATCGAGTCCAGGAACCGCAGTGGACAGATGACGAACCTCATGAGGATATCAGATCCTACCTCCTGGAATTGGATGCAAAGGTTTGTTAACAAGGCCGCAGAGAGAAGAGGGTAGGGAAGCCTGTGTGGGGAGGGGGATAATGGGTGATTGGAGAGGCCAGAGTGGAAGGGAGGTCCAGTCGCCATTAAATCTTAAGAGGGGATGCAGTGTGTTTGTAGGGGTCTTCAGAAGGGAACTTTTGATGAAGGCACTAACCCTCCCTCTTTTCCTGCCCAAGATCCTACCTCTATTGTTTTTTGACATCCCTCAAGCCCTGGAAACATTGAAAGTGAGCAGGAAATAGCCCTAATGCGGTTACACTTAAGGGCCTTAATTAGGGAAAGGATCTCACCCTCCCTGGCTTAAAATCGCTGAGAGGTTGGGAGCCAGCATGAACCTAGTGGAAAAATCCAAGGACTGTGAAATTTTGGCTACTATATCTAATAGTTACATTTAATATTGTCAAAGCATTTGACGCTTACCTGTCAGAATGTTCCCAGCTCCTCTACATGCTTTCCCAAGATATCACAGATTCTTTAAGTTTTTTGCCTAGACCACCAACATACAGGCATGGAATAGGGGGTGGAAGGTCTAATAATGGCAGCTTTCACTTCAGAAGAGGCGCGAGCAGGGTTGGGACCCAAAGTCGGCCAATCCCACGAAATGAGCAAACACAAAGAGGGCAGAGGTGGGGAAGGAGAGAAAATTAATTTCTTTAGCGAAAAACTTCAAGGGTTCAATTTTTCAAGCCCCATTTTTGTCACCATTGGGAGATGAAAACCCAGTTGGATGCTCAGCTCAATATCAAATAAAACACCAAGGTTGATAATGATGTACTTCAGCTTCAGGCTGTAGCAGAAGGTGGATTGAATTGCTGACAAGGTCTGCGGTTGTAGCTGAAGACAATGGCTCAGTCCTACTATTGCTTAACTGAAAGAAATATCTCACCCAAGACTGGGTGTTGGGAAAGCAATCTGACATTCTTCTTGAACTCTTTTTGTCAGCATTCCTGATTGCTTTTTTAAAAAAATGATAACTGAACATGTTTTATATTTGTTTCTGTTACTGTTTTTCCATATTTCTCTTATATTTCTGCTCTTCCATGATTACCTCAAAAAGTTTCAGCAGAATCACTCAGGTAACAAAACAAACTAGATTTTATAAAAACATCGTTCACTGAACAAATCTGATAGGAACACAGCAATGTGAGTCGAACATTCAGGCCCTTAAGCCTGTTCTACCATTCAACCAGATCATGGTTGATCCATACGTTAACAACATTCACCTGTTTTTGACCCATTTTGTTTAAAACCTTGACCTAACTAAAATCTTATGTGTCAACAGTTTAAAAGAGTGCTGCTATAAGTTTTTTTTTGGGGAAGAATTGACAAGATTGTTCAGGATCTAAAAACAGAACTCCTGTGGGATTAAAAGCAAAATATTGCAGATGCTGAAATCTGAAACAAAAACAGAAAGTGCTCTGAGAAAAGGTTATCCAGACCTGAAATGTTAGCTCTATTCTCTCTCCACACATGCTGTCCAACCGACTGAGATTTTCCAGCATTTTCTGATCTTACTCCTGTAGGATTATTTATTCAAACTTGGAAATAAATTAAATCTGTGAATGGTGTTTTCCTTCAGTTATTACAGAAGTAGAAAAATGTAGTATTTACCTACTGTAGTTGTATAAAGACTCTGTGCATAAGCATGCCATAGCTGTATAAATAAACGTGTCACTCACACATTGCGAATATGTAAATAAATAAATCTGTGCATCTCATCTGCTTTTGTGCAACATATAAGGTTGAGAAAGACAACAGGAGAACATGTTAAGTATATACAGTAGGCTAACGTCTTGTTAAGGCTGCTTTTGGGTGTAGGGTTGTCCATTTGCTATTTGACCCCACCTGTTCCCACTAAGGCAAGTAGCATATGAGGTTGATGCTGCCTCCTCATTTCTATCACTTCAGTGCAGCCCACACTGCTGGCTGGTTGCATGAACAACAAGGGGCCTAATGGTGTGTAAGACTTACATATGTTGCAGCTAGCCTCCAGTTCGCTCAGTCTGTCTGTCCCTCTTGGAGGAAAGCTGCACTGAATCAAAGCAGGTTGCTGCTGTCTCTCATTACGGCAAATGAAGAGAAAGGGCAGAGACAGGGCTCCACAGTTCAGAGATAATCATGAATATTCAGAGAAAGGGCAGTCACCGGGTTTTCATTCTGGGCCAGGAGGCCTCAAGGACTGCCATCTGAAGGAGTGGGAGCAGGTGACCCAGGTGGTGAACTCCTGGAGTCTGGCTCTGAGGAACTGGCAGCAAAGCCAGAAGACGTTTAATGACCTCACAGATGTGATCAAAATCAGTGAATGCATCTTCACCTGATATCTCTCACCCACTGCACCATGAACTGTACCTGCTGCTCCATGCACCATAACATCACTATTCACGATCAACAGTTACCCCGAGCACTCAGAACCTATGCCTCACATTCAGGAGGTCCACCTCCTCCTTCCACTGATGCTAACCCCATGCCCACAGCCTGGGAGGGATGTGGCAGGCGTTTCGAGTGCGTTAAGCCCCTCCCACATGTTTGTGCAACACGATTCAGAATTGCTGATGTGCGGTGTGCATATGGGGGAGCCTCAGAACGGGTCTAAAAGTCAGATCTGAAACCTCCCCACCCCAGTTTCAAGTCCGAGCAGCACTTAGAATGAAAATAGTAAAATAGGGCCCACTGTTTTCAATGCGCACCCAAGGGTGGAGATGCTGCTCTTGGGCCAGTAGCATTCAGCACCACCGAGAACATTGAGGCTGATGGTTTGTTCTTGTCTAATTTGCCTTCTCAAATCTCAACTTGATCTCATTCTGCTATCTGGGGTGATGTGAAGCTGTTGATGGTGTGACCATGGAGACCTCTTGCTCTACACTCCACTCCCGCCCCCTTCATTGCAACCCTCCAATTCTGGTTTTCTGCCTTTCGCTATCCAATGACCTGGTCACCCCTCACAGCAGCAGGACGAAGGGAAAGAGCTGCACCAAATCACCAAGGAAGCAGCACCATCACTTTATATTTTACTCAAAGTCAGCAACTCACATACTGGCACCATGCAAACCTTAGAGGCCAGTACAGACTTGGCATTTGCTTGAGCCCACTTGGCATGAGTGGGCTATAGCCGGACTGAAGAACAGGGTTTATTGTCTACCAGCTCATTGAAAGGACGAGGTTCTCCCAGACTGCTGCTGCCTTCATCAAGATTGTGCAGCCTAAACCTGGGCCCTCAAGGCCCAGCGCGGCTTGATTGTGTACGGTAAAACCATCGGCACTTTTTCCCACTGAAAGTCAGCAGCATTCTAGCAGCCATACTGATCACACTGGGGTAGCACTGCCTGGGAACACTCGGAGCCGTAAAGACATTAGGAGGAACACCAGGGAGTGTATGCAAGTGCATAGTTCATTTCTCTTTGTTTAGTTGGATATGGTTAGGTAAATATGTCAATGAAAAGGTTTTTATGGGCTTTTATTGCAGGATGGTGGCCAAGCGGGTGCACCGAAGTGTATCTCAAATAGATGCAACAAAGGGAATGGAGATCAATGAAAAAGGGAAATGGTTTCATAGAAACTGGAGGGATTCTCGACACCTTGTGTTGACAAAGGGGTCCCTGCCTTCTCCACCTCACAAGGTGGCTTCCTAGTGGCAACATCAATGCCTCGATGATGATGATGTTATGGAGGACATAGCATATTATTAAACTTGGGAGACCCCTCCAACATGTCCCCGAAGTGGTTCAGGTATTGGAAGCATTACATGAGCATGCTGATGGTCTGCTCTACGATGTTCTTAATGGTTCCCATTATATGCACATTAACTTTATATGGTTGGTTGTCAGACGAGGGATCATGAGCCATGCGTACAGGACTTCTGTCCCTGAGAAACCAGCTTCTGGTTCTCTGTTGAGGCCTATTGGGGTTTCCATCGTGCCAGCATCGATGAAACATAATTTTGCAGCTCATGTAGCATTACGAAAGGAATATATGTAATGTATAAATATTATAGACAATTAATGGTCTAAACAGATGTAACAAGATAAAACATAAATGTCAAATTATGAAAATTTATTAAAATATATACAATTACATAGCATAGATTCAAATAACACCAAATGTCTCCAGGCAACAGTGGCAAGAGTTTGAAGAGGAGGCTGTTGCATTTCTCTGTTTGCTTAATACAAACATACTGCACAGCACTGTTAAACTAAACTTAGGTTCAGTTTATCGAAAGGTGTAATTCAGGAATGCTCAGCAGGCAAATTTGCTATAAAAATTCAACAGTTATTTTTAACAAGAAAATACAGCAACAACCTCTTCACACCACATGCTGTGAACTGAACTTAAAGCTCCTCTGAGCAATGTCTGCTAGTCACATGGGTTACATCCTGGATACTTACTCATTAGCATAATCTCTCTTAAAGAGATAACCCAACAAAGAACAATGCCAAAAGCACTACCTCCATGACATGAAATAATGTCACAACAATTTCAATGACCTCACCAGGATTGCTATGATAAGACTCAAAACTCAGCTCTGAATCATCCATACCCCCTTTATTCAAAAGACTTTCTTCACCTCACACCATTTCCTTCTGCCAATTTTTCACACCACACAGCGTTATTTCATCTCCTCACGCGCATCCTCAAAACATCTTTAAGATTACTACTAATGCACATTGGCCAGAATTTTGCCATCCTGCCCGCCATGCGAATTGGAGCAGGTGAAGGGTGGACCATGGGAAGGTCTGCTGACCTCGGGCAGGATTTTACAGTTTTTGGGATGAGCAAGGCCAGAAAATCCCATCCATTGCTTTTCTCTTGCAGAATAAGAGTGTAGATACTAGTCCACGCTTTCCAGCAAGGGTTTGATGAGAGTGGGAAGATTGAACAATTGCCCATTCTTAACCCAGTGTTCTGAAGCCAGTTTAATAGTCTTACAGTCTCCTTAACTGAGGTGAGATAGTTCACAACAAGCTAGGCTTGAACCATTGACCATACTCTCAATAATCACTGGATAACAGATCCCTGAAGGACCAATATAATTTCTTCTTGAAATCACAAAATGTTTTGGCCTCAATTACTTTCTGTGGTAGTGAATTCCACAATTTCCCCATTCTCTGGATGAAGAAATTTCTCCTCACCACAGTCCCGAAAGGCTCAAATTATCCTCAAACTATGATCTCCAAGTTCTGGGGTTCCCCCACCATCGGGAACATTCTTTGTGAATCTACCCTGTCAAATCCTGTTAGAATTTTATGGCCGGAATTCTATTACCTTCCCTGAGCGAGGCAGTAGAATCCCACCCTATAAGTTTGTATGAGGTTCCTCTCGCTCTTCTAAACTGCAATGAATACAATCCTAATTAGAGATAGCTCTTAGGGCTAAAGAGACTGAGGGCTATGGGTGGAAGGTGGGATCAGGATATTAATTTTGATGATCAGCCATGATCAAAATGAATGGCGGAGCAGGCTTGAGTAGCCCACTTTTACATTTACTTTCTAAGTTAATAAATTACATTTTAAGTCCACATAATTTTTTGGGATCTTTGATGAAAAAAATTGGGAATAGCTGAAGATAAAAGGACAGATGTCTCACAAATCCATATAATCACAAAGAGCAAAGAAAGCTTAGGAAAAGTAAAATTATACTGGGTGCCAACATCAAGTCAATCAAATGTATGTTCCTGAACTTGATGACAGCAAGACTATTTACCTCTTGAGATTTATATTTGATGTATTTAGGGGTGAATTTACATGGAGCTCTCCTCACTTCTCTGCCACAGCTTTGGTGCAGGACACATGGAAACCTATTTATGCAGTTTATCCAGGTGTTCTATAGCTACGCAACAGAAGAACGGGAGTACCCCATGGAAATTCAACCTTCGTTAAAGACTCTACAACAGTGACAATCATTATTGTTTGAAAGTGATATGATGCACTGTAACATCACATCTGACTGGTTTGATTTGGGTCCTAACGTCCAAATCTTTTCACTCTCCCAGGACATGCTAATTTAAAGCCCAATTAATGATGTCCGATCTTGTCCAGTATAATATCCAGCACTTTCTGCTTCAATAATAATGGCCCATTATTTTGCAGCTAGCAGCAAAGGAACAATACTTACCTTGGGGCACCACGCTGGCAGCCGCCCAGAGAATTACTGTGAGTTTTCAACTTCCTGTCACTGGGCATCTGATTCAGTAGCGTGCCCTCTTCAGCGGACCTATGGTATCTGTGAACAGAGCAAGGTAAGGCTCTTCAACCAATCCAGATTGAAGAATCTTTGCTGGGAGGCAAACCAGGAAGTGTAAACCAGATTTAAATTGTGTACAGCAAGTTAAATAAAGGTTGTGTGGCAGAAATTATGGCCGGAATCTTACCACTGTTCACGCGGCAGGATTCTCCCGTCCCACTGCACTGGATGGAGATTTGGCTACCCGCCAAATTCTCTGACTCTGCTGCAGTGGGAGTGTAGAGTGAACAGGCGGTAAGATCGCACCCCATTTACTTACCACGTCAATAAAAATTCACTTCATCCTGAGTGTATCAGCCCTGACCTTTTCTGCCATGTTTACTGGGCAACTGAGTATTGCAAACTGATGGCTTTAATTTCAATGCCGAGCCTATTGGCAAGGAAGTGTTATAACCCAGGCTGTGCAGGAGCTGGGGAATTGGAATGCCACTTTTGGATTCCCATGTTTAACCGCCCACATGCATGTTCCGGAAATTGTTGTCTGATTCACTTCATGAGAAAGGCGAGCACCATTAATCTTGCCCGTATTCTTGACACAAAATCTAGACTGATATTTCAGAGGCAGCTCATATATCAGAGTTGTCAGAATGCAAGGAAAAGAAAAGGGGTTGAAATTGTCTTTTGTTAGTGGATTAGCAACAAAGCGAGAATACTGCTCGCTCAAGTGGATCTGCCATTAAGTGATGCGATTTTCTCCCAGGGCTCTTATTTGTTATGCTGGGTGAGTTTGGAATATTAACACTGCTACTGATATGCTTTCTGTCGCTGGGGGAGAGAGAAATACAGCTCTGCTGAAGCTTTAGAAAGGTTGCAAGTTGAAAGACGACACCACTTCCTGAGCAAGAAGGAAGAAAATCAGTAATATCTGAAACAGCAGTAACTCAATCTGCAGGAGTATTAACAACTAAAGAACCAGAAGCAGCAAATTACTGACTCCAGAAGATAGGTAGCCCTGAACCTGGTTTGAAAGGAGATAACAAAGAGAACTAACGTAACCAGCATCATCCCAAACAGTGCCTGAAGCAACTGAATGAACTCACAGGAGTGGTAAGAGAAGTCAGTCCTCTTGCTAATACACATCCTCTACCAATGACAGCTCTTACTAACTCATCACCATTCATACTCTCTCACAGCCTGCAAGTGTCAGAGATCTCAGTTCTGCAAAGGCAACCTCTACAAACACTCAAGCCCCTTCTTTGCTCAAAAATCTCTCTGGAAATTCATACTGTCTGCCTCAAGAGCCACTGCTAATCTTTAAGGATGCTTCAATACTTCAAACATGATTAGTTTGCTCACTCACTTGTCAAAATCAATGGAAATAATAATCCAATTTGGGATATCAAATTCCTTTATGGACATTACCCTGATAATAACTGCCCTCTGTTCCTCGAGTGCTAATTAGATGTTGTAAAATGGATAAGGCACTACCATGAGTTGCAATATATATACTCTTACGTGTCACCTGACTATTGCCATGCAGGAACAGTGATAGCTGTCATTCTTACAGTCAGAGGCACCTACTCCTGTTAAAAATTTTATCAAACATCAATTTGCTTTCTAAGTAGTATCTATGATGCTACCAATACATTAAGATTGGACAGGATGATGGATTTATTTTTTCACTTGCAACCTTGGCAGCCCACAATGTGCTGATTTTTAATTGAAAAACATTGTTTTGGTTGGATGGCTGATAAAGTGCCAAGTAACTTTCACACCACATGTGTCAAGTGGCAAGTACTATTGATACCACACAAGTGCCAGGCAATGACCATCTCCAACTAGAGAGAATCTAACCATCTCCCCTTGATGACATTACCATTGCTGAAACCCCCACTATCAATATCCTGGGGGTTACCATCAACTAAAACTGATGTTAGTCAGCCATAGAAATACTGCAGCTAGAACAGCAGATCTGAAGCTGGGAATTCTGTGGTGAGTAACTCACCTCCTGACTTCTTAAAGCCTGACTACTATCTACGCGACACAAGTTGGATATGATGGAATTCTTCCCAATTGGCTGGATGAGGGCAGCTCCAACAACATTCGAGATGCTTGACATTATTTAGGACTAAGCAGTCTGCTTGATTGGTACCCTATCCACCACATTCAATACTCACTCCCTTCACCACTGACGCACAGGAGCAATAGTGTGTACCATCCACACGATACATTGTAGCCACTCACCAAGACTCCCCCAACAGTATCTTCCAAACCCACTTCTACAACTTGGAAGAGCAGGTGCACGGGAACACCACCACCTGCAGGTTCCCCCCCAAGCTACATACCATTGTAATTTGGAACTGCATTGCTGTTCCTTCACTGTTGCTAGTTCAAAATCCTGGAACTGTCTTCCTAACAGCACTGTGGGTGTATCTGCACCATGTGCACAGCAGCAGTTCAAGATCGCCTAAAGTAAAAGCAATGAAAATCCTAATATCGAACTCTAGTTTAATGTCATTCAAAGGCTGACAGTTAAATATTGTAGCTGTGACAGGTCATCTTGCTTAGCTTATGAGTACTGAACTTGGAACTAAAGTGGAAAATTATCAACTCAAGATCAGAATTAAAAAGGAAGTATTGAAACAAGAGGAGACAGTCACAGGAAAAGGGTGTCAGAACAAGAAAAAAATTAAGAGACCAGGACTGTGATTTTCTGGCCACGTTCACCCCAAGACCGGAAAATCCTGCCTGAGGTCAATGGACATCTGCATGATCTCCACCTGCCCATTATAATTCCCATGGCAGGATAGGAAAATTCCACCGAGTGAGTCACCAGGGAATATTATTAAGCAAAAAAAAACAGAGGGAAGCTGCATGGAAGGAGTTGACAGGAAGAGATGTGAAAGGGATAATAAATCTGATTTTCACTCTGAATGCAGATCAGAGACAATTTCTGGTAGAAGATCACTGACTGCTCCAGACATGAGGCTTGGGATATTTTAACTGACAGGCTACACTTATTCCCTGCTGTGCTACCTTTCCTCTATTTCAAATAACAAGGCTGGTGTCCCTTCACCAAATCTAAGTTTATTTACATAGTAAGCAGCACTCAGACAGGTACTTCCTCGTAGAGAGTATAAACACAGAGTGACAGTAACCCTGACACTCCAATTTATGTACACAGGCAGGACTCCCTGATGGATAAGCCTTAATCTGGGGACTCGCATTCTAAGAGGTCCACATCATGGGCCTCGTCAATGTCATTGCATCCCTCCCCCTTTAGGGCCAAGGAACCTTGGCAGTTCACTCACCACGAGAGTCTCTTGAGGCATTTAAGTGCAGGTCTGGTTCCTCAAGCCCTGTGCCCGAGGTAGGTGGAGTGTAACAAACTGGTGCTCACCTCTTTCATCTATAGCATTGAGGTATGGGTTCACTCACTTTTTCAGGTAGCTCAAAACTAAATACACAGGAGATGCTGTGGGGCAGCAGCAGCAGAATTGTTTTCAACCACAATGGGTAATCTTAAGTGCTGGCGTATTTCTCACTCTATCATTACCACCAAACCTGGGGGACCAACCGTGGTTCAAAAAGGCAAGTAGGAGAGCCACCAGATATACCCAAAAACGAGGCGCCAACTTGAAGTCATGACACACAACTGAACACATGCTAGTAGCGGAAGAAGAATGCCAAGTGCAGAGCTAAGCTATCCCACAACTAATGGATCAGATCAAAACTCTGCAGTCCTACAATACCCTCTCCTGAACAGTAGTGAGTGGCAGCATGGACATCTACAATCTACAATTTGCAAACATCTTCAGCCAGGAGTAGATGATCCATCTCAGCCTCTTCCTGAAGTCCCCAGCATCACAGATGTCAGTCTGCAGCTAAACTGATTCACTCCACATGATACGAAGAAACACCTGAGTGCACTGGATGTCATAAAAGCTGTTGGTCCTGACAAGATCCTGGCCAGAATGCTCCAGAACAAGTCACACTTTATGCCATGTTGTTCCTGCACAGCTACGAGTGGCACCTACTCAATAATTGCTGAAGTATGTCATTTCCAGAAAAAGCAGAACAAATCCAATCTGACCAATTATAGAATCCTACAATGCTGAAGGAGGCCATTCGACCACCGTTTCTGCACTGACCACAATCCACCCAGACCCTCTCCCCATAATCCCATGCATTTACCCTAGCTAATTCTCCCTGGCACTAAGGGGCAATTTAGCATGGCCAATTCACTTAACCTACATATCTTTGGACTGAATGGGAGGAAACCGGAGTACCCGGAGGAAACCAACACCGACATGAGGAGAACGCACAAACTCTGCACAGTGACCTGAGGCTGGAATTGAACCTGGATCCCTGGCTCTGTGAGGCAGCAGTGCTAACCACTGTGCTGCCCATCACTGTGCCACGATGCCACAAACCATTGTGCCACCGTGCCACCCACCAGTGCCATTATGCCACCGGTGCATTAATGCCCCATCATCCTACTATCAATCATCAACAAAGTGATAGTGGAAGTCACAGACAGTGCTATCAAGCGACCCTTACTCACTAACAGCCTGCTGACAGATGCCGAGTTTGGGTTTCATCAGGACCTCCTGGCTCTAGATCTCATTATAGTCTTCATCAAAACGTGGATAAATTAATTGCTGAATTCCAGAGGCAAGAGGTGCCTTTGACATCATGGCAACATTTGACTGAGTGTGACATAAAGGTACCCTAATCAATTTGAAGTCTATTGTGCAGGAAGATCGTCCAGTGGTTGGAGTCATACCTAGCACCGAGGTTGTGATTGTTGGAGGCCAATCATCTCAGCCCCAAGATATCACTACAACTATTCCTCAATAAGTAGTCTCACAACACCAGGTTAAAATCCAACAGGTTGTAAACTGTGCCTACCCCAGTCCAATGCTGGCATCTCCAATTCACTGTTCCTCAAGGTAGTATTGTAGGGCCAACCATTTTTGATTGCTTCATCGATACTATATTCTATCATAAGGGCAGAAGTGGAATTCACTGATGTTCACACAGTAGCCAGTTGCATTCGTCACTCCTCAGTCAATGAAGGAGCAAGTAATCACTTGCAAGACCTGGACAACATTCGGGCTGGAGCTGATAAGTGCTAAATAACATTTGGATCCATAAATGTCAGATAATAGCCCACTCCAACAGAAAAAGTCTAATCACCCCTCCTTGAAATTCAATGGTGATACCATTGTCAAATAGAACATAGAACACTACAGCACAAACAGGCCCTTTGGCCCCCAAGTTGCGCCCAGCATATCCATACCTACCAGGCCATAGAACTATCTATAACTCCTAATCCCATTATATCCCATATACTCATCCAGAAGTCTTTTAAAAGACCCCAACGAGTTCACCTCTACCACCACCGACGGCAGCCAATTCCACTCACTCACCACCCTCTGAGTGAAAAACTTACCCCTGACATCTCTTCTGTACCTGCTCCCTAGCACCTTAAACCTGCGTCCTCTCGTAGCGACCATTTCAGCCCTGGGAAATAGCCTCCGAGAATCCACCCTATCTATACCTCTCAACATTTTATAAACATCTATCAGGTTGCCTCTCAACCTTCGTCTCTCCAGAGAAGAGACCTAGCTCCCTCAACCTATCTTCATAAGGCATGCCACCCAATCCAGGCAACATCCTTGTAAATCTCCTCTGCACCCTCTCAATAGCTTCCACATCCTTCCTGTAGTGAGGCGACCAGAACTGCACATAGTACTCCAAATGGGGTCTGACAAGGGCCTTATAAAGTTGCAGCATTACCTCCCGACTCCTAAACTCAATCCCTCAATTAATGAAGGCTAGCACACCATAGGCCTTCTTGACCACATCCTCCACCTGCGAGGCCAATTTAAGAGTTCTATGGACCCGGACCCCAAGGTCCTTCTGCTCCTCAACACTGTTAAGACTCCTACCATTGATATTGTACTCCGTCATCCCATTGGACCTGCCAAAATGGACCAGTACACATTTAACCGTGTTGAAGTCCATCTGCCACTTCTCCCCCCAGTCTTGCATCCTATCCATGTCACGCTGCAACTTCTGACATCCCTCCAGACTATCCACAACACCACCAGCCTTCGTGTCGTCAGCGAACTTACTAACCTGGGGCACTCCACTGGTGACCGACCTCCATGCAGAAAAAGACCCATCCACAACCACTCTCTGCCTTCTGCAGGCAAGCCAGTTCTGGATCCACAAGGCCAAAGCCCCTTGGACCGCATGCCCTCTCACCTTCTCAAATCTTCTACTATCATCATTTTAGATGACACCACTGACCAGAAACTTAACTGACCTTGCCAAATAAACACTGCGATTACAAGGACAAGTCAGAGGCTGGCTATTCTGTGGTGAGTAACTCACCTCTTGACATCCCCAAAGCTCATCTACAACACACAAGTCAGAAGTATGAATGGAATATGCTGCATTTGCTTGGGTGAGTGCAGCTCCAACAATACAAGAAGCTTGAAACCACTGAAAGCAACATTCATGACTGACACACTATCTGAAACATTCACTCCCTCCTGCAAGGCGTAACGTGGCTGCATCATGAACCATTTGCAAAACACCTTGTAACAAGTCACCAGGCAGCTCCCAAACCTGTGACCTCTGGTGCCTTGAAAAGATAAGGACAGCAGTGGGCAAACCATCAAGTTCCCCGCCAAATCACATATCATCCTGGGCTAGAAATATATTACCATTCTTTGACTGTCATTGAGACAAAACCCTGAAACTCATTGCCAACAGCTTTGTGGAAGTACTTGCACCATAAGGACTGCAACAGTTCAAGGTGATGGCTTACCTCATGTTCTGAAGGGCAAATTGTGATGGGCAACAAATGCTGACTTTGCCAACAATGCCCATATCCTGTGAATGAATAAAAAAATTTCTCCTCAACTGGCAGCAAAGCATCTGAGGCATCCTGCTCAACCCAGGTTAAAATTAGAACCAGATCCTGCTAATGTCATTAGAACTGTATATATAAAGAAGGACCTCTCTAGGCTTTGGATCTCTGCACCAATTCAGTATAGAGTGAGTTAAAACCAGGAACAGGCAGCTCCCAGTACCTGCAGGACAAGTATGCAATCTGGACTGTTTTGACTACTTATCCACTCCATTTACAATGGATGGGTAGGGTTAAAATTTCCTCCACTATGCATGAGACAAACGGTGAATTTCAAAAATGATAAAGGCAAGAATCTGGGAAGATGGAGTAATGAAAGAAAAAGCAGAAACAACAAAGGATGAATCATTCCAAGAACTGACAGAAATTTATTTCGAGAAAGATGAACATGAACTTCAAATAGTTCAACTGAACATGAAAATGTAAGAAAAGATAGTGTGCTTAATAAGAAAAGATTGCAGAAAGAAAAGGAAGTCGGTACAAAAGGCAGTTATAAGATTTTTCTGGAAACAGTGAATCTGAAGATGAAAGTGCAGCTATTATTATCAAATCTTTAATGTCTTTGGGAATGAAATTGCACTGTGAAATTATCAATGACTGGAATAGACAAATGATTTTTGAAAGTTATATGAAAAATATTTGGAGTATGTCTGAAGGTAATTTGAGTTTGTTTAATAGGTCATATTGGAGTGTCAAAATGATCAATTATTCACAGAACTGTGGGTGACTTCTGAATTTGTTTTGAAATTAAGCATTTTAAAGACTTTAAAAGCTGCACACAGCGCCATGATTTCCATCTTGTTCTTTTATATCGATCTAACCTTCATATAGAGCAACATGTTTTGTAAGATTGTGTTGCCAGCTTAAAAATGTCAGTAGTACCTCAGGAAATTCTTTGGCAGCATTACTGGTAACCGAGAGTGGAGCTTTGGTTTTGTCATCTCTGAAACTTCCTGAATCGAAACAGATTAATTAATCATGGCACTGAATTTGGAGCGCAGGAGAGGAATGCATGACCCCACTCACTTTATTCATCATCAGCAGAAATTTGGATTAGATATGCAAAAAATAATAAATGTGGATATTAAAACTGAGATATAATGGTCTGTAACCGCCAAACTCTGGGGTATCATGCCTAGGAGACCCCCAGAAGACCTCACACCAGGATTGTGCTGCAACTGTCCAGAGGTTCAAAATGCTGTTGGAAATTGCCCATCTGCTAGTATGATACAAATCACAAACTTTGGATGGTTCCATTGGTCTCACAGTAATAGTGACCCAGGTAAAGTTAGAAGAATTAAAACCACTTCTAACTTTTGGGTATCTATAGAATTGATCCCTCCTCCCTAAGCCCTTGTTCCCCTAACAGTACCCTCCCCCATATGGGACTTCCCAACTGCCGGTCTAAACCCCAACTACTGCCCCAAACCCTCTCCCCCAACTACACCACCCACTGCCCAACAATCTGCCTGCCCATCTCGGCTATTCCCCACTGAATATACTCCAACTGCACCCCCCCCCCACCAATTACCACCCCACAGCCCAACCTCCACCCTGATTGTCCCCCCAACAATTACCATCCCCATAGCCCAACCTCCACCCTGACTGTCCCCCTCCAATTACCATCTCCACAGCCCAACCTCCACCCTGTCCCCCTCCAATTACCATCCCCATAGTCCAACCTCCACCCTGACTGTCCCCCTCCAATTACCATCCCCATAGTCCAACCTCCACCCTGACTTACCCCCTCCAATTACCATCTCCATAGTCCAACCTCCACCCTGTCCCCACCAATGACCATCTCCACAGCCCAACCTCCACCCTGACTGTCCCCCTCCAATTACCATCCCCATAGTCCAACCTCCACCCTGTCCCCCTCCAATTACCATCTCCATAGCCCAACCTCCACCCTGACTGACCCTCATCAATTACCATCCCCATAGCCCAACCTCCACCCTGTCCCCCTCCAATTACCATCCCCATAGTCCAACCTCCACCCTGTCCCCCTCCAATTACCATCTCCATAGCCCAACCTCCACCCTGACTGACCCTCATCAATTACCATCCCTATAGCCCAACCTCCACCCTGACTGACCCCCTCCAATTACCATCCCCATAGCCCAACCTCCACCCTGACTGACCCTCACCAATGACCATCTCCGTAGCCCAATCTTCACCCTGACTGACCCTCATCAATTACCATCCCTATAGCCCAACCTCCACCAATTACCATCCCCATACCCAACCTTTACCTTGACTGTCCCGTCCAATTACCAAGCCATAGTCCAAAGTCCACCCTGACTGTCCCCTCCAATTACCATCCCCATAGCCCAACCTCCACCCTGTCCCCCTCCAATTACCATCCCCATAGCCCAACCTCCACCCTGACTGTCCCCCACTAACTACTCCCCAACACCTGGACCCAAATCCCCTGACTGACCACTCCTCCACTGTCCATCCGATCCTCCGACAATCAGATCCTCACCTGTGACCACCCAATCTCTCCCCACTCCAATATAATCTATTGAACTAATTCACCCAACCATCCTACCCCCAATCTCCCACAGACCGACCACCCACCCCACTGACCACCACCGTTGCTACTGGCTCCCCAACCTCTTAGCCCCTACTGCCCCAATCCTACCTTCTTACCTTATAAATTTCTCATCTCCCTGGCTTCTCAAAGTGGCTGGATCTTTAAACCTACCTGCTTTACAACCCAAGGCTTTGGGAAGCCGCTGCACTATGTTGTTCTCACCCAGCCTGAGCTGGAAGGTCGAGTGAGAAGGCAGCAGCTTTATGTCCAGGTAAGTAAGTAGGAGTGGAACAGCAATTTGGCTCTGAATGCCACTCCATAGAAGTTACAGGTTTAGACCTTCAGCTACAGGCTTTGTGGGATATTAGGAAAGGGAAACATAGCTTTATTACTCAGTGGAGATTGATGGAAGACATCATTCAGTCATCATGAAAAGTAAATTAGACTAAATTATTCAATTACCAAACCCAGGATTACATCATGGGAAATCAAACAAGAGGAGAACAATGTTACAATAATGTAAAATACCATTTTGTTATTTTTAATTTGAGAAGAATTTTTTTTATTCTGGTTGTTCTACAGACATGCTACAAGACAACTTGGGATGAAGAAAAGTGTTGGAATGAAATCTCTCGTGATTTTTTTGGTTTTGAGACTGGATATTTTGTTTAGTTGCACCATCACTGCTATTTCAGTTTGCGGATATTGCACCCCATATGAGCTCGTGTGGGGCTTTATTTATCATGATGGCACAGTGGTTAGCACTGCTGCTTCACGGTGCCAGGGACCCAGGTTCAATTCCTGGCTTGGGCCATTGTCTGTGTGGAGTCTGCGCATTCTCCCTGTGTCTGCTTGAGTTGGTTTCCTCCCACTGTCTGAAAGACATGCTAGTTAGGTGCATTGGCCATGCTAAATTCTCCGTTAAATGTACCTGAACAGGTGCTGAAGTATGGAAACTAGGAGATTTTCACAGCAACTTCATTGCACTGATAATGTAAGCCTACTTGTAACACTAATAAATAAACTTAAAACCAAGAAATATCTAGATATCTAGACATAGACACCAGAAAGACAACCCTGTAGTTTACTGAAAAATAGCAAATGGCTGTCTGATTGCTTCATCTTTGGCAGATTTAATGTATCTAAAACAACAAAGGCTCTTCTGTTCAATGATAATCCTCAATATACCAACTTTGTACTTACATGCATGCTCCTATCATGGCATGTTTGGTCACTGTCTCGCAAGACATTTCTTATGCTATGATGTTGTACTCGGCTTGGGTTGATAACCAAGAAACAACCATCTCAAAGTTGCAACAGCAATTTGTTAACTAGCCATTCAGTTTCCTGTGTCAACTCAATGCCTGATTAGCTGAAACATACACATCAAGAAGTTTGCAAGTTTCATCATTGGTCTGACTAGTAGAAGCATTAGAATTTACTTTAGCAACAGCAGGTGAGGGAAGGGCAAATTGTTGTGAGTTCTCTTTCTTTCTTGTTGTCCATCAGCCCTGTTAAAATTAAGTAAGTAAGTAAGTTTATTTATTAATCACAAGTAAGGTTGCAATGAAGTTACTGTGAAATTCCCCTAGTTGCCACAGTCCGGTGCCTGTTCGGGTTAATGCACCTAACCAGCATGTCTTTCAGAATGTAGCAGGAAACCAGGGCACCTGGAGGAAACACACGCAGACCTGGGGGGAACATGCAAACTCCACATAGACAGTGACCCAAGCCGGGAATCGAACCTGGATCCCTGGCGCTGTGAAGTAGCAATACCAACCACTGTGCTACTGTGCCGCCTCCCCCACTGTGCAACCATGCCACCCCAAAGTTCACATGGGGGGTGCTGAGTGAAGTGGAGATGCCAGAGTTGGACTGGGGTGGGCACAGTAAGAACCTGGTGTTGTGAGACTTCTTACTGAATGCAAAAGATAACGCAATAAATGGCCATTTGGATGTAGTGCTCGAGATTGATCAACATCCATGGGTCTGGGTCCCAGCAAAGTGTCAGGAAGTAAGGGACAATATTGGCAAGGCAAACATGGGGAGACATTGAAATCTGTTTGCTAACTTGTTAAATTTTTGAAAAAATATTCATGGGATGTGAGCATTGCTGGCTGGAGCAGCATTTGTTCCCCATCTCTAACTGTCCTTGAACTGGCTTACTGGGCCTTTTCAGATGACATTTAAGAGTCAATCATATACCTGATCCTCATACGGCACAAAGGAATTCCTTTATATATATGCATAAACCAAACATGTTGTAAGAGCTCCTCTGATTTAAAACAGCTGCTTTTGAATAAACCTGTTCATTCATACAACTGTGCAGCTGCCATTTCAAACAAGAACAAAGTTGGAAGGAAATGTGCAGCCTGTAATAATTAAATGTTCAAAGCTGATTTTTTTTAAATGCAGGCATGGATTCAGTAAGGAGAAGCTATGTCGAATGGCATATGCTGCAGAGTAAAGCGATATTTGTTGTACAAGCTCAGAGCTATAAATAGTAAATAACAGAATTTAGTGCCTCAGTAGTACAATTTATAAACATGGGAATCACTACAGCACAGCCCCTGATTATCTCTACATGATACAATGGACAGTGCTGCACAGACTTAGCTGAGGGGGAAGGTACTTGGTAATCAGCAAAATGTTTCCTTGCCCATGTTTGACCTGGTGCCATGGAAATAAATAGGCTGCGAATTTTAGCCTGCAAGTTTCAATTTTCTTGGAGAATATGAGTGATACTGGAGCTCCAAGTGATGTCTGTGGTATACACTGAACGTCCTGTAGAGAAGGAAACCTGTTATCCTCAACTGGTTGCGCTTACACGTGACTCCAGGCCCGCAGCAATGACTCTTAAATGCCCTCTGAAATGGCCTAGCAGGCCAACTCAGTTGTATTCAACTGGTACAAAGTAACAAAAGGAAAGAAACTAGACAGACCACCCAGCATCAACATTGGCACCAGAAACAACGATGGCAAATCCAGTCCTTTTGACCCTGCAAAGAACTCCTTACTGACATCTGGGGACTTGTGCCAAAATTGGGAGAGCTATCTCACCGACTAGTCAAGCAACAGCCTGAAATTGGGCAAGGGCCAAGAAATCAGGATCACGCTCGAACTCTTGTGATTTTACGAGACCTGGATTTCTGGCATGGTCAGCCTCTCACTGGAAACGGGCAAGAGGCTCAATAGTTTATTTAAATTTATTTAAATACTCTTTTACATCTGCTTAATGAGCCCGGTGCTCAATCACGCAGGCTTGCTTGCCTTTATGGCCTCACCAGGAGAGGTTCTCTCCAGCGAGGAAAACACCTGCTTCCATTAATGGGATAGAACCAGAGATCATTGAGGCCCCCTAGGGAGGCCAACTGCAAGGCAGGGTTGCCCCTTGGGCAGTACCAGACTGGCAGTGCTATCCTGGCACCTTGGCATTGCTAGCCTGTCACCTGGACAATGCTTGATGAGCACCTTGGCACCGTCCACTGGGCCAAAGGTAACAGGACCAATTGGGGATGGAGCCAATGGGGGGTGGGAGGCCCACTGCCATTCTGCCAGTGATTGGTGGGGGAGGAAATGGGGTCCGCGATCAGTCTGGACAGCAGGAAGGGCGGCGGGGGCTACATGTCGGCTAAAGGCCCCCATGATTGCTGTGGGGTGCCAGTTGAGGCTGCCTGCAGTAGCAGGGGCCTGACAGCTCTCTGTCAGTCAGACCATTCTACTGCTAATGCACATGTGCAGCATCAGAGGTCTGCACATTTACAATACCTCTCTCTACAAGTTGGCCAGCTAATTAAGCCCAGCCCACAGCCTCTAGTGGTGAGAAACTATTGCCTATCTTTTCAGAGACTAAGTGATTGGGTGTGAAAACTTGTCTAAAAAATGGATCAGGAACTCTCCCACTTTCACGCTAGTTGGACACTTGCACCCAATGTCTCAGACACAACTATCACCATCTCTGGGTACGTCCTGTCCCAATGTCAGGACAGACCAGCAGAGGAGGTGACAGAGTGGTATATAGCTGGGAGGAGTTGCCTTTGGAATCCTCAACGTTCACTTTAGACCTGATTCAGTCTTATGACACCAGATCAAACATGGACAAGGAAACCTCTTGCTGATCACCCTTCAGCTGATGAATCAGTACTCCTCCATGTTAAGCACCATTTGAAGGATGCACTGAGAGTGGCAAGAGCACAGAATGAACTTTGGGTGGGGGGTCTTCAATGTCAATCACCAAGAGTGACTCAGTGGTACCACCATAGACTGAGCTGATCAGGTCCTAAAGGATGTAACTGCTGGACTGGGGGCTGCAGCAGGTGGTGAGGGAACCAACAAGAAGGAAAAATAATAATCTGTCCATGACAGATTGGTAGGAGTGATCATTGCACAGTCCTTGTGAAGACAAATCCTGTCTTCACATTGAGAATACCTTCCATTACCACTATGCTAAATGGAAGAGATTCCAAACCAATTTAGCAGCTCAAGATCGTGCATGCATAAGATACTGAGGGCCGTCAGCAGCTGCAGAATTGTATTCACCCACAACTTGTAACCGTATGGCCCAGCATATGCCCCACTTTACCATTACCACCAAGTGGGGGGATCAACCCTGATTCAATGGAGAGTCAAAGTGGACATGTCAGGAACAACACAATGCATACCTAAACATGTGGAGCTACTACACAGGACAGCTTGCATGTCAAACAGCAATAGACTGAGCTAAGCAATTCCACAACCAACAAATCAGATCTAAGTCCACAGTCCTGCCACATTGTGTTGCGAATAGTGGTGGACAATTAAACAACTTAATAGAAGAGGAGACTTCATAAATATCCCTAATCTCAATGATGGAGGAGCCCTGCACGTAAGTGATAACTGCAACAGTCAGAAGTGCCAAGTGGATGATCCTTCTCTGCTTCCTCTAGAGGTCCCCTGCATCACAGGTGTCAGTCTTTTGCCAATTTGATTTACTCCACGTAATAACAAGACAAAGTTGAAGGCAGTGGGTATTAGAAAGGCTATGGGTCCTGACAATATTCTGGCAACACTAATGAAAACTTGTGCTCCAGAACTTGTTGTGCCCCAAGCCAAGCTGTTTCAGTACAGCTACAATATTGGCATCTACCCAGCAATGTGAAAAAGGTATTTTTTATTGAATTCAAATTCCACCATCTGCCGTGGCAGGATTCAAACCTGGGTCCCCTGGACATTAACTGAGTTTCTGAATTAATAGTCTAGCGATAATACCGCTAGGTCATTGCCTTCCCTGAACTAGCCAGGTATGTCCTGTACACGATAAAAAGGGACAAATCTGACCTGGCTAATTACCGCCCCATCAGCCTGCTCTCAATCATCAGCAAGCTGAAGAAAGTGATCATCGATAGTGCTATCAAGTGGCACTTACTCAGCAATGACCTGCTGACGGATGCTCAGTTTGTGTTCTGCCAAGGTCACTCAGCTCCTGACCTCATTACAGCCTTGGTTGAAACATGGACAAAAGAACTGAAATTGAGAGTTGAGGTGAGAGTGATTGCACTTGATATCAAGATAGCATTTGACTAAATATGGCTTCAAGGGGTCCCAACAAAACAGGAGTCAATGAGAATCGGGGGAAAACCTTTTGCTGGTTAGAGTCATACCTGGCACAAAGGAAAATCATCTCAGTTCCGGGACGTCACTGCAGAAATTCCTTAGGGTTGTGTCCTAGGCCCAACCACCTTCAGCTGCTTCATTAATGGTCTTCCCTCCATCATAAGATCAGAAGTGGGATGTTCACTGATGACTGCACAATATTCAGTACCATTTGCAGCTCTTCACAAATTTGAGCAGTCCATATCGAAATGCAGCATGATCTGAACAATATCCTGACAAGTGGTGAGTAACACTTGTGCCATATAAGTGCCAAGGCAATGATTATGTACAACAAGACAGAATCTAACCATCACCCCTGGACATTCAATGGCTATTGCTGAATTCCCCACCATCAACATCCTGAATATTACTATTGACTAGAAACTCAACTATTCATTCATAGGACATGGGAATCGCCAGCAGACCAGCATTTATTGCCCATCTCTAGTTGCCTTTGGAGGGCAGTTGAGAGTCAACCACATTGCTGTGGCTCTGGAGTCACATGCAGGCCAGACCAGATAAGGATGGCAGGTTTCCTTCCCTAAATGATATTATTGAACTAGATAGTTTTTCCAACAATTGGCAATGGCCATCATTAGATTCTTAATTCCGGATTTTTTTGTTGAATTCACATTCCACCATCTGTTTGTAATTTTTATTAATGATCTGGATGAGGTTATAGTTGGGTGGATTAATAAATTTGCTGATGACACCAAAGTCGGTGGTGTGGCAGATTGTGAGGAAGGGTGTCATAGTTTGCAGGGAGACTTAGACAGGTTGCAGAGCTGGGCCGAGAGGTGGCGGATGGAGTTTAATGCGGAGAAGTGTGAGGTAATTCACTTTGGTAGGAATAACAGATGTGTCGAGTATAGGGCTAACGGGAGGACTCTGAATAGTGTGGATGAACAGAGGGATCTAGGTGTATGTGTACATAGATCCCTGAAAGTTGGGAATCAAGTAGATAAGGTTGTTAAGAAGGCATATGGTGTCTTGGCATTTATTGGTAGGGGGATTGAATTTAGGAGTCGCAGCGTCATGTTGCAACTGTACACAACTCTGGTGCGGCCGCACTTGGAGTATTGTGTGCAGTTCTGGTCCCCACATTATAGGAAGGATGTGGAGGCTTTGGAGAGGGTGCAGAGGAGGTTTACCAGGATGTTGCCTGGTATGGAGGGGAGGTCCTATGAGGAGAGACTGAGGGATTTGGGGTTGTTTTCGCTAGAAAGAAGGTGGCTAAGAGGGGATCTTATTGAAACATATAAGATGATTAGAGGTTTAGATAGGGTGGATAGTGATAGACTTTTTCCTCGGATGGAGAAAGCTAGCACGAGGGGGCATGGCTTTAAATTAAGGGGTGGTAGTTATAGGACGGATGTCAGGGGTAGGTTCTTTACCCAGAGGGTGGTGAGGGATTGGAATGCCCTGCCTGCTGCAGTTGTAAATGCGCCTAGTTTGGGGGTGTTTAAGAGATCCGTGGATAGGTTTATGGATGAAAAGGGATTGGTTTAGGTTAGAGGGTCTTAGAGGGTCATTGTTTTTTAACTGGTCGGCGCAACATCATGGGCCGAAGGGCCTGTTCTGCACTGTAATGTTCTATGTTCTATCTACCGTGGCGGGATTTGAACCTGGGTCCCAAGGACATTAGCCGAGTTTCTGGATTCATAGTCTAATGATAATACTACTAGGCCATTGCCTTCCCTTAATTAGCCATATAAATATCTTGGCTATAAGAGCAGATTAGAGCCTGGGAATTGTGTGGTGAGTAACTCATTGCCTGGCTCCCCAAAGTATATCCACCATCTACAAGGCACCAGTCAGGAGTATGATAGAATACTCTCCACTTGCCTGGATGACGCAGCTCCAATAAAATTCAAGAAACTCAACACCATCCAGGGAAAAGCAACACGCTTGATTGTCACCCCATCCACAAACATTTGCTCCCTCCATTAATGACGAACAGTGACAGCAAAATGAATCATCTGCAAACACATTGCAGAGACTCACCAAGGCTCCTTAGGCAGCACTTTCCAAACTCATCAGCATTACCACCTAGAAGAACAAGGGCAGCAGATACATGGAGACACCACTACATGGAAGTTCCCCTCCAACTCACTTACCATCCTGATCTGAAAATATATCACCATCCCTTCATTATTGTTACACAAAAACCTGAAATTCCCTCCCTGACAGTGCTGTGGATGGACCTACACCATTTGATCTTCAGCGCTTCAAGAAAGCAGCTCACCAAACCGTCTTATGGGCAAACATGCTTCATCAATAATAAAAAATAGGTTAGAGGACAGATTGTTGGATTGTTCGATTGTTGTGAGATCCTGCAAGTCCCTTTACACACTGAATGATGGCAGCAGAAATCATAAATAATCATAGAAACCCTACAGTGCAGAAAGAGGCCTTTCAGCCCATCGAGTCTGCACCAACCACAATCCCACCCAGGTTCTACCCCATATCCCTACATATTTTACCTGCTAATCCCTCTAACCTACGCATCTCAGGACACTGAGGGGCAATTTTAACATGGCCAATCAACCTAACCCGCACATCTTTGGACCATGGAAGGAAACCGGAGCACCTGGAGGAAACCCACGCAGACACGAAGAGAATGTGCAAACTCCACAAAGACAGTGACCCGAGCTGGGAACTGTGAAGCAGCAGTGCTAACCACTGTGCTACCATGCCGCCCACAAAGTAGTCTGAGTTTCTGGACTTTGGGAATTTGCAATGGAAGCTGTCACACTGGTCATCAAATGCTGCTTTAGAAGTTTGCAAACCAAGTTGGTCACCAATTCCACACTGGAAAGGATGAACTTCAAACGATGCGTAAAGCCCAATGCCAGGTTAGTGCAAGACACCTTGATGTTGACCACAATCTTTCTGGCAGGAATCTCAATGCACCAAGCATTTCACTGTGCACACCATCACATTTTTCTACAGATTGCCTGAACTAAGTTTTCATCTGAGTCCTCTGCAGCCTGAAGTCTCAGCATATAGTTGAAAGAGATGGACGTTACACTATCTGCTGCTTGAACTCACCTGATGAAGGAGCAGCAGTGACTTGGTGTTGTGAGACTTCAGGCTGTATCTGCTGCTTGTAATTCAGATAAATTATGGGAAAGTGGGATGTGAAAAGGAGAATTGGTATGTCGAGACTGTCAACTTTGATGGTTTGGCCCTGCCCTTGACCATAAAAGGTAGTGCTAGGCATTTCAACAAGAGTCTGCACTCTTCTCCATAGCAATTGTCATTTGTGTACAGGAATGTTCTCCACCCGTTAGCTCCCTGCTGCTTGTTGGAGCAGTGCTGGGATTTGACATTTAAAAATACAGTCACTGACCTTGACCACTCGCTTGACATCACTGAAATTCTTGCAGTACTTTATCCAGGTTCTCAGGGCTTATCCTTCATGACTATCTGTTTCCTTTTGAGCCTGTATCTGGAGGGCCTCCTGCATACAATCCCTTCCACCTCCTGCACCGAGGCCTACATTGCAGTGTTATGAAATCTTGGTGCCCATTCTCGTCTATGTTGTACCATTCTATACTGTTCTCCAGGGCCAATTCACTTCATGCCCAATTGTCGGGACCTGCTCCAGCCACAGTGCACCTCCCCTTTAAGAAGTGCAGTCTGCCTAAACTGGTGATACATGTTTTGGACAACTGCTAATTTGTGCAGCCAATGATTAGTGTGGTTAGCACAGACTGCACGCAGCAATTATTCAAATAAACAGACAGCACAACGTTTGCACGCTGTTTGCATTACACCAAGCAGGTGTAAGAAAATTGTGCATTGCTGTACCTGCGCTTGTTTTAGGCAGCTATCCAATTTAGCCTCCAGTCTCCTGCTGATAACAGAGATAGTTCGGAAGTCACTGTGCTGTAAGACAGGATACTAGTGCTGCTGCATTTCAAGTAAGTTCGTTGCCTAATATTTTCTGTAAGCAACTTGAGGACTAACATGAAAGCATTGGGAGAGCATCACCTGAACCTAAATTCAGTTGCACATTAATCATTTGATGCATCAATAAATCAGAATAGTCGGTATCAGGTAGGTATTTGTGAATGATCAAGTTACAGGCAGTCTCTCTGAGAAATGAAATACCAGGTTTTAATTTTAGTAACAGAATGTCTTTTCACCATGAAAACTGCCACATGGTGGGCTAGCTACAGCACCTGCAAACAGCATCAGTACAAAATCAAAAGGAGGAGACATTGCTGCTGTGAATCTCAGGCTACTGGGGCATAATAAATGCAGCAGTCGCAATTGTTTTATTTAAGAGCTCTGATAACTAGGGCTAGGTGAACACGTATAGGGGCAGAGGTGGCCTAGTGATATTATCACTAGATTATTAATCCAGAAACTCAGCTAATGTTCTGGTGCCCACGTTTGAATCCTGACGTGACAGATGGTGGAATCTGAGTTCAATAAAAAAAAGTATCTGAAACTAAGAATATACTGATGACCATGATACCATTGTCGATTGTCGGAAAAACCCATCTGATTCACTAATGTCCTATAGGGAACCTGGTGTGGCCTATAGATGACTCCAGAGCCACAGCAATGTGGTTGACTCTCAATTGCCCTCCAAAGGCAACCAGACATGGGCAATAAATGCTGGCTAGCCAGCGATGCCCATGTCCCATGAATAAAACAAATTGTAGGAATTGCAGGAAGATTTTTGGTTACAGTGTAGCTAGATACTTGAAACTATTCTTAATGCTAACAATTAAAACTTACAGTGGTCACCATTTTTCGTCACTAAATCCTTTCAGCTTACAATCATTGGGCTGGATTTTCCCCTGGTATAAATGCCAGGGTGAGTCCATCCCGCTTTTGCCAGCTTGCCCACACCCATTTAACAGGTGTCAGGTTTTTAATTAGCTTGAGGTAACCCTTGTGCCCCCACTGGGGGAGAAAGTGCCACTACTGAGAGAAGCCGGCCAATCAAATAGTAGGCTTGCTGCCCAGTCCCAGCAGTGCCCCTGGGAGGGGTGGTCATTGTTCGGACTGCAGTGAGTCCCAGATAATGTGTTCAATGATACGGTCCCAATTCGAAGGCTAAGCTTCAGGTCTTGATGGGGATAAGTTGGCAGGCCCTGGTTAGGTGGCAGTGTGGCCAGGGTAGACAGGACAGGGAGGAAAGGGAAACATGGCAAGAGTTGGCCACTTGAAGGCCTCAATTGGTCCACAAGCAGGTGGGCTTCTCAACCCTCCCCTCAGTGTAGGTGAGGGCAGGCAGATAGTCACTGAGAAGGACACCTATGGCACTGTTCCCAATTTTATGGGACCTCCTCCCTGCCAACCCAGTCGGGGCTGTGTAAAATCCAGCCCATAATTTCCTGAAGGCAAGTTCCTAATTTTAATTTTATCATGGAGGGAGAAACTGAGTGAAAGCAAATTGCTTCCTCATGGGGATGGAGAGGGGACTAAAAGATCTGTAAGCTTGCCATTTATTGCTCTTCCAGTAGCTTGGTTGAGAGTTGAATCGAGGTCTGACAGCAGTTAGTTCAACTGATCACTTGGTGATGAATAGTATTATGATATAGATTGCATTGGGGAACTCCTAAAAATTGGCAGAGGAGGATGAATAAGTAAACACAAATGTTGAACCAAGGACTTTCAAAAGATGGGTCAGTATTTCTAATCCAGGACATGGTATAGAGGTAAAGCCTGCACATAGTCCTAATGACCATAGACTGCTTTCCCCTTTGAGAGAGAGAGAGAGCTGACCGGTGGTGATTTAACCTGAGAATCACTACTCCTCAGGCAAGGCTGAGAAGGCTTTTTGTGGGGGTTTGCTGTGCACAAAATTGTTGTTGCATTTTCTACATTACACTAGTGACTATAATTCTAAAATATTTCATTCAATTTGAAGTTCTGAGAATGTTTAAGGTGATATATAAATACAAGCCTTTCTTTTGCTTTTCTTGTCCACTTCCACAGAGGAAGTGGAAATCTCTAGCTTAAGCCTGTCTGCACATTTTTAAAAATTTTGCTATTAAAATTTGCTCACTCAAGAGGTCTTTGAATAGAAACGTATTTAAAAAGAAAATCAGAAAGCAACTTGCAGTTGTAACTTGCATGTAAAAAAAAGTTACTTTTTTTGGTCATCAATTTGCAGGCAAAGAAAAATTGCACAATTCTTTCAGGCTGCCATTTTTTGTAAGAAACCTATCTCTAGAGAAAATTAACTTCCTTGTGAGAATCCCTTGTGCTTTGTGCTATTTTGGATGGTGATAAACAAGAAAGAAGGGATGCAAAACCAGACAAGCTCGGCTACATCACATATCCATCATAATCCTCCCAACGGCACATATATACCATGATGGACCGACTTGAGGAACAGTGTTTGCAGTGGTTTTAATCCACCAGGGAGACTGTGACAAAAATGTGCTATTTGTTGCAAACTGAAGTGAAGCCAGACTTGATATCATTAGCGCTGAGCAGTGACTGGCTAATGAGGTCACTTCAGTCTCGTACTTGTTGCTTTCAGCTCGTTCCATGCTGCCATATGGCAGCAACATCAATCGGTAGTCCAGAGATGTATTAAGCAGGACATTCAGTGCCAGATCAAACAACTTTCTCCATTCTTGACTGGCAATAGTGCCAAAGTGACCTAAGGTTTCTCCCATTAAATAGGACACCCCCAGAATTCAGATGGACAATGACTGTACTGTTGTAATCTTGCATGAAAATCATGGTGCATTGCATGAAACAAACAGAATGACTGTCATTCTATCAATGTGTAACTTGTCTATGAACACCTCCACACAACTGTTTAAGTCAATCTCCATATACTTGAAAGCGTAGTGATTGTATTTATGACAATACACCATACCCCAGTTAATTGATCCAGAGGAAAAAGTGCCGAAGTGGCACTTTGACAACAATTTTATTTTTTTTTTAAGACAATGGACACATTCATTGGTTCACCAATCACTGGCTAATCCTGTGAATGGACCTTCTGTCTGATGTGAACTAGAATGGGCGTTTATGTCTGACCAATGTTGAAGTTAATACAGCAAGTCCCAGGGGTTGAATAAAGAGCCTTTGTCACCATACTGCAGCTTACAGGAAAAATATTACTTGCAGACACAGGGGTGTAGTTTTTCAACCGGTCAATGTTTGTCACATTGGCGTTGCCAATCAGCCACTCGTTGTAGAAACCAGCCGATTGAGCTTTCAATTGATTTTATATGTTGACATTTGAAATTCTCCATCATAAAACATTGTTGAAACAGATACCATAATTTAAGATGGAATCAGATAGTAGCTAGAAATAGAGGAATGTTGAAAGGTAGAGAAAGCAAGTTGGAGAGTGGGATGGTATTAGATGGTTCATGAGGAGAAAAATCACCAGTGCAGGACAGATGGGCTTAATAGAATATTAGACACAGAAATAGTCTATGATCATAATGTGCACTTACATTCCATTTGTAAAAGCTTAGTCATGGATGAACTGCTACTTATTTCCAGGTAGAATTTGTAATCTCAAAGAAATCATTTTTCAACATTTCAGTATTTTTGCCATACATATGGTGCCAGTCTTGAGCAGTGGCTCAACAGCTAGGTAACAAAACATCCAGTGCTCGGTTAACATCTTCACCTCTTAGGTAAGTATTTAAAATCTGCTCATTTCTTATATCACCTCGGAGTTGGTTTATTTGAAATTAATTCCTTTAACTCCCAAGTGCCACTAATCATTTGACAAGTATTTCTGTCTCAATAAAGCCATAAGTTCAGACTGAATAATATCTATGATAATAGCACTATAGAAATTAATCAATGTTACAGCACCACAAAGGACAACTTATGGATGGAAGGAACAAATGCTACCGAATGGCAACTAACAGCTGTGCTTTTAAAGCCTTTGCAGGCTAGTGGAGACAGGAGAAAATTAATTTAAGTATGACTTACTCCATTTTAATGACAGTTTTTATAGAAAAGAAACATTTTGATTATAGGGATGTGGGGATCAACTAAAATGTAGCAGAGGTTTCTGCAAATTACGTTATTTGTTTCTTACCGCTGAGCACTCCTTCCGCACACACTTGCAGATCTTCTCTGCATGGTTCCAGGGAAAATAAATTTACTCCAGTCAAAGAACGGGTTGAGCAAGAAATACAATCACTGTGGCTACGCTAAATCTTCCAGTGGGAATGATAGGATGTCATTAGTCAGTTCAGAATACTAGAAAAAAGATTAAACTTCAGTGAGATACAAATGAAATTATTTTCCATTCAAACATCATTCTGAGCTGTTTGCACAGTTGAAACCAGAAAATGTGCAAACTCCTTAAGGACATTTTGGATCCCAATGGATGATTTAAATAATTATATTTAAACCTGAACTTATTATTAGATCCTGGATGGTAGAACAATGAGTTATAACTAAAAGCACAAAAATAAATAGAAAAGATAACATTGGTGCATAAGTGGTTTATATTCTTCAATGTTCTACATGCTGTGGACAAGTTTACTTTTGCAGGTCCCTTGAGGGCTGGAGGCTGCCAATGAGTTTATCTGACACAAAGAAATGGTTTCCACGTTTGCAGATAATTCCTGTGTTACTTTATCAAATCATGTCAATTATTTCAGCCAAAAGTGTTTATTTTTCTTTTTTCACAAGATGTGGGTGTTGCTGGCCAGGCCAGCATTTATTGCCCATCCCTAACTGCAATTGGGGAGGTACTGATGTATCACCTTGTTGAACCTCTGCACTTCATGTGGTGTAGGAAAGGAATTCCAGGATCTGATAGTGAAGGAACAGTGATACAATTCCAAGGCAGAAAAGGCTTGGAGGGGAACTTGCAATTGCTGTTCTTCCTATGTGTCTACTACCCTTGTCATTCTAGGTGGTAGAGGTTGCGGATTTGGAAGATGGTAGGAACTTTGGTGTGTTGCTGCAGTGCATCTTGTAGATGCCACACACTTCTGTCACTGTGTGCAGATGGTAGGGCAAGTGAAACTCGTAGGTGGTGGCGGCACGGTAGCACAACGGTTCGCACTGCTGCTTCACAGAGCCAGGGACCCGTGATCGATGCCTGGCTTGGGTCACTGTCTGTGTGGAATTTGCATGTTCTTCCCATGTCTGCATGGGTTTCCTCCGGGTGCTCTGGTTTCCTCCCACATTCTCAAAGACGCGCTGGTTAGGTGCATTGACACAAACAGATGCCAGGCCCTGGCAAGTAGGGAAATTTCACAGTCGTTCTATTGCAGTGTTAATGTAAGCCTCATTGTAACTAATAAGTATACTTTACTTTAGGATACTACTCTCAGGAGCTATAAGGAAACTACCATTCGATATTCAGAAATCTGGGTGGGGATTTTCTGGATGTGGAAGGCTTCCTGCTGCCGAGGCCAGAAGGAGGGAAGTGAATATGCCTCAGCAGGTAGCTGAACCAGGCATTTTTCAGGCGGTAGGTAATTAAGTGGCTGCTACCAGGCCTGCTATCCTGTTATGTACAATGGTCTGCCCCCAGGAACTGCCGGTCCAGATGGCCAGCAACTTCAGCATCAGCACTGGAAATACTGATCACTGGCTACACCTAGAGGGAGCGGTGATAGATGTGGGCCTTCACAATCAGGTAAGTAGGGTGAGCGGGCATCAAGGCCAATCAGGCAGATCTTGATGAGGCAGTGGAAGGGGAGCAATTGAGGGAGGTTGGTAAGGGCTGCTCACATCAGTGCCACAGGGTCCAAAGAATGTCCAAAAAGTAGTCCTTCTTCAAGGCCACACTGATAGCCCACCAGGGTCTACTTGAGATCTACCCAATATGGCAGAGCCCCCTGGCCCTCCCTCCCCCAACATCCCTCTCAGTTAATATGCCAGCAGAAGCAGGGAGAGGTCCTTTGTTGGCCACTCAAATGGCTCAATTAAGTTCTAGGGTGGCAAGCTTTGGTCACCATTCCCACTGCTTGCAAAATGATATGGCAGCAGGAAGGTATTAGGAACCTACCTGACCCATTCCCATACCATTTCACCAGCCTTCCCACTTCAATGCCCAACAACAAATATTCTGATCGTGAGAATTACCAGAAAGTTTGACCCTCCGACAGGCAATTCCTCTGTTTGCTTGGATCCTCCATGAATGTTTCTAACTCTGATTTACAGTCAGAGATTATGGACTGTTCCAAGGGATTTAGCTATATGTAGTTATCCAGGAAACATTAGACAGATTAAAACCTAGTCGAACTCCTGATAACTACGGAAACAATCCAAAATCACTCACACTTACCACCTGATGCCTCCTTTGAACTTTGACTAGCTTTCCTCACCATCCACGTGATATGATCTGACCTGATAACCTCCCAATCCAATCCAACTCCCCCTTCTGATCACATAAATCCCTAACCACCTGACTATTGCCCCAACTAAACCTGACTACCCCGCCCCTCAATTACCCTCCCCCGATCCAATCTGACTAGCACCCCACCAGACTATCCCTCCCAATCAGATCCAACTTCCCCCAATCCACCAACCTACTCGCCTACCCACTGAACTCACGGGCCTCTCTACCCACCTGTCACACTATTGACTTATCCACTCTGCCCATTCATCCGCTGATTAACATTCACACTGCACATTTAAATTTACTATATGGCAACTGATGTCATAAAAAGATGTGTCTTGTCTTCCTCTGGTGCTATGAGGCGGCACGATGGTTAGCACTGCTGCCTCACAGCACCAGGGACCCGGGTTCAATTCCAGCTTCGGGTCACTGTCTGTGTGGAGTTTGCACATTCTCCCCGTGTCTGCGTGGGTTTTGTCTGTGTGCTCTGGTTTCCTCCCACAGTTCAAAGATGTGCAGGTTAGGTGGATTGGCCATTATAAGTTGCCCCTTATTGTCAGTGGGATTAGGAGAGTAAATATGTGGGGTTACAGGGATAGGATTTCCACAGGCTCCTGATCTTAGGTCGGCTGATCTCTGATGATCTGCAGAATGGAAAATTTGGGCTTAAGAATTATTTCTCTGTCACAATATAGGAGTTTAAAACAATTCAAACCGGTTTTCCAGCAAAGCAGTACTTTCCTTGAACTTGCTGGCAAGCTAAGAGCTGAAAATTGAAATCTCTTTAGTGTATAAAATATACTTCAAAATAGAAAGACAGACAATAAGGAGAAACAAAACACAGCAATGTGCTTGTCCATGTTGGAAGACTTGTCAGCTGGGGAGTGAGATGGTAAAAAGTGAATGTAATAACAATACCAATTTTGTCATTACATTCATTTCTAATGCATTTCAGACAAACATGAAACATTCAATTCTGGTTTTATGCTTGTAGGGGAGGACATGATTTGATCTGATTTATTATTGTCACATGTATTAGCATACAGTGAAAATTACTGACTCGTGCACGCTATACCATTCATAGAAAAGGAAATGAGGGAGTGCAGAATGTAGTGGTCATAGCTAGAGTGTAGAGAAAGATCAACTTAATACAAGGTAAGTCCATTCAAGTCTGACAGCAACAGGGAAGAGGCTGTTCTTGAATCAGTTGGTAAGTGATCTCAGACTTTTATTTTTTTTCCCCGACGGAAGAAGGTGGGAAGAGAGAATGTCTGAGGTGCGTTGAGTACCTTGCACTTTGAAGGTTGGCTTTGAAGAGTTCAATGCTGAGGATTTCTCTCTCAATTATTTTCTTTATTACTGCTGCATTCAGAATTTGTCCAAAATTTATGAGGAACATTTGGAAAACCATGCCCTTTTCACATGTTCCACATAAAATCAACTACTTTTCTTCATGATATTTAGCATTTAAAATTCAAGGTGTGAAAGAACACACCAACTAGCAGTGATGTAGAAAACTCCGAGAAAGTTGAAATCCCATCAAAAATATTCCTGAAATGACTTCAGTCATGTGTGCAGCATCTGTGCAGAACACAAGACAGCACCTGCTATCATCCTGCTAGGTTAAATATAATTTAGTTGCATTGGCAGATGGACAATATGAAGAGCCGTCATCACCTGCGTTTTGGTTAAATTGGTAACACTGCAAAATATAAAAATAGCCTCACATAAATGAACATAAGATTAATTTATTGCCACAATTACATTATAGGAGGTCTTGTGCCACAGTGGGGAGCATCGTTGCCTCTTAGCCAGAAGTTCCAGATTTGAGTCCCACCTCACAACGCCGCTAACAGGTTAATAACAAACTGCAAAATCCTTCTAACATGCCAATAGTGGTAAGAACAGGAAAGACTCCTGGTCAGACATGCTTAATGCTGAGTGCTCCCCTGCCCCTCCCCCCACCCCCACAAATCTATAAAGCCTTTAATGACAGGCCAGCTACGTGTTCCAGGAAAAACTGTGCTATGCGGACAGGTAATGTTCTGCCAAGTGCACCACTAGGTGTGGCAAGAGCAATAATAACAGCTGCATTATTCTAGTTCCTAGGACTATTATTGGACTTACTGGGAGGAATTTTACCAGCACGTCTGCCCAAGTTTCACACGATCCTGCCTGAGGCCAACCGGAGAATGCCGTTCTCCGAGCTGAACCCGCCCTCGGAATCGGGGCTGGCATGTCGGTAAAATTCGGCCACAGAGTTTAAACTGTTCTATGCCACAACCCTGTTTTAAATGGTTGCATAGTATGTGGTTGAGGGTCTCAATTAAACCTTAGTCAAAATAATGTGAAACGTTTCCTTGTATTGAATCATATTAACTTGAATCTGTCGGCAAGAATGAAGATGGGTCCAAATGTGATTCTCAATGTTGGTGCAGTCCAAAATGTTAAAAGTTAGAAAATACAGCACCACTTCTATCAATTAGGTACCTTCAAAAGAATTGATTCAGTTGACATTTTTAATCTGGTGACCTTGGGCATTTACTGGCATGCTAAACCTACATCAAAAAAATGTAAATAAGCAATATCATTGCCCAATTTACCTCTAATGTCAAGACTGCCCTTTATAGTTGAGAATATATTTTTCAATTTTCCCTACATCATTCTGATATACTGAATGAAACAGGCTGTGTGTGAGAGTATGGGTGTTGGTAACTTAATTAAATTGAGGACAGTAGACTGCAGAGTTCAGAACATCAATGTGATCTGAGCAAAGCTGAGATGGAGTGCCAGTGGGTAGCATGCACAGAAATTTATTTTAGGAAGATAAGAGAAGTGACTTGAAGTTAACTATTGTATTTCAAAAAAAAAATGCAATTAATTCCAAATGGTAAGTTTACTTTTACCTAAAAAGTGGTGGCCATAAATTAGCAAGAAAGACCTGTAACTTCTGAAAAAAGATCTTGTGCCTTAAGCTTACTTTTTTTCCTTTGTTATAATAAACACCTTGTTTCTTCTGACTTCAGAAAGGTTCATGTAAAATACAAATTGCAAATAGCTTTGATAGCTTGTTCAAGTTTCCTATTGGGATTGGGGCTGGCACTTATCACCTACCATTTCAAAACACTGTATAGCAATGAAATAATTGACAGTTTAAAATCAGGCCCATTTCCTTTACAATAACAAATAGATCATAGAATCCTACAGTGCAGAAGGAGGCCATTTGGCCCATCGAGTCTGCACTGACCGCAATCCCACCCAAGCCCTGTGCCCAAGCATTTACCATAGCTAGTCCCCCTGACAGTAAGGGTCAATTTAGCATGGCCAATCCACCTAACCCGCACATCTTTAGACTGTGGGAGGAAACTGCAGCACCTGGAGGAAACCGACGCAGACACGGGGAGAATGGGCAAACTCTACACAGACACCCAAGCAAAGATGGAGAATAATAGTGATCAAACCTTTGGTTACAGAAGTGAGAGAGAGTTTCCAATTTGGCTATCTGGGCATAAACTAATAAAGTGGATTGGTGGACATTGTAGAACCAGTTTAATTTTCCTTTCGTTGATTTCAACTGATGCAAATGCTATGCAACCAAGAATTGTTATATTGATGTAGTGAGGTTCAAATTCCCATCCTAAGTGTATTACCTAGGATGGCTCCCATTCATTTTCAGAATAACAGAAGAGGTAGCCAATTTTACTGATAGGCCTATGGGAAGATCAGCGATGAGGAAAATATGACCTTCAAAAACATGACTGTCTGGTCAGTGCTAAAGTAACAGCATTTGCATTCACCTATTTGACAGTTATAGAGTCACTGAGGTTTACAGCATGGAAATAGGTCTTTCGGCCCAACTTGTCTATGCAGCCCTTTCTTTTTAAAACCCCTAAGCTAAGCCCAATTGCCCACATTTAGCCCATATCCTTCTATACCCATTGTACCCATGTAACTATCTAAATGCTTTTTAAAAGGCAAAATTATACCTGCCTCTACTACTACCTCTGGCAGCTTGTTCCAGACACTCACCACCCTCTGTGTGAAAAAATTGCTCCTCTGGAAACTTTTGTATCTCTCCCCTCTCACCCTAAACCTATGCCCTCTAGTTTTAGACGCCCCTAACTTTGGGAAAAGATAGTAACTATCAGATAGTTATCTATCTGATCTATGCCCCTCATTATTTTATAGACCTCTATAAGATTACCTCTCGGCCTCCTATGCTTCAAAGGAAAAGGTCCTAGTCTATCCAACCTCTCTTTATAACTCAATCCATCAAGTCCTGGTAGCATCCTAATAAATCTGAACTCTTTCTAGTTTAATAATATCTTTTTTGTAATAGGGTGACCAGAATTGCACACAGTATTCCAAGTATGGCCTTACCAATGTCTTGTACAACTTCGACAAGACATTCCAACTCCTGTATTCAATGTTCTGACCGGTGAAACCAGGCATGCCGAATGCCTTCTTCACCAATCTGTCCACCTGTGACTCCACTTTCAAGGAGCTATGAGTATGTACCCCAGATCTCTTTATTCTGTAACTTTTTCCAATGCCCTACAATTAACTGAGTAAGTCCTGTCTTGGTTCAATCTACCAAATGTATCACCTTGCATTTGTCTAAATTAAACTCCATCTGCCATTCATCAGCCCACTGGCCCAATTGATCAAGATCCCATTGCAATTGGAGATAACTTTCTTCATTGTCCACTGTGCCACCAATCTTAGTGTTATTTGCAAACTTACTACCCATGCCTATATTCTCATCCAAATCATTAATACAAATGACAAATAACAGTGGACCCAGCACTGATCTCTGAGGCACACCACTGGTCACAGGCCTCCAGTTTGAAAAACAAAGCAGCCAATTTTGTATCCATTTAGATGCCTCACCCTGGATCCCGTGAGATTTAACCTTATGCAATAACCTACCATGCGGTACTTTGTCAAAGGCCTTGCTAAAGTCCATGTAGTCAACATCAACAGCACTGCCCTCATCTACCTTCTTAGCTACCCCTTCAAAAAACTCAATCAAATTTGTGAGACATGATTTTCCACTCACAAAGCCATGCCAACTGTCCCTAATCAGTACTTGTGTCTCTAAATGCCTATAGATCCTGACTCTCAAAATATCTTCCAACAATTTACCCACACAGATGTGAGGCTCACTGGCCTATAGTTCTCAGGCTTTTTCCCTGCACCCTTTTTAAACAAAGGCACAATATTTGTCACTCTCCAATCTTCAGGCACTTCACCCGTGGCTATTGATGATTCAAATATCTCAGCTAAACTAGCAGTTGCAGTTTTTCTCCCGAGCCTCCCACAATGTCCTGGGATACACTTCATCAGGTCCTGGGGATTTATCTACCTTGATGCGCTTTAAGACTTTCAGCATCTCCTTCTCTGTATTAAGTGCACTCCTCAAAACATCACTATTTATTTCCCAAGTTCCCTAACATCCATTCTTTTCCCAACAGTAAATACTGGTGAGGAATATTCATTTAGGATCTCACCCATGTCTTGTGGCTCCGCACATAAATGACCCTTTTGCTCCTCAAGAGACCGTACTCTTTCCCTTGTTACTCTTTTGCCCTTTATGTATTTGTAGAAGCTCGTTTGGATTCTCCTTTGCCCTATCTGCCAAAACAATCTCGTGTCCCCTTTTTGCCCTTTTGATTTCTCTCTTAACTTTACTCCTATGCCCTCTATACTTGATCCCAGCTGCCTATGCATGTCATGTGCCTCTTTATTCTTCTTGACCAGGGCCTCTATATCCCGAGTCATCCACGGTTCCTACTTCTGCCAGCCTTGCCCTTCACTCAAAGAGGGATGTGTTTATCTTGAAGCCTGGTCAACGCACTTTAGGAGGCGTGCCACTTACCAGAGGTCCCTTTGCCTTCCCACAGACTCCCTCAATTAACTTTTGAAAGTTCACAGAAAGGTTTAGTGTAGAAACCTCGGGGGTGATCCTGAGTCCATTGTCTCCATCCGCAGGAATGGCGGCAGGGACTCAGGAACAGGCAAAACGCGGAAATGATGAATCTCACTGGAGAGATTATGATCTCTGATTTTTGCTGCCCCTCACCAACATAATCAGGCTCATGCCCATAATGGGAATAAAGCTGATTACCTTACAATTAAAAACATTCAATACAACTAAAGACCACCCTCTCCCCGCCAAATGTTTCCCAATTCATATTTTCAAACCTTGCCTATCGTGTGGATCTCCCCGAGTGAAAGGGACATGGCTAGGTAGTGGCCCAACAAAGGTTGGAACCGCCAAGTTGGCATCATGCTAAACTGGCAGTGACAATCTGGCAGGGCCAACCTGTGC
Organism: Carcharhinus amblyrhynchos; assembly: GCF_965287045.1. NCBI lineage: Eukaryota > Metazoa > Chordata > Chondrichthyes > Carcharhiniformes > Carcharhinidae > Carcharhinus > Carcharhinus amblyrhynchos. The sequence goes on from NC_137326.1 coordinate 90,527,075, forward strand.
TCGGGGGGGGCACTACCAGAAACAGACCCCAGTGAGAGCCTCATGGGGAGGGCAACTACTCATTTGTTTGTGGTTTGGGGGGCAGTGGATGTGAGAGCACTGGTGTTGGCTGTTTGGGAGGTGGGGGAAGAAGCCGATGCCAACATTGACTCTCTGGGCAGTGAGGTGTGGGAAAGGAGGGAGATGCTGGCATTGATCCCGGATGGGGATGGGGTGGGAGGATGATGGCTTTGATTATTGGTGGGGTGGGGGGGGGGGGGCGGTGTGTGGGGAGGGGTGGTGGGAATGCCAGTTTTGATTGCAAGGGGTGCAGGGGGAAACCCTAAAACCTCTTTAGTGGAGTCAAGGGTGGTTATTCTTTTAAAACGGGTGCCTTGATCTCAGCGCTGCCAGGCTTTGCTCATATGTTTAGGCCCCACTTCTCAACATGATGGTGTGAAACATGCCTCCTCCCTCTTTTTGACAACGTGTCATAAGATCTGGAGAGAAAACGAGCTACATGGGGATTTTCAGTCAGACCCTGACACTTTGTCATTTTTTGGTAAGATTCTGCCCCTCATGTCATTAGATGTCTGAACCAGCACTTCCCACTATTGGGGCCCTGTAGCATGTGTGAGCTGGACAAGAGAGAGCAGTTCAACAAATCCAAATGACAAATCCTCACTTAGCTGCATGGAATCTAAACCAGAGAAAGCAAAATAAAGACTGGTAAATACCAGTGGGATTAAGTGAGAGAGGTTAAAGAGACAAATGGGAGAAGAAAGTAGAAGAACAATAATTTACTTTGAAAAAAATCAAACATTAACTTTCATCTAAGGGAATGAAATCTACACTTATAAAATTACTTCTTTAGGTCAGAAAACTGGTTGCGTAATAACTACTGCTTAACATGCTGATAAAAACACAGTGTAACATTACTGTTTTTTGTGCAAATGCTGTGGACAATTACAGCAGGTTTATACTGTTAGTCATTTCAGTGTTTATTGATCAGGACAACAGCAGCACAAGCTATGGATATGAAGGGTATGTCTGACACCAATTTGTGGATTTCTACTTTTAACTGTGTATCGGCGCTTGCCAGATGTTGCAGCCCAATTTATTCCATAATAACGGTGAGTGCTGATCACCTCACCATCATTATTATCGCAAAATCCAGGCTAGTATCCAGTTCCTATCACAAGGAGTTCTATTGTTACACCCTCAGGTTATGTAATAATGTAATTAGGTCTTCAGCAGTATAGGCACAAACCTGAATAGAAGACGCTCAGGCCACTTAGCTGAATAACTGAGTGCTAGAATGTCTGAGACAGACCTGAAATTAGTATGAGCAGAGATGGATGAAGGGTGCCCAGGTTAAATTTCTCACCCCGATAACAGCAGTCAAGTTACAATAGAGAGACCACGCAAACCTAAAAACTTAAAAACATGATACAAAATAAATCCGCCAATTCCCTGTTTGTCATTCTCTTGATTTTCTACACATCTTTCATAACTTTGGAATTAGTATTAAATCTTTTTGCATGACCCACTGGTATTTTATAATGAAATACAGGCCAACTGGGCCGAGAGGTGGCAGATGGAGTTTAATACGGAGAAGTGTGAGGTGATTCACTTTGGTAAGAATAACAGGAGTACAGAATATAGGGCTTAGTAGTGTGGACGAGCAGAGGGACCTCGGGGTACATGTGCATAGCTCCCTGAAAGTTGGCACCCAGGTTGATAAGGTTGTTAAGAAGACGTACGGTGTGTTGGCTTTTATTGGTAGAGGGATTGAATTTCGGAGCCGTGAGGTTATGTTACAACTGTACAAAACTCTGGTGCGGCCGCACTTGGAGTATTGTGTACAGTTCTGGTCGCCGCATTATAAGAAAGATGTGGAGGCATTGGAAAGGATGCAGAGGAGGTTTACCAGGATGTTGCCTGGTATGGTGGGAAGGTCTTATGAGGAAAGGCTGAGGGACTTGAGGTTGTTTTCATTGGAGAGAAGAAGGTTATGAGGTGACCTGATTGAGGCATACAAGATGATCAATGGATTGGATAGGGTGGGCAGTGAGAGCCTTTTACCTTGGATGGAGATGGCTAACACAAGGGGACACAGCTTTAAATTAAGGGGTGGTAATTATAGGACGGATGTCAGAGGTAGGTTCTTTACTCAGAGGGTAGTAAGGTCGTGGAATGCCCTGCCTGCAGCAGTTGTGAACTCGCCAACTTTAAGGGCGTTCAAATGGTCTGTGGATAGGCATATGGATAGCATTGGAATAGTTTAGGTTAGAGGGTCATTAGATTGGTTCCACAGGTCGGCGCAACATCGAGGGCTGAAGGGCCTGTACTGCGCTGTAACGTTCTATGTTCTAACTTTGGGTAATCAGTTCTTGAGTAAGTCACATGATACAATTAGGTCAATAACTGTTGACCTCAAAATCATAAAATTCTTCTGTACATAAATGATTTAAAAAATTCTGCTGCTGAACATCTGGAGCCTTTAGGCCAAATAAGGATTTGAAGTCTTGTAAACACTGGATAGAAAAATATGGGATTCACTAATTCTTTGAAAGGAAAAAGGGAAATCTAAGTAAAACAAGAATAGATCAAGGAAGGAAGGAAACATGCAGAACAAACATCACATGCAGGATGACAATGTTCACTGCATGACTGAATAGCAGGAAACCTGTTTATATCAGTAGATAATGAAATAATATTTGGGAACAAGAATGTCTAACTGGATGATGGAGGCAGATGTAAACATTGTTTGCAAAAGGGAACTGGGACAAGCGCGTCAAATAAAATATTTTTGGGATTCAATTTTATTAATAACCTACACCAAACTTGAATTAGGATTAACTTGGAAGGTTAGTTTATTTTCCACATTCAAAACCCATGAAAGGAGTATTTGCCATGTCCCACTCCACATATTCACACTGTATAGGGTGGTGGAGGCACAGGGTGGCGGCAGAAATAGACAAACAAAGTTTTAGAATAGAAGGGTCACATTAAAAAAAATGTTGGTTCACATGACTTCCAGAATCCCAAGCCCGCACTCAACCCTGGAACACTTGGATAACAAAGGCACCTATGTCAGATTCCTATTTATTGACTGCAGCTCAGCCTTCAACACCATTATTCCTACAAAACTCATTTCCAGACTCTGCGGCTTGGGCCTTGGCACCTCCCTCTGCGACAGGACCCTGAACTTCCCAACCCACAGACCACAATCAGTAAGGATAGACAATAACACCTCCTCCACGATCATTCTCAACATTGTTGCCCCACAAGGCTGTGCCCTCTGCCCCGTTATACACCTATGACTATGTGTTCAAATTCCCCTCCAACTCAATTTTCAGGTTTGCTGATGACACCGTCGTAGTGGGTCGGATCTCAAACAATGATGAGACACAGTACAGGAACGAGATAGAGAATCTGGTGAATTGGTATGACAATAATAAATGTCAACAAAATGATGGAGGTTGGCATCAACTTCAGGAAGTGTAGTGGTGAACATGCCCCTGTCTACATCAATGGGGATGAAGTGGAAATTATTGAGAGCTTCACATTTTTAGGTGTCCAGATCACCAACAACCTGTCCTGGTCTCTCTCTCTCTCTCCCCACTATCCCCCCCAACCCCCATGCCAACACTATAGTTAGGAAAGCCTACCAATGTCTCCACTTTCTAAGAAGACTAAGGAAATTGGGCATGTCAGCTATTACTCTCACCAGCTTTTACAGATGCTCCACAGAAAGCATTCTTTTCGGTGTATCACAGCTTGGTATGGCTCCTGCTCTGTCCAAGACCACCAGAAACTATAAAAGGTCGTGAATGTAGCCCAAACCATCATGCAAACCAGCCTCCCATCCAATGACTTTGTCTACACTTCCCGCTGCCTCAGCAATGCAGCCAACATAATTAAGAACCCCATGGACCCCAGACACTCTCTTTCACCTTCTTCCACCAGGAAAAAGATGTAAAAGTCTGAGGTCACATACCAACCGACTCAAGAACAACTTCTTCCCTGCTGCCGTCAGACTTTTGAATCGACCTAGCTTGCATTAAGTTGATCTTTCTCTACATCCTAGCTATGACTGTAACATTACACTCTCTCATTTCCTTCTCTATAAACGGTATGCTTTGTCTGTATAGCATGCAAGAAACGATGCTTTTCCTTGTATACTAATACATGTGACAATAATAAATCAAATTAAAATCAAATCAAATCAAATTCAGAGTCCAGTGAGGAATTATTTTGCAGAGGCAGTGAGTTAAAACAGTAGACTGCCTGTTTAGCTCAAAGGTATACCATTAATACTGCCCACAGGATGACAGGCAGGGGTCATGTGGCATGTCTATTAAAGATAAATGCGTCTCTAAAAATTAGTTTCTATGTGCCTGGCCAGGATTCCATTGTTTCTTCTTAGGGGAGAGAGACTCCTTGGTTATTAGCATCTTTTCCAGTATGACAAGTTTTGATCCTTTTTTGTGATAGTTCAGGGTGAGGAGCCAGTTCATTTGCACTTCCTGTCTTTTCAATGATTATAAGGGGTCTGTACAATAAAGAAAGTAATTCCAGAAGCTGAAAAAACAATTATTTACTTCTTGAAAAACTGACGATAGCTCCCAGACAGAGGGATGACCCTGTGATCAGGTGACTTGTAACAGCCATCTTAATTTTCTTTCTTCAGCAGAAAAAATCTTGCTTAAAAGGGATCACAATAAGGAGAAGGTTTTAGGATGTGCAGTAGTGAGTTTCTTTCCCTATTGTAGAAACCCAACATTACTCATACAGAAGTTAAAATGGATTCAAAGGGCCAAACACGCTCCTTCTGTGTTGTAACCATTCTACGATGTTGATAGATTTGATGAACTATTTGGTATAGCTGTCAGCAGTGGTAGGAATGTGAATTCATCTGTGACTGGTCAGAATTCTGAAGAAAAAGCCAATCATGATTCCTAGTTCGTAACAGAAAATGGACTGAAACGTTCAGAGGAATTTCACTGAGCCTGTGGGGAATGTGTAGAGGAAAACTATACATCTGAATCAATCTACAAATAAACACAATACTTTTCAGGCTGATTGGAATTGGGTACATTTGTACAGAGACAATGACCTTCAATAGTACACTGATGATTCTAAGCACTGGGACCAATGTTGAATGATGAAATTATTATTGATCTCTCCAACTGTACACGTTTTGCAACCACCTTGCACTGTGCTGACCTCTTTTCATTTCAGTTCCTTCATAACTTTGCAAACTGACCCTAGTTTTGGTAACATACAATTTGACAATGAGACTTACCGTTTGATACAAGTACTTATGAACTAATGTGTTCTGTTGAAATATATTACAGGTCTTTGATAGAATTGCTCGAGATCCCAAGCACTTATCTGTAAAATATCAAGTTCCTTCCAAAAAAAGAATCATGAACAAATTCAGCTATATTTTGAAGATATGGAACCACATGATGATAGAGATGAAAAAGAAAGTAAAATTGCAGGAGGTTTAGTGGGGTGATGGTTTGGAATGTGCTACCTGGGAGGGTGGTAGAAGCGGGATGCTTCACATCCATTAAAAAGTACCTGGATGAGCACTTGGCATGTCATAACATTCAGGGCTATGGGGCCAAGTGCTGGTAGATGGGATTTGAGGGGAAGTCAATCATTTCTCTCCTGCTAGTGCAAACTCAATGGGCTGAAGAACTTCTACGCTGTGTAACTCTATGATTCTACTTCCTCTGTCTTGCCATCAAGTCTTAATTTCTATGCTAAACCTTAGATCAGAAATCTTTCAATTTACTTGCTGAATTCTTATTCTATCTGCATTCATTGTACTAATTACTAATTTATTTTGGAATATATCAACTGTCTGATATGAGCTTTCGTTACCGTTCTGGATGAAGAACTTGGTTGGGATTTTCCAGCCCTCTCCACCACCACCAGATCATCCAGTCTTGTTGAAGTTGACCACCCCCACCACCGCCCCCCCCCCCCGCCCCCCCACCCGCCCCCCAAGTGGCCTGGCGGGCAAGCCGTGCAAAAGCCGAGAGGTGGGACTGGAAGATTCGCCAGTGGCCAAAGGCTCACCAGTTTCACAGCAGAAAACATGCTTCGGGAGGCGGGAAAATACTAACCTTTGTCTTTCAATTCCTTTCTTCATAATTTCTTAGAACATATTGCCCAGTCTCTTTTTCCAATAAAAACAAGTTGGACAATCTTGGCTATTCTTTATAGCTTGTTCTAAGAGATTATAACATTCCTCATGCTCCTCTTTAAAATATAACATACCAACGTATGAGATAGGAGCAGAGATAGCCATTTAGCCACTCAAACTGCTCTGCAATTCAATACAAGCTGGTTAATCTGTTTGTGTTTCAAATTTAATATTCCCATCCATCTCGATAACTACTGATGCCTTGCCTAACAAGAATTTATCTATCCTGCCTTAAAACTATTCAGTGACCCTGCTTCCACTGCTGTCTGAGACAGAGAGTTCCAAAATCACACATCCCTTTGAGAGAAAGATTCCTTCTTGTCTCTGTTCTAAGAGGGCAATCCTGGTTTTAAAACAATGTTCTCCAGTGCTAGATTCACCCACAAAAGGAAACATTCTTTCCATATCCACCTTATCACTTTCATATACTCCAATCAAGTCATCTTTCACTCTTCTAAGTTCCAGTGGAAACAAGCCCAGTCTGTCCAATGTTTCCTCATAAAACAACCCTCTCATTTCAGCTGTCAATCTAATAAACCTCCTTTGTACCATCGCCAACACATTTACATCCTTCTTTAAATAAGGAGACCAAAACTGTCTGGCCAACGTCCTGTATAACTGAAGCATAACATCTTTTCATGTTCAATTCTCTATATTAAAGAATAGCATTCCATTTGTCTTCTTGATTACAAGCTGTACCTATATACTAACTGTTTCATGCAACTCTCTGCCCCTCAGAAAATAATCAAGCCGTTCTCCATTTAAGTAATTATCTGCCTTTTTATTCTTCCTACCAAAGTGAATAACTTCACATTTTCCCACATATCCCATCTGCCACATTTTTGCTCACTCACTCAGCTTATCTATTTCTACTTGCAACCTCTTTAGGTCCACTTCACAACATACTTTTCTTTGTGTCATCATGCTCTAGCCTCATAACCTAGTCTACTTCAGCCAGCTGAGCTTTCATGCCCACATAGTGCCCTTTATTTATGTTTAAAATACTAGTCTTAGACCCACTCTTCACCTTTTCAAACTGGATGTAAAATTAAATTGTATTGTGGCTGCTGCTACCTAGCGGTGCCTTCACCCTAAGATCATTAATGAATCCTGTCACAATACACAATATCAAATCTAATATAACCTGCTCCCTGGTTGGTTCCAGAACATGCTGCTCTAAAAATTTATCTTCCTATTCTTCGTGAATTTCATATAACCCACAACATTCAAGACCCAACCCTTGTCAGTTTGCAGCTGTGTCTCCAGAATGGTTATCAGATCATATTTCTTTACTTCAATCTGTGCCATGAATTAATTTATTTTGTTATCAATGCTTTACGCATTCAGATACAGAGCCTTAAGTTTCCTCTTTTTATGAACTTTGTTAGATCTAGGCTGTTGGTGTGTTCTCAGGTTTTTTTTCTCTCTGTCTTAAAGTTAAAGTTTATTTATTAGTCACAAGAATGCTTACATTCACTCTGCAATGAAGTTACTGTGAAAACCCCTAGTCACCATACTCTGGCACCTGTTCGGGTACACTGAAGAAAATTTAGCATGGCCAATTTGCCTAACCTGCACATCTGTGGACTGTAGGAGGAAACTGGAGCACCTGGAGGAAACTCATACAGACATAGGAAGAACATGCAAACTCCACACAGACAGTGATCCAAGACTGAACCCAGGTACCTGGTGCTGTGAGGCAGCAGTGTTAACCACTGTGCCACCATGCCACACCAGATGCCATTCTCTGACCTTTATTTTCCCTTACCCATATTTGATCCCTCACCACCCCTTGTTTCATTTAAAGCACTTTACTTCTCTACTTATATGACTCACTAGAACACTGGTCCCAGCATGGTTCAGGAATAAACTGTCCCAAAGGTATAGCCCCCACATTTTCCCCAGTACTGATGGCATTGACCCATAAGATGGAACCCACTTCTTCCACACCAGTCTTTGAGCCATTGATTCATTTACTCGATGCCAATTTGCGCACAGCTCAGCTAATAATCCTTAGATTATTATCTTTGAGGTTCTTCTTCTTAATTTGGTGCCTAGCTCTTCAAACGCACAACCTCTCTTCTTGTCTTGCCAATGTTGTTGGTATCTGCATGGACCACAACCACTAGATCGCTGTGTCTCACCGTAAGTTCCTCTGCAGTCCTCAGCAAAGGTCAAAAACCCTGGCACTAGAAAGGCAACATAGCCACCTGGACCCTTGCTCTTTGCTGTAGAGAATAACGTCAATCCCCCTCACTATACAGTCTTCTACTACCACTACATTCCTTTTTGTTCCTCCAGTTGAACAGCTTCCTGTACCATTGTGCATTTGCCAGCCTGCTCATTCACCTTGCCGACCTCACTTCCATCCTCACAGACTGCACATACCTCAAATCTGTTTGACAACTGAAAAGTCTGAATCTCCTTCACTACGATTAGTTCCGTTCCTTTATCTGCATCACTCATGGTCACATCCTCCCTCCCTCACTTTTATACAAACCAGATGACCCTATTCCCGGAGGTGTGACCATCTTCTGGGACAAAATGATGAGGTATTTCCCTCCATCTCTTATGTTGAGCAGTTTCTGCAGTTTTGCTTCTGCTCCAGAATTCCTCCAGCTGCTTACACCTTCTGAAGTATTTGTCCTGGATTGCCTTGGCATTCAAAAGCTCCCACATTCCATAGTTGCAGCAAAACCTGTCCGGCCATTGTTACTAAGTTAATTTAGTTTAATTACTTTCTTAATTAGAATAATTCCTAACATGTATTACAATTTATTGTGTTTGTTAAAGCTAGTGCCATCAACAACTAAAAGTTATACATTTCTTAATTACACAGATATGTATTTTGGGCTGTTTATATTTATTTTAAATAATTAATCCTGCTGCTCTCAATAAGCAGATGACAATGTATTGCAATGACAAAAACCATGTTACAGAGAAAACTTACAGTTACCAACAATTTGTCTTGTGTTCTTTAATCCTCCCAGCTATGCTCTTAGTCTCGCTCTTCCTCTCTCTCTTTTAATCTCCCAGCTCCGCTCTCAGTCTCACTTTTTCCCACTCTTTTTCACCTCCCTGGCTCCACTCTTAATCTCTCTCTTTCATCTCCCTGGCTCTGCTCTCAGCATCTCTCTTTCTCATGCTGTTTTACATTCTCAGTTCCACTCTGTCTCACTCTTTCTCCTTCTTTAATCCCCCTGACTCCGCTCTCAGTCTTGCTCTTTCTCTTGGTCTTTTATCTCCCCAGCTCCGCTCTTCACGAGGAAATCTTTTGTGCCTTTTTAAAGATATCATGAACCAAACTGGCGACAACATTTCAGGTATCATTTCATAGATGTCAATTTCTTGTTTCACTCTACTGATCATTCATTTATCTTAGTCACTGCAGGCTTACAAAGAGATAACAGACTAATTGGTGTGCTCATCTTTTATCCTGCTACTCTTTATGACCCCATCTTGCAAATGGCATACACCTTGTATTCAATAATCTCAGCAATCAGCTGAAAAAGACCTGGAGATGTAACAATTCCAAGGCAGCTATACCATGGTCAGAAGAATAATTCTGTTGTTACTGTGATGCAGCATGGATAAAATTTCTGACTAGAGATTTTAAAATGTTGCCCGCAATAAATTAGCAAAAAACACTGCAACTGACTGGACAAATAAGAAACAAAATTCAACATATTGTACAAAAAAAGTCCACCCACCAGAAGAGATGTGTTGGAGACGAAATACATTAAGAATGCATTAAGACATGCATATGCACATGCATTAGAAATGATGCAGATCAAATAGGGCAGGAAACAAATGAGATGGAAGGAAAACGAAGAAAATGACATGCAGCTGACAAGGCTGAACGCAAGATGAGCGTCAGGAGAATATTCTCAGAGTCCTGTGGAACCCCAGAAATAGCTCATTCCAAAAGAATGATCACATACAACATTTTAGAGGATGTTACGGCTTTGTTAACTACCCTTGGAGGTTGAAAAGAATCGGATGCAGTTCTTTAAAGAAATGCTTAGGCAGGCTGATGAGTGTACCACAACTGACAAAGGCACTCCCTGCTGTTTTCTTTTCAAACAGCTAAGACACATGTTTGCACGTTACTCACAAGGCTCTACCGTTCTTTGGGGAGGAGGGGATGCATGAATGATTAACAGTAAGAATTCAGGCTAACTTATGCATTGTACCCAGTCTGTATGTGAACAATTGATTTATTCCAATTAAAGAACAATGTATTGCAAGACAACATGTAGGTTAAGGCCTAATATCTGTTTTATTTACAGCAGATTTTGATTTACAATGTCACTGAACGTGAGGACAGATTTGGTGAATATACTACAAAAACATATGTGACAGGTATGAAAGTTTCATGTTCAAAGTCAACTTTCTGAAGGTCTAGTTGTAATACTGACATCTAATCAAAAAACTCTTCCCCAGTGCTGTGTCTGCACGAGTTCGGTGGCTAATGTGCCAAACAAGGTTATTCTTTCAGAGTTGGAATGCTGCAAGATCTGGGACATGTCTTACTGAATCTCTGTATAATGCAGGTAGTAACTATTGTACGAAGAGCAGCTCCCGCCTGAAATATACAAGGAAGCACACACACCATGGCTAGAATTCTCCAGTCGTTCTGATCCTGCCACTGGCCAGTGGCGGACACCCTCGCTCCCTGCCTAAAAACACATTGTGGGGGCTGGCAGAAAATTCCACCCAATGGGTCAGAATACTCCTCTTGTGCAAAGGACTATATCTGCTGCCATGATGATTTTCAATAAACCAACTGCCAACCTATCTAACAGTGAGGCAGAATGGCAGCAAAAAAGGAATGAAACAGAAGCAAATCACGCACTTAGGATCCCACTGTCTCATGTGATGTCTGGACCCATGAGCCCAAACGTCTGGGGGAGGGCTGAGAATCAACCAGCTCAGTTGGGTGGAATCCATGGAAGAATCTCGTGCCTCTGAGTAAATGTCATCCTTGAATCCAGGCACGTTGGCTGCATATTGTGTTTGCTTTGCCTTCATTTATTGCCTGTGACTTCTTAGTGTCTTGATCCTTCAGTTTTTGCAAAGTCTTAATGCAATTGAGGTTCTCCAAAGTCTTTAAGAATGTTTGTCTCCACCACTCTTTTATGTGCCCTCACTGTTACATTTTAGTGACAATTTCCTGCTCCCACCATATCTTGCCTCTACGCCAAACCAAATCTGCAGCTGGTGGTAAGATAGAATTCACTTGGGAAAACTGGATTGCAAACAGTAGACATCCATTCGAATTTATTCAAAATTCAGTCATTCCAGCAAAAAATAACACTACGACCGTACTGTTTTATTCAGTCACCTAATATTTAAATCAGTAACCAGCATAAATAGATCTGTGCTAGAATTAAATACGGCAGCATCAATCTGTATTTCATCTAAATCCTGTGCAGGACAATGTTTATTTTAGATCTCATGTTTCAGAGGACCTGCCAGCGATACAGGTAAAGCTTCTGAAACAACAAATGATTTGAGGAAGCTTACCATACTTTCAAGAGAATAATAATGGAAAGGTTAACAATAGCAGGAAGTTAGTAACTGAAAACTTATTCCAGGCTCTCTTCAAAGGACAGTTTTGTCTTAAAGAACAGTTCTTAATTTTATAACCATGGTGGAAAATAGGGAAGTATCTTGTAAAAGATAAAGTTGCCATAGTCCCATAGCTAACTTAACCACATCTCAGGTGAGAGGCAAGGTTGAGTAGGCCTTAACCTTCATGAATAACCTCAACCACTACAGGAATTGAACCCATGCTGTTGGCATCACTCTACATCACTAACCAGCTGTCCAGCCAACTGAGCTAAACCTACACCTGTGATTATTCCTGAATAAACAGAAAGAAAGACTGCTAATACACAGCAGACCCATAGCATCAGTAAACATTTAAAAAACTGGCATAGGATATACAGCACAGAAGGAAACAATTCAGCCTGACCAGTCCCTGCTGATGCTTGTGTTCCCCTCCAGACTCCTTTTGTTTTTACCTAATTCGATCATCAGTAGATGGTAAACATGCATATTTATACAACCTCAGGATGTCCCAAAGCACTTGGAAAATGGAGTACTTTTGAAGTGTTGTACCGTTGGAATGTAGGGAGCAGATTTGCACACAGCAAGCTCTCACAATCAACAATGACATAATAAATATTGGTCAGGAACCAGGGAATTCTTCGGGCAGAGGGATTTTTTGCATTCACCTAAATGTGCAAACAGCTTAATGTCTCAGCCAAAAGATTCCTAATCTTGATCCTCGGATACAGTGATGCTAGTAGCGTTCATCACTTAAATGTTAAGAATAAAACTTTGAAATTAGATCCAGAACTCAAAAATAAAACCCAGAGCGAACACTTCTGTATGGTGCAAAATATAACTGGGACAAGCACAAAACTGGTGGGGCAAATAAGCTCCATCGGTGATATCTGATTTGGAGAGGGGGAGGAAAGATGGGTGGAGGTTCCACTGGATTCTTTCTCAAGGGGTGGTTTTGACTTTGGGTAAAAGTGTAAATCTGATCAAGCGTTAATGAGGGTAATGCTGTTGATGGACTTTCAGAAGGCATTGACAGTGCCACATAACAGATGTGTGAGAAAACTATAGCTCATGGAATAAAAGGGACAGCTGCAACATGGACATAAAATTGGCTGAATTATAGGAAGTAGAGAGTAGTGGTCAATCAAGCCTGATTTGCACCTTACTTTTCTGCTCTCTAATGAGAAATTGTACAGTATCCACTTGCTCACTTCCTCTGGGTGACGCTGGTGTTGTCAGGCTTCTTACTGCATGGTGGATTGCAGAGATTCTGTGTGCATTTAACAGATACTCCCATCCCATGGAATTTGATGATGGTAGCTGTCTTATGGATTCATGGTTTCACTTCAGCTACCAACACAATTAGCTGCTGCACCTACACACCAACACTGGTGGCATCAGCAATGTTAAGCAGGTATTTTCCGATTCTGCTATAGTGAACTAGAATTTCCGAACTTGTTCGTCACTGAGATTCCCCAATGCCGCTGACACAAGATCAGAGAATCTGGCCTCTAGTGCACCTTCAGTGCACATGTTATGAACACCAACAGTAACTTATGGCACCTCACAGCATATAGCGTCAGTTACACATTTTCCTGCACCCTTTTAGTTCAAGTTTATTTTGTGCCTTAACTTCTTGGAAGTGTAAGTTGACAACAGTGTGGTGAGGGCAAAGTGGATTCTTGCAGTTCAGTTGATGGTGGGATCAACAGACTTTCCCCTCAGCTAAAAAGAGTTGAAAATTCAGAAAGAAGTAGAGGATTAATTGAAAAGGATGATGAATTACAGTGGATGAGCAAAGAAAACTTGAGAGAATGAAGAAAATATTGGATTATAAAAGCGATAGCCAAGAAACAGAAAGAAAAATAAGAGGAAATAATAAAACTTTTTAAAAAAAATTCTAATGAGACTCAGCAGTTAAATTATTTCCTTTCTGGGTCTGGTGGGTTAATTGGCTCTGCAATAACCATTATGACATAATTAAAAGGGTACTTACACTCTAAATTACCAGCCCCCGTTTTCTGCAGCAAATTAAATGGGCAGCTATTGTGAAAATTCAGCAATTCCTTGATAACAGTGAGGCTAAGAGCAAGATGCCTTTATCATGAGGCAAATGGTGAAGTGACATAAATCAATCAGCAAGTTTTAGAGATACACAACTTATACCATATCTACCATTCCTATTCATTTGCTGACTGATTTGTGCATTTATAGCATCACCATTTTTCAACATTTGATCCATTAAGAAATGTTCTTGTCTTCCAGCTTATAGGTTTTCCATACTGGAATCAGGACTGAACTTCTAGTTTGTTACTGGCATATTCATTATGTACACTGCTTTGTAAGCTTCTAAACAAAATTGAACATCCCACAACTTTGGATAAACTCTCCACCATAATCAGTTCACATTCCTAATCACCTTCTCTATCTCAGCAATTTGGACTTGATGTGCAAGTATGTCATTGTGACCAAGGTTCACATTCTCACACAGATGTCATAGCATAATGGTTATGTTAATGGACTAGTATCTCAGATGTCTGGACTAATGATCTAGAGACACGAGTTCAAATCCCACTACAGTGCTTTGAGGATTTTGTATTCAATTAATTCAATCTATCAGAAACAAAAGCTGGTATCAGTATCAGAATTATAAAGTTGTTTGATTGCTTAGAAACCCAACTGATTCACTAACGTTGCTTTAGGGTAGGAAGAGCACCATTTTTACCCAGTCTGAATTACAAAGGATGCCAGAACAATAGCAACGTGGTTGGCTCTTCATCTGAAATTGTCTTCCCATCAAAAAACCTGAAGAGGAAGAAAACTGGTTGGGTTACTCAGCCTCATGACCTAGTATAACCCTCACTACCATTACTATCAAGCTGGAGGAGAAATCCTGATTGAATGAGGAATACAAATGAGCACTCCAAGGGGTATTCCAGGCATGCCAAACCATAAGATGTTTAGTTGTAACACAGGAGCCAATGCAAGCTAATTGGAGGAAACAAAAGGCAACAAAAATAGTTAAGTGATCCCAAATCTAACAGGTCAGAACAAAGCACTGTGTTAGAACTATGAGGTCTGTCAGACTGATATGTTTTAGGACTGTCTCTTCAATTTAAGGTAAAATGAAAGGGATTATGTTCTGATGCCTGCCTGACAGCAAGACTGGGTGGGTTGATTATTAGAGATTAAAGGGGGCACCAGGTTGTTCTACTGGGATGATGCTGCAATATTTTTTCACTTTGAGACAATGGCAGCAGCCTATGTACTAACAGTGGACAGACGGTCAGCCTCCATAGTCACAAAAAAATGTTGAGAATGTCAGGTTGTCAAAACTTGTGTTTTAAACTGTCCATTTATTTTGAAAATAAAGAACAGTTGGGGGTTTCAAAGATAGGTAATTAGCATTTCTATCTGTACACAAGCCAATGTGATTCACATTGTCATGGAGATGGGCTTTGAAAAGGGAAAGTCTATAACAGCTATGAAAACTCACACACAAGTTTTGCCTGCCAGGCTCTGAGAGGGAGAGCAGCCATCAGCTGAAAGATGCTATGGTTCACCATGCAAAAGTACACATGAAAGCTTCCACTCAGGGTAAAAAGACCAATTCATGTGGAATTAAAACAAGGCTGCAAGATTTGCCTAGCTTAAACTTCAGAAAGAATTTCTGGGGGGAGAACCTCACTATAAAAGATAGATCTGAGATAAAAGTTCCCAGGAGAATTTAATGTTTCTATCATATCATCAGCCCTCTTTGTTAATGATTACATAGTACATACGCATTAGTGGAAGGAGCAGGCCATTCGACCCCTCACATCTGTTCTGCCATTTGATAAGACCATGATTAATATGATTGTGGCCTCATGCCTATTTTCCTGTGTACGCACATAACTATAACTCTCTTGTTGATCAAGAATCTATCTAACACAACCTTAAAAGTATTCAAGGACCCAATGTCCACTGCCTTCTGAGGAAGAACATTCCATATACCAACAACTCTCTGAGAGAAAAAAAATCTTCTCATCTCCATCTTAAACTGAGTCCCCGAATTATAGTCTCTCCAACAAGGGGAAACATCTTCTTAACATCCACCCTCTCAAGTCCCAAGAATGCTACATGTTTCATCAAGGTCATCAAACTGAGGTACACATGATGATAAAAGGTATGGATAAAATAGACATGGAGCGGATGCTTCCTCTTGTGGGGTATCTAGGACGAGAAGTCTAGCTCGAAGGTCAATGTATACCTGTGAATAATGTTTTTGGTTGTGCTAAAAGAAAAAGAGGAATGTTCTATTTTCTAAATATAAGTTACCTAAAAAGATTGTGTTTAGTCAAAAGTGCTTTTCGTCTTTTGTGACAGTAAATATCTCAAAACGTGAAATGTTTTGTGTCATCCTCTAAACTATGAATTGGAAGTTTGACAATCTTATTAAAAGTTTTAGATCTGACCGAGATCACAATAGCTGCTACATCCTGACATGACTGACTGGTGGTGGATTTAAACAACTAACTGGATTGGTTGGGCAAGGAAGAAGTGGGGTGGTGGTGAGAGGGGGCAGGGAGAGTGACGTACTCCTTCAATATCCTTAAATGTGCTCACCACAAGTGCCAAAGGCAAGGATGAAATAATGAAGCAGCTCCCACCACTTCTGGCCTGAAGTGACCAGTAAATAATCCATCTCAATCTCGCTGGTGTCCAGAATTAGAGATAGCAGTCTTCATCCAATTCCATTAATATCATAAGATGTTAAGAAATAACTCAGCTATGGGCTCTAACAACCCATCCTGGCTATAGTACTGAACAGCTGTGCTTCAGAAGTAGCTATGTCTCTGGCCAAGATGTTCTAGTACAACTGCACTTCTGGCATCCATCCGACAGAATGGAAGAGTTCCCAGACACGTCCTTTTCACAAAACACAGGATACATCCAATCCAGCTAATTACCACCATATTAGCCTACCCTTGATCAGTACCTTGGATAAGATGTGGATTTCCAAAACCATTTGACAAGTTGCTGCAACAAAGATTATTACACAAGAGCTCATGGTATAGAAGGTAACATGGCCAGAGAATTGGTTCACTAACAGGAAGCTGGGTGTCGGAAACGATGCGTCATTTCCAGGTTGACAAGCTGTAACTAGCGGAATGCCAGAGGAAACAATGCTGGGGTCTCAACTATTTACGATCAATCTACATCAATGATTTGGACAAAAAGACTGAGGGGGGAATTTGCCAGCTGCACTGGTCTAAAAGCCAGAAATTCACACCTGACATCAATGGTATTTCACATTCTCCACAACCCACCCTCTAAAATTCCAGTAGGATGGCAGAATTCCAACCTGAATGTGTGGTTGTTGTATTTGTTGATGACACAAAGGAAGAGTAGATTGTCAAGAGGAATTAAGGAGTCTGCAAAGGGATATCAATAGGTTAAGAAAGAGGGCAAAAATTCAGCAGATAGAATATAATGCGGAAAAATGTGAACTTGTCCACTTTGGTAGGAAGAATAAAAAAAAGTGTGTTATTTAAATGAAGCAAGATTGCAGAAATCTGTAGTACAGAGGGATCTAGGTGTCTTGGTACATGAATCACAAAACGTTGGTATGTAGGGAAGAAGGTAAATGGAATGTTTTTGTTATTGCGAGGGGAATTCCGTATTAAAGTGAGAAAGGTTGTTACAGCTGTACAGTGCATTGATAAGACCACATCTGGAGTTCTGTGTACAATTTTGGTCTCCTTATTTAAGTAAGAATATAATTGCATTAGAAGAAGTTCAGAGAAGGTTCAGCTGATTCCTGAAACAAAAGCGTTATCTCACAAGGAACAGTTGAACAGATTGGGCACATACCTGTTGAAGTTTTGAAGAATGGAAAATGACTTAGAATATAAGAAATAGGAGCAGGAGTAGGCCATCTAGCCCTTCGAGCCTGCCCCGCCATTCAATAAGATCATGGCTGATCTGTCGTGGCTCAGTTCCACATTCCCGCCCTCTCCCCATAACCCTTAATCCCCTCGCTTATCAAAAACCCATCAACCCGCGTCTTAAAAATATTTAGCGAGGCAGCCTCCACCACTTCAACGGGCAGAGAATTCCAGAGATTCACCACCCTTTGAGTGAAGAAGTTCTTCCTCAACTCCGTTCTAAACCGCCCCCCCCTTTATCGTGAGGCTGTGCCCCCTAGTCCTACTGTCCTTTCTGAGTGGGAAGAGTCTCTCCACCTCTATCCTATCCATCCCATTCATCATCTTATATGTCTCAATGAGATCTCCCCTCATTCTTCTAAACTCTAACAAGCACAAGCCTAGTTTATTCAGCCTCTCCTCATAGCTCAACCCCCTCAACTCCGGTATCAGCCTAGTAAACCTCCTCTGCACTCCCTCCAAGGCCAAAATATCCTTGCGTAAGTACGGCGACCAAAACTGCACACAGTACTCCAGCTGCGGCCTCACCAGTGCTCTATACAGCTGCAGCAAGACCTTCCTACTTCTATATTCAATCCCCCTCGCTATGAAGGCCAGCATCCCATTTGCCTTCCTGACCACCTGCTGCACCTGCAGGCTGGGTTTTTGCGACTCATGCACAAGGACCCCGAGGTCCCTCTGCACTGTCGCCTGCTGCAGTTTCTCGCCACGTAAGTAATAGTCCTTCCTACCATTATTCCTACCAAAGTGGACCACCTTTGGTGAAATATGTAGCATTCTTGGGACTTGAGAGGGTGGATGTTAAGAAGTTGTTTCCCCTTGTTGGAGAGACTATAATTAGGAGACTCAGTTTAAGATGGAGATGAGAAGATTTTTTTTCTCTCAGAGGGTCGTTGGTATATGGAATGTTCTTCCTCAGGTGGCAGTGGACATTGGGTCCTTGAATACTTTTAAGGTTGTGTTAGATAGATTCTTGATCACCACAATCAGATTAACCACGATCTTATCAAATGGCAGAATAGGTGTGAGGGGCTGAATGGCTGTTCCTTCTCCTAATGCGTATGTACTATGTAATCATTAATAAAGAGGGCTGATGGTAAGTTAGAATTCACTTGGAAAAACTGGGTTGCAAGCAGTAGGCTTTCATTTGAATTTATTCAAAATCCAGCCATTCCAGCAGAAAGTAACAGTAAAATCATACAATCCATAGTGTTTTATTCAGTCATCAAATATTTAAATGAGTAACCAGCTTAAAACAGATCTGTGCTAGAATTAAGTACAGCAGCCTCAATCTGTACTTCATCTAAATCCTATGCAGGACAATGTTTATATTAGATCTCATGGTTCAGAGGACCTGCCAGTGATAAAAGATAAAGCTGCTGAAAGAGCAAATGGTTTGAGGAAGCTTACTCTACTTTCAAGAGAATAATAATAGAAAGGTTTACAATTTTGGGCACAACAGTAGCAGGAAGTTAGTAACTGAAAATGTATTCCAGGCTCTCTTCAAAGGATAGTTTTGTCTTAAAGAGCAGTTCTTAACTTAATAACCATGGTGGAAAGTAGGATTGTGTCTTGTAAAAGGTAAAGTTGCCATAGTCCCAGAGCTGACTGCTGGTGATTTAATGTGAGGATCACCACACCTCAGGTGAGAGGCAAGGTTGAGTAGGCCTTAACATTCATGAGTAGCCTTAACCAGTACAGGAGTTGAACCCACCCTCAAATCACTCTTCTCTCGAACTCATTACATCTTTGGTGCAATGTGGACAACTAAGCTGAATTCCAGAGGCAGAGTGAGAGTGACTGTCCTTGGCATCGAGGCAGCACTTGACAGTGTGTGGCGCCATGGAACCCAAGTAAAATGAATTCAAGGTGAATTCGGTGAAATTCTCCCCTGACTGGAGTCATACCTCGCACAAAGGAAGATTGTTGTAACTGTTGGAGCCTATTAACTCAGTCACGATGCCTACATTCTGCAACTATCTGCTGTGCCATCTGCATTTGAGACATCACAACAAACCAGAGGGTGACAACAGCTAGACTTAGACAATATGGCTGATGACTGTGTGTGTAATTCATGTACATGTGGCCGACATATGGCAAAGCAAAGACATGCTGTAACACAAAATGTGATTGAGCAGTCTATTGGAGTGCGTAAATAATATTTCTATTGCCTAGAGGAGCCCTTTGGTAGTCTGCAGATGTGTGTCAAGATTTGTAGTGCTCCGCTGCATGCTGCACCACCTATCATAAGCACACAAGCAGAAAAACCTTGCCACTAGCTATGAAGGAATCACATAAAGAAATCTGGCCATAATGAGAGATTACAATGTCAAATGAATTATTTTCCTAAAAATAAAAACTTAAAACGGCTCAAAATACAGTTGCCTCAGCATTGAGGACTTGCCTCTCCTCTATAAGGAGAATTCCTGATATGAGTGATGCACATCCAAAGTCACCGAGTAGCAGATTTTGTTTTTCAAACTGACAAGTAATATGTGATACAATGAATTTATACTCATTGGCCTAACTATAGTCAACCAAAATTTTTACAAAGTTAGCATAACTCCAAATGACATCATAAACTTAAAACACAATCAGTTGACTCATGTAAATTGATCATCACAAGCCCTCAGAGCCTGCTTTCCTGAGATTCAATGAAAGGTTGACCTTACCTGGAAATTAACAATTATATAAACTTTCTTAGAAATCAAAGGGGGCCGGATCTACTAAGAAGTTAACAATGATGCAAGCCATATTTCGGATATAGAGGCTGAACTTTACAAGAATTTAGATACCACCCCTATACATATAAAACGTAGCCTCAAGAAACAGTATAATATTGAGAGCATACATGAGAGCTGGAATTCTCTGATGTTGTACACCCCACTGCCAGCGAGAATGGAGAATTTTGCACTCAGCCAAATCTCCATTCACAGCAGTAGGACTGAGAATCTCAGCTGTGGGCAAGATCAGAGAATTCCAGCCCAGGTTTTTAGGTTCACTGAAATCATTCCAGTATCTCTCCTTGTAAAGCTATAACTATTGGAGGTCAGTGATGGTAATTATCTCTCTAAATCATCCCGCTAACTCTGTAGCCTTCACTCAGGGAATTAAGGTAAATTTGACTTTAATAATTGATGGGTATCCTACTTAAAATAATTTACGATTACAATAATTGAAATAAAAAACTGGATTCTCTATTAGAAATAAGACTGTATTTTTTCTATTCCCAGATCTTTGCATTGCTGTGATTTTGGTTTGTTTTGTTTTCACTACACTGTGAATTGTACATTTGGTTCTTTAATAAATATTTTTGTAGTTTAAATTTACATTGTCTCATATAGATTTTATTCATCATTAACTCATGATCCAACTCTGTATGCTCTTTAGTGAGAGGGATACATTACTGAGGAGTTATTGGCAGATCCTAATAATATCCAGAGTATTATAATCAGTTTGAAATGTATTAAAAAGGCAACGTGGAGGATGCTAATACTTTCAATCGACTCCTTTCCACTGGGGAAAGAGAGATTAGGCTTTGAGACCCATTCAGCATTTTAGGAATGTCTTTCTCAACTTAAAGTTAAGGGGAAATCATCTAAGAGTCATGGCTGATCGAAGACTAAAAACGTGACGAGGATTATAATCTCTCACACAGCTATATGCATACATGCCAACTCTCATGAATTTATGGAAAGAGACAGGAAATTCTTAGTCAAATTAAGTCTCACCCATGATTTGCGACTATGGGGTGAATTTTCCCATTCTGCCAGCCATAGGAATTGGAACAGGCGAGGGGCGGAGTATGGAAAGGTCCATTCACCCTGGGCAAGGTTTTCTAGTTTCAGGTGAGTGCGGCCAGAAAACGCTACCCCATATTACAAAGAGCAGCTTTGCAAATTCCCAAAGCCTCCACTGGCTTTTTGTTTGATATTGCAGACAACTCCAAAATACTTTTTCTCATCATAACCCAGGCAGTGCCTGGAGGCATGTACTGAAGTTGCAGCTTTGAAACATTGCCAAGGGACCACTTCCTACAAAATAACATTGATCCCATTGAAAGAGGCAGTATTCGGCTCTTGTGAAGCACTGCTGCTTCACAGCGCCAGGGGCCTGGGTTTGATTCCCAGTTTGGGTCACTGCCTGTGTGGAGTTTGCACGTTCTCATCGTGTCTGCATGGATTTTCTCCAGGTGCTCCAGCTTCCTCCCACATTCTGAAAAACATGCTGGTTAGGTGCATTGACCTGGACAGGTGCCGGACTGTGGCGACTAGGGGAATTTCATTGCAGTGTTAATGTAAGCCTTACATGTGATTAATAAATAAACATTTACTTTTAAATTTACCTTTAAATGCATATCCACAACTGCAGCATAACAATTATTCATATTTCACTGATAGTTCATAAATTCTCTTGCACCCAACTTTTGCATAAAATATGCATAATACGACAGGACTAATTACATACCCTGGTTATGACTGACCAGGGTTTAAAACCTGCTCCTGAATACCATGTAGGAGTTATTATTAATATTATCTCATTTACAGAGAGCATCTTGTCACATCAAAACATCTGGAGCTTTCTGGAAATGAGCCATGGAATCATCCCAGAAAGATTCCAGATCTGCCCTCCCAATGCCCTCCTTGGTCCCTATTGTACTGGCGTTGCCTGGGTATCACATGGCTGTAATTAATAATGGATCTTTTCTTTTGCCTGTCCAACATCCAGTGACAGTGAGGCCTGAGTCTTGTCTTCTTACTGCAGGTTCACAGTCCTCGGAGAAGACAGCACAGCAGCGGAATCCACCCCTTTGCATCATGCCTGATAAACAGGTTGAATTTATGTTTTTGTAAATATATTTTCAGCTGCACAAATAAATGTAAAAGGTAACATCACCATAGCCCAGGCAACCATAGGCTGCTCCGCCTTTGAGAGGGAGAGCTGATTGGTGATCATTTAACCTGAGGATTACCACACCTCAGGTTTTTTGATTTGATTTATTATTGTCACTTGTATTAGCATACAGAAAAAAGTATTGTTTCTTGCACGCTATGCAGACAAAGCATATCGTTCATAGAGAAGGAAACAAGACAGTGCAAACATTCATAGTTAGGGTCTTGAGAAAGATCAATTTAATGCAAGGTAGGTCAATTCAAAAGTCCTATGGCAGCAGGGAAGAAATTGTTCTTGTGTTGGTTGGTATGTGACTTCAGACTTTTGTTTCTTTTTCCAGATAGATGAAGGCGGAAGGGAGAATGCCCAGGGTCCTTAAGTGTGCTGGCTGCTTTGCCGAGGCAGTGGGAAGTGTAGACAGAGTCAATAGATGGGAGGCTGGTTTGCGTGATGGATTGGTCTACATTCACAACCTTTTGTAGTTTCTTGTGGTCTTGCATAGAGCCGGAGCCATACAAGGTTGGGCGGATGGATCTTCATGAGTAACTTACTGAAGGAATATAGTTGTTATATAGGATACTGAGCTGTTAGGGATTAAATAGGGCATCCATGAGGCTTAAGAAAACCAATTTACAATCTGCTGGCTCACATTTGAAAAAGAACAGTGGTTGAATGTTCTGACCTCGCCTGTGGCTGGGATTCTCCTATCTCGCTACTGTGAATGGAGCTCTGGCTGAATGCCAAATTCTCCATTCTCGCTGACAGTGGTGGTGAGGTTGGAGAATTCTAGCCAATAACTCCTGATTTTTAGAATTTGTCTTTTGATTTATGAGACAACAGGGTTAGCATGTCTGCCTCCAGTGTTGAGCTGAGGATGAGGAAGGGGAAAGTAAACAAATCACCACTCTCTGACACAATGCCTGTGATTGACACACCCAATTCTGATGTCAATAAAAAAACCTCAATTCCCCATTCACTGACAATCCCATATCCAACCTTCCCTCAGTCGCTGAGTACGCTACAATTAAATCACACAATGTTTGATCATAATTAAACATGAAGGTTACTACAAAAAGCATTCCAATCAAATGTATAATTCAAACTATAGCATACTGCAAAGAAGTGTCAAATTATCACTCTTCTGATTTCCTTTACTACTTGTCTTCTGTGTGCCTTTGTCTGCCCTAGTGCTTCTACACCGTGGCTACGAGTACAAGAGACTCCTAGGTTAGATAGCGGGGCATTAGTAGATGTAGTATATATGAATTTCCAAAAAGCATTCAATAGAGTGTCACATAAAAAGTTATCACATAAGCTAAGGGCTCATAGCATTGGGGCAACATATTAGCATGGATAGAGAATTGAATAGCAAGCAGGAAACAGAGAGTGGTGATATACAGGGCATTTTCACGTTTGCAGGCCTTACTGGTAAGAGTGCTGCAAGGGTCTGTGCTACTCATGAACCGTTTACAATCTATATCAATAATTCAGATGAAGAAAGAGAGTAACATTTCTGAATTTGCTGACAATGCAAAGCTAATAGGAATGCAAGCAGTGAGGAGAACACAAAGAGGCTGCAAAGTGATACACTGTGGGCAACATGGTGGCAAATGGGGTACAATGTGGGGTTATTCACATTGGTTGTAAGAAAAGCAGAATATTTTTTAAAAGGTGTGAAACTTTAAAGTTCAAAGGAATTTAGGTGTACTCATAAAAGGAACACAGAGATTGGGGTTTAGTGTCAGTGACAGGGAGCCCCATGCAGTTTGGTTTAGGCTTGTTACAATGCTAAATATGCTGAGGCATGAGTTGTGAATGATTGCTATTGTTAGATGGTGTTAGGGCTATTGTGCATTGAGCTGTGTGCGAGGCTGGTGTTGTAGTTGGAAGGATATGGCAGATGAAAACACATTTGCTGACCTTGACCTCTTGTGTCAGATCATGGAACTTGTGACACTGCATCCAGATTCTCAGGACTAGATTTCTGGCACTGATGGCCACAGGTATTTGATTCTACTGCCCTCACAAAGTTTGCCTGAGAATCTCCTGGCTGTTGTGGATAGCTGGTCTCTCTTTCATCTCTCACACATCCCACTGGGCTCTCCACAATGCAACAGCAGAAAAGTCTGGAGCCCACTCTCTGCCCTGTTGTGCGTTTCTGCTGTCAAAATCATGTTTAAAATGGCTTCCACCATCTTCTCCAGGCAAAATGCACCTGCCCTTTAAGAGGGAAGGTTGGTTTTATGTTATGCAAGCTAGCTTTAACTGGTTGTAACCTCTCAGAATTTTGTACCACCTACTCAGACATCTGGCCATTGAATAACATGCTTAGCACTGGCTGAATGTTGTAATCACTTAAGTGAGCAGGCAGCATTAAATTGTGCATTAACAACACTGGAAGCAATGGGCAAGAAGATAACCACTCATCACCATCCCGGTGCCACTTTCGGGGGGGTTACTGAATTGTGCAAAGTACTTGAGGTATTTTTGAGGTTGCCAAGCAATCTTCTGTTTTATTTAAGAAATTCTTTTTTCCTTCCATCTGTTTCTTTTATTCTTCCCGTTTTCCTTTTCTGTTTATCTTCAGTTCAGACTTCCCATTCTTCTTACTCTCTCCATCTATGTCAGCTTCTGAGCTGAGGACCTTGAGCGATTAATGAAAAACACCCTGACATTTCAAAAGGAAATATCACCTCAGCAGCTCTCTTAACATTCCTCTCAATAGTACTGGTACGTTCCCCCTGTGAAAGGCCACTACATTTGACTTGACAATAAATAGAATGCTGCTGTCAAGTCCTGGAATCAGAATGGAGTGTACCCATTGTGTAATGCTGCACTTCAATCCTCCCATATTAACGGGGAGATCACAGTCATGTTTGGAACACACGTTTGAATTTGATTCAGTGAGAATGTATTGGGAGGAAAGTGTTGCTCCAAACAATGTAGCGGCTTTTCACAGCAAGGGAACAGATGTGCAAATCTGACTAGAGGAAATAAACTTCTGCCAGTGTAAGTTTAAGTTTTAGTTATTAATGTCAGAAACAGGCCTACATTAACGCTGCAATGAAGTTACTGTGAGAATCCCCTAGTTGCCACACACCAGCACCTGTACGGGTACACTGAGAGAGAATTTAGCATCGGCCAATGCACCTAACCAGCGTGTCTTTCTGACTGTGGGGGGAAACTGGAGCACCCTGAGGAAACCCCGCAGACATGGGTAGAATGTGCAGACTCCGCACAGACAGTGACCCAAGTTGGGAATCGAACCCAAGTCCCTGGTGCTGTGAGGCAGCAGTGCTAACCATTGGATACAGGAGGACACAAAAATGAGACAATGGCAAAATCTTACTCTCCAGAGAAGAATGCTGGTTTTCTCTCCAGATCTTTTGACACTCTGTCTGATAAAATCAGTCATTCATGGGGGCAAGGGCAGGGCCTCAATACACCAGCAAAACCAGATTGGGAACCATTTTTAATAAACCTTCTCCCAGCCCACACAGAGGACAAAGGACCCACCCTGCCCTCCCCACCCTTGATCAGATTCAGCACTTCTCTCCCTGGGAAGACCCCTACGGCAGGTTCATGCCCAGGCAAACCTGGTGTAAATAGCACTGATGTGTTGTCACGCTGGCACCCGCTGACTATCTGGTGATGGGGTGGGGTGGGGGGGAAATTCCAGAGAGAGAACTCACTAATGACATGCTAATGTATTAAAATGAGCTTCCTGAAGTCCTGCATTATGTTTCACCCCGCTCCACCGGCGAGGGGCTGGTGAGATCGGAACTCAGAAACTTGCCAGCGCAAATCAGATTTTGTACAAATGCCGTCATTCCCGTAGATGGAGACTGCAGCCTCCAAATCGCCCCAAAGAAGCCTAAACTGTGTACCCTGGAAGAAACTGGGTGGGAACCTGCAAATAGCATCACCTTTGGCCAGAGTTGAAGATCCTGCTGGCCGGAAGGGCCAGAAAATCTTACCCTTTGAATTAAAGGGAACTTCAATGCAAGCTAAGTGCCAGAATAATAATTATCTATATTAATAATCTTCAAATAATGTTCCAATATTTCTGCATAAATAACCCCTTCACCAAAATATGGTTTCAATAATTGTGGTTCAGTTAATATAATGAGGTCACAGATTCAAAGGGGTTTCCTCGTGGTGGCAACATTGTACATCATGAACAATATTTATCTTCCACAGGGATCTGGGGCCATTCCTCCAGAAAACACATATGTTTTAAAAACACAGGTTTTAAAAAATTAGGGACAAAAATCCACAGCCCTTACACCAAATATGTACCATGTGACTGAGCGAGATAAGGGCACAGGCAAATGGGGATCAGTTGGAGTCTAAAATATATCTGGTTCTCCTTTTTTCCAGGTTGTCTGCAGCCTTTTTTGGGGCCAAAGGGGCACAACGAAGATTCTCACTAAATCCCACTATATCAATGGCTATTTAACACACAAAAGGCATGTTCCTAGGTAAAAATGCAAATGAACTACCTTCTAATTCCAAAGCTTTCCTTAATTCTTAAATCACATGAAAAACTTGTATCATTTACTGGAACAACTGCAGACGACATGTCTCCTGTTCTTTGGTTAAGTCAGACCACCTCTGTTTTGTGACTCATGCCCTTAAATTCTTTCTCCAAGGAACACAACTTACCTCGTGAACTGTAATTGCCTAAAGTCTGTGTGGTTTGCCAGCCTTTGTATGTTTACTAGGGTTTCTCTCCACTGAATTAAATATAAAATTCAATTGATACAACAAAAGAACTATACCTCTAAAATATACGAACTATGACATTCCGTACGCATAACAATATCTAACATGCTAGTGGATATACATAAGAACATAACATATGCAAAATATATCATTTCTGAAATAAGCTTTAAGAGTACAAATTCAAATTTGCACTGTTAGTCTGTTTGTAGTTTGGTTATTCAGCCAATTCAGAGAAACAAACCAAACAGTTACATTGTTTTGTGCATTATGTAACAATAAAGCTGCTGTGAGCACTTTGATTCATAGTGAAACCAAAAGGCACACTGTTACCTTTCAGTTAATTCTGAAGCACTACTAGGTGTATGAGCTTAACCTACAATTTTTAAAAATCATTCTTATTTGTCCGACACCCTCAACACTTCACAGGTTTTTGTGCTGAATTGTATTTGCTTTTGTTTATCCACAAGCAGCAAATTCTAATTTACGGAGTTTTCCTTCTTGATGCTGCAAATAGAAAAATAACTGCATCAAAAAATGATTAATAATGAATTGTCACTGCCAAGGTAAAGTCTCTTGTGAGATGCTTCACCTCTATGACATGAGGAAGATGCAGAGATATGATCAATGATACTGAAAGTGTCTGTCATCACATCTCTTGCTTTTAGTTCATTATCACGATAACTCCAAAACAACAAGGGTAATCTTTCAAAGGGTTTCACTGATTTTCCCTGTACCTTGGATGAAAGACTTGTCAAGGCCTTGTAAACATGGCTTTAATGCTATTTATTTCATTTTTCCAGGGTTTCCTTTGCGATTCTGTGCATGAATGATGGATAAGCTGGCGAAAACCCATGCAAATCATTTTCCCAGCAAATATAATGTTAACTTACTGAAATAGTTTTTGATATACAACGGTCATTGGCTAGAATTCTCTGGCCTCACCCACGGCTGGGATTCTCCAATCCTGCTGTAGTGAATGGCTGAGCACCAAATTCTCTGTTCTCACTGGAAGCGGTGTACAACAATAGAGAATATCAGCCATAGAATCAGAGAGTGATTATACCATAGGAAGAGGCCATTTAACCTGACATGTCAATGCTGGCTCTCTGCCAGAGTAGAGTAGCCCTGTAATTATTTTCTCTCCAGATAATAATTTAATTCCTTTTGGAAGCCAATACTGAATCTCTCTCTACTATACACTCAGGCAGTGCATTCCTGATCCTAATCACTCATTGTGCAAAAAGTTCATCCCTGTGTTGCCTCTGATTCTTTAATCAGTGACCATGAATTGATATCTTCCAGTTCTCAGCCTTCTAACAATGGAGTAATCTCTCCCTATCCATTCTGTCCAGACTCTTCATGATTTTGAACACCACTATCAGCCTTCTCCTCTTTAAGAACAACCATCTAACTAAATAACTGAAGTCACCTCCATTGAATCTCAAAACTAGCTGCATCTAAAACATTTGCTTGCCGGAACATTTTCTGCAAATAGTACTTCCTCTCTAAAGTCCTGAAATCTAGAGCTAACATGTTTATGGCCCACAGTTGCTGAATTGCATACATGTTGCTCTACTCTTTCAGCAGTTAGGCAATAGGGTGACCAACTACCTCATATTTTGCGGAACTGGCCATTATTGTGACTGGTTGTCCTGTGCCCTTAACGGAACAACTATTGTCGCATACTTCCAGCACGGTCTGTGAGAAAATGATTGTGGGAATCCTTGATCTGCTGCAACCCGTGTGGCATAGATACACCCACAGTGCTGCTAAAAAAGAAATTCCAGGATTTTGACCCAGCAACAGTGAGGGCATAGTGATATATTTGCAAGTCTGGATGATGTGTGGCTTGGTGAGGAACTTGCAGGTGTTGGCATTCCCATGTGTCTGTTGTCCTTGTCTTTTAATGCGGGAGACATTGCACATACAGAAGCTGCAGTCAAAAGATCCTTGTTGAGTCGCTGCAGTGCACCTTGTGGATGGTAATCTCCAAGTTGAGTTTGAGTGATTCATGCAGGAGTGCATATGAGTGAACCGACTAGCATAGAGACGATAATGTGACTCAACAGGATAACTTACATGTTTTAATTCATTTTAACCCCCACTATTATGGTTTTGAGAGAGATTTTTCCTGGAAGAGATCTAACGAGGTGAAGAGTTGCTGGTGCACCCTGCATAGACAACCTCAGCAGGTTCTGCAGCAAACCCTGCCTCTACCTGTCTCCCAGATGCTCCTGACCAAACTGCCAACAATCAGCCAGGGGATGATGAAAGCACAGACCCGAGTAGATGATGATGTGGAGTGAGACGCGTTTCCTGTGAAAATTGGAACTGCGAGCAGTCACACCTCCCTCCCGCCACTCAAATTCTCTCTCTGCATATATATTTGGTATAAAGTGGACTCCAAATTGAAATGGGGAAGATTAAATTTGAGTGTTGTCTTCTTCAGCACTATAGGTTCCCGTTGTGACACTTTATTTATTGCACCAGTCTGTTGGCTGTATTTTAGTACTAATTCACTGGGTATTGTGTTGCAGTTATGCTGCTGAATGTCATTTATCTCTTGGCTTAACTGTCAGAGCTGTAGTCCTGTACAGGCACAGAATATATTACAGTTGTCACCAGAGCTGGAATTTGCTGCCAAGCAGTTCTCAGAACCACCCCTCTCCCCCCACCCCACCCTGCAAATCCACAGTTGCTTGATTGAAATTAATGCTGTTAATCTTCAGACATTTATAATAAATTAATTGCATCAAAACAAAGAGTCCCCTCCCCATTCACTTCCTCATGTGTGTGTCTTGACTCAATTTTACTCCTGTGTCAATAAGTGTCTCTTTATATGTACTCAAGTAACCAATCAGTGTCTCCCCCATGTATTCTTAATCTTTTGATTTGATTTATTATTATTGTCACATTATTAGCATGCAGTGAAAAGTATTATTTCTTGCATGCTATTCAGACAAAGCATACCATTCATAGAGAAGGAAATGAGAGAGTGCAGAATGTAGTGTTACAGTCATAGCTAGGATGTGGAGGAAGATCAACTTAATGCAAGTTAGGTCCATTCAAAAATCTGATGGCAGCCAGGAAGAAGCTGTCTTTGAGTCGGTTGGTGTATGACCTTAGACTTTTGTATCTTTATCCCGACGGTGGAAGAGAGAATCTCCAGGGTGCGAGGGGTCCTTAATAATGCTGGCTGCTTTGCTGAGGCAGCAGGAAGTGTCAACAGAGTCAATGGTTGATTTGTGTGATGGATTGGGCTACATTCACGACCTTTTGTAGTTCCTTGCAGTCTTGGGCATAGCAGGAGCCATACCAAGCTGTGATACAACCAGAGAGAATGCTATCTATGGTACGTCTATAAAAGTTGGTGAGAGTCGTAGCTGACATGCCAAATTTCCTTAGCCTTCTGAGAAAATAGAGGTGTTGGCAGACTTTCTTAACTATAGTTTCGGCATGCAGGGACCGGGACAGGTTGTGGTGATCTGGATACCTAAACACTTGAAGGTCTCAATAATTTCTGCTTTGTCCCTGTTGCTGTAGACAGGAGCATGTTCTCCTCTATGCTTCCTGAAGTCGATGAATATCTCCTTCATTTTGTTGACATTGAGGGAGAGATTATTGTCACCAAACTACTTCACCAAATTCTTTATCTCATTCCTGTACTCTGTCTCGTCACTGTTTGAGATCTGTCCCACTATGGTGATGTTGAAAATCGAATTGGAGGGGAATTTGGCCAGTCATGGGTGTATAGGGAGTATAGTAGGGGGTTGAGAACACAGCCTTGTGGGGCACTGGTGTTGAGGATGATCATAGAGGTGTTGCTGCCTATCCTTACTTATTGTGGTCTGTGAGTTAGGAAGTTCAGGATCCAGTCACAGAGGAGCTGAGGCCCAGACCACGGAGTTTGGAGATGAGTTTTGTAGGAATAATGGTGTTGAAGGCTGAACTGTAGTCAATAAATATATTATAGGTGTTCCAGAGTTGAGTGTAAGGCTAGGGAGATGGCATCTGCTGTGGGCCTGTTGTGGTGGTAGGCAAACTGCAGTGGACAGGTATCTGGGAGGCCAGAATTGATTTGTGCCACGACTAACCTTTCGAAACACTTCATAATGATGGATGTCAGAGCCAACAGATGATAATCATTGAGACACGCTGTTTGATTTTTCTTAGGTATCAGGATGATGGTAGGCTTCTTAAAGCACATAGGAATCTCAGATCATTATAAAGAGAGGTTGAAGATGTCAGCAAATGCCCCCACCAGCTGATCCGCGCAGGATCTGAGTGTTCATCCAGGTATCCCATCTGGGCCAGTTGCTTTTCATGGGTTGACCTTCAAGAAAGCTGCCCTGACCTCTGAATGGTGATCCCAGATACAAGTTCATCCAGAGCTTCCAGGATGGAGGACATGTTCTCACTGACCTCTTGTTCAAAACAGACATAGAATGCATTTAGCCCATCAGGGAGGGGTCCGTTGGAGCCGGTGATTTTACATGCCTTCATCTTGTAGCCTGTTATATCTTGCAGATCTTGCCATAGTTGGCGGGGGTCTGTGTGGCTAGCCTGGGCCTCCAGTTTGGTCTGGTACTGTCTTTTGGTATCTTTGATGGATCTCCTTCAATTGTACCTGGCTTTCTTTCAGAGTCACCTGACTTGAACGCTTCAGACCTGGACTTCAGTAAGCAGTGGATATCCCTGTTCATCCATAGTTGGGGAACATGCAGATTTGTTTCTTTGGCACAGTCTTTGACTCATTTATGAACAAAGTCAGTCACTGCAGTGACGTATTCGTTCAGGCTGGTCGCAGAGTTTTTAAATTTTGACCAGTCTGCTGACTTCAACCAGTCCCATAGGAGATTCTCTGATTCCTCAGACCAACATTGCACAACTTTCTTTAATGGATTCTCCCACTTCAGGTTTTGTTTGTAAGCGGGGAGCAGGAGCACAGCCTTGTGGTCTAATTTGCCAAAGTGTGGGCGGGCAATAGAGCAGTAGGCATGTTTGATATTTGTGTAGCAGTGATCTAGGGTGTTTGGGCCTCTGGTGGAACAGGAGACGTGCTGGTGGTAACTTGGTAGTACGCTCTTGAGCTTGGCCTGATTGAAATCTTCAGCCATGGTGAACAAGGCCTTGGGATGTTTCGCCTCAAGGCTATTCGTAGTGGTGTATATTTTGTCCAGCGCGATTGTCATGTCCGCATGGGGTGGGATGTAAACTGCTGTCAGGATAATAGAAGCAAACTCCTGCGGAAGATAGTGGGGCGGCATTTTAGCCTCAGGTATTCTAAGTCTGGGGAGCAGGAACTTGCCAGTGTTGCTACATCTAGGCACCAAGAGGTGTTGATTAGGAAGCAGACCCTACCTCCCCTAGCCTGGCCTGAGGCCGCTGTATTCGATGGATTGAGAAGCCCTCTGGTTGTAGGGTACAGTCCAGTGAAGCAGGAATGAGTCTCAGCTCCATGAAACAGAGCACCCAGCGGTCCCTCAGTTCTCTGTGGAAGGTGAGTCTAGCTCGAAGTTCGTCTAGCTTGTTTTCCAGTTGGTACAACTGGATTTGAGGAGAGATTGAATAAACTGGGATTGTTCACCCCAGTTGAATAAACTGGGAGGTTGTCCCAGAACATCTCCCTGATTGTTCTATCAGGATTGACATCCTGATAGAAGTTTATAAAATTATGAGAGGTATAGATAGCATGAACAGTTGGAAGCTTTCTCCCAGGACAGAAATGACAATTAAAAGGGGGCACCAGGTTAAGATAATGGGAGAAAGATTCAGTGGAGATGTGCGGGGGAGGTTTTGTTACACAGATGATAGTAGAGACCTGGAATGCACTGCCAGGTGAGGTGAGGTGGTTGAGGCAATTACATTAGCCACATTTAAGACTTATCTTGATAGGCATATGAACAAATGGGGAATAGAGGGATATAAGCAGGTCGTTAGATAGATAAATGTAATCAGCACCGGCTTGGAGGGCCAAAGGGCCTGTTCCTGTACTGTACTGTTCTCGGTTCTTTGTTCTGTATTTGACTGATCATATCCACCGGGCTGAAAATTAAGGAATATGCACCAATCGTTTCAAGAGAGGGGGAGAGAAAGCTTGAAACACAAAGTGAAATACTAACCAGAAAACATGTGAAATTCACTGGTACTTATGCCAAAAGAAGTGTAAGAGAAAGAAAAAACAAATAAAGGGTTCTGCACAAAAAGGTACTGCTACTTTTTGCATGTTTGGGCTTCATGTTATGATGCCAGTTCACAACATTTCCCTTCCACACACTTGCTTGATTAGAATCAAAGAGAAATTTCACAGTGGAAGTCACACAGCATTTACTACGGTCTTGAATATTTGCCACATATAAGAAAGATATAGAGGGCGATCTTACCTACTTGCCCCGCTGGTCAATCAGCGTGCCGAGCCAGTAAGATCAGACGAGAGGCAGAAAATCAGGATCGCACCTGGTTTTTTGCCTCTTGTGATGTTATTGCATCCATTTTTCCGGCGAAATCAGCATCACTTCACTTAAATATAATTAGTGAGCCTCGGATTCTATCGTCCAGGCTCACTTGCATTTACCTGCTCAGCGGTCGAGGTCCTAATCAGTGAGGATTCAGACCAATGGTCCCCACCAATAGGCCGTTGAAGCACACTGGGTGGTCGGGAGCTGGGCTGAGGAGTGCCAAGGGAACGGGGCCTGGATGGGGCAGACAGGGGTGGGAAAGCTCCGTGGGTTGGAGGGGGGGGGAGGATGAATTCTGCAATCCGGGGGGTTGGGGATCAGGGGTGCCTGCTCAGTGGTACCCCTAAAACTCAGCAACTGGCTTTCCAATGGGATTAGGTGCTGCCCCTTCCTTCTGCTGGCTGGAATCACACTGTGTCTCTTTTATCGACTAAGTACCATACAGTTGCGACTGGAAGCTTGCCCAAAAAAGTCAGCGTGATTTTCTCTTCACATTTGTTCAGCACTTAAAACCTTTTTGGTAAGATCGCCCCTAATAGGCTGGACCCCATGCACCACGGACATATGCTCTTCGATCTTCTTCCACTGGGGGAAAAAACACTAAAGTCTGAGGTCTCATACCAACCAACTCAAGAACAGCTTCTTCCCTGCTGCCATCAGACTTTTGAATGGTCCTATTACTCATGAAGCTAATCTTTCTCTTCACCCTAACTGTAACACTACCTTCTGCACCCTATTATTTCAGTCTCCCTTATGTATTCTAGGAACGGTATGTTTTGTCTGTATCAGCTTGCAGGATACAAAACTTTTCACTGTATCCCATTACATGTGGCAAAATTAATCAAGCAATCTTTTCAAGATAGAGATTACAAAAAGTGTATGTCTGGCCATTTCCATCAAGCTGAATGTGTACTTGCAGTGACATTGCAGAGATCAGCCAGGAAGAAAAAGGGGTAGGTCTCTGTTGAACTGAGACAACCGATTTTATCCATAATTAGTCATTAGCAAGCTTGTCCTAAATTAAATCTGCAGTGGTTTCATGGGGCTGACATGACAGAAGCCTAGAAACATCAATGCAATTCTTTCAGGAACAGAGAAGATTAGTTAGCTACTCGTGTTGTGTCGAGCTCCGACTTGCCTTGCAACAGACTGAAAAAGTACGTATTGTGCAACAAAAATGCTGTATCCTTGGAAACATCACAATTAGAATACGAATGGCGATCGTGCTACTTTAGCTAAAGAAGCAGCTATATAATGTATTTCTAATATCTTTAATGTGTTACGTTTAATTTGTCTACTGTTGCTCTATTGTATCTCTATACCCAAGTCAACTTTCCCTGTCCTGAATTTCAATTATTTGGCAAGGATGTCCAACTAGCACAAATAATAGCAAATTGTGCAAGGAGGCCTGACATCAGAGGCGAAGGCATTCTATGATCACTACAGTGTGCACTTTGTGGAGACGTTCTCCGGCCGTTCACACCTGCAGGATTCTCCGGTCCTGCCGGCAGCGCACACCATTGCCTGCGGGTTTCCCGCCAGTGTAGGGTGACATCAGTGGTAATTCGTATGGACAGCATTGGGAAAAGAGAATCCCGCCGCTAGCAAACAATTTGCCACCTCCCATTGGCGGAAAACGTGTGGCTGGAAGGCCGGAGAATCTCACCCAAGAAATCAATCGCAGGATGAAACCACTTGGAAGCGAAGCTGCTATTTCTGGCTTCTAATGAATGATTAAGACTTGCAGGCAACTTTCCAATCAGAAGATGCACACAAGTATTGAGTACTGTGTCATTGTTGAGGAGTGTGAGGTGAAGGTCCATCATCTACAGCGCACAAGTCAGGAGTGTGATGGAATACTCCCCACTTGCCTGGATGGGTGCAGTTCCAACAACACTCAAGAAGCTTGACACCATCCAGGACAAAACAGCCCACTTGATTGGCACTGCACCTACAACATTCAATCCCTCCACCCCCGATGCTCAGTAGCAGCAGTGTGTACTGTCTACAAGATGAACTGCAGCAATTCACCAAAGATTCTTAGACAGCACCTTCCAAACCCACAACCACTTCCAAATAGAAGGGCAAG
The DNA here is from genome assembly GCF_965287045.1 of Carcharhinus amblyrhynchos. Taxonomy (NCBI): domain Eukaryota; kingdom Metazoa; phylum Chordata; class Chondrichthyes; order Carcharhiniformes; family Carcharhinidae; genus Carcharhinus; species Carcharhinus amblyrhynchos. The sequence goes on from NC_137326.1 coordinate 90,562,940, forward strand.
GGCAGCTGATATATGGGAACACCACCACCTGCAAGTTTCCCTCCAAGCCTGTCACCATCCTGACTTGGAAATATACTGCTGTTCCTTCATAGTCACTGGGTCAAAATCCTGTAATTCCCTCCCTAATGGCATTGTGGGTCAACCCACAGTACGTGGACTGCAGCGATTCAAGAAGGCAGCTCACCACCACCTTCTCAAGGGCAACTAGGTATGGGTAATAAATGCTGGCTAGCCAGCAATGTCCATGTCCCTTGAATGAAGAAAAAAGAAACCATTGCTGTGACTCTGGAGTCATATGTAGGCCAGACGAGGTAAAGAGGGCAGATTTCCTTCCCTAAAGGACATTAGTGAACCAGATGGGTTTTTCTGACAATTGACAATGGTTTTGTGGTCACCAATAGACTCTTAATTCCACATTTTTAAAAACTGAATTCAAATTCCACCATCTGCCGTGGCAGAATTTGAATCCGGATCCCCCAGAACATTAGCTGAGTTTCCGGATTAATAATCTAGCGATAGTACTACCATTGCCTTGGTGGTGTTTTGAAACAGATGGGCAACATGTATTTGACTAATGAGAATCCACCTTGCTCAACAGAAACATTTCAGCACTTTGTACTGAAGTTAAAACAAAAAAATTGGGATAGTCCCGACAGTTGAGAGGAAGGGAAACAAAAAGTCAGAAGAAGCACCTTCAAACTGCAGAATGATCACTTGTAATGGGATTGTAGGAAAATTTTGCAACCCAATAATGTAATATGTCTGAATACCAAATTTTGAACAACAAATTGAATTGAGAAACAACCTAGAATAATCGTCAATTTTGTCATCCTAGAATGAAAGAACACATGAAAGAATTGGGCATAGGCTTGTCTTACAAATGGGAAGATTTTATATTGTGTCTTCAGCTACAGGATATCACTGAAATCACACATTGTTCACACGTAAATAAAGGGCAACAGGCATACCGGCCGCTATTTTACAACCATGCTCGGGTGAGTTTCATAAAATCCTGCCCAAGGCCAATTAGAATTCTATTCTGCAAGCCTTGCCCGGAGTCAGGGCAGGCGTCTGTTGCCGTTTGTTTGCGTGTGAACGGTGTGTTTCATGTGGTGGCAGTAAATTCCGGCCACCACATGAAGTTATTATATTTCCAGAAGCACATGTTAATAGGTCAAGGAAACAGTAACTTGGAAAGACAGAATGACAAACATCCTTCAGCTCACACCAACTATCTTAGAAACATATATACATACAAACATACAAACTAGAAACAAGATAGGCCACTTTGCCCCTCATGTTTGCCACCTCATTCAATAAGATGAAGGCTAATCTGATTGTAACCCCAAACCCATGTTCCTACCACCCCAATAATCTTTCACCCCCTTGTTAATCAAGAATCTCTCTGGCTCAACTTAAAAATAGTCAAAGACTCTGCTCTACTATCTTTGGAGGAAGAGAGTTTCAAAGGCTCCTAACCCTCAGAGAATATAAATCTCCTCATTTCTCTCTGAAGATTTTGAATTTTCCTCCATTCCCTAAATTTATACTTGCTGTAACATGTTTGAAAGCAGAGGACAGCATATCTTACTTACATGATTGTTACAATAACCACAGTTGTGATTCAGGGAAACTTTGCTGCAGCATATAATTTCTGGAAAAGTGAACAAATTGAATACTGACAGACATCAGCTGTCCACATATACAATGAAGGCATAGAATTAGTGTCAGGGGATCATTAATTGGTCATTTTCCTTTTCTTATCTGAATGTTAGTAGAACATCTGATTAAGTGTTATACATGGTTATAATGAAATGCAGTTTGAAAAAAGGCAATCAGTATTTCCAAGTTGAAAGGAAATGCTTCTCAAATGACTGAATTTGAACAGTTAGACAGTGCAAGTGAAATCATCATGGCTGGAGTCAAAATAACCTTTTCCTTTGTGCACTTACACATCTTTGGGAAAAATTCAATAATGTACAGATTTAATTTTGTTTTTTTTTCTCAAACCAGGCCAATCTAACTAGATACTCTTCTTCGCAGTCTATCCTTAACATTGATAATGCAGAATGGCTCATCACTCACTCCTCCTTCTGCAGGTACCGTTCCCTCAGAGGGCATTGGTCACCATGGACTCCCACTGGATTGGTCCATGATTACGCTTAGCAAAGTGCTGTAGTACAAATGACTGCAGGGGTTTGCTGTTGTGTTCTGCAGTATGACTGACCAGGAAACTCCCACTCTTACCATATTCCATCAGGCATGTTGGAAGGAAATACAGGCTGATAATTAATGCATTTGGCTGTATTATGAATGCACTTCTGGAGCATCAAATCTTCAAGTTGGACTTCAACCCAGAGTTTCTGGCTCAGAGTTGGGAATATGACTCCTTCGCCATAAGACTTCCCTATAACTACCAATTAGTAAATGTGTCACTTTCCTCATTATTGATACACATGTCAGAAGGAAAATTGCCATCCACTGGTTCTTCTAATATAAAGTTATTTTCTGCTTCACTCATTTCCTCTATTTGTTTCTGATCTGGACAAATGTTCTCTTCCAACACAAAGTTATGAGCAGTAAGTATTAATCATATCAAACAACAACAGCAGCACTGAATAATCAAATAAGATGAGTAAGACAGGAAGTTAGGCGATGGTTTTTATTATCTCAAATTGCAGCAAATAACACCATGTAATGTTATATTACAGAAACAAGCCACCCAAACAAGACTGTGCTAATGTGCTCCTCCATGTGAACCACCTATTCTAATTCTATTCTCCTGTTTGTTGTCTATACACTACAATCCCACTTATTTCAATTCCACTCTCCTATTTCATATATTTGCACTATCCCACCTTGTCCAATTCCAATGTCCTGCTCACCCCTTATACCTTGTATTATCCCAGTTAGTCTCACTCTTCTCTCCTTCTCACTCTTCATAATCTGTAATTGTTAAAATATAACCAATGACAACTTTGTATTGGCTGTAATGTGACCAATGGTGACAAGCTGTAAGGGCAGCTGACCCAGTAACCCATAGAACCAATTACAGAATGATGTGATGGTCAGCTGACTTACTATAAATAAGAACCTGTTGGGAATTGTGGGGAACTCAGATTTGGCCATTACTTCCCAAAGTATTTTTATTAAACCCTTTCTTTGATAAGTTGGAGTAAGTTTTGTTATATTTTTGTTGTCCACAATTGAAGAGTTCCTTCTGAAGGAACAGTAATAACTTCCATTAGATTTCTAGTCAGACATTTGTTTGCAATTGCCAATTTTTGAGCAGCAAACAGAGAAATCACAGTGTCAAAAAAGTACGTTTGTAAGAAATGTATGGGTGTATTTTATAATCTCAAGGTCCTGGCGTTTAACACTGACTGTTAGCTGGACAAGTTGCAGAAGGTATTCTATATGGAAGGATAATCCTACAGGTCACTTTGACCTTGATTCATGAATTCTGATACATGTGCACAATGCATATATCTCTTCCCTAATTCCCTTGAATTTGTAAAACTCATTCTCCTATTTAAGCCCTTTGGTTCTTGTGTCTGGGACTGCCGTTACATTACATGAAGCAAAATGTGAATGAAGCTGGCATCAATTTACGTTGGGTGGGATTTTACAGCCCCCTGCTGGGCAAGCCAATAATCTTCTGTCAACCCAACCCAGTCCCCATATTATGGTAGGTGGGTGGGCACCAAAATTGGCAACCTGCCCACCATTTAAAACAAAATAATGGGCAATTGAATTTGCCACCCAGCTCCCATTTTTCCCCCACTGAGGACCAGGAGTCCTGCTGTCAGCCTGTTTTGCCCACCAGCAGCATGTTATCAGTATGGGGTGGGCTTTGTTTTAGTCTGTCAGTGCTGGCTGACTTCCTGCAGAAATAGGGTGGGGGTGGGGGGGTGGGTAGAGGAAATTCAACCGATTGTATCTGAGAACTCGGCACAATTCCTAGTCTGAGCTAAATGAATCAGAGTGACAGGAATTGCTTACATTGTACCCTTGCACAATGAAAAGTGATGTAAGAGTTGGTGGATAGAACAATAAGCAAAGGAAGTTTCTGTGTTATCACAGTTTATCCAGCGTTCTCGTTTGATTACATGTAATTTTTCTGCTGCCTTCCTGCCATGGCTAGAATCAATGTCTACAATTAATTGGTGCATAAATTGTTACTGAAGGTACTGATTCCGGAACATTCTCTGTTCCAGTGACAAATGTTTGATGCCCGTAGATTAATTTCATTTTTATTCGGAAGACAATTTGCTTTATGTAATAATTTATTGTACTTGCACCTTTTCTTGCTTTCCCTTGCTCATTCCAATTGACAGACAAAAAAGATCTTGAGGTCAGCCGAACAATGAATCCTTAAAGACTGGAAGTTTATCACAATTTCAAAGCAGCCATCTGCATTTCTTCCATCTAACGTTATGGATAGGATTTTCCAACTTGTCCTGCCAGTGGGATCTTCAGGTCTCGATGACAGCGATTTCCACCCCCCCACCCCCCACGTGTAGGCTTCCTGGCAGCAGACTGTAAACCGCGGGAAACCCTATTGACAGCAGCGGGACCAGAAGACCCCATTGCCAGCTTACACTGGGCCTCCTCTGGCTTGCCAAACACACCGCAGGTGCACACGGAAAACCCCACCCTATACTAAATATTTGATAGTTGATTAGTTCTTTCAGCAAGTTCTTTAATGTATAGTAACAGAAAAAAACCATTTGACCCATTTGATCTACATTACATTTTATCCAGTACAGGAGCCTCCTCTTGCCTTACTTCATATCCAACCTATCTACATAACTTGCTACATCTTTCTTCCTCATGTACTTGTGCAGTTTCCCTTTAAATGCATGTACGTTAATTAACTTTACTGCTCCTTATGGCACTAACACATCTTCACTTCTGCCTGAGTAAGGAAGTCTCTCTGAATTCATTATTGGTTTATCTAGCCACTATCTTGAGAAGAAATTAGATATAGTTGTAAGGGCTAACGGGATCAAGGGCTATGTGGGGAAAGGGGGGATCAGGATATTGAATTTGATGATCAAAGTGAATGGCACACCAGGTTTGAAGGGCTGAATGGCCTATTCCTGTTTCTGGTTTCAATGTTTCTATTATGGTCCCTCGTTTTGATCTCCCTTACAAGTGGAACCATTTTACATTTGGCTGGAATTCTTTGACCTTGCCCACAGCTGAGATTATCCAGTCCCACTTCAGTGGACCAAGATTTGGCTGAGTGCCAAATTCTCCACCTTCGCTGGCAACAGTAGCAGGTATACAAGACCAGAGAATTCAGGCCTATATCTACCACACTGAATCCCTTCATTATTTTAAATTATATTTCAAATTCTATCAGGTAACTTACCATTTTACCCTGTTCTGTTGAATCTGCTTTCACTGATTCATAGATGTTTACAGCATGGAAACAGGCCCTTTGGTCCAACTTGTCATGCCACCCCTTTTTATAACCCCAAGCTGGTCGCAATTGCCTGCGTTTGGCCCACATCCTTCTGTAGCCATCTTACTCATGTAATTGTCTAAATGCTTTTTAAGAGACTGAATTGTACCCGCCTGTACTACTACGTCTGGCAGCTTATTCCAGATATTCACCACGCTCTGTGTGAAAAAACTGTCCGTCTGGATCCTTTTGTACCTCCCCCCACCCTCCCTCACCTCAAAGCTATGCCCTCTAGTTTTAGACTCCCCTGCCTTTGGGAAAAGATATTGACTATCTGGCTGATCAATGCCCCTCATTATTTTATAGATCTCTATAAGATCACCCCTCAGCCTCCTTCGGTCCAGAGAAAAAAGTCCCAGTCTATCCAGCCTCTCCTTATGACTCAAACCATCAAGTCCCAGTAGCATCCTAGTAAATACTTTCTGCACTCTTTCTAGTTTAATAATATACTTCTTGTAATAGGGTGACCAGAACTGTACACAATATTCCAAGTGTGGCCTTTTATATTTTTCCACAATGTAACTATGTTGCTTTTCACAATGAACAGGTATTGACGCCATTTTGTCATCCAAAATGAGGTGGGCTGGCCATAATCCACCTTACAGTAAAGCAAACATGAAAATAATTGTCTGGATTTGGTATGTAACTTGTGAGTCTAGCTCTGAAATGATTCACTTTGAGGATGTTTGAAAAGAACAGGTAAGGCAGATCCATGTGCATTAACATTCAGGCTGCTGTTGATGTACAATGCATTTGACCTGAGAGTGCACAGTTTGTCTTTACTGGTTGCCCTGCGTATAAATGCAGCATCTTCCAGCAATCTCATCATTTGCATTACCAAGATGAATATAAAACAATGATCAAAATAAAATCTGTAACATCAGTTGAATCTCCTAATGCACTGTCGAATCATGACACTTCTTTGCCATCAAATTTAGTTATCTAAAATATCTTTTATAGTGATGATAAAAGTATTGTCTCAAATTATTGAGTTGTTATTTGCTGCCCTGAGCCATTTATCCTCTAGGCAAGACAGCATTGTTGTTGAAAGAATGACAAGAAACTATCACCAAGGAACATTAGTTGTTGCTGGGGCCTATTAGGAGGGAGAAATGCATTTCAGTAACACGTATAAATAATACGTATAATCACATGGGGTCTCATTATCTCTTTTCAGGTTTTTTTAGCTATCCTGTTGTAATTTCCCAGTTCAGGTGAAAAAACTGCAATCTGTCCCAGAAGCAGATAAATGTGACTTATATCATCAGATACTTGAAATACTCAATTCTGTTATTCAATACGAGCTCCACAACAGTTATTGTTACACATGTTATTAAGCTTCAGCAAATGGTCAGTAGTGTTCCAGATATTCCCCTATTGTTACTTCTAAGTCTCAGGTTCACACACCCCTGCCTGCATCGACACTGTCGAGATCGAACGGCAGACACAACACTGCTGTGAATCAAACAGGGAGCTGTCCTTAAAGGAAGTGCAGGACACCCAATTGCTCCCACAATGTTACAGCTCAGTACTTGACCTCCACTACTATTTGAACGCAACTCCTCACTGCAAACTGGGATTGCTATTTTTACCTTCAAATCTTATCACATGCAGCAACTTACTCATTTCCAGGGTCTGAAAAATTTTGAACTCACTCCCCCTCTTCCTAGTTTCCTTCATTTTATGATTATCAGGCTTTTAAAACACAACTTTAATATGAGCTAATCAGTCCTTACAAACAGATTTCAATCAATTTTACTGGTTTTGATCACAATGGGTCCTAATTCTTTCTCCTGGAGTCCAGGGCTAAAAGTAAATTAAAGCCATTAATTTCCTCAAAATGATCTGCTTTATCTTTGAATTTTGAACCACTTCACATCTGTTATAGTTCCTCTCACATAACAAAATAGCCCCAGTACACACTCCGAGCTACCTTTTACCTACAATTAGCCCTATTCCAGAGAAATGAGGCAAAAGGGATAAAAAAAGTCTTAACCAAGTTATCATTGATTAGCAGCAATGCTTCGGTGATTCACCACATGTTCCATTCTTGTCAGCTTTGTCGCCTAGATTTGCTCTGAGGCTTTTCTTTCACAGTCATCAGGACCTGAATGCAGTGTTAGCTGGAGTCCTGAGCAAGTGCTGCTTGCCAAGTCAAACCTGTTGTGAATCCACCTTGGGCCAGAAGAGACCCATTGAGGTAAGTGGTTTATTTTTTATTAGGTTTGTCTGTGGGCTAGAAGGAGTAGGAATGTTTATACTGAGCCTTGCTCAAGCTCAGGGTACAGCGGTCCAATTGATCTTGACACAGTCAAGCTGCTTCGAGAGACCTGTAATACGTGGCCCTACAAATCCATACTGTCCTGTTTGAAGATTTAGTCACAAGGTTGCATCAGAACAATCTGGAAAAACCTGGCAGAAAAAGTCATGGTTGCATAATCCACCAATGCACTAAACCTGGAATTAGGTGAGGATAAGTTTGATGGTCTGAAGTTTGCAACATTGCTGCCAACATTGTGCTTGAGTTAGTTGTATCCAATGCATCTCTAGCATTTCACTGTAAATCTGGTACAGCATCAAAGTGTAATGTACAGCACTGCACAAATCCTCATGTACTTTCCAAATGCAGACATACACAAGTTTTAAAGGGACACTGTATGTTGCTGTCAAGGCAAGACATGCACTCCATGGCACATTATGCGAGTCAAACAGCAAAAAATTAGCATGTTGCATGGCCACAGACTCATTTGAGTTGGATGCATCCTTGGCACTTGAAGGACACACATCCTCAGCAGAACTATCCCTGCTGCCTAGAGTTCCGTGGCAGGATCAGAAAGTTGGAGTAACTCCTGTCTGCTGCAATGTGCAACGAACATAACAAATGACCCTCCATTCTACACATTCCACTCCCCCCTCTCACAGTCACCATCCCTCCCCCTATTATTAGCATCTTCAGCTCTCCCCCCAGAATTCCAACATTTCAGCCCAGCTCTACAATGGTAAGAATCAACTTAAATATTTTACTGATGTGTGAGTCAAAAACCTCATCCATTGTGAAAATCATAGAGTTAAATATTAGAACCAGCCTGGCTTTGCGTGAGTAAAAACCTTGTTTGGAGTGGATTTTGCTGTCGGTGATAAAGTAATGGTGCTCACTGCTGTGTAGAAAGCTGCCCACAATGATCTTGTAATCTTTGTGGTATGGATTCTACCTTTAATTTCATTCCAGCCACAGCTAGAGGGGTTTTCTACTGACATCATCAAGTAGACTAAGCAACCAATCACATTTAAGAAATTTCACAGACTGCAAACCGGGAAGTAAAATGTACAGATTCGCCCTCATTTTTTAATCATTTTACAGAGAATCAAATATTGATTGGGATTTACAGATGGGAGAAAGACAGAAGCTCAAACATTAAAAGAATTTGTTTTTAAATTGATGGTTCCATCATCAAGGAGACATGTTCTTGTTTCCCAAATATAAAACTAAATTTCAGGGCCAGAGAAGTATTTTTTAGCAGTAATTATGACTTGCGCTGTTAAAACATTGCATTCAATGAGACTTGAATTTTTCAAGGGTTTTTTAACGACAAGATAGACATTAAAAAGTGGAAGCTCACATTAAGTAAGCAATTTCTAAGATTTCTATCTGTGAGGACTTCAGCAGCAAAAGACGTAGGAATCACTGACAGCAACTTGTGGGTTCCACGCTTATTGAATTTGTACAAACACCATGTTTCTGACAATGCAAGCATTATTTTTAACTGTCCAGTTTTCATCAGTGGGTAGGACTAAAATCAACCTCATACATTTAAGGGATCTGTAAACATCTAATCTGTGAAAGGTCGTTTTCAAAATCCAATGTCATTTGACACACAATGGATAATATTTGGAAGGAAACAGTAAAAAAAAGACACAGTTCAGATCTGAAAAATGTTTTCTCATGTATAATGTCAATATCAATATCCCGCCTCTTGCTGCTAAGAAGAATGGGTTTCTTCTTGAATGACTGATTCTTGTGTTAATGGTGCTTCCACACTAGTCTTAGAGAGGGAATGACAGAATATTGTTTTATTGGTGGTGAGAAAGTGGCAATGATAGGGGGAACTTAGAGGTGATAGCATTCTGACAGTATTGCTCTTATCCTTGTCAATAGCAGAGGGCACGGGGGCTGGGAAGGTTTTTTTTACATAAACCAGGTGAGTTGCTACAGTGCATCCAATGGATAGTACATGCTGCAATAACGTGCCACAGAGGGCAGATACAAGTTCTAAAAGCAGGGATACTGATTAAGGCAAAAGCTTCTTCACTGTTGTTGTAGCTTTGCCATCCAGACAAATGGTGAAGTTCACATCATAAACTATGTGGATAATGCTTAGGCTTTTAAGGATCTTTAGACAAGCCACTCATTGTACAGAACCCAGCTTCATGCATGCCCTTCCAGCCAGCACATTAGCTTCTTTTAAACACGATGTGCATTGAATCAAATTGACACTGGTATCTTCGGCCTCAGGAGGAGTCTGAGTGTTAATTATCCAGTCAACATTTTTAGGATGGTGGCGGACAATTGTACAATGTTGATTGATATATGTGATTCTAGGATGACAATGTCAAGCTGTTACTTGACAGGTCTGGCTGAAAGCTCTTCCAAATTGGATATTAGTCCTTGCATGTTAATGAGGAGAACCTCGCTGGGTTGATTGGGTCTTGATTAATGGGTTATAGCAAAAAGATCTATCCAATTATTTTTCCCTCGTTTTTGTACTTTGTAGTAATTGTTAACAAATGGTTTGGCTTGCCAAGCTACCTCACAGGGCATTAAGAGCCATCCACGGACTGAAGTCAAATGTAGGCCAAATCAGAGGATGACAAGTGCACTTTGCTAAAGGACATTAATGAACTGGTTGGATTCCTACCAAAACAAAATGGCAGCCTTCGGGCTAATCACCCTGACATTACCTCACAAATGACCAAATTTAGTTTTACAATCTGGGGACAATTTTCCCATCCCACTGCACTGCTTTTGTAGCGCACCAGGCCAGGAGACTCTAGCAGAGGCCATTTCGCAGGCTCCCCTCCAGGTGCCACGGCCTCCACACGTCGCTGGCAGTTGGATTTCCGGCACCATCAGCTCCAGGCCTGAAATTGGCATATAGCTGAATAAATTATTTGAGTTCTAATTTTAATACCATTTGAATATTATTAGTGGGCCTGGAAATGAAGTCTCCAAGCCAGTTAGTGCCTACCACCCACCACCCGCCTGCTCCACTGGCAGGAGTAGTTCACTTCAGCAGGGTTTAGATAGCTCCCCACTTGTTGGCCCCACACTGCTGCATGCAGGGAGAGGCCATCCCAGAGGGTCATGCTCCAGGGATGGTGCGCATTGTCACCTTGGCAGTGCCAGCGTGGGCCCTCTGGTACTGCCCAAGGGGCAAAATACCAACCCCTCTGGGCACATGCAGTGCCCAGGGGATGGGGCCTGATGAGGACAGAGTATCTGTGGAGTGGTCGGTGGGGGTGGGGGAGTCCCACCTCCACTCTGTATTTGGGCTGGCAGACAGAGAGAATGAGGCTAGCAATCAGGGCTACCTATTGGGATGGGGGTTTTAGGCTGCTGCAGGGTTGGGGCTGTGGGGGGAGGAGGGGGACAGATTGAGGCGGGCCATGGCGGGGGAGGGGCAATGCTGGCCTGAACATGTTTGGGCAGCCAGTGATTGGGCCAAGGCGGGAAAGAACAGGGTAACAATGGGGTAACATGGCCAGCGATGCTGGCCAATCCTGTGACCCCCACAATCAGAAAGCCAGCAGCGTGGGGCCATTGCGCACGTGCTAATCTCAGCACTGACAGATCAGTGCATGCGTAGTGGTCTGTTCAGCGCTGTGCCGCTGGCCTCACCAATGGGGTCAGGCCCCACCCACTGATTTTTTAACATGGTTCACGCTGGTGCACTCTGTAGTGCCCAGAGTGTGAGAGATAGGTTTTGAAAGCCCTGCTGAGAAGAAAGAGGGACTTCCTTAAGTTATGATGTGAATTTAACACAGAATTTTTTGGGAGAGTTGCCCCCACCCCCATGACTCTGTTTGCTAGTTCAGTCCTATGAATATTATACCTTTTATGTTAGCATTTTCAGTTGGATATGCTGAGATTCATCATGGATTAAGAGAGTCAAAAATCTACAGAAACAAATCTACGGTGTCACATGGACTTACCAAACTTGTAAAGATTTCATGACAGCACATCTCAAGATGAGCACTGAAGTAATTTAGAAAGATCCATATATGTGATAGTTGCCATCATGTATATGAAATGAAGTCAATTGTTTCTCCATGAAAACTAACTTCCAGGATGCATGTTTTCCTCATTTCAATGGTCTTGCAGAAGAGATAAGCCTACCTTGAGTCAAGCACTCACAGTTCTCACAGATGCCCAATGTTTAACTCTCAAAAGGAATCAGTGGACATGCTGAGAAAGTACCCGATATTAGGAGAATGCACATATTAATCAAAGATTGGTCAGTTGGCTATCCTGACAGTTCCACATGCTGACTCTCATGCACTTCTGCACAAATATCAGTGGACGTGGCAGATCCTGGGAGCTGAAACTGAACTGGATGTGCTGGACTCAGATGTAGAGGCCTCTGGATTCAGAGAAAAGGGGAGTCTTGAGTCTGTACAATCACAGTCAGCCAGCACAGCTACTTCCATTAGGGAACCTGTGAAGAATTGGGTAGACGTTCCATATCACATTAGCACAACAGGTTCAAGGGAAAGGCCTTTGTCAAATCACACTGACAATATTCACCATGCATGAATAAACATGAGTTATTATTTATGCAAGAGTGTTTATATTTCAGTAGTATACCATGTGACTATTGCAAAAGGGCATGAAAGGTCAGGGATCAGTGTTGGAACTACAATTGTTTACGATTTACATAGATGATTTGGAGTTGGGGACCAAGTGTAGTGTGTCAAAATTCGCAGAGGGCACTAAGATTAGTGGCAGAGCAAAGTGGACAGAGGATGCTGAAAGTCTACAAAGAGATATAGATAGTCTACATGAGTACAGGGGGTTTGGCAGATGGAGTACAATGTTGGTAAATGTGAGGTCATCCATTTTGGTAGGAATAATTATTTAAATGGTAAAAAATTGCAGCATGCTGCTGTGCAGAGAGACCTGGGTGTCCTTGTGCAAGAATCATAAGGAGTTGGTTTGCAGGTGCAGCAGATAATTAAAAAGGCAAATGGAATTTTGTCCTTCATTGCTGGAGGGATGGAGTTTAAAAACTGTGAGATTATGTTGCAGCTGTATAAGGTGCTGGTGAGGCCACACCTGGAGTACAGTGTACCATTTTGGTCTCCTTACTTGAGAAAGGATATACTGGCACTGGAGAGAATGCAGAGGAGATTCACTAGGTTGATTCTGGAGTTGAGAGGTTGGCTTATGAGGAGAGATTGAGTAGACTGAGGCTATACTCATTGGAATTCAGAAGAATGAGGGGAGATCTTTTAGAAACATATAAGATAGAAGCACGGAAGTTGTTTCCACTGGCAGGTGAAACTAGAACTAGGGGGCATAGCCTCAAAATAAGGGAAAGCAGATTTAGGACTGAGTTGAGGAGGAAGTCCTTCACATAAAGCATTGTTAATCTATGGAATTCTCTGCCTAGTGAAGCAGTTGAGGCTACCTTATTGAATGTTTTTAAGGCAAGGATAGATACATTTTTGAACAGTAAATGAATTCAGAGTTATGGTGAGCGGGTGGCTAAGTGGAGCTGAGTCCACAGAAAGATCAGCCATAATTTTATTAAATGGCGGAGCAGGCTCGAGGGGCCAGATGGCCTACTCCTGCTCCTAGTTCTTATGTTCTTATGACAAGGGGAGATTATACAGAAGGCACAAAGACACATGTGGCACAAAAACAGAAAATCTTGGACAAACTCAGCACGTCTGGCAGCATTTATGGAGAGAAAAATGGAGTTAACTTTGAGTCTGTATGACTCTTCTTTAGATGCTGCCAGATCTGCTGAGCTTTTCCTAGTATTTTCTGATTTATTTCCAGCATCTGCTGTACTTCGCTTTTGTTTTAGACATATGTGGGATGATGGGTTTTAAAGTGACAACTTTTTGTTCCTATTAAGAGGAAAGATGTGTCGTGTTGTTGCATCTATATTTCTTGCTACACCAGGGGTTACATGGCCAAGATATTATGGTCCTGCCAGGGTGTATCTCCCTCCAGTGGATGTGGTGAGTCATTTAAATTCTGTTTAGTTTGGAAGGACTGTCATATCCTGCCAGGTTGGAGCGGCCATAAAGTCTTGACCCATTTCTAATTCTTCATTGTCCCTTTCAGCCGGCACTTAGCTGCAGATTAGTCTTTGTCTATAGTGAGACCTACCTGCAGAGTGTACATGCTGGACAATTATCATTGCTGAGGGAACTATACTGTTGGCCTTCCTTATTGGTCCAGATATGTAAACAATTCTGCAGAAGCTCGATCATACGATGAAAGATCATTCATTTAGCTGCTGTGCCACACTGAACCTATGCTTTGTCTCTGTACATCAGTAGTACAAAGGCTTTAATGACTACATTGGTGCCCTTCACTTCCAGGCATCCACACTTCTAATCCTTTGAATTAAAGGGCAAGAATTCCTTTAAAATTAAGACATGATGTAAGCTCCCTTGGCAACACAATTATGCACTAATGGTCGTATACAACAGCATACTGATTCAGTAACAGCCCTCATAGCACATGAATGACCTCGTGCTGTGCACAGGAATCTGAATGGCAACAAAAATGTAGCTACTGACTTCAGACTCCACACATTTGGGAAAACTAGCTGATGAATTCTGTCAGTGCTACTTGTCCATTGAAAAATAAATGAAATTGTTGGCCCATTGAATGGAGGTAAATGTTGCCTCTATGATAGATCTGTGTGCAGCAAACTTGCTGACACCACAGATATCACATCTCTTGCCTGGAATGATCATGGATCATAAAGACAATCAGGCCATGTTGACTTTTGTTGCTACCTGCAATGCTATCCTTACATTTGAGATGGTCTGCGTCATAAAGTTGATGTATATTCATTACTTTTAGTCTCGGTCAACTGCAGCAGTGCTCCTCAATCATGCCGAGTGGCTCCAATTGGGCTGTACATCTGATGCATCAGATACCAGCAATCAGACCTGACCAAATCAAACTAAACCAAAGCTGTTGTTACAGCACTGGTTAAGAATGAGCATTCTCAATACATTACATGTGTGAAATGGGAAGATCGCAGGATTGTCTGGGTTAGATTTAAATCACAATTAAATTGGCATGAGAACTTCAATAATACCACTGTGGAGATCCATCACTGAAACACTACCAAGCACTTAGGTACAGGAGCTTTTTTTTACGTTTATAATAAAATCACGTAAAATATGTGTACTCCAGAATTGGGATGTCTTTCAAATGCAGAAAATAAATAGAGTAAAGCCTAAATTAATTTTCAGGTTCATACTGAACCGTGCTGTTAAATTGTAATCTTTGCTCACTTTAAATCCACATTTCAAACCTTATCACTTTAAAAATAAATGAATAACACACTTGTCTGAGAGTACAATGGAAATTTGACATCATCAGTGCAGAATAACTATCATGTGATATGCACCACAGGCATAATCAGTAAATGATTTTGCAATTGTGACACTAAATTATCGAGAAATTAGGATCCCGGGGGAAGACAGTGCAGGCTGGAAACAGAACATGCCGCTGACCGTGACTCATGGGTCAACCTAGCTTTTAAACAAGTAGTACTTTAGCTGAATATGCTCTTTATCTGTTGTCATGATCATATATGTCTAATTATTTAATATAATTCTGCAGTTTAACAAGGAGATGAGTGTTAACATATTTAGAGCAATGCACATTCCTACCTGATATGGACATTATTCATTTCAAGGTGCTCAGTGCAGCCTGTTTTCACATGTCACTTTACTAAAATCTACTCATAAATAAAAAATAATGCTTCAAACACAGCCACTTTCCTTTTCAGGGATCTTATCCAAGAAGCCATTTTCTCTGGATTTCTACTCTGCAGACACGTCTTTTAAAGGTCAATTGTACTTTAAGATGGCATTTATATCAGATTTAGCTCTTTGTCTGAAAAACATACTCCAATCACTGAACAAACTTGTCAAAATTCATCTCAAATGCCATTCAGTGCTTCTTGCACTTATCCCCCCACCCCCGAATGGATGAACAAAAAAAAAATTTGTAAGAAACTAGAACTAGGAGGCATAGCCTCAAAATAAAGGGGAACAGATTTAGGACTGAGTTGAGGAGGAAAACCTTCACCCAAAGGGTTGTGAATCTGTGAAATTCCGCGCCCAGTGAAGCAGTTACTGGCTACCTTGTTGAATGTTTTACAGGCAAAGGTAGATTTCTGAATAGTAAAGGAATTAAGGGTTATGGTGAGCGGGCGGGTAAGTGGAGCTGAGTCCACGAAAAGATCAGCCATGATCTTATTGAATGGCACAGTAGGCTCGAGGGGCCAGATGGCCTACTACTGCTCCTAGTTCTTATGTTTTTATGTTGCTTTAGTATGAAACTTAGTAAATTTTACCCATTGTTTTCAGACTCCAACCCTCTCCCACCACCAGTTTCAAATTGTATTTATTATAAACAATACAGTTATAAAAACTCTTCCATGCTGAAAAAGAAAAGCCTGCAATGTGTTATTCTGACAAGGGAGCACTTTGTACTTCTCATACATAGGTCTGACTTGGCAAATGCATCTGCCACATCAATCCTTTCTGTACCATGGCAGGATAGTCACCTTTTCCCGGACAATGTAACAAATACGAAAAAAAATCAAATGACTGTCAGAACATGGAGAGAATTTTATTACATCACCAAGTTTGGCATTCCATTGCATATGCATCCAATTTTAACACATGCGGAGAAATTACTCCAGTGAGGTATTTACTGCCAGCTCTTAAAATATGCCAACTGTTACTTGGGATTTTCTTGGACGAAATACACAACAAACTCTATTCTCACAACACCTCACTCCACAGCTGAACATCTCAAAGCTTATTCCCTCCAGGAAGGTTTGGAAATCTGCATTGTTATTGAGAAAAGGAAGTGTACAATAAATTCTTGTTTTATTTACTCCATTGACAGTAGATGCAACTATATTTGATCACTCATCTGATTGTCAGCAGACTTTATACCCACCGGTCCCATCAGTACAAGCAATTTCAGCTATGTAATTGTGCATCTGCTGAAACGCTGCAGCTGTTCTGCTATAATAGGTTAGTACAGTATTATCTACAGTACTTAATATCGGAGTCTTTTCCCTGCTAAAATAAAAGACTTCACAGTCAAATAACTTTTATTGTCATTTTATAAATGGTTTCTTATATACTTCTTAGAGACTGTCCATTTCAAAACTCATTAGGTAGCAAGTAACAACATTTCCTTATGGATGAGTTTCATTGCAAATTCCGCAGAAATTGTTTCTTAAAAAAAATCATCTACATGAATTGCAAGATGACATTTTGAAATTCAGCCTCGAAAAGCCCATCAATATCCTCACAGGGTTAAACTAAATGCAAAACCAATATTATTAAGTGTAGTCAGGTGAAGATGCCACTGGTTATATTTGTGATTTGTAAATGAGGAACTGCTTTCACCAGGCTGCATATCAGAGCTACTGCAGTACCCTGCTGAAGCATAAGTTCTAGAACCTAGAAGAACAAGACAAAGAAACGGAACACACATTCTCCCAGATGTGGTAAGCGGAATTACATGTTATTTAAGCCTTATCCCAATTTATAAAGGCTTTGTATTTAATGAGTTTTTTCCCTCAACTCAGAAGAACTGAGATTAAAGAGGATGTAGATAATATTAAGCCGTTCATTTATTTTTGATAATTTCAGAAACTATAAAGGATCTTTACCTCTTGACATTTTATCTGAGTTTAATTACTAGAAATAAACTGAGCTTTAATAATTATTTGATTTAACCCCAACACTCATTATGAAACACAAAAGGAAGATGTCTGTACAAACATTGCGGTAACATTTCTGCATGGGTTTTCCTGATCTCCAGTTAGAACTTCAGCAAAAGATGAAAAGATCCCTTGACACAATGTCCAAAATGGGCTTTCTCCAGAGTTTCTGTCAATCTGATGACCACCTTATAGCGAAAGATCAAGAGTACCTTGGCAGAAATTACTGGTGACCTTTAATACCAAATAAAGCTATTTCGGTTACAGCAGAGGGAATGAGTCACTGAAAGGAAACTGAATAGAATGGCCAATCTGCTACCCTTGGTTTTATATCCCTGGCAAATTTTATCCCCCTCCCACAACCCTCTCATAAAGTTGCTCAGGTACACTGACAGTGATGTGTTCATGATTACTGTCTGCAGACCAGGAGTCTCCGAACACAGTCTCTCAAGAGACTTTCATCCATCTGCCAGATTACTAAAGTACATATTTAAAAGGTGCTTTTAAAGTAGCACATAATAAAATCAAAGCCTGTATTAGATTAAAAAGTCATTGGTTTGTGGATCCAAAATTGCTGGAAGGACAGAAAGCATTAGAGTAATGGTGAATGGTTGTTTTACAGATTAGAGGGAGATTTGCAGCAACAGCCCCCCTCCCCTTCCCTTCCACATACATTATATTAATAACCTGTAGTTCAGTATGCGTGGCACAAGTTCCAGGTTTGTAGGCGACAAAACGAGACACATGAATGTTTAAAATGGGAAGCTACATGGCAGATTAAATTTAATGCATAAAAGTGTAAAATAATTTTTACGTTATGTAAATTGTAGATCTGTTCAAAATCATGAACAGTTTTGATAAATTAAATCAAGAAGAACCTGTTTCCAGATGACCTTTTGCAAGCAAAGAATAGAAACTTAAAATAGTTGGCAAAATAAAGAGGCAGCACGAGACAGGAAAGGGTGATAGAAAGAGATTCAATGTTCAAGTTCAAAACGGAATTGGCTAAATACTTGAAAGGGAAATTTTGCAGGGCTTTAGGGAAAGAACAGGGCAGTAAGATTTATTGGATAACTTTAGGATTGAGAGCCTCCTGTACTGTATCAATCTATGACTCTACTGCATCACAACCAAGGCACTTTTCATCCAAATTCACTAATTAACCACAGGCAAGACTAATACATCACTCCAAAGAGTCTCTCATCATCATCTTCCATATTAAATGACACATGGATCACTGGAATGCACTGCAAAAAAGGTTTTGATGTTCCATCAACCAACTTTTTGAAAAATGATTTGGACAGGCATTGATTTGTTAATGGGGTTCCAAGTTGAGACCGAGAAGAACTCATTCTTTTCGGTAGCGAGTGGTTCAAATGTGCCGCACTGAGATGCCAGGGAGAGGCGGGAAGAAATATTTGCCGAGGCCAGTGGGCTGGGCACAAAAAAATAGATTTGGGAATTTTAGAGATTTTGCTCGATTCCCTTTGGATGTCAAGAATAACAGCTTTCTCTCTAGGGTTTAAATGGATAGGGGTGTGTAATATGGTGCACTGCAACAGATTTCATGGCCATCATACTTTTTTCATTTCATGCTCTCTTATGTTGTTATCAGCCATCCTGCTAGACTACAGGGGATTTAATTAATTCCCGACTAGCAATTGGATACCAAAAACTTATTCACCAGGTGGGAGTTTTCTTTGCCGCTGAGTTTCGAGTAGCAAAGCAATTATAAATTATCACTTCAGATTAAGTTGAAACGAACATTAATTTACAACGTGCCACGTCTAAACTGATTCCCGCGTGAAAGCTGTTCCAGAAGTGTGTCTGCTTCAGGCTGGGTCCAGTCAGAGCGGAATATCCACCCAAAATGGTACTGACACAGATGAGTGTCAAGACTGCTCTAACTTGTAATTATTACCCAGAAATAACGTCAATATTTCTTTTGGGTTGCGTATTTAATAGAACACTGTCATCATGGAAATGTTCTTTGAAGACAAATGGAAAAGCTCTTCTACACATGTCCAACATTTCATTTCCTGTTCTAACTTAAATTATGCTCTTCATTACATTTTGCATCAGAGTTCTAATGAAAAATCTGTGGATAATTAGTAACAGGATTGTTTTGGAAGTCTGGAGATTTGATTACAGGATAGCCCAAATTGTTCTAATATTTCTTCCATTGCCCTTGCATCCTCATTCATAGCTTTTGTGGCACTTTTCAAGGTTAGGCTTGCTTTGTTGAAGCAGAGGTTTGTAACTAAACAGAAGATTTAGCATGTTTCAATCATCTGTCTGGGTACTGAAATTACATTGTAATGATGTGACTCATATTCCTTCTTCTCTTTCCCAAAAATCAATACTTGATTACCTCTGTCTACATTGTCTTTTGGAGGCTCTGATACTATTCTGAGATCATGGGCAGGATTTTTTGGCTATTCTTCCAGTCCTGCCAATGGTGACATCCTCTCCCCACCCCCAAAAACCGGGAAACCCATTGACTGTGCTGTGACTGGATGATAGTCGGCCAGCTCGTTCATCATAAAACACTCCCCAGGGTGGAGGGTAGATGTGAAAAATCCCACCCTACACTTGTTTTTCCTCCTTGGGATGTGGACACAGCTGGCAAGGCCAACATATGCTGCTCATCCCTAATTCTCCTTGAATGCAGAAGCTTTCTAGGCCGCTTCAGAGGGCACTTAAGAGTCACCCACATTGCTGTGGGTCTGAGAGCACATAAAGGTCAGATTTCCTTCCCTAAAAGACATTAGTGAATTGGATGGGTTTTGTCAATCATCAAGGATGGTTGTCATGGTCACAGTTACTAAGATTGGCTTTATATTCCAAGTTTGCTAATTTACTTTAAATTCCTGCTCTGGTGGGATTTGAACCCATAGCTGGGCCTCTACATTACTTACTCTGTGACATTACCATACTGCCACTGTCCAGGTATGGAGGAGCTACAGCTATGTGGGTAGGTTGGAGAGACTGGGATTATTCACCTTAGAGAAGGTTATGAGAAAGTTTGATGGTAGTTTTCAAAATTGAGTGATGAGTGGTCTGGACAGAGTGAATATGGAGAAACATTCCCCACTGAAGACTGATTTGAGGTGATAGTCCACTGAAGTTATAACTACACCACTGTCTCTCCCTAATTACTCTCATAGTTAAGCTTTGCTTCAGTTCTATATGGTAACAATGGAATCTTACAAGGTATTTGTGAACTGTTATGGTCTATAAATAGAAGAATTGTTTCCATTCAGCATTGATGGCTGGCAGTCTTGAAGGTGGTGGTAACTAGGTGATGGTAGTGCCTGTGAAATTGGGTTTCTGAGTGTTGTTCTGCACAAACAAATTGGACTTGTGCAGTAACTGTTCTTACTTTAAGACTGAATAGTGTGGTAATTGGTGTGAAACAGTGAGTGTTGTTGTGGACCTAGTCTATCGCTGATGTCTACAGTAATTAGCTGCTTCTTAATAAGTTTTAACTGGCAGTGAGAATTTCTCCATAGAGTGATGACATCATGTGTACAAATCCAGAGAACATGACTTATTTCAATATATCAGCATTTAAAAAAAACAAAATGGTGGTGATTAGATAAGGAAAGTAATTGCATTAAACTCAATATAAATGATCAAACTCTAAAGCTGGTTAGGAAGAAATTGACAATAAATCCAGAAAGGATGCATTTTTATTTCTGTGGAACTTTTCTGAGTCTAATATTGATAGAAATACTATGCCATGCCTCGACTAAATCGCACAACACCAGGTTAAAGTCCAACGGGTTTATTTGGAATCACGAGCTTTTGGAGTGCTGCTCCTTCATCAGATGAGTCACTCGAAAGCTCGTTATTCCAAATAAACCTGTTGGACTTTAATCTGGTGTTGTGAGACTTCTTACTGTGCCCACCTCAGTCCAATGCCGGCATCTCCGCAGCAAATAAATCTCAACATTTTATATTAATTTTCATTTAGTATATTATTTTCTATTGCAATATCTATTTCCTTCTGTCATTTGACCAAGCTATCAACGACAATCACTTCACACTATCCATGTAATAACTCAAGAAGTTATTTACAGGATGCAGAGTAAAACCACCGCCACAGTGGTGTACACATGCTTTTCTTTGCCTGGAACAAGTAGTTCAGCAGGCCCAGTCCTGGACCTGCCTTATAAAAGGCTCAGGTAATGAGATCCAACTGGGCAAGCCATTGCCTGTTACCAGGGGGATCATACTCAACAAGCCCCACAAGGTGATCAGTCAATGATTCCCCATGGATCTCATGGGTGTTATCACAGTCCACTAACTGCATTCAGCATGAAGAAGGCCATTAGGCCATAAGATATAGGGGAAGAATTTGGCCATTTGGCCCATCGAGCCTGCTCTGCCATTCAATCTTGGCTGATAAGTTTCTTAACCCCATTCTTTCACTTTTCCCCATAACCTTGATCCCTTTACCAATCAAGAGCCTATCTATCTCTGTCTTAAATGCACTCAATGCATTGGCCTCCACAGTGTTCTGTGGCAATGAATTTCATGATTCACCACCCTCAGGCTGATGGTCGACCCTTTACTCTGATGTTGTGCCCCTTCCGTATTCTGTAATTTTCAATTTGATCCCCTCTCATTGTTCTAAACTTCACTGAATATGGACCCAGAGTCCTCAAATGCTTCTCACACGTCAAGCGTTTCATTCCCGGGAACATTCTCATGAACCCTCTCCAAGGCCAGCTTATCCTTCCTCAGATCTTGGGGCCCAAAATTGCTCACAATATTCTATATGTGGTCTCACATTACTCACAAACAAAGTTATTTCAATAAGATGTTAAAATGACTGTCAAACATAAGTAAATATGAAGCTTTTGTTCTGTGATAATTAGCATTTTAATAAAATATTTATTGTGCTAATTTAAATTACTTCCAAATAGATACATGTTTTAAATGCAAGGTCACTAGTTCTCTCTGGTCCAAACCTAGAACCTTATAAATCAGGCGATGTCGAATTCTGAAGTAGCTCATGTCCAACCCTCCCTGCCTGACCCCATTTCATTTGTGGCTCAGGGTTCAAGATGAGCGAGATAGGGTTCACCACTATGATGGGCAATTAAAGTATTAGGATTAAACTGTTCAGACAGTGCTACTGTAATTTATATAGTCGTATTAAAAGAAAATGACAGATACTCTGTATGAAATTGGAGGCTGGAAATATGAAACAATTTTATTTCTGCTGAAGGTTTGATAGATAGCTCTTTTAATGCATTCAGCTCAAAATGAGAACACTGTAATTAACTAAAGAATCCCTTAATCAAGCTCAATTAATGGTTCTTATTTTTAATTTTAAAATGAAGTAACCTGGTTTGCAATTCGATGACTCTTCTGGCCATAAAATTATCCCATTTTGAAACACTAATAAGATGTTTTGAGGCACGTGAGGAATCAATGAACTGACCATTTAAGATAGAAATATTACCAATCATTGGAACACAAATTCACTCTTGTGTCATCTTACTGACAATCACATAGGAACAAAGAGATAAAGCCAGAGAAAAAAAAACCAAAGTATTCAAACTAGTGACAATGATTTTGCAAGAATTGAATCACACTAGAATTGCTTGAAAGAAAAAGCAGGGCCAAGCAACAATAGGAGACCCATTAATAATTGCTCTGTTATTTCCAAGTCTAAACAGGTTGTCAGATGGATCAATTTCTCATCAGTGTTTTTTTTCCAACTGTAGGGGTAATAAATGTTTTAACATTGTTACAATTGCCATTTACAGTTAAGTCTGCCTAATGTTATATTTTACTGGAACTTCTCTTATAAACACTTGCAAACACATTTTTTCTTCATAACTGAATCATGAACAATCAACGTCTTCAAGTTTTGCCAGACTAACCAAAGTTTTCAATCAAGCAAAAAGCATCAAGTCCTGAAAGGCATCATTAACTGCTAATTCAACCTTATCTTTTTGCTTATTAAAAAAAAGTGGACTTTGTGGAAATAAAAGAGGGATGCTACAGGTCACACAAGTTGGCTACAGCTTCTGGAAATTTCCTACAGCATTACAGGACAAAAGTTCAACCCTGCAATTCTGCAAAATGTTGCTTCAGCTAGTTGTATCCACCTGAACTATAACTCCTCCACGAAGGAACCCTCACTGACTTTGGACTCTGATAATCAGATTAATTGCTATCCATATCTATTGTGTCATAGTCATGGAGTCAAATAGCACAGAAATAGGCCCTTTTTCAGCACAGAAAGAGGCCCTTCATCCCATCATGTCTGCACCAGCCATCAAGCACCTACCTATTCTGATCCCACTTTCCAGGACTTGGTCCGTAGCCTTGTATACTATGACATTTCAGCACTCATCCAAGTGTTTCTTAAATGTTTTAAGGTTTCTGCTTCTGCCACCCATTCAGGCAGAGAGTTCCAGATTCCCACCATCTTCTGGGTAAAAGCACCTTTCCTCAAATCCCCTTGAAATATCCATTATGCATATATATTATTTATCATTAGTGTCACAAGTAAGCTTATATTAACACTGCAATGAAGTTACTGTGAAAATCACCTACTTGCCATACTCCGATGCCTGAATTGACAAAAAAATGACGTAATTCATGATTTCTTTCAGTGGGAGTTCGGACTCAAATCTCCTACACTCTGTGCAATGCAGAGGTCACAATCATGAATATCACTAAAAGCTCAGAGGGGCGGGGCCTATTCACGCCATAGTCTGACAGTTTCGGAACTCTGCGCATGCGCAGTGGCCCCAATATGTCAGATTGCAGTTTGCTGGCCAACAACCTGGACCCCCTGCAGTGCTGTCCCTCCAAACTGCTATGGCCTAATGGCAGCTGGAACAAGCATCTCTGAGTCAGCCCTGACCTGCAGCCTCCCACCCAGGCAGTGGCGATCCCATCCCATCCCCAAGCAGTGACCGGCCAGAAACCCCCAACCCTCCCCAGAGGAGGCAGACCACCCCACCCCCACTGATCATCTCCTTGGCCCTGCCCACAATAGGCCTCCGTCCTTTGGGCCCACCCCTATGACATGCCTCCTTGGGACCACCCTCTTGGTACTGCCCGATGTCCGATGGGAAGTGCCAAGGTGCCTCCTGGGAAGGGCAGTTTGGCCCTTGGGCAGTGCCGGGGCCACAGGATGGCACTGCCAGGGTGCCCATGCCGGGGGGCACGAACCTCCCACTTTCCAACCCATAGGGGGCCCCGGTTACCTCCCCTTCACTCCGGTGGGATCTCTCACTAGTTCGCTGCAAATGGGGAGCAACACTAAACCTGGCCCGAGTGAAATACTCCTGGCGGTGTGGGGATACTATCAGGCCCGGAGAATTCCATGCTGGGCCTGACAATGACATTTAAAATATATTAAAAACAGATTTAAATCACTTACCTTGTTTCCCACTGGTTTCCAGCGCGGTCCTAACTGCACCTGCTCCCCGGCTATGGGAGATGTGCATGCATCAGGAACGCATGCGTGAATCTCGCAAAATGGCCAACGTGCCATTTTGGCCAAAATGCCAAGAAACATTTGACATTTGTTGCCAAATGCGCCAACAAATGGCACCAAAAAACATGCGTATCGAAATTGGGAGAATCGGGCCCATGATCTCGACAGTGAGAATCGCCTTTCCCGATTCTCATTGTATTTTGCGTCCTCGTTGATGGCTAACACAGGCTGAAAATCACTCCTTTAATAGCAGATATTCCAGTTCCAACTAAGGGATTAAGATAATCTCAGAAGATATACACAGCCAAAGTATGATGCTATCAATTTTTTTCAGTCGTATGAAAAAAAACTCTATCCATCTGGCTAAGATAAAGGCTGACAGATAGAATTGCTTCAGTTTAAGTCAATCTGCACCACAGGAGACCATAAAGATGCAGTCAGCAAGTACTTCATGTTTATTGTTTTATTATTGTTAATAAAGTACCAGATATATAGACTGAAAGTAATATCTAACAGAACCACAAGAGACACTGCGGTTGATGTTACAATTCTATAGCACAGAATCAGGCGGAGATTCAGATATGATGCTACAGACGCTCTGTGGGACTTTGTTAAGCTTTGTTAAGCACAATTGTATTTTCTTGGCTCAACATTTAATCAATTTTTTTGCTCGAAGGCATGGTTACCTGAATACAAAATAGACACAAGCATTATAATATGTGCATATCTTATTAATTATACTCATCAATATTAGTGGAAAATAACACCTTACAATTTATAATGCATATTCCGGTGTTTTGTATTCTTCAATGTAAGAAACCTCTTGTCATGTTTTTCCATTAGTGACCCACTGCCAGTGTAAACTGAAAAATGGACTTGTGCTATGCACAACTCATGTTCTCAGGGGCAAAGACTCCATGCCAGGGGTGTAAAGATGGTACATTACTCCATTGTCTAAGCATTGGCTTTCAATAGTGAATAACGGTTAGTACTTTCTATGGTTGGTCAATATTACAATTTCTGGTTCACTATAACTTCTGTCCTTCCCTCTCAAAATGAAATGATTAGTGCCCTTAAAAGATGTTCATCTGAAGGAACAATGTTTGGTTAAACATTTTTTCTCTTTGCAATCAATATCACACAGTGATCTACATTATACTATGATGGCATTGTCAGCTTCATTAGAATATCACCAGAGTAAAAAGGCTCATTAAGTCACAGTACTTGTGAATTTCACTGGAAGCAATACCCCTTTAAACATAAGGATAGCAGGATCTAGACATGGTCTACAGAACAGGCACTGGCTGTGCTGTTAACAATGCATGAAATGCAATTCTGCACATGGTCCTAATATTACATATTTCCAGCACTGTCACACCAGGCCCCACTTTGCTTTATGTTCATATAAACCAATTTAATCAAGTAAATATGTTTGCTGTGTGCTCAGTGCATCGTCTGTTGCTTTGCAAGCCTGCTGGCTTTTTAAATAACTTGCACATTGCTTAACCAGGTAGCAGTTCTTATCCTCGAGCCACATGTCCAGTCTGGCATCGCCAATAATCAGTTAACACTGGGTAGGGATAAAAAAAGATAAAAATAGAGATAGGCGAATGGAAAGAATGAATGAAAGAAAGCCAAGAGAAAAATACTTGCTTTTATATAGCACCTTTCCCAACTTCCAACATCTGAGAAAACTTTACAGCTAATAAAGTAGTTTCGAAGTACAGTTGTAATGTAGGAAATGCAGCAGCCAATTGTACAAAATAAACTCCCACAAACAGCAATGTGCAAATGACCAGATAATCTGTTTTTGTTATGTTGCCTGAAGATTAAATATTGGCCAGCTCATTGTGGCTATCTTCCCTGGGCTTTGAAATAGCACCACAAAATCTTTTATCCCTCCTTGTCCCGTTACCCCACTCTCTGTCTTCCCCTGGATCTCTCTTCCACGTCTCCAGACCCCCAATCCCACTCCACTACTTCCCTCACCACTTATCGACCCTTACCAATCTTGAGCCTTCATGTAAGAGTCCAGTCTCCTGTTCATCTCCCTCGTGTGGTGGTGTTAACACAAGGAAAACCACTGCCCTAACATACAACTGCCGACAGCTCCACACCACCTTTAATCAATCATGAACCAGGCTCCATGCGATTCTTGTACGGAGCTGACTTTATCTTGAGGGTAGGACGTCATTAAAAAATGTTTTACCTGAATGGGTATTCGTGGCTTGCAAATATATGAGAAGTAGAAACCCACCATAGGCTAGAGTGAGGCCTGACACACTGCAAACAGACCTTTGACTTTACTTCTGCATCTCAGCCTGTCATTGGGAAACAAAAATTTCCCATCCTGCCTAATTAAGACACACTATGGCCAGGATTTTACAAGCCCACCCGCCCAATTTTGGTTTTACCGTTCCACCAAAATAAACAGCAATTTAAATGGCCCATCACATTCAGCAGCAGGGCCTCGCACTGTGGAGGGGCTGTGAAACGCTGGCCCATGTTTGCTGCACTTGTGGGCTCCATAAGATCCTCCCCATTTGTGTCTCAGTGAAAAGCTGAACAAAATAATTCCAGATGGATTCTTGAATCCCACAGTTGAAATTGAAGATTAATGGGCTCAGTTTGAATTTTGGAAGAGTATGCTCTGACCTCTCCGAGTGACCCTGCCTATCTTAAAACCAATTCATGTCAAATTATGAGGCGAGCTAGCACTTTTAGTCTACACTCTGCATAAATTGGGTTGAACCATCTATACAGCACATTTCCTTTGCGTTATCCTAATTCAACAATTTTTTTTTGTTTACTTTATTCCAATCCAATCAAGTCAAATTGAAGCCAATTCAGAGTCCCAACAAGTTGGGACATTCCCAATCCAAGACAGGGCTCTCACCTCCTGTCTTGGGCTTGATCTTCATGACTCAAGCTGATTGGAATAAATATAAATACTACATAAAGCATCAACACTACCATTAACACTCCCTTTGCTTTGTACCCATGACATCTTTGTCAATCTCTCCTCGCTCCCACCTATCCCTGGCCTTCTCTTCTGTTCCACCTTCTCTAACTATATAATCCATCACATTTCTACCCCTCTTCAACTCTGAAGAGTCAGATTGACTTGAAACACTAACTTTGTTTAACTCACCACAGATGCTGCCAGACCTCCTGATTCCAGCATTTTTTATGTTTGCATTTTAGATTTCCATATTTTGCTCTTATTGCACTAAATTAATGTCCAGTCGGTATCAGAGATGTCACCATTGCACCAAAAGTCACAATCCAGAGTGCAGATATAATGCCGGGAACAGGAGCAGAAGTGGGTAGGTGCAGAATTTCACATCACTGGCCTTTGTGCCGGTTCCTAGGCTCGATCGTTTTCCCCAGCCATTTACCTGGAGGTGAGGTGGAGGAAGGGGGTGATGTGTGTGTGTGGCAGGAATTCCCACCTGCAAACAGTAGACAGCCAGCTGAACTGCTTAAGTGAAGCCTATTGCAGGAGTATGGTACAGACTGGAGTGTCACTGCAAAGACAGGCATAGAGACCCTCCCTGCCTGGGTTTGGCTGCAGTCATAGGTCACACTGTAGAGGGGTATGCCCACCTAGCCCGCCCCAAAATAATGATGGCCCTGCTGTTGAGGACATTTTGGCCCAGATTCTTCAGTCCCTCTGGCAGTGCGCGCCCGCCAGTGGATTTCCTGCAAGTGTGAGATAACGTTAGCGGAAATTCCCATTGACAGCAGCACGACCAGAGAATCCCACCACTAGCAAACAATTCATCAACTCCCGGCAGTGGGAAACAAGCAGCTGGGAGGGCAGAGAACCGCACCCAACATCTTTTAAATTTGTAGAATTTGCAGAGTGGTCATCCATCAGTTATCATGCCTGGCATCCTGCTGCTGCATTCAAGTTGCGAGGGTCATCTCTTGGCCATTGAGAGGACACCCAAAATCAAGATCTACTCCGGAAGGAGAAAATAAACACTGGGAAATAGCTTTTAGGAGACCTACTGAATCAATTAGAAAACAGATTAAAAACAATGCTTCAGGCTGAACTTGAGTGTCTGTTTGCTGTACTTTCACCCACTCCCATCAATAGTCAGCAATACAATTAACTTTGCCTCCATGTTAATACAAGCATATTTCTTCTTTACTCGTAGTCAAAGAAATGGGGCCTGCATGATTAAGTTGACTTGGTTAGTGATCACTATCCCAGCAGCTTGTGCTTTAACTCAAACTGGGAGTGTAGCACCATGCTCCTTTCACAAAGATCCCTGCACCAGGATCTTCAACATCAGATACAGCACAGTTTGTCATGTGTCTCTGTTGTCCTGTTCTGAATACACAGTCCGCTTTTCAGTTGACACATCTCCTTTTATTGCGAGTTGCTGTGCTTTAAGAACTGCTGGCTCACAGTTGCCCAAAAAGTTCCGCAAGCCAAACCATTTGGATATAATTTTAATTGCTACTAACCAATTAAATTCTGGTAAAGGATTTCTGTCTCAAAATTTGATGTGGTTCTTCCTTTGAGTTGTGGCACCAGCGACCTGCTTAACCCCATTGTTTATGGCAAACTCTCAGAATAGGTCCTTATGTTATTACAAAGTCCATGATAATTAGGGACAGATTGAAAAGTATTGTTTTTTTTTAAAAATCCAGTCTAATAAAAATAATGTAATTAATAAAATAAAAATATCCTCATCAGTTAGTTTTAACACATCAATTCTATAATTAGAAGCGATGATGTGGGGATTCTGACGTTGGACAGTAGGAAGCCTCATAAAACCAGGTTAAAGTCGAACAGGTTTGTTTGGAATCACAAGCTGGATCATGAGATGGAATCACAGAGCTGGCCAGCAAGCTGGGGCCAGTAAAGAGGGAGGATGTCAGTGCAGGGCCGCTGCATGTGCACTGATCTTGGTGCTGACAGACTGGCACATGCGCAATGGCCCACTCAGCAGCAGGCTGCCAGCCTCTCCAGTGGGATTAGGTCCCCTCCACAGCTTTTTGAAGTGCACAGACTGTGGGAGATTCATTATGAAACTCCTGCTTAAAAAAAACAGCAGGTGTTACTCCAGTTTTTATGCAAATCCAACATTTGGAATTTTTTGGGGGGAAGAATTGCCCCTGCTCTCTCTGAGGGTCATGAACCTTCTTCCTCAAAAGGCATTGGAAGCAGAGCCTTTGAATAATTTTGAAAGATTCTTGATTAACAAAAGGGTGAAAGGTTATTGGGTGTAGGCAGGGATGTGGGGGTTGACATTTTGACGTTACAATCAGATTACCTATGAACTTAATGAATGGCAGAGGAGGCTCGAGGGGCTGAGTGGCCTACTCCTACCCCTAATTTGTATGTTTGTAAGTGTGTAATTAAAATTCAGCATCATATTTTATAGATGCTGCCAGAAATCACCCAGACCTAGGTTCAACAGGAAAGGAATGCGGTTTTTATGTTGACAGATCGTGAGTCCCTGTTACAGAAACTGTTTATGCGAAGATGCACTGAATCCTTTTTGTCCTATGATTATTTCCCCAAAGCAATATGCCATGCTGTTTTGCGGATTTTGTACTGCTGCACATATTGAAGGACTTGTTTCAAAAGAAATAAACATTTGTTCCTGGGTTTATATACATTCTTTATTTTGTTTCATTTTGGAATTTAAAACATTACACTGAAAGTGCAAGTTACACATTCATTTATAAACATGCACAAACTGATATAGAAACTAGGACCATCTACACATGACTGAAGTGGGTGTGTGGTGAATACTGGCACAGATCTGGAACAGGGAGAAACCGAAGGTTCAGTAGGGCTGCCCCTGAGCTGGGCTGGGACTAAGATCTTAGCTGGAAGAATACCAGGGCCGTAGATTGGACTTTAATAGACTTTTCACTTGAGGATGGTTAAGCAGAATTTTAAGACAGTTGGAACAGAAAAGGACAAAATCATTGACAAACCAGCTTAGGAGAGAATAAGACTCTAGGTTTGAGTGGCATTTTATATAGATGCATTGAAAATCTTTTGTAGAAGAGGGGACATTATAGTTGAACAACAGACACCTAATGCTGTTCCAATACACAAATGGGAGATTGGACAAAACATGAGAACTGCACATCAGTCAGCTTAACATCAATCACTAGAAAGGTACTGAGATCTAGACTTAAAGAAGAGCAGCTCGAGAAAGGAAATATAATGACGAACAGTCAGCATGGATTCCAAAGGACTAAGTGATGCTGAGCTAACTTGATAGAATTCTTTGATGTAGTGACAGAAAGAGTAGGCAGAGTAATGCAGCATATACTCGGATTTTCAAAATGCTTTTGACAAGGTGCCACATCGCAGGCTCACGGTAAAGGTTAAACCATGTGGTGTCAGGGGACAAATATGGATAACAAATTGTCTAAAAATAGAATAGAAAGCAAAGAGTAGAGTTAAAGGGTAGTATTTTTTTCAGGCTGGAGGTAGATGAAAAGGGATGCGCCACAAGGATCAGTGCTGGAACCACCATTATTAATAATTTACAATGATTTGGACTTAAGAACAAGTGACTCAAAACTTGCAGATGATACCAATGGAGAGTATTACAGGCAACCAGGAAGAATGCAGCAGAACACAGCAGAGATTAAAAAAACTTGCAAACTGGGCAGTTAAGTGGCAAAATGAATTTAGCCGTAGAGCAGTGTGACGTTATGTATTTTGGTAGGAAAAGCAGAAACGTCATCCTACACCTTTGTAAATAAAAACCTGAATGGGTTGAAGAGCAAAGAGATTTAAGGATGAATGGAAGCAAATCATTCAAAGCAGCATTATTGGGCAGCAAAGCAATTAAACATGTTAACAAAGTACTGGGATTTAATTCTAGAGGTAAGGAAATCAAAAGTAATGAAGCTGGGTTAAACATCAGCATGATTGCGATCAGACCACATCTAGGGCTAGATTTTATGGACACCAGGGTCCCTGGACACTGATAAAGTAGGTAGCAAGGCTGCCTCTGCTCCAGTGGTTTGCCCTGCGGGCATTTAACACTCGAGAGGGGCAGATGGTCCTGCTTCTGAGAACTGCCAACTAATCAAATGGCCAGCATCTGTCCAGCCGTGACAGATCCACTGGCTGTGGCCAAGGGGTGTTGGGAATGGTGGTAGGCAGACCGGGGGGAAGGGAACTGAGTGAGGTGGCAGGGAGAAAGACCTGGGGGGGAGAGGATGCATTGGGCCCATGGGGCTCATAAAGGTTGCTTACCCCCACCTTTGTCTGCTACCAACCCAGGCAGTGAGAGCTACTCATGCATGGCATCAGCCTCTCCCACTATTGATAGATAACCGGAGGTGGGATGAGACCCTTAGATGGCGGTTAATTGGCCACTTAAGGGCCCTCAGTTAGCCTTTGGACAGACACGCCATCCAACAACCACCTACCCCCGCATCCTAGCGGCTACTAAAATTGGAGCAAGGGACAGGGGCAGGTGGATAGGCAGTGAGATCAGCATCCATGACATTTTACAGGCCCTTCAGTCTGAAAATACATTATCAGGGGCTTTGAAATTCAGCCCTTGATATAATTAATACACACAGATCTGAAAAGGATACTGAATCACTGGGAAAGTGCAAAGAAACATTTACGAGGGTGGTACCAGAATTGAGAGATTACAGGTATTAGGAAAGGACGGGGTTATCTTTAAGAGAGAGATGCCTCGATTTCACCCGATAGAGGTTTTTAACATCATCAATGGGTTGGGCAAGATAGATGTGGGAAAATGTGTACACATCTGGAATAATCCAAAACTACAAGCTCATAAGTGTAAGGTCTTGGATTTCATAATCATTTTGCCACAAGCACCCAGTGATTTCTGTGACGTGGACTTCCCTTTTCTCGAATCTATTATGAATCTGGTGCTAAGTGGAAGTGACCTCAAAACATTCAACAACAGTGATGCCATCAAGCAGGGTCAGTGGCCAATTACATGTATTCTCACAGACAACAACCAGCATTTAAAATGAACTGATTATCTTGACCTGTAAATTTTAGAGCGAACAAAATAAATGATTGAGTGGTACACATTGGTTTGAGGAAGTAGCAGAAATATCCCAAGCAAATTTTAAATAATGTGGAATTTATTATCAGGATGGATAAAATTGACATTGCAATAATATAACATTTGTTTGGCAGGGCCAGAGAAGTTTTCAGCAAATGCATTCAAGCTCATAACTATTTGTTGGGGAAGTGATGGCCTATTGGTATTATTGCTAGACTGTTAATCCAGAAACTCAGTTAATGTTCTGGGGACCCAGGTTCGATTCTGGGTGGAATTTGAACTCAGTAATAAAGCAACCTGGAATTAAGAATCTACTGATGACCATGAAACTATTGTCAATTGTCGGAAAAACCCATCTGGTTCACTAATGCCCTTTAGGGAAGGAAATCTGCTGTCCTTACCTGGTCTGGCCTACATATGACTCTAGACCCACAGCAATGTGGTTGACTCTCAACTGCCTTCAGGCAACTAGAGATAGACAATAAATACTGGCCAGCCAGCGACACCCCATGAATGAATAATAATGCTACATAAAAGGATTTTCTTCACATTGTCTTTGGGTCTTTTGCCATTCACCGTACTCTGTATCTTTTGGCTCTCAACCTTTCCATTAGGAAAGTGGTCAAAAGTCTGACAAATTGAGCATAATGTGGGAAAATTCTGAAATTGTCCATTTTAGCAGGAAGAACAAAAGAAAAACATATTCTCTAAATGGTGAGGTGCAGAGGGACCTGGGCGTCCTAGTGCATGAATCACAAGAGCTAGAGTGCAGGTACACTGGCCAATAGGAAAGCTAATAGAATGTTGCCATTTATTGTGAAGGGAGTTGAGTACAAAAGTAGGAATGTTATACTTCAGTTGTCCAAGGCATTTGGAGTATTGTGCATGTATTGGTCACTATTTTTAAGGAGGATATGAATACACTGAAAGCAGCTGTATGTTTAGATTTCTTGTTTAAATGTTAATGGGCTCTAACAGGATTGTCGCAAGTCTTAGATACTTTAAGCACATGCATAATGCCCCACATGCAAAACGCCCACCCCAATTGGGCAGGGAAAATCCTGACTAATGTTTTCCAATCCTTAGATGAATAGTACAAAAAGAATAGGGGACTGAAACATACGGCATTCATATTGCTCTATTGATTGAGTACATATAGCCATTCTCATGATTTAGCTCAGTTGGCCAGACAGCTGGTTAGTGATGCAGATTGACGCCAACAGCAGCTGAAGTTATTCAAGAAGGCCCCACTTTCTCAACCTTACCCTTGCCTGAGGTGTGGTGATCCTCAGGTTAAATCACCACCAGTCACACCCTATGGTCACCTGGGACTATGGCTACTTTATAGTCATTGGACCAGTTGTAAACTCAAATTATCATTCAGACTTCCTTTCATTACTTGAGAATATTTGATAAACTACTGCTCGAGGCAATTGTCAAACTAAACCAAACAGCTAAGCCACCAGAGTTGGTCACTTCACGCTTCTGTAGAAAGATTTTGAACTATTCCCATTATTTCACATGAAGTAGCTGCTCTATTTGAAAACTCCAAATAACCCTCCTCAGAATTTAATACCATGACCTGTGATTAAGTTCAGATTGGAGACATTTTCTTTTTTTGATACAAGACAGATAGAAGGTTTAAAAATCTATCAAAGTGCCTGAAGCAAAGAAAGATTAAACTTAACATTTTTTGCAACATCTTTTCTCAGTAATATTGTCTTGTGGGATCTGCTTTGCTCTGCTTCGAAGCATCAGAGTCACATTACATATCAGGGCCGTGAAGGGGGCATAGTTCAATCTGACATAATGTGAGTGAGTTGTAAGCAAACAATTGCTGCATGCAGCCTTCTGCTGCTCTTATGTCCACACGTGCACTACTCTCAGTCCTTAAAGAGAGACATGGAAGTCAATGCTGTGGCTATACTCACATGCCCAAGCCAAGAAGGTTGGCAGGACAACCTAAAAAATGAAACAAATCAACAGCAACCAAGCAGCAAGTGAGCCACTAAGGATTTAAGTGGTCCCTGAATTCATTTTTTTGGGTTCTCCTGAAAATGGGAGGACTGGAAAAGCTAATGTCAAATTCAAAGTTGGACAGTTGACATCCATGTATAGATGAAGCAATTTTTTTTATTTGTTCACAGGATATGGGAGTCGTAGGCTGAGCCAATATTTATTGCCCATCTCTGAGGATCTGGAGTCACATATAGGCCAGGCCAGATAGAACAAAGATCAAAGAAAAGGACAGCACAAGAACAGGCCTTTGGCCCTCCAAGCTCGTGCCGAGGTAAGGACAGCAGATTTCCTTCCCTAACAGGTGGGTTCTTACGTTAATCAGTTCATGGTCATCATTAGACATTTAATTCTGGATTTTTAAAATTTAATTCAAATTTCACCATCTGCCATGGTGGGATTCAGACCTGGGTCCCCAGAGCATTACCCTCGATTTTTGGTTTGCTAGTCCAGCAATAATCCCACTATGCCACTACCTCTCTTTAGTTTTCATTGAGTTACAAATGAAAGAATAAGTAGAATGTGGTGTGTTTCTTTCAATTGGCCATGTACAACATACACCATTATGGACTCTTCCTAATTTACTTAATCTTTGGAAAGAGATGACTAAACAGGTAAAGTAGCCAGAAAGAGAAATTTCTCAACCTTCTTAAAGTAGGCAAACAAATGTTGCAACATTTTAATGTAACAACAAGCTTCCTATTTCCTACTGACTGGATTTTAATTTGATTTTGTAGCGCATGTCTGAGTATTTTTTTTTAAAAAAACAAGATGTGTCAATGTGACCCCAGAAACAATTGGAAAAAAAAGTGAAGAACAGTTGACAAATCTGCATTGACTCAATTGACTGGTAATAAACTGAAAGGTTGGTTGTGAAAGGAGGTATATTTTAACCATGAACTGTGAATTGCTAAGTACAATCATGGGGACTCCTGAATGGTAATATAATGAGTAAGTGACAAGCCATATTACAGAATTACAAAGTAAATTAATGCCAATGTGTGCCCTGTTTAGCTGATTTGACCAAGACCAAAATGATTAACTGCTTCAATGAACACATGCCAATGTGAACGTTTCGATCCAAACAGTAATTAATGTTCACTTGCATTATGCAAAAAACACACCGGATTTTTTTCAAAATCTGAAACTTTAAATCCTGGACTCATGATGATAAAATGATTAATTAATTTAAATTTATTTCCATAAAAATATCTTGCTTTTTTATTGAATAATTGGATTGTAGCTCAGCAAAGCTTAAGTCACTGATATGTTGCAATTCTATATGGTGGCAGTACTGCAGTATTCAATTAATTTCTCAAGAAATTTATTAACACGGCTCTTTATAGTTCATTTCCTCCATGTTATCTTCAGTTTGTTATTTAATACAACCTCTTAAGGAAAAATTCCAAACAATTTTTTAGTTGTCACTAAATTTTGTACTTTACTATGAAAAACAGGAGGTGGGATTTTCTGCCCACGCCCAGTGCCCCTCCCCACCAACAGTGTGGTTTGTGGCAACAGAGTTGGCCCATCATTGGCCGGTAGCAGGATCCTCCGATCCCAGCGCCGTTAAAGGGGTTTTCCAGTGTTCGCACCCTGGCAGCTGGAGGTCACTGTCAGCCGGATCAGAAGACCCCAAAAGTGCCATTAGCCGGAAAATCCCACCCCTCATGTCAAAATAACAGGCAAAAAAAAATGACAGTTGGAATAGCCTCAACCATCTTCAAATGCTTCATCAATGACTTCTACTCCATCATAAGGTGATATGTGGAGAGGTTGCCAATGGTTGCACAGCGTTCAGTAACATTTGTGATTCTCGGTTACTGAAGCAATCTGAGTCCATGTGCAGCAAGACCTGGGCAATATTTAGAGGTGATAAGCAGAAAATAACCTTGGAACCACAAAATTTCCAAGCACTGAGCAACCCTGATTATACAGTATCTAATAATCACCTCCTGACATTTAATGACATTACCATCACTGAACCCCTCACGATCAATGTCCTGGGGGTGACCACTGACAAGCAACTTAACTCGACCAGTCATATGTGAGCAGGCCAGAGGCAGGGAATTGTGTATTGATTACCTCAACTCCTGTCTCCCCTAAAGCCTGTTCAACACCTATAAAGCACTAGGCCAGAGTATGAGAGAATACACTCTGCTTGCATGATGAGTGCAATGGTGCGGCTGGAGCAATAATATTAGTTTTGTTTATATGCAGGCAAATTGGTCACATTATTTGGCTTTCTACCTGATTCCATGTAAAGAGGCAATTACAGAAACTGAGTTAGGAGCTATATGCCTGCAATGTCAAATATAAGACAGAGCAAAAACTGACTCCAGCATCATCCTTCACCAACCAATATTCTAGGTTATAATAAAACTTGAGAAGCTCAACACCATCCAAGAAAAAGTCTGCTTGATTGGCACCCCACCCATCATTTAAACATTCACTCCCTCCACCATACACAAGATACAGAGCATCTTGGCTCCTCTGACATCCAAACCTGTGACTTTTACCATCTAAAAGAACAAAGACGCATGAGAATACCGCCACCTGCAAATTACCCTCCCAGTCATATATCACCTTGACTTAGAAATAAAAGCAAATTACTGTGGATGCTGGAGCCTAAAACTGAAAGAGAAAATGTTGGAAAATCTCAGCAGACCTGGCAGCATCTGTAAGGAGAGAAAAGAGCTGATGTTTCAAGTCCAGCCGACCCTTTGTCAAAGCTAAATGGCATGGAAAGTGGGAGATATTTATACTGCAGGCTGAGGGAATAGAAGGGAATGTCTGGATTGGGGCATTGGGTTGACACTCAGAGGCAGTATTCCACTTGGTCAGGTCAAGGGCAAGTGTCCTATTTGCTTCTAATGTCTGTATCAGCAGTGCCGTGTCATCAGCAGGATGTCCCCTTAGGATTTGATTTCAACCTCCTGACTCCCTAAAGCCTGCCCCACTGTCTACAAGACACAAGTCAGGAGTGTGATGGAATATTCTCCACTTGCTTGGATGAGTGCAGCTCATCTTTCATTCCCTCACCCTGCAGTATCAATATCCCCCACTTTCTATACCTTTTAGCTTTGACAAAGGGTCATCTGGACTTGAAACATCAGCTCTTTTCTCTCTTTACTGATGCTCCCAGACCTGCTGAGATTTTCCAGCATTTTCTCTTTTGGACCTTGACTTAGAAATATACTGCTATTTTATCCACTGTCAGCGCATCAAACTCCTGGAACCCCTTTGCTAACAGCACCATGTGTACCTACACCACATGACCAGCAGTGGTTCAATAAGGTACCTGATGACCACCTTCTCAAGGGCAATAAGGGATAGACAATAAGTGCCGGTTTTCCCAGCAACACTTGCAGCCCAAAAATGAATTTTAAAATAAGTGGTCATGTGGATTGAGTTGAGCCTTGCCCTTTATCATTAAGAAAGGCCAGGAGCCTCTGTTGTTGCATCAGTGATGAGGTGTTGATTCTTTATACTGCATATTTCCTACAATTCAGTCTATCAGAATAGTTGATTGACACCAGCTACGTGAGTATCATTTACAATTCCCAGAATAGCCAAAATGATTTTGACTGCTTTTTTTGGTGGACTTTTTGGTCTTTGGGAATGGGAAGATTGGCGTTGTTCACAACTTTTTCCATCTCGTGGAGCACAATAGTGTTGCAGCAAGTAGCATACAGGGTAACATGGGACAGTTCTGGGAGCCACTCTGTTAGAGTGGACTTAAACAGTATAGACCAGGACCACCGCTGTCAGGCAAAGTCCTGGCTGCGTACCCCATGATGTGCCAATGAATATCTGGACTAAGTTCCCCCTGGTTTTTGCTTTTCAGCCAGGCTGATGAGATGAAGCCAATAATGAGAGTCCAGTCCAGGGATATAGCCAGGTATTTGGGATGGCATCTTCCTCAGAGGGAAATACTAAGTCCATTTCAATAACATTATTGTTCAGATGAAATTTGGAGGGGAATTGGAGCGACCCGGAAGCAACATTCCACTTGGTTCAGGTCAAGGGCAAGTGTCCTTTTTGTTTCTAATAGTATTAATGCCTGCATCAGCAGTGCCATGTCATCAGTAGGATGTCCTCTCAGGACTTTATTTCAACTCGACTCCTTAAAGCCTGCCCCACTATCTACAAGGCACAAGTCAGGAGTGTGGTGGAATATTCTCCACTTGCCTGGATGAGTGCAGCTCCAATAACACTCAAGGTCAACACCATTCAGGACAAGCAGGCCACTTAATTGGTACTGCATCCATCACCTCTCCCATCAATGCACAATGGCAGCAGCATGCACCATCTACAAGATGCACAACAGCAATTCACCAAGGCTCTTCTGACAGCACTTTCCAAAGTTGTGACCTCTATCACTTAGAAGGAAAAGGGTAGGAGATGCATGGGAACACCAGCACCTAGAAGTTTCCCTCCAAGTCACAAACTATCCTGACTTGGAACCAAATTGCCATTCCTCCACTGTCATTAGGACAAAATCCTGGAATTCTCTTTCTAACAAAACTGTATATGTAGCTACACAATATGGACTGCAACAGTTCAAGAAGGCAGCTCGTCATCATCTTTTGAAGAGTAACTAGGGATGAGTAATAAATCCTGGCCCAGCCAGCGAAGCTCACATCCCTTGAACGGAAAAGAAAAATTCATCAAGAATTTGCCAGATAATAGCATCAAGAAGACAACCAAACAGCCCAAAACTGACCTCTTGGTCCGTAAAGCTTAAATGTAGCAAACATGTCAACTAAGGATGTTGACTAAGAGTTGAGATTTTTGATGAATAAATATTAAATACATAAACTTATGAAAGAAAGACTTGCATTTACATGGTATTTTCGTTGACAATCAGACAATTCAAAGTGCTTTACAGCCAATTAAATATTTTTTGTAGGGTCACTGTTTCAACATACAAATTTGGCAATCAGCAAACTTCCCAAAAAAATAGCAAAATGATCATGACAAGGTGACCTGTTTTTGTGATTTTAATTGTAGAGTAAATATTGGCAAAACACCAAAGTTAACTTCTATTAATGCTGAAAGTGTGCTCTGGGATTTTTACATACATT
Source organism: Carcharhinus amblyrhynchos (assembly GCF_965287045.1). Classification (NCBI taxonomy): domain Eukaryota; kingdom Metazoa; phylum Chordata; class Chondrichthyes; order Carcharhiniformes; family Carcharhinidae; genus Carcharhinus; species Carcharhinus amblyrhynchos. The sequence continues at coordinate 90,603,016 of NC_137326.1, forward strand.
CAAACAGGCATTCTGGGGCTTTGGTTTAATATCTCATCCAAAAGCCAGTACTTCTGATAATGTGGTACTCCCTCAGTAGTTGGAAAGGGTCTTGAATCCAGTGCCTTGTGATTTAGAAGTGAGCATGCTCCCAACTGATCCATGGTTAAGAATTGCAAAGTATCTTTCCCAGTAGGGTGTAATTAACTAAAGTGGTGTCGCATAGCTGCATTTGTGGGTAGTCAGAAATTTCGAGTGGGCCTCACAGCCATTAAAACCATGGAGCTTTTCTCTTAATCTACTCCATTTCCACCATCCTCAGACTTCTACTGTACAAAAGACAGACACAGGGCTGAATTTTCAATCCCCTCTGTGGTCAGGATTAGTGGTGGTGCTAAAAGTAGCCCCTTCGGCCAATGCGCTGGCTCCCTGACCCCAGGCCACTTTTGCGGAGGGAGGGTTTTGGGAGGTAGGGTAGGGGCAGAGAGGGGGAATATCAATGATGGGAATACAGTAGGATTACCCAGCTACACATGACAGATAGCTGACATGGCTCACTAAGAACCAACTGAGGCCAATTGAGAGAGCAATTTTTCTGTCAGCCTCCAGGTTACTAGAGGAGACAGGGACTCATTTAGAAACCTGGAGGTAGCCTCCTAGCAGCAGATTGAGTAGCCAGTGCTCTAGGTAAGCCTAAAGATCCTTTCTGCTTATGTTGGTACAACACTATCAGAAGCGTTGCCTTTTGGATATCACTTCCCACCCATTCCCTCCACCAACAGTGCTAACCATGCTGCAAGAACCAGTTTTTTTACTTCAAAAAAAGTTGAGGGACAGGGCACTTCCATTTTGAAGCACTTTCTTCCTTACCTTCCCTCTATTGTGGCCAGCTGCACCTTTCAAATAGGAATGCTTCCAGTTCATCCTCCTGCTTCTAGAGTTTGTCATCCTTAACTGGAAAGTGAGACCACATCCAACTTGGGGAGGGGGAATCACCCCATAAAAATTGGGACCACCAACTGATACTTCCCCGAGGGTGGTTTCATGACCCAGAAAAGGTTCTGGCCTCTGACTCCTAAGCCCCGGGAAGGAAACTCCTGTCCACGATGGACAGAATGCAGAAATTCAATTCCTCACACTGGAATCTGAGCTTCTTTTGCTGTTACTTTCCATTCTTTGCACATTCAATATCTGCATTATTGAAAATTTGCTTTTGTGAAAAGCAACTTCTAAAGTTGGACTTGTGCATGATCCTAATCATTTTAAGAGCTGTAGGCTTGAAGTAAAGCTTGAAGTATTGGCGTGAAGAAATCAAAGTCTATTTATTTTCCCAGATCTTCTATTATGAAAAAAGGTATATATATTTTAGACATTGTGTTCATTTTAGATCTGCAATAATAACATTAAAGATCTCCCCAGTTCATATGAAAGAAAGATTGCTGCTTTATATCCAGAATTTTGAACCCTTCTTCAATTTTAGAATGTAACCAATGATAACATTGGATCTGTTGTAGTGTGACCAATGGTAACAAGCTGTAAGGATCAGTTGATCCAGTAAATTTTGTAACCAATGACAAAATGACGTGGTGATCAGTTGACTCAGTTTAAATAAGAGTCTGTTGAGAATTTGGAGGAACTTGCAATGGCCCAGGGTGAGGCCTCAAGTAATGAAATTTCTTTAACAAGCCTTTCTCTTTGATTTATAAGAGAGACTAAATTTTCTTTCATTTTATTGCCTACAACTGAAGAGGTCCTACTGGAAGATCAATATTCAACACGCAATGAAACTAGATTTTCTAATAAGATTTTAAGTTATTTTCTTTTCACTGCATGAAACAGAGTAATGAGTTTAAGTTTTCTACAAGATTAAGTTACGTACAAGATTAAAATACTGGGATAAGAAACTGCCTAAAATCCAAAAGAAAGTTCATACATTGATAATATATAGCATCATTTCAATGCTTAAGAGAACTGAAAGATGTAGAAAGAAGCCACATGGTGGACAACTCCATCTATTTTGTTTGAGTGATCATTACTTCTAAAAAAGATCTCTTAAAAAAGCTAGTTGGTCCTTCCCTATTCTTCATGTACACCCTGCCCATTGCTGACCATTAGCCAGCAGGCTTTCAGTTGCCTACCCCAACCTCAGAAACTTCCCCCCCAAACTTTCCAACTCTGTGGGTGTAATTTTACCGGCGTCCACCTGAGGTTCGGACAATCCCGCCTGAGGCCAACGGAGAATGCCATTCTCTGAGCATCGCCTGCCCCTGGAACCGGTAAAATTCTAACTCTGTAAGACCCGTAAGACCCTCTTAAACTTATCTCTAATTGAGCTTTTAGTCGTCTGTCTCAATATTTCCTTTATCTTGATTTCAATATTCATTTGATAGCACTTTGGTGATGTATTTTGGAATGTGTTTCGACATTCTAGGTACTGTTGCAATGTAAGTTATTGTTGTACAGCAGTACAAATTCCATGAAAGTAGATGGGGGGAGAGAGAGAGAGAGTGGAAAGGCCAATTTGTTTGGAAAATCAATATCAATAACAACTACAGGAAGAGTACGAAAGCGAGATCATAAAGAACCACTTTCAAAATAAATCACACTTCTGTTTGCTTATTTAAATTTGGAGACACTTTAATTTTTCTCATTATTTAACCACGACACTCAGCCGCTTTTGCAGAATAGAACTGTCATGCATTTCTTAGAAGGTTAATCCTACGCTACGTGCATACCAGAACTCATTTAAAACATTTTCAGAATGTTGTAGGGCTCGAAGTACCCTTTAAATCAATGCCAGGATTTCAATAAACATGTTTTTGTGTAAATGACGATGTGCTGTCACAGCAGTTTCCCATTTGCTTTGCTGTAAGTAGTAATCTTCATTCATTGTGTAATGCCAGGGTGTCAGAAAAATTCCAAGCCTTTGAACCGAGTCCATGTGTCAAAGCTCTTTCGCTTTCAGTTTAATAACAAACACGCTTTCATTATTGTATCCTTTACTTGTTTAGTAGGAAACAATTGCCTTCTAGTAACTTTACGCTTCCAATGCTAAAATGAACCAGCACAACTAGAGCAAGGCTTTTATCTCTAGATATTCGTCAATCGTCAAGGAAGGAATAACCTCCTTGGCTATCACAACGATATGATTATAGCAACAGAAAGGGTGATATTTAAAATAATTGAGGTATAATTATATTTGACACAGTATAATTACATTAGTTCAAATAAAATACAGTACAACGTTGTTCAGCAAATGCTAGTGCATGGAAAATGTAGTCAGCCTCTATTTAAAGAATGCCTAGCCAGCATATGTAGTACGATAGTGTTTCAAGTTGGTCAGTCCTTGCATCCACATTTAAGTCCAACTTTCACTCATGGTTGCTTTTTGGTATTTTACATTGATTCACCTTATCCTTTTCCTTAGCCTCCCCATGGATGACATGCTCTTGGCCAATTTGACGGGAATTTTAACCACCCCACAAGCGACTGAACGTGGGCCAGGTGGGCTACACAAGGTTTAAAATTCCCAAGCCCAAACCCAATCTGCCTCGAATCCACCACTCCCAGTTTAACAGAGGTGGAAGAGGTACCTGGGTGGCAGACAACCAGACCAGCTCCAGCAGACCCTAGTCAGAACTGGCCCCTTAACCCATGAACTAAAATTTGCACAAAAGCAAGATCACCACTGATTTTCCATCTCTCGTTCTAGGGAACAACCTGCCTGATTTCATCAGTTCCTTGTAGTGCTGCTGCTGAGAATTGAGGCAGTCTGGTCACTGTGGAGTCAAATCCTATCGGTCTCTTGCACTGATTTTTTTTTAAGCAACGGCACAATGCAATGTTTACTGCCTAATAATCCAAAGACCTGATTTTTAACTCTAATTCTTTCATAACATTATCAGCGAATTTATTCTGATAATCTACACAATGTGCCTCAATTCTGTACCTTCCCTCTGAATTATGATATAAAAGCAGAAAGCGCAGGGAAGTATCAGCAGGCCTGGCAACATCTGTGGAGAAAGAAAATGAGTTAATGTCTTCAGAGCTGAAGAACTAAATTATGACGGTATGGGGAGGAAGGGGATTTTAACACTGCCTGTCTGGTGGACTCTTTTCACAATAAATTCATTGCAGTGTTAATGTAAGCCCACTTGTGATACCAATACACTTTTAAACTGTAAATGGCTCTTCACTGGACTAATTCAGATGTCTGCCCGCAAACAATTTGGTCGTCAGAACAAATGAGAAAAACAGACACCAAAAGCAGAGTGCTCCTTCTTTACATATACAGAGTTTTAATGACACAATAGGTTCCAATTACAATTCCTACTATAGATCTTCTGGCTAATGTATCAGGAAGAGGAGGTCATGCCAGAACAGACCCAAAAACGGAACTGGAATAAAAATAAACTTCTCTTGTGGAGGTTCAGAAATACTCCTCTGGGTTCCACAAGGAAAATTTGGGTCTCCCCTGCCCCAAGGTACCATTCCCCCACTCAACATTTCCTTTTTAAAACCCTTCCTAACGACTGACCCTAGTACTGGGACCACTCCTTTGGGTCCCCTATGATATCACCTGCCAGATCCAGGTGGAAGACTGACATTGCGGATGTCTGATCAGGTTCTCATCTGCCTCAGTCCCCAGCTGTACAACTCCAACCCAGAGTTAAAATTGGAGCTCTCATGTTTTTGCTGTGTTATAGTTAAATTACTTCAAAATATCATTATTGTAATGGAGGAAATATATTAGTCAAAAGTGCTTCAAGTTTAAAGTAAACTAAATATCTTTGACATGTAAATCAGAGACTCAATGAGTGGAAAGTCAATTGATTTAATGCAAACAACATGAAACAATTCCACAATTGTCGTAAAAGAACACTCTTTTTCAAGGACTGTACGATACAATGTTGATGTCTTTTTGAACTCATGTCAGTGCAATTCTACTCAATGTCATGTTAAAATATAATCATTATCACAGCACTGACTGATATATATCTTCTCAAAGACTCTCTGGAACTCTGTCGCACACTTGTCTGCTCCTCTACTTCTCCCTCTGCTTGGAAAATTATTTTTAAAACACAGTTTTACTGTCAGGGCTTCAATCAACTCTTCAAATTTACTCTTCAGAGTCAGTTCCTTCAAGAAGAATCCTCTGCAAAGTGCTTTGAAATGTTTTCCTGTTTTAAAGGCACAGTATTTTCAAGCTATGATACTACCTTTACAGCAGTTTCATTGGCAGATCATTAAAACACAAGCTGAGGAATAACATTTTCCGGCCGGAATTCTCCGGCCGTTCATGCCTGTGGGATTCTCTGGTCCCGCTGCAGTGAACAGAGATTTGGATGAGTGCCAAATTCTCCGTGCTCGCTTGCAGTGGCGACGGGGCATGAATGGCTGGAAAATTCCAGCCTTCATTTTTGACTCACGATAGATTGGTCTGAAGCGTGTCACCATCACAATTGCATTGATCCACTTTCTTACACCTCAAGCACAATTAGAAAAGATTTTCAAAGACCTTTTCATAGATGAATTGTCTTTTAAAAAATGCAAACATTTCACTAATTGCTTGACAGAAGAGAGAATTATGTGCCTTTCTGCTATGAAACTCTGCGCACATTGCTCAGGTAATTCTGTTAAAACCTCTGACAGCAACATTACTATGGCCCACTGCACTTCCATGTAAACTCATTAAACGTATAGGTGACGACAAATAAACAGATGTTTAAGTGACAGAATTTCTTCCAACAGATTTACTTGCGAAGTGATTTGGTAAAGCAATTAACATGGGTAATTGCCCAAGAAAATGACTTAATTTGCATTAAAGTAAATGAGCACTCAGAGTCAGAGAGGTTTACAGCAAGGCAACAGTCCCTCAGCCCAACTTGTCCATGCCATCTGATTTTTTTACCACAAAGCAATTCTCAATTGCCTGTGTTTGGCTCACATCCCTCTATACCCACCTTCCTCATGTAAATGCTTTTTAAAAGATAAAATTATACCCGTCTCTACTACTACCTCTGGCTGCTTGTTCCAGACACTCATCACCCTTGTATGAAAAAACTGCCCCTCTGGACCCTTTCGTATCTCTCCCCTCTCATCTTCAACCTATGCCTTCTAGTTTTAGACTTCCCCACCTTTGGGAAAAGATTTTGACTATCTACCTTCTCTATGCTCCTCATTATCTTATGGATCTCTATAAGATCATCTCTAAGCCTCCCACGCTCCAGGGAAAAAAGTTAAATTCTATCCAACCTCTCCTTATAACTCAAGCCATCAAGTCCCAGTAGAATCCAAGTAAATCTTTTCTGCACTCTATCCAGTTTGATATTATCTTTTCTATACTAGGGTGATCAGAACCGTACACAGTATTCCAACTGTAGTCTTACCAATGTCTTGTACAATTTCAACAAGTCACCCTGACTCCAGTAATTGATATTCTGACCAATAAAACTACACATGCCAAATGCCTTCTTCACCACCCTGTCCACCTGTGACTCCACTTTGAAAGAGCCATGAATCTGTACTCTTAGGTCTCTTCGTTCTATAACTCTCCCCAACACCTTACCATTAACTGCATAAGACCTGCCCTGGTTCAATATACCAAAATGCATCCTCTTGCATTTTATGGGTGGCACAGTGGTTAGCACTGCAGCCTCACAGTGCCAGGGACCTTGGCTTGATTCCTGGCTTGGGTCACTGTCTGTGTGGAGTTTGCACATCCTCCCCATATCTGCATTTCCTCTGAGTGACCCAGTTTTGTCCCACAATCCAAAGATGTGAATGTTAGGTTGATTGGCCATGCTAAATTGACGCTAGTGTCCGGGGATTAGCAGGGTAAGCATGTGGGGTTACGGGAATAGGGTCTGGGTGGGATTGTGGTTGGTGCAGATTCAATGGCCTCCTTCTGCATTCTAGGATTCTATAATTCAATGATCACACCTCTCATTGTCCAGATAGAGGTCTAATTATTCAGCTGTAACAGGAACATCACCCATGAGCAGTGCCACGCAATCACTTCCTCTTGGAGGAGAAGGTTGTGTATAATCTTTTCTGCACTCTTTCTAGTTTAATAATATCTTTTCTGTAATAGAACTGCATACAGTATTCCAAGTGTGGCCTTATCAATGTCTTGTACAACTTCAACAAGATGTGCAAACTCCTGTATTTAATGTTCTTCCAATGAAACCAAACATGCTGAATGCCTTCTTCACCACCCTGTCCACCCGCGAGTTCACTTTCAAGGAGTTATGAATCTGTACTTCTAGATCTCTTTGTTCTATAACTCTCCCCAACGTCCTACCATTAACTGAGTAGGTCCTGCCTCGATTCAGTCTATCAAAATGCATCACCTCACATTTATCTAAACTAAACTTCATTTGCCATTTATCAGCCCATTAGCCCAATTGATCGAGATCCTACTGCAATCCTAGATAATCTTCACTGTCCATTATGGCACCAATTTTCGTGCCATTTGCAAACTTACTAACCATGCCTCCTAAATTCTCATCCAATTCATTAATATAAATGACAAGTAACACTCCTCAAAACATCACTATTTATTTCCCCAAGTTCCCCAACATCCATGCCTTTCTCAACAGTAAACACTGGTGTGAAATATTCATTTAGGATGTCACCCATCTCTTATGGATCCACACACATTGATGACCTTGTTGATCCTTAAGAGATCCTACTCTGTCCCTAGCTACTCAGTGACTCTTGCTTGATTTTTTCTTAAATGACCACAAGTTAAGATGAATTTGAACACACATGACTTCAGGAGATAGATTTTAACCATTGGCAGCTGGACTAGATGACTGGACTGCTGAAAATATTGAAAGCAAGGCTAGCACTAATCAGGATTGAGCCAGCATATTTCTGACAGAAAACAAGTGCCCTAGAGATGCCCAGATGGTACCTCCTGGTCCACAAATATTAAAGACTATCAGTTCCTCTCGAGTTGGATCACCACTCAATATTAGTGGAGCTGACAAGTGAGCAAAGTCCAGCCAGCAGTATCCTAAAAAGGCAATGTTCTTTGTTCAGCATAGGATATTAACTTGCATTTTAACTCGGGGCGAGGCCTAACTCAAAGGTAGTCCACCCAGTCAGTGGTAAATGTGAGAGAGGACTGTGGCAGCTTTGATAAAGGTAGGAACAAAGCAGTAAGTCTTCTCTCGCTGTTATCAGAGTGCTACTATGGCTTTTCTACTGCACAGAAAGCCTCAAAATCTACCCTCAAGTGTCAACTTTCAAACTTTTTAATGATGCTAATTATACCACGGACAGTGGTTAACTTTATCACAGAAACCCTACAGTACAGAAGGAGGCCATTCAGCCCATTGAGTCTGCACCAACAAGAATTCCACCCAGGCCCTATCCCCGTCACACCATTTATTTACCCCACTAATCCCTCTAACCTACACATCCCGGGACATTAAGGGGCAATTTAGCACGACCAATCTACCTAACCTGCACATCTTTAGAGTTTGGGAGGAAACCGGAGCATCCGGAGGAAACCCACACAGACACGTGCAAATGCCACACAAAGCCACCCAAGCCAGGAAATGAAGCCAGGTCACTGGAACTGTAAGGCAGCAGTGCTAACCACTGTGCTACCCTGTGCCACCCCGGTCTCATACCTTTGTCAATCATTTCATTCCTTAGCCTAAGTGGAGTTCTCTGCAGATGATCTTTTCCGGAATGTCATTCATCTCCACTGCATCAAACCACAATAACTGCCATGAAGAAATATTTCAGACTTTACTTTTTTTCAAAAATATGAGAAGTTTTAGTGAAGGTTCAGTACTGGATATGCACCACACTAAAATGAGAAATCACAATCCAAAGCATGAGATTTAGTCTGTAGGTCACATAAAGCAAGGAAGTTTCCAGGAGTGTAAAGAGTTTCACAGTAGTGGAAAAGAGTCAGTTAAAGCTAGAGTATGTGAGATGATTCATGATTTGAACACAAGTGAGGAGGAAAAGCGTGTAAGATAACTGGGTACGATGTGGTGATATAATTTTCTGTGAAGCATACACAAAGTCAGACATATGATGAGCCTACAATCTGTTGTCTTTCTTCATACTAGCATTTTGAAGGTCTCTGACCTCGGCTGAAATCTAATAAAGATGCTTTAAGAACAAAATAGACAGATTAAAAGGTTTTACAAGAGCAGTGAAAACTAAGCCAAATTGATTTAAAACTCCTAATCTAAAGTAATGAGCTGACACAGGACTCTGAAACAAGTGTCTGAAAGATCCACTGCACTCCACTTTATGCAGAGATCTCGAGGTAGAAGTTTATTCCCCTGACACCTCAACACTTTCATCTCAATATCCAGTTCCATTTCAAATTGTTCGCATAGTTTGTCATTTTCTATCCCACTCATCAATATTCACAACATTCAACGAGGGAGTTTTTGTTACAACCTCCTTCAAATATAATTCCAACTTCAAGTTTATGCCCTCTTTTCCTACTTTGGAAGTATGCTTGGTTTACATTATCTATAATATTTAATAATATACATTATATTGTATTCAACATTATATATAGCTTAAGTTGGTGCGCATCTAGAAGTATGTGGGTGCAAATGCCATTTCAGAACTTGAACACAATGAGTGGGACTTTCCTTCCATTGCACTAAGTACGGGGTGGCATGAAAAGCTGCATTCTCCCCGCCAGCCGCAATGGCAGCCTTTTGTGCCATATCACCCACTCCCCGCCTTATGCGTGCACGTGAAACACACTGGGCCCGCCATCAGCTCATTGTTTCCTTACTCTGGGCATCATGCTTAAATTGCAGCCTTGCCTCAATGTGGGCAGCCCAGGTCTGTTGAACTGAAGACGATGGTATAGCAGCCCCGAAATTCACTGGTGCCTCCATGGAGCCCGCTGCCATATTCTCCACCTCTGGTCTGGCCACAAGAAGTCCAGCAAGGTGACCGATTCAGCTTAGGAAGAGGAGGCTGTGGTGGTCAGTGTCAATGCAGTTGAGGAGAGGTTGATCACCCAGTGTAGAAAGAGGATGAATGATCTCCTCCAAGGGAAGTCAACCATCTGATCACTTCCAAATCAAACACTCAGCAGCCATCACACATTCACTGACATCTCAAAGGACCTCACCACTCCCTCCCTTACATCTCCATCTGGCCTCATCTGGCAGATCACATTCTCATTCTAACCATGGCTTGCCTCACCACTCACACACATGCCAGGCATTCTTACCATTTGCTCTGGCATGCATTCTGCCCACACATACTCTCTATATTTATACAGGACAAGTTCCAGCACAATAAAAGTGAGACGTCTCAGCCTAGGGCTGGAGTGCCTGACACTGAGGTCCTCACAAAGTATGAGAATCGAGCCATAGAGCTAGCTGGAGAGGACATCAATTGCATCTGTGCTGACAGAGAGGTAGGTAGCGCACACCAAAGCGAAGATCTTGTTGCATCTCATCCCTCAGAGAATGAGGCTTTGGCCTGGTTTTGAGTCACCTGCCATGCCCTAGTGATCTCCCCTTTCTCTCATAGCAGCTGACAGCATCCACAAGCCTCATCATCAACTTCGAGGATACCTCAGATAGGAAACCAGAGGGAAGCACCATGGAAGACCTATGATAGTGCTCATCCACACCCTCCCACCAGAGCATACACACACACATCTAGGTCGGAGCTAGTTAGTTCTAGAGTAGGCTTGGGGTCATGGTCTCGAGAGTACAGCACCCAAAGTGGTCCACAGCAGGAGAAGGCAGGGACATCTCAAGGTTACTAGCATGTGGAAGATCAGTCTCCAAAGGTCCTCTTTCTAACAATGACTTGTCAGTGAATGTGCGTTCAAGGTCTTTGTTCGCCAGTAATGCTGGCCTGAGCAGGGTGCTTTTCCCTGCTTCCATTACTGAAAGCTATAACATTGCTTTGACCAGGCACTTGGATATCTGCTCTCAGCCCAGATGCTTGGATCCTCATTCACTGCACTTTAATACTACACCATTAGGAGTAAACATGAAGGTAAATGTTTAGCCAAAAAAATTAGATTATTTGAGACGCTTACCTATTTGCCAATTGCTCGGGCGTTCCTTATTACACTGGGGAATTTAAGAACATAAGAGCATAAGAACATAAGAACATAAGAAATAGGAGCAGGAGTAGGCCATCTAGCCCTTCGAGCCTGCCCCGCCATTCAATAAGATCATGGCTGATCTGTTGTGGCTCAGTTCCACATTCCCGCCCTCTCCCCATAACCCTTAATCCCCTCTCTTATATAATTTCCATGAACAAGGAGTTAAAACGAGGAGATTGATTAGTGCCACTCTGTAGGATTACTCTCACATGAATGGGCATCATTGCTTTACTTTCCTGACTCCCTGAACTGTTATTGAAAGGCTCCTAATATGTCTCAGCCAGCCTCTCTCCTTATTTGGGAATGTGCAGTTTGGTTGGGTGCCAATATATTCATCCACCCTCTCCCCCCACCCCCTCTGTGCGAGTACAAAAACCCCACCCCGTTGGCCCGGAGGCACATCATGTTCATTTTATCCTCCTTCACAGACCACCCCCACCCACCGGGTATTCCAGGAACCCGTCTGTCTTCTGTGCGCTTTGTCGGCCCCTGAACATTGGGAAGTGGATGTGCCTACAGCCCGTGTGGACCGCATCCATCCCCATCTTCAGGCCACTTGCACTGTTCAGCAAATACACTCCCCCCGTAACCCTGCCCAAAGTCATGTGCCTTAGTACAACATTTCTCACTGGTAACCCCCCCCCCACCCCCCACATTACAGGCCTAGACCTGCAGCCCCTTCCCCTGCCTAAGGCCATTTGACTCTTTTCCCAGGACACTCCTAACCCACGAAAAGCCATCGTTCCCTTCCCACTGGTCTGGTAGGTTAAGATTTGCCTGTAGGTAGGCAAAATAACCTCAAAGTGATGAGCAAAGTGTGGGTTGCCAGGCGTTCATCATTCTTGTGAAACAAGCTGCTCTAATTGCACATCCAGGTGACTGATTGATTCCGTGTGGGGAGATGATTTTGACGAAGAGTCTTATAGTGAGACACAAATATATTGAAATAATGTTCCTAACATGCCACAACGGGAAATGGAGCCTGCTATTAACGGTCGGAACACATCTGGTTTTCTAATGATGCTAAACTAATTATTTTGCCTTCTCATCATATTTGTTGCTCCTGTCCACCATGATGCCCATCATGAATAGGGGCAGAAAATTCAAGTATCTGATTTTTCTGCTGGGTCTGCTGCCCCTGCAAGCAACTGCTGAGTGATGGAGGTAGGGTGGTCAGGTTTCTGGCCCACTTCCGTATCTGCCCCTGTTAGAACCATAGAACATTACAGCACAGAAACAGGCCTTTTGGCCCTTCTTGGCTGTGCCGAGCCATTTTTCTGCCTAGCCCCACTGACCTGCACCTAACATAAGAACATAAGAAATAGGAGCAGGAGTAGGCCATCTGGCCCTTCGAGCCTGCCCCGCCATTCAATAAGATCATGGCTGATCTGTCGTGGCTCAGTTCCACTTTCTGGCCCTCGCCCCATAACCCTTAATCCCCTCTCTTATCAAAAACCCATCAACCCGCTTCTTGAAAATATTTAGCGAGGCAGCCTCCACCACTTCAACGGGTAGAGAATTCCAGAGATTCACCACCCTTTGAGTGAAGAAGTTCCTCCTCAACTCCGTTCTAAAACGCCCCCCCTTTATCTTGAGGCTGTGCCCCCTAGTCCTACTGTCCTTTTTGAGCGGGAAGAGTCTCTCCACCTCTATCCTATCCATCCCATTCATCATCTTATACGTCTCAATGAGATCTCCCCTCATTCTTCTAAACTCCAACGAGTACAAGCCTAGTTCATTCAGCCTCTCCTCATAGCTCAACCCCCTCAACTCCGGTATCAGCCTAGTAAACCTCCTCTGCACTCCCTCCAAGGCCAAAATATCTTTGCGCAGGTGCGGCGCCCAAAACTGCACACAGTACTCCAGCTGCGGCCTCACCAATGCCCTATACAGCTGCAGCAAGACCTCCCTACTTTTATATTCAATCCCCTTCGCTATGAAGGCCAGCATCCCATTCGCCTTCCTGACCACCTGCTGCACCTGCAAGCTGGGTTTTTGCGACTCATGCACAAGGACCCCGAGGTCCCTCTGCACGTCGCCTGCTGCAGTTTTTCTCCACGTAAGTAATAGTCCTTCCTACCATTCTTCCTTCCAAAGTGGACCACCTCACACTTGCCAACATTAAATTCCATTTGCCAGTTCCTGGCCCATTCGCCCAGCCTATCTAGATCCTTCTGCAGACTCTCCACACTCTCCGCACAATTTGCCGTTCCCCCAATCTTGGTGTCATCAGCAAATTTCGACACCCTACACTCGGTTCCCTCCTCCAGATCATCTATATAAATGGTAAAAAGCTGAGGCCCCAGCACCGACCCCTGGGGCACTCCACTAGTCACCATCCGCCAATCCGAATAGCACCCGTTGACCCCCACTCTCTGCCTCCTATTTGACAACCAATCCTCTATCCACGCTAACACCCTACCCCCAACTCCAAGTCCCCTGACCTTCTGCAATAACCTCTTATGAGGTACTTTGTCAAACGCCTTCTGAAAATCCAGAAAGACCACATCCACCGGCTCTCCTCTATCCACCGCCCTAGACACATCCTCATAGAACTCCAGTAAATATGTCAGACACGACTTCCCTTTAATGAAACGGTGCTGCATCTCCCTCCACACCCCTCTCAGCCATGTACCTGTCCAAGTTTTTCTTAAATGTTAAAAGTGAGCCCACATTTACCATTTCATCTGGCAGCTCATTCCACACTCCCACACTCTGTATGAAGAACCCCCCTCTCCCCAATATTCCCTTTAAACTTTTCCCCCTTCACCCTTAACCCATGTCCTCTAGTTTTTTTCTCCCCTAGCCTCAGTGGAAAAAGCCTGCTTGTACTCACTCTATCTATACCCATCATAATCTTATACACCTCTATCAAATCTCCCCTCATTCTTCTGCGCTCCAGGGAATAAACACCTAACCTATTCAACCTTTCTCTGTAACTCAGTTTCTCAAGTCCCATCTACATCCTTGTAAACCTTCCCTGCACTCTCTTGATCTTATTAATATCCTTCCTGTAATTAGGTGACTAAAACTGCACACAATATTCTAAATTCGGCCTCACTATCCTGAAACTTCCTAAGCCCCCTTGGACTGTGGCAAGAAGACCTGAAGGATGGTATTGAACTGGTCTCCTCTTGGTCCATTTAAGTCCTTGGACTTTGTTGAAGTCTTCTATGGGAGATTAGTGGCAGATTTTAGAGTCTTCTGCCCTTTAATATGATTTCCTTTATGCCAGGCTCTGCTATTGCACAGGTTACTTGTTAATGAGAATTACATCAAGAGTCCAACTTGCCTCCTAGCCAGGGATCAGGGCACTGAGCTGGAAGTGGGAATTCCAGTCCATTAACTAGATTGACACTTCAATGAAGCATTGGAGACAGCAGGACATTTGTCAAAAGTGCCATCCTTTGGATCAGATAGTAAGCCCAGGCCTTATTCTTCAGATGCTTGTAAAAATTTCATGACACAATTTGAAGAGTTGTCTTTTCTATCAGTCCTCATCAAAAAATGATCAACTAGACATAAATGTCATTGCTGTTTGTGGAATCTAACTTTGTGCAAATTGGTGGCTGTGTTTGTCTGCAAAACAGGTTTAAAAATTAATTCATTCGATGCAAAATGCTTTGGGAAGTTCTGAGGAAATAAAATGCTCTATACATCCAAAATCAAAGCAATTATCATGTTAATTATTATTACGGAGTATTAATTTTAATCTTCTCTCCTGTTCACGTATATACACAATAAATCTCCAAAAAAAAGGTCTGTTTCCAGATACTTCAAAATGTTTCAGCTAGCTGTCTAATATCATTGACAAAGCCTGATATTAGAATGGCAAATACTATACACTTCCCATTAGATCACTGTATTTACTAATAATCTCAACTTAAATTGGTGAAGATGGTATTCTGTCTCATAGAATTCCTACAGTGCAGAAGGAGGCCATTCAGCCCATCGAGCCTGCACCAACAATCCCATCCAGCCCCTATTCCCACTGCTAGTGTCCCATGATATGTGGGTTAGGGGGATTAAGGGGCAATTTTGCATGACCAATCAACCTAACCTGCACATGCTTGGACTATGGGAGGCAATCGGACCACCTGGAGGAAACCCGTGAAGACATGGAGAGAATATGCAAACTCAACACAGACAGTCACCCGAGGCCTGAATTGAACCTGGGTTCCTGGTGCTGTGAGGCAGCAGTGCTAACAACTGTGCCACCAACGTCTTTTGATGATTCTTCTTTGTCAAGATAGAGTTTGATCAAACTCTAAGGTTTTCTTGAAAGTTTTGCTCTGAATTCCTTTTTTAATAACCCTTGCCTTTTATTATATACTTTTCTTCAGTCCTCTACACTCTGGTAACATCTTTGTAATCTTATTGTTGCTTTTCGTCTACAGTGTATTTCCTTAAGTGTAAAAAATTGCTTTGTGTTGATGGGAACATTTGCAATACTGTATGCAGTCCAATGTTTGTTAAAGAGCATCAACTGATGAACATTTTTATCACCATTAGTGGATATAGTTGTAAGGTGTTCACGGCTGAGTCCCTTTTCTTTACATTTGGTTTGTAAGTTATGTAATCTCAGATCTCTTATGTCCAGATTCTTCTGTGTTTTGAGCAGAGAGCTTGCTTTGCCCGCGCTGAGAATGTTATAACTATATGAGCTTGATGTGTTAATCTTGCTTTAACTTAATGTTGCTTTCTACAGCATATGTCAGACAGCTGCTGATGAATTTATGAGTAGCTTATTTTCGATTCTGCTGAGCACATATTGTAGATTCTTTTTATGGAATATTTCAAGGCGACATTCTTCCACATAATTCCTCAGTTCTGAAGCAGAGATAGTCTGCTGTTGCTATGGCTTTCTTTTCCTGGTACTCAGTCTTCGCTTTATGAGATATGGCATTTTATTAAGGGTAACCAATGCAATCCAGTATTTCCAGCACAATTCAAACTCCCCATGAAGCATTAGCATCTCGGTTACAGGACACTGTCAGCTAAAAAAAGGATTTAAAAAGCTTGCCAATGAACTGATAGTGCAAAATACGAGCAGGTGACATTTTGGAAGAGCACAGCACCAAAATACAAGACCAGAAGGATGAAAATTATATAATTTATACTTTTGTTTTGTCTTTCAAGATAGATGATACCAATGCTGTAGACTGGATTTCTTTATCATTACAAGCAGCAGAGTCAGTATTAAGCAGAGCTAAGCTGAGTACAGCATGCTTAGACTCTCAATAAAGCTTCCTGGGCATAACCAAAAATGTTTTTTCACTCCAACTACAGAAGGACGTCATGTCTACGACAACAACAGTCCCATATTTTGGGTGGCACAGTGGTTAGCACTGCTGCCTCATGGCGCCAGTGACCTGAGTTCAATTCCAGCCTTGGGTGACTGTGTGGAGTTTGCACGTTCTCCCTGTGCCTGCGTGGGTGCTCTGGTTTCCTCACATGGTCCAAAGATGTGCGGGTTATGTTGCTTGGCCATGCTGAATTGACCCTAGTGTCCTAAGATGTGAAGGTTAGGGGGTTTAGCTAAAGATATGGGGTCATGGGGATAGGGCCTGGGTGGGATTGTAGATAGTGCAGATGCAGTGACCTCCTTCTATAACTTTTTTATAACAAGAATATAAATGGGATGGAGGCAAATAAATGGGATCCCCAATGATCTGCTCGCCACCAGTTCACAGAATTCCATTTGGCAGAACAGGTTGTACAGAGGGGGTTTCAGAAGAGTTTTGAGGTGATGAAGGGGAGATGTCCAGCATTTCTGCTTCTTCTTCTCCTGAAATGCATGCAACTTGCTTGGACTCCAGAATCAATTTCAATTCTCAAGTCGGGCAAATGTTAATTATGTTAAGAGTGAAGATCTCATTCTTTCCGTGAGGTTGGCATGACTGCCACAGTAGTGTTGTAGGAAGTTCTGTAGCTTCACTGTTTTAGTCAAACTCCAACTCATTCATCTTACTGACACTCCTACACCTGGAGGATTGGATCACTGCCATGCTGCTGATGACAGAGGATGGTTGCTGTGGTTTGGATCTGCAGCATTTATCAAATTAGTTCCATTCCCTAATTTTTTCACCATATGCAAAACAAACTGTTCAATGGGTGCTGGCCACTCCAGTTGCGGCAGGGTGCCCTCCCACACAGTAAATACCTCTGTTTCCTGCTTGAAATCTCTGCTTCATTTCTCAGATTGTATGCTAACAGAGATATTGACGGCTGCTTATAATATTCAGTCCTTTTCTCATCTACAATCTCACCCAGGCCCTAATCCCATAACCCCATATGTTCAGCTAAACCCCCTAACCTGCACATCTTGGGACACTAGGGTCAATTCAGCATGGCCAATCAACCTAACCTGCACATCTTTGGACTGTGGGAGGAAACCGGAGCACCCACGCAGGCACAGGGAGATCATGCAAACTCCACACAGTCACCCAGATCGCTGACGCTGTGAGGCAGCAGTGCTAACCACTGTGTCACCCAAAATATGGGACTGTTGTTGTCGTTGACATGGCGTCCTTCTGTAGTTGGAGTGAAGAAACATTTTTGGTTATACCCAGGAAGCTTTATTGAGAGTCTAAGCATGCTATACTCAGCTTAGCTCTACTCAATACTGACTCTGCTGCTTGTAATGATAAAGAAATCCAGTCTACAGCATTGATATCATCTATCTTGAAAAACAAAAAAATTAAGAATAAATTATATAGTTTACATCCTTCTGAGCTTGTATTTTGCTGCTGTGCTCTTCTAAAATGTCACCTGCTCGTATTTTGCCCTATCTGTTCATTGACATTAAGATTTTTAAATCCATTTTTTAAGCTGACAGTGTCCTGTAACCGAGATGCTAATGCAGCAGCTGCTAGTTAGAACCTAGAGGCAAGTGGTGTCTCCGTCACTCGAAGTGTGCTGGGAACTCCAGGATGGGCAGGTCAGAATTTCAATTCTCCATCCAAAGGACTGATTCACAGCCGGTGTTGCAAAGCTGCAAAATCCAGCATCACGTGAGTATACTTACTTTCTGTGTTAAGCCTAGACCGGGCTGTATGTTTGTAGAGATGCTTGCATTGGAACAGCATTCTTAGCTGTTAAGGTTTATTGCGTATCAGGATTTATTTTTCTTGCTTGTGATTGGGAAAAGTTATTGCTAATTGTCTTATTATATGTTAACAGTATTCTTAAATAAATTTTGTTTGGTAAGAGCTCTCACTGAACATGTCTGGAGTGAAACATTTGGTTGCAATTCTCCCAGCCTGCTGAGTTGCTTTAGCAGCACAGTAGGCTGGACGACTCGTGCGGAGACCATGTAGTGGGCTTCCCTCTGGATGCCACAGTCTCTGCGCATCTCCAGCCGCTGAATTTCCGGTGTCATCAGCTTTGTGCTGAAATTGGTGCGGAGCTGAATAAATTATTATAACGAGCATTTATATGTAATTAGTGAACCTAGGATTGGAGCCTCCGGGCCCACTAGCGTCTCCCCATCCACCAAGGGTGTTTCACTCCAGCAGGGTTCACAACAGCTCCCCACTAATGAAGAGCTGATGACACCCTGCTGGAGTGAAGGGGAGCCCCCCAGAAGGTCAGGGGTAAAGGGAATGCCCGCTGGGGACTGCCAGCTTGGTTGTGAAAGACTCGCCCCCTGGCACTGCCCAAGGGGCAAAATGGCAATGCCCAGAAGGCACCTTGGTACACCTAGTACTGGGCAGTGCCATGGGGGTAGAGCCTCTTGGGGAGATTAGTGGGGGCGGGGGGCCCGCTGCTGCTCTGCACTCGGACTTGGTGACAGAGGGAGAAAGACCAGCAACCAAGGCTGGACATCGCGGTTGGCAGGGGGGGACGATCAGGACTGCAAGGCGGGGGAAGGGGTTTGTGGAAATTGGGAGATGGGGACTGTCGGAAATGGAAGGTGGGGGGTGAGAGATATGTGACTGAGGTTTAGCCTATGGAAGGTATGAGGCCAGTAGTGGCCCCTGGCTCATCATGCTTGGGTCTTCTCAGATTCAGGTTGCTTGTGAATGCAGCCCAAAGTGGGCAAGACTAAAGACTGGCACTAGACTGATAGTCAACAAGTACCGTAAAGGAAAGTTAAAAAGAAGGGGTTCAAAAAGGCATGATTCCGTTAAGAAAAGACCTCAGATCAGACATATTAACCTGCTGAATTCAAGCATATTACTAAGCGGAGGGAAAATCAAGGCGAGCCCTGGTTGAGGCTGGCCCAGACACGTCCGGGAGTCCAGTGATCTGGAGTGGGGGGTTTGCAAGGCCAGTTATGAGGGGTCATGGGGCTGGTCAGCGATCGGGAGGCTGGCAGTGTGGGGCTATTGCATATGAGCTGATCTCCTTTATGACAGTTCGGCACATGTGCAGTGGCCCACTCAATGCTATGCTGACAGCCTCTCCACTGGGAATTGTCCCTGCCCACAGTTTTTTTTAATAAGATTCATGCTAATGCATTCTGCAGTGCACAGAGTATGGGAGATTCATTTTGAAAATTCCACTGAAGAAACCAGTGGGATTTACTCCAGTTTTTAGGCAAATTTGGCATTTTTTTGGGAGAATCCCACCCCTTATTTTTTCCTGTGCCAAATTCAAACTGCAACACTTAAGGTCTCAGCTGTCTTCATAAAATACCTTAGAGTTTCTGACCTGGCTTATAACACAATTAGGCAAGACATAAACAATATACTGTCAGGTCTTTGACGTAAAGGGTTGTAGATCAGTAGTTTTAAGATAGGCAGCATTAAGTCTATCTCCAGGTTAGTCACAGAGTAAAGGAAATCTCATGCAGCCAGAAGACAACATCAATCAAGGTCAACAAGCTAAACCAATTTTCAATTTATTCCTTTGGAGAAACATATTTCCTCCAGAGATGAAAACTCCATTTAGTGAAATCCACTGAAATCACAGAACAGAGCTGAAATGGCTTGGTTTAAAATGACACAGAATAGCAGACAGTGCTTCTGCTCCCCTGATGCTTAGTCAGACCACGTCACAGCACACCACTGAGTGTGTAACCAGCCCAGAATTAAAACTGATTCAGAAAGCTTACTGTTTATTGCCGTGTGAAGAAAGTAGTTGGATTTATGTTGTTACTTTACTTGTACTGAGTAATTTCTAGCAAAAAGGAATCTGGAAGGGAAGGTAACATATAGGCACTAACAGATTGAGAGGACGTGCTGTCGCTCAGTGCTTCAACATTTTAATACGAGAGACACATTTATGTCCAAAAAAATACTCCAAATGCTCATGAAACTCTGATATTTAATTCCATATCCTTCATAGTTTTCAAAATATTCTCTCCTCCCAACTGGGGAAGTGCTCAGCGTTATAGAGTATTTTGACAATAAATGAAAAATAGCACTGCACATTTTCTCTATCTCTCAGTTTCTGCACGTACTTCCATCTGCTGATGTGTTTCTGTCCCCAGTGATGAATAATTTCATAGCGAAAATCTCTTCATATTTTGTAGTATGATTGTGAAGGTCAAGAAATATCTGTGGAGTAAATGATTGCACAAAACAGGAATTTTACAAGTACAGAAAAATGTATTGCTTTCTAAGTAGGTATCATCAGAAAGACAATGAAGAAGGTTGGAAAGACAGAGGGATGCAGCGCCATGCCTAAGGATGTGAAAGTACTTGCTGTGGAATGTTACATTCTGCATCCAACAAGCATATCATCATTCAAAGACCAATCATGCAATATTGTTACCATTTCTCTATACGCAGTTTCTTCATTGGCAGCAGCATTGAGGTTATGCAAATTAATTGGCAGTATAGCTGTTTATTATTGCTACAAGTGATAACAAAACATCAGGGGTTTCAAGCCTGAAAACAAGCATATGGATTGCAATGCTTGCTTAACCTATGTCCAGTATTTTTAATTCAGGTCACATGCAAACTTTGCATTGCCTGTTCATAGAACATAGAACATAGAACATAGAACATTACAGCGCAGAACAGGCCCTTCGGCCCACGATGTTGCGCCGACCAGTTACAAAAACAATGACCCACTAGCCTATACCAATCCCTTTTCGTCCATAAACCTATCCAGAGATCTCTTAAACGCCCCCAAACTAGACGCATCTACAACTGCAGCAGGCAGGGCATTCCAATCCCTCACCACCCGCTGGGTAAAGAACCTACCCCTGACATCCGTCCTGTAGCTACCCCCCCTTAATTTAAAGTCATGCCCCCTCGTGCTAGCTTTCTCCATCCGAGGAAAAAGGCTATCACTATCCACCCTATCTAAACCTCTAATCATCTTATATGTTTCAATAAGATCCCCTCTTAGCCGCCTTCTTCCCAACGAAAACAACCCTAGATCCCTCAGTCTCTCCTCATAGGACCTCCCCACCATACCAGGCAACATCCTAGTAAACCTCCTCTGCACCCTCTCCAACGCCTCCACATCCTTCTTGTAATGCGGGGACCAGAACTGCACACAGTACTCCAAGTGCGGCCGCACTAGAGTAGTGTACAGTTGCAACATTACACTGCGACTCCTAAATTCAATCCCCCTACCAATAAACGCCAAGACACCGTACGCCTTCTTGACAACCTTATCTACTTGATTCCCAACTTTCAGGGATCTATGTACACACACACCTAGATCCCTCTGTTCATCCACACTATTCAAAGTCCTCCCGTTAGCCCTATACTCGACACATCTGTTGCTCCTACCAAAGTGAACTACCTCACACTTCTCCGCATTAAATTCCATCCGCCACCTCTCGGCCCAGCTCTGCAACCTATCTAAGTCTCCCTGCAGACTATGACACCCTTCCTCACAATCTACCACACCTCCAACTTTGGTGTCATCAGCAAATTTACTAATCCACCCAACTATACCCTCATCCAGATCATTAATAAAAATTACAAACAACAGTGGCCCCAAAACAGATCCCTGAGGCACACCACTCGTAACTGCACTCCATGATGAATATTTACCATCCACCACCACCCTCTGTCTCCTATCTGATAGCCAATTCCTGATCCAACTTCCTAGATTACCCACAATCCCATACATCTGCATTTTCTGCAGAAGCCTACCATGGTGAACCTTATCGAACGCCTTACTAAAATCCATGTATACCACGTCAACTGCCTTACCCCCATCCACCTCTTTGGTCACCTTCTCAAAAAACTCAATAATCATTTACATGATTGTGGCATGCAGTCAGCAGTGCGCGTGCTATTGAATTGATGCAAGACTGAGCAGGGTCTGCAAAATCTTGAGAGGTCATCAGGAGTTCACATTAACCTGTAGTTCCTAAAGCTGACATGCCCTGCTTAGAGGGAAGGTGCATTTTGACTGTAACGTGTGCTGGAAGTCATTCAAGCAGTGGGTTTCCCCTGATAAAGGGACAAGAATGGCCCAGCTTGACAGATGGCAGGTTCAGAGCTTCTCGATACAGCAATGAAGGACAGGAAGAGATGGATCTTTTATCCACAGAGAACCAGGAGACTCTCCATGAATGCTGTTGCAGCAACTAGTCAATGCCAGAAGTCTAGTCCTGTGGACCTGGATACAGTCCTGCAAGAAGTTCAATGACCTCACACAAGTGGTAAAAGTATGCAAATACTCACAATATCCTTACAAGTGTAATATTAACCTCAGCCTCGACTCACTGCAGCATCCCACACCAATTACCAAATGATCACTGAGACGTCCCATTGTCCATTGACCCCTCCTGGATCATTGGACAGTAGCTCACTATCTGCAAAGACATCAGTTCAAAATCTTTATACTTGTGTGAAAATCCTTCCGTGACCTTGGTTCACTTTTCTCTCCAAAATCTCCAGTCCTACATCAACACATACACAGACCCCTCCATCCACTCACACCCCTCCCTAAACACACACACATACATCCACCCCTCCCCTCACTTCCACCCCCCCCACACCCTGCCTTGCCCCCCCCTGCCCAACACACACATTTATGCAATGTCCCTCTCTCTATTGGCAGGAGAAATTTTCCACTTCCCTTTCCACCTTTAATAGCTTTCTCAAAATCGATTCCTTTTACCATATTTTCCATTATCTCTCATTATTTCTATCTTTCTTGGCATCCATTCCTTCTAAGGCATTAAACAAATGCAATCATTACTGTTACTGTAATTGTTATCACTGTATCCTGGCCATCACTGAACCCTGAATAAGTATTGAAAAGAGATCAACTGGTTGTTCATATTATCCACCCTTTGTGGGATCCTGCTGTGCTAAATTGCCTGTTATATTTACCTATTACCTGAAACGCAATTACTGCATTCTTAAGGAGATTTGCAGGGTAAATTAAGACACCAAATAAGGTGTGCACCTTTTCCTTTGGATCATTATTGCTAATTTGTGCTGTGCTGTAAGTGTGCTATTAAAAGCATAACTCCCAACTGTAAATAACTAAATGGAAATGAAAGACTGGAAGGCATACCTTTTGTATTCCCCAACATCTCTGCAAGTAAAGCATGTTTACTCAAGCAATGCTTATGCTTAAAATCGTCAAATTTCTTTCTTTAACGTTATTGACTTGAGAAATCTGTTCGTGTGCAGTGTTGCATTCATTTCAAAAGAGCCAACTACATTGAGCTTCAATCCAAACCCCCAGGAAAATAGGTTCCCAGCAAGGTAGTATTTTTCTGGATGAAAAGAAACATAACGAACAGTTTCATCTGTTGAAAACCTCAATGTCTTTTTGCTGTTTAGATTAAAAATCTATTCATTGTGAAGTAAACAAATGTTCATAAATGATTCCTTTCTAATGTGAACAGAACACAAAACTTAAATTTCACCATCAGCTGCGGCGTTATATCACAGCCTGCTGACCTTGAAGAAAACTGTTCACAAAGTCCAGTGATCTCATTGAGAGAGGGGAAATGTCAATTTGAAACTGGTGCCAAATCAAAGGGATTGCCAGACATCAATAAAGAGCAAGGTCCTCAAGCAAGTCAATTTAAAAAAAAATGCATTTTATGGGATTTGGGTATAGCAGGCTAAGTGAGCACTTATTGCCCATCCCCAAGTGTCTTTGAGAAGATGGTGGTGAGCTGCCTTCTTGAACTGCTGCAGTCCCTGTGCTGTAGGCACACACACAGTGCTGTAGTTACACACAGAGTGTTGTTAGCCATGGGGAACCTTGTCCAGCAGAATGCCGTTTCTGATGGAGGCATGCACAATCCCACACTAGTCATGAGTGAGATTCTGCAGTGGCTATGTGAGAGGAGCTCATTCCCTTGGCAGATCTTCTCCTCATCTCATTCTGCCGACACCCACAATCTGTTTCTCCTTCTGCTTGTCTTCCAAGAACCCTAGCACCCCTTCACCCACCATTGCGGACCCCTCACCCTTGCACCGTATTGGCTCCCACTGCCCCCTCCAGCCCTCGCCATCCCTTCCTATCATCAATCCCTTCAACTGAGAGTAAAGACCTTCTGACCCCCTTCCATCCTGTCCCTATTGACACCTGAACAGCATCCCCATGCCTGCAATCAGACACCGCTCTTCTCACTCTCCTGCTCCATATCATCTCATTAATCCCACATCTCTCTTTCTCCTGCCACTCCCAACCTCTCAGGGCACCTTTGAAGCCTATAAACCCATCCCGCCTCATTATTCTTCTCCTCCCTCTCCAATGCACCGTCCAACACACACCATCACCAGCTGACTGTATCTTCTGCAGCTTTCCACCTGTAGCCTGAAGAACCACCTTCTGAAAACTGCAGAACGTCCATGTGGTTGATGTTTTACCCACATACTGCTGCACATGGTGTTCCAAGGTCCACAGTTTCAGGCTGAAATGGGGACCCAGCATGATGCTGTGGTCAACTGTTACTGCTGTCATTTTATGCTGATTTTTCAGCTCCCGCCACATTATTCCCCAAGCCCCGTTATTAAATCTGCCATGGGGGACAGCAACGACTGGAAGATTCCACCCTCAGTTATGTTTCACTCAACAATATATAACTTTACCAAGGGTTTTTTGCTGGGATTAATAGCACAAGAGGATAGGTTCCAATCAGTGCAGTGATTTCTAACTGCTCGTAGTCTGCAGGGACTTCAACAACACTCACAGGGAAACAACAGAGTTATGGACAGAATATGCATTTAACTGGGCATGAGTTGACTCCAGAAATTGCTGTCCACTTCAGAGGAGTAATGATGGTAAAGGCAAGTACTTTCAATGTTGTTACCACTGCAAAATCTGGGCCAGTGCTTTTCAGATGAAATCGCTGTAGAAATGCACAATTGATTTTGTGGCTTTAATATTTGGATTTACCTTCAGGCACTTTTGTACCATCCCTCCCCAAACCCTAACCCCTCCCCCCGCATCCAAGCAAATTCTAGTTATAGATGTTGTGAATACCTACCACTTAAATTAATCTTTTTTTTTCCTCCAGACTCTTGCCATTTCTTTAGTGGGGGCTCTTGAATCTTGCCAGAAAGTGGCAAGTGCATAGCTGTACTGGTGCCTTCTGATTTAATGTTTCAAAAGTCCCTACAACACACCTTTTCATAAGAACATAAGAAATAGGAGCTGGAATAGGCCGTCTGGCCCCTTGAGCCTGCTCTGCTGTTCAATAAGATCATGGCTGATCTTTCTGTGGACTCAGCTCCACTTACCCGTCTGCTCACCATAACCCTTAATTCCTTTACTGTTCAAAAATGTATCTATCCTTGCCTTAAAAACATTCAATGTGGTAGCCTCAGCTGCTTCACTGGACAGGGAATTCCACAGATCACAACCTTTTGGGTGAAGAAGTTCCTCCTCAACTCAATCCTAAATCTGCTCCCCTTTACTTTGAGGCCATGCCCCCTAGTTCTAGTTTCACCTGCAAGTGGAAACAACTTCCCTGCTTCTATCTTATCTATATCACTATCTATTTAGTGACCACTTCAAGTAGCATAGCTTCCTAAGTCAAACCGAGTGGCTCATTGAAACTAATGCGAAGAATTAAATCAATAAGCCTGCCATTTCCTGATCTCTCATATTCTGCCCAACATTTTTTACACACAATTTATTTGATCTTTAAAACACAGTTCTCAATTTAACATAGCTAATACATCGCTTTAAGTCCATTTGCTACAATCCACCTTTCTACTGTCCATCATCTCAAATATTCATTTCGGTTTTCCTCAAGTGACTTTGGTATGACTGCTGGTGATTAGCACTTCCTATTTCTCTGTGCATATTACAATTTCTGCTGTGGTGCCAACCCCTTTTGAGCCATCATGGTCTGAAAAACAAAATTCAAATAAATGTTACTTTTCTAGAACAATTAGCCATTTGATGAGACAACACCCTTCTGCAAAATCCCAGGAAATTGTTTGGCATGTCATTTATGTGAGGAGAAATCTAAATTACGCATCTAAATTAAAGTGAGTCCTGTATGCAGTGATGGCAGATGGACAGAGTAAAACGGGAGCTGTATCTGGACAGCAGGATGGAAACCGAGGAAGGAACAGGAAAGAAGTTTTCATTATTTTAAAGAAACACTATAAAATGATAAGGGAGTGTATAAGTTTTGATCTGTAGCATACACTTAATAAACACTAATAATGATCTCAACCACACTTTTGAAATGCAGCCTTCCAAAATTCATTTTTGTTTTGTTCTAGAAATTAAGCAACATGTTGGGGTATTTAATGATTTGGAATTCCTGTATTCAATAAGAACAGATTAAAATGAAGCTTAAGCTGGTGTGTGATACATAATTTTGTTCTGCTTATAGTATAAACGGGAATGATAGTTAAATAGAACAGCTGAGCTCACAGTGAGCAGACCACACTGCACTGCGTTCTATTCTAGTTTTAAGACACAAATTGGTTTACATTCCCGAATGGTTCTGAGATAATTATACAGCATGCTTTTCAATGCACAGACAGGAACACCAAAAGAAGACAGAGTGGACCCACTTAATTGGTCTGAGCGGCTTATTTTGATCTAATTTACAATGTCTCTTTGTCAGTGAATCTTCCAGTGGGGACATAACTTTCCATGAGGATTTTTATTTTAATTGGCACATTTAAAACAATGTGAGATTTTATTTTTGAACTGTGTGTTCATTTTGACTTTTATTCATTGCTCATACTGTTTAATGCACAGCAATGACCAATATTGTCCATGTCTCATAAATTTTGATATTATGTATTAAAGCTTCCGCCTTCCATATTAATTAAAGTCAGATTTCATATCTTATTCAGCAGTCAGTTCAATCATCTAGCAGAGATGCCTAAATTACTCTTTCAGCTCCCCACTGATGGAGCTTCCAAGCAATACCACTGTCTGAATTTAATACCGACCTTATGGATTAAACAGCATGGGCTGACCCCACTACGTTGATAATCATTTTCAGCAAATTTAAAATTGTCATTTGAGTGTATTAAATCCATGACTTATCATGTATTTGACACAATTTAGAAATATACTAAAACATTGACCAGGTTCGGAGATATATCAGACTGAATCCAGAGCAGTCCCAAAGCTAAAGACTGGATTATATTTAATTTTTCCGGTGGAAAAGAAAGACAGGTTCTATTGAAAGAGTGAGCAAAGGGATTTGACATGAACGTTTTCATGTATTTATTACTAATATTGCACAATGATCTCAAACCATTGGTGCCCAGTTCACATGTTAGAAAGTTTATCTGATTCAAGACTAAACTTTTGACAGCTACTTATCCTTCATAAGTTCATAACATTTTGAATTTTGTATTCCTGAAAACAATATACATTCACACATCTTGCATTTAGAACCACAGAACATTACAGCACAGGAACAGGCCTTTTGGCCCTTCTTGGCTGTGCCGAACCATTTTTCTGCCTAGTCCCACTGACCTACACCTGAACCATATCCCTCCACACCCCTCTGATCCATGTACCTGTCCAAGCTTTTCTTAAATGTTAAAAGTGCGCCCCCATTCACCATGTCATCTGGCAGCTCATTCCACACTCCCACCACTTTCTCAGACATCATTATTTTGCTTCGGAATTTACAAAGGAGGTAGAACAGGTAGACATGACATTGAATGATGAAATGAACAATGAGATAAGCACATTTAAAACAGAAATGGGAAGTACTGAATAAACAAAGTGATTCAAAACACCCGGTCCAGATGGATTAAAAATCTCTCTGGATGGGATAATGGAGAACTCATTCCTGGCCTGCTGTGCTAGGCCAGGAGGAGAATTAAGCGGAGGCCTATTAGCGGGGCCACCTGCCCGACTCCACGGCCTCCATGCGTCTTCAGCCGCCAGATTTCTGGCATCATCAGCTTCAGGCCAGAAATAGGCACAGAGCTGAATACATTATGTAAATGGGGATTTCCTTACCATTAGCAGGCCCAGGACTGAAGTCTCCAAGCCCACTAGAGTCTCTCACCGTCAGGAGTGGTTCACTCCAGCAGACTTTGCAACAGCTCCCCAATACCGGGGAGCTGGTGACCCGACCCTGTCGGAGTGAAGGGGTGCCATGGAGGCCTCCCCAAGATGCTGGGGGTAGGGGGGGTATGCCCTGGGCATTTCCAGCTCGGCAGTGCCAGCTTGGACCCCCAGGACTGCTCAAAGAGCAAACTGGCTATGCCCGGGGGCAGAGCCAAGAGGGGGTGTCTGGACTGCGAGTGGGGTCTTAACTGCTGGTAAGGGGGATGGGAGGAAGGGGGGATCGGGACTGCCAGGGGAGTGTGGGAGAGAGATTGAGGCAGGCCGGTGGAGGGTGGGCTGTCTCTCGGCTGGCTCAGACACATCTGGGAGGCCAATAATCGGGCCATGGGTGGGGTGGGGCGGGGGAATCAGTGGGGGTTGTAGGACTGGCTAGCAGTCGGGAGGCCAGTAGTGCAGGACTACTACTGGCCTCTCGATGCTCCTATCTCTGCTATGACAGATTAGCGCATGCACAGTGACCGACTCAGCACTATGCTGTTGGCCTCTCCAGCAGTAATAGGCCCCACTGGAGAGGCCACTAGTGCAATCTGTGATGCACAGAATGTGGGAGATTCATTTTGAAAATCCCACTCAAAAAAAGTGGAATTTACTCCAGTTTTTACGCAAATTCGGCACTTAGAATTTTTTGATCATTCAGTAGATGTAACTTAACTGAACTTTAAAAGGCCTTTGATAAGGTTAACCCCTCATAAATTAATAAATAAGGTCATAAAATGTGGAGTGTAAAATAAGTGTCAGAATGCTTTGCTGGCTGTCTTCAAAACAGAAAGCAGAGAGTGAGAGTTAAGTGCTATTATTCAGAGCGGTGACCGGAGGCCATCACTGTGACAGAGTCACAAGAAATTCAATAGGAAATTCAGAAGAAACTTATCCAAATGTGGAATGCGGAACTCGCTACCAGACTGATGCAAGATGAAAGGAGGCTCATGCGGAGTATAAAAGCCAATCTATAACTGTGCTGTATATCCTGTGTAACCCTATTCTATGTAAATTTCAGTTTGCACGATTGTGTAGGATATCAGTAACAACACTAAGGTTGAGAATACTACTGATGTTACTGTACAACTCAGTCTGTCTTTCCCCTTTGAAACATTTGACATTCTGCCATGTAATTGGTAGATAATGTTTTTCACCAGTGAAACATCTGACACACTGCCATACGATTGGTAACTAAAATATCATCCGAAATAAAGAAATACTGGTGCACACAGACTACATGTTCACATTAGAGGGAGAAGTGCCTTATTTATCCTCTTGGCAATATTGCAGTTGTTGTTTTTATTTGGATTAATACCGGCTTATTTAAGTGCAAGTTCTGCAGTTGGAAGTCATTTGGAAATGCATGAAACATTTTCTCCTCTATAAGCAGGATCTAAAGTTCAACCCATTAATATAGCTGACACACTTCCACTGGTACCACAACTCAGTGTCATATTTCAGTTTTAGAATACTAAAGAAAATTCCTGGCCCTACTTAGTAATTGCAGACTATTTGGTGACTATGCACGAAATTAGATGAATAAACAATGATTTTTCATTTCCAATCCGTAATTCAATTTTGTTGAAATTTGTCCTATTTTTGGATTCTTGGTTCTGAAATATTGTCCTGCATGAACCTCTTCCAAAAGGCTGAACAGAGTACCTTCCTAGGGTTTCCATGTTGGTGCAGGGAGCAATGGTGGGTTATCTACTGGACTTGTTAAATGATGAACTCCCCACTCACCTGATGAAGGGGCAAAGCCCCAAAAGCTAGTGGCATTTGCTACCAAATAAACCTGGACTTCAACCTGGTGTTGTGAGACTTCTTATTGTGTTTACCCCAGTCCAATGCTGGCATCTCCACATCATGTTAAATGATCTCAGTGTATGGTTGCATCTCTTGACACAATTAGGTCAGCCTTTAATCAATTGAAAAATCAGTCTTTGAAGCAAAAATTTGGATTTACCTTTCAACCTCAATATAGATCGTGAAAGCAAAAGAGATTGCAATTTTACTTTTACTTCATTTTTTCTTAACATTTCAGCTATTTAAAAGGAGCTAAATGATAGTGGTAAACTATTCAATGCAGCTTATTACTGTAACGTCACTGTCCGATTTCAATGTCACAGCATGTAAAAGCTGCCCAATGCAACATGATTGGAATTTCCAACATTTGGGAAGAGCGTAAGCTCTAAATTGGCTATCTTGTATTATGATTAAACATCGCTTCAATTTGTCATAACATTTAAAAAAAATACAACAGTGCAACTGTCTTTGAAGATGTGTACTTTGTTGTCTATCTAAACATATTGAAAGTTTAAGCTCTGCACACCTGCAAGTTTTTCAAAAGTTCTTATTTGAATGTTATATTTAACCACTAATTGGCAAATTTAAATGAATAATTGCTCCATTTTTCTTCCTAAAATAAAGTCAGAGTAGTATTTTGCCAATCTTTGGATCTGCCATTTCAGGATGAACATTTTCCTGCTGTTTTTCATTGTTTTACTGCAGTATTTGCAAATTTATTACCTCCACACTCAGTTCCACAGCATTTCCTCTTCAATCAAATTACTACTTCTTCTCCCAAGTAATACTCAAGTCACAAACTCCATTCCCTGAAACTGCGAGGCATTCTCTTGCCATCTTGGATGCCTTAAATACAGTCAAAAATGTCATCCTCCTCATTTTTTCTCTTGTCTAACACAGTGGGACTACCTGAATTTTGGTTCAGTTGTAGACAGAGATCCTTTACCAATGGCTTTCCTTCCATCCCTGCACCACCACCTCGGGAATCTACAGCTCATTGGCCCTTGGAGGTTGTTGCCAAAGATCCCTTTGGCAACAACTTCCAAATGATTTGATTTGATTTAATTTCTTATTGTCACAGGTATTAACATTGTGAAAAGTATTGTTTCTTGCACACTACAAAAAGCATACCATTCATACGGAAGGAAACGAGAGAGTGCAGAATGTAGTGTTACAGTCATAGCTAGGGTGTAGAGAAAGATCAACTTAATACAAGGTAGCTCCATTCAAAAGTCTGATAGCAGCAGAGAAGAAGCTGTGCTTGAGTAAGTTGGTCCTTGACTTCAGACTTTTGTATCTTCTTCATGATGGAAGAAGGTGGAAGAGAGAATGTCTGGGGTGCGTGGAGTCCTTGCTTTGCCGAGGCAATGGGAAGTGTAGACAGAATCAATGGATGGAAGGCTAGTTTGCATGATGGATTGGGCTACATTCATTTTGTAGTTGTTTGTGGAATTGTGCAGAGCAGGAGACATACCAGGCTGAGCCATCTTTCAGAAGCACCCTGATGACATTTAGGGTCTACCCTTCCATTCTATTTTTTTTAATCTCTTGACTCTATGCTGTTAGAATGAATAGTGGACCACTGACTTGGATGAATTACAATTTTTCATCAACTCAATATTAGAATGATCAAAGCCACAAACTCCAGAACCTTGCTGCAAATTCTATTTCCTTCCTTGGCCATTGCTTCAAGCTGGACCAGACTGCACAGCCTGTGTTCACATCCACTATGTACAGTTGAAGGGAAATTAGGGATAAGCAATAAATGTTGGCTAAGCCAGTGATGCCCACATTCCATGAGTAAACAAAAAAACGTTTTGATTTTTGGTCTGAAAGAAAAAATTGTAAGCACTTATTCCGATTTTAAACTTATAGCAATTGAAAAAAAATAGGCTCGAGGAAGAATGCTCCTAATTTAGAGCATTAGCCTTGTCCTATTTTTTATGAGCAAACACATTAAGTAAAACTCATCAAGCAAACGGACTCATTTCCAATTAACATATCGCTTGAAATGACCATTTTAGCAAGAACTTCTATACGAAAGGAATTCATCAATGTGAAAAGTCAGACTCTCATTATTCTGTGTTATGGGCTGGAAAGAGAACAGGAAAAAAATCCATATATCTTCTAAAATTCAAAAGCTATCAAAAATTGGAACATGGATTTATTAACGAAATCTTTGAGTTGACATTCATTTGAAACAGAGAATGCTGACTCAAATAGCTTTTATTTGACTATATCATCCAATAGTAATCTTATTGACAAGATGTAAATAGTTTTAATATCACATTTCCAGCAGAAATCTGCACAGCACAAACAACTTGTTTGAATCAAATTGACATATTTGACATGTGAGCTTGTGACGCAATGGTAGTGTATCTATTTCCAGATCAGAAGGTGGCGTGTTCAAATCATGTCAGACTCGCGAAGCCTTTGGGATGGCACGGCGCTTGGCACTGCTGCCTCACAGCGTCAGGGTCCCAGGTTCAATTCCAGCCTCCGGTCACTGTCTCTGTGGAATTTATACCTTCTCCCCAGGCTTCCTCTGGGCACTCCAGTTTCCTCCCACAGTCCAAAGATGTGCAGGTTAGGTTGATTGGCTATGCTAAATTGACCCTAATGTCAGGGTGATTAGCAGGATAAATGTGTGCTGTTATGGCATTGGGGCTTGGGTGGATTGTGGTTGGCAGAGACTCGATGGGCTGAATGGCCTCCTTCTGTACTGTAGGGGTTCTATGCTATTTATTGGCATAATGAAGAGAAAAACTGGCCAATGTTTTTTCAATGACAAGCGTTTCAGTCGCTGAAAGTCAATATAAAAGACTGAAGGTACAGAAGCAATTTAATACACGTGCATAAATAGAACGATAAGGTCATTTTAATTAGACGTGTCTGTGAAGGAAAAGACAAGACCAATGCAAAATAACAATGAATTGCTTTAATACAGAACCATAGGATGGAATTTTCCAGTTCCCTGTGGTGGTTTAAGTGGGGGATGGGGAATCAATACGGCTGAAGCTGGAGAATTTGTTGACGGTGACTCGCTCCTGATCATCATGACAGGTTGTCATTTCCGTCAAAGGGAATCAGTATCAATGGGATGCTGATGAAGGCCTGGCTGGGATTTCCCCACTCCCTGCCCCGCCTTCAAATCATCTGCATTGCCAGCAGATTTCACGCCAGTCGTGAACAGATCCAACCCAACGTGGCATGCACATTTTGGAACTTAAGTGGAAGGAGACTTGGGGCAGCCCGTGGATACCAGAGGATGGAAGTGACTGTGCATCTGCAGCAGTGAACATGTTCATCAATCAGGTGGATCTTCAAGCTGCAGACAATGGGCTGCATGAGATACAGTGATGGTCTATGCTGGCAGACATTAGATGGGGAGGAGAGGAATAAGGACATGAGGCATGTTTGGAGGCCTAAAGAGGTGCAAAGGGGGTTGGGCGTGGTAGAGGAAAAAGAACTACAGCAGGGGTTGTGGAATGGTGAGATGGCATGGAGTGGTAGGATGGAAGGGGCTGTCATGTAGTGTGGATATGACAAATGAAGGTAATGTATGTCAAAAGGCATGAGGGGAAAGAGGGAGAGGTTTCTGTTGTTAACTGATGAGTCCTGTGAGGGACATACTGCGGGAGCTGGTGCTATGAAGGGATGCCAAAGAATAAATGGGGGAAGTGTAAGATCGGAAGGTGGGAGTTCGGCAATGAAGGGTGAAAGTGTACTGGGCATTAGTACATGATTCTGAGAGTGGACAGATTTACTGTCACGTGGTGGGCTCGTAGGAAATGTGGTCATTCACCTGCACATGATGGAGGATGATTAGGATGGGTTGAAGGGTAATTGTGGGAAAGTTAAATATATCTGGGAGGGGTGGGACAGAGGTCAATAGTTATGGGTGGTAAGGGGTGGGTTGTGAAGAGAGGGGTGAAGGTATTGGACTGACTTTGAAGGGTACATCAACAATCGTCAGTTGCAACAATGAAGAACTTCATGGTTGACATCCTGAGATGCTCCATTTGATCTGATTTATTGTCACCTGCATTAGTATTATAGAAAAGCATTGTTTCTTGTTTCAGCCAGAGCATACCATTCATAGGGAAGGAAATGCGAGTGCGCAGAATTTAGTGTTACAGTCATAGCTAGGGTGTAGAGAAAGATCAACTTAATGCAAGGTAGGTCATTCAGAAGTCTGATGGCAATACAGAAGAAACTGTTCTTGATTTGGTTGGTACCTGACCTTAGACCTTTGTATCTTTTTCCCGACAGAAGAAGGTGAAAGAGACAACATCCAGGGTGAGTGGGGTCCTTAATTATGCTAGCTGCTTTGCCAAGGCAGCGGAAAGTGTAGACAGGGTCAATGGATGGGACCCTGATTTGCATATGGATTGGGCTACATTCACAATCTTTTGTAGTTTCTTGCAGTCTTGGGCAGAGCAGGAACCATACTAAGCTGTGATACAGCCAGAAAGAATACTTTCTATGCTGCATCTTTAAAAGTTGGTGAGAGTCGTAGCTAACATGCCAAATTTCCTTAGTCTTCTGAGAAAGTAGAGGCGTTGGTGGGCTTTCTCAACTATAATGTCAGCAATGGGGGACAGGACAGCTTGTTGGTGATCTGGCCACCTAAAAACTTGAAGCTCTTGACCCTCTCCATTCCGTCTCCATTGATGTAGACAGGGGCATGTTCTCCTCTATGCTTCCTGAAGTCGATGACAATCTCCTTTGTTTTATTGACATTGAGGGAAAGGTTATTGTCACTGTACCAGTTCACCAAATTCTGTATCTCATTCCTGTACTCTGTCTTGTCATTGTTTGAGATCCGACCCACTATGGTGGCATCATCAGCAAACTTGAAAATCGAGTTGAGGGGAATTTGGCCACACAGTAATAGGTATATAAGTATAGTAGGGAGCTGAGAACACAGCCTTGTGGGGCTCTGGTGCTGAGGTGGTGTTGCATATCCTTAGTGATTGTGGTCTGTGAGTTAGGAAGTACAGGATCCAGTTGCAGAGGGAGAAGCTGAGGCCCAGACCACAGAGTTTGGGGATGAGTTTCATGGAAGTAATGGTGTTGAAGGCTGAGCTGTAGTCAATAAATAGGAGTCTGACATAGGTTCTTTGTTATCTAGGTGTTCTAGGGTTGAAAGCAGAGCCAGGGAGATGGCGTCTGCTGTGGACCTTTTGTGGTGGTAGGCAAACTGTAGTGGATTCAGGCAGTCTGAGAGTCTGGAATTGATTTGTGTCATGACCAGCCTTTGGAAGCACTTCATGGGAGCTGGATCACCCGCACGAATGATCCAAGCTGCATGGGAGTTCGGTCACCCGGAGTGGCAGAGCAGCAGTTCATCTCAACTGGACAACTGAAGGGGATCCACAGCATGTTGTCCTCACACTGCTAGGACACTGGAACAGATGTATGTATGAAAGGCAAAGGTTCAGTGTGTGCAGGAGACTTCTTGCAAATGGTTCACAAAGGCCATGGCAATTACCTTTGGCTGCCTGCACATGCATGATTCTAGAGGACATAAACCCAGGTCAATGGGTGGTGAAGACGGGTGGGGTCATGCACAGGTTTCTTTGCTACAAATTGCAAAGAAACCACATCAGACTTCATTACATGTATTCTATTTACTGAAATATCAGAACATTAACAATTATAGTGCAGCTGTGCAAGCATATGTGAAATCCAAACTTCTAATCTCACGTTCCCTACCACTTCCTTTCAGTTCTCCCCTGACATCCACAGCAGGGGTGGAGGCAGCCTCTTGATCACTTTGCCCTGTTGCCTTGGATGACCTTGATGGCTGTCCTCTGCAGACCTGAGGAGAAGCCTGGAGGGCCCTGACTTACTTCAGCTGCTTCTCTGTCTACGAACACAGGAAATGAAGCTGAAGGAGCCACAGGCAAGGGGATTCTGAAGGAGTGGACACCCTTAGAGAGTCTTCAGTGGAGGTCCCAGAGGTGTCCAACAGCCACTTCTCCTACCTTTGGATAACTGAGAGCCAGGTCTGTCTGCTCAAGGGATGGGGCATTTGGAGGGAGATTGAGGTGCCCCATTCCTCCCCTCACACAGCCACTGCAAAATCTCACTCATGGCTACAACAACGGTGTGCAGGGCTATGGGCATCTCTGGCACAGACTGGACATTCTGCTGGACCAAGTTCTTCATGGCAGCTGCCACTTCCCCACACAGCCCTCACTGTGCACACATGTTGGCACCATTTTATCAGCCAGCAAGCGGATGCACTCTTCCGCCTCATGTGCCACTCTGCTGAGGGCCTTGGACACCTCTGCCTGATGGTCCACTGCCTCTCTCAGCTTTCCCAGCATCTTGTGCAGGGCTCATCTCAGACTCTTGTCATCAGGCTTGAAGATTGGAAATCCTTGTGAGAAAGACAGAGTTTCAGTGTGACTATTTGGCTCACAGAATGATGAGCATCTGGGTGGACTGGCAAAAGATCCATACACTCGTTTTTGGTCGCATCATTTATTTTAGTGTGTGATATTTCTGTTCACTGCTCATCAGTTGGTTCACATGTATCGCACATTTACTCTGAATATGATATTGAATATTTACGTTGTAGTCTTGTCTTTGTTTTGAGGTGTTTCCAATCTCTCTTTCTGGTATGATATTATTTGTCGTACTTGTTTAATAAGTGTTTTATTCTCTGTGTTACAAGTTCATCAGCAGACACTTGTAAATTTGTTCAGTAACTTACCTCCACAATTCCTAAGTAAAAAAGCTAGGATCTATCAAGCCACGTTTCACTCTGGAATCTGTATTTAATGTTGGCAAGTGTGAGGTGGTCCACTTTGGTAGGAATAATGGTAGGAAGGATTATTACTTACGTGGCGAAAAACTGCAGCAGGCGACAGTGCAGAGGGACCTAGGGGTCCTTGTGCATGAGTTGCAAAAACCCAGCTTGCAGGTGCAGCAGGTGGTCAGGAAGGCGAATGGGATGCTGGCCTTCATAGCGAGGGGGATTGAATATAAAAGTAGGGAGGTCTTGCTGCAGCTGTATAGGGCATTGGTAAGGCCGCAGCTGGAGTACTGTGTGCAGTTTTGGGCGCCGCACCTGCGCAAAGATATTTTGGCCTTGGAGGGAGTGCAGAGGAGGTTTACTAGGCTGATACCGGAGTTGAGGGGGTTGAGCTATGAGGAGAGGCTGAATAAACTAGGCTTGTACTCGTTAGAGTTTAGAAGAATGAGGGGAGATCTCATTGAGACATATAAGATGATGAATGGGATGGATAGGATAGAGGTGGAGAGACTCTTCCCGCTCAGAAAGGACAGTAGGACTAGGGGGCACAGCCTCAAGATAAAGGGGGGGCGGTTTAGAACGGAGTTGAGGAGGAACTTCTTCACTCAAAGGGTGGTGAATCTCTGGAATTCTCTGTCCGTTGAAGTGGTGGAGGCTGCCTCGCTAAATATTTTTAAGACGCAGGTTGATGGGTTTTTGATAAGAGAGGGGATTAAGGGTTATGGGGAGAGGGCGGGAAAGTGGAACTGAGCCATGACAGATCAGCCATGATCTTATTGAATGGCGGGGCAGGCTCGAAGGGCTAGATGGCCTACTCCTGCTCCTATTTCTTATGTTCTTATGTTCTTATTATCAGCTGGGATCATAATAAACTGATTTTTAAGGTGGAATTAAATTACAGGATGCATAGTTTCATTGAGAAATTTGGGCCTTTGATTGAATTGATTTGATTTTGTTGAGCATTAATAAAATAGATAGCAAGGCCGTGTTTACATTGAAGTACAATTACTATCGAACGTATTCAAGAGGTAGCTAGATATAGCACTTGGAGCGAATGGGATCAATGGTTATGGGAGAAAGCAGGATTAGGCTATTGAGTTGGATGATCAGCCATGATTGTGATGAATGGTGGAGCAGGTTTGAAGGACCAAATAGCCTCCGCCTGATTCTATTCGCTGTGTTTCTATATTATAGAAATACCGTCACTTATAAGGGACATAGGTTTGAAAGGATGAGTTAGTGTAGATTATATTACTGGGATAGTTACCTTATTAATTATTAAGATCCAGGGATGTCAAATGCTTTTGGAGGAGTTCAGCTGAAACAAGAGACTGACAAGTCAGCATGAACAGGGAAATCAAAATAAATGTTTTGGTGTTGGCCTGTCCATTTGAAATACCTGAACACAGCTGACTAAGAATTTTAAATTTGAAATTGGAAATAAGTTAATAAACTGCAAACGACCGTCATATCATGTCTAATTTGAATGAATATGGAATTTAGGGAGTAGAAAAATATTGATCTAGACATTAAAAAAGTGATTAACTTGTCCTCAGTGTCAAATGGAAAAGGCTTTCTCAGATAAAGTAAGGTTGAGGTTAATTAAATTGCCAGTAATGTTTTAACTGAATGCAATAACATAGATAGAATATTGGAACGACTATACAACACATTGATCTCTATTAACAACATAATGGTGATATAATAAATAATAAATAAACAAATATTAAATATAATTAGCTCTGTGTCTGCAATAAATAAAACATTATTGCTGGTTTGTTATCACATGAATTGTGGACCATGTGTTATGAATTTACAATAAATGCTGACTAGAAAACATTAACGAAGTATTCATGCTACAAGCTTAGCATTGGTCTGAAGCAGCTTCATCTTTTCACAGTCACTTATACAGTGCAAATTGGATCCAAATTTGGTGTGAGAAATGACTCCTGGGAGATATGCTTCACTTTCCTCCAGTGTTAGGTTGTGCCCCGTGTCAGGGTTCAGACTGCATTATATAAATAGTGCTGGTATGGAGGAAAACTGCTTTGTACTCATGTTACATTAATAATGAGAATCCAGTCTCAGAGCAGTTCATCACGGGGATGAGTTTTTGCACAAGGTATTGATCTCGATTGAGTCAGTTTTCAGGTGTCAGATGAAGAAAGTAGCCTATGAATCATGAGAAATTGGTCCGCGAAGATCATCTACAAAACACATTCATTTTTCCGCAGACAGCTTGCCCATTTGAAAAAAGGGTTCAGGGTGCCTCCTGCATTTACTCAGCATCAACAGATTGGGCATGGGCTATCTCACTGCTAAGTTAATATCTTTGCTCCCAATTTGTACTCAAAAAGTGTGTGTGGTGCACATCAATATCAACCCCATACCTAAACGTTGGGATGGAAAGCTAAGGATGTAACTTGTATATTGAAGGAGATGATTCTGAGAACTTGGAAGCCACACTTGGAACAATGCCTCTGTATCTATTACCAAAAAAATGTTGAATTATTGGAGGGAATCCAGGGGAAGGTTTCTTAAACTTGGAACACCGATTAGTGACAATTGCATAGCTTTGGACTTTACTTCAGGGATGAGAAGGATGAAACTTGATGGAGGATTTTAAGATCTTCATGGACGTTGATAAGTACAGCATTTGAGACCTTGGGGCCACAGTTCAAATCGATGAATGAGAAAAGGAAATGGACAATCTGAGTATTGTTTTAGTAATAAATATGGAACAGAAAACCATACGGACTTGTAACAAAATACTATCAGTTCTGGAATCATGAAGGTTAGGAGGTTTGGAAGGTTGCAAAATCATGTCCCTCGCGTCACCATGCTATTATTCCATTATAATAGGAACATACGAGCGGAGGTAGGCCATTCAAACCCTCAAGCCTGCTTTGTCATTCAGTTAGATCATGGCTGATCTTCTACCTCAATGCTGTATCCCTGTACTATCCCCATAACTCTTGACGACTTTAATATCCAGAAATCAATCAATCTTGGCCTTAAATATACTCAATGACTGAGCCTCCATGGTCTACTGAGATAAAGAATTCCAAAGATTCACCGGATCCTGACTAAAGAAATGGCCTCTCTCTTATTCCGAGACTGTGCCCCCTCTCCCCCCACCCCCAACCCACCTCCCCACCCAGCTAGTGTAAACATAGCTGAGGAGGCAGGGGTAGAGAGGACTATAACTGTAAAGTAAAAGGGCTGTTTTTCAATTAATGAACCTTGAACTCTGAATTCGTTCATACTTCTGCTGTGAATCTAAAGCCAGTACAGTTAACATGAGAGGTCAGAGCTGATCAGAAACAAACGTGCTCTAATTTGGGTTTCAGCTACACAAGTTCTTGTTCCCGCAGCCTTTATGCTCACTCTTTCCCGGGCCTCTGTTGTTTCTGCAGTTGTTTGAATCTTCTAAAGGGAGTTTGATCTTTAACTGTTATCAATGAGCACAGCAATGGCTTTGTAGCAGGGAGCAGCAAGATCATTTCTTCAGCTGTTGAAAGCTCAAAGCTGGTGCTTGGTCTCCATGGGAGATGAGAGGAGAGGCGGAAATGCACGTACACAAAAACGGTGTGAGGCATACAGAGTGGGAAATATACTAAAAGGCAGATGTAAAGAGAGAAAAGATCAGGAAGTGTGTGAACGCATACAGACAGACCAACAAGCATAAGGAAACAATAGAACATGGAAGGAACAAGCTAAGGATAGAAAAGTAAGAAAATATTTTTGAAACCAAGATGACAAAAATGTATGGGAGTCAAAGACGAACGTAGAAAAAGAAGGCTAACAGCAAAACTACGCATGGGAGATGATTACAGAGAAAGACCTTTTTTAAAAAATCACCTCTTAGCAATACCACAAAAGATCAACTCACATTTGTACACTGTCTAAAATCCATGAGTTATGGATTGTTAACTTAGTTTAGATATGGATTATTTCTGTTCTATATCGGAACCAAGAGTTTTTCCTCCTGAGGTCACAATCCCACCCCATGACCTGTTCAAACATCTCACAGAACTGACATAAATCTGACCTATGTACTTAGATTCTACTCTCCTTCATATTTCACTTTTCATGCACTCTCTCATCAATACTCTCCACCTCAAACATATCGCCTCATTACCTCAACATGAGTACACTGACCATAAGAAATAGAAACAGGAGCAGGCTGTTCGGTCCCTCCGGTCTGTTCTGCCATTCAATAAGATCATGGCTGACCTGACTTTCCTCACATCCACTTTCTTTCCCTTTGCCTGTATCCTCGATTCCTGTACTGATGAAAAAAATCTCTCTAACTCAGCCTTAAATATACCCAAGGACTTTGCCCCACAGCTCTCTGTGGCAAGGAGTTCCAAAGACTCTCTATCCTCAGAGAAGAAATTCCTCCTCAGCTTAGTCTTAAATTGGCGCCCTTGTCCTTTTATTCTGAGACAAGGGCAGCACGGTGGGCACAATGGTTAGCACTGTTGCCACACAGCGCAAGGGACCCGTGTTCGATTCCTGGTTTGGGTCACTGTCTGTGTGGAGTTTGCACGTTCTCCACATGTCTGTGTGGGTTTCCTCTGGGTGCTCCAGTTTCCTCCCAGCATCCAAAAATGTGTGCGGGCTAGGTGGGCTGGCCATATCAAATCGCTCTTTAGTGTCAAGGGGACTAGCTAGGGCAAATACATGAGATTATGGGGATAGAGCCTGGGTGGGATTGTGGTTGGTGCAGACTTGATGGGCCAGATGGGCACTGTAGGATTCTATGACTCTATGACTATGCCCTCTGGTGCTAGATGCTCTCATGGTGAGAAACATCCTTTCAGTATTTACCTTTTCAACCCTGTTAAGAATCCTTTATGTTTCAATGAGATCACCTCATTCTTCTTAATTTCAGTGAATAGAGTCCCAATCTGTTTAACCTTTCCTCATGAGGCAATCCCTCCATACGATCATCCGAGTGACTTGTCTTTGAACTGCCTCCAATGAAATAATACCTTTCCTTAAATAAGGTGACCAAAACTGCTCACAGTATTCCAGATGTGGTCTCTCAAGTATCTAGTACAGCTGCAGCAAGACTTCTCCTCTCTTATACTCCAACCCCCTTGAAATAAGGGCAAAACATTCCATTAGCCTTCCTGATTACCTGCTGCACCTGTGTGCTGACTTTTTGTGTTTCTTCACAAGTATCCCCAAACTTCTTGTGTTGCAGCTTTCTGCAGTCTTTCTCCATTCAAATAATATTCTGGTCTGATTCATGCATATGTAATTGCTGCATAAGCCAGGTGACTTTTCATTGACAGAGTTTGTGGAACAGCACATCAGCATGGAAAGAGTAAGATGAGAAAATTGAATGGAGCACTAACTTTCTCCTTTGCTATCAATGATTATTGCATTATCGGAGCCTAGTAAGTATGTGTTAGCCTCATAGTCTCTTCCTTCACAGGTTTTATCCAATGAGAAGGTTGTCTTAGAAAATAATGTCACTTCATTTTCATCTCCACAAGCATTTGATTTCTTTTCAAAATGACTCAATAGTTTTATATACATGACTTTTGACTGGAACAAAATAAGGGTGCACATCCAACATAGCCCTGGATTTTGCAGTCAGCCATTAATGAAATTTGCCAGCTATGCATTACATTTATGTTTCTCCGGAAACTTTCTGTAGGCTTTTACATAGGGGTACTCCATGTCTGTCCCTCTTTCGACCCACAGTCCAAAGATGTGCAGGTTAGGTGGATTGACCATGCTAAATTATCCCTTAGTACCCCAAGATGTGTAGGTTAGGGGCATTGGTAAGGTAAATATGTAAAGTTACAAAGATAGGGGGCAGGATTTTATGAACTTACACAATCTCACGCAAGGCCAATGGAGATTTTGTTCTGTGAACCTTGCCCATCTTGATTCCGGGGCGAGCGAGTCAGTAAACTTCTGACCATGGTCTGGGTAAGATATTCTATTGGAGATTCAGCGCAGATATAATGGGCTGAATGGCACCCTTCTGTACTCAGACATTCTGCATGTTGTCATTAGTAAGTCATTCAGTCTTACGCCCCATACAGAGAATCTTGTGCTTGTGCAAACAGCTCAGACAACGATACAGCTCTATAACAAGGCTTAGGAACTGTTACTGAACAGTGCAGAATCTAAGTCAAGAAATGTCAAATAGGCTTTAACGATCAATGTCAAATCAGGTATGTAAAGTACAATAAGAACAAGGATGGCATTAATAGAGAAAGAAAGAGACCGAAAGAAGTTATTGATTTTAATAATAAAATACATTTATAATTTGAAGGAATGAGAGTGCAGACTTGTAAAAGTAAGTTTTCAATGGGAGAGAGGTTGTTTGCCAACAATTATGACTTAACATACTGTTAAAAATTTACTTACGCTGAAAGAGATAATCCTTAAATGCATTTACAAGTTCAGTGGTATAATGAGAGGTATAATTTGAGAGCTATAATGATACCTCTCAACAAGGTTTCATCACAGCAAACCCTCTGGTGAAAGGGTGACTCAAACAACTACTCTGTGATCTCTGTTTAAATATGCATATGCAGTGACTGGAGGTTACACTTCAATAACTTTGAGCACTGATCGCCTCAGTGTTACCTTTAATTACAAAATTTAAACCATTATTTGTTACTTAACAAAATATTTTCCCTTGTTGGTTCACGAGCAAAAACAAGCAGTACAATATGTATAGAGCAACACTATTTAGTGGATCTGCTTGGCTGAAGAGAAAATACAATTTTAGGATATGAGATCCCCTCAGTCCTGTTAAATAAACCAGCTGCCTTTAATTTGGGTTATTCACTATAGAAATGTTGAATTTGGTTTCAAAGTTTGATGGGTATTTTCAATACACGTATGTATATTGTTCATAGTATCTTGTCTAAAACCTGAGTGGAAATCAACATTATGTCAATCAGCTCGACCTACATTGAGTATGGATTGATACACGTTTGATGTTTATAGCACAAGCTCCAAACAGCTGGATAATCAGATCCAGTGCTGCCTCAGGACATCCAGTCAGACGACCTTCAGCTTTGCTTTTTGCAAGATGTTTTATTTGTCTAATGGTAACTGCCTAGAATTTTGATTATATACCATCTGCGTTTGAGGAAATGATTTGAATAATTTGATACTGACCAGAAAAAAAAAATCAATTCAGAAATACAGAATTAGAATTAACTTATCCAACACTGATACTTGGTTGAGATTCACAGTGTCAACCCTCCCTCTTTTTCCACATGAATTTGCTCAAGGACTCCTCCCTCATTGTTGGATAATGTATACACCAGTACTTTGCTTATCTGCTTAAATGAGCCAGATATCACATCAACATAGATAGGGTCAACTTACTGACAAAGATTAACTTGACCTTGAATTTCAAGTCAAAATCTCCCAAAACAAAGAACGTAGCACATTAACTATTAGTTGTCACAAATATTGTATGCCTGGACAAAACAGGTGACATCTACATACTCAGTTGTCATACTGATGTCCCCAGTCTGGGGCTTGTCCAAAATGTCTTGTTTTATTTATTGATGTTAGGTGAGAGACACTGCAGCTTGAAGAATGAGGCTGTGAGGACCAATTGCAGCCTACGTAATCCCTGTGCTGTGACATAGAGAGGCTTCTAGGTCAGCCATCATCATAACTGCTTTGCTCTGAAGGTTATAGATTTTCATTATTTGTACACCACCGACAGCATTTAGGGATTACCTTGTCTGCCACTCCTGACAATGTTTGA
Source organism: Carcharhinus amblyrhynchos (assembly GCF_965287045.1). Taxonomy (NCBI): domain Eukaryota; kingdom Metazoa; phylum Chordata; class Chondrichthyes; order Carcharhiniformes; family Carcharhinidae; genus Carcharhinus; species Carcharhinus amblyrhynchos. Next base: position 90,647,872 of record NC_137326.1, read on the forward strand.
AGGAAACCATTTCATCTGGCAGCTTCCACATGTAATATGTGCACATTCTGTGCTCACTATGCAGGACCAACAGGCTGCCTCAGTATTCATATTCTGCACGCTTGTCTAGTTTGCTACAACAATTATTATAATCTCCATGGGCAAGATTCTCATGAAATTGACTGCATTTACATATAATACTACAGCTCAATGCCATTGCTTTTGGGGCCATTGAATGCTGCTTCCCCGCAAGATAGCACATTGGTGGTAATCATAGCATCATAGAAACACTAAGTGCAGAAGGAGGCCATTCAGCCCATCGAGCCTGCACAGACCACAATCCCGCCCAGGTCCTATTCCTGTAACCCCATGTATTTAGAGCAAAGAACAATACAGCACAGGAACAGGCCCTTCGGCCCGCCAAGCCTGCACCGATCATGTGTTCCCTGCTAATGTGCCCAACTAATCACCCTGAAACAAATGGCCAATCAACTTAACATGCACATCTTTGGACTGTGGGAGGAAACCAAAGGAAGTGGATTGGACGTGCAGAGACTATTTCCTCGGGCGGATGTAGCTGTTACTAGGGGGCATAACTATAAGGTTCATGGTGGGAGATATTGGAAGGATGTCTGAGGTAGATTCTACACTCAGAGTGGTTGGGGTGTGGAACAGACTGCCTGCTGATAGTGGAGTCGGACATTTTAGGAACTTTCAAGCAGTTATTGGATAGGCACATGGAGCACTCTAGAATTACAGGGAGGGGATAGCTTGATCTTGGGATGGACATAGCTCGGCACAACATTGAGGGCCGAAGGGCCTGTACTGCGCTGTACTGTTCTATGTTTCCATAAAACCCAAGCAGGCATGAGGAGAACGTGTAAACTTCCCACGGAGAGTCAACTGAGGCCATAATTGAACCTGGGTTCCTGGCGCTCTGATGTAGCAGTACTAACCACAGTGCCACATAACTGGTTTCCAAAAACAGAAACCAGTCATGATGGCCATGCCATGGGTGCAGAGTTGAGTATAATGTCTGAATAGTGAGGGACATGGTTGGGCCCTGGCACTGCCAAGGGTTAATCCCATGTGCGGGCCTCTAAGGAACCCCATTGAGGGGGGTTCTCATTATGTGGGGTCAGTGGCGGGGTAAGGTAGTTGTGTCTGCATGGTAGTGTGGGGGACCAGACACTGAGAATGGGAGGGTACCCCAGCTCAGTGACTATCACTGATTGCTGTGCAGACACATGGATTTGGGCCAGTGTCTGTGGGAGTTTGCGCATTCTCCCCGTGCTTGCGTGGGTTTTCTCCAGGTGCTCCGGTTTCCTCCCACACCCCAAAGATGTGCTATTAGGCTGACTGGCAGTAATAAATTGTCCCTAAATTAGTTTCCCTCAATGTGGGTGGCCATAAAACAATAGATAAGGGTCATAGGTGGAGGGGGGGACTGGTGTTAAGATGGCGGCGCGGGCTTGTTGGGCTGAAGGGCCTGTTTCCCGGGCTGTTTTTGTTCTTTGTAATGCTGGCATCAATGGGGATGGGTGAGTGAGGTCACCCTGATGCTTGTATAGTGTGGGAGGAGGCACGACTATTGAGTGGTAGTTGGGGGGTGGGGGGAGGCTAGCTCTCTGCCTCCAAGGGTGGGGCTGTTCCCCTCATCTGCCATAGGCCCCAATATCCAGGGATGGGCGGAAAGGGGAGGCCTTTAAGCTCACTTTGTGATTGGGCACTATTTAGAAAGGACACCCTGATCTCTGAACCCCAGCTTTGCTGGCGAGATTATTACCAGCACTTTGGAATTACCCAGAGTGCCATCTGATCTAGACAGAATAGACAGCTGCAAAAACAACATGTTTCACATTGATCGCAATTTTGGGGAAATTTCACCTCTTGTTAGGTCTTTTGTGTTGGCTCAGATGCAGAGTCAATGCAGGAAAAACAAATTCTGAATTCATAATTTCATAGTTTCAACTCTTAAATGCATATTTGAAATATACTTGGCTTGTGGCAAGGGATCAGATTAAGTGGTCATCATACTGGAGATTGTCATTGTCAAAGATGTCAAACATTTTCCCACTTCTTAGCCCACTTCTAACCCAATGGCTTAGCCATTGAGCAATCCTGCAGCAGACAGCAAAAGGGAAAGGTATGGAGTAATCTTTCCAGAAAATACATTGCACCTTATGCCAAACATTGTGCAACACTTATTTTCTACATCAGCCACATTCTGAGTATGAGTCTGTGCTATAAATTAAATCAGTTTTACGCTGTGGTTCAGACCCCAGTAGGAGTTGGGTTGAAACTATTCAAATTCCTTCACAGATGTTTGGATGAGTTCAGTCAATAGAAAATAGCGAAGACTAAAGGCTCTCTAACTCACCAAGATGATTCCTACTAACAGACTATGGACATATGGACAAGCAGCATCATTATGCATATAGTTTACTCCCAATAATTCACAGCAATTCCTATTGCACAAAAAAATCTAAAGTATTGAGTAATTTGATTTCAGAAACAAAGTATTTCTCAAAAAGGATTCAATTAATGGATAATTTATAGAATCATAGAATGGTTACCACACTGAAGGAGGACTTTCAGTCCACTATATGGGTGCTAATTTTTTGGAACAGCAACTCAATTAGTACTACCTCCCTTGCCTTTCCTCAAAACCCTGAACATTTTTCACTTCAGATAATTATCCATTTGAAGATCTTGATTGAACCTACTTCCAACACATTTTCAGGCAGAGCATTCCAGGTCCTAACCACATGTTGCTTAAATGTACTTTTCCTCATGTCACTGTTGCTTCTTTTGTCAATCACTTAAATCAGTGTCCTCCAATTTTCCATCCTTCTGTCAATGGGAACAGTTTCTCCTCATCTATTTCGTCCACATTACTCATGATTTTGAAAACCTGGATTAAATCTTCTCTTCACTAAGGAGGACAATATGTGGTTCGGCTCACTGTGTCCTTAGGAAGCATTCATCAGATCGACATCGCACAATTAAGGCCAAGAGGAGCTTTAACAGGGGAAATTTGAATAAGACTGAAGTATTCACAGCAATCTTCAACCAGAAGTGCTGAGCAGATGATCCATCTCGGCCTTCTCCAGTGGTCGCCAGCATTTCAGATGCCAGCCTCCAGCCAATTCGACTCTCTCCACGTGATATCAAGAAATAGTTGGAGGCACTGGATACTGCAAAGGTAATTGGCCCACATAACATTCTGGCAATAATACTGAAGACTTGTGCTCCAGAACTTGCTACTTTCCAAGCCAAGCTCTTCCAGTACAGTTACAACACTGGCATTTACCCAACAATGTGGGAAATTGCCCAGGTATGTCCTGTACACAAAAAGCAAGAGAAATCCAACCCGGCCAATTACCGCCCAATCAGCCTGCTCGTGATCATCAGTAAAGAGATGGAAGGGGTCATCAATAGTGTTATCAAGCAACATCTGCTCAGCAATAACCTTCTCATTGATGCCCAGTTTGGGTTTCGTCAGCTCCTGACCTCATTACAGCCTTGGTTCAAACATGGACAGAGCAACTGAATTCCAGAGGTGAGGTGAGAGTGACAGCCCTTGACATCAAGACTGTGTTCAAACAAAGATGGCATCAAGGAGCCCTAGCGAAACTGTGGGTACGAAGAGACAAACTCTCCGCTGGTTGGAGCCATGGACGGGTTCATGGATGAGAGGGATATGGTCCAAATGCAGGTCAGTGGGACTAGGCAAAAAATGGTTCGGCGCAGTCAAGAAGGGCCAAAAGGCCTGTTTCCGAGCTGTAATTTTCTGTGGTTCTATACCTGGTACATAGAAAGATGGTTGTGGTTGTGGAGGGTCAGTCATCTCTGCAGGAGTCCATCAGGATAGTGTTCTAGGCCCAACAATCTTCAGCTGCTTCATTAATGACCTTCCCTCCATCATAAGGTAAGGAGTAGGGATGTTCACCAATGATTGCACTGTGTTCAGCACCATTCGCGACTCCTCAGATACTGAAGCGGTCCATGTTCAAAAGCAACAAGACCTGGACGATATCCAGGCTGCCTGAAATATCCAGGCAGCTATTGCTGAATTTAAGATATATCTACCAGTTGTACTGCAGAGTGCAGCTCCAGATTGTGAAGCTGCAGAAGGGGCAACTCTCAATGGGAGGCACATTCCTTTCAGGCTGCCAGCAGCATCATATGAGAGACTGAACCATACTTCTAGTGGATTCTGGGAAGAATTGGCCAACCCAAGATAGGAGAATGTACATCTACTGTGTTCTGTCCTCGGGCAAGTCTTAGCTCAAGGCTCATGTTAGGGCCATGTTATCGGCAAGTGCTTGTTAAGAATTGCCCAGTCTCGATGATCGAATACAAGGTCATGGATTTCTGCTCATCCCGAGTTAGGGTGCTGCATTCAGCTAATTATTTTCATTCCTTGAAATGAAATTTCACCAGAGGGATAATTTTGTCCCTGATTTGCAAACTTGGATGAAGGACTGATGGTCACAATCAGCAAATCCCATGGGGAAAATACATTCTCAGAAATTCAAGAACAGGTGCTTTTGAAAATCAATGCGATGTGTACACCGTGAATGCATTTAAAAAGACCTGAGGAGTTATGGACTATAATGGTGTCTTAAATTTGAGTTATGACCAGTGAAAGGCAATTTTTATTTGCGAACAATGTGTTCTGGATCTGTGGGCTGTATCACAATTGAGAGGATCTTTCAGCCCTTATTAATCTGAAATATATGAAGGCAATCTTTTACTCAAATTCTAAAGATTAAACTATAATGGACAAGGCAAAGCTGGGTTGATTTTCTTTTGCAGGACTAGAATAATCTATTTTACAGCCACTTTCTACATGAATTCTGAATATTTAAAAGAAACTGGGCACTCGTGCACATATAAGCAAAATTTCAATTAGCTGTAAACCATGATTTATAGAGGTCTTTATAAATTATGCATATGTTAAACCAGTCATATCACCATAAAGCACTGGAAAGGAACAATATTCTTGTGATATGTAACAGCAAGCTGAGCAAACTTGGAATGTTACCCCTTTGTTTATAAGAAAGCAAACAGATTTATACATCCTGTAATACAAAAACAAGAACTGGACTAACTCACAATAGCTGTATCTCTGAGTTTCTTAGTAGGACACTAAGTTGATGATGAATTCAGGGTAAAGGAATTATTCTGTAAATAAGCTCACTGCACTGGGACAGAGACTCATTTGCATGAAGAACGCAGATAATAAATTTTAAATCCTGCATTCTCTTTTAGCTGTACGGCACGAAATGCTGCAGCATTTTAATCTCTAATGCAGTGACCTACAGAATGGTTTCCACATAGGAAACCGAGGATCAGATTGTCGTGTGGAGTGGAAAGCAATGAGAGGAAGTCAGACAGGAGGGAATGAAAACTGGACAGCTGACCATCACAGCTCACACTTCTACACTTTTCCCCAACCAGCAGCAAAGTCTTGAAAGCTGATAACCTGCTTCTTCATCTCAGGTCTGATTTATTGGTCACGGAGACCAATAGAGGGATCAATAGGAACATAAACAAACACAAGAACACAGTGATATACAGCAGCAGAAAAGTTTACTGCGGTCCATCTGGCCACTGCTGCTTTGAGGAATATCAATGCTCTCGTCTTTCTATCACATTTTTCATGAGGGACTTCTCTAGAAATAACTGATAACGCTAGCCCCACTACCTCCTTTGGAAATGCCTTTCTCAATCTTGGCACTGGGCGATTCATTGGCACAGTGGTTCGCACTGCCACCTCACAGTGCCAGGGACCTGGGTTCGATTCCCAGCTTGGGTCACTGTCTGTGTGGAGTATGCACTCTCAGTATCTGTGTGGGTTTCCTCTGGGTGCTCTAGTTTCCTTCACAGTCTGGAAGATGTGCTGGTTAGGTGCACGGCCATGCTAAATTCTCCCTCAGTGTACCCGAACAGGTACTGGAGTGAGGTGACTCGGAGATTTATACAGTAACTTCATTGCAGTATTAATGTAAATCTACTTATGACACTAATAAATAAACTAAAAACCAATAAACCCAAGTTGTCCATGCCAATTGACGCATGCCATCCAGTGTTTGAACCTACCCAGGTCTTCAGCTGGTTCCCTGCTTTTTGCATCTCTCTCAATTTGGTATCATCAAACTTGGAGAGTTCTGTTCCGATCCCCAATTCCAAATTATTTCTGCACACTGTAAATTTCAGCTCCACAAATGAACACTCTTTTCCTCTCTTGTTTCAAGCAATTTTCCACCTTTTTCAGAAGCATTCCACCCATTCTCACTACCTTCCAAACTGGTGGACTAATCTACAATGTAGCTCAGATTGTATCTGAGGCCTGGACAAAAGAGGCCACATATTGAATTTCCGCAAAGGTCCTGAATGTCCTCCCATAATTTCAGCAGAGAATTGACAGATTCTGGGCTTTCAAGATGTGGCCAAAATCAGCACGGGCAGATGTGAAACCCATTCTTGCCCGAGATCACATTGTTAATGTGATATTAGGGCTAGCTGGCCAATTAATGGGCACCCAGTGTGAAATGCCCTCTGTGAAAGGCTGAGTGCTGCCTGGGAGGGCAGGAAGAGGGTGGCTGCCGAGAAAAAGGGAGGGTGCAAGCTGGAACTTCCAATGAGCTTCCTTCGAGGGACAAGCCACTGTGGAGCTGACAGAAGGAGCTGCTGACCTGTCAAAAATATCAGTGGAATAACTGTGCCCTGAGTCTCTACTAGCACAATCGTACACGGACCTCAGTGCCCCGGTACATTAACCCATGACTTTTATCCCGCCCTGGATTGAGGTTGCAGAAGAAATATAAAGACCACCTGGCCAATCAGCCTGCCGGTCAACCATAAAGGCAAATGGGCAATGCAAAATCATTGTCAATTGCCGTTTAATTAATTTAAATTGGCTTCTTCATTGTTAGGTGGGCGCACTTCTGACTCGTGCCCACACCCACCAACCAAAATATCACACTAAGTCGATGATGCTGAGACATGCCCAATGTCTTATTGAACAACATGAAATTCTGGTCCTGGATTGTGCTAACAACTAATGTTCCATTGAAGTTACTGCAGGAGAACAGGAATGCCCTGTTAAAGCGACTCACAATGTTGGCAATCTATAAAAGGGCCAATTAAAAGTCTAATGATGACCATCAAACCATTGTTGATTGCTGTAATACTCATCTGCTTCATTAATGCCCTCTACGGAAGGAAATCTGCTATCCTTACCTGGTTGGCCCATATGTAACTCCAGATCTACAGGCTGACTCTTAAAATGCTTTCTGAAATGGTCTAACAAACCATTTCATTCAAGGACAATCAGGGATGGGCCATAAATGTTGACCCAGCCAAGGACCGCCATGAATGAATTCAAAGAAATGAACAGATTCCTTGTTAAAGAATTCATTTGAAATACTATGGCCTTCCTTGGACATTTGATATAACATTTGGAGTACAGAGAGTCTGCTTGCTGTAAACATCCTTAGAAAATAATATTTACAAATCGGATTCTTTTTATTTTTGTTCACTGGGTGTTATTTGCACTCTGTCCTTCAATCTGGAGGGTGCAACAACAAGGCAGCCAGCAGCACAGCTTCATGGACAAAGGATAAAAGCACAAATTAATGGTTAACCAAGGTGAAAGAAATTATCAGCAGCCTGCAAGCTCAAGCGACAGACTTGAGGTTCTGAAATCCTGACTCTGTTGCTCAGGATCCAAGCATTCAGCCACTTCAACCATTGTGTAGAATCATAGAGTCCCTACAGTGCAGAAAGAGGCCATTTGGCCCATCGAGTCTGCACCGACAACAATCCCACTCAGGCCCCTATCCCCATAACCCCACATATTTATCCTGCTAATCCCTCCAACCTGTGAATCCTGGGACATTGAGGGGCAATTTAGCATGGCCAATCAACTTAACCCACACATCTTTGGACTGTTGGAGGAAACCGGAGCACCCGGGGGAAACTCATGCAGACAGAGGGAGAATGTGCAAACTCCACTTAGAGAGTGACCCAAGCCGGGAATCGAACCCAAGTCCCTAGAGCTGTGAGGAAGCAGTGCTAACTACTGTGCCACCATGCTGCCCCTTTTGTTCAGAAAAACCCCATTTTCACAAAACCATATTGTGAGCCTCTCAAAATGAAGAGAGAATTCCCTAAGTATACAAGTCAAACCATTTGTCACAGCAATAATTACTTTTCAGGTTAAAACTGTACAACAACCAAAAGTGAAAATAAACACCCTGTTCAATTTTGCAAGGCCTGGTAACCTTGGCTGAAGGAATCCTAAGGCAAGTGGAAAACATTTCACCCATCATGTGTAACCCGATGATTGATTACAAGAACCACAGTGATCTCTTTTGATTTCTTTTGATACACAATTCAATTTTTTAAAAAAATGTTTCACGTATAGCCTGCAGGGCAAGTGATATTTGAAAAATGTTGTACTGTACTGAATAAGGCTGAAAGATGCCTTGAATGCTAAGTCGAGGCAATATTTTCAGACCACCAAGGCATTTTTATGGCTTTAAAATAATTATAATCACTTTCAATTTTTTAAAATTACTTTATTCCTGTCATGGCAGGACAGGATAGCACAGTAGATAAAACCACCAGCATAAATATAAAGCACAAAAAACTTCTTATAATGTTTAGTGTTCCTTAAAAAAAATTCTCGTTCCCTTGATGAAGTTCACAATACTCATCTGTATTTATCTTGTGATTGTGCGCTGAATCAAAGGTAAATTTCTTTGTTTTGATCGAAGATCACCGACTTGAAAAGTTAACTCATTCTCCCTCCACAGATGCTGCCAGATCTGTTGAGTATTCCCAGTATTTTCTTTTTTTTGTCCTTTCTTAATACATTCCCACCAACATCCAAACTTATTCAATGTACACTTGGGTATGCTGGAATCAGTATAAAATTATGTACCCAAAAGAGAAAATGCTGGAAAATCTCGGCAGGTATGGCAGCATCTGCAAGGAGAGAAAAGAACTGATGTTCTGCGTCCAGGTGACCCTTTGTCAAAGTAAAATTAAGTAGCTAATCATACTGCAACTGCAATATTGAGTCAAAGCCAGTAAGAGGCACATGAAGACTCTGTAGCTGTGACTTACACAGCCATATAGATCTTCAAATTCCACTGGAGCCTATCTGTTGTGCAAAAGCGAGAGACTTCTGACACCACCCAACTTTCAATGTCCTCTGCCACAGGGACATCATGTGCAGCGGGCCTTATCCTTTGTGTAAGTGAGGCATGTAATGAAATGTTCTCCACTTGCCTGGATGGGCACAGCTGCAACAATGTTCAAGAAACTCATTCTACATCATCCAAGACAATTAGCACAGGGCAGTTCATAAGCATCCACTAACGAAAGGGGCCAATCCTTTCATCATCCAACATACTATAACTATAGTATGCATTGCAGCTCATCACCAAGGCTTCTTCAGCTGAATCTCTCTAATCCACAACCTCTACCCTTGGGGAACAAAGACAGAAGGGACCATCACTACTTCAATGTTTTCCTCCATGCCACAAATCACATCAACCTGGGCATATACCACTGTTACTTCATCATCACTGGTGTAGTGATGCACCCTACAGACTTTAACAGCAATATAAAGGGTATTTATTAACAAAGAAAACTGTACAGAGGCTGGCAGTCTCACTGGTCACCCTGGCGCAGCCTACCAGCTGCCCCAGTCTCTACATGTCAACCACATGCCTTCAGTCCAAGAGAGAACTCCACTTCCTGGGGTGATTACCCACGCGGTCCCAATTGGTCCCCCAAATCAGGTGACTCTCTTCTGCTGTGCCACCCTTAAAGGGATAATTATCACAACTGGGCTTGCTCGAACTCCCTGATATCAAACTATGGGTCTACCTATACCAGATGGATTGCCACAGTTCAGGTCACCGCAATATTCTCAAGGACAATGAGTGATAAGCAATAACCAGTGACAGCCGCATCATGTGAATTAATCAATAAAAATAAATCATAATGAAGGATAATGACGTGTGATTTCTATGGAAAGCTGCACAGGATTACAGAATGTGAATCAGCAAAACACGGGCATATATTCAAGAAGGTCTCTGAACACAATTAATAAAAATTAATGTTGGCTTGTCCGATCACCATAAATCAATGAAATAATTTTAACTAGAAAACAAGGGCCAGATGGACCTATCCTATTTTGGATTTTTCATTCCCTGTTACCTCAGTTATAACAAATTTTATAGATAATTCATTTAGCTGGTTACTGTAGTATAATTCCTTGCTGAAATACAGCCATTGTAGAATTAACCTAGTAACATTATACACAAGATAAAATTCTAAACAGTTCTGGATGAACTACAATCTTAAAGATTAAAGTTTGTATTTCTTCATTCCTGCCTTTGCCATTAATGATCAGAATTGATTACTCAATCTCAGTTTTTGTTCATTTTGCCACAAAACTGGCAGTGTTTGTTCCTCCCACTGCAATTTGCCCTTGGCAAGCAGCCAAAAATGCTAAACCATGCATAGATCACTCGAACAGTGCACTTAGCATGGCACAATGCAAATCCACAGATCTGTCATTCCTTTCCCTAACTGAAACAATCTGAACATAACCCAATGATTAAAATACAATCTCTATGTTCCCCCTCACTAAATCCTGAAGGACCAGAAAATTCAAGGATGCAGTTTGTCTAGAATTCCGAGAGGATGTGGCACCTGGTGACCACCCACCAACTCCCCCCCCGCCAAACCCCCAACTCTCTACCCCCCCACCCAAGACCGGGATATTAAAGCGTTATTACCCTGGGTGCCCAATTAAGGCTCTCCAGTGTGTAAATCATCTGCCGGTTGGATCTCTGTGGGGGGGAAGAACATGTTGGATGCCAGATCCCATGGGGGCGTTAAGAGCAGGGCAGTCAGCTCTAGAAAGCTGCCAGTGTATCTGGAGGCTGAGGGTGCTGTATGACTGAAGATTGGTCTGCGTAGGTGAAGACTCCAAACTGTGGATGTCCCACCTCCTATGTGGGTCACAGGGAGGGAAAGACAGGTGGGCTAAGTGTCCACCATTTCACAGATGTGTGCCTGTCTGTCTGAGCTTGTTGTCTGGCATAACAGTCTGATGCAGTGGGATTTCAAGAGAAGACCATCCCACCTGACAAGAGTTCCTGGGCTGAGGCCAATGGGCATGAAGTTATGAAGTGCAGTTGACTTCTGTGATGCCATGGACCTGTGTAGAGAGGTGTAGTCAGGTGTCCAGTCCCCTGTGCGCTCAGGGAACTGAGTGAATGCCAGCTGGGAATGAAGCCTGCCTTGCCAAGGCTGGCCTGTCAGCACAGTAGGCTGCAGTGCATTCAAAGGGGTAGCAGATGTGAAATGCCCCATCTAATGCTCAAGTCAGGGATGGAGGCATTTGGAATTGTCCTCAAAAAGATGGAACCTTAATGAGACTTTCTACTGTCCCCTATCAGGAAAAGACAAGTCATAATACTGTGGAGCGCTGTTGGACTGGTGGGGGAGTCCCCAATCTGCTGGTGCTGATGAGGAAGGAGAGGGATGCTCTAGAGTCGGATTGCCACTAGCCAGCTCCCACTGTCCTTGGTTAGACAGCGGTCTGGGATGAAGGTAAATGTGTAGGTCCCAGATGCTTGTGCCACGGGTACGGGTGAGTCACAGGTGCCTCTTATCAGAAAGTGAGCTGTCCCAGTGAGAGTGTCCATTGAAGCTCCAACGCAGATGTCAACATGCAGCATCTCTCCATTGTCTCAACAGGCCAACTAGCATGTATAGCAGTGATGATGATTGAATTCACGCCACTTTGAAGTGCATTCCTTCCATGGATGAACCAACCACAACAGCGGCAGGCAATACTGAGGACCCCCCCATCAGGCACCCAGGAGGACATCATTCCTACACATGCATCACATAGTCTCTCAGAACCAACGCAAATACTCACAGGTAGGCAAGCATTAAGTCATCGCCTCCATGCACAGTGCACGGTGATACGGACATATCACACTTGAGTGAGGAGGTGGCAGCGGCAAAGAGGTCCTAAGGTACCAACATAGAACATAGAACATAGAACATTACAGCGCGGAACAGGCCCTTCGGCCCACAATGTTGCGCCGACCAGTCTTATCTTTTAAAAAAAAACATTGACCCACTAATCTAAACCAATCCCTTTTCGTCCATAAACCTATCCACCAATCTCTTAAACGCCCCCAAACTAGGCGCATTTACAACTGCAGCAGGCAGGGCATTCCAGTCCCTCACCACCCTCTGGGTAAAGAACCTGCCCCTGACATCCGTCCTATAACTACCCCCCCTTAATTTAAAGCCATGCCCCCTCGTGCTAGCTTTCTCCATCCGAGGAAACAGGCTATCACCATCCACCCTATCTAAACCTCTAATCATCTTATATGTTTCTATAAGATCCCCTCTTAGCCGCCTTCTTTCCAGTGAAAACAACCCCAAATCCCTCAGTCTCTCCTCATAGGACCTCCCCTGCATACCAGGCAACATCCTGGTAAACCTCCTCTGCACCCTCTCCAAAGCCTCCACATCCTTCCTGTAATGTGGGGACCAGAACTGCACACAGTACTCCAAGTGCGGCCGCACCAGAGTTGTGTACAGTTGCAACATGACGCTGCGACTCCTAAATTCAATCCCCCTACCAATAAACGCCAAGACACCGTATGCCTTCTTAACAACCTTATCTACTTGATTCCCAACTTTCAGGGATCTATGTACACATACACCTAGATCCCTCTGCTCCTCCACTCTATTCAAAGTCCTCCCGTTAGCCCTATACTCAACACATCTGTTATTCCTACCGAAATGGATTACCTCACACTTATCCGCATTAAACTCCATCCGCCACCTCGCGGCCCAGCTCTGCAACCTGTCCAAGTCACCCTGCAAACTTCGACACCCTTCCTCACAATCTACCACACCTCCGACTTTGGTGTCATCAGCAAACTTACTAATCCACCCAACTATACCCTCATCCAGATCATTAATAAAGATTACAAACAGCAGTGGCCCCAAAACAGATCCCTGAGGCACACCACTCGTAACCGAACTCCATGATGAATAATTACCATCAACCACCACCCTCTGTCTCCTATCTGCTAACCAATTCCTGATCCAAGTACCTAAATTACCACCAATCCCATACATCTGCATTTTCTGCAGAAGCATACCATGGTGAACCTTATCAAACGCCTTACTAAAATCCATATATACCACGTCTACTGCCTTACCCCTATCCACCTCTTTGGTCACCTTCTCAAAGAACTCAATAAGGTTAGTAAGGCACGACCTTCCCGCTACAAAACCATGCTGACTATCTCTAATCAATTCATTACTCTCCAAATAACTATAAATCCTATCCCTAATAATTCTTTCTAAAACCTTGCCCACTACAGAAGTAAGACTCACTGGTCTATAATTCCCAGGGAAGTCTCTGTTCCCCTTCTTAAACAATGGGACAACATTCGCTGTCCTCCAATCTTCCGGTACTATACCAGAGACCAACGACGACCTGAAGATCAGAGCCAGTGGCTCTGCAATCACCTCGCTTGCCTCCCATAGAATCTTAGGGTAAATCCCGTCTGGACCAGGGGACTTATCTATTTTCAACCCTTCTAGAATATCCAACACATCCTCTGTATCAACTGCAATACTTTCTATTTTACACCCCTTCACCCCAGTGACCTCCTCAGCTACATTCATATCGTCCTGCGTGAACACCGAAGAGAAATAATGGTTCAATGCCTCTCCAATCTCTTCCGGTTCCACACACAACTTCCCCCTACTGTCTGTAACTGGCCCTAATCTTGCCCTAACCAACCTTCTGTTCTTGACATACCTATAGAACGCCTTAGGATTCTCCTTAATCCTATCAGCCAAAGTCATCTCATGCCCTCTTCTAGCCCTTCTTAACTCCCTCCTAGCCAATCTAAAGCTTTCTACTGCACTACCCGAGCCCTCAAGCCTCATCCGAACATAAGCCTCCTTCTTCTTCCTAACCAACAAATCAACTTTTTTTGTGCACCACGGTTCCCTAGCCCTACCAATTCCTCCTTGCCTGACAGGGACATACCTATCACAGACCCGCAGTAGCTGCTCCTTGAAAAAACTCCACATTTCAGACGTTCCTAGTCCCTGTAATCTCCTAGTCCAACCAATGCTTCCTAATTCTCTCCTGATGGCCTCATAATTACCCTTCCCCCAGCTAAAACTACTGACCCGAGGTTCATGCCTATCCCTTTCCATCACGAAGGTGAACGTAACCGAATTGTGGTCACTATCACCAAAATGCACACCAACTTCCAAGTCTAGCACCTGGTCTGGCTCATTTCCCAGCACCAAGTCCAATATAGCCTCACCTCTAGTTGGCCTATCTACATATTGAGTCAAAAAACCTTCCTGCACACTTTGAACAAAAACTGACCCCTCTAACGAGCTAGAGCTATAGCAATTCCAATCAATGTTAGTAAAGTTAAAGTCCCCCATAACAATTACCCTATTACTTTCACTCCTAACCAGGATCGTCTCTGCAATCCTTTCCTCAACCTCTCTAGAACAGTGGGAGCACTGCTGGAAAGAAGGACAATGCTGAGCTGGAAGCAAATTATTCACCTCCACAGATGTCCATCAGGTACGAGATGCTTTTTGTCCAATGGGATGTGCAGGGAGATCTGGCAGAAATCCATGAGAGCCTATGTGCCATGGTGTATGTCATTGTGGGACCTGGACACTGTGTTGACTCAGATCTGAATGCACAGCCTCGTCCATTGAGAAAGTGGTGACACTAGTGGAGAGGCTGTTTCAACGACACTGCCCTGGGTTTCCAGTGTTCATGTCTGGCCCTGCAAACCAGCACATCAGCTCTGACCTCTGGAGGTCACTGCCAGTGTAAGGGATGAAGGAATCCCTCTGACAGATGTTTGTCCATCAGTGCCACCTAGAGCCAATGCAGGCACCAGTTGCTAGAGAACACCCACCATGGTAGTCATGGTCACCAGGACAGGAAAGTCAACACTCTGTCTCCATACATCCTGCCTGTGGGTGGAGTGAGGCATGAAATATTTATTACTTTGAATTTCAACTTCAGATCAGCCATGATCTTATTGAATGGCAGGGCAGGCTCGAAGGGCGAATGGGATGCTGGCCTTCATAGCGAGGGGGATTGAATATAAAAGTAGGGAGGTCTTGCTGCAGCTGTGTAGGGCATTGGTGAGGCCGCAGCTGGAGTACTGTGTGCAGTTTTGGGCGCCGCACCTGCGCAAAGATATTTTGGCCTTGGAGGGAGTGCAGAGGAGGTTTACTAGGCTGATACCGGAGTTGAGGGGGTTGAGCTATGAGGAGAGGCTGAATAAACTAGGCTTGTACTCGTTAGAGTTTAGAAGAATGAGGGGAGATCTCATTGAGATGTATAAGATGATGAATGGGATGGATAGGATAGAGGTGGAGAGACTCTTCCCGCTCAAAAAAGACAGTAGGACTAGGGGGCACAGCCTCAAGATAAAAGGGGGGCGGTTTAGAACGGAGTTGAGGAGGAACTTCTTCACTCAAAGGGTGGTGAATCTCTGGAATTCTCTGCCCGTTGAAGTGGTGGAGGCTGCCTCGCTAAATATTTTTAAGACACGGGTTGACGGGTTTTTGATAAAAGAGGGGATTAAGGGTTATGGGGAGAGGGCGGGAAAGTGGAACTGAGCAGCGACAGATCAGCCATGATCTTATTGAATGGCGGGGCAGGCTCGAAGGGCTGGATGGCCTACTCCTGCTCCTATTTCTTATGTTCTTATGTTCTTATGGCCTACTCCTGCTCCTATTTCTTATGTTCTTATGTTCTTTCTGTTAGGTTCGGAATATTTGTATGCTGTTCTTATCTTTCTATGAGGTCACATGGACATATTCCTCAATCCAATGGGCTCAGTTGGTCTCATGTTTTGTACATTGACCAGATATTGCACAGGCTTGTAAGCTGAGGGCTTTGTGTGGATTTCTGGATAAAAGCCTCTCCTACATATTCCCTCTCCCTCCCGGGTCTTCATCTGTCACAGTTTACCCTCTGATTTTAGCTTCTCTGCCGTTTGGCCATTCACACACTCTTTATTGTCTTTGTGGACTGCCATTAGCAGTCCTTTACCTTGGTTTCTGTGGCTATGACATCATTTTTCATCCCCTCACCCTGCAGTATAAATATCTCCCACTTTCTATGTCTTTTAGCTTTGACAAAGGGTCATCTGGACTCAAAACATCAGCTTGTTTCTCTCCTTACAGATGCTGCCAGACCGGCTGAGATTTTCCAGCATTTTCTCTTTGGGTTTAGGATTTCTGGGTTGAGTTCAGAAAGCAAATTTTACTGCAAGTGAGACATTGCCAGTGGATTGAGATTGATCCATACGTGCCTTGAATTCTAGCTGAAGGTTCACTGAATCAATGCAACCCTTGTGCTCCTGCACCCCTGGATATTCCAATCAGCTGCCTTGAAATCTTCCCAATCTCAAGGGGTACCTGACCTCCCCCAAAGAAGTCCAGGAAGCACATCCAAAAGGATAACCCCAACCTCTCCAAAAGGGGATCCCGCCTCTTCAAAGGAATCCACGAAGTTTAGACCTGCTCCTACCAGATCTAACCTGTGCACAGTGTATTTCACACACTTAGGACACCAAAATTAGATATGAGTAGAAGCAGCGGTTGTTTTATGTGGACAGCTGCTTCTGTGGAATGTGCATAAGACCAGCTAAAATGAGAGGTGTTGTGCTCCAGGATGGCGCTGCCACATTTTGGCCTCTTCTGCCATCTTCATAACAATAGAGTGCCTCTCCATCATTGTGAAAAGTAAAGCCTTTGTGCGCGACTGACATATTGTTGTAATATTCGGCTCTACATCTCTTTCAGATTATTGTATTGTTTTCACCTAACTAAGAGATTAGTGAAAGCAAATGTGGATCCCTTAAAGACTGAGGCAGGAGGAGGAACAGACAGAAAATGTGAACTTCTTTTTGTCTTCACAATGGAGGGGACAAAGGACATATTGGAAATAGTGGGGAATCAAGGGTCAAATGAGAGTGCAAACTTGGTGTGATTCATATTGTAAAGGTGGATTAGTGCTGGAAGAATTACTGGGCCTAAAAGTTTGGATCTGATGGTTTATACCCTCAGTGTTTAAAAGGTGACAGACATTGTGGGCACATTAGTTTCGATCTTCAATTATCTCACAGATTTGAAGACACTAAAATGAATTGGAAGGTAGTAAATGTAAACCTGCATTTCAAGGAAGGGGGTAGGGAGGCAAACAGAATTAATAGGCAGATAGCCAAACATCAGTAACAGGAAAACATTGGAATCTGTAGTAAATGATGCGACCATGGGGTAATTGGAAAATTACTAAACGATTTGTCACAGTCAACAGAGATAAAGGGAAGTTGTATTTCACAAATCTATTGAAGTTTTTAAGGATGTAACTAATAGGTTAGATAAAGGGGGATACACTGGGTATAGTATATTTGGATTTTCAGAAGGTGTTTGATAAGATGCTATTCCAAGGGTTGTTGCACAAGATAAGGGTTTGCAGGAACATATCAACACGGAGTGGCGATTGATTAATTTACAGAAAAAAAGTAGAAAGAATAAGTGGGTCCTTTTCAGGATGGTACAGTATAACGAGTGGACAAGGAACTAGTGCATGAACCTCAGCTATTTGCAATCTTTATTAATGACTTGCACACTGGAATCAAGTATAATAAATCAAAGTTTGCTGACAATGCAAAGATAGATGAGGAAGCGAGCATAAAGAAAACTATAGAACATAACACAAGAAACTTTAAAAGGGGTGTAGATTGGTGAAGTAACTAGGCAAGAAGGTGACAAATGGAACAGAGTCATGAAGATACACAGCACAGAAACAGGCACTTCGGCCCAACTCTTCCATGCCAACCAGGTTTCCTAAATTGAATTTGTCCCATTTATCTGTATTTGGCCCATATTCCACTCAACGTTGTCTATCCATAGACTTGTCCAAATGTTTTATAAATTTTGTAATTGTACCTGTCTTTACCACCTCCTCTGGCAGCTCATTCCATAAACACACCACCCTCTGTATAGAAAAAGCTGCCCCTCAGTTCCTTTTAAATCTTTCCACTCACCTTAAACCTACATCCTCTAGTTTTGGACTCCCGTACCATGGGGAAAGACCTTGGCTGTTCACCTTACCTATGCCCCTCATGATTTTATAAAGCACTATAAGGTCCCCCTTCACCCTGTTATACTCCCAGGAAGAAAGTCCCACCTTATCCAGCCTCTCCTTATAATTCAAGTCCCAGTAACATCCTTGTAAATCTTCTTTGCACCCTTTCCAGTTTAATAACATCCTTCCAATAGCAGAGCAACCAGAATTGTACACAGTGCTCCAAATGTGACCTTACCAATGTCTTGTACAGTTGTAACATAACGTCTGAATTCCTGTGCTCAGTGCTCTGACTGTTGAAGGCAAGTGTGCCAAATGCCTTCTTCACAATCCTGTCTCCCTGTGATGCCACTTTCATGGAACTAAATCTCTCTGCTCAACAACATTCCCCAGTGCCCTAACATTAACTGTGCAAGTCCTGTCCTGGTTTGTCTTACAAAATACAACACCTTGCATTTATCCAAATTAAACTTCATCTGCCATTCCTTGGCCAACTAGTTCATGTTGTAGTCTTGGATAACCTTCTACACTGTCCACTACTCCACCAATTTTAGTGTCATCCGCAAACGTACCAACCATTTCTCCTATATTCTCATTCAAATCATTTATATAAATGAAAAATAACAGTGGACCCAGCACTGATCCCTGCGGCACACTGCTGATCACAAGCCTCCAGTCTGAAAACAACCTCTATCAACATCCTCTGTCTTCTACGGCAAGTCAATTGGCTAGTCCTCCCCAGATCCCATGTGATTTAACCTAACTGACTAGTCTATCATGTGGTATCTTTTTGAAGCTCTTAGAGTCATAGAGGTTTACAGCATGGAAACAGGCCCTTCAGCCCAATTTGTCCATGCTGCTCAGTTTTTTTAACCTATAAGCTAGTCCCAATTGCCTGTGTTTGGCCCACATTTCTCCATACCCATCTTACCCATGTAACTGTCTAAATGCTTTTTAACAATATACACATTATACATCTATGACCGTGTGCCAAATTCTCCTTCAACTCGATTTTCAAGTTTGCTGACGACACCACCATAGTGGGTTGGATCTCAAACAATGATGAGACAGAGCACAGAATGAGATAGAGAATCTGGTGAACTGGTGCAGCAACAATAATCTCTCCCTCAATATCAACAAAATGAAGGAGATTGTCATCGGCTTCAGAAAGCGTTGTGGAGAACATGCCTCTGTCTACATCAAAGGGGATGAAATAGAGAGCTTTAAGATTTTAGGTGTCCAGATCACCAACAACCTGCCCTGGTCCCCCCATGCCGACACTACAGTTAAGAAAGCCCACCAATGCCTCTACTTTCTCAGAAAATTTGTTATGTCAGCTACGACTCTCACTAACTTTTACAGCTGCACTATAGAAAGCATTCTTTCTGGTTATATCACAGCTTGGTATGGCTTCTGCTCTGCCTGAGACTGCAAGAAACTACAAAAGGTCAGGAGCGTAGCCCAATTCATCTCACAAATCAGCCTCCCATCCATTGACACTGTCTATACTTCCCACTGCCTGGGCAGGCAGCCAGCATAATTAAGGACCTCACGCACCTTGCACATTCTCTCTTCCACCTTCTTCCGCCGCGAAAGATACAGAAGTCTGAGGTCACGTACCAACCGACCCAAGAGCAGCTTCTCTGCTGCCATCAGATTTTTGAATGGACCTATCTTGCACTAAGTTGATCTTTCTCTGTGACTATAACTCTACGTTCTGCACTCTCTCGTTTCCTTCTCAATGAATGGTATGCTTTGTCTATATAGCTAGCAAAAACAATATTTTTCACTGTATACTAATACATGTGACAATAATAAATCAAATCAAATGACAAAATTGTAGCCGCCTCTACTACTACCTCTGGCAGCTTGTTCCAAACACTCACTACCCTCTGGACCCTTTTGTATCTCTCCCCTCTCACCTTAAACCTATGCCCTCTAGTTTTACTCTCCCCTATCTTTGGGAAAAGATGTTGACTATCTGACTGATCAATGTTTCTCATTATTTTACAGACTGCTATAAAATCACTCCTAAGTTTCCTACGCTCTAGGGAAAAAAATTCCAGTCTATTCAGCCTCTTCTAATAACCCAAACCATCACATCGCAGTGGCATCCTGGTAAATCTTTTCTACACTCTTTCTAGTTTAATAATATCCTTTGCATAATAGAGTGACCAGAATAGTATACAGTATTCCAAGCATGGCCTTGCTAAAGTCCATGTAGACAATGTCTACTGCACTGCCTCATCGCTTTTGTTGGTCAACCCTTCAAAGCACTCCATCAAATTTGTAAGATATGATTTCCCATACCCAAAGCTGCGCTGACTATCCCTAATCAGCCCTTGCCTTTCCAAATGCATATAGATCCTATGTCTCAGAATTCCCTCGAACAACTTGGGGCGACAGGGTGGCACACTGGTTAACACTGCTGCCTCACAGCACCAGACACCTGGGTTCAATTCTGGCCTTGGGTGACTGTGTGGAGTCACATTCTCTTCCTGCCTACTTGGATTTCCTCTGGGTGCTCTAATTTCCTTCCACAGTCCAAAGGTGGGCATGCTAGGTTGATTGGCCATGCTAAATTGACCCTTGGTGTCAGGGGGATCTAATCAGTAATCTCTAAACTGTCTGTGCTTTATATGCTCTGTCTGAGGCCAGAACTCTCCATTCACCTGACGAAGGGGCTAACCCGAAAGCTTGCGAGTATATTATCAAATAAATAGGTTGGGCTAAAACCTGGTGTTGTCAGACTTTTTACTGTGTCAGGGGGATTAGCAGGGTAAATATGTGGGATTAGGGGTAGGGCCTGGGTGGGATTGTTGTCAGTACAGGCTTAATGGGCACAATGGCCTCCTTCTGCACTGTAAGAATCTGATGATTCTAACTTACCCACTACTGATGCTAGACTGACTGGTCTGTAGTTCCCCCTGACTTTTCCCTGCTGCCTTTCTTTAATAACAGCACAACATTTGCCTCCCTCTAATGTTCCTGCACCTCACCCGTGGTTGTCAATGATACAAATATCAAGTGGGGAGGTGTGAAATTATTCACTTTGGTAGGAAGAATGGAAAAGTAGAATGTTTTTTTAAAAGATAAGAGACTTGGTGCCTTTGAACGTGAATTGCAAAATTAACCTGCAGGTATCACATACAATTAGGAAGACAAGTACGATATTAATGTTTATTGCTATGGCGTTGTTGTACCAGAGTAAGGAAGCATTGCTACAATTGTATCAAGCTTTGGTGTGACCACAACTGGAGTACCACTTACAGTTATGGTCTCCTTATCTTGGGTGCAATGAAGGTTCACTAGGCTGATTTCTGAGATGAGAGGGCTGCCCAATGAGGAGAACTCAAGTAGAATTAGCCCTAATCCTCTGGAGTTTAGAATAATAGAAATGATTTCATGAAAAAGTACTTAATTTTCAAAAGGCATGAAAGGGTGGATACTGAGAGGCTGCAGCCTCAGTTGGAGAGCCCAGAACAATGGGGCAACATCCAGGGATAAGAGGTTGGCCAATTAGGACTGAGATGGCAAAAAATTCCTTCACTTGGAGGTTTGTGAATCTTTAGATATTCACTATGTAAGTGAACGGAGGATGCTCAGTCAAAGAAGGTATTCAAGTCTGGGAAGGATAGATTTTTAGGAATCGAGGGATATGGAGATGGGGCAGGAAAGTGGAGTTGATTTAGATGCTCAGCTATGTCCTTATAGAATGACAAAGCAGAATTGATGGGCTGTATGGTCTACCCCTCCTTCTATTTCTATCTTCCACCTCAATTGCATGTCCTCTGATTGTTCCTAACTCCAGGCTCTATTGCAATGAAGTGCAATAGGGCACTTGGAAAATTAGAATATGATTGTGATTTCATATCATATTGCTATCAGATTTCAGCTCTATGCACGACTGGCCAAATTTGTCTGGTTACTGCAGATATCCAATGCATTTGACAAGTCATGCCTGCCAGCATCACTGACTTAAATTACACTCTGATCACAACTTTCATTTATATCTTTACTAATAAAATTTCTTTTAGTTAAGTGTAAATTCTTTTCTGCCTGGATGCCAACAACCCTAATTTCATATCTGAAGTGAAATCCCTTCTCCGCAGCAGCTGGTACTAGGTTATAATTTTAATTACAATTTCCCCAATTGGTCGTGTTCACCAATAGACCTCTCCTTGAGGAATCTTCAAAATAGAATTCCACTTTCCCATCCTTCATTAACTGAAGTGGATTATAGGTACTATAGTGCTACGATAATTTTTCCTTCCGTTATCTGCTTTGTTACTGTTTTCTGAGGTCCTCCAGGGGGCCATGTGCAGCTTCACTTATTTTCTCAGCTGGACATCTGCAGGCTTTGTTTCTGCTGGTTAATGAATTTGCTAAAAAAAATGTGTGAAATTATAACTGCTTTAGAGTACCACACAAAGGAAATGTACAGCAACAAATTAACCAATGCAGGACAAGAGAAAATTCAACCCTCTGTTTTAAGGGAAAGGACATTCCTTTTGCAATCCTCTGAATGCATCTGAAAATCTAGTCATGCACAAGAAGGCCATTCGGCCCATTGTAACTGCAAGGTTCGCTAGATGAATGTGACTTAGTGGCATTCTCCTGCCTTTTCCTAGTACCCTGCACATTGTTTCTATTCAAATAGCCATCTAAAGCCCTCCTGGATGTCCTGATTGTACCTACCCCAATCACACTTCCAGCCAGTGCATTCCAGACCTGAACCACTTGCTGATATTTTCTGAAAATAAAATCAATACAATGGCTTCCTGTTTCCCACTCACTGAAATATTCTTTCCTGCAGATTGGTTTTGAACTTACCACCTTCAATTCCAGGCCATGTCATCTGGTTCTGTTGTTCTGGACAAAGCAAAGTAGCTTCACTTGATCTACAGTATCAAGCTCTTTTCGAACACTCGAAACAGCAATCTCTCAACCTTCTCTTTTTCAGTGGGCACATCCCAATTTATATAATGCTCTTCATAATCCAATCTTTCCACCCTCGCAATCATGCTAGTTGCCCTGCTCTGTATCTTCTCGCTAAATGCAACAGCCACTTTGTACCATTAAAACCCATATTGTTTGGTGCTTACTCATAGTTTCCTCATTATAATTCACAGTCCATAAAACCATCAGTTTCCTGATGTTAACACTTTTGAAGCTGACCCAGTGATGGCCATTATCATTCAGGCGGTCTCCAATTAACCATTTACATGCCAGCTCAATAAAGACTGTTTCCAGAGAGACGACCATATGCTTGCAATGAAGTGAGGTAATCTGTGGGATAGCTTGTCTGTAGAAGGAAAGTTTTGGTCTCCTTATCTGACAACGGATGTGGTGGCATTGGAGGCAATTCAGAGAAAGTTCACCAGGTTGATTCCACAGAATGAAAGGGTTGATGTATGAGAAGAGATTAAACACTTTGAGTTTATACTCATTGCAGTTTAGAAGGATGAGAGGGGATCTGACTGAGATGTATAAGATTTTCAAAGGGATTGAGAAAGTAAATGTCGACCAAATGTTTCCTCTTGTGGGGCAATCTGAAACAAGAGGTCACTGGTATAAGTTGGGAGGTGGTAGATTTAAAACTGAGATGAGGAGGAATTACTTCTCGCAGAGGGTGGTAAATTTGTGGAAATCTCTGCCCCATTGCACAGTGGAGTCTGAATCATTGAATGGTTTCAAGAAGGAAGCAGATATATTTCTAATAAAAAAGGATACGGGGAACAGGTAGGGAAGTGGATTTGAGAACAGGGAGAGATCAGCCATGATCCGACTGAATGATGGAGCTGGCTCGAAGGGCTGAATTTGCGTATTTCTACTCCTAATTCCTATGTTCCTAAAACAGTATAACTAATAGGTTTGCTAATCCGTCATTTTGTCAATCATACTCCAATTGGCTTCAGCAGACCAAGAATATAAAACTCTTGAGAGACTGCTCATCTCTATTCATCAACATCTGGACATTAACTTAGGAGTCAATGGTACTAGCATCCACCTCTGCAGCAAGCCATTTCAGTCATTTGCTGCACAAAGCCAAAACCTCTGTAGTATGGTTTGAGGGGCAATCAAAAAGCTATATTCAGAGGTTGCTCCTTCTGAGCACTAGTTGAAGACCCAAGTTCACCATTACTTTCCAGTTTGGATCACCTCTCGCTGGTGGCATGGAAGAAAGAACAACCCTGAATAATGAAGTTCAAGCCCAAGTTTTCCTCACAAATGTGTTCCAAATTATGAGAACTTAGCACAATGTTGAGACATTTTGGGTGGGATTTTCCTGTTGCGTTTATCCCAAAACTGGAAAATCCTGTCCCCGAGGTCAATAGACCTTTGCATGGCCCACCATACCTCCCCACCAACCTCTGCCCCACCCCCCCCCCGCTACAATTCCCGCGGCAGATCGGAAGCGGAAATTCCGATCATTGTTATTTTGTTAGATTTTCCATCTTTACCTGAATTTGTTTTTGTCACCAATGAGGAGTTGGCAATTAGCAGTCAGTAAGTTATCTAGGTTGACAAGGGTGGTTCATTTACTTGAAGTGACCTTTTGCAGTTTAGGCACCAAAGACTATTGCACCCAACAAAGAGAAACCAAGTCAGGACAGCAGTCAGAGTTTCTGTTCCATCAGATGGTAATCAAAGTGACCAGCTCTCAACTCCCAAGAAAAAAATACTAAAGTATCATCTGTTTTATGAACAGAGATAAAGTAACTCTGTAATCCATTCCCTGTAATCACAAAAATATTTGCAGAAAAATCACAACTACACTTTCAAAAAGGATTATTATTAGTACAGAAAAGGTAACTGTACTGTCACTGACAAGATAAGGGTAACTTAACCCCTAAAACGGGGTGGCTTAGGGTCAGTGGGATGTGAAAATGTTAAAAATCTGCTACAGGAAGCCTAGTCTCCCCACACCCCTCCCCAGCTTCCAATAAGAATACAAGCAGAACAATGGCTAGGCAGACAGGTGGCATAGTGGTTAGCACTGCTGCCTCACAGTGCCAGGAACCCAGGTTCAATTCCCGGCTTGGGTCACTGTCTATGTGGAGTCTGCATGTCTCCCCGTGTTGCGCGGATTTCCCCCGGGTGCTCCAGTTTCCTCTCACAATCTGAATGTCGTTCTGGTTAGATGCATTGGCCATGCTAAAATTCTCCCTCAGTGTCCCCGAACAGGTGACTAGGGGATTTTCACAGTAACTTCATTGAGAGTTTTAATGTAAGCCTAATTGTAACACTAATAAATAACTTTAAACTTTATTAGAACCTTTCATGGAAGCTGCATGCCCACATTTTAACATGGTTTCTATCTTTAGCCCAAGATGCCCTCCCTTCCCAGACTGCAACCTGGCAAAGTAGGGGGACAGTGAAGTGGCTTGGATCCATCAGTTACATTTCTTTACATCACTATTTGCAGGTCAGGAGGAGAAGCATTTCCATCATGTCCGACAAGATAACCTAAAAGCGCCCAGCCACCACCATCTCCACCTGGAATCCCCCACACCTCCAACACTGATTCCCTCATCAATGACCATTCAACACTGACTTGATCTCTCAATGAACTATCATTTTACTTCCTGGTTTACTGTCTGTGAGAATATCTCAATCTGATTGGCTGTTTGCCCTACTTAATGACATCACTCTGGACATGGTGTTAGATTCAAGCTGACATCAGGAAAGGGGAAATCTACACCACATAAATCGTTAGATCTTTGTGGGCAGTTTTCTTAAGAGGTCAGTGATTAGATCATCACTTTATCACTGACCACAAAACCTGAGCCAAACTTTCAAACTTAAACTTCAATTTCTTCAGTCAATTGCAAACTGAAGCAATTAAAAGGGTGAAAACAGGATGAGTTTATTTCGTAAATTACACCTCTTCTTAACCAATCATTGAGAAGGATTGAAGTTGGTTATGGAGTGATACATAGCCCACTCTTCTATACTTCAAGTGTTGGATACAAAAGCAACATGGATAGAATTAACTCATTCCAGAAGGCAAGTCCTGGAGCCTGTGTTAATCCATTCAATTTCAATCTACGACAGAACTTCTACAATTTTCTATAGAAGGAGAAAAGGATAGGACAAATGTTTTTGCAATTGGAAGCAATGGACATTTTACCTAAATTAGGATTTGCATTATATGCAGGGTTAAAGAGGAAGGTCTGGGCAACTAAGTTACTTCAAAAACATTAAAAGCTAAGTCACCATGAATGGAACAGGGCTCTAATAGATCTGTCATAGGTTCACACTCTTCATTACTTATAATAAAGTGATATTGTGGTGCCAGACACGTGCTGGAATTCTACTGCCCCACCCGCCACAGAATCAGAGTGGTTGAGGGCCAAATAATGGAACTGTCCATTGACCTTGGGTGGTAATTCCGTCCCTCTCAAGCTAGGCTGTTAAATCCCCATCCAATGTCTGGGCACAATACCATTTTTAGTCCCATCTTTCAATATTTCTTTGCTAACAATTTTCTCAATTGAAAGGACAGACAACTTGTTGGAATCTGGTTGTACTGACACTTGTCATCCTCCAAGATCTTTTTCACATGCCCATTACTTACCTAGGACTATGACTTAGAAGGTGTAGACCAGTCTGCCCTTCAATCCTGTCCTCCCATTCTGGAAGATCATGGCTGCTCTGATTGTAGTCTCAACTCCACTTTCCTGACTAACACCCCCCCCACCCCCCCAAAACCCTTGACTCCCTTATTTAAACTATGACATTTTCTGTTGGCAGGTCATTCAACCACTATGGCCATTTGTGCAAAGACTGATTGATTATGTCTTCATTCAACATCCATCCACTCGATAGCAATCATAAGCTAGATTCCAGATAAGTTCCCCATTCCTAATTTTAGGACTTTATGTTGGACTTTAACCTGGTGCTGAGAGACTTCTTACTGAGCCCATCCCAGTTCAACGCCAGTGTCTCCACATCATCATTTTAGATGTACTGAGGGCAAATTGGCACTTACATCAGAAATTCCTGGTCTTTTGGTTTAGCTGCTTAGACTGGGGTAGCCACATAGATCTGGTTATGGAGCAGTTTAACAGTAATAGAGGGGTAGTTCTTTCTCATTCTCGCTTAAGCATTTTGTCTGCATTCCACTGATATAAACCTTTCCATGGAAAACAATCCATTCAGGGGTTGACATTATTACACTGTTTCAAACAATTTATGGCCATATTGTGTATCCTAGTGTCTCATAAACAATTTTGTGTGCTAACAAAGGTTAGTGTCTACAAATAATATCACATTTTGCTGCAACAGCATTGCTGTCAAAGGAATAAAAATTATCTTTATCACAGGAAATAACCCTATGCTACCTCTGTCTTTAGCTCTATGTAGCCTTAGGATCAAAGCTTTTTTGCTACAAATATTTGTAGTGGAGACTAAATTAAGGTTAGCATAGTTCATAATCCATTGAAATGGATCAAGCTGTGGGACATTTATGATGGCTTTTGGACATCCCATGTTGTAGAATTCTGGTCTCTTGCACATCTCCAATTTTAGACACCCCACCACTCATCGCCATGCCTTTAGCTGCCAAGGTCCTTAGCTCTGGGATCCGCTCCCTAAACCTTTGTCTTTTGACCTCTTTCTCCTTTAAAGACAATACTTAAAATCAGCCTCTTTGACCAAGCTTGATCAACTGTCCAAATAGTTTGTTATGTGGCTTGGTGTCTAATATTGTTGATGATATTTCTGTGAAATGCCTTTGATGATTTATGACTTTAAAAGTGTCATACAAATGAAAGTTGTTTGCTGGTGAGAAATAATTGTGGAAAGTCTGCAAATAAATGAAGATATTATTTACTGTGCTTGTCCGTGATTTAAGTTAGCTTTCAGGGTATTAGTTTGCGGAAATAAAACATTCTTTTTATTAGTGTCTTCGTCATTTTTTAATTTCACTTTCCATTTTGCAAACTTGTGCTTTGCAATACTTTTACTTACTGGGGTGAATTTTACCATCCTGCCCGCCACGGGAATCAGAATGGGCAAGGTAGATCATGCTGTTGCCCTCAGGCTGGATTTTCTTGTTTTGGGGCAAGCTAGGCCTGAAAATCCTGAAACTTAAACTTCAATTTCTGAAATCCTGAAATCCTGTGTCCTTCCAGGATTCAGATATTCTAGTTTAGCATACAATTGTGGCTCTGTCGTGGGACGGAACTGATGATAAGAATACGTAACCTGGATATGGATGGTGGTGGGTAATCAATGGTGCAGTCTTGCCAATTTTTAGGTGGAGGAAATTGTGGCAAACTGATGTCTGCATATCAGACAAACACGCTTACAATGCAAAGGTTGAGTCAGGTGATGGAGAGGTAGATCCAAGTGCCATCAGCATACACAGGATACTGAGTGCATGAGAAAAGAATGGGGCCAAAGACAGACCCAGGGCAAAAAAGTAGTGAGGTGGAAACAGACTTCATTGCAGTAGATGCTGTGGCTAGGATTGGATAGGTAAGAGTTGAACTACACACTTGCAACCCTGCCATGCCAAATAACAGTGAAAAGCTACTGAATTTGGATGGTCAATCATGTCAAAGGCAGAAGGGGGATTTAGAAGGAAATGCACCACAGTCCCAGATGACAACATATGTGACTTTAGTTCAAACTGTTTCAGTGCCAGTATGGTGAAAAATTGATTCACAAGATTTACATGGAAGGCTATGGAAAAGGAAGGCATAGATTTGACTGGCAACAATATATTTCAAAACTTGGACATGAATGGGATGGTTAGAGGTCAGCAGTAGTTTGCAAGGACATTGAGTTTAAAGGCGGATGTTTTGACGAGGTGCCTGTTAGAATCTAAAGGTTCTGTTTAATAAATGTTAAACTCCCAGTTGATGAAGGTAACAAGGTGCTGTAGGTTGATTTGTTAATTATTCTCAGTTGTACATTAAGAGTCAGCCAGCACTGGTTGTATGGTGTGTTGGAGGTGAATGAGCTGGGACGAGTGTTGTCTCATTGCTCAGCAGCCTTGAAAATAAAACTGAATAAAGGTAAAGATTAGCATTGGGTTCACTCTTCTATAACATACATCATTTATTGGAGTTAACAGTGGAGACAACAGGTTTGAAAGAGTGAGGCATGTTGCCAGAAGAAACATAATCATTTACATTGTTAGGCAGCATGGAGAGCAAGGGTAATTGAGCTGAGTTGTCAGCATTTCAGAGCAAAGGGGCCAACTGGGAAGAAGATGAATCTCACTTGTGGTACAAGTTCAAGAGAAGATTTGAAAGAAACTGGAAGATAAACTGGAGAAAGACAGAAGTTTGGGGTGGAAGGCACAGTAATCTGGGGAAATGTTTAGCTTGTTGGGCAAAGGAAAGAGACGATGAAACATAGGGACGTAAGAACTAGGAGCAATTCAGCCCTTCAAGCCTGATCCGCCACTTAATCAGATCATGGCTGATCTCTCCCTGGTTTCAAATTCATTTCTCTACCAGTTCCCCATATCCCTTTCACCCATTTTTGAAGATCAGAAATACATCCATCCCCTTGAAACCATTTTATGAGTGGCACGGTGGCACAGTGGTCAGCACTGCTGCCTCACAGTGTCAGGGTCTTGGATTCAATTCCCAGCTTGGATCACTGTCTCCATAGAGATTATAACACTGGCTACAACAGAAGTAAAGTTCACTCTTAACACTGGTTCTCTGAGGAAGAAATTAGTGAGCCCAGATTTCCCACTGAAGTTTGGTCAATTTCTGGCATAACTTTGCTGGGTTAAGATGCAAGATTGAGAAAGGCATCATTCATCCTGCTCCAAGACCACTTTCTTTTTCTGCTAGGGGTAACAACAGAAGGTTGCAGCTGTCTGCTCTAATACTCAGGAACGTACAAACCAGTATAAGGTCTGAAATACTTGCGGCTTTAATTTATTTCTGATTCAGATGCTTGACTCTTCAAAAAAGTATACTTTATCTTCTGTGCTTACAGAACTTCTATACTGGCGATGGTGAAATCCTGTGACATATGCTTCCTTCGGCCCATTTTTTGGTACAAGAATTCCTAACATGCCACTTTTGCTTCCATCCCCTCCAACATTTTGGTTGAACTTACAGGTTACCTGCAAGAGGAAAACCAGGCCATGAATTGAGGCACTGTGCCATCTGCGGTGTGCCCGCTGCCTACCAGCCCTCAGGCTGTGATTTCACAGGCGGCTGGGAAGGAGGAGGCTGGGCTGTCTGCCTGTGATCCAATTTAAGGCCCTTAAGTGGCCAATTAATTCCCTCATCAGTCAAAGCGTGCAAATAATCCAAGGAAAGGTGAAAGCAAGTGAAAATAATATGTTAAGATCCGCAGAAAAAAATCGCCAATTATTTCTGCAACATTTTCCCACTATAAATTGTCATTTTGTAAAATGACAAAAAATGTAAAATCCTTACACTGCTCTTTGAACGCTCAGTATGCTTAAAAAATATTACTTTTTTTCCCTAGTTGCATCAGTTTGAAATATTCTTCATTTACTGTGTAAGTTGCAAATTGGAAATACAAACACATGAACTGAAATGATTTACAGGCGAGTTGATTTTGAAGCACTTTAAGTAATGAATCTAACAGAGAGTGGTGTTAGAATATACGCTGCACTATCCTGATAAGTTATTTTCATAGAACTAAAATCCTTCCTCATACTGGCATCCAAGCAGGTATTGAAGTTTTAATCTGAAAGCAATCACTTTCATTTTCCCCCGTCCACCAGAAATCTTACACCACCATCTTCAGCTGCACAACCACTTCATGCTTTAAAGTTAGGAAGCTTAGATCAACCAATTAACAAAGAATTTCAATCTCTGCCATAACCGCAATTGCGCCTCTGAATGGGTTTTTTTCTGATGTCAGTAAACATTTTTAAATCTGAAAAGGAAGAAAGTGCAGAGAGAATGCAGTTAACTTAAATTTGTGTAACAATTTTATGGCCTTGGGATATTGGGATACTGGCTCTTCACAGTATATCACACATTTTTGAATGATCCCTTTACCTCGGAAGGCAGATCGAGCTTCAGTTTAGCATCTGATCCAGATCAGCTGGTAGTGCAGGATATTTCAGCACTGCACAGAAGTGTCAGCCTGGATTAGAGGTTCCAGTCTCCAATCTTACGTCTGATTCCATGATCCTCTGAATCAGAGTGCTCCTACTACACGCTAACAAGTGATTTGCCCCTGCAGAGGGCCAGCACAGACAAGGTGAATGGTCTCTTTCTGTACTCTAACTACTCTACTTCTATAGTACATAGAATCACAGAATCCCTACGATACAGAAGGAGGCCATTTTGGCCCATCAGGCCCTGACCTGACAACAATCCCACCCAAGCTCTAGATCCATAACCCCACATATTTAATCCTCCTAATCCCCCTTACACTAAGGGGCAATTTAGCATGGCCAATCAACCTAACCCACGCATCTTTGGACTATGGGACGAAACCCACGCAGACACAGAGAGAATGTGCAAACTCCACATGGACGGTGACCCGAGGCCAGAATTGAAACCAGGTCCTTGGCGATGTGAAGCAGCAGTGCTAACCACTGTGCTAATAAATCTCTAATTACGCAACACGTCCTGAGAACTATTATTTGAAGGTTACGCATACCAACATGAGATTCCTACAGTCCCTTATACATGACAGCACCTAAATATTTACCCCGCTTCCACAAATATTAACGCATTCACGCACAGTTTCCCCATTAAGCAAACAGGATGACAAAACCCGAGGCTTTCACACAAGACCTGAGTGCTGCGAGAATCAACACTGCCCTTGGTGCTAATAACTTTGGTGTTAGCCTCAAGTGGGAGCAATCAGATTCAGAGCATCATGGGATCAAGACCAAGTTTGGAGACTGGAAAGTATAATCCAGGCTGACACTTCAGTGCGGTGCTGAAATGTCCTGTACTACCAGATGATATGGAACAGATGCTTATCCGAAGCTCTATTTCTGCCTTCTCAGGTATAATGTTAAAGAGATAATTTAAAAATATGTCATTTACTCTGAAGGGCTTAAAATGTCCCAAGGCCACAAAATTGTTACACAAATTAAAGCTGTCTCATCGGTGCATCCCAATTCTGTGCAAAATAATTCATTTTTAAAATCAAATATATGACGAAAACAGTTTTAAGAGCATTATGCTTGGCGAAAGACTAGTTCAACACTATGTTTATCAGATTGATGAAGGAGACTGCATGATTTATCAATAAGATAAAACTTCGTGACAAGCTTTAAAGAACCAACGGGCATTGCAAATCACAATACAATATTCATCATAGCTTAGTGACTTCAAATGGCATTACAGTTCGTATAACCTGGAGGTAAACATTATCAAATCACACAAAATTACTAAGCATAGCTACAGCCATTCATTTGACACAGGGCAAATAACCAGGATTGCTGCAGGAAATCAGCCTAATCTTCTTTTAAAAATCACATTTGTCAATGAGCAAGTTGCTTTATAAACAAAATTAGGTTCACTTTTATGATTCAAAAGATTGCATTTAGAACTGTGATTCACCCATTAACGTAATTGAAGCCTCACTGAATGTATATTCAAACAACACATTCAGTATTTTGTTAAAGTCAGCTGTCTACAGCACATACAGAAGCATGTGAATCTCGTGTAACAATCACATTGCTGGGAACTGTAGTTTAAGTTGAAATGAGGGCGATTATCTCCAGTACGAAGCTTAGAAAATTCCACATTGAGTAAGTCGTGCAAAATTATCTTCAAATTCCGGCAGTTTTAACTTTAACAGCTGAATGTAACTCCGGGACTACTAACTGGATATCTGAATCGCAGTACAGCCAGCTATATTTAATAGCAAATGCCCTAAAGAAACATAAACACAGGTCTTAAATACTTTTGCAGGGCGATCACTTTTCAAGAATATAATTGAACACAACAGACATCATTCACTGAACCTCCATAGAAATTTGTACAGAATTACTGACGTGATAGGAACAAAGCAAAAAACAGCTTTAAATACACAATGGGAATTTTTCCAGTGTCAGCGAAGAAAGTTAAAGTACACTTAACATGATTGAACATTTTACCTGACATAATTGTGAAAATGTTCTCTGAATAACAATAGATCTCAAGCGAGAAACCCCATCTGAGCCTCGAACATTGAAATAATTTCATCAGCTGCCAGCCCACGATCAGATTTTATCCAGTCAAACAAAGTCCCTAACAAGTTCCCAACAACAGACGGTGTTAATTATTTTTGCCGATAATCTAACTCGGCCAAATCTGTACTAAACTGTCACGGCTGGAATTAAACAAAACAGATATAGTGAAGAGAGAGAGTGGGCGGAATTTAATCAGATTTTTTCCAGCTAGCGTGAAAATGGGAAAGTTCCTGATCCATTTTACGGGTGAGTTTTGACTCTCAATTTGATGCACTTGGTCTCTGAAAATATGGGCTGGACTGTTTCTATCCACAAGAGGCAGCGAGCAGGGCCTAATTCAGCAGACACAGCCAGCAGCTCAAATCAGAGGCACAAACTGCATACACGCAGGAAAAACACAGACCTCCAGCACCACACACCTCCCATAGAACCGAGAATGGCAACACAGCCCTTCCAACTGACCCACCCCCCACACTCACAAACACGCACCCAGGACCCATGCAGAAGTGGCCACAGATCGTGTTGCTTGACAAGTCCTAAGGTTGCAGACAGTTTCCAGCCCATCCCTCATTTGAATTGTACTTGTTGCTGCTAGCACTAGGACCCAGAGTCAGTGCTAAAACACAAGGTCAGCGGTCTGAGCCAGGTTCATGCTGCAAGTCCAAGATTGGACCCAGTGAGCAACAGCAGCTTCCTACCACCTACCCCCCACACACATACGCACTCGCAGGACCCTCTCAACCCGAAACACAACTTAGCCACCACGAAATAATCCCCTCTGAGCAGCATGGAGCAGTTTGAAAGTAGAGACTTAATCCCTCGCTCACCTTCTCTATTCCAGCGTCTGAAACCAACTTTTATACTTGATGTTTTCCTGACCAATCCAGCTGCAACAAATGAGGTCATTAAGGCAGGTGAGCTGGAACTACTGGGGGTGAAGCTCCCCCAGTGCACAAAAATGCAAATTGATGTTTCACCCGTTTAGGGTTGGTTCTTGACTGCAAATTCCTTTTTCTTCGTAAAATGGGAATATGAGCAAAAACACCCATTCTTGCTAGACACATCATACCCCATTGTACAATATTTTCCCACTACAAAAAAGGTGCATGTGGTTGTAAAATTCCACCCAGAGATGGGAATCAAGAAGACACAAAGTGATAACCATCATTTAAGCTTGCAGTGAATAAACAACAAAGCTGACAAAAGCTTTGGGATATAGGAATAGCAAGAAAATACTGGAGACCCACAGCAGTCAGTGCTAAAAAGAACAAAGAGCAAGAATCATAGAGTCCCTACAGTGCAGGAGGAGGCCATTTAGCCCATCAAGCCTGCACCAATCACAATCCCACCAGGCTCTATTCCAGTAATGTTTACTCCACTAACTCTCCTGACACTAAGGGACAATTTAGCATAGCCAATCAACCTAACCCACACATCTTTGGACGGCGAGAGGAAACTGGAGCACCTGGAAGAAACCCACACAGACACATGGAGAACACGCAAACTCCACAAAGACAGTGAACCAAGGCTGGAATTGAACCCAGGTCCCTGGTGCTGTGAGTCAGCAGTACTAACCATTGTGCCATCATGGCTTTAGTATAGAGTTAGTAAAGGAAGCCATAGACTTAGAGTGATCATGTGAAGAATAAAGAGGGAGGATTTGTACAGCTTATTAGAACGTGGATTATTTTGCTACATATGGCTATTCAGGCATTCTTAATCAAAAGCCAACAGAATGATTCATGAAGAAAATTTTAAAATGTCACAAAAGTGCAACTCTTCTAATGCTGGGGCTAAAGATACCAGATGTCTGAAATGGAAAATGCTCCATTCCCCAATGTTCAATGAGCACAAAATGAATTGAATAAACAACTGATGTTACAAAGAAACTTTTCACTAAAACAAAGAATTTGTTCTTCATGAGCTAGCAAATGTTTCTTTTTTCATGAAGAGACAGTTGAATTCAGGGGTGAAAAGTAAGAGTAAAGAGCAATTGCACTGATGGGATACAAGTGAACTTTGAACCTCGCCGGTCCAGATTCTCCACAATGCCAACAGGAAAACACATTGATGCAAAATAAGTTGGGAACAGTGCGGCAGGACAATACCCGGTGCTGCCTCCAGATTTCAGGATGGAATCACTGGCAACCCCAGAACACCACAGCTGTGGTTGGGGGCAGCATCTACAGGTGGATCTTCAAGATTTGGTGTCCTGGATGGGGTCCATCTTCCAGTCTCAGGATGTTCCTAAAGATCCTTCTGCTTTCTCAGGAGGCTCACCTTCATTTTCTGGATCTCAGTTCCTTTCCTGAATCATGGGTCAGTGAGGATGGGCACATTTCCAATATGGTGCCCGACACGACAGCGGATTATTCTCTGTCATGCCTGCCTTGCCATGGAATGCAATGCAAAACCCCCAGTTGCATAGTTAATTAGATTGGGACCAATGATTTTCCATGTTTCCTGCCAGTCTCCACAGCAGAAAATACTGCAGATTTCTGCCCCGCCACATGATTTAGTCCCAGGAGGGGAGAATTACTCCCTCTGCCTCGCAAGACACTCATCTTGTTTCTTATCACCTGAGTTGAGGCTGTGTGGATGAGAATTGATCTGTTTTTCTACAAATATGTGATACAATTTTAACTGTTTAACCTGGCAGTCTATTCCAGATATCCACATTGTGGTTTGGAAAAGGTCTAATCTCAAGTTTTCCTGGAATTGTTTTAATTTTGTTCTCATTTTCTTCACTTCCGCACTCACCATCCAAGTTAAATAACTTGCTTGCATCTCCATTATCCACACCTGTAAGAATAATTAAAAGCCAGAGTGTGTCTTCGCTCAATATTCTTTTCTCTAATGAAAACAAGTGAGGCAGTAGCTTGGGATGAATTTCCCTCCAAATCTCCTCCCCTGTGGGAAGCATCTGTCATCCATTTTTTATTCCAATGGCATAGGCCTGACTGAGAACTCTTGTGCCTTCAGAATTACAGACCACATTAAAGCATATAGTAAAAATGCAGACATCAATTACTGAGACCATAAAACATAGTCATTTCACAAACACTGGTGAGAAATATACTTGGATCAGCCAACTTCCCACACAGCATTCACAATCTTTGTAGTGCCATCAGTACAAAGCTAAATGTGACACTATCCCAAAAGAAATTATAATATATAACAGCTAATCAATTCAGGTTGCAAAATACAATTTATGCATTTATAGTATAGAGACCAAAATATTTAAGTCTGGTGTAGGGTCCCTTGCTGTGTAAAAAAAATACAGCTGTTTCAACTCAAATGATATCGTTCACACACAGAAGAGCACTGCAGGACTACAACTGATAAAGATGCATATCCTCCTCAGTGAATCCCATAGATCCTGATCAGTGGAAAATAGAAGTATTTATTGAGTATGTTTTCAAGCCGAGTAGAGCAAGGATTTCCCTGTCAAATTCAGCAGCCTTGCCACTCTTCTTCACACAGTAATCATTGTGCTATCACAAAGACTTTAGAAATATTTGCATCACATATGGTATATACATGTTGAGATGGATGGCAGATGGACTAAATTAACATATAAAATGCATTAAATTGAAAAGCTACTTCGGAGGAAAATAGTGCTGTGCTAATCCATTAGACTAGCACTGAACGTAAGTGTAACTCTAATCTTGTTAAAGCATCGAGTCAAATTGAAAATGTGTGGGATTGCTTACAACATTATTTCAGCTGTCAGTAAAATTACTGCTGCTGTTATTCCCAATGAGCCCACAGAGAACGTTTCTCAAAGCGCTTGACCTTACTTAATAAGATACTATCTCTGTTCCCATTTCATATCTACTTATGAAAGCAAATTTTCACAATAAAAAAAAGTGTTTTTTGGTTTCTGCCATATTTAAAAGAGCAAGAGGGGGTAATCTATTGCAAAATATTGTGGAATGAAGACTGAAATTAGATCCTGAGAAGTATAAATCTGTTTTATTGCTGCAATTATAAAGTGCAGACTGAAATTTAGATCTGATAATTTGAAGAATTTGAAATAAAATGGCCATGTTAAATTTTATTTAATTATCGAGAAAATGTAGGAATTTTGAACTTGAAATTTGAATCTGGTCTTTGAGTGAAAATGAAAGAATTTTCTTGTATCATCATGATTAAGGATCACTAATGAACGCGTAATCTCAATAAATACTAGTTCCAAAGTCACAGGGTCATGCAATTTAAATTACAGTTGTTAATAAGAATAATAGACGTTCTCCAAACTTTTGTTAAAAGAGGAAGGCTGGAATTTTGTGGCCATTAACACCAGCAGGATTTTCCCATCCCACTGCAGTGAACAGAGATTTGGCTCGTCATCAAATTCTCCGACCTCACTGCAGCAGGAGCGTGCGTGTGAATGGACGGTTAGATTGCACCCAAATTTTGAGCCTTATTGTTCAAAAATGTTGAAACCAACTCTGTGACAGGCTTTCCTTTCTAATTAAGTAGAATGTTAACAATTTGGGTTGAGGCCATCAAGTTATCAATCACTGATGTGGACGAGGCATTCAGCAGCCAATCAGATTACACCATCTGTGATACCTGGGCACAAACCCTTTCTGGATAAGTTACAGGTTGGCTGTAGGGTCATGGTGATGCCTTGGTTGTCAGTGGTTGATCAACAATAACAAGCTTATGAAAATCTCTGAGATTAAGACTAATTTATTTATTGATAATTCAATCTTTTTAACAATCCATTCTTTTCTCAGCTAAAGACAATGATTTCCTGTTGCGGTACTATTGCATCACTACTGGCAGTGCTCAAGCTTTGACCAAATGATATTTTCCTCTCATTAAACCAGTATTAATAACCAATTTGAGCATGGGGCTTTCACTGCGAGCTAACTCTGCCAACAACACATGTAATTTCCAGCACAAGCCATGGGGTAGAGTTCAAAAGTAGAAGTATAGGAGGTTTCCACCCATATTGAGCTAGACTGGAGCAAACAGATCAATTGCAGTAACTGGTCACGACTTTGCAACTGAGCAATGAGTAGGAATTGAACCTGGCACCTTGAAATCTATTTGGCTTATTGCTGCATTGAGAATCCATTAATTTTAAAGCACATCTTTACACTTGGTAAGCATGCCGGAAACATTTTGGAGTATTTGCATTTCATATGTTAAGGGGCTAAACTATATAGGAATGGTCACTATTGTTGTATGCCTGTCTGTTCAGTAGGTCTCAGGAAGAGTTCTGAGTCTTGGATGGTTCAACATTAAGGCCAGAATTTTACATTGCTTATGAGGACATGCACCCGACTCGGAAGCGCATGAAATCATGGGCAAAAACACGGATACGTGTCCCAACATCATCACGCACTTGTGCAAGACTTTGGGAAGCGCACGCGAGTATCAGAATTAAATCTGCTGACAATCAAGCAGGCAATTTCACCCATTAAATGACCATTTGAATGCAGGTTTAAATGCTTTGTCTACTTTGATGATTGACAGACTGATTGGCCAGGCGGCCTTTATGTCTTAATTACATCCACAATCCTGGGCAGGATGAACTGTCAGAGCTGAAATTAAATTAACAAATGTGTCTGGGGACTGAGGTCTGTGTATGATTGTACTGTCCAGACATTCAAAGTATAGTTTTAATATTGATATTTGTGTGTCAAGGTCAGCAGTTCAGAGGCAGCTCCACAGTGTTTGTCCACTTGAGGGAGCACATTAAAAGCACCAGCCAGCACACTCGCTTTTCTTGGTCTCTTCCTGCCCTTACTAGCAGCATCAAACTTTCACCAAGTGTGTATTATGCCGGATGGCCGTTAACTTAGCCAGGAATGTTGTTTCCAGGCCTGCCAAGTGTGCGCACCTGACAGACAAAAGACTCATGCCCAAGTGTTTATTGAGAACACTGCTATGCACATATGTACAGACTATGTAACGCCATGCTGGCTTTTACACAGGTCTGTGTCCTGTCTACAATTCCTCTAGTCTCAGGTCATGTGCCTCTTTACATCACATTGTGGGAGGTATTTTTTCACAGTCCCACATTCATCCTTGCTATGTCAGACACCCTTATGTTACATCTCCCCACAAATCTTTATCCCACATAACAATCATGCTATTCCTTCTCCCCCACTCAACTCCTTGATAATATAAATTTGGACAGTCTGGAGGCTTGGCAGTTCTTCTAGATCTTCTTCTGGTCAGATATGGATGAATGGTAGCTTCAGTTAAATGGGGGCGACCATTCATTCATGGTATGAATCCAGTTTCTCTTTTAGTGTATGTTCTACAGTGATCTGTGTGGGAGTTGAAGGTATCTCTCCCTCTCATTTGGAGGTTCCTTGCCAATGCGTTCATCTTGCAGTTTGACTTTTATCATGCCATTGTGTTCTCCTATATGTCTCTGTGCCTCGCAAGGTGTGCTTTGGTAAGATGGTTACTAGTTCCTTACTCCAGCATAGACTTGCAGCTTTGACTGTTGACTGGAAGTTGCAGTGTCTGTGCTGTGGTGTTTATAGGTAATGTGATGTTGGCAGTTCCGGAGTATAGATTTTTCACTAAGAGTAGGGAAGGCAGTTAAAGAGGTGGAGGAGTAGCATTGTTAATCAAGGATAGTTTAACGGCTGCTGAAAGGCATTTCGAGGGCGATCTGCCTACTGAGGTAATATGGGCTGAAGTTAGAAATAGGAAAGTATCAGTCACCTTGTTAGGAGTTTTCTATAGGCCCCCAAATAGTAATAGAGATGTGGAGGAGGAAATGGTAAAGCAGATTATGGATAGATGTGGAGGTCACAGGGTAGTTATCATGGTTGACTTTAACTTTTCAAATATTGATTGGAACCTTTATAGTTCAGATGGGACACTTTTTATACAGAGCGTGCAGGAGGGTTTCCTGACACAATGTGAATAAGCCGACAAGAGATGGGGCCACATTGGTATTGGATAATGAACTGGGCCAAGCGTTAAATTTGTTTGTGGAGAGCACTTTGGAGATAGTGACCACAATTTGGTGTCCTTCATTATTGCAATGGAGAGAGATAGGGTCACACAGCAGGGCAAGGTTTATAATTGGGGCAGGGGTAATTATGATATGATTAGGCAAGAATTAGGGAGCATAAGATGGGAACAGAAACTGTCAGGTATGGGCACAAACGAAAAGTGGAGTTTTTTCAAGGAACAAATACTGCATGTCCTTGATAGGTATGCTCCTGGCAGATAGGGAGAAATTGGCTGACTGAGGGAATCATGGTTTACAAAAGAGGGTGAATGTCTTGTCAAGAGGAAAAAGGAAGCGTATGTAAGGATGAAAAAACAAGGTTCAGTTCGGTCACTTGAGGGTTACGAGGTAGCGAGGAATTAGTTAATAAAAGGGCTTAGGAGAGGGCATGAGAAGTCCATGGCGGGTCAGATAATGGAAAACCCTTATGTGAGAAATAAAACAATGATCAGAGTGAGGTTAGAGCCAATCAAGGATAGTAGTAGGGACTTGTTCATAGAGTCAGAAGAGAAAGGTGAGGCGTTGAATGAATACTTTTCTTCAGTGTTCACTGAGGAGAGGGGCCATGTTTTTGAGGATGAGTGTGTGATACAGGCTGATAGGATGGAGGAGGTAGATGTTCTGAGGGAAGGTGTATTAGCAATTTTGAAAAACCTGAGGGTGGATAAGTCCCCTGGGCCAGATGGGATACATCCTAGGATCCTGTGGGCGGCAAAAGATGAAATTGTGGAGTCTTTAGCTTTGATCTTTGGGTCCTCGCTGTCCACGGGGATTGTGCCAGAGGACTGGAGAGTGGCAAATGTTGTTCCTCTCTTCAAGAAAGGAAATAGGAAAGACCCTGGTAATTATAGAACAGTTAGTCTTACTTCGGTGGGCGGTAAGTTAATGGAAAGGGTCCTGAAAGATAGGATTTATGATCATTTGGAAAGATGCAGCTTAATCCAGGATAGTCAGCGTGGTTTTGTGAGGCGTAAGTCCTGCCTCACAAATCTGACTGAATTCTTTAAGGAGGTAAGTGTGTAGATGAAGGTAGAGCAGTTGATGTTGTATGCATGGATTTTAGTAAGGCGTTTGATAAGGTTCCCCATTGTAGGCTCATGAAGAAAGTAAGGCGGTGTGGAATAGAAGGAAATTTGGCTGATTGGATAAGTAACTGGTTGTCTCATAGAAGACAGAGGGTGGTGGTGGAAGGAGAATTTTCAGACTGTAGGCCAGTTACCAGTGGTGTACCACAGGGAGCACTGCTGGCTCTTCTGCTATTTGTGATTTTTATCAATGACTTGGAAGAGGGGCTGAAGGGTGGGTTAGTAAATTTGCTGATGACACCAAGATTGATGGAATAGTGGATGAGGTGGAGGGCTCTTGTAAGCTGCAAAGAGACATTGATAGGATGCAGAGCTGGGGAGAAAAGTGGCAGATGGAGTTTAACCCTGGTAAGTGCGAGGTGATTAATTTTGGTAGGACAAATTTGAATGCAGATTACAGGGTCAGCGGCAGGGTTCTGAGGAATGTGAAGGAACAGAAAGATCTTGGGGTTCATATCCACAGATCTCTGAAGGTTGCCACTCAAGTGGATAGACCCGTGAAGAAAGCTTATAGTGTGTTAGCGTTTATTAACAGGGGGTTTGAGTTCAAGAGCCGTGGGGTTATGCTGCAACTATACTGGACCTTGGTGAGACCACATTTGGAATACTGAGTGCAGTTCTGGTAACCTCACTATAAGAAGGATGTGGAAGCACTGGAGAGAATGCAGAGGAGTTTTACCAGGGTGCTGCCTGGTTTGGAGGGTATGTCTTATGAGGAAAGGTTGAGGGAGCTGGGGCTTTTCTCTTTAGAGTGGAGGAGGATGAGAGGCAACTTAATAGAGGTTTATAAGATGATGAGGGGGATTGATAGAGTGGATGTTCAGAGACTATTTCCTCGGGTGGATGTAGCTGTTACTAGGGGGCATAACTATAAGGTTCATGGTGGGAGATATGGGAGGGATGTCTGAGGTAGATTCTTTACTTAGAGAGTGGTTGGGATGTGGAATGCATTACTGGCTGTAATAGTGGAGTCGGATACTTAAGGAACTTTCAAGTGGTTATTGGATAGGCACATGGAGCACTCCAGAATGATAGGGAGTGGGATAGCTTGATCTTGGGTTTGGATATAGCTCGGCACAACATCGAGGGCTGAAGGGCCTGTACTGCGCTATACTGTTCTATGTTCTATCACTAGAAATTCGGCTTATTCTTCTATTGCTGCTCATTTTGCTGTGTGTCTTCCATTCGAGATAATTATTGAATGTGTGGCTCATCCAACCAAAGAGGAAATTCTACTGCCTGCAAAGAAACAGCAAAGGCAATTCGGAGTTGTCGACAGACAGTCTTGATGTCATCTACCATTTTAAGAAGGTTAAGCATAACATAAGAGGGAAGAAAATTAACTTTGGATATCTGCTTGTTGCCATATCTTTGTGGTTCCAGGATCATGTCCAAGTCCCTCAGGTCTGTAGAGTGGTGTGTCCGTTACTTGTAGCCAGAGATCACTCAGCCTCAGTTCCTTATCCAAGAGGACTGCAACACTGGTTCCCATGTCCAATTTCTAGATAGTGTGGTGACCATTTACTGAAATGTCCACAATGAAAAATGATAATCCACGATTCCTGACCTCCCCCAAGCACATAGGTGGGTCTCCTACTAGTGTGATACCTTAGTCTCATGTATTGTTTTGGGATCCACACCCATCTGAGTATCTTGGCTCTGCGTAGTTTTCCAAGGTGTCCCAGGTGGTTGCACTGAGATTACTAGACATTGGTGTTGTCTGATGCTCCTTTAATTTTCCAGCTTTTGAATTTCTGTTTCAGATTCTGGGTTTTTCCATTCGCTGCCACCACGTTGAACGTCTATTCAATAGGTCTCACAAAGAGGTTCTGAGTCTTGTATGGTTGCTGCTGGGACAGTCTGGTCCTGCTGAAAGTCAGTAAGAAGTCTCACAACACCAGGTTTAAGTCCAACCAGTTTATTTGACAGTAATCCCACAAGCTTTTGGAAACAGTGTTCCTTCGTCAGGTGAGTGGAAGGTTCCACTTCTTACTGTGTTTACCTCAGTCCAACGCCAGCATCTGTACCTGCTGAAAATCACTGGAGTTTTGTTGGGCCACTGAATCTCCTGCAGCGAGTCCCCTTGATGAAGCCAGAAAATCCCAGTCTAAATTTTTAATGATAACTTGTAATTATGTTCATGTATACAGTGAGTCTATCCATGCAATCCACAACACCTCTAGTCTCAGGTCATGTGTCTCTTTGCATCACACTGTGGTTGGTATTTCTAATTGACTCTTGCTATATCAGCTGTTCTTAAAATACAACTAAAATGACCTGTTTCAATTTACTTTAACAATGACAGCATTAACACTGAAACAATCTTAGAATAAATTTATGTTTAAAATTACTAATTATCCTTCAATCAGGAAACCTAACTCTTAAAAGAGTGCAGACAGGAACATAATAGATAGTCACAATTCAAGAAAAATGTAAAGCCGTCTGCCAACTTGCTATCATCCATTTCACACAATTGCATTTCAAGATCTTTCCTGCAGAAACAAAAACTCCTCACTTCTAACAGGAAATCTAAACTGATCAGTGGCTCTGTTGACTGACAAGGTCATTTTTACGGAGAAAATGCAGGTAATTCTTTTTGACTTGAGATAAAACAAATGACAAGGAATTGCCATAGAAACACAGCAGTGGTTTCCTTTCTTCAAATGGGGTGCTTGCTTTAAACTTGCACTGACCTTTGTTGCTCCTGTTACTAATCAGAGAATGTGCATCAAACATTCAAAAACAAAATCAGCAGAACTTTAAATATTTGTTCTTCACAAGCATTAAAGTTTGCTTTTAGGGTATGTTAATTTCTATCTTGCACATACAGCTGTAGTTAAGATTGATAAATTGAGGAGAATTGCACAAGGTATATAGCTTTAGAGTGAAAACAAATGCCAAATAAATTTATTGCAACTGTTGTCAAAAATGCAATTGGTGTACATATTATGC
This sequence comes from Carcharhinus amblyrhynchos, assembly GCF_965287045.1. Lineage (NCBI taxonomy): Eukaryota > Metazoa > Chordata > Chondrichthyes > Carcharhiniformes > Carcharhinidae > Carcharhinus > Carcharhinus amblyrhynchos. Next base: position 90,692,247 of record NC_137326.1, read on the forward strand.
CTTAAGTTACATTTTATTTGTAGTTATTTAATAATGGTGAGTGACCAAGAACACAAGGTAATTTACCATCCAAAATGTAAATTCATTGGCATATTTGTTATTCAGTGTGGGAACAATCCTCTTGGAATTTTGGCAATTATTTAAATAATTGCCCATTCAGTCCTTGAAACAGTGTTGCTGAATAATGGGGTGCATTTGAATATTAGACCAAACTGTGCTGTCAAAATAATGGTGAAGCTATTAGCACTTGCTGTTATCGATGTGGAAATGCTACAGCAATTGACAAGCAGCAGACACATGGGGTTGCGGATTTTCCACCCAACCTGCTGTGTGTTTTGCAGTGGCAGAGGTGGCCTGCCATTGGTTGATGGCGGGATCTTCTGGTACCACTGTTATCAACCAGCTTTCCTGTTGAATCCACCACTCGGAACTAGGAAACCCACATGGGGGTGTGCCATCAATGGGACCAGAAGACCCCACTGACATGAACAGCCTGAACATTCCAGTCGTGGCCAAAAGTGATCCATTTAGAGTCATAGGGATTCTATGATTCCAAGTGGATCAGCCTCATTTTGGGACTAGCCAGTAGCACAGTGGTTAGCACTGCTGCCTCACAGCATCAGGTGATTCAGCCTTGGGCGACTTTCTGTGTAGAGTTTGCACATTCTCCCTGTGTCTGCATGGTTTTCCTCCAGATACTCCGGTTCCCTCCCACCATCCAAAGGTGTGCAGGTTAGATGGTTGGCCTTGCTGAGTTGCCTCTTAGTGTCCCAAGATGCTTGGTTAGGGGAACTGGCAGGGCCAATGAATGGTGTTACAGGGAGGCGCTTGGGTGGGATACACTTTGACAGTCAGAGCAGACTTGACGGGCCGAATGACCTCCTTCTGTATTGTAAGCATTCTAAGAGACACATCTCTGCCCTAAGCCTTGCGAGAATGCACTTTGCTGTCTGCCTTACCATTATAATGTATTGAACACCATAAAGCTGTGATAAAATCTTAGCTCTCTGCAGAAAATGAGTCTTTTCTATTTACTTAAGTAACCTTTCAACAATGTGCTGACTGTTAATTACTGCCATGCAATTTCTTCAGGTTTTAATTGTTGTGGGGGATTTCCTCTCCTTTGTCTTCATTTTCTCTCTCTTTCTTCATACAAACAATTTTTATCTCTCTTTATTTCTTTCTCTGTATCTGCTCTGACACTGAATCTACCCACTCTAAATTCTACTTTCTTCCCAATCTTTGCACGATTTATTTACCAATCCTTTAAACTATTTTGTTATGGAAATACACTGTTGCTTGCCCTGTTGACTCAGGTTTGGGGTTTTTTTGCTATCTTTTCATCAGCTCCCATTTTTGGCAAGCAAAAAAAAATGCAAATCTCAAATCCAAAAAGTGCATGGATAAGTCTAACTAAAACAAGATGCTGTCCAATGCTCTGCCAAACAAATAATGGCCTATTGTCTGTGCCCAGACCTTATTAAGTTTGCAAATTTTCCACCTGTCAGTGATATGGATGGCAACATATCAATCCATTTTAACTAACATCTGAATCCAAACTTTGATCCAACATTTTTCTTTACCTGTAGAAATATGTCTCATTCTTTGAAACGACAAACTGGAAGATCCTAAAACAGAATAAGTCTTTTGGCAAAATAATGTAACAGCTCTGATTTGACTCTCCTGAGTAAGAAGTCTCACAACACCAGGTTAAATTCCAACAGGTTTATTTGGTAGTAAACACCACTAGCTTTCGGGGCTTTGCCCCTTCGTCAGGTGAGTGGGGAGTTCTGATCAACCTGGTGTTGTGAGACTTCTTACTGTGTTTACCCCAGTCCAACATCAGCATCTCCACATCTTGACTCTCCTCAGACAGACAGCCATGGGTTCAAGTACCACTTTATAGGTTTGAGCATCGAGATCTAGGTCAACACCCCAGTACGGTACTATTGGAACGCTGCACTGAGAGAGGTGCCTCTTTCTCATGAGAAGTCAAAGTAAGGCCTTCTTGTTTGTATTCTCAGGTGGATGAATAAAATCCCTTGATACTATTTCGAAGAAGAATACAGGAGTTGCCTCTACAATTGTGATCAATATTTATCCATAATCAACATCAATAAACTAAGTTATCTGGTCAAGATCACACTGTTGTTTGTGAGAAATCACACTGTTTGTGCGAGTATGTTGTGTGCTGCTGACCATTGTACATTATAACAATGACGACACCGGCAATGTACTTCATTGGGACATTGAGGTTGGAAAAGGTGTGTTATAAATGCATGCCTTTCTTTGGCTGCCAAACTGGACTTTCTGTAAGAAAAAAATGATCATTGTACAATGGAGCAGGGCCTGGCATGCAACATACATCCATGAGGACAAGATTAAAGTAAAATCCTTTAGTTGTAAAGAAAGGGTTAATTAATCTCTCCAGCATTACTATGATGATCTTTGTAATCAGCTCAGTAAGGGACCACTGTGCTAACTGAAGCACTGACATTCAAATGAAACTTCCATCTTCAATAAATTAACAGAAGGTCAAAGAAAGAAAACTCATTCATAGATCATTGGTCTTTGTGGAAGAAAATGTGTTGATTTAATTTTATTATGTTAATTTGAAATGGAGTAGAAAACTCAATTTTGTTAATGATAAAAGATTGATATAATTGACCAGACTTTTTCTGGCTGTCCTACCTAATCAGTTTAAGCCATCGTAATCAACTGGATGTCCTTGGCTGATCTTCACTGAGGCTAGTCACATTCTAAACAGCCTGCATGTAAAAACTGTAGCTTATTGCATTATTGTGAAAGTGTTGTTAATTTCCCCAATCCGGGGCGGTATGTTAGCACAGTAGTTAACACTGCAGCCTCACAACATCAGGGACCTAGATTCGATTCCCAGCTCAAGTACCTGTCTGTGCAGAGACTTCACGTTCTTGCCCTGTCTGAATGGGTTTCGTCCAGGTGCTCCTGTTTCTTCCACAGTCTGAAAGACGTGCTGGTTTAGGTGCATTGACCGTGCTAAATTTTCCCGCAGTATACCTGAACAAGTGCCAGACTGTGGCGACCAGGGTTTTTCACAGTAACTTCAATGCAGTGTTAATATAAGCCTATTTGCGACATTAATAAAATTAACAATCAGCAAAAAGGAGGAAAACTTACAACATAAGCTGATTGGGACTATAGTCATCAGAACAGTTAGCTGTGGGGCAATGCAAATGAGACAATTTGCACTGGGAACTCAAAGGATCATCTTCATTTTGTCATAGTGGGCTTGTGAATGTACATTTCTAATTAAATGTTTTTTGCAAATCAACCTAAAGCAAAATGGTACACGTTTATTCCATCTGAAAGTGAAACTGATTTAACCCACTTCAAGGTGGAATAACCTTCTGCTGACAACTGGAGTGGGTGCAGATCGAGAGAAATCTGAACTAGTCCAAACTCAATGCGGCTTGATTGAGACAGATTCTGCCAGAGTCAACTTGAAAAATTGATGGAACCCAAATCTTGTAATTTTATTCACGCAGCCGATTAGTTTGCAGACCAAACACTACCATTGAAAAAAGCCCAAAGAAATTCACACAGGACTCTGCAGAACTAAAGAAATTGAGAAGCTTTGTTCAGGGTCCAGAACTCTTTCCAATACTTAATGTTACTGTAAAATGTCAGTATGTGAAGATGCCTAAAGATCATATTCAAAGAGAATAAAACATTATTTTGTAGAAAAGGGTATTATCAGAAATATTTTTCTACGTACAAGTGAAGTTGATAAACCATATGGACGTCAGATGATAATTATGAATAACTGTAGTGTGAAGCACTACTTAGATGGAGTTATTAGATACAAAACAATACCATTAGAATCACTCCAATCACTGAAATATTGAAGAAATCTTCATTGTTAGTCAGTCACAGGTTACAATAACCAACTCTTGTTTCATTGATGCTACAAGAACAGTGACAGAGACTGAAAGAGAAGTTAGATCAGCATAACTCAAAAGCCCAATGCAAATGCTACAGTTCTATGGAGGAACTGTAGAAAAATTCAAATGAATATAACATTGTTGAGGGGAACTGATTTTCTTAAAGTTCCAGAGTTTCAAAGAATTAGAAATAGGGTTACAATCACAGAATTGCAGAATATAGCGTAATAATTGCAACAAAAATAAGTGTTAATGGATTGCATTCCTCTATAGTGAATGGAATTAAAATTCTGTCTTAAGACAACAAAGATTTGAAAAGATTCTTGTGTTTTTTTAAAAGGAAAGGCTTGCAGATCATGAAGGTACAAACAAATAAGATGTTTGCAGGCTATTAGGATAGACTGCTTGTTTGCCAGTGCAAACAACCAATGATGTCATCAATACATCATATGATCAGATTCTAACAGTGACCTTGATCCAACCGGGAGCAAGAATATTCACTAGCCAGGCTAAATTCCCCCCCAGTGTACCAAACACACCCTGGAGTATGGCGACTAGGGGATTTTTACAGTAACTTCATTGCATTGTTAATGTAAGCCTGCTTGTGACACATAAATAAATAAACAAGCTGTCTAATCTTCTGTAGTTTTTTCTTCAATTTCTTAAATGCTGATCAAAACATTATCATTTCAGTAATGAGTAATGCTTGCTTTGAAATACTGTCCTTTTGAGAAGTGGAGTTTGAAAAAAACAATTAAACATGCAGCCACTGACAACACCAGATTGTTCTTTGTACTTAACCTTACTTTGTAAACCTTATTTGTCTGTAAGAGCTTTAATTCCAATAATTTCCAGTTCACTTCATATCTGGCCTTTCTTGAGACTTACATAGACTGCATTCTTAATAACGTGCATTAGTCTTGTCAGAAAACAATTTGTGTATGCTTTGAAAAATCGCTTAGTAGAAGATGGAATTTTTCTTTAGAATTTGGAATGTAGCAAAAACCCTATTGTTCAAATAATCATTGGGTTTTAGTTGAATGTACATGACATCAAAAGGCATATTTGTTATCTGATTTTCAACCAATACACTGTGCTTTGCAACAACTTGAGGCATTTATCTACTTTACAAAGCAGCATAAGGTGCTGTTACATGGCAAATAACTATTAATGAGCCATTTAAATTTGTTCTTAATACAGGATTTTTAAGTTGTTGGGAAATAAATCGTCTCACATAAAGTAACAGTAATATAGACACTATAGAGAAAGAAAAACAACTGTGCTCTTCTCTAATCACGTATAAGCTGGGTTCAAAAGAACAAAACAAATTTATTTTAGAATACTCAACAATTTCTTCATTACTCTAAAGCCCTTGGGGTGCATTGATTATTATTTATGAAGTATGTTATATAAAACTGGAGTGTTATGATAATCCAGGCACCATCTTTTCTTTGTGATAGAACGTGAAAAAAAATGCACCTCATTAAATACAAGACTTTCTTTCCAGTGTTGCAGGAAGGCTAAATCAAAACAAAGAGAACTGAACCTGGAACTATTCCACTTTTCAAACATATGATTCATTAAGCTCTACAGTCAGAAATGTAATCTAATATGAAGAAAATCTTTAAACCCAATCCACCAGAACACTGTCCCTATAGTCCGCTGAATCTGAAGTTGCTAAAGGGGTTTAAAAGACTCTCAACCTGATTGAGTTACCAGAATTTCAAAGTACAGAGCTGTTGGGCTGAGTCAGTCCCTAATCTTTCATCCTTGCAAAATGCAAACCACATTTTATCACACTGCAGGTTAATAGCATTCAGGTCCTTTCCCATGATCAACAATGGGATTGAAGCAAATACGCTTATTCTCATCTCATTTATTGACATCCTGTCCAATCTTTTGGAGTTGCTTTTTCTTTAATGCTGATCAAAACATTATTATTTCAGTAATGAGTTTTAAATAATGGATGGACATAAATTTGTCTTTTCAAGTGATTAATGTTTTCATTCCTAATACAGACTCATAGGCTGGAATCTTGTAACATTGCTCTGATAGTGGCACCGTAGATGCGTTGATCTTCTGCTTGTAAGTGGGATGGCTGGTCACGTGCAATCACATGTGGCTGGCCAATTAAATATTCATGCATGAGTTGTCCAATCAATTGTGCAGCGGAGGCAGGTAGGAATTTGATAATGTGACCATTACCTCACAGGGTCAAAGATCTGGACACCATCTTTAAAGGGCGCCCGTTCACTACCTTACACTACCTGCCAACCAACAGAATTAGTGTCGCTATATGAGCGGATGCCTTAAGACTGTAGCTGCTGTTGGAACCTACTGATTTAACCCCTTTCCCTCGGATAATCTCAGCCTCCTTGTCTTTCCTCCCCTGAAGACCTACAACTGTTGCTACCACCTGTTATACTGGAGTGATATCTCAGAGCAGACAGTGAATGGCCTCACAGTTTAGCAATGGTTCCCAGCAGATTCTCCTCCAGGCCACCAGGGAATGGCAGGAGGTACTATTTCCCACTGATGGCAGCAGAAGGCCTTTCCTTCTGAGCAATGTGGGCTGGGCAGAGGTCACAGCGGAAGTTTGCATCGATAGGGTCAACAAGCAAGATTAAGTCCAGAGCAGAAACAAGTTCAATCATCTTTTGTGTTCCACAAAGTTAAGTGACATGGTGCAGACACTAGAAAATGTCACATGGGAGGGCATCAATAAAATGTAAATATGCAAATGAAAAGAAATGGCAGACAGAAGATTGGGTTCTGGGCCTTAGTATCAGATAGAACAACGTGGACTTGTGTGGGAGCCAATTAATTCTGTGGAAGTTGTACCAGTTGCAGAAGTGTGGAACATTAATAAGGGAAATGACAGGAGTATCTGGGAGCCCACTGAAATGACACTTGAAAATTATTTCTGTCTGATGGGCAAAAATATGCATAACACCAGGTAGCAGGCAAAGACAGGAGGAGATGCCCCAGAAATCAAAGTCCTGATTCCCCAGAAGAAAGGGCTGCAGAACGAACAGGACAGGACAATGTTCGATTCTGTTCTGATGGAGAGGGAGGATTCCAGGGCATCAGAATGAGGATAGTCGAGACTCTTGCCAAGTCACGAGCCCTTTAAAACTGGTGAGCTGGTCCTAATTTTACGATTCTCCTAACTCCATTCTTGGGGTTCCCAGTTTTGGGGAATGCCTGTATTCCGGACATGTCATACTGTCATAATAGGCATATCCTAATTCTTTACAATTTATATGGAGTTTGTCCAGCTTTTCAAAGAGCCATGGTTCACAGCACCTCAGAGATGAACCATAGTCTGCACCAAGAAACCATGGCAAGGTTCAAGTTCAAAATATCCTCCTTATGCCCCATGCAAAGATATGCCTCCCCAAACAATGGTCCCTCAAGCCCCACCATTCCAAGGAATACCCCATAACCCATCCGCAAAGGCCTCACATGCTAAGGTAGGACTCTCACCTACGCCTATGACCCTTCATGCCAAGATCTGACAGTTTTATGTCCGTTCACCCACTCACTCACTATACATTGTTTAGAAGCAATGATCCCTGTTGTGAAATTAGCATGTGCATTATTTATTCATGGCTGAGAGCCTAGGCATCAATCAATTTCTTACAGTTTTAGCTATTGATACTTTAAAGGGACTGGATATTAGCATTTTCATTGGGCTATAGTAAAACTTTTAAGAAAGTGGAAAGTTATCAATAGCTTTTGCTATTTCTTTACAAATCCGACTGCCACTTTAGCATCTCTCCATCTGGCAGTTGGTCACCCATTCACTACACAAAGTTGTACAGCACAGCAGGTGACAATGATCCTGGAGACTTTCTGTGGCAAGCATTACAGTGCGCACATGAGCAGTCCAGGCAGTGAAACCTCACCTTTGGCTGTCCAATAATCTGTGGATTCCGCAGAATTGTCATGAACAGCTCTGTCATCCAAGAGCCACCTCTGTAGTTGCTGAAGGGAAGTAAACAGTTGTGGTACCCGAGACAGAGTGATGTAAGAGCCGTGAGAATTCCCTGGGAAGCGAGCACACACAGCAGGATTAGTTTGTGCTGCACACAGAATTGAAAGCCCTTTCAGTTTATGAAGGTTATTGGCTGCTCCCAGGGAGTTCTCAGCAGCGCGTGTGTGCAATCAATTGCCCCTTAAATCTGTGGAAATACAGCGATGACAGCGACTCCCACAACTCTGGCTTTAATGGTCTATGGTGACTATCACAAATTAATTAACCTTTTTGAACAGGGTATTGGTGATTTCCTTATGCATTTGAGTATGCCTGATTAGGAAATGTTGCACATATTCCCTATATAGTCCTGGAATGATCTGGTGACATCAGTATTCAACACCATGGTGACTTTTAAAGGGATCAGCTTTGTGCTGCCTTTCAGTCTATGGGAGCTTAGCACACCCTAAAGCAGCTGACATGGATGAGTAACAGAGTCCCTTGACATCTCCAGCTGTGTCTGAGATTGCCTCAGACATTTGCAGGTAATTATACTGTCTGTGGTATATTTAATTATGTACTAATGGATGGTAGCTCATTGGTTCCAGGTTGTTCACATCCTGAGCTGCCTGACCCTCTGCTGGCACCTCTTGTTGGCACTCTGGTCATTATTGTGCCTTTGCAGGGCCATTCTCTGCCGGTTCCTTTCCAGCAGAAGCGTTTGACCCTCTTGGCTCCCTGAAATGAACTGTGGGCACAAGTCAGGTGAAGATCTGGTCAGCACAGTCTTCATGGCTTTCCCTCCTGACTTGAGAACTTTGGACCAATGGGAAGTTCTTCTCTATATATTAATTTTACATGCTAATCTCTTATGTGGAACTTGGTTGAAACTCTTAAGAAAGTCCAAATAAGCCACATCCACTAGCTCTCCTTCGTCAACTCTACTGGTTACATCCTCAAAGAAATCCAATAGGTTTGTTAAGCATGATTTCACTTTAGTAAATCCGTGCTAACTCTGTCCGATCCAACTACTGTTTTCCAAATGTTCTTCTATTAAACCTTTTATCGTGGACTCTAGAATTTCCCCCATTATCGACATCAGGCTGACTGGTCTATAATTCCCTGTTTTCTCTCAACCCCCTTTTTAAATTGTAACGTTACATTAGCTACCCTCCAATCACAAATGTCTATGAAAGGCAATAGAATAAAATGGATTTATCAGATAAAATGTTGAAAATATCTGCTTCGTCATAATTTGGGATTGCCATCTTCCCGTATAAAAGAAAACAATGTATAGTTTATCAGTGCCTTTCAATGGAGACAAGTTTAGATATTTACACCTCTTGTTGCTGCTTGGCTTACCATATTTTATACTCGGTGTGTATGCTGATCCCTACTTTTAGGAGGGTTATTCTAAGCGTCAAAGGTTGCTGACATTCACAATATTTTTAACAAGAAAAGCAATGGTCCTAATACTGATCCCAGAAGACACCACTGCATACTTCTCTCTAGACAGAAATCATCCCTCATCACTACCCTCTACTTCCATCCCATTGGCAATTATATACCCAGGTTATTACCAACCTTACATCCCAAGTGCTTCAATGTTTTGAATATATCCTTTATACTGCACTATAAGAAATGCTTTTTCAACATCTATATTTAGATACAGGCCAAAAAATTCAGGTCTCTCTTCGGCCAGTTGTCTCAGCAATAGATTGTGCCGTCAGTCAGCATGTAACTCTAATTTGACTCCAATGGTGACATTTTCAGCTTCAACAGTCCAACCAGTGCCCTTTTCTAATCTTTAAAGAGATCAGCAACTACTGTCAGGTTAGTTCCAGATTGATTTCCACTGTTTCCTCCTGAGTTTGTAGATGTTTTTGATGGTTTGCACTCTTAATAGAACTGGGTGAAGTCTACAGAGACTGGTGTGACAAGAGGCCTTCACTGTGTACTTGATGTTATTGATGGGTGCACTAGTTTCTATCTCCCTGGGCCTATAGCATGTCAGGTGGAGTGAGCAGAGGTTACATCAAACAGGGCAAGCTGTGGGAGTTGGGGGGGGGGGAGGAGATGGGCTCTCAGCACAGGGTCATATTCACACAAGGGTTTTGAGGAGCATTTCTCTTATGTCAGCCTTACTGAGCATGTATGAAGTATCTATTTTAAAAAAAAGGCCGAAATCTGATGCTTGCTGCAGGTGAAGTTGCAGGGCAAGGACGGCACTGTCCATAGCTATAAAAGCTGTAAAGCTTCGGAAAAGCAGCCAGCATAATCAACGATCCCATTAACCCTGGGCAATCTCTCTTCCACCTTCTTCCATTGGGAAAAAGATACGAAAGTCTGAGGTCACAAACCAACCGACTCAAAACAGCTTCTTTCCTGCTGCCATCAGACTTTTGAATGGACCAATCTCGCATTAACTGGATCTTTCTCTACACCCTAGCAATGACTGTAACACTACATTCTGCACCCTCTCCTTTCCTTCTCTTTGTCTGTAAATGGACAAGAAACAATACTTTTCACTGTATACTAATACATGTGTCAATAATCCAATGAAATCAAGTCTTTATGTCAGGATCATTCCTTGCTGGAGTAGCTTCAACCTCCAACATTTTCCAGTTGGTCATCTACTGCAATATAAGAGAAGTGACTGATGTGCTGTACAGCAGGAGAAGGCAGGTTGCCTTTCCAGAGGGAAGGAGGCAGAGCATGTATGTGGTTTTGTCAGGGTCGTAGGCTTCCCCACAATGCAAAGTGCCAGTGACTGCACGCACGTTGCTCATTGGGTGCACAACTGCAAAGAATTCCATTCGCTGAACACGTAGTTGGTGTGCGACCATATGTAGGTGAATGCCCCATGTTCTGCTGGCAGTCAAAATGCCTTCACGATGCACAGTTAGCTAAACCAACAGCATCTGAGCCAGCATGAGAAACCAAAGTGTGACTATTGGGTGACAAGGGCTCTCTGTTAAATACCTGACACATGACTACGGTCCACAACCCATGCCCACGTGGACAGTTTGCATATAAAGACATCCATGCTTTCCACCTGAAGTGTCATAGTTGAGTGGATACTCAACTATGCTTCTGCTACAGAGTGCCTATTCAGTCTGCTCCATGACAGATTGCTCTGGATGAGTCCTGGAGTATACACCAGAATGTGCATCACAGTCTATCACTGCACCCTGCACAACGCTACCACCTTGAAGATGCAACAGTGTCCGCGTAGAGAAGGCAGCTGGGAAGGAGGATGACAAAGAAGAGGAAGGCAATGTCACAGGAAGAGGAGGATGTGGTGAAAAAAGATCTCCTTTCCACCTGGGCTGCCTATGATCGGCTCATCTGTCTGCAATACCAGCACACAACTCCAATGCCTATTCCATAACAGCTCCACCGTGTCCTTCCCCTCTGCCACTGGCCATTACAGCACCCTCTTGGCCACAATCCTGAAACAAAATTCACCACAACACAAACATTTCTAACCAACTTTATCGAACCACACACTATTTCACCCAAAAGCCAACTAATCACCCTTGTGCCTTCCCTTAGTGTCCAACTTCTATATGCCTTTGCCTGTCCTAATGCTATCCTATAACGTTACCCCAATGTGGGCTGGTGGAAGGTTGTTGAATTTGAAAAGGGGAGACTCCAGATGGCCTTGCAGGATAACCAGAAGCAGCTCCAGCCTGACACGGCACAACTCAGCATGGATGGCAGCAGGTTAGACTGACTGGATGATGGACAACATTAAGAGGAATTGCAGAGTAGATGGTGGTGGGATGATGAATGTTGCCATTCTGAGAAGAGGGAGAAAGTTCAGCCTCCACTAAACCACTGTCGCTCTCATTGGTTGATGCCTCCACAATCGAAGCAACTTGATAGAGAGCAGATTGCTGGACAGCTGTGAGATCCTGCAAATTCCTTTACACAGTGATATCCACAATCACAGCCTTAATGGCAGGAAGTTCTACTTGATTAAGTTTGGTCACCAGTGCAGCACTCAGATACTGGGTGGCTTCTAGTTTCTGCATCAGTGGAAGCCAAGGCATAAAGTTTATTTATTTATTAGTCACAATTAAGGCTTACATGCAATGAAGTTACTGTGAAATTCCTCGAGTCACCACACTCCGGCGCCTGTTCGAGTGAATGCACCTAACCAGTACGCCTCGGAATGTGGGAGGAAACTGGAACGCCCAGAGGTAACCCTGCAGACATGGGGAGAACATGCAAACTCCACACAGTGACTCAAGGTCGGAATCGAACCTGGATCCCGGGCGCTGTGAAGCAGCAGTGCTAACCACCATGCCACCGTGCTGCCCCCTAAATTTAAAGTATTTTTAACCTTTGCTTCAAGCCCGAAGAATCCATCGCTCCAGATGGCACCTGAACCCACAATCCCTGGCTCCAAAGAGCCAGTGCCGTATCCATTAAGCCACTGGGGCTGGAACTGAACCACTGCTCGGAAAGGTGGCATTTCCTGGGTATCCAACAGGTGAAAAGTATGATGCAGTAGGTATCATCTGCAGCTTGTAAATCAACCAAGATTGTGGATGAGAGGGGAATGGGACACGAGGAGGATTAGGTATGAGATTTCTATCATCTTCGATCCTTTCAGTCCCATCACTGACCATGACTTGCATTAGGACACCACTTTAATGGTAGTGAGCACTGAGTGCTCATCAGAATGAGGACATACAGGGCAGGGTCTTACCAGCTCGTCACACTGAGTAATTGATGTGGTGAGCCAATAAGATAGAGTGAGAAGCAAAAAACAAAAATCAGGTTTGTGCCCGATTTCTCATCTCTTGCGATCTTGCCGGCCCTGTTCTGCTGATACCCTGGGAGATCAGGGCACCTGTGCAATGGTGTCCCTAGAGCTCAGCAGGTAGCCTCATGGGCGAGCTGAGGCTCCAACCTTTTTCATTATGGCCTCGGTATTGAGCAGAGTGTAAATTTATGTTATTGCTGAAAAAAAAGGCAAGGAAACCTCCTATTTCCTTACTCGTTTTACACTTAAAATTTTTTAAGAAAATTCCATCCCTGGTTAGTCCCTGCAGTTGGGGGGACAATCCCCTGGGGCTGTTCCCCTCCAAAATAGGTTTTCGGTCCTGGAGGCTACAGTTGAGGAGAAATCAACTGGGGATAGCCAAAGGGAGCAGGTCTCTGGGGGTGAGCCTATTGGCAAGCCTCAGGTGGTTAGGGGTAAGAGATTGGGCCTCGTGATTGGGGACTCCACAGTTATGGGGACGGATAGGAGAGTTGGAGGTAAGGGTAGGGACTCTGGGCTGGTGTGTTGCCTACCAGGGGCTGGGGTCCAGGATGTATCGGACAGAGTATTCAGGACTCTTAGGGGAGAGGGAGATCAACCCCAAGTTATAGTTCATGTGGGGACACATGACATAGGGAGATTAAGGGAAGGGGATATTAAGCAAAGATTTATGGAGTTGGGGTGGAAACTCAAGGCGAAGTCAGAAAGAGTAGTTATATCTGGACTCTTGCCTGTGCCACGGGATAGATTAGAGAGGAATAGGGAGAGGGAAAGTTTGAACTCGTGGCTGAGGGGATGGTGCAGGAGGGAGGGGTTCAAGTACTTGAGCAATTGGGGCTCATTCTGGGGAAGGTGGGACCTCTATAAGAGGGATGGTCTTCACCTGAACCAGAGGGGAATCAATATCCTGGGGGGTAAATTTGCAAAAGCGATGCAGGAAGGTTTAAACTGATTCGGAGGGGGGGAGGGATAGTGAGGAAAGGGGGTGAAAGTGAGGGGGGCATAGTTGGGGAATGCAAGGCACGGCATAGTGGGGGTGGGGCGGAGCAGGGTTTGAAATGCGTGTACTTTAATGCGAGGAGTATTCGCAATAAAGTGGATGAACTTGCAGCGTGGATCAGTACCTGGGACTTTGATGTTGTGGCCATTTCTGAGACTTGGATAGAGCAGGGTCAGGAATGGATGTTGCAGGTTCCGGGGTACAAATGCTTTAGTCGGAGTAGAGAAGAAGGTAGAAGGGGGGGTGGGGTTGCATTGCTAGTCAAGGACTGTATCACAGTGTCGGAGAGAAAGTTTGATGAGGACTTGTCAGTTGAGGTAGTATGGGCGGAGATTAGAAATAGGAGAGGAGAGGTCACCCTGTTGGGAGTCTTTTATAGACCTCCTAAAAGTTCTAGAGAGGTTGAGGAAAGGATTGCGGAGACAATCCTGGTTAGGAGTGAAAGTAATAGGGTAATTGTTATGGGGGACTTTAACTTTACGAATATTGATTGGAGTTGCTATAGTTCTAGCTCGCTAGAGGGGTCAGTGTTTGTACAAAGCGTGCAGGAAGGTTTTTTGTCTCAGTATGTAGACAGGCCAACTAGAGGTGAGGCTATATTGGATTTGGTGCTGGGAAATGAGCCAGACCAGGTGCTAGACTTGGAAGTTGGTGTGCATTTTGGTGATAGTGACCACAATTCGGTTACGTTCACCTTAGTGATGGGAAGAGATAGGCATGAACCTCGGGTCAGCAATTTTAGCTGGGGTAAGGGCGATTATGAGGCTATCAGGAGTGAATTAGGAAGCATGGATTGGATTAGGGGATTACAGGGACTGGGAACGTCTGAAATGTGGAGTTTTTTCAAGGAGCAGCTACTGCGAGTCCTTGATAGGTATGTCCCTGTCAGGCATGGTGGATTTGGTAGATCTAGGGAACCGTGGTGCACTAAAAGAGTTGAGTCGATGGTTAAAAAGAAAAAGGAGGCTTATGTTAGGATGAGATTGGAGGGCTCAGATAGTGCATTAGAAAGCTTTAGATTGGCTAGGAGGGAGTTGAAGAGTGAGTTGAGAAGGGCTAAAAGAGGACATGAGAAGACTTTGGCTGATAGGATTAAGGAGAATCCTAAGGCGTTCTATAGGTATGTCAAGAACAGAAGGTTGGTCAGGGCAAGATTAGGGCCAGTTACAGACAGCAGGGGGAAGTTGTGTGTGGAACCGGAGGAGATTGGAGAAGTATTGAACCAATATTTCTCTTCGGTGTTCACGCAGGGGGACATGAATATAGCTGAGGAGGACATTGGGTTGCAGGGGTGTAAAATAGACAGTATTACGGTTGATAAAGAGGATGTGCTGGAAATTCTTGAGGGGCTGAAAATAGATAAGTCCCCTGGTCCGGATGGGATCTACCCTAGGATTCTCTGGGAGGCTAGAGAGGTGATTGCAGAGCCTCTGGCTCAGATCTTCAGGTCGTCATTGGTCTCTGGTGTAGTCCCGGAGGATTGGAGGATAGCGAATGTTGTCCCTTTGTTTAAGAAGGGGAACAGAGACTTTGCCGGGAATTATAGACCGGTGAGTCTTACTTCTGTTGTGGGCAAGGTTTTAGAAAAAATTATTAGGGATAGGATTTATAGTTATTTGGAGTGTAATGAATTGATTAGAAATAGTCAACATGGTTTTGTAGCGGGTAGGTCGTGCCTTACTAACCTTATTGAGTTTTTTGAGAAGGTGACCAAAGAGGTGGATGGGGGTAAGGCAGTTGACGTGGTATACATGGATTTTAGTAAGGCGTTCGATAAGGTTCACCATGGTAGACTTCTGCAGAAAATGCAGATGTATGGGATTGTGGGTAATCTAGGAAGTTGGATCAGGAATTGGCTATCAGATAGGAGACAGAGGGTGGTGGTGGATGGTAAATATTCATCATGGAGTACAGTTACGAGTGGTGTGCCTCAGGGATCTGTTTTGGGGCCACTGTTGTTTGTAATTTTTATTAATGATCTGGATGAGGGTATAGTTGGGTGGATTAGTAAATTTGCTGATGACACCAAAATTGGAGGTGTGGTAGATTGTGAGGAAGGGTGTCATAGTCTGCAGGGAGACTTAGATAGGTTGCAGAGCTGGGCCGAGAGGTGGCGGATGGAATTTAATGCGGAGAAGTGTGAGGTAATTCACTTTGGTAGGAGCAACAGATGTGTCGAGTATAGGGCTAACGGGAGGACTTTGAATAGTGTGGATGAACAGAGGGATCTAGGTGTGTGTGTACATAGATCCCTGAAAGTTGGGAATCAAGTAGATAAGGTTGTTAAGAAGGCGTACGGTGTCTTGGCGTTTATTGGTAGGGGGATTGAATTTAGGAGTCGCAGTGTAATGTTGCAACTGTACACTACTCTAGTGCGGCCACACTTGGAGTACTGTGTGCAGTTCTGGTCCCCGCATTACAAGAAGGATGTGGAGGCGTTGGAGAGGGTGCAGAGGAGGTTTACTAGGATGGTGCCTGGTATGGTGGGGAGGTCCTATGAGGAGAGACTGAGGGATTTAGGGTTGTTTTCGTTGGAAAGAAGGCGGCTAAGAGGGGATCTTATTGAAACATATAAGATGATTAGAGGTTTAGATAGGGTGGATAGTGATAGCCTTTTTCCTCGGATGGAGAAAGCTAGCACGAGGGGGCATGGCTTTAAATTAAGGGGGGGTAGCTACAGGACGGATGTCAGGGGTAGGTTCTTTACCCAGCGGGTGGTGAAGGATTGGAATGCCCTGCCTGCTGCAGTTGTAAATGCGTCTAGTTTGGGGGCGTTTAAGAGATCTCTGGATAGGTTTATGGACGAAAAGGGATTGGTATAGGCTAGTGGGTCATTGTTTTTGTAACTGGTCGGCGCAACATCGTGGGCCGAAGGGCCTGTTCTGCGCTGTAATGTTCTATGTTCTATGTTTCTGATTCAGGTGCAATCTATCGGAGTGAGATAGCTACCATAATTGAAGGGTGCCAGCGTATGCAAGCTCCAAGATGTGGGTGTAAGGTTTGCAGAATTAATAACTGAGGTGAAACTATAAACGTGAGGCTTAATTTCATCAACGTGCGATAATCTTCATTAAGATTGCTGGTTTCAAAGCAAAAACCATTCGCTAACTTGTCAAACAGCTGCTGTAGCGAGGGAATTCAGTGTTAGTGAAAAACAGGTATGAGAATGGAAGGAGGTGGAATCCGTCCTGACAGAGATGCTCAAGATCAAATGCACCACAATAACTGGGACCAGCTTGATTTTTCTTTATTCATTCATAGGACATGGGCATCGCTGGCTGTCCAGCATTTATTGCCCATCTTCAGTTGCTCAAGAGCAGTTGAGAGTCAACCACATTGCTGTGGCTCTGGAGTCGCATATAGGCCAGATGAGGCAAGTATGCCAGATTTCCTTCCCTAAAGGACATTAGTGAACCAGATATGTTTTTCCCAACAACTGACAATGGTTTCATGGTCATCAGTAGATTCTTAATTCCAGTTTTTTTTTATTGAATTCAAATTCCACCATCTGCCATGGCAGGATTTGAACTCATATCCCCAGAACATTACCTGAGTTTCTGGATTAATAGTCTAGTGATAATACCATTAAGCCATTGTCTCCCTCCTTCTCGAGAAGTGTGCATCAGAATCGGTCTCTGAAAATGATCAGGATGGTTACATCATCACCACAAATGCAATGCTATATGTACTCACAAAAGTAGGCTGAATCAAACATCGAGTCTAGCAAAAATTTCAGAGCAATGAATATTGGTAGTGACTCTGAATATATTTGAAATTTTTGCATCAGATGACATGGAGTTGCCAGCTTTTAAAACATTTTGATTGCGGTTGAAGGTATTATTATGGAATTAAGTTGTTCAATAAAATGTGTCATTGCTGATTTAATTTGAATTACTGGTGTTATGATTTTTTTTTCACATTTCAAAACGGCGACCAGCATCGGCAGTTCACATTTTCTACTTTTATACAAACTCTATTTCTGGATAAGAGTTTGAGACTTCATAGGTCACAATATAAGCTGACCTATGTAACTAAATTGTGTTCAACAGTCTTTCTGCATGGAAGTATATGTTACTGAAGCCAACATGTGGTTCCAAGAAATATTTCACTCCTGCCACTTACAGACATCACAGTTTTGTTTCATATTATACTCACAATGTTTCCAGGGCACATTAACTCTCTATTACATTATTCTGATAAGTTAAATGCTTTTAAAAATTTAGACAAGTAATTTAGTATGGAGAAACATGTTCACAATATGCATTTGCATACTTAGAAATATACATCAATTGTTGCTATGAGAATGTGAGAGAACCTGTATTTCAATATTAGATTTGTACTCAATATTTCACCAAAAGGAATTTCTAAATCTAACTATTAGATTTAGTTAATTGGCAGTTGTACTCTGAGGAAACGGCCACAATCTTCCAACAGGTATGAATAATTTCATGTGCCCAACTATTATTCAGATTGTTTAATAAATTATTGCAATAAAACTCAAAAACTTTCTATCTAACACTTATGGAAGTAGCTATTAAAGTAAGTAGATTCAGTAAATATCAAGGTCACGAATGGCCATTTATCACATTACAGATTTGTGACATCTTTCAGGTAGACAGCTCGTTCTTTTATATTTGCTCTACTGACAACATCCAAAAAATCAGACTTAAAGGATTCGAAGATGGACATGCCTGTCGTGATCTATAAGTGACATGACAGTTTGTACCAATACTACCCAGCACCTTATTACATCGGCTGATCGTTCTTCAATGACTTATGAAGGAAGACAAAATGTCATCAAATCCTGGATCATTTATCACATGCTGCTAAACTACAGATTTTTGTTTACTCTCATTGTCTATAAATCTGAAACCATCTTATCTCACTGAGAACGTCCTGTGACATTAATTCTTTCACTTGCTAGTTTTCTCCCTCTCTCTCTGCAAGGTGCTAATGATTCATAGTGTAGCATGGTTTTAGAGATACTGAAAGCCCTGTGGCTCTTTGGTCATCTGTATGCGTCTAGACAGTGAGTGTCGACAGACAATTTGGCGCTGGGACTTCACAGCCCAACACAATTTTGTCCTCCTCTGTGCAATACGTCTTCCAGTCAAAGTTGCGAGATAATAATCCACCAGACAGTCATTGGTTAATTTAACTTCTGTTGGTAATTCAAAAACACTGTGGCCAATTTCACTGTCATGATAAAATTTCTTAACTCACCACCAACACAAAATCAATCCATGACCTGGTCTACCTGACCCAGAATCACACCACCGTGTAATATTGTTCAGGGAAGCAAATTTTCATATTAAAAGAAAAGTAATTCCAATGCAATGAGGAAATAAGTTCACCGATTCTAAGCACTTCTCTTATTTATTCTCATTTACCTTTAGAAAATTTATTTTACACACACTGCGCAGAAGACAATGGGAGCGTGAAGAGAAGTTTAATTTGTATTCCTTATTGTTAACTGGAGAGTGCAGCTTGACTTACTTTCCCCTGTTGAATAACTGATTTTATGAATTTTCAAGAACTTGTGAAAATAGTTTACTGTATTGCATGGCATTTATTGATGCAAATCATCTTCTCGTCTGACTATCCTTCAAAGGTAAATGGGTGAAATTTATTAGCTTGGGATTTGCATGTTCTCCCTGTATCAGCATGGGTTTCCTCTGCAAGCTCCAGTTTTCTCCCACAGTCCAAAGTTGTGTAGGTTAGGTGGGTTAGCCATGGTAAATATGCAGGGTTCAGGGATGGGCAGGGGCTTGAGTAAGATGCTCTTTCAGGGAGTTGGTGCAGATTCAATGGGTCAAATGGCCTCCTCCTGCACTATAGGGATTCTATGGTTTACTTCTAAAGCCAGTTTCTTCCAACTTAAACCATTGCTTATTTCATTAGTAAATGATTTAGGCTAGAGACTTGCACCATCTGTTTGTTCTTCTGTTGAATATTCACTATCCCAAGAAGCTAGTCCTCCAATTAGTGATAGCCATGTGATAATGCACTTTCCAGTTTCTAGAGCCACTTCAGTAGAATCTGAAATTATTTCTGTAGTGAAGGACATTGAAGGATGAGGGTCAAGGGTTTGGTGGGAAACTATTTTGAACACAAGAAGGCAAGACTTGTGTATTACAGGGAAATTGTGATTATTTAGAAATTTAAGTAGTGCAGCAGTTAAACCAGCCATGTGTATTAATCCACTGAGAGGTCACTGGATTCGAAGTTGGTTGAGGCCTTTATAGAGTGATTTGTTGAGAATACATGCTGTAAGCTGGCCCAGGGCTCATTCGATATTGAGTTGGGATTCATCTACATACTTCTAGCCAGTGAAGGACAATAGTAGGCCTAGAGGTAGTTTGCATTAGTTGATATACAACCTCAATTCTCTCACAAGTTCACATGGGAGAGGTTGGGATGGGAGTAAGTACGGGGTGGGCGGGAGATCGTGGCTGCAGGGGCTGTTGAGGCTGGACCCCGGCATGTATGGGGGCGCCAGCAATCTGGCCATGGGGGACCAGAAAGCCGGTGATGCAGGGGTGGGCTGGGGTGGGGGGGGGGAGGTGGTGGTGGTGCACAGAGCTGGCCAGTAATTGGGAGGCTGGTAGACAACGAACATTGCTGACAGATCAACACATGTGCAGTGACCTGCTCAGTGCTATGCTGCAGGACTCCTGGACGGGAATAGGCCCCATCCACTGATTTTTAACATGATTCACACTGAGATACTCTGCGGTGCACAGAGTGTGGGAGATTCTTTTTGAAATTCCCAGTGAAAAAAAGTGCAATTTACTCCAGTTTTTACGCAAATGCAACACTTGGAATTTTTCTGGGAGAATTGGCCAAATTGTGTTCGCTCAGAGACAAGAAACAGTCATGAAATTTGACTTTTTCTATTTGTTTCGGACCTCAAAATGGGCACAATCAGGTTTAATTTAACCCCCACCGTCCTCTGCAATGTTTATCTTCATTTGTTTTTTCATATATTGGCAGTTCCATTATTCCATTATTACATGGGAAGCTAAACTTCCTTTCTGAATATCAGAGTTGTTCCTGAACTAATGGAAATGATTACTTGTACATATAACTTCCAGGGAATGCTTTTGGGTTCACCAGGTTTATATAAAGTAATGAAATACTTAGAAGCTATTGTGCTATCAGTCACCGTAATGAGGTTTAAAGTCAGCTCTTCAATTCAGAAATGCCAGGGAAAGCGTTCAGTAATCCCATTTCATTAAGCAGCAGCGCCTACAAAAAAGAAGCTTGTAAAGTGGCCTAATTTTCTGCTCACAAATCTAAGATCCCAAGGATTTAGTTGTTCTGAACTGTTTTACAGCTACAAAAAAAGATATCTTCCAATAGACAGACATATCTGCATTATCAACATTTCATTATTGCCTTGGTTTTTTTGAATGTTCACAGGTTCAAATTTGAACTTAAACCTGAAAAGTACTGCAGATATCCAAGCAGAGACAAATTATTGTTAACACTAGCAATTCAGCAGTATTGCATATCAATATGTTCATTAGGCTTCAGTCCACAATATACTATGAATACACTACATTAACCATTAGAAATTGCAGAAAACATAACTAAAGTATTAAATAAAGTATTCTGGTGGTTGACGTCAACATAAAGGCATACATTAAGTTAACGGTTGAGATACCTTAAGGGCAGGATTTTCCGGCTGCATCGCCCCAAGACGAGAGAATCTTGCCCTAGGTCAACAGACCTTTGCATGGTCCATGTCCTGCCCATGACAATTCCTGTAACGGGCGGGATGGGTAATATCTGGCCCAAGTCTTTCTACCACTAAACATTATACGGCAGTCACCCAATCAAATGCTGATAGTTAAATCTGTGTTTGGATTTGGATGCTTAAATGAGGCAATTGTAGGTAACAAAATTGAAGATGAACTCCAGTGGCATTTAAAAATGGTGCGTGACATTTTAGTGAACCAATCAGGCTTTGTAAAACACTATGGTTATGTCTGTGACAAGTTTGATAAACGTAAGAAAGAATTGATAATTTTCTATCAGCCATGTTTCAGTGTTGCTAACCTTAGTCATCCTGTTAAGGGTTTACTGATTTCAGTATGTTACATGCAAATTAATAACCTGTTGTGCTCAATGTTAAAAGGAACATGCCACTTATCAATCTCCTGCCCACTTCATTCTGTATCTGTCCTTTGGTGATTTGGTTTGGTTAATAATCCAGACTGATTAAGTTTCTGTCAAAAGCTTCTGCTTCATTGAGCAAAATGAGGATTTAGACACCAAGCCATTGAAGATAAAAAACAAAATCCTGCTCGAGGTCAATGGACCTTTGCATGGTCTATGTCCCGCCTGCTACAATTCCTGGAGCGGGCAGGGTGGGAAAAGTCTGGCCCACAGGTTATTGACTTGATCAAGATTTAAAAATTACAACGTTGTCCACCCCTGCCCTGATTTCTCCTGAACAAATGTTCAATTCCTAGTGTGATGTGGTAATCAAAGTTGGACCAATTGTGGGAAAATGATTGGCGAAGGCTTTAGTTTGTTAATGATTTATTTGTTTTCCAATATTTGTGTGTGTGATGCAAGGGAGGGTCAGAGGGGCTTGTTTTCTGATCTTAATTTGCATCTAACATATTGGAATTCTATTCATCACCCTCTTGCCCGCTGCCAATTGAGGCTCAAGTGAGCAATTAAGGTCCCATTAAGGCCTCATCTAACCAATGTTGTTATGAACCTAACAGCAGATGGAAGGACTTGCCATGCAGGGAACATGATGAGCAAACCTGCTGGTTAGCTCCTCTAATGGGTGGGTTGGACAGGCGGGTGTGAAGTGGGGTCTTTCATTCATAGACTCTCAGGGAGCCAAGAGTCACCCCTATACCCTTGTTATTAACATGCCTCCCCCTAGATCCTCACTTCACCACATCCCTCCTGCCATCACTGACTATGGTCTGGGTCCGATGATGAATCCAGGCTTCAGGCTGATATTGGAGCAGAAACTTAACCTGGTAGCCTTTCAAAAGGACAGACAACCTCTGACTGCCTGGTAGCTCTCAGCAGGTAGGAGTTCTGGTGTCCTTAATCCTGGGAAGGCTACCACTGTCTTGTCGAATGCCAGTGGGTCATCCTGAAAAGAGGTGATGCGAGACTTGTGCTGACTCTCCTGCCAGCGATTGAGATCCCATCACCCTTATTAAATACAACTCATATTGTGCTCTTGAGCTGACCGCCTTTGGTTTGAGAGTTTGGGCTGTGAATGGTATAGGTTCCTGAAATTAGGAGAACGTCATAATTAAGCTCAGTCCTGCTCTCAAACAAATTGAGATGCAAATCATTCCCAATATAACTGTGCAGATGGAGCAGAAATGTTGGTGATGCATTTTTTAAAATCTAACCCCTGCTGTTGGGTTGGGTGGAGAGTGATACAAAAGATAAGACAATTGTGTGGGATAGGCTGGATGGATCAGAAGGTATTTTCTTGTCTCTCGAATTGAAAAAAAGAATTAATTTTGGGACCTTTATTGAAAGCAGCTGCGACCCATTATCAAATTTGGAATATTCTGATTGGCACCACTGGATTCCACTGCACTGACTTACTTATAACTTAGAATGTTGTTTGGATTTCTCATGCTGAGGTACTTTTTCCATTGCTCTCTTAGCTGTTCTACTGCTCATTTCAATTATCCTCATACACAAGCCTCACAAGGATGAACATTTTAAATTGGTTTATAAGGAGGTGCACAACCATCAAGTAGGAAATGATGGAATTTGGGGGTAACAAAAGGAGGCCAAATCAGAGTTGAAAACACAATTTTTGCGGAACATTTTTGAAAGCAATGACTGACTGGCACCGGAAAACTGCTTTAGAAGAGAATTCTGGAGAAAAAATATGCAACAGCCAGAGGGATGTCTGTGCTAGTGAGAACAAAAAAGAATGTTTTCAATTTTGGTGAATTTGAGCTGTAGGTTAGTTGGAAAGAAGAGCAACAAATCTACAGTCAACAATCTACTGTTTATCAGGATTTTAAAATGGTGAGAACAGAGCTATGAAATATAGGCATCATCACGGTCTGTGTGAGCAAGTAGCACAGAAGCCTCTGTGTGCAGTGAACAAACAACATGCTGTGTGCTCAAGGGATCACTAAAGCCAAACGTCCTTATGCTATCCATAAAAGAGAGAGCACCCGAGATGCACATCCAGTAACCTTTTCAAGCAGTGTCTTATATCAGCAATGGGTATATGCTAGCTCATTAGTTAAGTTCACACACTGCATAGCATCTTCACAGTATTAAGTGTTATAATCTAAATCAAATTTGGATTGATTAAAATTATTATTTTAGGGAATACCAGAAAGAAATTGTGTTCAGTTTCATACCTCTCAGAGCCATCAGAAGCTTTTTTTAGACTACTTAATCTGTAAATTAGCAAAATATTGCCAACATCTGGCTATCAGAAGTTTAGCAGATATCACATGGGTATGCTTAGAGTCCAAAAAAAATTGAAAAACCTTGGACACTAATCCCATTTTCCATTCACACCTGATTCACAAAGCAGCAGAATTTCCAGTCTGAGCTGGGGGAACCTGATGACAGGATGCAGCAACGTATGTGTCGTCCAAACTCAGATTTCTTCCTCTAGGATCAGAAACAGTTCAGAGACAAATAGTTCTCAGAAATATCAGAGCTTCACTGCTACAGCTTCTGTGTTGTGTGTCTGAAGGGATCAAGTTGGAATTGTGAAGAGGGAGTATTCACTTTGAGATTTTTTTGAAAATAAAAGATGTACCATAGAAAAAATCTTTTTCAGATGTACCATAGCTTGGTATGGCTCCTGCTCTGACCAAGACTGCAATAAACTACAAAGGGTTGTGAACGTAATCCAGTCCAGCCTCAAACTAACCTCCCATCCAGTGACTGTCTACACTTCCTGCTGCCTTTGAAAAGCAGCCAGACTAATCAAGGACCCTACAAACCCCAGACATACTCTCCTCCACACTCTTCTATCAGGAAAAAGATATATAAGTCTGAGAAAACATACCAGCTGACTCAAGAACAGTTTGTTCTTTGCTGCCATCGGACTTTTGAATGAACCTACCTCATATTAAGTTGATCTTTCTCTACACCTATGACTGTAACACTACATTTTGCACCCTGTCCTTTCCTTCTCCCCTACGCACTGTATGCATAGTATGCTTTGACTGTATATCATGCAAGAAACAACACTTTTCACTATACACCAATACACGTTACAATGATAAATCAAATCAAGAAAGATATTTTCTCTGCATCCACACATATCAAAAAATATCATTAATCTTTGAAGCTGAATCTTGGAGGTTCAGAATTTCCCCAACTTCATTACTGTGACATAGATGATTTGTATATTTATGAGGGGAAACAATAACACGGCACTTGGGGCAGCTGCTAAAGTCATTCACATGAGACTTGCTGGGTGCTGTTCCCCTATAATAAGAATTTTAAAATCCCCTTCCACTCAGTATACTTCAGGAATTGTGACCCCAATAGCACTCCACTCCTACCTTCCCATCATCATTCCTCATACCTGTAATTACTTATCCTGTTCCTCCACCTACTTTCTGACTGTGTACTGGTTCTCTTCAAGACAGAAGTTGGCTGGGCTGTCTTTGGGATGTTTCTAGTGTGCTAGTGCAGCAACGCATTCACAGGCAATGAAAATAACATGCAGACAATGCTTGTGCAAATAACTGTTTCTGGCAGGCACAAATTCAGTTAAAACTTCCAAGTCACCAGATGATGGTACCATAAAATAGCTGCACCAAGACATTTTCAAAAAACAAAGATACTCTTAACTGTCTCAAAGGACTGGTACTTGTTAGATTTAAGGTCCAAGTAGCTTCCTTTCTTCCTGTCCCCTCTGGCCCCGTCTCCAGCAGTATCTCAAGTCCACCCTTTTTACTACAATCATGGCCAACAAAAAGTCTTGGTATGATATTATTTTGCCAGGCGCCATGCCCAGTTGCACTGCGTGCCAGTTATTCCTGAACAATGCCCTACCCAGGAAAATTGGTCCTGTTCAACAGAACTTCATTGACGTGTCTGTTGCAAATCAACAAAGTTGAGACAGAATCAAAGACTCATTCCACTAGCCAGTGTTGCCATGGGAACTACCCCAGGAGAAAATCAATCAGCTTTTATCATTCCTATTTGGTCAGTTGATTCCTCATGCTTCAAAGATTGATGCACTGACCTCGATACTCCTCTCTCCAATGAAAAACACTACAATTCCCACTAACTATTTAGCCAGGACTCTAGCTCAAGCACAGAAGAAAAACTTTTTTTTCCATATCATGATCTAGTTCATGTATCTTTCTTCCTACTCTCTGTCCCTCACAGTTACTGTTGATGCCTTTTTGATCCTCATGCTCCAGCCACTCACCTTACTCTCAATAGCAATTCAAGTTCACTCCCTCCTTCATATCCAACCCTTTACCTCCCTCAGTCTTCACAAGTTTGGAATCAGATGACAAAAGTGTTAAGAAAATGAGCAGGAAAAAGTCTATAAACAGGAAGAATTGTATGCAAAGGGAGAGACAAAAATGGAAATTGAAAAGAAGCAAAAACAAGTGAAAAGAACGAATAAGAGGAAGAGTAGGAAAAGCAGAACAGAGAGTAACAGAGAATACTCCTCAGAGATGAAGACAAAGGTTTAACAATAACACTTGTAGCAATTCGCCAATCGGAATAGATTCACACTAGTGTTGTAATTGGGAAATAACTTTATTATCACTTTCACAGCTTTATTAAATCCAATAGGACTCCAAAGACAATGACAAGTAAAATAAAAATGAGAGATTGTGAGACAGAGAGACGAGGAACAAGGTGGGGATAAATGGGATTTTGAGAAAGCCTGTTACGATGTTTTTTTTAGATTAAGCATTTCAAAGATTGGCGCTATCAGTTACACTTGTAAGGAGACCTTACATCTTTATGACTCAGGATACATCTTTTTCTGCTCAGTATTTAGCATTAGTCAAAGATTATAATAGACAACCTTTAATGCCTTATTGCGGCTACTGGAATTGGTCCCATGTTGTCTCTCCTTGAAATACCAAGTAATAAATATACAACTCAGCTTTGCACTAATATCAGGGGTTGTTTTCTCTGAAGTATCTAAGTGGTGAACTGACAATAGTCATATGTCCATTTCATAGAATCCCTACAGTGTAGAAGGATGCCTTTCAGCCCATCAAGGCTGCACTGACAACAATCCCAATCTATCCCCCACGTAACCCCACATATTTATCCCCCTGACACTAAGGGGCAATTTAGCATGGCCATTCAACCTTACCTGCACATCTTTTACTATAATTTCAAATGGGTCAGAATTAGTTCATTTTGTTAGCACAGAACATTAAAGCCAATGCAGATCCTGGGTGTGAGCTGCCAGCTCACTACAACTACCTTTCCTCTTTCCGTGACTCCTAAGTAAGGCCCAGATTTTCATCCCCGGGTCAGGTGATTTTCAGACACGGCAAACATGATTTTTCAAAATGGGTGCCTGAAGATTGGATTTTTCGTTGGGCGGTTGAGCTGAAACAGGAGTGAGGGTGGGTGACCCCAGAACTAATCCTCGGGCTTCTGGACACAGAAGTGGGCTAGGTACAAGGCCTGGCACAACCCCACAAGGGCTGGCACACCCCCATACGCTCCCTATACCCCATGCATAGCTATAGCCTCTACCCACTCCCATTGACTCCTACTTTTATAGCAACTCAATACCAATCCATGCACTCACACTATTATTACACCTTCCATGCCAACTCACCTAGTATCCTAGACAATTCCTTGACACTTCATAGGCAGTTTTTATACGTCCTTTGACAGATTTGACAACTGGACAGCTCCTTAACATTACCTTGATAGTTGGACATTTCTTTGATAGCTGGATATTTCCTGGACAGCTGGATAATTCCTGGACAACTTGACAATTCCAATGTTTGTGCACAAAAAGTGCATAATCATGCACTTTTAGCAATTCCAAAGGATGACTTAACTCTACCAAAGGGTGACTTAACTCTCCCAAAGGGTGACTTAACTCTCCCAGGTGTATACCAGTATACTGTCCAAAACCCTTTTCAAAAACCCTGGCTAGCCATAAAAATTGACCAAGTTCAGACTTCCTTTTACCTGTGCTAATCGACACACTCCCAATTCCAAACTCCTGTTCTTCCAAAATTCCACTTCAGAGATTTAAACAGCCAGTTGTCTCTGCAAATCATGCAAGTGTGAACCCCAGCCCGATGCCTGCCCTGCCCGTGCAAAAATGGGAAATGTCAGGATCAGGACTTAGCTTTTTCAACCATTTCCAGGAATTTTGTAATGGTGAGAAGCTCTTCAACGTGGTGAAAATCCAGGCTAAGACTCTGTTGGATAAAGTGTTTGCTCACACAGGTATCAATCACACTCAGCCTCAGCAAATCAAGAACATGAAACAGAAAGAGACTCTGACTGGGAGGCAAACAATTAGTTAAAGAAAAAGAAGAGAGATTTTTAAGGTAGCCTATTGGTAACACCATCAGAGATGCATCAGCTAATGTTTCCCCTATTCTTATTCAATAAAAGATCTATGAGCAACATTTTTATCAAAGGGTCAAAGTTTCAGTGTGTATACATGCAGATTAGTAATAACTTGGGGAATCCCATCTTCATGCATTATAGTCAACGTACTATTAATGCATTGCCTCTACTCAGGCAGGGTTTGCTTGTACAGAAGGACAGTAAATGAACCATGCAGTTGTCAGCAGAAATCAGATTTATATAATGAAAGCTAACAGGATCAGGACATGCTGGTTTGAGAATATAAATCATCTGTCTCATAAGCTATACAAATATTTTTGAACCAAATGAGCTGATTCCACTTACTACTGAACTCAAATTCTGTAAGGAGGGGGATTTCCTTAAATCCATCAACAGTTGGTGAAGAACAGTTAAGTAAGACAGTGCTAATGAAGTGCCCAAGCTGTAATAAAACAAGCTGAACAGTGTATAGCAAAGGACATAGGATATTAATCTGTCATTAAGGCTGTTATTACATTTAATCTGTTTGGCATGTCGGTGGTATAAGAAATAATGGTAGCATGGTTTTATGCACCACATATAGCAGTTTTCTCCAAAACTTAGTGCATTATGACATTAGAGTCAAGAAATCCCACTGAGAATGAATGACAAATGTACCATTTTCTTTCTAATTATACGGTTTGAAGTAATGAATGAAAATTCTGTGGTTGTGATATGTTCAAGTGGTTGAACTGGCACTTAAGAGCAGGAAGGGAGCCAAGCCCAATGTGCATCAGCAGTGGCTGGCCGAGATAGAGGCTGTTAGCTGGCTCAATATGATATATTTCCATGAGGCGACTTCTGAATGAAACAAAAGAGTTGATTTACATAAAGCTATCCCAACGGCCATCTCCTTTTTTGTTTGCGGAGAGAAAAGCAATTGTCCTCTGACTACTGCTCGAATAAAAGTTGGCTGGAATGCACTTACCTGAACTGTGTGCCACTTGAAAGAGGCTGAACCGATCTGCATTTGTGGATCAAAATCATTACTGTGGCTCCATAGTTCCCCAGTGTCAAACAACCAACTTAATAGGAGCTTAAACCCAAAAGCAGGGGGATGCTGTAGTGTTCGTCAACTTCAGGCCTTCTGACTGTTGTCTTTAGACAATGGTTGGAAGGTCTCCTGTTGGTGGGTCTGAAAGGAGATACTGGTGAAAGTTCATTGACCTGGAACGCCAACTGTTTTTCTTTACAGATGCTGCCAGACCTGTTGAATATTTCCAGCATCTTTGGTTTTTATTTTAAATTTCCAGCATATGGCGTATTTTGCTTTTGCATTGCTGAGGGGATACCAAACAGTTGGAGATGCAAGAAGGTAGAGGTCTTTATCCTCTGATATCCTCCAATACGAATGGTTCAGTGCAATCTCTAAACCTACTTTTATTATTCTATAATTTTCTTCTATCATTTAACCTGTGTCAAGAAAACCTCCTAGAAACTTAGACAGGATACGCATTTATGTCATCTTGCCTGTTTCATGTTGAAGCACTCCACCCAAGAAGTGGACACAAAACATAGAAGAGTACAGTGGATGCAGACCTTTGTTTGGTGCATTGGAAATCAGGCTCCTGGAATACTAACCAGAGGTCAATCATCCTTGCCTACTCAAATGCTGAGTCCAATCTGACACGTTCAGCATTAGCTACTGGAAAATGCTTCATAAACTGCAATTCAACATTCAGCTGAGCTACAAATGAACCTAGAAGTAGCCCAACTCAGCCCAACTGGACAATACCAATGCAGATTTTCCTTTCACTTCTTTTCATATCTAACCCCTTCAACATATCTTTCCAATTGTTTTCTCTCTTGTCTGCATATCCAGTGATCCTCTTAAACACATTCAGGCTTTTAGTCTTGATTAGTGATAGCAAGTTCCATGCTGTAACCATATTCTGAGTAAAGAAGTTGCTCCCAAATTTTCAATTGGACTTAGTTGTGATTACCTCATAAATATGACCTCTAGTTTCGCTTTTCCCCACATGCGGAAATAGCTTCCCTGTATCCAACCTTTCAAATCTCTTTGTGATCCATATTAGATAATCAATCCCTCACTCTTCTCACTTTGAAAACAACAGAGCCTCAGGCTGTTCAATCCTCCCTGCATGCAGGCTTACATTTTCTACTGGCAGGATAAGTTAAACTGCTGCTTCATCTTCACCTCAACTGTTCAGTCAGCTATTGTGCACCACTGCTGGTGACAGAGGGATTTCAGATGATTAGCTGGGCAGGAGGCTGCAGTTGGTCAGGAGAATTAGAGGAGGCAGCAACAGGATGACACAGAGTTGGGTGGGAGGCAGGTGCTGGTGAAATTATGTAAGTCAATGGCCTGGATAATCAAATAAGAATTGTTGGCAAACAGGCTGTCCGCACATTGGCTGCACTGCAACTTCTTTCACAGGGACATTTTGAAAGGTTTCCCTCAGATTTTTCAGCAGAGTTTGATACATAAAAAAAACTCCCTGGGGTGATTTTTCTACACAAACACACATAAACACAAGTGCTCAGCATGACATAATGCTCAACTTCTGTTGAGCAATTACATTTTATCTTTTGCGGTAAAAACTATTTCACTAATATACATGGAATGCATATTTAGTTCATCACTATTAATCTCTGATGATTATGGAAGCATTTCAAGTTAATTAGGGAAAGCAAAGACAACATTTTAAAAAATCCTGTCACGGCTCAGATAACTTTGCAAATGTAACCATGCCTTACAATATTGCTCCACTGGTGCAAAGAACCAGTGTGCCGAGTGATATGATTAAGTATTATCCCTCCCATAGTCTGCATGGAAAATTCCAGATTTCAGCTCAGGCAAAAGGCAGGGAGAAAAAGATCAGTCACAGCTGGCTGTTCCCCACATCTCCTAGCAACTGGTTAGAGAATGAGAATGGCAGAAATGGTCCATTCAATTTCCCAGATAGGCAACAGCAGCCTAGAAATTTAAATTGGTGTTTTCAGCAGGTACATAATACATATAAATTCACCTTCCTCCATCTGCTATTTTAATGAGCACTCATCCATTTAAAATAATTGGGTTAAGGTCTATACTAAATGGATAGAACAATGTCATAGGAACTTGCTATGTGTCGGTGTATAACAGCAGCGCTATTAATTAAGCTGGTGTGATAGGCAGGGAAGAATTTAATTGAGGGGATTAATGCTCCTAAGTTTTCACCACTTTCTCTTGATTATAGTCTTTTCAAATGTGAGGCCTTATATGATTGTTACGGTTTATAACTGTGTTAATTTAAGGTAAAATGGAGGAATGAAGGGGAACATGTAACCAGTTCTAAATTGTGCTGACAGCTAACTTCGGTGACTTGCTTGTTCAAGATTAAAGGAGGCCCAGGTTCCTTTGCTTGGGAAAAAAGGTGTTCACACTTCGCAGCATCTGCTGACAGAGGATATAGACTGTTCGTCATAGAATCCCTACAGAGCAGGAGGCCATTCGGCCCATTGATCCTGCACTGACAACAATCCTACCCAGACCCTATCCCTGTAACCCCACGTATTTACCTTGCTAATCCCCCTGACACTAAGGGGCAATTTACTTTGGCCAATCAACATAACCTGCAAATTTTTGTAGTGTGGGAGGAAACTGGAGCACCCGAAGGAAACCCATGCAGACACAGGAGAATGTGCAAACTCCACACAGGCAGGCACTCAAGGCCAGAATTGAACATGGATCCCCGCCGTTGTGAGGCAGCAGTGCTAACCACTGTGCCACCATGCTGCCCTGATGCTCTCCTGAGTTTTGGTGTGGACTATAAAAAGCTTTACCTGGTGATATTGCTGAGCTGAGAGTGCTTGACGCCAAAGTAGGAAAAGGATCCAAATTCCCAGGAAGATGGTGAGAAGGTTGAGTTGTAAATGGCTGTGCTTTCAGCTGTTCGTTTAATTCCAAGGCAGAACAGAGTTCATGCCTAATGAATCACTAATCAGCAATTCAACCTGGATACAATACCCATATGATTCACACTGTCATTGGGATGAAATACAGTTCTGGGGTCAAAGGTTACAAGAGTGGCAAAGGATAAGAACAGAAGTAAATCCTCGGGAATAAGAATCACCATAAATTTGTTCTGGGAGAATTGAATGTCTACCTAAGGAATAATGTAAAATACAATTGTAACGAGGGATTTTTGATAATGTTAGAGTAAAAGGGGGCATTCTGTTCAAAAGTATAAAGAACAAGTTGCCTACATGAATACAGTTTCGTCAATATTGCACCTGGTTTGTCTTAAAATGTGAAATCTTGTGTCATCCTTTCAGCAATTGCTTGGAAATTCAAATTTCTTTTTAAAAATGATTTTTCTCAAATGGGATAGTAACAAGTTTACAATACCTACTAGTTATACACCATCAGAACTGCAAATAATATATGGATTAAACAGTGGAATTTTATTACGGAAAGTCACTGCTCAGATACAGCTCTTCGACGAAAGAGTCACAGTTTTAAGAAGGCATTAAAGTCAATTCATTGACTTGCACCATCTCAAACATGAAAAGAGGGAAATAACAATGTTAATCATTTCTATTAAATATGTTCATATAGCAAAGACTATCAATTATCTTGACTCATATTCAAAAATGAAATGCTATCAAATTCTAGTCAATTCAACAGAATGTTGACTAAATTAACCAGAAAGAAAATTAATAGTGATTTTATCTGGGATCACTCTGCACCAGTGAAACATGAAAGGAAGCAAACAATACAATGCAATGTAATGGTGAACCGTGGAAATGCACCAACCACTGCCCAAATAGTACTCTACTTTCAATTTTAACTGTCTATTGCTGTTTTAATCACAGTTCTTTGTCTGATTGTTTTCATCAGATAGTGTGGTTAATTTTGAACTTTGTGTGGAGAATAACAGGAACTAAAACCATACCACACCGTCTGGACAGGATATGAGGGCAAATGAGACTTTTCAATGGATTAACATATCAGCCAAAACAGTATATAGTGCATTGTTAAACAAATAAATTCAGAGCTTCACAAAAGCAACACTATTTCTCCCTCCATGTTAGTTGTCTACTTTGCTGAGTTTTTGTTCATTCTTACATGCAATTTATGCATTGATGGCAGGGCCTATCATTATTTGTTTGAGAAGGTGATAGTGAACTGTGTTCTTAAACTGCTGACGCCCATCTGATATAGGTAGACCCAGAGTGTTGTGAAGAAGGGAG
The DNA here is from genome assembly GCF_965287045.1 of Carcharhinus amblyrhynchos. Taxonomy (NCBI): domain Eukaryota; kingdom Metazoa; phylum Chordata; class Chondrichthyes; order Carcharhiniformes; family Carcharhinidae; genus Carcharhinus; species Carcharhinus amblyrhynchos. Next base: position 90,725,711 of record NC_137326.1, read on the forward strand.
CGCCAGGTTTTTGACCCAGCTGCAATGAAGAAATTGTGATACAGTTCCATCAGGATTGTATGTTGTTCGGAGGGCATTTGCAGGTGGTGGTGTTCCCATGCATTGGCTGCTCTTGTCCTTCTAGGTGATAGAGGTTACTAGTTTAGAAGATGTTGTTGAAGTACATATCTTGCAGATGTTACACATGGCTGCCACTGTGCATCAGTGGTGGAGGGAGTGAATGCTTAAGTTTGTGGATGAGGTACTGACCAAGCTGGCTGCTTTGTCTTGGCAATGAGTGTTGTTGGGGCTGCACACATCCAGGAAAATGGAGAGTATTCCATCACAGTTCTAACTTGTGTCTTATAGATAGTAGACTGGGGTATTAGGAAGTGAGTTACTTATCACTGACTTGCTTTTGCAGCACAGTATTTATATGACTGGAACAATCAACCCCCAGAATATTGATAGTGGGAGACTTAGTGACAGTAATGCTGTTGAACATCAAGGAGAGATTATTAGATTCTCTCTTGTTGGAGATGGTCATCATTTGCAAGGTGTGGTGCAAATGTAACTTGCCACTTATCAGCCCAAGCCTAAATGTTGTCTGGGCTTTGCTGCACGTGGGCATGGGATGTTTCAGTAAGTGAGGATTTGCAGCTGGCACTTAACATTGTGCAATCATCAGCAAACATCTCCACTTCCTGATGCAGAGAAAATCATTAATAATGTAGCTGATTGGGCCTAGGACATTACCCTGAGAAGTTCCTGCAACAATCACCTGGGATGAAATGAGTAACCTCCAACAATTACAACTTCCTTCTTCCTTTGGTCACTTTTAATTAGTTTAACCACCATCCTTCACACTTATCCTCTCTACATCCTCAGTGTTATCAAAATCAAAATTCAACAGCATCCCACTCTCATTACACAGTTCATCCTTCTCTGTGTTTTGTTGCAGGGTTTGTTTGGTAATTGTTTCTGAATAATGAAGATTAGTTAAAACTTCACATACAAATGTAAAAGATGAAGGTTATTTGGAAATTTGACATATGAGAGAAAGTTATCAGATCAGAAAAATGTCACATAAATGACTTGTACTTATGCTTCATTAACACTTGGCTTTTTAAAATTATTAAAATCCTCTTAGTTCTCATGCATATAATTTTGATTTGATTTATTATTGTCCCATACAGTAACGTACAGTGAAAAGTATTGTTTCCTGTGCACTATACAGACAAAAGGTACTGTTCATAGAAAAGGAAACAAGAGTGCACAATTTAGTGTTACAGTCATAGCTAGGGTGTAGAGAAAAGGCAACTTAATACAAGGTAAGTTTATTCAAAACTCTGACAGCAGTAGAGAAGAAGCTATTCTTGAGTCGGTTGATGTCTTTTTCCCGACGGATGAAGGTGGAAGAGAGAATGTCCAGGGTGCGTGGGTCCTTAATTATGCTGGCTGCTTTGCTTAGACAGCGGGAAATGTAGACAATGTCAATGGATGGGAGGCTGGTTTGTATGATGGAATGGGCTTCAGTCTTCAGTTTTATACCCAAGGTTTACCATGAACGAAGCAAGGTAATTATTTCGATGGCTGAAAGAGAAAGCATGGCATTTTGCGAGAATCAGGAAACACTGCTTTCAGCCATGGCAGTTTTGGTGAACAAAACGTAATCAGGTAAAATCCCTCGCAGAAGTAGCAAGTATTTGAGAAAAATGAGCAAAGATTGTAAACAGAGAGTGAGCATTATTTCCTACAATCTCAAAAATCAGACAACTCCTACAGTCTTCCCTTCCTTCTATAATAGTTAGCCTTTCAAAACTTAAACTTAGCATCACCTAATCATTAGTTCTGAAATTGCTGTATCATTTTCTTTTAATCCTGATGTTAACTATTTCCATTCAGGACAGTTGGCTTAATGATGTAGAAACCAGTATACATAGATCTACCTCAGATTACGCAACATCACCAATAATAATGATACTAAAGGTTCACAATCCCAATTGTTCTGAATCTCCTCTTCTGTGGCACATTCCTTCCAAAGTTTAAAGTTGCAATTTCCCCCAGAAGGCTTTTATGCAAACTAAGGAAAAGAAGCAAAGGAATTACATGGGAATAAAATAAGGGCAGCACGGTGACAGTGTTTAGCATTTGTTGCCTCACAGAGCCAGGGACCTGGATTCGATTCCCGGCTTGGGTCACTGGCTGTGCAGAGTCTGCACTTTCTCTTCGTGTCTGCATGGGTTTTCTCCTGGAGCTCCAGTTTTCTCCCACAGTCTGAAAGATATGCTGGTTAGGTGCACTGGCCATGCTAAATTCTCCCAAGTGTGCCCGAACAGGCGCTGGAGTATGGTGACGAGGGGATTTTGACAGTAACTTTGTTGCAGTAAGCCTACTTATTACACTAGTAAGTAAACTTAAAAACTAACACCTTTAAATGTAAATAACCATCATGACATTAAAGAAGAGAATCTTTTAAATCAGAAACATTCTGTATCCATGCTTTTGGGATAATAACAGAAATAAGAAAATAAAGAATGCAACAGACTGACAGACTGCAGAATAATATTTTACCCAAGATGTAAAAAGTTACGTATATTTCAAAGTAAATGCCAGGCTATTTATAACAGAAAGAAAAAGACAGCCTTGGGGAATTTAGAAGCTGCAATCGAAACAAATGCCATCTCTCAAGATCAAGACATTGCTGCAATTATACGCCCATGATATCAAAAACAAGTCTCTTTCTGCCGAAATTATTTGTGAAATGGCCAAGCAGATATGATGCCCATCAACAAACTGGTGACAGAGGCTCAGAGAGATGACATATGATAAGCAGAGTAAAATTTAACAAACTGAAGTCCCTTCTATTTAACTATTCCCATTTATTTAAAAAATTTAAAATGATGCATCAGTTTTAATAACAGAAGTTCAATTATGTAAATTTGAATACCTATTGAATATTAATCCAGTTACTCAAAGAATTTTCATTATAGAGAGCATTTTATCACATCCCCAGGATGCCTTTTATAGACTTTGGGCAGTTTTATGAGTCAGGGATTCCCAGATACAACATGCCCTCTGACTCCTGGAAATTTCTGGCCCAAGGCCACTCAAAATAAAGAAAATGCATCAGGATGTTTATTTTTATTTATCATTCACAAGTAAGACTTATCTTAACGCTGCAATGAAGTTACTGTGAAATTCCCCTCGTCACTACACCAGCACCTGTTTGGGTCAATGCATCTAACCAGCACGTCTTTCAGAACGTGGGAAGAAACCAGAGCACCCAGGGGAAACCCACGCAGACACAGGGAAAACATGCAAACTCCACACAGACAGTGACCCAACCTGGGAATGGAACCCAGGTTCCTGGCAGCAGTGCTAACCAGTGTGCTACTGTGCTGCCTACTGCGCTACCGTGCCAGGAGAGGAACCGATCACTGAGAGCAAGCCAAAGCCAAGCATCAACAGTAAGAGGCGAGCGTGCAACCCAAGCACCCCACCCCTCCAACCACTGCCTGCCCCACCTATCCCAGAGACTACAGCTCATACAATGGACTCTTCAGTCACCTGAGAATTCATTTTTAGCACGGAAGCAAGTCATCCTCGACCCAGAGTTACTGCCTAATAAGAAGCTGGCATCCTCAATAGTGCCAAACTGTTTCAAAATCAATGGTAGGCTATTGAAATGCAATCACAGCTGGGAAACCAATTTGCACAAAGCAAGATCCCAAAAGTAAGCAATAATTGAACAGTTCGATAATATGTTTCTAGCGATGTTGGTCGAGGGAGAAAATTTTGTCAAGTTATTAGGAAAACCCCTGGCCCTGCTTGGAGTACTCCTACGGAATCCTTTACATTAATCTGAGCAGCAGATAGGGTTCCAGATTAACAATTCATTCAGAATGTCACACTTCTATTAAGGCAGCGCACTCTCAGTATTGTTGTCAAGTGTCAGCCTGGAATACATTAAGAAGAAAATAAGACTTCTTTCTTACAAATACCCAGGATCCGAAATCATTGTACTCACCTAATATTTTCACTGAAAAGAGAATAGTTGCATAAGAAGCGTGGAAAACTTGAGAGTGGAAATTGAAGATGAAGGAGAAGGAAGTGAGAATGAATTAGGGGTGGACCAAGATTGACCTGGGCAGAAATTGGCAACCATCCATATGCGCCCCCCCCCCCGCAAACACCCTACAGGTAACTGGGCATCCCCATCACAAGAATTATCCATCCTCACTTAGTCGCTAGAGCAAGAACCACACCCCTGCCCCCCCCCACCAAACACACACAGACACATCCACACAAAGGATCGGGGAGCTCCACCCTCAATATTTCTCTGCAGACGACCCTGTCCATACTGCCAGTGCTAGCTTGGCAGTGAAGGGCAGAAGTAGTGGCATTAAGTTCTGTAATCAAATGTAAATTTATTTCAAAATATGCTGATCAGTCTTTCACCTTTCCTAGGTGTGAACCTGAACCTGTCATAAGGGGAGGAGGAGTGGGGGATAAGGTAAGATCCCAAACCGATGTTTTGTCTCACAAATCTCAAACCTCTTGCAAGATTTAGCAGCTATTACAGGATTTGCGTCATGGCCAACACAGCTGCTAGATCACGGCCTTTGAAAATTACTTTCCTTTTCTCAGTTGGGGTAGTAAAATTTAGCTTTTTTTTTCAGAAACCATGGAATCCTGTAGTTTTGTTCTCTAAGTAAGTACCTTTGAATCTCAAACTTTGTCTAATTTAAACAAAAAAATTACTGATCCCTCACCAGATCATCGCAAAAACCTGGAGACCTGGTCCAGGTTCATAACAACAGACAGGTAATAAAGTTATGTCAAATAACTTTCAATTAAATCATTTCAAATAAAGTTATGTCAAATGTAAAATTCATTCACTAAGTTGTTCCTTAAATTCTCAAAACAGCCCCATGGCTGCACCAAAACTGACTAAATATACTCTCATGATTGGGCTCAGTGTTCTGAGAAGCTCCCTGACTACTGTTAGTGTCACTTGCATGTGGTTCCTCCATAGCTGCACTTGCAGCATGTTGAGCTGGAGATGAAATGATCCCAGTGACAATCTGTCATCCAGTTCTGACATTTGACATTTCAGTGGATTTATTGGCATCCGCAGGTTCTTTCTCAGTTGTTACTGTTGGCTCCAGAACTGTTTATTGTTTTCAGCATGCTGACACCTTTATGGTGAAAAATCCTCTTGACTGAAGGCCATTGGTTCTGTGAGGAGTGTGCAACCTGCTCCTTTTGTTAATGGATGAAACCAGTATCCTATTTTTATATTCTGGCCTACAACAGCAATGTTATACAAGGTAAAATCCCAATGACACTACTAGCTGTGACAGCACGCCAGTGATGAGATGCATCCATCTTGAGAACAAGAATAGGTTTTCTAAAAGAGACACTGACTTTCCCCAAACACATGTTTTCCCTAAATTCAGGGCTCAGATCAGAATCCTATCCTCAGTCAGCTCAGACTAGAAGAAACCTTTTTGACAACTGCTATATTGTATTGGGCTTCAAAAGAGAAAAGTAGATGTAGGGTGAAGTTCGCCTAAATATTTGCTTCCACTTGCTCCCAAACGCATTAGGGAACTGTATCAATATGAACCAACATTACTCAGAAGGTATTTGGTGGAAGTCCACCAGCTGATGATTTGGACATGGTCTGCGACAGTTGTTTCTGCCATTAGAAGTAATGCAGAGGAAGGTGAAAAGGAATTAGGAAGGGAATGAATGAGAAAGAAAATAAAAAAAAATTGCGGAGATTGAGCAAGAGTAAAGCAAAACCAAAACAGAAATGTAGCAGTAAGAAAAGAAGCAACTACAACAGGAAATGTAAGGGGAATATGGATGATGCACTGGAAAATGTTCAGTTATACTGACCAGTGTTGGAAACATCTTATAGATACTGTTCAGCAGACAATACGCAAGGTGTCCAATTTCTAATATCAGTTCTAATAATATGGTCCAATGTCAGATATGCAATATATATCCAGCAGGTCAGTCAACATTTGTAGAGTGAAACAGAGTCAACATTTCAGTTCGATAATCCTCTGATTAAGAGTCATTGACCAGAAACGTTAGCTCCGTTTCTCTCTCCACAGATGCTGCCTGACCTGCTGTTTACTTCCAGCATTTTCTGTTTTTATTTTAGATTTCCAACATCTGCAGTATATTACTTTTTGGCCATGCAACATGGTGCTTCTTGCAATTTGAACAGACAAAATTGATGAAGTTAGTGGAAGTCTTGAAAGAGCCTTGATAGATGAAAATGTAACTATTTTCTGATTAATAAGTGCCACACATAGTGTTCAATGAAATGTCAATGGGGCTAGCAAGTATTTTTTTAAATTACCATTAAAAGAACAGTGCAAAAAAAATGTTGGTATGCCAGATAATAGATGAATGAGAATAATGTTTAATTTTAGTCATTTGGTAGTACAATGTAGAACTTGAGTATTGCAGAAAAAGAGACACGTTGTCAAAGCTTTTTCTCTGGTACTCAGGATAGATGCAAGAATGACAAATTTTAAATGGAACAATAATGTATGCTGAGAAAAAGGGATGCTGATTGGTTGGCAAGTTGGCTCAGAAAACTACTATCCACCATGCTTTTGTTAAATCAAAAAATGTGCAATGTTGAAAAATATTCTTTTTGCCTTCAGAGGACAGTTCCCTGCACATGTATATGTATAGCTTCCAAGAAACATAAAGTGAGCTACATAACATGGCTCACTGATAATCTTACATTTGTTGTTTGCATAATTCTTAGCACACTCAGGATTGTTCTGCAAGTGCTAAATCACATCTAATATTAGGCATTATGTTTAAAATTTTGCAAGTACAGGTTCATTGAGTACTTTCAGTACTCTGCCTATTCCAAACAGCCAAAGGGACGTGCTGTTTGACACAATGCGCCAGTCACCGGGACATGTGGCCTATGTATCTGGCATTGCACTGACACTGAAATTCATACACCACATTACTCATTTGTGTGATAGGCATAACGTGCCCACTCTACCTCAACTTGCCCTGGATGAGTAAAGTATCTCAGAAAATTTCATCAACAGGTAAAACTAGTTTTTTCATGCTGGTGCTATGCAGTGGCGACACAAGTTGTGTTTCCTACTAACAGGGTGTTCCCATCAAGTCAAAAAGTCTTTCTACGTGCCTCTTTCTTTTTGAGCAATACTCAAATGTTTACTTTACAGAAAAAGTAGTGCCTTTAAAAAAAAACAACTAATTTATTTGATTTGGTTGTAAAACTTTTTTTTTACTGAAAGTGTTTAGATATACAAGTGTGCCTGACTTTTTAATTATTTATTCTGTTATAATAAAGCTGCAAATTTCTTCCTTCTCTTTTCTCTATATATGCTCTAGTAAACCACTTCAACCACATCACTCTTACCTTTGTTATATTTCTGTATATTTGCTGCTCTACAAGGTCATATATCACTGCAATGGAAGTCTTCAGCCCAGCGTGTCAGATCACATCAGCAAAACCATATACCTCAGAAGGTCCTTGCTATGCCTTCAGGAAAAATGTGGCCACGTCCTCCTGCACTGCTCTGCCTCACTCCCAACCGCTAAAACTTAAGTATTAGCTAATGTACATATATTTTTAACCACTAAATTGTAGAAAACAATTAATTAGTCACCCTCATTTTAAAAAAAGCTGAATTTCCAGCAACCAAAAAAAATGCCTATTTTTAATATTGAATTGTGTTGTGCAATTTTAGTGAGGAATATGTAACATTGTCCACTAATTTAACAATGGTGCCCATCCATTTACTTTAAAGCTATTAAACGCTAAAATAGCAGAAAATGCACTTTAAACCAATCTATAATCAGTGCAAACATTTCGATGAGTCTTCTACCTTCTTGAGCTTTGACTTTTTTTTTACTTCTAACAGTTCTATTTTTCTGCCTAGAAATGTTTTTCTGTTATTTGCAGTTCTATTTTCCACATACTTTGGTTTTCCTCCTTTCCCTGTGAGACAGCCCAATCCCTCAATGTTTTTCCCTCCTGTTCGCAGTACAATTTGCTTCTACCACTAGCAAGTCTATAAAAGTGATCTAAAGAACATTCTCCAACTGAATTTCCCCAGATCCTCTGAAGAATGCCTTAGTCTCTCTGCTCATTTGGCCTGATTTTCATAGCGTGCAAGTGAATATTGTCACAAAGTTATGCCCCTTTGATTTTTGAAAATATGATTTTTGAACTTTGAGCACAGACAGAACAAATTGCTTAAAAATCAAAGTTTAGGCTGAGAAACAAACAAATCTCCCTCAGGAAAGTGTGGAGAGAGAGGCATTTTCTACAATGCAGATACCCATCAAAACTCGTAACTGTCTAATGAAGAGATATTAAAAATGCAAATTGCTGGGTTTTTTTTAAATGGCCACCACAGACACATCCACACAAAACCCCTTGGAAATACACAAATGGATGAAATATTTCAAAGCAAGTGACTTGAAAGAAATTGTGAGTGGCGTCAAGAAGGTTTTCAGCAGAGGAAACATGCTGCTCTCTCTCCCTGGAATAAGTGTGTCTTCCAGTTCCAGAAACCAACTCTACCAGAAGCCTACTAGTGAACTGAGATCTCCCAGTAATTGCAACATCTTCTATATCTGATTGTATCTAAGAAACCAGATAACCTAAATCAGTTAAAAGCAAAATATTACAGATGCTGGATTCTGAAATAGCTTTACAGTTTAAAATCTATGCCTCAAGGACAATCAAAGACACTTAACTATGTATTCTGTTGGCTTTTTTATTGGACTCTAACTCCCCTTAGTTCTGATATGTGTGAGGACTGAATGCTCGCAATTGTGCTTTTGTTATTTTTCTCAGATTTAGTGGCTAACTTTGGCTTAAGAAAATCTTGTTTGACTGGTCTTATTGTTCACACCTTAAATAATTGAATAGATTCTGATTTGGGAAAGGTATACCCTCATGAAAAATAAACTTAATGCTTTGTTTAATGAGGTTGAATAAAGAGCAGCCAGTTCACCATGTCTCCCCTGGATGTAACAATGGGGTAAATTTTCCCATTCCACCCGCCATGGGAATCGTAGCAGACAAGGGGTGGTGCATGGAAAGGTCCATTGACCTAGCATGGAATTTTCCAGTTTCGTGGTGAGCGCAGCCGGAATATCTCACTCAATGCGTTTTGAGTTAAAATTGGATCCTATTGTCTTCTCACAATAGTACAGCTGAGATTGACAACATTGTAACAGGTTGCTGAAGGAATAATAATTCAAAGGTGTTCCCCTTCCCCTGCAGCTCCATACAGCCTCTCTTTACATTTCCTGGTTTTCTCAATGGAATTAATCTGGTTTACACAAGTGTCCACAGAATTTATTACATGTTGTGTTATTTTCTCTAGGACCTTTGTTCCAGCTTCCAACACTTCTTACATCTTATCTGTTCTTACTTTTTCAAACCAATCGTCAAGACTCACCTTGTCGAGCTGCTCAAGTTACCTAGGTGTCATATGGAACACAGCATAATCTGAACGTGTATTGTTTGACATTTATTTTTTCAAGGGATGTGGGTGTACCTTGTTAGGCTAGCGTTTATTGACCATCACAAATTTCCTTTCAGAAACTGGAGGTGAGCTGTCTTCTGGAACCACTGCAAGCCAATGTGGTGTCAGTACACCTAAAGTGCTACGAAGAAGGGAGTTCCAGGAGTTTAATCCATTAACAGTGAAGGGATGACGATGTAGTTTTAAGTCAGAATTGTGTGTGGCCTGGAAGGGAATCTCCAGATGGTGATGCTCCCTAACACCTGCTGCCCTTGTCCTTCCATGTTATAGAGATTGCAAGATTGGAAAGTGCTGTTGGAGGAGCCATGGTGAATTGCTGCAGTGTATCTTGTAGATGATACACACTGATGCCACCGTGCACCAGTGGTGGGGAGAACAAATTTTTAAGATGATGGAGTGCCAATCAAGCAGGCTGCATGGCCAGAATGATGTTGAGCATTTTCAGAATTGCTGGAGGTGCACTCATCTAGGCAAGGGGAAAATATTCCATCATACCAAAGATAGAACCATCTGGAGATGACCAAGACATACTGCAGAGATGGTGCCTTTCCAAGTAGATGGTCTCAACCATCTGTGACCTTGCCATTAAGACACTGCACTGCCTGTCAATGTGGCCTTGAAATTCTTCACTCGTGATTCCTTCCCAGGATCACCTGCAGACTTCGGTGACATCGCGCAAGTACTGCACACATCTCACCAGTCACTGATGCTCTCTTTGCCAAGGCTGGAAAGTATATTTATTTTACAACAAATATGGCCTTGAAGAGGCAGAGGACAGTGGGTTTTATCTCCATCAGGCAGCTCATGTTGCCTCAAATGTTCACTCTAATCCCGAAAGTGCATGAATGAATCCTAGGGGATAAGTGATGATCTTTAAAGACATGGTAAAATACCCCTATACAGGAACCCCGGCAGAGGGCACAGAGGCTATTAAACTAATGCCACCTGTTCAACTGGAACAATCAAGTAGGCCATCAGATTTCTGTGGATGCAGTTTTGTTGTCAGTCCTCCAATATCCCCCTGCAAAAGCCTCATTCATTGTGGTGGTCTGTTGTGCTCTTGATAACGTGGTCCTCAACAGAGATGTGGAACTTGATGCTGGTGAGTCAAGAGAAGGAGAAAGCTCCAGGGAGGAGCAGGGGCAAGAGAAGGGATTTGAGGTGGGAGACAATGATACTGAACAGAGAGGTGTTGCAGCTTCATTACCAAGTAGTCTCCTCTTGTCTGAGAAGACAACCTCTATCCTTTTTCTCAAGGGCGGCACCATTATATTCTGGTTGGTGTCATTGAAGTGAGGGGCAAATCTTCCCCAGATGCCAGGCCTCCAGCTTTCCTGTGACATCTCACTTCTCTCTAGCACTGTAGGTGGCTTTGGAAGGATCAGCAGATTTCTCCCAGAGGACAACCAGCAACCGTAGTGACAGTTGTCTAATGAGAGCCGCATTTCAGCTGATCCAACTCCATTCCCTCTCCCACTGCTTCACAGTGAACAGGAAACCCATCTCCATATCAATTAAGGGCTTACCAAGCAAACCTTGTGACTTTAATCAGTTTATCTCCAGAAAACAATCCTGGACTCCTGCTTCTTGCCTCTACGACAAACATTCCATTGATAAAGCTTATGGTGGGACATGGGGGCAATATCACATCCAAAATAGTAATATGCACATTGGGCGTCAGGGTTCCAGAGTGCATTTTGTGTGGGATAGCTTGAAGACAGTAAACTAAATGGGAGAAAGAGAACTAAAATAACAGGAGAACCGGAGCAAGGATTTATTGATGTGACCTCGCAGAATTAAAGTCTTAATGATTGCCTGAATATTATCACATTGTACACACAGTTGAAACAGCCCATATATAAATGGCAAATATATATCCTCATGTTTAATAGCTGGAGCTTATTTTGTGGATCTCCCTTTTTGTACATATCAATGAATTTTTATTTTGCCTTTATTTGCAATTACCATGTTTACCATTGCATTACTTTATTTGATTTTTTTTTTCCATTTGCTCTCTTGTCGATATTGGCTTTGGTTTTCAATTCATTTATCTTTCAATCTTCTACCATTTTCTCTTTTCTTATTACTGCTACGCCTACTGGAACATTTTTAATTCTTCATTTATTTAAAGAGCTTATACCCTGCTTATTGGATTAGCTATTCAGCTCCCTCAGTCAATTATAATGTTCTTATTGCTCAGCTTCACTTTCATTTCTTCATTATTTTCAGATCCAACTTGGTCTTTTTTTAAAACCCGTTTTGTTTCCTTTCCTTGACTGACAGTTTTCCTTTACACCATTTTTAAAAGGAACCTGGCTGTTCAAAAAAAAGTGTTGTGCTTTCTAGCAGGTATATATTTTTTGTGGAATGAACAACAACTCCGATGAAGAATTGGCAGCTTAATGTAGAAAGTCAACTTGGTGAAGAAATCAATACTTCCGCAGTTTTACAGTCTGGGTATCTTGTATGAAGCATTTTATTAATCATCCTTAATAACATCACACCAGTAGGTCCGACTAATCAAGGCGGCTTTGAGGATTATTGGACTTTATCACTGTGAGTGAATGCACATTCCTCCTGTCTATGACTACAACCAACTCGCTAAACCCAATAGTGATTTGTTGCCACGGATTTTTTTTGATGCTAGATGTAGCAGACAAATGGTTTCACCCATGGAACAAATCAATGATGGGGTAATACTTCCTCAGAAAATACTGGATGTTGATGAACCAAACAAGGGACAACACAATGTATTATTTGTTTTTGTTTAATCCATAAAGTTTCAGAGATTTGGATACACCAGCAGCCACCCACTATGATCATTCTTCTATGTTCCCAGATCCAATGAGGAAGCACACAGATAATACTCTACCGGCACATTTAACAATATTAGTTTGTCTACTCTCATTTGATTTTGGATTTTAATGGTCCCTGGAGGCAGGAACGCATTAGAGATCAGTGCCAAGGCAGCTACCTGTTGTTTTCCAGCCCTCTGCCTCGAAGGGCTGGGAAAATCCAACCCATGTTAGAAAAAGATCAAAAGCTTGGTAAACAGATAGGTTAAAAAGAGCATTTTCAAAGGATGATGTATACATAGAGACGGAGACAGTGACAGAGGGATTTATAACGCTTTGGGGCTTTGGCTTTCAACATAAAGGGGTGAAGATGATTAGAGAAATGGGAAGGGGTGAGGCCATAGAGAGTTTTGAAAACAAGAATCATTATTCCTGGAACAGTCAGGGTGTGAAGAGTGAAAAGGAGATTGGTGCAATTTGGGATAAGGGCAACAACTTTGGCACAGCTTAACCTAATGGAAGATGGGATTCAGGATGTTTATTGTTAAGTCTCAAGGCCTGGGTGAGGTTTTCAGCAGAACCAGGGCAAGGGTGGAGTGGGACAATGCTTTAGAAGCAGAGGTAGTCTTGGTGACAAACAGATATGTGGGCAAAATTTAATTCAAGATCAAATACAGTATCAAGGTTACGAGTATTCCGTTTCAATCTGAGACAGTTGTCAAGGAGAATGAGGTTAATGGCCAAGGAATGGAGTTTGTGGTGGGGAAGGAAGACAACGGCCTATATCTTCTCAATGTTTAGTTGAAGGAAATTTCAACGCATTCAGCAGTGAACGTTGGACGAGCAGTGTAACAAATCAGAGATAGTGGCGGGATAGAAAAAGGAGTGGTCAGGTAAGGATGGGTGTGGTCAAGGTACATTGTATTTTCCAATAATATCATCAAGGGACAGAATACAGATCAGAATTTGGAAGGGGTAAAGGATAGATCCTTGAGGAACTCCAGGGGTAATAGCACAGGAGTGGGATTCCCAGCAGGAACTCAACCTGGGAATGGGACAGTTGCAGGTTGGACGTCCAGTTCACATCCTGATTTTACGTTCCATTGACTGGGTGGATTTGCTTAAAATCAGATCGGTTATCCTGATAACCATCCTTGATTAATGCGTTTTGCAGTTTCATCTGTCCCACCAGCTATCTATAATGAACAAACTGCATTTAATTTCAAACACAAGCCTTTTAAGTTATTTACTTCTTAAATTTTGTACAACAAATCAAGTACATTCTTCAGCTGAGCATAATGCAGCTGTAACCTATTTTTGAATGGTAATGAGTGATTAATTTAAATCTCTATGGTACAGGTTAATATCTGTGCACATTACTTAAGTGTATTAGAGTAATTCATTTGTGTTGTTGTAATGAATCACACATTGATGTACCACTGACCTATATAATTATTTTGAGCGTTACGGCTCCAAAAACTTTAGCCCATTATGCTCATTATTGAACATAATATAGTAGAAATGCAAACAAATGCAATTCTTGCATATGAAATTATGTTTGCAAATAAATATGTACATATATGTCCTTCTTTTCCATCTGCATAACCCCTTCCTCCAGTTGATTCGCTAATTTAGTATTCCAGTTTTGAGTACTTAAATAAATATTCAATGCACAGGGGCCATCAGAATATGCAGCAGATTGTTGTTTTCCACCTTACAGCCCAGGTACTGTCAGCAATAATTAACGATTAATACAAATACCAATAAGCAGATGGAGGACAAAAGTGGCACAAATATTATTATGTCTCATGATTCAGACTGAAATCTTCAAATTGTAGAACGATACAGATCAAAAGGAGGTCATTCAGCTCACCATGCCGCCTCTTTAAAAGAGCTATTCAATTAGTTCCATTCCACTATTCCGGTCCATATAGCATTTTAAAAACTTCAGGAATTTTGATGAATGTGAATATAAACATTCTCTTAATGTATTCACTCGGCTGAATCTCTGTTGCCGTTATCTCTAATTGCTAAATGCCATGCAGTGATTTACACATCCGAACATTTCTGTATCAGTCAACTGTGTCCTGTTAGGAAGCCTTCTTGCCCTACAGGTCAGACAGTTTTCCTCAGCCCAAAGATTCTTTATACTGCAAGTGTCAGCTGATAGCACAACAGTGAGGATAATGGGACATCCCGGAATCTGGTGTATGACAGGTCCAAGAATCTGTCTCATTAACCACTGACATTTAAAGATTGAGAAAGATGCGTAAGAATGGAAGAGGGTGGAGTCAAATCAGGGCCAGTAAAAGATTTAAAGAGAAATAAAGAAACAAATGAAAAGCAAGGAAAGATTTTAATCTTGTAAAATAATCTTTAACAATGACTACCTGAAGGAACTAAATGTATGGGGTAGAATTCTCCCAAAAAAATTCTAAGTGCTGAATTTGCATAAAAACTGGATTAAATCCCACTGCTTTTTTCAAAATGAATCTCCTAAACCTTGTGCACTGCAGAATGCACTAGCGTAAGTCTCTTTAAAGGTTAGTGGGTGCGACCTATTCCCGCTGGAGAGACCGGCATCATGGTGCTGTCATAGCAGAGATCGGCACATGCGCAGTAGACCTGCACCGCTGGCTTCCTGATCGCTGGCCAGCCCTGCGACCCCACAAAACTGCCCCTCCGATTCTCCCACCCCCCAATTGTTGGCCTCCCGGGCCAGCCTCTATCTCCACTCAGGCCCGCCTCAATTTCCCTATTTCACCACCATCCCCCACCCCCCCTCCCCCCCCACCCTCTGCCATGGCCAGCCCTGACCATTGGCGTCCCTCCCTCCCTCGATCACCAAGCCCAAGTGTAGATTGGCATCCAGACCCCTCCACCCCCACTGATTAAACCCCCTAGAGGCCATCTATCCATTAGGCCCTGCTCCCATCCTCTCTGGCCTTGCCCCTTGGCTCTGCATGATGCCTGGTGAGCAGTGCCAAGTTTCCTCCACGCATTGCCACATTGTACCTTGAGCAGTTCCAGGTGGCCAGGCTGGCATTGTCAAGTTGGGAATTCCCAGGGAGCACCCCTTTACCTCCAACTTCCGAGGGGCTCTCCATGGCCCCCCTTCACTTCATTGGAGTTGGACGCCAGCTTCCTGCTAGTGGAGAGCTGTTGTAAACCCCGCAGGAGAGAACCATTCCTGACACGGGTAGCAGATGCTAGCGGGCCTGGAGACTTCAGTCCCGGGTCTGCTAATAGGATGCAAATCTCCACTGTCATAATTTATTCAGCTCCGTGCCGATTTCTGGTGCAGAGCTGACAACGTCGGAAATCCAGTGGCCAGAGATACACAGAGGTCACTGTGCCCAGCCAGAAGCTAGATACATGGCCTCCACTTGAGTCTATGACCTACTGCACTGCTGGGGAAGTGCAGCAGCCTGGGAGAACTACCCTCCCTTCCCCCTGGTTTTTTTAATTGTTTCCTTTCTGAGTCTGAGAGGTTGATCAGCATTGTAGGAACATAAATCTCATTGTAAAGGTGCCTATGTTATTAAATAGCAGGCCAAATTTTCTGTAGTGAGTTTCACTGTCAATTAATGTCCAAATTCAGTTCTTCAAAACAAGGCTTAGTTCAGGGTGAGATGATGCTTATGCGCAGCAAATGCTGAAAAACATTAATTGGCCAGGACTTTCCAGACATTTGCAACTCCAGATCTGCAGCTATTTCATAAAGGTGAGCTGCAGTTTTAGCAAGACTAGCTACAGAGCAAGGCAAATTGTCCAGCACATTATGACTCAATTCATCGAGTATCACTTCTTTGCACTGAATTTTTTTGTACATTAATAACAGCAACATCAGTAAAAATGCCTGCAGTGCACAAAGATATAATCCTGTCACCTGTATTCAGATTTGCCCATCAGGATTTTTTAAGGATAGTCATTAAAAGTCCCTTGCCGCATGAACTAGTTTCTGTGAAAAAAGAAATTGATGTTATTGCAACAGTGACAATGCTTCAGAAGTACTTCATTGGCTATAAAGCACTTTGGGATGTCCAGAGGTTATGAATGGTGCTGAATAAATCCAGGTCTTTCTTTTTATTAGAATATGGCTTCCTTTTGAGTAATAGTCCACAAAAATGTTAAGTGCCAAAACTTAAGCTTCCGAGACTTGTGTTGTCACTTTGTTCGACAGTTGTATATATAACCAGAATGCAATGTCCCATGATAGTAGTGAAAGTGACAGGGGGACAAATTACTTCTGTTTTATTGAGGATTTTAAGTTAAATTTATGCGAAAATAGAGAGATGTAAAATTATCATATACGGCCAGAACTGGATTCAACAATTAGTGTTAATGTGATGGTTTATGAAGATGAAACAGTGGAGATTTTATCCAGTCAAATGAATGTTGAATGGTAAATCATGTTATTAGTTATCTTCATTTTCACATGGAAGAACATTGCAATATAAAGTTGGTGCAACATTATTCAACTATTGCTGAAACCTTCATTGATGCCTTCGTTACCTCTAGACTTGACTATTCCAATGCACTTTAATCCCACAAGCTTCAAGTCTTATAATAAGCCTATTATCTGCCACGTATTAGACAACAGAACATCCCATACATCTTAAGACTATACGTAATGAGAAAAGATAGCTCAATGGTAGAACACATTGCACACCAAGAATCTGGCTAAATACTAAGGAAAATATTTCACAACGCTAAGGTGGGGCAACATGGTAGCACAGTGGTTCGCACTGCTGCCTCATAGCGCCAGAAACCCAAGTTCAATTCCCAGCTTGGGTCACTGTCCGTATGGAGTCTCCATGTTCTCTCCATGTCTGCATGGTTTACTCCCACAGTCTGAAAGGCATATTAGGTGCAATGGCCATGCTAAATTCTCCTTCAGTGTACCCAAACAGGTGCCAGAGTGTAGCGACTAAGGAATTTTCACAGTAACTTTATTGCACTGTTAATGTAAGCCTACTTGTGACACTAATAAATCAACTTTAAATTTTAACTTTAGAGATACCAAAGAGAAAATTGCAAGTACAGTGGGAGTTGCAAAAGTCAATGAGTAGTTAGTAAAAATATTTCATAAAGTCCTTTCCTGAGGAATGGTGCAAGGGGTGGAACGTGTGCAGGCTGAAAACATTTCCATAAAATGTAATAATTCATTGCTGCACTTATTTATTAACATACGGAAACAATGCTGTCACTTTTTCAAAATGCGGTCATTATGTGCTTTAATACACTGTATGACTCATTATTTATTAATGATCAATCACATTTATATGCGAGTGTGTAAAGGTATCCAAGTGAAGGAAAACCCTCAAATTTAATTTTCTTTTCCAGTTGGTTACAACTGGATCGACTGGTTTCATCATCATACAGGTGTCATCACCACAAGCACCACCTCCCTCCATGCAAAACTTGGACTACAGTCATACTGTCACTATCTGACACTGTTGGTGAAAGAATCAATTCATATTTTACAATATTGGATGGAGATTTCTTGCCCAAAAGCCTCAGGGCAATAAAGTATGCACACGTACCCAGGTGTCAAAATTGTAATGCAGAACATCCACGCATTCTCCCAACCTCATCCAGTCGTACCTTTGGCAGAAGTGGAAATCCAGAGGAGTCTTTTCTCTGGAGTTTCTACCAATCTTTTACCAATGTCACAGTAGGAGATCAGGAAAATGCTCAAGGAAAGTCCGGAAGTATACATTTTGTGAGCAGAGGCAGGAATATCCGCTTCTCCAACCACAGTGGGTCACAGTGATAAAGCCATTTATGTGTTGCTAGGCAGCAATTATACAAATGATGAGCATCAGGGCATTTCATGTTTATAGGGTCTGAGCAGCATGACAATGTAGGAATCAGGAAACGTGCCAGCACTGAACATTTGACAAGTATATCTTTCCTCAGAGACGACAGAAGTTGTCATTCCTTCAGAAATATCTATTAACACACCTTATTTTATAATTGTTTGGCCTCTACATGATCCCTTCAAATTGCTAATTCAAACTTAAACCTTTAAAGTGCTAACTGTGACGTGTTTAAAGTGAATTCTAGTTAGGATAGTCTTCAGTAGCATTCGATTTTCATCGAATAGCCTACTAATGAACAGCTACAAGGAATTTAGATATGGATCAGTTTATTATCTGCCACTGCTGTCTAAAGACTTGCCATTTAGATGCAGCATGCATTTGACTTGCAACCCTTTCCCCTATCCTCTTTTGTTATGTTCTATGAAAACACCACTTATTTAAACTACCTTTGTGTCCGTCCCTCTGTGGCTTCCCAAATTTTTACTTCGAACTTGTGTAATCTTTATGAAAGAGACTTGGCCCAGACCCCTGTGGCCACAGAAATCTCTGCACCACACAAGCACGCACACTCATCTCAGCTGCAATTGCACGTCTTATTGTAGAAGTTTCCTGGATGTAGTACTTAGACTGTCAACCTCCATCGCTGAAGCCAGGAAGGTTCAGTGTATTGCAGTATAAAAGGACAAAGAATTTTTTTAAAAAATGTAACAAAATAGCAAAAGTAAGGATGTGTGTTGATTTTGTTAGCATGTGAAAAGGAAGTTCGGGAGTGAAAGGTCCAGCTGTTGAGTTAGCTGTTGATGGGTTTCTTATTATTTTCCCTTCTGTGATGTCGCTTGAGTTTACCAAATCATACATGCAAACATACAAACTTGGAGCAGAAATAGGCCATTTGGCCCTTTGAGCCTGCTCTGTCATTCAATAAAATCATGGCAGAGCTTGATCTTGTTTATGTCCAGTTCCGCCTTCCCATCTTCTCCTGATAACCTTCAATTCCCTTGTCCAACAGAATCTATACCTCTTCCCTAAAAATGTTCAGTGATCCAGCTTCAACCACTTTATATACTTCAATCAAATCGCCCCTCTCTTCTAAACTCTGGTGAAACCTTTTCAACCTACCCTCAATAGGCAACCTGCTCATTCCAGGTATCAGTTTAGTAAATCTCCTTTGAACCACTTCCAACACACTTACACCCTTCCTTAACTAAAGAGACCAAACAGCACACAGCATTCGAGATGCAGTTTCCCCAACATCCAGTGTAACTGAAGCAAAACAGCTTTACCTTTATGTTCAATTCATCTCGCATTAAAAGATAGCATTCCATTAGCCTTCTTGATCAATTACTGAACCTCGGTGCTAACCTTTTGTGACTTATGGATGATAACATCTAGATCCCTCTGCACCGTGGAATTTGGTAGTCATTCCCCATGTTCTGTTTTTTTATTTTTCTGTAAAGTAAACAATTTCACATTTTCTCGTGTCATATTCCTTCTGCTAGATTTTTGCCCACTCACTTTTAACTCATTGTTAAAAAAATGGAACATGCTGTTGTTCACAAAGGAGGAGGAAAAGAAAAGCATTAAAACATAGCAAATTGTAATGAAAATTTAGGTTTGAAAGTTCAATCAATTTCAACACACAGCTTAGAAATACAACACAGTCGAGTTCTTAATCATCATTACTGGCATGGTTCTAGGTGCATGGATTAGGTTTGTGAACAAAGTTTCAAGATCCTTACTGATTATGAAGAACAGATGGAACTTCTCATATTAAACAAATGCATTCTTCAACATGAGCCAGCATTATTTCCTCAATTGCACAAAAGCAAATTATCTGGTCATTTATTCATTCACTACAATCCTGTGTGCAAATTAGTTACCGTGTTTCCCAACATAACAGCATTTATTCACATATGACTGATTACTATTTTCAATATCCCGAGGATGGGAAAGTTATATGAATGCCTGTTCTTCCTTTCAGGAAAAGCTTCACCAATCTTCACTCCTTTGGCAGAAAATTTTATTTAAGCCTCCAAATATTTGTTTTGAAATTAATGCTTAATTGGGCTTCATGTATTATTTCATCACGAACTACACTAAAATCCATCTACTCCTTTGATTTCTTCCATACTTCGTCTGTGACCATCTCTGAGATGTGGAGATGCTGGTGTTGGATTGGGTAAACACAGTAAGAAGTCTCACAACACTAGGTTAAAGTCCAACAGGTTTATTTGATAGTAAATGCCACTAGTTTTTGGAACACTGCTCCTTTGCCAGGTGACTCATCTTTTGTGTCCATTTCAGATATAGATTCATCTTGGTTGAGAGTTTCAGGGTCAGTGGTTTTTTTGTTGCTTTCTGTAGAGATTTTACAATGGAGTCAAACCCTTGGCATTCAATATTTTAAAAGATGTACAGCATTAGAAAGTCATTTTTTCCTAGTCTAAAATGCATGTCTTCAATAAAAATATTAAATAGATTGCCACTTTAATTGTAGTAGTAAACAATGACTTCCACATTTTGGATAAACCCTCTTTGGGTTCAGTATTTGGGTATTCCTCCACTTTAGACCCATTGCTAGATTTGCCTATATTGGCCAGTCACAAGAGGCAGTGGGCAATGGAATTCTTTTCATTCATTTACAGGATGTGGGCATCATTGGCTGGGCCAGCATTTATTGTCCTTCCCTGGTTGATCTTGAGAAGGTGGTAATGAGCTGCCTTCTTGAACCACTGCAGACTCGAGCTGTTAGGGAGAGTTCCAGGACTTTGATCCAGAGAGAGAGAAGGAATGGCAACTGACTTGGAGGGGAACCTCCTAGGTATCAGCTGCTCTTGTCCTTCTAAGATGGTAGTGATTGTGGGTTTGGAAAATGCTGCCTAAGGAACCTTGATGAATTCCTGCAGTGCATCTTGCAGAGGGGACACACTGCTGCTACTGTTTTTGGTGATGGAGAGTTTGAAAGTTAGTGGAAGTGGTGCCGATTAAGCAAGTTGCCACTGTTGTAGCTGTACTGGAACAGTTTGGCTAGGGGATGGCAAGGTCTGGAACACATGCTTGCAGTAATGTTGCTAGAATATTGTCAGGATCCATAGCCTTTGCAGGACCCAGTATTTTCAGCTGTTTCTTGATATCACATGGAGTGAATTGAATTGGCTGAAGACTGATACCTTTGAGGCTAGGGTCCGCCAAACAAAGGGCAAGATTCGTCCACTTCTCACTTCTGGTTGAAGATTGTTGCAAATACTTCAGCCTTATCTTTTGCACTGATGTGCTAGGCTCCTCCATCATGGAGGATGCAGATATTTGTGGAGCCTCTTCCTCGAGTGAGTTATTTATTTGTCCACTGTCATTCACGGCTGGATGTAACAAGGCTGTAGAGCTTAAATCTTACCCTTTGGTTATGGAATTGCTTAGCTCTATCTATTATTTGTTGCATATGCTGTTTGGCATTCAAGGAGTCTTGTATTGTAGCTTAACCAAGTTGGCACCTCATTTTTAGATGTGCCTGATGTTGCTCCTGGTGTGGTGAGAGATCGAGGGAAGCATTCTAAATTTGTTGCTCAGCTACAGGCGTTTATTTGCAGCAATGTCTGTTGGATAATAAACAGTAGGATATCTGGCCCCTCGATCCAAATGTCACACTCCCTGTTGAGATCACCTAGCTCAGCACACACTGCCAGCACAACCTGGGGACATCCCTTGCCAATAAAGCTCAGCTTCTCACTGCACCAACCAGCTCAGCCTTTGGTGGATCCAAAATCTCCAACATTCAAGTGATTTATATTTCATCACAATTATCCTGGACCATCATGAAATAAATTTCATTTAAACTACTTCCTGGCTTCTTCTAAATTAATAATTCATGGAAAACATGAAACAGATGCACAGTGTAAATTTAAATGATTATTTAGTGAATACATACTGAAACATTCACTCACTATTAAGACATACCTTATAACCTGTCAACATGCAGGAGGGCTAGATATTTTTTAATTACAATATTCAAAAATTATGCAAATTAAAACAATTACCAGTTTTGTTCCTCTCTCCAATTGCTTGGATGGTCGAAATAAGAATTGTATTTAGTCATCACATTTAGACATGCCAAAGTAATTTCAATAGAAGAGTGAGATATCTGTCAGTGCTGGAACAACATCTTGACATGATAATGTTTTGCTGCTATTCTTTGGAACCAGGGAATTCTTCACAGCAACCAGCCAGTATCCTGACCAACTACTGGAGGGATCGTTGACTGGCTCCATTGAATGATTTAGAATTTGTTATTTCGGCTCCAAAGGATCCGCTGCAAAAAGCCACCAGGAAGGAAAATCAAGAATGAAATGAACGCATTCTTACTAAACAAGCTGCTGAATATCTTTTGGAAGCAAGCCAGAATTTATTTTTTGCATGAATGACCCATAACTCAAATATCAGAAACACATGTCGTTAGGAATTGGAGAAAATTAAGATTAAAAACAAAATGAAACAATGGATAAAAGAACATAACACAGAGTTGATCGGAGGCAGACGTCTCAATAAATGATGAGATGCGAATTAGCCAATCAGTGGAAAAACAAGTGTCCATCTTTGTGACCAGAGAAAGCAATGGGGCTACAGAGGGGGGTAACTTCAAAGTGGAGAGATAAGAAATTGATATGTACCTGCCAAAAGCAGACTTAAGTCTGACAACACCAGGTTTTAGTCCAACCGATTTATTTGATAGTAAACGCACAAGCTTTCGAGGTTTCCCTCTTCGTCTGTGCTTTATATGCTCTGTCTGAGGCCAGAACTCTCCATTCACCTGACGAAGAGGGAAACCTCGAAAGCTTGTGCGTTTACTATCAAATAAATCGGTTGGACTGAAACCTGGTGTTGTCAGACATTTTACTGTGTTTAACCCAGTCCAACACCGGCACATCCACATCAAAAGCAGACTTCACAGGGTGAATAACATCAAAGGGGAAGAAATGGTGGAACACTAAGGGGGAGAGGGAGAGACAGCTAACATCAGAACCACAGCAGTTTCCCAAAAGAAGTAGCCACTTTCTGCCTTAGCTGAACTCGAAGGGGGAAATTTTCCTGTCCCGCTCGTCATGGGAATGGTAACGGGGGCGGGGGCTGACAATGCAAAGGTCCGTTGACCTCCAGCAGGTTTATTTGGTAGCAAAAGCCACTAACTTTTGCTACCAAATAAACCTGTTGGACTTTAACTTGGCGATGTGAGACTTCTTACACAGACTATTTCCTAGACATGGCCTGAACTGTGTGTGGTAATTCTTTTGTTGGATTTAGCTCATAGAGTTACTTAATATTGAATGTTGTTTGGGAAAGGGGGTGTCACAGAATTCAGGCAACGTTGGTAGTTGGGGATCACACTTTAATTTCATGTAAAATTGTGTGTGTGTCATTAGTATACTTAAGAAGGACTTTTATTATAGTCCTCCTTGTCACAGATAGCTTTGTTTTTTCTTTCGAGTTAATAAATATTCTTTACTAATTGTTCACATAATGACCGGACTGTTTCTTCACTGGGTTGCACATCTCTTCTTTGAAGTTATTTAACTATTTACTTCCTATTCTATCAACTCTTGACTGCAATTTATCCATCCAGATCTTTTCTTACCCCAATGAAGTTGGCTTTCTGCCAATTAAGTAATCTTATTCTGGATTGTTCTTTGTCCTTTTCCATAGTCAGCCTAACACTGATGATACAATGATCAAAATGAGGGACCACGGGGTCGGCATGAAGGGCCATAGTGGTTGTTTGGGTAAACAGCATATTTTGGCATGGGGGAACATGGTTGGGGGGGGCACACTTTGACATGCAGGCTTGAGACAAACCTTTCAAAAGGTGTCCTTGTGCCTACTATGGTTGATGACACTTCTCTTTGAAAAACTGGCCCAACTCCATGAAAATTGCAGAGGACGAGGGCATGCCTAATTCCTGCAATGGAGCCCAGGTGGAGCGCAGGGTGTGGGCTTGCAACCTGAACCAGCCCACAACTTTAAAAAACACTCCAAAGAGTGGAAGCCCTGGAAATGGGGTCAGAATCCTGGAATTGGGTCCTGGCACCCCCCTCAAAACATCCCAACTCGGTAAAAATCCAGGCTGAGATGTGACTTTCTGCAGAAGATAAATGTGGAAGCATCGTGATTTCGTCTAAGCATGAGTGACAAAACCTGTCATTAAGAGCAAAATTGTGCCCCACTAGAAAATTTACGTTATGTATTTACACTTTGCCTGTCATGCAATGAAAGTCCCTTGTACTCAGAGGGCCTACATGGAGCTAAAATATGAATCGAGTTTTCATCATTCACTTCTATAACTTTCCTGGCTGGAGATCTCCAGGAGCCAGGTAGTTTCCCTCAGCACTGCAACCAAATCCTGACACTATAGTATTTACAGTTTTTCATCACTGTTTTGAATGGCAACTGAAATACTGACACCGGATTGTAAATATTGTAGCATGATATGATTCAGTGTCCTTAGCATTCCCAACCATTTGGTCAGATTGTAATTCACCTTCCCTTCTGTGATCTGAACCCTTGAAAGTGCAACCTCAATCACTTGACTGGTCATAAGACCCTTTGCATCATGCCAGGCTAACGGCCACTGCAAATTAACCTGTCATCTAGGCATATTAACGGTCCCGAGTTCTGCTTCACTTCATGCTGCATTCCCAGGCCATTCTGAAAATCTAATGATACACTATAAAACAGTAACAAGGTCTGTACCTCTACCAGAGTCATTGCATCAGAAAGACCTTTTAAAAGGTGCTCTCGTGCTCCCTATGGTACATGACACTTCTATTGGGAAAAACTGACCCAGAGCATCCAAAGTCCTGTGTGAAAGGTGGCATAAAATCCTGATAAAACTCCTTTACAATGTGTTAAAAGGAAGGTGGAAACATAGAAAGAAAGTTAGCAAACAATCAAAATGTACAGATGGCAGAAAACTAGAGACCCTGATTAACTGAGAGAATGGTTCAAAGTAATTTCAGGAGAACACAGACTGATCAATATATGTCAAATGAAGTTTCTAAGAGATAACAGTAAAGTAACATATTATGGGAGAAAGAATGAGAGAAGATATACACTAATTGGTCAACTTTAAACAAGGTAGAAAAGCAAACAGATTCAAAGGGCAGGTCAATAAATCCTTAAATGTGGAAGGACAAGCTTTTAATGAAATCTGAGCTTTTACAGCCAAGAGTGATGAGCATTAAAATGGGAAGTCTGTACAAATCAGTTAAAATTGTGATAAAAATACTGATTTAACGGCATTGATAGTCCAGCAGAAACCAGTTTGCTGCCACAATTCCAGTGAAGCGACAGCGATGGAGACAATGCAGGTCTGAGGATTTTAACAGTTTGCATTACCATCCCTCAACATGTGCCCCCTTACTGCTCCCCAGCATACCCATCACAACTCTTCATTCCCAAGCCATCAACTTCCAGCATTAGCCCCTGAGTTTACTGTCACTGATCCACATGTCATTATCTAGCTGTAAAACCTCAGAAACAGAACAGTTGGGGGGAGGGGGGGTATTTTCCACTCCCACTTTTGTCACGTAGAATCGGTGACAGGAGTGAAAAATCTGGTGGGATGCCCAAATCGTATGTCATTCCAATGTAAAGATGTGACACAACTGTCCCCTGCCAGTAACATAACGGGAATGCTGAGGTTCCAACACAATCCCACTCTGGTTGTAGAATCTATGCTGAATTAAAATAGGTCTTTCAAAGTGCGCACCTGGTGAGCAGAACCCATCAGAAGAGACCAGGTGAGTGCATTGCTCAGGACGGAGACTGTCATGCTCAGCACCTCCCCAAGGTAGTGGGGGAAACTTGATTTTTGACTTTTTGTATTGGGGCACCCTTTTTAAAACTAAATTGCTTGGGTTTTGTTTTACATATTCACTGCACGATACAATGGTAAAGTTGCCATCAGGACCAGTGGTTCCCATGCTATTTTTCCCCATTGGCTGCACCACTCTGACAAAAAATGGGAAAAGTTTGGCCAACATGATTTGAGTTTGTGGAGCCAAGTTTAGCTCTACTAATAATAGCTAGCATAAAACATTGATGCAACAATGAATACTATGGTTAGTCTAAATTCGAATTTCAATTGATGTTATGACTCTATGAAAATTCACGGACAAAGTAACCTGCAGCTTCCTTCTATTTCTATTAAAACTCTTTCTCCAAGTCTAGCTGGCTGAAGTCATTCATTTTCCAATTTTTCACTTTGGTTGAGCAGTTACACATCCTTGGTGATGTGCCAGGCATCTAGCTCCAATTAGCGTAATTCGCGCTTTCATTTTGTTTTCGAGTCTGGGAAGCTTTGAGACTTAGAACTATTTACAGCAGGGTCCCTCACCGCCACCACCATCCACCCCCGCTTCCCCCACAACCCCACCACTACACCTACCTACCCAAATGAAAGCTTTGCCATTCAGTTGGTTAAACATGTTTCCCTAAATTCTTCTCTGAAGCTGGGTTGACCCAGTTTACTGTCTCAGAGCCTCTCTCACTGCTTTTGCTTCATACCTCAAGAACCACAATGTTACATCTCTTGAGGCTCTTGTTGCCCTTCTTACTGAGAAAATCCAGGCTTCGGTTACTTCCTGTCAGTGACTGATGTCACTTCCCACTGTGCAACAGCAAACCCAACCCAATGCCACAAATACTTGGCAGTATGTTCATGCAAAAGTGCAATCTGATGTCTGGTTATCAACAATTGTTGTGGATATGATGATGAAGATCCAGGCCCCCCTCCCCCCCCCCCCCCCCCAAATCATGCACCCTACCCCTGTACATTTACCATGGCTCATCCACCTAACCTACACATTTTTGGACACCAAGGGGCAATTTACCATGGCCAACCCACCTTGGACTGTGAGAGCAAATCAGAGCACCTGGAGGAAACCCACGCAGATACAAAGAGAACATGTAAACTCCACAAACAGTCACCCAAGGCCAGAATCGAACCCAGGTTCCTGGCGGTGTGAGGCACCAGTGCTAACCACTGTGCTATCATATAGCCCTAACATTACCTATACAATGGTAAAGTTGCATTTTTACATTTTTAAACTGAAGATTTGTCAGGAAGATTTACTCCCCTGTCTAAATTCTAATCTTCCTCATTGTACAAACACCAGATGGCACTGCACTGTGTGTCAGGTGATAATAAGTGATTGATGTTACTTCCCTCCCCCACCAGCATATCTTATTATAACAAATATACTATCCTCGTGTCGGTTACGTATTCTCATTTGTAGCCTGGTCATTAGATATACTAATGTTCTTTCATGTTGCTGCTTTTTCATCCTTTTTTTCCAGTTTGAATGGCTAGTGCAAGTGTTTTTAGTTTAATATCCTTACTCTTTTCCTGTCTCTTACATTGCAATAATTAATAGCAAGATAAACAGGACCACTTTACTTATTCCTCATATGAAGTGGTTCATGTTTGTTTATGGATAAGGGCTTTCATTATACCAATAACAACATAGTTTGTTTCCAGAATGCATTATGTACAAACATCAGAAGCAATTTTGTTTTCAAACAGGCCTGACACAGATCATCTGTAGTGGAGTTGTTATAAAATAGCTGTATAAATACATAATTGTCAAATCAAGCATGAAAATTGAAAAAGAAATGTGTACCATTGGAACTGCACCACAACTCGATCTATAAATTGCTGATGATAAGAGACTCTCGGTCAACAGGAATTAAATCTCAATTGTGAAGTCCATTTTCATTACCTTAGTCATGGAGGGCAGCCTATCCATGATACTGGTATCTAGAAACATTCATTGCAAGAAGAAAGGTCAGAACAGTGGTGAAATCTAATACTGCAGAATGTTCTTCATGTGAGCCATCTTCCTTGCAGGGGTATTAAAAATATGCACAGTGGGTTCATTATCAGAAGACACTATGTCAGATTTCTGTAGGGGTTCCACAATCTTCCTGCACAACTGGTGGCTGACTAATTGAAATCCCACAAAACTGACATATGTTTCTGAACAGTTAATGGAATTAAATATTTCACTGTTGCCTTACTGAAAGAATATGTTGTTTTCTACACATTGAAAATAGCTCCATAACAGCACAATTCACACAAGTAGAACCTTCACCATGCAGCTTCTTGATAGTACAGGTGAGGCATGTTGCCTTAGTTATTTGTCTTGCATTCATCAGGACAAATGCAAAAATGCCAAATTTCAGTCAATCATAACAATCTAGGACCCTGCAGAAAAGGGGCGCCAACTGGTTAGCAAGTCAACTCTGATTCAAATATAGGAACATTTTTTTAATTCCTTTATGGGATGTGAGTGTCATTGGCTACATCAGCATTTATTATCCATTCTTAGTTGCCCTTGAGAAGATGATGCCGAGCTGTCTGTTTCAATACTTGCATCCGAGGTACACCCATGCGCTGTTAGGGAGGGAGTTCCAGAATTTTGACCTAGCAACAGTGAAGAATGACGATGTATTTCCAATGTCAGCTTGGCGAGTGACTTGGAGGGGAACTTTCAGGTGATGGTTGTCCATATGTCTGCTGCACTCGTCCTTCTGGATGGTACTGGTCAAGGGTTTGGAAGGTGTTGCCTAAGGAGCACTAGTGAGTTCCTGAAGGGCATCTTGTAGATAATACACAGTGCTGCCACTCTTCGTCAATGGTGGAGGGATTGAGTGTTTGTGGAAGTGATAGTAATCGAGTGGGGTGCTTTGTCCTAGATGGTGTCAAGCTTCTTGAGTGTTGCTGCAGCTGCACTCATCCAGGCAGGTGGAGAGTATTCCATTATAATACTGACTTGTGCCTTCTAGATGGTGGCTCTGGGGTGATCAGGTGTTGAGCTACTCATCACAGGATTCCTAGCTGTTGACCTACTCTGGTAGTCACAGAATTTGCATGTTCAATCCAGTTCAGTTAACCGCAGGATATTGATAAATACGGTGTGGTGGTGATGGTGGTAGTGGTGGGGGGCAGAGGAGTGAAGGTGATACCACTGAATGTGGAAGGGCAGTGGTTAGATCCTCTCTTGTTGGAGATGGCTATTGCTCGGCCATTGTGTGGTGCGAATGTTAATTGCCACTTGTCAGCCCCAGCCTGGGTATTGTCCAGGTCTTGCTACTTTTGGACAATGTGCCAAACACTATGCAGTCATCAGTGAACATCCCCACTTCTGACCTTATGATGGAAGGAAGGTCATTGATGAAGCAGCTGAAGATGGTTGGACCGAGGACACCATCCTGAGGAACTTCTGCAGTGATATCCTGGAGCTGAGATGATTGACTTCCAGTCATCACAACCATCCTCCTTCATGCCGGGTAGGATTCCAACCAGCAGAGCATTTCCCCCTCCCCTGATTCCCAGTGACTCCAGTTTTGCTAGGGCTCCTTGATGCCATACTCAGTCAAATGCTGGCTTGATGTCAAGGGCAGTCACCTTCTCCTCACCTTTGACATTCAGCTCTTTTGTTTGTGCTTGAACCAAGGCTATAACGAGGTCAGGAGCTGAGTGACCCTGGCAGAACCCAAACTGAGCACGCATGAACAGGTTATTGCTAAGTAACTGCCACTTGATAGAACTGTTGACGACCCCTTCCATCACTTTACTGATAATTGAGAGTGAACAGGTGGGGCAGTAATTGGCTGGATTTGATTTGTCCTGGTTCTTGTGTACAGGATATACTGGGCAATTTCCACATTGCCAGGTAGATGCCAGTATCGCAGCTGCACTGAGGAGCTTGGCTAGGGACACGGCAGGATCTGGAGCATAAATCTTTAGTACTATTGCTGGAAAACTGACAGGACCCATTGCCTTTGCAGCATCCTATGGCTCCAACTGTTTCTTGATATCACGTGGAGTGAACTGAATTGGCTGGACACTGTCATCTGAGATGCTGAGGACCACTTGAAGAAGCTGAGATGGATCATTCACTCGGCAATTCTGGCTGAAGATTGTCACAAATCCTTCAGCTTGGTCCTTTTCACTGACGTGCTGGCTCCTTCATCATTGATGGGGATAGTTGTGGAGCCTCCTCTTCTGGTGAGTTGTTTAATTCTCCACCATGATATATGAGTGGATGTGGCAGGACTGCAGAGCTTAGATCTGATGCATTAGTTGTTGGATTGCTTAGCTCTATCTATTACTTGCTGCTTAGTCAGAGCAGAAGCTTGCATTCAGTCTGTGGAGCCTACTCCATCATTCAGTTAGATCACAGCTGATCATCTATCTCAACATTATTTTCCCAAGCTATTTCCATTTTCCTTGTGATAAGCAAGGTGGAATTTTTTAAGTTGAATTTTTTATAAGCGTTTTTGTGGTTCTAGTTTTGCCTTATCAGCCTTAGAGCATAAAGTCTGAATGGACCTGTGGCTGAAAGGTCATTCTCTGGGTTTGTTTTCCAACAACTGAAGTGAAAGAAATTGATTATAAAGGGATTGGAAGTTTAGTGATTTTGGGAAATAAACTAAGTGGTTAAAAGCTGGGCTCTTGCCAAGCAACAAAGGTCAAGTGACAGTGAGACATGGGAAAAACAGAGAAGAATTCACTGTGTGTCAGAGTGTGATGACAGGGATTTTCAGCTCTTTGAGAAACGTCTCAGGCAGGTGGGACAGTAGCCAACAGAATAAGGAACACAATCAGTGGTATTGCCACTGACACAGAGTTAAAGGTAGTTATTTTTAGGTGTTTCAGGAAGATGTGCAAATTGGGTAGAAACATCAAGTGAATGCTCAAGAATTCATAGAAAGAAAACCATTTACACTTGTGCCAGACTGTGTCAAGCTAGTGGTAACTCTTCACTGGTTTATGTGTCTGTAAAGATATTGCCAGGTAAAGGAATACTGGGAGATTGAGTTATCTTCTGGTGTTTGTAGAAGCTGGTATTGAGAGCTTTCCAACCCATGTGTCTGGTGTAATATCGCTCATTTTTCTTAATTTAATAAACATTATATTTTTGTTTCAAACGTTCTTCAGCAGACTCCTGTGAATTTGTTCAGTAATTTTCCTCCACCATTTCTAAAACAAAATTAGGATCTATGTCTGGTGAATTTTCATTGCACTCCCTCCATGGCAAGTATATCCATCCTTAGATAAGGAAACCGCTGTGGAGTTGTCATGGAGAAAGCAACAGGGAATTATGGGCTTCCCATGCTTCCAGCTAATTCAAAAAAAGTGCAGGGCTTGAACATATTTCTTTCCTTTGTAGACAAGAGTTCCCTGTGTACCTTCTCTTTTCTGAAATGCTAATTAAACCACACCGCTATGATTTCTTCTTTGCACCAATGCATACTGTGGCTGGAATTCTCCAGGTGGGATCGTACAAACCTAAGGCATACGCGCCGGTAAAATTCAGCCCAATATAGAAACATCTAGGTAAGGAGTTATCTTGAATAAACATAAGCAGGAGATCTGAGGATGCTTGGAGGAGGAGGCAGAAAAATTTAAGCACTTTCATTCCTTCAGACAATTTTTACCATTATCTTACTTACAATGCATGAAGCAGCAAGGTTCGTATTGGTTCTGATCTAACACTAAAGCAGCCCTCTGAATCTGGTAAGCACAGCTAAACATCCCTGAACAGACAACAAGATGGGAACAGATAGCAAAACTCACCTTATGCTAGCCTCGCATTTGGTATAAATCTGCATCAGATCACTCAGTTTCTGCCCAAAGGAACACAAACCTGTCACCAACAAGTGCTAAGGAGCTGCTACCTGATGAAGAGCAGTGAGCTTATATTCTGGAAAACAATCCTCCCTCAAAAGAGTTGTATGATTCCCAGCAGAACAATAATTGCTGCACTTAAAAGCAACTTCTTCCATGGAATAGCAGCAAATATTTATTTATTAATTTGACATTTTAACAGAACTGGCTTCAATTTAGAGGGCAGATTTTTTTTTAAACTTACCACATTGATATTAATGGAAATGGGAAATGTGTAGTTTTTATAACAGGTAACCTAATCCAGGATGTGTTTGGCACCCAGATAGCAAGCTGAAAATCTATCCCACTCCCAATGCAGAAAAGCCTGCAGTGCTGAAGTGCTCACTCTCATATTTAAAATATATAAGTTCCCTTGGCTAAATTTCAATTCCTACTTCAACATTCAAAGATACTCCACTGTTTTGAGAAAATGATTTCCTGGAAGCCAAATAGAACTACGTTTCATTTTACATTGCGGCTAATGCCCAGTTAAGCTGTAAACACAGGAAATTTCACCTGACACTGTCTGCAACAATTGTCATGGCATCCATTCCACCTCTAGCAACAAAACTGAATTCAACTCAGTGAACATATTCATGAAGATATCCACAGCTAAAGTCAGCTCAGGCTATCCATTCAGAGCTGCAAACTGGTCCTTTTTTCTATTCATTCACAGGCTGTGGGCAATGCCCTCAAGACTATCATTTATTGTCCATCCTTATTTGTCCTCACTGTCGAGGTTAGGAACAGCCGCAGGTCGAGTGGTGAAGATAGTACCACAAAGCAATTGGGGAGGAAGTTCCAGGATTTTGACTATACTTCCAAGTCAGAATGGTATGGGACTTGCAGGTAACAATCTTCCCATGTGCCTGCAAACCTTTTCCATCAATGTGATAGAGATTGTGGATTTGGAAGGTGCAGTTGAAGAAACCTTGGACAGGGGTCCAAGGTTGCAGCAAGGCATCTTGTGAATGGCACACACTGCAGTAACTGTTGAAACCAGGTTGTAAGCTTCATTATCTTAGGCATCTGAGGAATGTGCTTTTATGCATCTATAATACGTCTATTATATTGAAATCTACGTAGAAATCTATAACATCTCTATAACATTGAATTTATTCAAGAGGCAACCGGATATAGCGCTTGGGGCGAATGGGATCAAACACTATGGAGAAAAAGCAGGATTAGGCAATTGAGTTGGATGATCAGCCATGATCATAATAAATGGTGGAGCAGGCTCGAAGGGCCAAATGGCCTCCTCCTGTTCCTATCTTCTATGTTTCTATATGTTATAATATATTGTGCCTTTGGTGCAACATGCTGGAGTAGAGGTCATGTCTGCCAAAGCACAGCAACCGGATATAGTCTTAAAGAAGTACAATCAGCCATTTTGAGAGTTCAAAGAGATCACCTTTCTCTTTGGTTTGGAATTGCTGTTTTTTTCTTTTTCTTAATTTACTTTTGTTTTGGTGAGAAAGGCAATTATATTCCTCAACTGCCTCTCCAAACTGGTGGTTCAAACCTTTGTCTTCACCCTGAAAGTTTCCTGATGTATTTCCTTTAACTTTAGGGAGATGGAAAACAAAGCAAAATTTTTTTCAAACAGGTGGAGAATCGGTACAGTTGCTGTACTGAAGGCACGGTAGACACAGCAATACTTCATGAGCAGTGTGTGTTGACTAAGGCAGCTTCTGGGACATAGAATCATAGAATCCTACAGTGCCATTCAGCCCATTGAGTCTGCACCCACCACAATCCCACTCAAGCTCTATCCCCAAACTTCCATGCATTTGCCTTAGCTAGGTCCCCTGATACTAAAGGGCAATTTAACATGGCCAAGCCACCTAACCTGCACATCTTTGGACTGTGGGAGGAAACAGGAACACCCAGAGCAAACTGACGCAGACACAGGAAGAATCTGCTAACTCCACTCCGACAGAGACCCAAGCCAGGAATTGAACCCGGGTCCCTGGCGCTGTAAAGCAGCAGTGCTAACCGCTGTGCCACCGTGCTACCCATAAAGTTACTATTCGTTATGCTGTTACATTTCAGATTCTGCAAACTGAATTCTGTTCTATTCAGAACTTTTATCCTACCGGCACGTTGGAGAGCATTGTGGTAACATTAGACATCTGCAGAATGCTGAAGGGGAGCAGGGAATCTATTCTGCTGTACAGTCCAGAATGTTGAAAATTATAACGGTCTGCTCCATTCTTTTTCATTTTGCAGTGAACCTCCTCACAACTGAATAGGAAAGATTCCGTGCCATTTTGCAAAAAAGAAGCGCATCTGTTCTGTTGGTCAATGTTTATCCCTTATCCTCAAGAGATTATCTGTTCACGGTCGCATTCTTGTTTGTCAAACATTGCTGTGCTTGAATTAGCTGCTGTGCTTTCCTCACAGAACAACAACTGCATTTCCAAAGCACTTCTTTGGCTTTGAAGCATCCTAAGGGTATGAAAGACGCTGCATAAATATAAATCATGTTTACCTTTTCCCTTTGTCATTACAGAGGGGCAGCACAGTGGCTGGCACAGGCGCCTCACAGCATCAGGCACCCAGTTCAATTCCCGGCTTGGGTCACTGTCTGTGTGAAGTTTGCACATTCTCCCCATGTCTGTGTGGGTTTCCTTCCACAGTCCAAAGACGTGCAGGTTAGGTGGATTGGCTATGCTAAATTGTCCCTTAGAGTCAGGGGTACTAGCTACGGTAAATGCATGTGGTTATGGGGATAAGGACTGGGTAGGATTGTGGTTGCCGTAAACTCGATGGGTCAAATAGCCCCCTTCTGCACTGTAGGATTTTACAATTCTGTGAACATGCAGAGAGGCAGTAGAAATGCTTAGCAACCATAAGGCAGAACAACAGATGTTGCCGGCCCCACTTCAGCAATAACGTGCTTGTGAAATCCACCAAAGGATAATTCTGAACAGCTTCACTTCTCAGATCTTAGCCTCCCAGTGCAATCATTCTGAGGTCAGCTTCCCTGGACTGGCACACCAGGCCCCACTCACCATGAATATATATTCAGGCATATGCTCAATATCCCTAAAGAAGCACCGAGCTCAAGAGCGAGGGCAGGATTTTTCAGCTCTTCCTACCAGTGGATCTTCCAAAGGCAAAGCCCCCCTCCCCCATGGGCGAGCCAAGCAGACATGGGGGGAGGGTGGAATAGGAGGATGCCTCCACTGCTGGGAAACAAGCTGTGGTTGGGGGAGGGGGGGTGGTGTTTCTTTAGGAGGAACTCTTCAAAATGCAGATAACGAAAATATACAAAACTTACTCCAACTTATCAATCAAAGAAATGGTTTAATAAAGAAACTTCATTACTCCAAACCTGGGGCCTCACCCTGGGCCACTCCAAGCTTCTCACAATTCCAAACAGGTGCTTATTTATAGTGAATCAGCTGGTCAGCTGGATATTACATCATTCTGTAATTGGTTCCACGGTTTATTGGGCCAGCTGACCATTACAGATTGTTATCATTGGTCACAGTAGATCCAATACAAAGTTGGAACTGGTTGCATTCTCAGGGGAGGGGGGAGGGGGGAGAGAGATATCCTGCATGATGTTGGTCATGACTTGCAGTAGTATGATTCCTCAGCATCCCTCAGAGAAAGAGAGCAGCGAGGTCAGTTCCATAAGAATTGACAGACAACTGCCTCATCTCATCGCCAAGCTGAAGCAGACTTTTTTTTACCTCTGCACCAACTAGGAAGTGCTGATGCCGCTTTAAGTTGCACCTGTACATTCATGCTGAGACCCAGGAAATCACACCTCTAAACAGTTTCAGCATCCCCCACCCGTTCCCTTGCTGGATGTAAATTGGGCTGGAAATGTACATGAATATGAGGATAGCAGAAAACCTGGGGGGGAGGAGCGTCCCTCTGAGTGACAGACAAGTGACATGTATCAATACAAATACTCATGCTCAGGGAAAGAACTTTCAGCTCCCATAGAAATTCATGCTTCCAAATTATTTAAAAATGGAGCAATATTCTTGTAGTCATCACAAAATTCTACAGTGGTTTAAAAGCATTTTCAGGAATATTAATACATAAACAGACATACAAAATTACTAGATGATAGTGAGAGATCGAAAGGGCAGAGACCAAAACTCATGCCAATACTCAGATGAGTGTTTTGTCATGTGCATACTCTTTATTCTTGGTGGCATTCAGCAAAGGGCCATTGATGTATAATGCTAATATCATATAGAGTCAAAAAGCTGTACAAATTAGTGCATTACCTCGAAGTGCAATGTGCTATTAAAATCCTTGGGGTAAAATTGCAATGACTGTCAATTAAAAAATAAACACATCAAACCTCCCATCTGAGCCTAATGCAAATAAAGACAGAATTAACAAAAGACCTTTGAAACAACTGACCTGACCATTTAAAACTATTTTAATAGGCCTTGCTGGCAAAATAATTCTCATTGCGCTCGGAAAAAGCAAATTTATTAAGATGAGTAACTTAATAATCTGCCGCGATGCTTCATTTTTCACGAATTTGCCTGATTTACACAGACAGTTCTTCTAAAAAAAAGATAATGTAATGAAGTAGCCTGACTCATCAATAGTACGTTTCCTAATTTGTGCAATCTGTTAGCAAACATCATTACATGCAGCTGTAAATGTCAGGTACAATATATAACAACAATATTCCTCTCCACTAGCATGACCCTTCGATTTGCTGTCACAGGGTCTGAGCTGTATGCACTGCCTGCTGCTCCTATTCATCTCTCGCCAATTTCCCTCTCATCAGCAATTATTCTAGTCATCCCGGGCCTTCATTTTCTCTTTCATTACAATACTAGTAGCAGCAAGCTGTAGCAATAAGAATTATCACTTATGAGCCACGGCTGCAGAAATAAATTCTGCCGCTAATTTTAAATTGAACATTTTTGAGTCATTTCATCAAAATTATGCTCCATTAGATCACTGCAAATTCCATGGATTATGTCCAATTTCTCCTTCAAAATGGGTCTCAGTATTATTATATTTCCAGCCAGTAAAATAACCTGCATTCACTGCAGTCTCTCTTCTGGTTCCATCAGCAGTTGAAGCAGAGGTGATAAATCACAGCTATATTCCTTTTGAAGTCATTTTTAAATCATTTGATTGTTTCTAATCTTGTATGGTATAAAATATCCACTGTTTGACCAACCCTCAAATTTTATGAATCACAACAGAAATACTGGTTACGCATAAAATAAAAATAGTCAAATTAACAGCCAATGATGAAAATACATTACAAATAAGAGTTTGAAACATTGTGAAGCGGAATTGGAACAAAGCATGCATAGAACAATGAGCTAGTTGGAGGTATTAGTCACAGTATAAAAGTCCTTTGAAGACAAGGGAATAGATAAAGCTGAAATAAGTTAAATCAGAAAGATTATTGTGGGATGTTGTGTTCTTAATAGCTACTGACATGAAAGCAAATCTCTCCATGGTTATGGATTCTTTAAGGTGGGACAGGAAGATGATTCATGTCAAATTAACATTTTGATTTGATTTGATTTATTATTGTCACATGTATTAATATACAATGAAAAGTTTTGTTTCTTGCGCGCTATACAGACAAAACATACTGTACATAGGGAAGAAAAGCAGGGTGCAGAAGATAGTTCTACAGTCATAGCTAGTATGTAGAGAAAGATCAACTTAATGCAAGGTAGGTCCATTCAAAAATCTGATGGCAGCAGGGAAGAAGCTTATGCAGAAGAAGCTTATATTTTTTGTATAGCTGTACAAATTTCTTCTACTCCTTAATGGAATGTAAGTATTGCTGGCAAAGCCAACAGTAATTGGCCATCCCTAATGGCCCTGCACCTTGCTTCCTTTTTGAATACCTGCAGTCCAGGGAGGGATTTTCCAGCCCAGGCTGTCTGCATGGTCTTCTGGTCCCACTGAAGACGAGCTCCTGTGGCAGGTTTCCCTATGGTGGGCCATGTGAGCCACGCAAAACACCGTGGACGTTGAGGGGACTGGAAAATCATGCTGGTGGCCAGTGGCAAGCTGCCTCTGCCACGGGAAAATTGTAGGTGGGGGGAGGGGAAGGTACTTAGTATAACTGATTGCCTGGTTAGGTGGTTTCAGAGGGCAGTTAAGAGTCAACTACATTGCTGTGGGTCTGGAATCATATGCAGCTCAGGTCAGGTAAGGACGCAGATTTACTCCTTAGAAGTACATGAATGATACTGATGGGTTTTACACCAATTCTGTAATTACTTGGGTCACCAATTCTGATAAGTAGCTTTATTCATTTCAGATCTGTTTAATCAACTGAACCTAAATTTCTCAGGTTCAGTGGTCGGAGCAGGGTCATTAATCAAGGTCTCTAGATGACTAGCCCAGTGACATTTCTAACATTCACTGCTCTAGTTCTGGGACCTTCAAGATAAGCTGTTGTTTCAGCCAAGTAATGTCTTAGAACTGAAGCATTCAAGATCGTTTGAAGAGTTAGCAATACTCTTGTGCAATGTATGCCAGTCAAAGCAGAAGGATTGATCAGTAATCCAAAGAGCTATTTTCAACCAAGATATTTTTCCTGCAATATCAAAGTGCAGACAGATAATGCATTCCTATGACATTCCTTTCCATTAATCTGCGGAGGTTAACTGGCTCCATTTTAAATCTCAGATGAGAATGTAGCTTAGTGACTGATAACTGGGAGGCTCAACTATCTTCACCAACCAGGCATGATTAACATGCTGCATGCTGACTTCCTGAGAAAAATGGCCGAGATGCCATCAGGAATTATCCAACCATTAAAACTGGGTGGTCAAATCCACCACTGGAACCTTCCAAAGCACCAGCCTTGCATTTGAATAAGAAAACACTGGTATGGGGAAGTGAGGCTAGAGTGAGCGCTGGAGAAGGGA
Source organism: Carcharhinus amblyrhynchos (assembly GCF_965287045.1). NCBI lineage: Eukaryota > Metazoa > Chordata > Chondrichthyes > Carcharhiniformes > Carcharhinidae > Carcharhinus > Carcharhinus amblyrhynchos. The sequence continues at coordinate 90,764,495 of NC_137326.1, forward strand.
GGCCCAAGGTTTTCCTGTGTGCTGGAGCCAGAAACAAAGGATGGATGACCTACTCTGCTCCTAATTCACACGTTTGTACGACAGAGTGAAATGCCAATTCAGAAACAGCAGAAAAAGATAAAGGAAGGATTGTGCGGCCAATTTCCAATCCCTTCGCCAGGCTAGAATGAGGCAATAGCATGATTAAAATAGCAGCACAGGACTTAACCATCCAATTTCTACTGGTGTCCAGTTTGCTGTCATTTTAGCTGGGGCCTAATAAACCATTTGACACAGTTGGGAAGCCCTTTCAAACTGACCTTCTATGAAAATGAAAGGACCTTGATGCAGTTTTGACATGCCAACAGACTGCAACCATTGATACTGAGTGTTGAGCAGCCTAAAGAGCAAACCTTAAAGGGATCACTTCAGGCCTCAAAATAAGCGGGTGTAAATTAGGTTAGGCAGAACATCAATGGCAACAGCATGTCACAAACATGGAGATGTATGTTTGACAATCGAAACTCAGTCATGAAAATGAAAACACTCAAGCTCATATAAACAAACTAACAAAAGAAAGGATAAACTCAGATCAATTTATGTTAAGTCAGCTCTGGGTAGAAAACATTTGAAAGCTGTAACAGTATGATAGCAGCAAATTTTTTATATTCAAGAGAATCATACCGAGTGAAATTACAAAGTCAAATTGCAAACATGTTAATTACAAAGAAAATCATGGCTCAGGCCGTTAGGGTACTTGATTGAACCCAAGGTACTGTTATGAAGTCAGGCTAGACCCCTTTTTTTGGCATAAATATGAGGATAGGATGCTTCCCAGTATGTTTGATTCTACTGACAAATCAAAACAAGCTCATAATTGTTTACATTTAGCTCAAAAAATGAAGTAGCTTAACTTTTATCAGTTGAACAATACTTAAATGAAAGGAAACAATTCTAAATTCAAACATCACTATTTCAGATCCAATTAGGCAATATTTTTCCCTATAGACTTAAATCTCACTTTAAATATAGCTAGCAATCACAGATATGCTTGCTCTGACTTGAGTAACAGCCGTGAAAATTCCAGAGAGACTTTCAGAGAGAGCGAGAGAGTGCGAGAGTGAGCATCTTGTAGGCTTCTATCTTTTAACGACCCCCTCCAGTAACTGAACAGAAAGCTGCCTTTCTGTACTGTAAACCTAGCTCCCCCCATTATCTACATTACCCTGTATACCTAACTCACCTTCCATTATAATAAAAAACCCCACAGGTCTTCTCTAGTTATAAACGAAAATCAACTAGCTTTATTCTAAGTGAACACCACAGAGCTAAAAATGAGTAATCCTGCTTTCCAGCATCTGCTAAATTCCCCCCAGACTTACCAACTGTTCTGAGAAAAAAATACCGAACTTTAAACACTCTACAGAAACATTAAGTACACCAATAGTATCATTACAATGTTCAACACCATATAGCTTCCTGTAACGGTAATAAATCACTTCAGATAATGAGAATATTTCTACACCATTGTGATCTTTCATTTTATTGTTTAAGGTGAGATTTTTAATCCTGGCGTAAAATCTGCTCTGCAAGTGGATGGCCTGTCCAGGATTAGGAGTGGGAGACCAATGATCAGGTCACCTCGATAACACACCAGTGGTCAAAATCATCTCAGTGCAACAAGGACCAAATCTGAAATAGAATATGATTCTAAACAAAACCTCAATAAGACAATAGACTTCAATTATTGCAGTAAAACCATTCACTAGACTTGCGAAATACAACATGATTAAAAAACTCTTCAGGTATTTTCCTGTTGTGCTAAAACTCATTGATCCTGAATGCAATTGATCCACTGAAACAGTCACATAATTCCACCTCCACAACATTGTCCAGCTTCACCCAATTCAACTCCAGTTCCATTGAAATCCTTATCTTTGGTTTTGTTTCTTCAAGATTTAATTGCTGAAAAGATCTCCTGACTGGCCTTCCAAGTTTGATCTTATGATCTTCAGCTTCTGTCATGTGCATTCTGTTCCAGGTAAATTTATATCTGTTATCACCCAGCTTCTTCAGTTCCTTGTCTCCCAATTCACCACACTCACAATTGTTGTTCTAATTTATAGATTATTCTGTTGTTTTGCACCGCCTTATCTTTTCCTCCAGAAAGCTGGTTAGCAGATAGGAAGCAAAGAGTTGTAATTTTGGGTATTTTTCTGGTTGAGAGTCAGTGACTAGTGGGGTTCTGCACAGATCTCTGCTAGGACCCTAACTGTTCACATTATACATTAATGATTTGGAAGAGGGAACTGAATGTAATATCTCCAAATTTGCAGATGATACAAAGTTGGGTGGGAAGGTTAGCTGTGAGGAGGATGCAGAGGTGCTTCAGCATGATTTGGACAAGCTGAGTATGTGAGCATATTCCTGGCAGATGTACTATAATGCAGATAAATGTGAGGTTATCTACTTGTTGGCAATAATAGGAATTCAGATTATTACTTGAATGGGTATAAGTTGAGGAGGTGGATACTCAGCAAGACCTTGGTGTCCTCATGCTTCAGTTGCAGGGCAGCATGGTGGCACAGTGGTTAGCACTGCTGCCTCTCAACTCCAGGGACCAGGATTCAATTTCTGGCTTGGGTCACTGTCTGTATAGAGTTTGCATATTCTCCCTGCTTCTGCATGGGTTTCCTCTGGATGCTACGGTTTCCTCCCACACTCCAAAGATGTACGGGTTAGGTTGATTGGGCAGGTTAAATTGCCCCTTAGTGTCCTGGATGTGTAGGTTAGAGGGATTAGCAGAGTAAATGTGTAGGGTTGTGGGCATAGGTCCTGGGTTGGATTGTTGTCGGTGCAGACTCGATGGGCCAAATGGATGCTTTCTGCACTGTACCGTTTCTAAGATTCTATGAAAGTAGGTGCATAGGTATAGCGGCAATAACGAAGGCAAATATGTTATATGATATGTTAACCTTCACTGCAAGAGGATTTGAGTGTAGGTATAAGGATACTTTGCTACAATTGTATAGGGCACTGGTGAGGCCACACCGAGAGTATTGTGTGCAGTTTTGGTCTCCCTCACCAGAATTTTACTAACTCGACGGGTACAGAATTGGAGTGGGCAATGGGCTAACAATGGAAATGTCCATTGAAGTTGGGCAGGAATTTACAGTCTCACTTGAGCAAGGCCGTATAATCCCACCCTTTATCTGAGGAAGGATGTCCTTGTTATAGAGGGAGTACAGCGAAGTTTTACCAGGCTGATTCCTGGGGTGGCAGGTCTGTCATATCAGGAGAGATTAAGTGGGTTAGGATTATATTCATTGGAGTTTAGAAGAGTGAGAGGGGATATCATTGAAACTTTTAAAATTCTAAAAGGGCTAGACCGGGTAGATTCAGAAAGAATGCTCCAATGGCGGGGAGTCCAGAACTACAGGTCATTGTTTGAGCATAAGGGATGAACCTTTTAGAACTGAGGTGAGGAGAAATTGCTTCACTCAGAGGGTGGTGAATTGTTGGAATTCACTGGCATAGAAAGTAGTTGAGGCCAAAACGTTATGTGATTTTACAAGGAAATTAGATATAGCTCTTGGGGCAAAAGGGATCAAGGGATATGAGGGGAAGGGGGGATCAGGATATTGAATTTGATGATCAGCCATGATCAAAATGAATGGCGGTGCAGGCTCGAAGGACCGAGTGGTCTACTCCTGCTTCTAGTTTCTATGCAACCCTACACTACCCTTCCTCTTGCCCCACCATTCTCCAAATTGGGAGCCAACAAGATCCTACTCAGGACTTAGCTTCCTTGACCTTTCTAGTTACCTTCCAATTTACAAGAGTAAATCATTTGACTGGACTTTCCCTCATCTCTTCGCCCCCATTGCTCGTTCGGCCTGTTTTTTCAAATTTGGAATTCCTTATGATTTTTTGTTAGTTTAAAACCACTATACAAATGCAAGTTGAAGGCTACAATATAGGAAGCAAACCAAAAACAGTTGACAGCAAATACAATTCTATTAATGCTTAACTAGCACTATCGTAACTTGCATTCTTTCTGTCTTTTTGCATACTCAATGTTGGACTTGGTGCAACATTGTTAATGATATTACAGCAAATGATCATTGATTTCTGATTCATGAGAATTTAAAAGACTGCAATAAATAGTCTAAACTCTTTAATGCTGATTATTTCTCAAGCAGGATTGACGACATGGACACATTGACCAGTTATTAATCCAAGATCTTTGAACTCTCACTGTATAATTACAGCTGGCAGGAGTCTGTTACTCAATAAAGCAATGGGGCTTAGTGGATTTTTAAAAAAATTCACAGCATGCAGAAATGAAATAAAAAGGTACCCCACAGCTGTTAAGAGATCTATATCTAAATAGTTTAAACATGATCATGTTCATGTGCCAGGAGAGGATCTCATCTACCAACAAAATAGACTCATTTAGCTGTAATCTCTGTTTATGGCTACAGCACTTTAAGACCATGGGAGTTCTTTGGAATGTGTTAAAGACTCACACAAAAGTATCTAATCTCTTACTATTATCAGGTTTGTTTGAATGTTGTGCTTCCTGGTCTTATTCTTATGTATTTCTGCAAACATACTGCAATGCAGTGGCAAAAAATAAAGATGGTAAAGACACCTGGATCCATTTTGACTTAAATTTGTAAAGATAATTATTGATGGTTATTGAAGCCAATAACCAATGCTTTCAATGAAGAACTTAAATAGACCAGCTCATTGATATGGATTAACTCCAAAGAAAATCTGACGGCATTTGAGCAAGTGGAAGGGAATCTTCATTAATGAAGTCAACCCTGAATTAACGTCGGTTTTTCTAGGTTAACCACCATTGTGGAATTGCTACAGTTAGTACGCCGAGATGTATGGCAAAGACAGGAATGACTGTAGCACCTATCAAGATTTGCGGGAATAAGAATCAAGGGAACAAGATATCCATAATTATAGAAATCGTACATTTTCTTAGCCTATAATTGTTGCTGCATTTGGATGTTGCAAAACATCAGGAAAAATCCGAACATTTTAATTTTTTAAAAGCCCTGGCAGAAAAATATTGGTGACTGAAATGAAACAGAACACCATCTTCAGCACTCACTCAAGCAAAGCATGAGAGTCCAAAGGAATATGAATTTTCTTTCAGACCCAACATCTGTTACTTGTACTTCACAGCTCCCTCTATGACACTTATAAGGTTCAGCCCCAAAAGATAACTGAACAAAGTCACAACTTTTCATGACTCATTGATCGAAATTCACTCTCCCCAAATCACAAATGCCACTGATCTATTTGGGCAAATTGGTCTAATTGATTTTAATGAAAGAATTTTGCAAATCCTTGTAGTTTCACAGTCCATGTAGATAATAGCAATAACACCAGTGAATTCGTATGTTAATCAGCAGCATAGACAATCTAAACATACATGAAGGAGATCTTGGAGACATATAAAGAGTTGATGTTTGGGTTCAAGCAAAGTGCTTGTGCATCTGTATATACTTATTCTATTAGTCATTCTATTTATTTCACTCCAGATATACAGTAAATAATAGCCTGAATTTTAGGCCTCCCATCTTTGAGTTTTTAGGTTGGGGGATGGCACATGAAATTGATTCCCTTTATTCCTGCCTACCCTGACTACACAGTGATTTTACAATGAGGAGGGGAAGATGAGAAACCCACCCTTACCCCAACTGAGACATTGCAAATCCTTGTAGTTTCATGGTCCATGTAGATAATAGCAATACAGTAAAGTTGTATGTTATTCAGCAGTAATGGCCAATTAAATGCCGTTTCCACCCAGCCTCAATTTTTATGCTGACAGAAACCATAATTATAGGTCAGTTTAGCCACAGGCATAAATTCTACAATGGCTGCTAAATTTCACAAGAGGCTAAAAGGGATTTACACTGGCAAAATTTCAGTTCATGATCTTGCCAGTCTCCCTCCAATGACACAATCATGTTCTTGCCCAAAAAGTGCATGAGCCTGTTTAGCATATACTGGCGTACATTATCACCTCATTAGTGGATTTGACACCACTACTTCTGCCCTCAATGTACCTTCCCAGCCAGACTGTGAGATGGCATGCCAGCGCGAATCAATAATGCTTTTCAAAAAACCTGTCAGTTTTCAGTCTGAATCTGACACTGACGAACTTTGGCATGATTTCACCCATTGAAATTCTGTAGGGAAAGGCTGGAAAGTTAGATCTCAGGTGGGAAGTGGGGCGGGTAAGGGGGTGCCTCCATCAGAAGCCTCTTTCTCATTCGGGTGTCCATCCCTAAAGGTCCGGTGTCCAGGAGCTGAGCCCTTTCCATCCAAAAAACTCAGGCCAATGTTCCATTCTAACTGCGACACTCAATCTCTGCAGGCAGATTTTCTGAATGTCATTCACGCGTGCACAATAATGCACAAAACTCCAATGGATGAACTTGTTGAAATTCTGCCACTGATGTCCACTCATCACACTATCCATCTATCATTAGGATATATCAGATTGTTCAGGCATGTTGGTGTCTTCTTACAGCTCTTGCTGTAAGACCAGATTATTAAATTACAGCTTTTGCTACTGAACAGAGTGACCAAAAGCAAAAACCTCTGAAATGTTGCCAATGATATATGTCTTATATTGTCTTAATGATGCTGAGCATTTTGTATTAAGAGGAATGGACCATGTAGCAAAAACAAAAATGCAAAAATAACGTTACACTATGGCCAATCCAATTTACTGTGCATTACTGCACCAAGAAAAAAGTTCAAATGGCCCTACTGAATTTGAGTTTCCCACACGTGGGAGTCACGTTCTGCTCTTGTTTCTGCACACCCGCCCCCTCTCCCCTGTGAAAATGGTTTTGGGAGCGTTATGGAGATAGGATGTCCACATTGGGAAACTACCCATAATGTGGATAGAGGGGTCTCCATAACTCCAATGGACATTAGAAGTGAAATGACTTATCAACAATAAGAAAATGGAATAGTAGCGCAATCAGTCAGAAAATAGTCCTTCATCTTTGGCACTGGTTTTGAATAACCTGTGAAGTTTAAGTTTAAAGCACAGTGGAATAGCATGCAGGGAACAATGCTGTGCATCTAATTTGTACAGTATATGACCTGGGAACATTTGATGCTGACACTGGGTTCAAAACGCAGAGATTAATTCTGTAGCACTGACATCCATCACCTTAATGAAGAGAAGACGTGCCAAAAATGTATCCCAGTACCAATTCACATATGGGTAATTTGCTAAGAATAGGAGTTGTTTTAAGTCAATCACATTAAGCAGGCAATTTTAAATTCACTGTACACCATTCCTGATTTTCCTCTTAATGGACCACAGGTCAATCTTTGAAATAAGTAGTGTCACCCATATGCAGGGGAGGAAATAATCCTTTAGCATATGAATTTTTAAATTTACATCACTCGCCCTCGTTATACGAGCTACAGTCACAAAGTTATGTTTTGTTTCAGAAATGTTGCTGCTCTTAAAAAAAATCAATTACAGAGCTGATTTTGTGATTTCACCCAATGTCCAGAAGCCCCAAACTGCAAGATTTCCAATAGTCTATTGTCTGACTCAACCCAACACTGATCCATTAGCGTACTGCATATTAGAAACCTGAAATACTCTGCTGGCAGAATGCACTTTGGAGCTTCCCAACTCCATAGGAAATCGTGTAGATTGACTTATATGTATACAGGGGGGAAGATGCTCAACCTGTCGTAGCCTGCCTTGTGTGCTTATCATCCCTGCCCACTGAATCCTCCACCATCTCCCCCTCATCCATCACTGAATCTGCCAGCGAGGCCTTGGGAGAATTCCACCCATTGGGTGCAATGAAAAATGGGCTGCAGATTCGTTACTGTCAAACATCAACACAATTAAAGAATGCCTCAAAACATCCTATAAAAAAACACGATGAGTAAAGAACACAGATAATTAGCTTAATTTCCGTTATCTATAAAAGGAAGTATTTGCAATTCAAATAAGATCAGTAATCTGAACTAAGAACGGATTGTTGTGTAAATATTAAACAGCAACTGCAAATGCCAATGAGTTTCACTCGTGGCAGACGTAATTAATTAAACTATAGCATGCGTCATCTGACAGGGATGAGTAAACTGCCAAAGCTCTGAATACTCCGTGCACTCTAGTTCAAATAAACTGTGCTCACTGAATTTAAAATTAGAACCAGCTATTTTTTAAAAAAATCCATTTGCATTAGTTCTACCACGTTGAGGCTGGTATTTATAAGAAGTCCCTTCTAATCCTTAGCCTAGAAAGACAATAAAAGCCTAAAACGTCAATCCTATCCCTATTCCCATTTTCTTCACATCTCAGGAAATCTCCCTTGCCCATTGTTCTCCAAAGATATTTTTGTTAAAGATGCTTCGGGGGTTTCAACTATGACAGTTCTGCAGAATTCTCACTTTAATTCTCAGGATTTTTAGACAGATGCCAGATTTACAGTGACTCATAATTTTCATTGCAAAACTTTAGGCTCCCTTTGTTGGGTTCAGGCTTTTCCCCTCCTTCTTGTCTAATCCCATCAATGTCAAGGCTGCCTGCTGCAAATTTACAGGCTTCTCACACTGAATCCAGGCCTCCTAATCCCGGGATCTCTGGCAAATACTTGCAGCAACTTCTACCAGATGGACTTTCCTTGCATTCTTACTTGAAGCTTCCATAACAAATATTCCCATGTTTTACATGGATGCCACATGCTCCGTGTCCTATTTGATTTTGGTGAGATCCTATTAGCTTGGCTTACAAAATCAAATTACATTTGCATACATTTGGTTTCTTCTTTTGAACAAAATTAAAACAAAACCTTCCTACCACCTCCACTCTAATCCCAAACCAACCCCTCTCAGACACAATTTAATTTCTGACATATCCACAAAATTCAATTCTCTGCTTTCATGTTGTGGGAACATTTGAACCTGACAAGTGTGGTTGGCAACTTATTTCTTTTATTGGGTTCAAACAAGTTTTGACACACCAATGTCAATGGATGTACAAAGAAATACATATAATTGTCACATTTGTTTTTCTCTAAGTAGAGACATAGGACAGGATTTTGCAGTCACACTCACCCCAAGATTGGAAAATCCTGCCTGAGGTCAACAGACATTTGCATTCCTGTGGTGGGTGGTGCAGGAAATTTCTGCCTGCAATCTTGGCTGATCCTTTCCACCTGGACTGTTTCAAATATTGTGAAGGATAGCTCACAATTTTTATATATCTTTAGTCACATGCCATCTAGATGATTCATTATATCCTGATCAAAATGAGGTTGTTCCTACAGAACACCAGTGACAGCTTCTTTGCCATCTTGGCATGCAGCTAATCATCTTGGCCTCACACTATCTTAGGTCTAAAACACACACAGGTAACACATTCTGCTTCCAGAAGACAAAGAGCAATGTCAGATAAATGGTACCCTAACATATTTGGCCCATTTTCATCATCGCGTTGCACCTGTTTTTGGGCGTAAAAACTTGGTAAAGTCGGGCGTGAGGTGAGTAGCACGATCTACACCCGCCTCCGTGCCAGTTCTCCCTTTACCAAGGCCTGAAAATGGCTGCCATCGGGACATGCCCGGAATGGGCATGATGGCCATTTAAATGTATTTGCATGCATTTAAATTGACTTAATGGGCTGCACACCCAACCTTACCGGCACTTCCCCCTTCAGCAATGTGTTCACCCATCCAGAATCAGCGTGAAACAGACATGTTCTACGAAAGTCCAATTCGGGTGTTCCAGCTAGTGAGGAGGTAGGTGCCTAGCGTCCGATGGCTCTCTGCTTCAGGTTGGTTGGCAGGGGGTGGGGGTGGTGGTCCGCTGCCACTCTGCCTGAGTTCAGTGAGGGGAAAGGGGGTCCGCTGCCACTCTGCCTGAGATTGGGGGAGGGCTGTCCGCTGTCAATCTGCCTGTGATTGGTGGGGGGCAGGGGGAAGGGGGCCGCGATCAGTTTGGGTGGCGGGTGAGGGGAAGGGTAAGGGGTTCAGTCATGTTGTGGGGGTGTGGCAATGTCTGTGAGGGCCTGGGGGAGGCAGGGGAATCACATTCTATCATTTTGTTTCTGCGCATGCCGGTCGGAACTGCAGGAGTTCAGGCGCGTTAGGCGCTCAAAATTTCGGGCACCTGAGCATGGGTCTAAAAGTCGGATCTGAAACACTCGCACTTAGAATTAAAATGGTAAAATAGGGCCTACTGAGCCTTAAAACATTCTCAGAATGAACAACTTTAGCCTTTTCTTTATTTCCAACTACTGTACAAATACACAAACCATTTTTAAGTAAAAATAAAGCAAACACCTTAATCACGAGATGTAACAAAATCTGGTACATATATGCATACAAGAACATGTCATTTATAAAGAAGGAGAATTTGCAAAGCATTATTTATTAGCATATTAGTATTTCCTTAAATAGTATGTATACTTGAATCGCAAAATTATTACAAATATGAAGTTTTAAAATTTAAAGAGACCTAAATCAATTGTTTGATTTCATAGTTTACTGATTTCACATTGGTGACTGCATGACTACAACATTTGTGCATTATGCTCAGACAAAATGGGATTTTGAATAGTCTGCATTCACTCTCGAAATGCACATTATCAAATAAATTGAATGAATGAATAATTCTCTGAACCTTTTCCAATTGTTATTGCCAGACTATTCAATGAATAGCAATTAATCTTTGTGCCTGAAACAGAAACAAACCAACTCCTCCCATCATACACGCTCTCGGTCCCTACTGATTGCATGTCTACTTTACTCAATTGATGACTATTGCACCGAGGATATTTTTTTAAATAGTGTTCACTTAATCATATGGTTTTAAACCTATTCATCAAGATGCAAAATGCATAACCATTCGCTGTTTATTTCTTTAAACCTATCAATTACTGACCTAGAAGCACATTTCAGTGTAATAAATGCAGTCAGATAACCCCAAATCTAAACTTAATGTGCAAACATAGAGAAATATCATTATGCACCTTATTATGTTTGGTTCTACACTCAAATTAGCTTTTTAGGACGGAATAGTCTAACGTGCTCCCTTATGTCGATGTACTAGTTAAGACATCTGTTAGCATGTTATTCGCTATGGCCCAATGCAAGCCTATCTTCAAATATTTGTATAGATGAACACCTTGCGAGATTGGCTTCATCAGCACTCTTGTGAACAGGGCCTGAGCCATTTGCCCAACTTGCAAGCGTGATGCAAAATTGGAGCTGATCAACATTATCCTGCGAGGCAATGACTATCCTGATCAAGTCATTGTTCCCTGTGTATTTCAGAAATTTGCAAATGGGTCAAAGACCATCAATATCGGACCCGAGAAGTGCCCAGTCAACCCCGAATAATCCTGGAACAGCAAAGCATCTCAAAAAAGTTGAACAGCAGGTTAAGCAAGCCATTCCACCCACAATTACAAAATGGGCCCCAAGTCCACCGTAATTGGCTGCCCTGCTCTGTTCCCAGTCCATCCCTGTGATATCTCCCTCTGGGCAGAAATACATCAGGGAACCATGCTGATGTGGCTCCCCCATATTTTCATGGCAAGCCTGCCTCCAACATTTTCCCCCACTGGTCTAGAAAAATTCAGCCCTCAACATCATCATCAAGCACTCCAGGTCACATATCATGGTTAGGTACTCAGTAAAACTCCCCAGATTCCGATTCATGTGCTGACTTGGAACAATACAGTGTTACTGTGAAACATTCAATTCCTCTCCTATCTGGCAGCCTGTTAGACAGAGTTTTGTGGTATGGACGCCCAGAAAAGACCCAATTCAGAATGCCTAAATTCAATTAATATGAAAATTGCTAATAAAAGATAGTATATTGACACAGACCTTTGGTCAGCAATGAATGGACAGCACTCAATAAGCTTGAAGAGAGCTGCCTACAAAAGTCTAGCGAGCTTCGTCATGTCAATCCCTCCCATTATAACATCGATTTTACACTGGCACTAAATATATTAGACTGCTGGTGTCTAGAATCAGTTTCCTATTAGTCAGAAATATAAACCCACTGAACCAAAATTTGCTTTAAGGATCAAGGTGAAGCTAACTTCATTCTTTGTAGCGTAAGTCAGACAGCAACCTCTGGTATCCACACGTGCTCAGCTAAGCTGCTGTCAAACAAAGCTCGCTCTTCCATGGCCTGCACCCAATGGACTTGAACTGAAATCAATGGAGTAGCATGAAATTGTCTTACCAACACATTATTACACACTATGTACACCAAGGAATATTAGGGCTGATGCATTCAGAAGTAGATAAATCTTGGATGATGTGGTAATTATCGCCAAATAACAAATCTGGCTCTGAAAATTTCATCCCAACAAAATTTAATTGGCGTTGTTTTTACTCTTTTCTCTCGGTCTCTCTCTCTTAATCCCATCTTTCTTTGCCAGTCTTTAATTTGCTTCCTGTACATGGTTTTAAACTAGTTTATGCATCTTGTTTTAGAATTTGTTAGAGGTATCTAATGTAGGGGCAATTCAACTCAGTTGGCTCAATGGCTGGCTCAAAATAATGGTAACAGTGTAGGTTCGATTTCTGCTCCACATCGGGGGAACCAAACGGAGATTGGATGACCACTTTGTGCAAAACTTCCATTCAGTCCAAAAGCATGAACACTAGTTTTCGGCAGTCTATCACTTTTAAGTCTCCACCTTGCTCTCGTGCTGACGTCTCTGTCCTCGGCCTGCTGTATGTTATAGTGGAGCTCAGTTAAGGCTTTGGGAATACCATCTCATCTTTTAACAAGGCATTTTACAACCTTCCAGATTCAGCACTGAGTTTAACAATTTCAGATTTAAAATTCTGTTCCCCTTTTCATTTCCTTTTCTTTTCATCTTTCAGTTTTTTCTCTTATTTTCGCTTTCAGACACTAGCACACTTGCTTCAGGTGTATTTTTTGTTTGCTTTCTTGCCCCATCACCATTCCTTTGGCCCTGAAAGACTAACTCTTCTGTCATTCAATCTCTCCCGTTCCCCATGCTATCTCAAAACTTCCTCTAGTCCCTCTCCCACCCACCCCTTGCTCAAAACCTTTGACATCTCTATTTTCTTCACAGTTCTCATAAGGGACCATCAACCTGAACCACTAACTCCGATTCTCCCTCACAGCTGTTGCCTGACCTGCTGAGTATTTCCAGCATTTTCTGTTTTTATGTCAAATTTTCAGCATCCATATAATTCTGCTTCTGAGGACTGCAGCATTTTGTAACTGTATAGAACAAATATTTTTCACTCAAAGCTGCAGCACAACCAAAGATTTGCATGTTAGGTTGATTGGCCATGCTAAATTGTCCCTTAGTATCAGGGGGATTAATGGGGTATATATATGCGGTTACAGGATTAGGGCCTGGGTGGGATTGTCGTCGTTGCAGGCTCGATGGGCTGAATGGCCTCCTTCTGCACCGTAGGGATTCTACGATTCTGTGACAACATCCTGCATTCGTTCAAAAGTCTACACTGAAGAATCTCTACATGCAATAATTTCTGTTCATTGAACTGCCTCACAGATAAGTTTTTTTGGGAGGCTATTATGTGAAAACAGATTTTTTAATGCAGGTTTAACTAATCCCTCATGCATCAGGAATACAGAAGGATGCATTAGAATTTCAGGAGACTCAGGGCAATCTGTCAGAAATTCTGTCGGCCATACTACACTTTTAGCAGAAATAATTTTATAGATTTCTATTCTATGAACTGATAAACTACTCCTGGATTTGCCTCAATTTCAATGACTGATACAGAAATAAAATAATCTGCAGGTGAGATAACTTTTATTCCCATTATTCTCTGCTGAAGCTTTTTATACACGACATAAACTAAATTAATTCTGCATAATTGTTGAAAATACCAAGAAATAGTTTAGTAAACTCAAATGATCAACTGAAGAATGCCAAACAAAACTCATGCCTAATAAAATTCAAATCCAACTAACCTACATATAATCTCTTGCCAACCTCTATTGAGAATACATTGAAACTGGCCCATTGAACAAGTTAATGGAACATCTAGCACTTCAGTAATCTTTCCCATCAACATTTGCCCCTGAAATAAGCAACATAAATAAACCAAAACAAAAAATGCACACATAGTAACAACTGCCTGCAAGTACCATCCAGATAGTGAATTGTAAAGAATTGCAAAATTGCATATGAATGGAGTTGATAATCAGCATGATTTAAAAATGCTGACATTGTTTGGTTTAGACAAATGGAGATAACTTGCCATCTGGATTCAACAGCCACCTGCGAAAAGAAATTTCTGATACCAAATTCACACTGCTTTAGTGACAATCCAAGTGGCTAGAAAATAGACAAAATTAAACACAAGTATAACAAAAGTGTTCATAAAATATTTCTTCTAAAAGGTGACATTTGTGAAAACTACCATAGGATTCAAAATTCTACACTTTGTAAAAAAAATTAACAAGCTATACAAATTGTTGTGTATATACAATTATGCATTTCATTACAGGAAATATAAACAGCTTGTTATATTAATACACCATTCTGCAGACATAAAATGAGAACCATACTCTATTATCTTTATAGGGAACTGTCAGCAGCAGAGACAGTGACTGAGAGTTTTGAATTTTTCCACTAGATAGATTCAAAGGGAACTGTCAGGTACCCTAATGATGTTACTGCTTTGAAAAATTATATTTGCAAGTGAAACAAAAATAGCTTGTAAAGCAGTTATTATGACAAAGTGAATTAAAAGCCACCTGTGCACAGTTTAACTTCCTATTAGTAAGGAATCACTTGTTAAAACTTACTGCATCTGAATGTTTTTCAGGGGTGTTCTCCCACAAGGGTGACTGCCGCTCTGAGCTATCCATGGTGCTGAATGAAGCTCTCCACACAAACATCATTGCATTTCAACAGTACAGCATGCAATTCTTCTGCATCAACATGGTCTGCGTTACAGTGTGGTGATCTATAGCACATAGAGCTGCATTGATGTGGTGCAAACATGACTGTAAAGGTTTCATGCTAGGAGAAAGGCAGCAATGCACCCATTACCATCAGGCAGCAGTCAATAGTCTCAAGGGGCCCCAAAATTAATTTTAATACAGGCAAACAGGAAACCAAACAAAAGCTGCAGCAATAGCTAAAAAGACTGCGACTCTCGCTCACAATTTTCACCTGATTTTTTTCCCCACAGAAACTGTCATCCACGGTTCAAAATGAGTGATGGAATACAAGCTCTGACTATAAATCTGGATTGTTCAAGTGATGCCAAGGGCCTCCTATAATGCAATACTAATGAATTTTTAATCTAGTCTAAGCACCACCTTCCAGCAGGTTTCTTATAAGAGGCACACTGAGAGAGAACAATCATTTTTGTATAGATTAACTACTTCATGCTCCAAGATCAGTACACATACACACACATACAAACAACCAGTTGACAAGATAGCAAAACCTTGTCAGATTCATTGTGCTTTGAATCAACACTGCTGAATGCAGGCATTTGACAACCTGCACAGACTTATCTCTCTGGTGCTGGCTGGCTTACAGAACCATGGGATGTTGAGACTCATCATGCAGATAAATACTGGAGGGTCTGCTTATTCCTAGTTTACACTCGATGACATTTTGCACATCGCAGTTTTTATCTCTTGTAAATCAATAGCCTGGAGACCTTGTGCTATTCATTCTGCTGCTTTTCATTTAGCAATCTTGTGTTTGCGCAGCTAGTTGACTAAAGTAAATATTATTCATTGATATGTTGGTCATAATGGAATCTGTACAGTCTTGGAACTATTCAGCAATTAACAATTATTTCCAGGTGGTTTCAAAAGATGGAACCTAGTCAAATCTGAAATAAAAGAAACCTGGCAGAAAATAACTATTCTTATATTCAGGCTGATATATAACAGGAATGACTGCTATATGATTTCCTAGTCAGGCACAGATTTGAAACAAATAACATTTTTTCAAAATGGTAGAATTTGCCTTGCAGCTGTGAGAATCTTCATTAGTTGGGTTCTGGTGAGGTGTTTAAACACAAAAGATTAGTTTATATAGCTTTCCTACAGGCGCTGACTTGCCTTCTGTGTATTTTCATAAGTGTATTTGAAAATGCAACCATGCGTGGATATCACCTTCCACCTTCACTGAAGTAAAGCTCATCCAAAACTCTGCTACTTGTACCATAATTCGTGTTCATGCATTATTCCTGCACTTGAAAAACTGCATGGGCTCCCAGTCCAGTAAAGCCTCGATTTAAAAATTCTCAGCATTGATCTTAAATCCCACCTTGGTTTTGTCAGCTCCATCTCGGTAACGCCCTCCAGCCCTACAATCCCCAAATTTCAGTCTTCCTCTAATTCTAACATCTTTTGCATATCTTTTCATTTCTCCACCATTGGCAGCCAAAAATTTAGCTGCCTAGATGTTTAGTTTTGGAACTCCTTCCCTCAACCTCTCCAGATAGATACATTTTTGAACAGTAAAGGGTGAGTGGGCACGTAAGTGGAGCTGAGTCCACAAAAAGATCAGCCATGATCTTATTGAATGGTGGAGGAGACTCAAGGGGCCAGATGGCCTACTCCTGCTCCTAGTTCTTACGTTCTTATGTCTCTTTTTCAGATGTGCATTAAAGATTTTGGTCAATTGCCTTCATAACTGTAATAAGAATAAACCCAGTTGATAATATAGGCATCAAGCTAGGACACAACAAAGGCACACCCTACCCTGTCAACCCTGCAATGTCTTCCTCACTGACATCTGGAGACCTGTACCACAATTGGGACAGCTGTGTGCCAGGCTGATCAAGCAATATCTGACATTTGACAGACTCATAGAACCATATCTGAAACTAATGTCTTCATCACTATCCCAGTGTGGTCAGCAGAACATTTTTAGACTGACAGCAGTACCTCACTATTGGAAAATACCACTCGCGTCACTATTGCATAGCAACAGCTTGATGAACCTGTTGTTTAAATTTTTGAGGTAATTTGAGGTAGACCTGGCACTTTTCAGGTTCAAACGTGGCAGCCTTTTGCCCACTTGCAAGTTTGTAACACAGCGAACAATGATCTGATCAGGATCACCATTCTCCTGCAGGATAGGATTGTATGTGCTGCATACCATACAATGGAGCAATGTTGTGCCAGTGCGATGCCAGGTATATAGGCCATACATCCCAATGATTAGTGGATTGAATCAAACAACATCTTCCTCTGGTTGCTTATAATAGAGTCATAGAATCCCCGCAGTGCAGAAGGAGATCATTCCACCCATCAATTCTGCACTGATCACAATCCCACCCAGGCCCTATACCCATAACCCCACATATTTACCCCACTGATCCTCTAACCTACACTCCTGGGACACTAAGTGCCAATATAGCATGGCCAATCAACCTAACCCACATATCTTTGGACTGTGGGAATAAACCGGAGCACCTAGAGGAAACCCACGCAGACACAGGGAGAACGTGCAAACTCCACATTCATGTCACTGGTTGCACAGTGGTTAGCACCACTAGCTCATTGCGCCAGGGACCCAGATTCGATTCCCAGCTTGGTTCACTGTCTGGGTGGAGTTTGCACATTCTCCCCGTGTCTGCGTGGGTTTCCTTTGGGTGCTCCAGTCCCTCCCACAGTCCAAAGATGTGCAGATTAGGTGGATTGGCCATGCTAAATTAACCCTTAATGTCAGGGGGACTAGCTGGGTAAATCCATGGGGTTATGGGGATAAAGCCTGGGTGGGATTGTGGTCAGTGCAGACTCGATGGGATGAATGGCCTCCTTCTGTACTGTAGGATTCTATGATCCTATGATAATAGGCAGATTACAGAATGTACTCAACCAGCTCACATTATTAAGCCCAAAACAAAATATCTACTGCTTGATGTGATTCAGTAAGCAGACAGTACTTGCTAAACAATCCTGAGTGCGCTGATAGCCATTTGAAGAAACATTTAATCAGTCAAGCTTGTATCATGGCTTATTTATGCTTGCTAGAAGTGACATATTTATATGCACAGACCTGTTCTCTGCAAACAAAAAGAATATGTTCAAACCTTGCACCTCTTTTGAATTAGCTGGAGGAATGGAGTGCCGATGGTGCCCCATTGTTTTCTCCATGGAAAAACGTGCCAACCAGCCAGTACTTCTTTCTCCTGTGGTGTAATTGCTCAGATTGTTTGAAATTTAATGTTCTTCCATTTGTCCTGAGGGGTGCAAGACTTCAGCAACATGTCTGTCTTTTCAGCAATATTCAAAAATGTCACTGATCCCTGAATGTCTTCCCAGTATCATTGTCAAAGCACCCAACCAGCTCAAATTGCAGCAGTTCAAGGAGGAGGGCGACACCAACTTCTCAGGGATATTTAGATGGGAAATAAACGCTGGCCTTTCCAGTGATGTTCTCTAAATAAGTAATTAAATCTATAGATTTTGTGTAACAATGCTTTTATGAAGATATTTTCCTTTGTTAAAAGTGGAAAATAAATGCAAGTTGCTTGTGATAAGTAAAACCTATATTATTATGGGCCACAACATGGAAATTCTGGTGGCACTATTTTGGAACATGGACTGCAACAGTACAAAGCTCCTTCCATTGCTTTGGCTTCTCTACTATCTCACTTCAGGTCTTGGGAACTGGACAATTTAATTACTGGAGCTGGCACCAATGCAGTGAGGGTTACAGGGATGAGGAAGCTATCCAATAAAACTTGGTCACTCTGAAAGAAAGGACTGCAAATTATTGTTGCTCCTCTAACTATCCCTTACTGGGTCAAATTCATTCTCTGATTACTATTTAGCAGGGTCCACAGGCAGACCAATACATTGGTTCTTCTGAATCAATTGGCTACGTATTTCATAGGATTCTCGGAGTACCCTGGGAAAATTGCCAGTTGCATCTCCAAAATGAAGGCAGGGTTCAAGCTGAGTGGAGTGCAGGGAGAATAGATAACAGATTCCCCTGCTCCAAATATACCCATGCAGAGGAATGGGGTAGAAGTCTGGCAAAGTGAGGTTCCACACTAGCTTTTGGAGCCTTTGACAATCTGACCCCAAGAATTTGCAGATTTTATAGGGCGACAGATTTATAAGACATATGGACATACGAGAAAGAGGATTTGCTGGCTAAACGATGCCTTTAAATCACCACCCTCAATCAGCAACTCTGTAACCACTCTCCTGATATGTTAAATTGTAAGTATTAGCTCTTTCTGCTTCTTCTGTCTAGGGCAAGAAGCACTGACAGCAAGCAGCTAATAGGCTCGCAAATGTAAAGCACATATCAAAATGCAAACCAAACAAAAAAGGAGTTAAGAGGATTATCTGAAAGGCCAACGGAAATGCATCTCTAATTAACAGATAATGAATGATGAATCCATTCAGGTCAGCTGTAAATAGCTGCTGCATGGAACAATGGAGTGAGCTTGGGAGATAAAATATAATAAGGGAGTTACAAAGAAGGGGAGATAGAATTATTAACAGTCTGTTCATATGAGGTTGGCAGTTTACAACAGGGACATTCAGAAAGTTCACTATCCTATCTATCATTCAGATAAACAGTGGTGATTTAATTATACCTGCAATTGCTGTTTGGGAGACAAAGGCCATTCAGATTTTGAAGAGAGAAATATGCAGAATTCACATTTTTCCTCTCACAATTTGGAGGCTGCCACATCAACCACTTTTCGCAGTATTACCAGATGGTTTGCTATATTGCACTTACATTTCCAGAACACTAACAAAATTCAGTGTGTCCAGAGAACAAACGGAACCAAATACAATGAATGTTCCGACGTGCAAACCTGATTGAATCATATACACTTCGATAATAAAAGCATCTCCACGGAATCACAATTTGCAATGGTTTCATTCAAAGTTGCATCTGGTTGTCAAACTTCACTTTAGTAGTGCAAGTTCAGCAACACTAAAACATATTGTACATTCTGCACAATGCATTGTTTTCTAAGGATGAATTGCAGTGAAAATAGTGCCATCTATTGCTTACCTTTCCCATTTCCAGAAGATATACATTCCTTTGTATTGATCGCTTGCAAATGAAGAGATTAGGGTGGATTTCCATGCATTGACTGCCCAAACAGCATGTAAACATTGGCCCAAATCTTCCAGACCCTCAGAATCTGGACATTTCACAGAAAATGTGTCAAGATCCTGTGGAAGTCCAGATGCACAGACATACATGGGAATTGCCCAGGAAGTTTAAACTTCCAATGGGCAATTCCCTTCTGGGGCTTGGTGCAAATTTTCTTTTATTCTTCCATGGGGATGTGGCGGGTTGGGGGGTCACTGGCTACACCAGCATTAGTTGCCCATCCCTAATTCTGCTAGAAAAGGTGATAGTGAACCACCTTCTTAAAGCGCTGCACTTCCTGTGGTGTAGCTACAATGTGTGCCACACACAAGCCTAATGCGCACCACACACAAGCCTAATGCGCGCCACACACAAGCCTAATGCGCACAACTCCAACAACTTCACATCTAAATGTCCTGAATGCTGTTTTCTGGTTGCTGTACCTGAATGGAATGCAGCAATGTAAATTATATACAACAAAGTATCAGGGTGTGGTTGAATGGTCTGCAGCGATTTCACATTCAATATATAAAAGATCTTTAATCAAGCCAACCTGATTTTTGGTTGAAGTTGTTTTTTCACTATGCTGGGATTTCTTGTGGCCAGTGCCTGGAACTTGTCAGAGGACAGAAAGGGCCTTATTTTACCATTGCGATTCTAAGTGCTGGGCGGACTTGAAACTGGGAGCATTTCAGATCCAACTTTTAGACCCATGCTGAGGCATTCCCATAAGCGCACTGCTGCAAAAATATCAGCGAGTCCAAATCGCACTGCACAAGCTGTGGGCGGGGCTTAACGTGCCCAAAATCCTGTAGCTCCTACTGGTGCCTCCAACTGCACATCTACAGAAAAAAAATGATAGAATGCAGCTCCACTGCCACATCCCTCCCAGGCAGGATAATATTCCCCTCCTGGCCCCACAGACATTGCTCCACCCCTCCCGACATTACCGACACGCTTATATTCCCATCACCCTCTACAACCAAGACCGATCACAGAGCCCCTTCCTTCTCCTTCCCCCCACCGATCTCAGGTAGAGTGGCAGTGGACCCCCCCCCCCAACTTCCTCCCACCGATCTCAGGTAGAGTGGCAGTGGACACCCCTTCCCCTCCACTGATCTCAGGTAGAGTGGCAGTGGACACCCCTTCCCCTCCCCTGATCTCAGGCAGAATGGCAGCAGACCCCTCTTCATCCCCACTGATCTCAGGCAGAGTGGCAGCGGACCCCCCTTCACCTGCCAGCAATCTCAAGCAGAGTGACAGCAGACCCTCCTTCAACTCCCCCACACCCCCACCAATCTCAAGCGGAGAGATGGATGCTAGCAGTTACCTCCTCACTAACCCTCAGTGATGGAGCACCTGAATTGGACCTATATGGAGCATGTCTGTTGCGCACCGATTCTGGATGGGCAATCACGGTGGTAAGGTGGAAGTGCCAGTAAAGTTGGGAGTGCAGCCCATTAAGTCAATTTAAATACATGCAAATCATTTGGCTGATCACGGCCATTTCTGAGCCTTGGTAAAGGCGGAACTGGTGCAGAGGCGGGCGTGAATCACGCTACTCATCTCATGCCCAACTTTACCAAGTTCTCATGCCTGAACACGGGCACAAAGTGATGATAAAATTGGGCCCAAGGTGTCATATTTAACAGTTTGTCCTTGACAACGAGGTGTTCTTTACAGAGTTTTTCAGTCAGTGTTTCTTATCTGAGCATTAGAATATAAACAACATGCCTTGATATGATGAGGTCTAGAGTGACCACTACTCTGGCTTTATTTGATTGACTTAATCGAATGACGTATTTGGGGTTTGTGATCAGTTCATTGATTAGTTACCAAGGAACTTTCGGTGCTAACACAAAGAACTTGTTCAGAAAGACAGTGTGACGAACCCGGAAACCAAGCTCACAAGAAGAGACAACATTTGGGAGAAGAGAACAAAGGATTGATTCCATGTGGCAACAAAATCCTGGTCAGGCTTTAATTTTAAGTGGAAATCAACTTTAAGTTGAGTAAAGTAACATATAGTGAATATTTGGTTAATGTATTACAAGTATTTACTGTTGTTTAAGTAGCTACAGAATAAAGGAAATTGTGTTTAAGTACTTAAAGTTGACTTTATGCCTTTATTCGCAATAGAGGTTAAAACACACAGGTTTTTACAACAAGGTTCTTTCCATCGCTGGCATCAAGTGGGTTATTTAAAGTGAATGGCAAGTTTCAAGTCAAATGCCACAATAAATTTGGGCACATGTACAAGCGTCGTCAGATCTTCACCCACATTCTTTTTAACAATGGGTTAGGGTAAAATTCAAATCTCCAGATCCATGCTGACCTCTCACTAGTGTGTGCTGTTCTAACTGTTACCCAATGCCATTGTCAGTGAGATTGAACCTTCATCTACACTTCCCACTAATCTCTGCCCTCCACTGCACTAATCCAGCTCAAAACAGTTGCAGATTGTCTTACAAATAATACAGCAGCATTAAGAATAAAATGTTACATGATTGAAAAGATAAAGGATTCTTGTTCTTGGCAGACACAATATAATCAGTTACATTGAGGTGAGCAGTTAAATAAATTTAAACACTGCTAAACTAGGATCAACATAATACAATCCAAAATCAAAAGAGAGCTTTGCTTTCATCCAGAATACAATCCAAGATGGGAATTGTGAGGCAGTTCCACTATTCTGCTTCCAGAATTTGTGGGATGCACCTCTTGGGAAATTGTGGTCATGCAACCAATCATTTTCAGGCCATTAATTTAAAAAGGGAGAAAAGTAATAAGTTGCGTGCCCTCAATTCGGAGGATGCGCTTTTTGTGAGTATCCTTCCTCGTTGAGGGTGGTGGATCATGAAATCAACTGAATTTGCAAAACAAAAACTCATCTGAGAAAACGATAATCACAATGGATGGTTCCAAACCTATAAAAACATAATTAAATAAAACAATCATGCATCAAAAATAGAATCAGAAATGAAGAACAGCAATTCAGGAGACAAGTAACAGTCCTAATGAGAATAAACCAATCAAACCTAATAAATCACCATGTACCACCATTAACAGCCATAATACTAGCAATAAAATCTGATCAACAACTTTTATTACGTTAAAGAAAACATTAAAAAGTAATATCATGCTTAACGTCACAGTTTAAAAAGCAGAAACTTACACTTATCATTACAACCATAAAACTGATTAACTTATTTTCAATTTCAGTATATTTTTTCAAGAATACTTAATCTGTTTTACATTCAGGACACTCATTTACTGTGAACAAAATAAAGCACTATTTTACATTATTTATTACATGGTAAAATCTTGATGCTTATTAAGTAATACATCCTCTGAATACCCATGAATGGTGCCACAGACAATCTACTTAAATATTACAAAAGTGGCAAGGCTCCATCCACTTCCCACTTACCACAATTCAACCATCATACTTCTTACATCACATGGGAGAATACATGCAAGTTTCGACGACATACATTTGCACTGATTAACTCAAACGTCATGTTCCTCAGCTAGCTAATAACTGGAATTCTGTAATTACAATTTGGATTTTAAATCAGAAATCACATGTATGAAAAATCATCTGGTTAGCCACAGGACGGAGCCTGGGAGCTTTTAACATAAACGTTCAATTGATTTCATGATCCACCACTTTTAATTCCCCAGTCACATTGAAGATTAACCCAGTCAATGTGCTGCCTGAAAGTTGCAGGGTTCCCTAGCTAACTGGCAGGCTGGAGTGGGTTTTCAAACAGGAGGCAGCCACCACTGAGATACTGCAGGAATGGCTCCTGGCAGCTAGCTGACTAGTTTGGGCAGGGGATTGATCATGATTGATCCATTCCTGCATCTCTTGCCAACAAGAAAGCGAAATAACTAAGTTGTCCAGGCTTCTTCTCAGCATTAGATGTGCCAAGTATGGAAGCTCACTCAAGCCTCAAGTTAAAATTTTATTTCCAACCATGATTACATGGTTGGACAGCCATCTGCCATCTTTAATTGGAATGATGCAGGGGGACTAAATTAGGTTAATAAAACACATAATCAGGAGTCTAAGAACACTAACACAATATTGACTGAGTGAATGATCTTAGGCGAAGGAGAGCACCGACAAGGACTGTTGTTATAGAAGACGGCTGCATTTGAATAACAAGTATTTCTCATTTAAAACATGTATTTTGAATTTATAAAATGGATGCAGTTTGCTTTTAGTGACATTTTGTGAAAGCTTCAGGCAACTGCAAAATACAGCATGGCTTGCTGGGATGAGGCAGGAGACAGTGCCTGCATTTCAGAGGATAATAATTCTAATGAATGGGGTTATGTTATCAGCAGTTGTCGGGAACAGGCAATTTGGCACCGTACAGTTCTATTCATTGAACTGTATCAATACCAGTTCGATGAATAGAACTATATAGCTCCAAGCTGATAACATAAGTGCAAGGCAGACATAAAGGATTTCTCAGGGTCGGACAAGTGTCACGTGGGTTCGAGTCAGCGGAAGTCATTCTTCCATCTCACTGCCCAGCGTTCTGTGTTGCGGGCAATAGAAGGGAGGTAATATCTGTAATGAATGACGAATGAGATCCCATGAGATCAGGAAGTATACTGTTATTGGGTGGAGTTAATTATTGACTGATTTGTATTAATGTTTACTGGATAATGCCCACTGGAAAGATGGGCAATATGATTTTGGGAGTGTACAATTGCCCTCACAGAGGCATTGTTTTTCACAGTGATATTGGGCAGCCTGCATTCTATACCTAGAGTGCTGGGCTACTTCATATCATTCTCCCATTCAATCTTTTGGTTAATAAAGACATGTCTTAAAATCAGTACATGACATTTCATGAGTCTCTGTATTAGCTTAAGTTTAGCAATACATAGCCTGCAGAGAAAACCCCTGTCAACATGGGGTTTCCTGCTCATCTGCTCAAAAGAGCTGGCTAAAGTTATATTCCATGAGTATCAAGAGGAACATTAACTGCAGACATGTACCCATATGTCAAGCATGGTTATGTGGGGAAGGTTAAAGTAATTCATTACTGATTCAAAAGATCTATCAACAAAACATGGATGGATTACTGGGATTTTTAGGCAAAACCGTTTTGGCTGTAACAAATCAGAACTTATTGTACCAAAAGTGATAGAAATCCATAAGTGAAAGAAAAAACATAAAATAAATCAGTCAAATTGGTCAGTTATTTTCAAAAAACCCTTTTGTCCATAATTTTTATTTTTCAACCAACTCAAATTTTGCCTCAAGTGTTTTCCAATTTACATTTGGCAAAGAGGGAAAAATTTACTGATCAAGCTTTCCATGATTATCTTTACATCATAGAACATAGAACATAGAACATTACAGCGCAGAACAGGCCCTTCGGCCCACGATGTTGCGCCGACCAGTTACAAAACAATGACCCACTAACCTAAACCAATCCCTTTTCGTCCATCATGTCTATTCTTTCTCCAGATGTCAGCTTTTCCTCTTCCTGTCACGTTTTTGCTCCAATCTTTGTCATCTAACAACGCTATTGCTTTGTTAAATGTTATGGGTGAGATTTTTTGTGCCCCCACTTCATGTTTTGCAGTAGTGCAGTCAGCTGACTATTGCCTGGTGGTTTGGGTCTTTCGGTCCCACTGTTGTCAATGGGGTTTCTCATTGTTCGCACTTCCTGTTACTGGGTCATCTACAGCCAGTGATGGGGGAGGGTGGCACTGTTGGCAGAATGGGAAGATTCCACCAGCAAGAACGGCTAGAAAATCTTGCCCTATCCATCCAATTCCAGGGATGTTTTCTTTATTTGTGTCACAAGCCTACATTAACACTGCAATGAAGTTACTGTGAAAATCCCCCAGTCGCCATATTCCAACACCTGAGCAGGTACACTGAGGGAGAATTTAGCATGGCCAATGCACCAAACCTGCACATCTAGAACTTCACTGTTCTGTCACAGCAGGGACAGGATCTGAAAATACCATAAGCGAGCTGTTCAAAGGTTCATTGACTTCAGTGGGACCAAAGAATCCCACTGGTGCAAAGGGCTGTAAAATTTCATCCCAGAAGCCATGATGTTAAGATGTTGATTCTGTCACCCTCCCCACATCAGGTTTTTAATCATTTGTCTCCTTCAATTAGTACCAGAACTTTTTTTTTGTTACTATTACTCATCACTGCAAATAACCTTATTATTTCTGAAACCAAAAGGGAAAATGCGGAAAAATTTCAGCAGGTCTGGCAGCATCGGTAAGGAGAGAAAAGAGCTCACATTTCAAGTCCAGATGACCCTTTGTCAGCTCCTTTCTCTCCTTACAGATGCTGCCAGATCTGCTGAGATTTTCCAGCATTTTCTCTTTTGGTTTCAGATTCTGGCATTCGTACTAATGTGCTTTTATTGATATTTCTGAACCTGTGGCATCAACTGTTGATATTTCCGGGAAGATGAATTAAAGTCAATTTCAATCAGATTCCTTTGACACACTGTTGATGTGGTAGAGTGAGAGTAAAACAAATCAGCAATCCATTCACGCACTGGAATCCTATGTCTATACAATACAAATCAACAGTCACACATGTCATCTTCTGCTGTAATTCTCTTTTTCTTTCGTTCACTCTTCTTATTAATCAGAAATGCTCTTCATTGTACTTCATTCACACAGGCTGTACGTGTCCATGACAATCCATGGAGACATTTATGAGAAACATTTACCAACTGTGGACTCACTCGGCTGAAGTTAGTAAAAAGATTTTTTTCAATCCATACAAACACTGTATGTAGCAGAACAATTTTGCTTTCATTCCATTTCAATTTGTTCAATGAAACAAGATCAGAAAGCAATAACAGAGCACTTGCTTGCTTCATGTTCTTGCTGAAAAAGGACTAAACCGTCTAGTGGTATAGCAAATTTGCAGCTAAGCTTCACAGTGTGTGGACTGATCTCTGTCCATCTAGAAACCCATTTAGCAATTAAATGATTTTTTTAAATGTAGCATTTGCATTTGTACATTATGAAAATACACTTGGACAGTGGTGATATACCTTTGTACAATCTGTTTGTTTGATCTCTATGCATAAATTTAATAGCGGCAGAAATTACTCCTTTTATATTTTGTACTCCAACACTTATTTTTTGCATGTTGCTCTTTTGACTCACTGTTAAACTATTTTTTTCCATTTACTCACAACTTAAACATAGACTGTGGGGCTGTTCTGATCCTGAAATGGGCAAGTTATCATTTGGACAAGTGGTGAAACCTTTGCTTAATCCACTGGATGTGCAAAATAATCTGTTTCCTTTGAACATTACCCACAGAATGATGTATGTTCCTTTGAATGGAAAAGTCCACTAGATTCCAACCAAAGTAGTACAATACTGATATACCAATCATTTGCATTATTACTAATTCTTCTCTTTCTTAACTTAGTAACTGATAGTCTCTAAATGCCTTTTGAATCATTTTAAGTCTGACAAATAGTAAGCTCACATAGCAACCTCGAACTTGCAAAACAAATGTAGAAACAATGCACTGAGTTATTATGAAGTGCTTCGAAAGGCTAGTCATGGCATGAATCAATTCCGGCCTCACAGATTACCTGGATCCCACTGCAGTTCGCCTACCACCGCAACAGGTCCACAGCAGACACGATCTCTCTGGCCCTGAACTCAACCCTGGCACACTTAGATAACAACGACACCTATGTCAGACTCCTACCTATTGACTACAGCTCAGCCTTCAACACCATTATTCTCATGAAACTCATCTCCAAACTTCGTGGCCTGGGCTTGGGCTCCTCCCTCTGTGACTGGATTCTGAACTTCTGAACTCACAGGCCACAGTCAGTAAGGATAGGCAACAACACCTCCTCCACGATCATCCTCACCATCAGTACCCACAAGACTGTGTTCTCAGTCCCCTACTACACTCCTTAAACATCTATGACTGTGTGGCCAAGTTCCCCCCCAACTCGATTTTCAAGTTTGCTGATCACACCACCACAGTGGGTTGGATTTCAAACAATGATGAGACAGAGTACAGGAATGAGACAGAGAATCTGCTGAACAGGTGTGGCGACAATAATTCCTTCCTCAATGTCAACAAAATGAAGAAGATTGTCATCAACTTCAGGAAGAGTAGAAGAGAACATGCCCCTGTCTATATCAATGGGGATGAAGTGGAAAGGGTCAACAGCTTTAGGTTTTTAGGCGTTCACATCACCAACAACCTGTCCTGACCCCCCTATGCTGACACTATAGTTAAGAAAGCCCACCAATGCCTCTACTTTCTCAGAAGACTGAAGAAATTTGGTATGTTGGCTCCGACTCCCACTAACTTTTACAGATGCACCATAGAAAGCATTTTGTGGTTGTATCACAGCTTTGGATGTCAGGGGTAGGTTCTTTACCCAGAGGATGGTGAGGGATTGGAATGCCCTGCCTGCTGCAGTTGTAAATGCGCCTAGTTTGGGGGCGTTTAAGAGATCCATGGATAGGTTTATGGATGGTAAGGGTTTGGTTTAGGTTAGAGGGTCATTGTTTTTTAACTGGTCGGCGCAACATCGTGGGCCGAAGGGCCTGTTCTGCGCTGTAATGTTCTATGTTCTATGATATGGCTCCTGCTCTATCCAAGGCCACAAGAAACTACAAAAGATCGTGAATGTAGCCCAATCCATCACGCAAACCAGCCTCCCATCTATTGACTCTATCTACACTTCCTGCTGCCTCGACAAAGCAGCCAGCATAATTAAGAACCTCACGCACCCTGAACATTCTCTCTTCCACCTTGTTCCATTGGGAAAGAGGAATAAAAGTCTGAGATCACATACCAACCGACTCAAGAACAGCTTCTTCCCTGCTGCCATCAACTTTTGAATGGACCTTCCTCATAGTAAATTGATCTTTCTTTATACCCTAGCTATGACTATAACATTACATTCTGCACTCTCTTGTTCCCTTCTCTATGAAGGGCATGCTCTATTTGTATAGTGTGCAAGAAGCGATACTTTTCAACACAATGCCTGCATGGTCTCTTGTGCGATATAACAATTCTGTGAAAAAAACTGATCTGGTTTACTGACTTAAATAAACAATCTTACCTTTGTCACTGAAAAATAGTGGCTATTTTGAAATGTTCATTACATTTACTCCCATTTCTGTAATCCCCTCCAAGCATCTGCACTCCTTCTATTCAAGCTTCCATGAATTATAATTGCTCTACCATTGGTAACTATATCTTCAGTTGCCCAGACTCAAAATTCTGGAGCTCCTTCCCCATACCTCTTTGCCCCTCTACCTCACTTTCCTCCTTTAAGATATTATTAGGGTGGTGAAAAAGACATACCAAATTATTTGTCTTTATGAATTGAGGGCATTGATTACAAATGATGTGGGTATGCCGGCGTTGGACTGGCGTAAACACAGTGAAAAGTCTGACAACACCAGGTTTTAGTCCAACCTATTTATTTGATAATATACTCACAAGCTTTCGGGGTTAGCCCCTTCATCAGGTGAATGGAGAGTTCTGGCCTCAGACAGAACATATAAAGCACAGACAGTTTAGAGATTACTGATTAGAATGCGAATCCTTACACCTAACCTGCTGTTCAAGACCTGAAGTAGCTGATAATGTGAGTGGAAGGAGCACTGATCACAGTTTAAAGAGATGTGTATTGTCTCCAGACAGTACAGTAAGTGAGGTTTTGCAAACCCAGGCAAGTCACGGGGGTTACAGATAGTGCGACATGAACCCAAGATCCCTGTTGAGACCGTCCTCATGTGTGCGGAACTTGGCTATCAGTCTCTGTTCAGCGACTCTGCGCTGTCGTGTGTCGTGAAGGCCGCCTTGGAGAATGCTTACCCGAAGGTCAGAGGCTGAATGCCCGTGACCACTGAAGTGTTCGCCAACAGGAAGGGAACAGTCTTGCCTGGTGACTGTCGAGCGATGTTCATTCATCCGTTGTCGTAGCGTCTGCATGGTCTCCCCAATGTACCATGCTTCGGGACATCCTTTCTTGCAACGTATCAGGTAGACAATGTTGGCCGAGTTGCAAGAGTATTTACCATGTACCTGGTGGATGGTATTCTCACGTGTGATGATGGTATCCATGTCGATGATCCGGCATGTCTTGCAGAGGTTGCTGTGGTAGGGTTGTGTGGTATTGTGGTCACTGTTCTCCTGAAGGCTGGGTAGTTTGCTGCGAACAATGGTCTGTTTGAGGTTGTGTGGTTGTCTGAAAGCAAGAAGTGGGGGTGTGGGGATAGCCCTGGCGAGATGTTCGTCTTCATCAATGATATGTCCTTCCACTCACATTATCAGCCACTTCAGGTCTTGAACAGCAGGTTAGGTGTAAGGATTCGCATTCTAATCAGTAATCTCTAAACTGTCTGTCCTTTATATGTTCTGTCTGAGGCCAGAACTCTCCATTCACCTGACGAAGGGGCTAACCCCGAAAGCTTGTGAGTATATTATCAAATAAATAGGTTGGACTAAAACCTGGTGTTGTCAGGCTTTTCACATTGATTACAAAAGCAGGGAAGTGATGTTGTTGGAGTTGTATAGAACTTTGGTGAGGCCACTGCTTGAGTACTGTGCGCAGTTCTGGTCACCACATATGAGAAGGACATGACTACACTGGAGAGGATGCCAAGGAGATTCACTAGGATGCTGCCTGAGATGGAACACTTAAGTTATGAAGAGAGGTCGAGTAGGCTTGGGTTGTTTTCGTTGGAGCAGAGAAGACTGAGAGGTGACCTGATCGAGGTGTACAAGGTTAGGAGGGACATGGACAGAGTGCATAAGGAGCAGCCATTCCCCTTAGTTGAAGGGTCAGTCACGCAGGGATAGGTTCAAGGTGAGGGCCAGGAAGTTTAGGAGGGATGTGAGGAAAAACCTTTTTACCCAGAGGGTGGTGATGGTCTGGAACGTGCTGCCTGGGAGGATGGTGAAAGTGAGTTGCCTAACGTCCCTTAAAAATTACCTGGATGAACATTTGGCATGTCATGACATTCAGGGCTATGGGCTAAATGCTCACAGATAGGAATAGATGGAATTAGGTGTTTCCATTGTGTCAGTGTGGATCCGATGGGCGAAGGGCCACTTCTGCACTGTATGGTTATGTGATGCTCCTTAAAACCTCGCTCTTTGACCAAGCTTTTGGTCATGTGCTCTCATCACTGAATGTGACTCATATTTCAATTTTCCTGAGAAGTGCCTCATGATGTTTTATTAAAGGCACTATATAATTATTGTTCTTGTTGAAAGACAATGAAAATGAGTTTGAAAAGGACATCAGCACTGTAAGAATCTTGACTAACTGAATTTCACTTTAAATGAAATTTGCGATTAAGACTTGAGGAAGTTATTGAATTGATAGGGGTGGGCTACCGGTAGCTCAGCTAAAAAGGGGAAGTGATGAAATATAACGCTTTCAGGCCACAGTATATCTGACTGAGGGGCCCAAGGGTCATAACTTTGGTTCCAATCAACATACAGCCATATTTCAAAGCTGTGGTTTGCCTTGATGCAATCCAAGTACTTCAGTGAAGCTTCATGTTTTGATAAGTCCAGTAGGTAATAAAACCAGACAGAGCCACAAATGCCTGTTTTAGGAGGCTTTGGAACAGAGATTTAACCAATTTAAGTGAAGCAAGAGCTGGAGAAACTGACACAAGCTGACTCTGATTGATAATGTCAGGATTTGTGCTCTTGAAATGCAAAGAAAGTTAACATGGTGCATGTTTCTGGACTTCTTAGTATCAAATAAACTCTGTCTTTAACTCACCATGCAACAACTTGCAGGACATTAATAATTTGAAGCATTTATGATTATTTAATTGCCTTAGGGATCCTGAAATTTGTGACAAAAAAATACAATATCTGTGTTACAATGCTGGTTACAATTTGAAGACATCTGCAGCATTCAAGGGTGATAGAAAAATCACTGACAGAAGTTTCAGAGAGATTTACATCAGCACAGGCAATAACATCACGGTTTAAGCAAAAGCCAGGATTAGCCAGGTCAGCTCTATGTGGCTGCAAATCCATTTGGCTGCTAACTCTTGTGAGAGGGCCACAACAGGATTTGCGCTGGGGAAGTGGCGGCACGGTGGCACAGTGGTTAGCACTGCTGCCTCACAGGGCAAGGGGCCCAGATTTAATTCCGGCCTCGGTGACTGTGTGGAATCTGCATGTTCTCCCCATGTTTGAGTGGACTTCCTCCGGATGCTCCAGTGTCTTCACACACTCCAAAAATGTGTGGGTTAGGTGGATTGGCCGTGTCAGGGGGCCTAGCTAGGGTAAATACATAGAGTTAAAGATAGGGCCTGGGTGGGATTGTTGTCACTACAGGCTCGACTGGCCAAATGGCCTTCTTCTGCACTGTAGGATTCTATGATTCCATGAAATCTCAGAATGTGATCTTCCCCGCTTGCCCCAACAGCAAAGTAATCAGGCTCACACCCAATGAGGACATGACCCTGATTTCCACTACTTTGAATTGATTTAAATATGCCGAAATGTCTGTACACCATAGCTTTTGGGTACCTCATCAGATTTTCACTCTCTGCCCCACCCTGCGGGAATCACAATTGGTTTCCAAAAGCAGAACATAGTCGTGATGACCATGCCAGGGGCTCAGACGTGAGTATAGCCACTTGCTTGCTTCCCATAGGCCTTTATATCGCTTTTCAGCAGAAATATATCTATCTCTTCCTTGTTGATTGATTCTGCCTCCACTGCACTCTGGGGCAGTGAGTTCCACAGAGTCGCAACCGTCAGAGAAGTAGTTTCTCCTCATCTCAGTTTTGAACCTACACTTATCACTCTATATCTATGACCTCTTGTCCTAGAACTGTCCCTCAAGGGGGAGCTTCTGTTCAACGTAGTAGCAAACTTAAAACAGAGTTGAGGAGAAACTACTTCTCCCTGGGCGGTGAGGCAAATCATTGCGAGTGCCTTGGCACCCTGGCAGTGCCAACCAGGTTAGGGGCAGGATGTGAGTACAATGGGGCAGGGGAGTGTAGGGGGCACTAATGCCCAAAATGCCAGTCATGATGATCTTTAACTTCAATTTGAGATTGTGAATCCCAGAGGAGAGAAGAGAGTGACTGCTCTCCATTTCAAGGCAGTATTTGATGGAGCATGGCATCAAGGAACCTTAGCAAAAAATTGAATTCAATGAAAATCAGGGGAAAGCTCTCTTTAAAAAGGCATCCTCATCCCTGTGGAGCTGCTCTTGTCAGCATCTTGTTTTCATTCCCCTCAGGAACGAAGCAACTCAGAACCTGACACGTTGCCATTTTTTGAGAAAGTTCTGTCCAAAGAATTGCACCAACATCTTGCTGCCATTCACACCAGCAGGGTCTTACATCCTGCCGATGGTGCACAACCGCCATGGGTTTCCCGGTAGCAAGGGGTGTGGAAACCCTATTGACAATGGTGGGACCATAAGATCCCACCACCAGCGAGCGGCGCACCACCTCCCACCACCACCAAACATGTAGTGGAGAGGGACGAGAAAACCCACTCTTTAATGCACCATTGAACAATTGTAGCATTTGGTGGATTTTGATCGAGCAGTATGATCAACAGAATATCCATATCCAGGTTACGAAAAGGGAATAAAAGTTATTGTAAAACATGACTCAAGCAATTTGGTCAGTTTCTAAGAAGTATTAAAAATCAATGGGAGTTGACCAATCATCGAGGGATTATATATTTAAACCTTGTTATGTATTTGTTGTTATCGGATGTATTGTGTTGCTAATGGATGTATTATATCGTTAACTGTACTCCTACTAAGCCGAGTAAAGATATTTGTGTTTAATTTGGATAGGAAGAGAAATGAGACAGTACAATAAAGTAACCTGTCTGGGCTCAAATATGAGAAACTGACACTTTGGTGAGGGGCAGATGTCCTTCCAATGACTGAGGGTCAGTTTTTATTATTTATTCTTGCAATGAGAGGTTTACTGGTGAGGTCAGCATTTATTACCTAACTGCCCTTGGGAAGGTGGTGATGAGCTACCTTCTTCGACTACTGCTGTCCTTGCCATGTATGTATACCCGTACTGCTGTTGATGATGGAGATCCAGGATTTTAACCCAGTGAATGTGAAGGAACAGCGATTCAGTTCCATGTCAGAATAACACTGAAAACTCAGCCCGTCCGGCAGCACTTGTGCAGACAGCAGAGTTAACATTTCAAGTCCAATATGTCTCTCCTTTGGAACAGTTGGAATAGTGTGCGACTTGCAGGGAAACTTGTAAAATGGTGTGTCAGCTGCCCTAGTCCTTAGAGTGAAGCAATTGCAGGTCTGAAAGGTGCTGTCAGTAATCTTGGTCAGTTCCTGCAGCACATCTTGTAGATGATATACACTGCCGCTACGTTGCACCATTGCTGAAAAATGTGAATGTTCAAGGTGGTGGATGGGATGCCGGTCAAGTGGGCTATTTCATCCTGGTTGGTGCTGAGCTTCTTGAGTGCTGTAGGAGCTGCACACACCCAGGTAAGTGGAGAGTATTCCAACACAATCTTGAGTGTGCCTTGTCAATGGTGGACAGGCTTTCAGGAGTCAGGTTGTGAAATACTCACTGGAGATACTCACCAGAGAATTCCCAACCACTGACCTGCTTTTGTAGTCACAGTATTTATAGTTCTGGTCTAATTTTAGTTTCAGGTCAATGTTAACTCTCAGGATGTCAGGGGATTCAACAATGGTAATGCCACTGAATGCCAAAGGCAGATGGTCAGATTATTTAATGTTCGAATAATCATTGACAGGTACTTGAATAGCATGAATGTCACTTGTCATTTAACAGCCCAAGCCTTACTGATGTCCATCTCTTGCCACATTCGAGCACAGACTGCTTCATTATCTGAAGAGCCGTGAATGATGCTGATCATTAGACAACCATTAGCAAACATCCTCACTTCTGACTACATGTTGGAGGGAAAATTATCGATGAAACATCCAAAGATAGTTTGGCAAGGAAACTAACCTGAGGAGCTCCTGCAATGATGTGTCGAGACGGCGATGATTGGCTTCCAACAAGCACTATTATCTTCATTTTTCCTAGGTATGAACTCCGACCACAAGAGAGCTTTCCACTGTACTTCATTGAATTCAATTTTGCTAAGATTCCTTGATGCCATGCTCCATCAGATACCGCCTCGAAATGGAGAGCAGTCACTCCCACCTCTCCTCTTTATGTATGGACCAACAAGATAATGAGGTCAGGAACTGAGTGACCCTGGTGGAACCCAAACTGAGAATCAGCAAACAGGTTGTTACTGAGTAAATGCTGCTTCATAGCACTGTTGATGGCAGCTTTGCTGATGATTGAGAGTAGGGTGATGGATTAAATTACTCCTTCAAAGAGTAAATAGCCTAAGTGGACCACTTAAATGTATTAGAACCCAAGATTCATCCAGTTTGTTGATTGAAAGCAGAGCTATTTGGGATTATTAGCCTCCGAGAAAGAAAGTTGCCACTCATCATTTCAGAGATACTCTGTTGTAGATGTAAATATGCTTTTCAACCCAAATTACATTGTCAGATTTGTCTGTGTGGAAGATATCCCTTTTGATCTTCCTTTGGCCTAGTCGTTACCTCAAAGTCATGAAGCAACACAACAGGGATCCTTTAGTTACTTTCTGATTCATCATGCAGATAATCAGCTACGCCTGATAGAAACATTTCATATGTATTCAATTTCACAGATGCAAAAGCAATGAAATTGTTTAATGAAATGGGTGTGCAAACAACAATCAAGTATAATGAAATCTGCTGCATGTGATCCTTAATGTGCTGGATTCCGAGCTTATAGCTTGTGCTACATGATCTGAATGTGATTTGGGAGGCAGACAGATCCACAGTTTACAGTTTCCAATGTAGATATTGGTAATAAAATTCCAGAGTATTTTGCACACATCTTTCATTCGTCTAATAAAGCAGCTCTTTGTTACCATCAGAAGAAAGTATTTGTAGAGTAACTAAATTACAATATCCAGTCAAATCTTCACCACTAAACGTTTAGAGTTGCTTTTGAAGCTTCCAGACTGTAATAAACCTAAAACTGTGGCTAGAGGGCTCTGTTTCACCAAAGGATCCATCTTTAGAAAATTAAAGCATAGAATTAATTTTTTCTTTTCAATCAATTTCAATGTTCTTCTTTTACATTGGTACCAAGGAGTGAAATTCCTTTTTAATGGAGCATTGGCTCTTTTGCTCCATAATTTATGGTTTCCAATCAGATTACAGTAACCCAGGGGTTTTTAAATGTACAGTTTCTGAGAAAGCAATTGCTTTCTCTGGCTGCTAATTGTGGAGAAAAAACTGATATTCTCTGAGCTTCATTAAATTAATATATTTCACTCCTTTCAAATAATACAAGGCACAAGATGACAATAGGTGCTCAGATATCCTAGGTTATTCCTAAATAAACTCATTGCTTCCTTTGTTACTGTACTGTGAGGCACTCATCCTCCTTGTCACTCAAGCTGACCACAGTTCTGACATGGTTGACCATAGCATCCTCCTCCATTGCCTTTCCTTTGTTTTCCAGCTACTTGGGGCTCTGCTTGCTTGGCTGCACACTAACCTACGCAGTTGTAGCTGGAGAATCCTGCACAATAGCTTCTGTTCCCACTACCACTCTGTTATCCTAAGGATCCTTGGCCCTCCCTCCCATTTTTCTGCTTTTTATACTGCCTCTCTCCAAAATCAGTGTAGATTTTTTGGGGAATTTTAATGATACTCAATTATGACCCCAGGTTAGTATAATTGTCACTGCTAGTTCTTACAAGATTCACTCTTCCCTTTTCCTACTCTGGTGCCAAAATGAAGCTTTCCATATTACAAACACAGGTGATGAGAGATTTGGGAGGAATGCATGGGGGATCTGTAAGTTATAAACAGATCCAAAGAGGTCATACACAAATTCTGAATGCAGATGCTGGGCTGGATTGCCTAAGCCATGCAGACAGTACTGGAGGAGGAAGTGGGGGTGGTGCCAGGAAAATAGAGGAAACCATGTCAAGGCAGCTCCCCAATGCATTCTTGTCACAAGGGAATTTTCCCAAGGTCGAGCTGGTAAGAGGACAGGGTTGATCGCTCCACAGAAATGGGCTGTCAATTTGGATGGTTAAAGCCCCAATTAGGGGAAGTTCTGCTGCATCATGGGAAACTTCCCAGCACTGGAATAATCCTCTACCACATGCTGAGACCAGTAGCTGAACGGAGACACCCTGCCCCTGCCCTCTGGTCCATGCCCAACAACCAGGCTGTACGGATGAAAGGCCACACCTAATCCATCCTAATGCTCCCACCAGCTTCAGGGGTATTCAGTGCAGCCTCTCTGTGTTGGTCAGTGAGAGAGCCTCCAATGTTGAGGCACCCTCATGTGACACCCAGTGCCCACCCTCTCCAGATCATGGGGGCTGCTGAGGCTCCAGAGCTGCCAGCACTCTGATTGGACCTATGGTATCAGGGTCCCACCTGATCTCAGAGAGGCGGCCAATTAGGAGCCACCTCACAGAAGGCTGCGCCACTGGTCTTGCTGCCATAAGTTTGGGCTTGGAATTCCCATGTGGTCCTGACAACAGGGTCCCAAAGCTTGCAGTAAAACCCAGTTGACTAAGTCTGTCTTTGTCCTTCTCCAGAGGCCACATCCCAGACACTCCTCACACATTCCCAGACTGTTAAGAATGGAACAACTTAGAATAAGTGCTTAAGTTATTAAAAAAGTCCCACCAATAAGCCACTCAAAGTACAACCCACCAATCCTGGAAGACCACAGGTAATCAGGGCATCTTCCTCCATTGCCCTTCCTTTGTTTTCCAGCTGCTTGGGGCTCTGCTTGCTTGGCTGCACACTAACCTATGCAGTTGTACTTGGAGAATCCTGTACAATAGCTTCTGTTCCCACCACCGCACTGGGACCAAAACATGAGACCAATACCATTCATCTAAAATACATTAAAAATGTTGGTCTAATTGGGTTTCCTCTGAAAGTTCTGGTTTCCTCCCATACTCCAAAGATGTGCAAGTTAGATAGAATGGGCATAATAAAATGCCCCTAAGTCTCCAGGGAGATTAATAGGGTAAATAGTGGGGTGATGGGTTTAGACTTGGATGGGATTATTATCAGTTCAAGTTCAATGGACCAAATGGCCTCTTTCTGCACTGTAGTGATTCCATGATTCTATATTCTACTTGTGTTCACAATTGTACTTCATTGTGCT
Organism: Carcharhinus amblyrhynchos; assembly: GCF_965287045.1. NCBI lineage: Eukaryota > Metazoa > Chordata > Chondrichthyes > Carcharhiniformes > Carcharhinidae > Carcharhinus > Carcharhinus amblyrhynchos. Next base: position 90,802,869 of record NC_137326.1, read on the forward strand.
CACTTCAGTACTGAGAATCCCATTTGTGCCACTTATTGAAATATGTAACAAAATTATACAGCGCTTTCATAAAATATATGTGCACGTTCTTCCTTCTGAAAAAAATCAAATGTTGTTAAAAATCAGTTTCAAGTTTTCAAGAGAATAGAACAGTACTATTCCCCGTTTGCAGGAATTTAATAATCGGATTTCAAATGCATTCCATTCGAGGTACTCTCCTCTGATTTAATTCTATTGGGAATTCAAGTGTGCCCTATCAAAGCAATGCTGGATGTGACTGGGCTTTTAAAACTACAAATGCTTATTTTCATAGAGATAACGTGAGGACAACAGGACAATTTAGGATCAGTCCTATAAAAAATAGAGTAGACTCCTTTCCTTGCAAGGAACGATAAGGATTGTATCCACCACTTCTTTACGAGACTGCTTGGTTGAAGAAGACAATGAACAATTCTGAACCCCAGGAGATTACCAAGACAGACAACGTTGCTGCAGGATGCAAAGAAGACTTATTCAAGACATTTGTCAATGAGGGATCGATATGCGAAAGAATACATTGAATAAAAATCCCAAATATAACAAAACATATCAAGAATCCTGCTTTATCTTTTTCTAGGAGTGGGATGGTGGCACAGTGGTTAGCACTGCTGTCTCACAGCACCAGGCACCCAGTTCAATTCCGGCCTTAGGTCACTGCCTGTGTGGAGTTTGTACATTCTCTCCATGTCTGCATATGTTTCCTCCAGGTGCTCCAGTTTCCTCCCACACTCCAAAGATTTGCAGGTTAGGTGGATTGACCATGGTAAATTGTCCCTTAGTGTCAGGGGAATTAGTGGGGTAAATACATGGGATTACAGGGATAGGGCTTGGATGGCTCTGTCATTGGTGCAGACTCGATGGGCTGGAGGACTCCTTCTGCACCGCAAGGATTCTATGATTCTATGTTAGATTAAAGTACCAACTTGTACTCACATAGCACTTTTAACATAATAAAATGTCTCAAGGTGCTTCACAAGAGCACCCTAAAGCCTCATTTGACACCGAGTGACATAAGATGACATTAGGGTAAGTGACCAAAGTTTGGTCAAAGAAGTAGGTTTTAAGGAGCATCTTAACAAGGAAGAGAGCTAGAGAGGTCAACAAGTTTAGGGAGGGAGTTCCCAAGCTTAGGTAGCTGAAGGGGCAGCCACAAATGGTAGAACAATTAAAATCAGGAAGGCTCAAAAGATCAGAACTAAAGGAGTGCAGAGATCTCAACATAAGTTGTAAGGCTGAAGATGATGACAGAAATAGGGAGGAACTAGACCATGAAGTGAGTTGAAAGCAAGGACGAGAGTTTTACATTTGAGTTGTTGCTTAACCAGGATACCAATACAGGTACTCAATGTAGGGGGTGAATGAACAGGACTTGGTGCGAGTAAGGACTTGTGCACAGAGCTTTGACTGACCTCAAGTTTACAGAGAGTAGAATGTGGAAGGTAGGCCAGGAGTCCATTGTAACAGTCATGGATATGGGAGTCAGCAGCAGATAGGCAGGTGGTGCAGTTGCAGGGCCAAGAATGGAAATTGGGTGGTCAACAGTTTTTTTTTAATTGGTTTGATTTAGTATTGTTACATGTATTGGGATACAGTGAAAAGTATTTCTTGTGTGCTTTATAGACAAAATACACCATCCATAAAGTATATAGGGAAGAAGGAAAGGAGGGAGAGGGTGTGGAATGCAGTGTTACAGTCATTGCTAGGGTGTAGGGAAAGATCAACTTAATATATGGTAGCCTCATTCAAAAGTCTGATGGCAGCAGGGAAGAAAACGTTCTTGAGTCGTTTGGTGCACGATCTCAGACTTTCATCCCTTTTTTCCAATGGAAGAAGGCAGAAGAGAGTATGTGCGGGGTACTTAGGGTCCTTGATTATGTTGGCTGCTTTCCTGAGGCAGCAGGAAGTGTAGACGGAGTCAATGGATGGAGGCTGGTTTGTGTGAAAGACTGGGCTACATTTCCAACTCTTTATTGTTTCTTGCAGCCTTGATCAGAGCAGCAGTTGTGTTACATCCGGAGAGGATGGTTTCTATGGTGCATCTGTAAAAATTAGTTCATTGGGAATAGGGACGAGGGAGCTGAAGGTAATTCTCATAGACATGATGAGTTCAAATGAGGCACGAGGGAATATAGGAGAGAAACAAGAGCTAGATATAGTTCAGTGTTAGGACAGGAGAACTCTTAAAGGAGAATATTTGATATAGTTAGCATTATCTGGCCAATCAACACTTCATTTCACGACTAGAATTGCAAAATATTGCCAAAGATAAATATTTCCATTAGACTCATACGTGTTTCAGAGTGCAGGGTTGACTGCCTATATTGAGGCCTGTTCAAAATCCAGCGAGGTGATGTGCTGTCGGTTTTTGAAAAAAATTTGCATTTGCAATCTAACTAGTGCAGAAAATGACAGGCAGCAGAAAACTGACCTCAGTACCCGAGAAGGAAAATAACCAAAACCACTTGAAACAATCAGCTGGAAATGATGGAATAAATTGGCAGGCTGTCCCTTTCAATCAGTTTGTTTTCAAAGGTATAACCTAGCAACCATGAGCTCCGAATCTATAGGAATGAGGTTAACATTGAATGTGCTTTGGGTTGGTCCATCTAATTAAGATCTTCAAAGTGGAACTGATCCCTCCCAACTCTCCTGGTCATTTATATACTGATTGCACCAATTTATATAATGTCATCATATATTAACTGTCAGACAATGCATTCCTATACCAGATGGTCCAAAATAAAATAGGATTGGCAGCAACTCTACTCGAACATGTGGAAAATTTTATTAAGTTAAAAGCACTATAATTACGAACATTATTGGTGCTGGTGCCCGTAATGATTGAAAAGGTTCATGGGGGAGCAGCTGCCCTCAGTATTTTAAAGCTTTAAAAAAATAGACTATAAAAAACAGACTGCCAGCTAACTGCGGATTAAGCAGAACTGGTGTGTTAAGACCTGCATCTCAGGAGATCTTGTTAATAATGTCTAGCTCCGTGTTTCTACAAAGTCTTCCATCTTCTAACATTTGTTTGGCATGGTGTGATGAGAAAGAGCATCAAACATCTTAATAATTTTCATTATTACCAGGGCATTGTAAAGTGGTCTACAAAGGGCAGCACATTGGTTAGCACTGCTGCTTCACAATGCCAGGGATCTGGGTTCAAGTCCCGGCTTGGGTCACTGACTGCATGGAGTTTGCACATTCTGCCCGCGTTTGCGTGGGTTTCCTCCGAGTGCTCCGGTTTCCTCCCACAGTCCAAAGATTTGCAGATTAGGTGAATAGGTGCTAAATTGCCCCCTAGTGCCAGGAGGATTAGCTAGGGTGGACGCATGGAGTTGTGGAGTGGGATTGTGGTCAGTGCTGACTCGATGGGCCAAATGGCCTTCTTTTGCACCGTAGGGAATCTATGACTATTCCTCTCCCCCATTCAACAATGGAAAATTGTTCTGCTTTTGGAAGGCTGACAGTTACAAGTTTGATGCCATTTCCCAACAATTCAAATCTAATGATATACTGGAGCATCAACATTGTGAATGCTACAGCAATATGGAATTCACTTTGCACTGAAGTTCTATTATTAAGATGGAGAGAACAGGGAGTCCAGAAGAAATACCCTCAGGAAGTGATCTTGTTGTAAGCACCTTAACAGTGGGGTGCATGAATGGAATAGACAAGGTGACAAAAGTGGTGAAGTTTAACAACAATGATATAGCTGACCAATTGGAGTGGCAATTATTCGGGCTGCGGTCATTGGCTCTGAATTTTAGACACACGTTTTTACATATAATCATTTCTTAATTGTACAAAAATCCCTAAGCTATTAGATACAAAGTTCATGCTGTCACCTTACTCATGTCATAATGACATATTGCTTTCAGGGCTGCCAAGCTCCAAACGAAATTTCTGACTGCAGTACTTAGTCTGTGTTGCTGAACAAATTGCTAATGATCCACGCCAATCTATTTTTGAGATAGTACATTTCTGGCTTGTCCTGGGGCAGTCTCCATTCTCCCAGTGACCTCCAATTCCTGGTCAGTTTCTTGTGTTCTCTTCACCCCTCTTCTCCCCTTCCCCCGTACCCCTCCACTCCACTCCCATTCTCCACATACGAAAATATATTTCAGCCCCATGACAACTGGAACCAGAGAATGCATATAAAATTGTCTTTGAATGGCGACCCCAAAGACTGGACAGATGATTCATCACAGCTAAAAATGCAATGATTAGCCTGATTAGCATGAATTTTTCTAAGTGCCCTACTATAACTTCTTTAATAGTAGCTTCTAACGCTTTCCCTGTAACAGATATTAAGCTAACTGTCCTGTAGTTTCATGCTTTGTCCCCCTCTCTCTTGAACAAAAGAGTTGCACGTGCATTCACTAGAGGTGCAATAATCTGGATTTTATTTATAAATTTAAAAAGAAAATGGTTCATTATCACAAAGTACAATATTTAAGGGTGGCACAGTGGTCAACACTGTTGCCTCACAGTGCCTGGGACCCTGGTTCAGTTCTAGCCTTGGGTCCAGGTGACTGTGTGGTGTTTGCAAGTTTTCCCTATGTCTACATGGGTTTCCTCTGAGTTCAGTTTTCTCCCACAGACACAAAAATGTGCTGGTTAGATAGATTGGCCATGCTAAATTGTCCCTTAGTGTCCAGCAATGTGCAGTTTAGGTGGATTAGCCATGGTAAATGCATGGGATTATGGGGATAGGATAGAGTGGAGGGCCTAGGTGGGGTGCTCTTTCAGAGAGTTGATGCCGAAGCGATGGGCCAAATGGTCTCCTTCTGTACTATAGAGATTCTATGGCTCTGTGAGCGACACACTCTAATTTTCCTTTGTGAATACTGCCTTTTCAGTGACGTATGTTGAATCTTTTACACAGCTAAATGCACACAGTAAAACTTGTGCTCAGCTTATGTGGTAACTTCAGGATTCCTGTACAGATTAGAGAGAACAGTGAATATGAATATCTTATTTATTTCTCTGTTACTGTCCATAGAATATTTAAATCTTCTGAAGCAAAAGGTAAAGTCTTCTGAGTTCCAGGAAGAGGTGCATACAATGCAGTATCCAAATGCCAGATTAAGATACAGTGAGGTATACATGGCTGGAGTGATCAGTGGTGGTCAATCTGAAGGGATATGTATGGGCCCCATTCCAGAGAATCCAATGAGCAGATATCAAAGCATTAGCCCCAAATATGAGGTTGGTGTTCAGTGAATGGATTAGCAACTGATGCACTGTGAAAGTGGAGCTCTTCACAGTTAGTTGCAGACCACCTATGAAAAGGTGAACTGAAGATAAAAACAGAGAGACAAGTAATGATAAAACTACCAAAGCTACGCTCCCAAGTAAATAGCTCAAGAATCTCATATGTGCAATCTGAGGTCAAATCTACCCCTAGGGCAGAACACAGCGAGAAGGCTGTACAAACATCGTAAACTGCATCAGCAAACTTTAATTGCAGCAATTATACACAACCACTTTATGAAACATAATTCTAATTCTACATTTATAGAAAAGAATCCAGCTACTTTAAAAACATCAAGATGATATCTTACACAGAGAGTTAGCCAAAATACAAATATTGTGAAATAAAATCAAACTCCCATTAACCTTAATAGGTCGATTAATATGCTCCACATAAACAATGACTCCTTCTGATTTCAGATTGCAATCTACGTCAATATGTAAATTAACAGAACACAGTTGTATTATTTTCGTAACAGCGAACCACCAATTCTGTTTTAAATGAATTGGTCCAATGGTTACCATTATTTTCACCTGTTTGGAGTTATGAACCTTTTTAATAATGTATCCATAATCAAAATGAATTATGTATAATACAAAAGACACAGAAAGCCATGCATAAATAACATTAGCAACTCCACAATTTGCTGACACTTTTAGCCCTGATTTTATGGGATGTCTACCAGCTGGAAAGTTGGATGGAGGGGGGGTGGCGGGGGCAGTGGGGGTGACGGTGGTGGTGTAGGGACTCCACTTCAGCCAGACATTTTCAGGTTCATCAACCAGTTAACTTCCTGTGTTCTGGGCTTCCAATCTTCTGACGTGGATGAGATCTCACCCACAAGAGCTGCTGGCCAACTGGAGGATCGTCAGCACTTTGCCACTATGTGGCCTGATCAGAAGGACTGCCCCCTCCTGAGTCGGTAGGGAGTAAATCACCCACAGAATATATCTAGTAGTCTCCCCATATGGCGAATGTCTACTTGCCACTGATATTCTTCCAGCAGTGACAGGAAGAGGCCTTCATGTGGCTCTTGATTGGCCACCTCAACTGGCCTAAGCACGAGAAGGCTGTCTACCACCTTCCCCCACCACCAGTGAAATGCCAGTGGAGGTGGGAAGACAACGGGCACAGCTCACCAGCGTCTCCCCACATGCCCTAAGTATCGGTAAACATTTCCCTTATGGAAACAGCCACCCAGATAAAAATCATGGCTTCTCCCTCCCATTAAAATGTCAAATTCAAGTTTGCTGAATTAATACCATTGTGAGTGCCGTTATTACTTTAACCTTCACTGAATGGCACTGTATGGCTTAATGTGAGGGATCACAGTTTCCTGTTTAAATGAAGCAAATACGTCAAGCTCATTGACTGCTTTTTGTTATTATTCAGTGGTACAGTTATGACAGTGCCTCATGGTGCTGGTACACAGTGCAAAACAACAGAATAATATGTACTGAGGGCAGGGTTTGCCTTTAAACATCATCCAAATTCACTTTTTTTCAATATGCAGCTAGGAATGTTAATTGTTACGCATTGTAAACATGGTCACTTACAATCACAATGTCATCGGTTACATCTTATTACAATCCTAGCAACAAATTAAAAATAGTCCAAGCTGCTTGAGCAACTGAGGGCTAAAAGCCTCTGGTTTCCACATAGTTTGGACAACCTTAGTGGAAATGAGGTGGGGTCTAGGTGTGGGGAAGGTCACTGCTCCTTCAAGCTAACTGGACAGATAGAAAAGGCAACTCAGTACTGTACATTTAATTCTGTGACTGTTTCCGCTCAGTCGTTAAATCGTCAAACATCAATCATCAACATTTCCAGGTTTGAGAAGGGCCACATCACTACAGGCTTTTACTCTGTTCTTCATGATTCTCCATTACGTGCATTGCGCCACCTTCGAATCAATTTCCCACCAAACTTTGACATGAACTTGTCACTGAAGATCAAGATCAACAGGAGTTTAACTTACGCCCAGCCACATTGTCACAGCCAATTCCGGACGGACACCTTCATCATTTGGGGCAGGTAATTCTCACTGTAGCTGATTAAATGCAGCAACAAGATTTTCACAATGATCAGTAAAAGGTCCAAATACTCTGGAGTTAATTTAAATACCAGGGCATTTGCGCACAATTCTGAAAATTACACAGAAATCCCTTTGTCAATGCTACTGAGATCAGGAGGGAGATTAGTTATAGTCATGTGAAAAGCTTTTCCATTTACTAATGGAATATTCTGCAATAGTAGTAAGAAAAATCCAAATTTATCAGAGCTTGAATTAATCAAAATTTAGTTTTAGCTTGATTCACAAAAAATCATTCAAATCAATTTGGCTTACTGGATCCTCCAAAATGTATAGATTAACACAAGGGCTTTGGCCCAGGAAGTTGTTACACCTTAGAAAATGCACCAAGTCTAAGTCCAGTTTGGCACTTCTATCTGTGTTTCAGTGTGAAGGATTTATACTGTTCAGTAAATCACCAACAGAACAGAGAATTCAGAGCTAAAACTGTAAATCTACAGTTCTAAATTTCATCTATTCCAATCCAATTTGATTATGAATTGGAAAGTATAATGGGCCAACTAAGCTCTATTTTAAAATTATGGGGGAGTGGTGACCACTTGCCTAATCCCCATCTCCTCCCAATTACATTCACAAATGGGTCTTGAGCAGACAGAATGTCAAAGCACCCACTGCCTGCTTGTCCTTGTGATATCGAATGCATTGCCGGCAAGGGCGGTGGAAGTAAATTCAAACTATCTTGCAAAAAGGTGTTGGCAAAAATTGCTGGGCTATAGAGAAATGGCAAGGGAATTCGACTGAGGTGGCACAGACACAAAAACAACCTCTTCTGTGCTGTATCATTCATGATTCCTTGATTCAACGTTTGGGCGGTCTTCAAAATGGGTAACTACAGTTCCATCCAAAAAAGATGAGAGTCTTATTAAAATACTTAAATTGCAGCCTCAGGCTGGTTTGTTGAATATCGGTCACTCTCAATATTCTGCAGATAAGATCCAACCATGAAAACAGTTAATCTCTTATGCTGCCTTAAGGTGGGCATGATGGACACCTGCCTGCTTTCCAATACAACTGAAAACCAATGCTTATGCTCATTAAAAAACATAAGCAGTGATTTTCAGTTATATTGGAATTTGAGGCATTTGAATCATAAGTTTTCAACCTTAGAGATTATACAGAGCAATTCCAAAGCGTCACCAGTCCTCTACACTCATTAATTCCCTAACACATGCATTATTTTGGGCGCTAAAGGGCTTATGTTATGAAGAACGAGTGAATAGGCTGGGTTGTTACCCCTTGGAGGTTAAAGGAATGTGATCTCATTGAAAGATCCTGATGGGATTAGATCTGGTGTAGAATCATAGAATCCTTACAGTATAGGAGGCCATTCAGCCCATCAAGCCTGTACCAACCACAATCTCCATCCAGGCCCTATTCCCTCAACCCCATGTATTACCCTTTAATCCCCCAATACTAGGGTGAAAGGTGGGAGGAGTGGGGGTGAAGTAGGTATTGGACATTATAGCAAAAAAATTAGTTTAAAACTCTAGTGTATGTTTATTATCTCTGTTATTTACGAAAAGGATTTGAAAATCTTCAGTTCCATCTGTGAGAGGCAATCTATTAGCTGCAAGGAGACAAGGGGAGGATCAGCCAGGGGCTCGTTCGCAGGCAGGACTTCACAAGTATTAGGTCTTGAGGTCTTTAAATATAACGTGGGGTTGTTTGACCGTCTATCCTAACTGCCATATTGTCTAGAGATAGCTTAGTGAGATAACACTACAGAAATAATTAGCACTGGGAAAACTGAACAATGGAGTGTAATAGACATTCACAAGCCAGACACAAGTTATGTTAAAATCCAACTGCAGCCAGTAGTAAATAAGGTAGATAAGATGTACGAGTCCTTACATTGATTGGATATTATAATCAAGTAGACGTGCACATTTTGTAATTTTTTTTATTCATTTGTGGGACATGGGCATCGCTGGCTGGCCAGCATTTATTGCCAATCCCAAGTTACCCTTGGAGAATAGTTGAGAGTCAACCACATTGCTGTGGCTCGAGTCACATGTAGGCCAGATCAGGTGAGGATGGCAGGTTTCCTTCCCTAAAGGGCATTAGTGAACCAGACAGGTTTCCGACAATCGGCAATGGTTTAGACCATAAGTAAGAAGTCTCACAACACCAGGTTAAAGTTCAACAGGTTTATTTGGTAGCAAATGCTATTAGCTTTGAGCGCTGTCCTCCATCAGGTGAGTGGAGATCTTTTCACAAACAGGACATATAAAGACACAAACACAATTTACAGAATAATGATTGAAATGTGAGTTTTTACGGCTAATCAAGTCTTAAAGGGACAAACAATGTGAGTGGAGAGAGCATTAAGCACAGGTTAAAGAGATGTGTATTGTCTCCAGGCAGGACAGTTAGTGAGATTTTGCAAGCCCAGGCAAGTTGTGGGGGGTTGCAATAGTGTGACGTGAACCCAAGATCCTGGTTGAGGCTGACCTCATGTGTGCCAGGCAAGACTGTTCTCTTCCTGTTGGCCAGTTGCAAAATCTCACTAACTGTCCTGTCTGGAGACAATACACATCTCTTTAACCTGTGCTTAGTGCTCTCTCCACTCACGTTGTCTATAAGACTCAATTAGCCGTAAAGACTCACATTTCAATCGTTATTCTGTAAATTGAGTTTGTGTCTTTATATGCCCTGTTTGTGAATAGGTCTCCCACTCACCTGACGAAGGAGCAGCGCTCCGAAAGCTAGTGGTGTTTGCTACCAAATAAACTTTTTGGACTTTAACCTGGTGTTATGAGACTTCTTACTGTGTTTACCCCAGTCCAACACCGGCATCTCCACATCATGATTAGACCATAAGACTATAAGACATAGGAGCAGAATTAGGCCACTTGGCCCATCGAGTCTGCTCCACCATTCAATCATGGCTGATATTTGTCTCATCTCCATTCTCCTGCCTTTACCCCATATCCCTGATCCCCGTATTAATCAAAATACTCAATGACCTGGCCTCCACAGCCTTTTGCAGCAAAGAGTTCCACAAATTCACCACCCTCTGGTTGAAGAAATTCCTCATCATCTGTTTTAAAGGATCATCCCTCAAACCTGAGGTTGTGCCCTCTGATTCTAGTTTTCCCATTTAGTGGAAACATCCTCTCCACGTCCACTCTATCCAAGCCTCGCAGTATCCTGTAAGTTTCAATAAGATTCCCCCCCCCTCATCCTTCGAAACCCCAACAAGTACAGACCCAGAGTCCTCAACGGTCCCTCATATGACAAGCTCTTCATTCTGGGCATCATTCTTGTGAATCTCCACTGAACCCTTTCCAAGGCCAGTACATGCTTCCTTAGATACAGGGCCCAAAACTGCTCACATGGGATTTGACCAGAGCCTTATACAACCTCAGAAATACATCCCTGCTCTTGTAACCTAGCCCTCTCGACATAAATGCTAACATTGCATTTGCCTTCCTGCCAACTGAACCTGCATGTTAACCTGAAGAGAATCTTGAACAATGGCTCCCAAGTCCCTTTGTGTTTCTGATTTTCTAAGCATTTCCCCATTTAGAAAATATTCTATGCCTCCACACCTCCTTCCAAGGTGCATAACCTCACACTTTTCCACATTGTATTCCATCTGCCATTTCTTTGCCCATTCTCCTTGTCTATCCAAGTCCTTCTGCAACCCCCTTGCTTCCTCAGTACTATTTGTCCCTCTACATATCTTTGTATCATCTGCAAACTTAGCACCAGTGCCTTCAGTTCCTTCTTTTAAATTGTTAATGTATATTGTGAAAAGTTGTGGTCTCAGCACCAACCCCCGAGACACACCAGTAGTCACCAGTTGCCATCCTGAAAAAGACCTCTTTAATCCACTTCCTGCCTTCTGGCAGTCAAGTCATAGTCATCGGTAGATTCTTAATTCCAGATATCTTTTACTCAATTCAAATTCTACTATCTTGGGTTTGATCACGGTCTCCAGAACATTAATTGAGTTTCTGGATTAATATTTTAGTGATAATACCACCCAAATTGTTCAATGGCATTGACGTTTGGGAACTTGGGGAAATAAATAGTGATATCTTGAGGAGTGTACATATTAAAAAGGAGGTGGTGCTGGAAACCTCAAAAGTGCATCAAGGCAGATAAATTCCTGGGACCGATGAAGTGTATCCCAGGACATTGTGGGAGGTTACAGAGGAAATTGCGGATCCCCTAGCAGAGATATTTGAATCATCGACAGCCACACTACAGATGTTAGTCTCACCGTCCTGAAGTTCCCAGACTTTTCTCTGCAGCCCTTCTTAATCAAAAGCACAACATTTGCCACCCTCTCTATCCAGGCCTCGCAGTATCCTGTAAGGCTTTTGGCAAGGTACTGCTTGGTAGGTTGTTGCATAAGGTTGGAACTCATAGGATCTGGGTGAGGTAGCCAAATGGATACAAAATTGACTTAACAACAGAAGACAGAGGGTGGTTGCAGAGGGCTGTTTGTCAATTTGGAGCCTGTGACCAGCGGTGTGCCTCAGGGATCGGTGCTGGGTTCACTATTACTTATCATTTATATTAATAATTTGGATGAGAATTTAGGAGGCATGGTTAGTAAGTTTGCAGGTAACACCGAGATTAGCGGCATAGTGGACAGTAAAGAAGGTTATCGAAGATTGCAGCAGGATCTTGATCAATTAAGCCAATGGGCTGATGAAGTTTAATTTAGATAAATGCAAGGTGATGCATTTTGGTAGACTGAATCGGGACAGGACTTACTCAGTTAATGGTAGGACACTGGGGAGAGTTATAGAACAAAGAGATCTGGGATACAGGTTCATAGCTCCTTGAAGGTGAAGTCACAGAATGATAGGGTGGTGAAGGAGGCATTCAGCATGTTTGGTTTCATTGGTTAGAACATTGAATACAGGAGTTGGAATGTCTTGTTGAAGTTGTACAAGACATTAGTAAGACCACACTTGGAATACTGTGTGCAGTTCTATTATAGAAAAGATATTATTAAACTAGAATGAGTGCAAAACAGATCATATACAACCTTCTCCTTCAAAAGGAAGTGATTGTGTGGCACTGCTCATGGGTGATATTCCTGTTACAGTTGAATAATTAGAGGTCTATCTGGACAATGAGAGGTGAATAGTTCATAGAATCATATAATCCCTAATCATTGAATCCCTCCATTTGGCCCATCGAGTCTGCACCAACCACAATCCCTCTCGAGACTTGTTGCTGAAGCTGTACAAGACATTAGTAAGATCACACTTGGAATACTGTGTACAGTTCTGGTCACCCTATTATAGAAAGGATATTATCAAACTAGAAAGAATGCAGAAAAAATTTACTAGGATGGCACCGGGACTTGATGATTTGAGTTATAAGGAGAGGCTGGAGGGAATGAGACTTTTTCCCTGGAGCACAGTAGGTTTCAGAGTGATGTTATAGAGGTCTATAAAATAAGGTAGATAGTCAACATCTTTTCCCAAAGGTAGGGGAGTTTAAAACTAGAGGACAAAGGTTTAAGATGAGAGGGGAGAGATACAAAAGGGTCCAGAGGGGCAATTTTTTCCACACAGAGGGTGGTCAGTGTCTGGAATGAGCCGCCAGAGGTAGTTGTAGAGGTGGGTACAACTTTGTATTTTAAACAGTCACATGGGTAAGATAGGTATAGAGGGATGTGGGCCAAACTTGGGCAATTGGAACTAGCTTAATGGTAAAAATAGGGCAACATGGATAAGTTGGGCCAAAGGGCCTGTTTCCATGCTGTAAACATCTATGATTCTATTCACACTTTAGTGATGTAAACCTGATCAATAATTGTGAGTGGATATAGATGAGCTCCTGTGCAAACGTATATCTTTTGATTGGTACATGATAATTTCTTGTAACTGAATCTGAACTATAAATGTCTGTACAATTCTTGAATCAGGGCGTTCCACTAGTTGGAACACTTGGGCCAGCCCATACTATAGATCGTGACAAAGGCCTTGTCTGAAACTCCAGACAAGGCCTTTGACTGCTTTTCTCAAGAATAAGAGTCTGCACATTCTCCCCATGTCTGCGTGGGTTTCCTGTGGGTGCTCTGGTTCCCTCCCACAGTCCAAAAATGTACGGATTAGGTTGATTGGCCATACTAAATTGATCCTTAGTGAGAGGGAGATTAGTAAGGTAAATATGAGGGGTCACAGGGATACAGCTTGATGGATTGTTGTTGGTGCAGACACAATGGGCCAAATGGCCTCCTTCTGCACTGTAGGTATTCTATGATTCTAAAGCAATGGAGGCTGGGTCATTAAATTTATTCACTGCTGAGTTAGATGGATGTTTGATAGACATGGGAATTATAGGGGAAAGTGTTATTTAAAATAAACCTTAACTTTTGGGGATGAGGAGGTCATCATTTGTGCCTCATGATAAAATGTTAGCATCTTCTTGTAAATTGGCAGGATCTCTGTGTTTTCAAAAGCTGGCAGTATTGGCAACAACCTGTGAAAGGAATCGAACAAAACTGCCTTGATTGTTCAAGTTGTGCAATTATCAGCCAGCACAGCTAATGAAAATACCTCTAATCTGATTAAATAAGATTGGTACTGAGCATGCCTATTTTATAGAGGCAAGGGTGCCATCTACAGCTTCCATTTAGATACCACAAGGAAGGTGTATCAGAGAAAATCCAGCACAAAATTAGATTACCTTAAACCAGCTCAGGATTGACAGATGTTTACATGTAGAAAAACAAATAAATAAACCTGATGGTCTCCTTAGCCCCAAAAGTTAAGGACTTTTTTTGAAAAAACTTTCAAAATCTGAAAGCATGAACACACAGCTCTCAATCAAAAATGAATTATTTTTGTATTTTCCTTTGTTAAAGTCTGATATGCACAAATTTCACTTAACTACTTCAATATATGGTTGGCAACTATATCACTGCAATTGCATCTGTGCAAATTTGCGTGCACACCGATAAAGTAGCACTATAACTTTGGATTTGGGGCTTATTCTGACTTTCAATGCATTAAAGCTGTGTTTAGTGACACTGTCATCAGCTGGTCTTCTGGGGTTTGCCATCATGCATGGCCCCATTGAACTGTGAAAGTGGCACAGTTGATGGGAGAACTGCAGAAATATCCGACAGGTCAATTAGCAGCTTTGGAGAAAACAGGCTGATTCTCAAGATGGACTCCAGCACAAAGGTAACTGGCATTAAAAAGGGAACAAAGCAAAGCAAAGGGGAAGGAAAAACACACAGGAAGGTAATTAAATTTAAAAAAGAAACCAAATTGATTTATAAAACAATAGAAAACATGATGAAGGAAATGAAAGATGTTTACAACACACAAAGAACATGTCAGTAACTAATGCAGTAGGGGGTAAAGGTGGGTAGAAATTAAGGTACAGCTTTAGTATAATTTATCTGTAAATCCATAAAGTGAACACACACAAAAACCACATTTTTTTGGAACCTCATCAACCCTTAGCATGGAAAGTGTCCAACCTGAACCAACATAACTTGAGCCTCGTTGGTTGCACTCAACCGTTAGCACAGAAAGTCTGTGGCTCGAGCCGATGTGAGCCTTGCTGATTGCACTCAACCATGAGCAAATTAGTGGAGGCATGAGTGAGGTATAGAAAGTGCAAGGTGGAGCTTAAGAAAGTAATTAGGAATGCAAAACGGGGATATGAGAAAGCTCTGGCTGACATACACACACAAAATCCGCCACTTAAGGGCCTTAGTAGGGGCATGGGTGGACTTCCCACTGAAGGCCTTCCCATCCCATCCATGAAATTTTAAATTCTCCCCTCACCCTGTCTCTGAACTTGCTGGGGTGGGGGTGGGGGTGGGGGTGGGCCACCTTCTCCATTGTCAAATGTTTTAAATTAATTTTCTAACTTTCTAAAGTACATCTTTTCAAACTTAATCTGACCAACTTTCACGCATATCTTCCAATATGCTAACTCACTGCATACTGTACAGTATTCGTCACTCAAGGAAAGATGTAAATGCTTTAGAAGTAGTTCATAGAAGGTTTTGTAGATTAATACCAGGAATGGGTGGGTTGCCTCATGAGGAAAGATTAGAGAGGTTAGGTTTATACCTACTAGAGTTTAGAGATGTAAGGGGTGACTTGATCAAAACCTTTAAGATCCTGAAGTGTATTGACAGGGGGGAATGTGGAAAGGATGTTTCCTCTTGTTGGACAATCTAGAACTAGGGATCATGGTTTAAAAATAAGCGGTCATTCATTTAAGACAGACACTAGTGGAATTTTCTTCTGAGGGCCATAAGTCTCTCTTTTCTTTAAAAGGCAGTGGAAGCAGATTTTCTGAATGTTGCTAAGGTAGGGCTAGCGAGATTGAAGGGGGTGAGAAGTTAGCAGTGAGGAGGAATGTGGATTGAACTTACAATCAGATCAGCCAAGGTCTTATTGAATGGCATGGCAGGCTCGAGGGGTGACTCCTGCTTCTAATTTCTATGTTTCCAGAATGGCATGGCACATGGAAAATTAGTCAAATAATTAAATCCTCGGCAGGTTGCTCACTGAACTGTTGATTAACTTTTCTTCAATGGGTTGGCTGGAAGCCTGGACTGCAAATCTACTCTTTAACAGCTATCTTAGAAAAACAAGCATAAAGACAATGCATATGTTCCTAACGTTATCTTGCAATGTATGGAATAGGACACAAAGCCTTGGATCTTCAAGCTAATATATCACAACACAATTGCAGCACAACACAAGCTATGTTCAAGTTACTCTGTGTACTGGCCACCATGGAAACAGAATGTTGTCTGAATTCAGCGAACAATTGTCGTACATTCCTCCATAATAGATCTTTTAGGTTGCTTTTGTATCTTCCTCCATTTGTCTCAAACTGCCTCAGGAGAAGCATGTCTTTGACAGTAAACAACAAACATAACATAACCTTACTATAGGAATAGGCTGCAGTCCTGATGTGATGCAAAGTAAATTAAGAAAGTAATCATTTATATCATAATGGGTCTAGATAGTGAATGAATTAACAAAGTTCATTAAAAGTTTGTTAATAAAACATGAAAGTTAAATTACAGCCCGCAGTTCCAAAAATATCCCTTAAAATCTTGATAGATTCTCGCACATGGATATTTCATTATATAATATATTATACTCTGAGAAATTATTCAACTATTGGTGGATATGAAGAAGGTTAATCTACAACATCATTTGCCAGTGAGATGTAATCAGGTGGGTCTGAGTAAGCCCATTATAAAACATGATTAGTCAATAGTCATCATTCCTCATATTCATTAAGCTTAAACATTTCCCTAAAATTACAGAGAGTAGAACCATGTGGATAGGATTAAAAACTTATTTCTGTTCCATGAAAATGAATGATATAAAGGATATATGGAAATTAAGAAATCAGTAAAATCAGCTTTGTATTATCCTATTGAAAATGTGAAATGGTTACCTCGGCACTGCCACAGATGTGCTAATTTTTCTTTGCGACATAAGACTATTTGACATGTGACGGAAGACTGTCTTGACAATAGATGTAAGCACATAACTCCTGCTGATCATCCACTCACGATTGGAAATGAAGATTGGCAATCATGCTGCTATTCATAATTAGGTCTTACATGAAGATTTGCCAGAATGAGTCACCTTTTAATCTGTTTAAGATGCTTATGCAGAAAATGAAACGAGTAAAAAAAAATGCTTCTTTTGTGCCTCACCTGCTACTTTGAATCAATGTCTGCTGATCAGAAGGTAGACAGAAGATAATAGTCTCAGGTCTATTCACTTTTCTGTCAGACATTCAAGTAGGGTTATACTTTCTTCCAGTCACAAAATCAATGCGAACACCGGCTTCACATACTCAATGAGTGAAGAAAATTTCATCTGTTGTTTCTAACAACAGCTTTTACACACGATACTGTCAGATATGTTCGTTGTCCTGGCAAGGATGTGCCCTCCACCCCAACATTAATGAAAAAAACTCAAAAACTCGCACCTGAAATTAAGATACATGGGCCATCTTCCTCGACACAGAACAGACTCATTATAAATGTGTATGTGAGCCTTAGTTATGAGTTATTGCACAAGTATGAGGAAACATGTAGGTCCCATCATCAGCATTTCACCTCATTAATAGATTATCCACACTGGAGCAAGCAGCTTATTTTACTGGAATCATCTAGAACATTTTTTAAAAAATTCTCCACAACACAAACCATGAAAATTACACATTGGTACATATTAACAAATACATGGATAATGTATCAAATTGCACCCAAGGGCAGAGGAGATAACTGCTCTCAACATTAAATAATTCTTCGCATCCAGACGACAATGCTGATATGGGCGGGATTTTCTAGCTGTGCCCACCCCAAGACTGGAGAACCCTGCCTGAGGTCAACAGACCTTTGCATGGTCTGTGTCCCGCCCGCTGCAATTTCTCTAGCAGGTGGGACAGTAAAATTCCGCACTCCATCTGTCAAATACTAACAAAGCTCAGTTAAGAAATTACCTTTTTTGCCTCAGCTGGTATTACGTACAAAGTATTAATTTAGTTTTGATGTTAATATGAAACGGAGACACTTCAATAATTTTTACTCCAATGCTCAGGCATTCGGGAGACTTAATTTAAACAATAACCCCCTGAAACAACGGCCAGAATTTTATGGGCCCTTTGGGACAGGGATCAAAGGTGGAAAGACATTGGATTGTGTGCCCAATACCTTCCCACTGCCATGCCATTTCCCTAGCAGAGGAAAAGATGACAGACAGCTTGTCTGTCCAGAGCTTAATTCAGCTCTTTCCCCCTCCGCTGGTATTTTAAATCCGATCAAGTCTGGATTATTAATCAACAGCCTTTGGAGAGTGGGAGCAGCCTCTTTTCTGGGCATTCTTTGGCCCATTGAAGGGCTTTCTAATTTGGCACTGGCACTGCCGGCCTTCAGCGAACACTCTTCAAATGGTACAAATTAGGTGCAGCAAGCCATTCAGCCTCTTGAGCGTGCTTCACCAATAAATAAGATCATGGCTGATCGGACAGTGGGCCTCAACTCACTTTCCATTCTACCTGCTGCACCCTCTTACTCCCTTGTCAATCAAAAATCTATCCAATCCAGCCTTAAAAATATTAACTTCCCTCCACTACTTTCTGGGGAAGAGTTCCACAGGCTCACAACCCTGTTGTTACATATTTTCAACAAGACCACCTCTCATTCTTCTGAAATCCAATGGATACAGACCCAACCTGTCCAACATTTCCTCAATGGATAAAGTCCTCATCCCAGGAATTCCTGATGCATTCAGTCAAGTTTAAATATTCAGTCAGATGCAAAGGAAATTTCTCCCTGCCCTGCACCAACATGCGTCAGTCCCAATCTCAAAAAGCACTGGTACAGATTGCACCAGCCTTTTCATTCCCGACAATACCCATGGCCAAATATAAGAAGCATTCATTCTTTTCAGTTCGTGCTCAAAATGAGATTCCCACTAAAGACGTGTCACATCTAAGACTTTTTTCTCAATTATGCAACAAGAATTTTGAACGGTTGTGCTAAAATGTTGAATTATTTAAAAAAAAACATTGTGTACAAAACTCAAATTGCAGAGCTTTGAGCCAGCAGGTGGTAAAGTGTTAGAAAAAGCTTCATCTCCCAACTGACTGCAAATAAGAAGCATTTCATTCGACCGTATCAGAAATTGGAAAATACCTCAGAGCTGTTGTGTTAGAAAGTCTGCATCACCTTTTGATTGTTAACAAAGGGGGTGTTACAAGAACAGGAACAAGAGTCAGTTAGGGTCTGAACGAGCAAGTCAGGCAAAGCCAAAGCAGAGTCGAAGGAATGTTCCGAGATGTTTAGAAGTCAATGGACAGAATTTTGCCAGCACGTCCTCCCAAGGTTCATACAATCCCACCTGAGGCCAGTGGAGAATGCCATTCACTGAGCCTCGCCCGCCCCAGAATCAGGGTGGGCGTGCCAGTAAAATTCTAGCTATTGTGTTTAAGCAGGCAAGTAGAATGAGGTCTTTGTGCCATAATTAGAAATATTTGCATTAATATAGCACCTTTCATGGCCACCAGAGATCCCAAAGCACATTACAGCCAATCAAGTTGTTCTGAAATGTTGTCACTGTTATAATGTAAGAAATGCAACAGACACTTGATGCACAGCAAGATCCAACAAATAGTCACATGATAATGAACAGGAAATCTGTTTCTGTGAAGTTGACTGAGGGAAAAATATTGGGCAGACACCAGGGATAACTCAAAAAAAAACTGAAAATGCTGTAAGATCTCAGGAAGGCTGGCAGCATCTGTGCAGAAAGAAAGAGTTAATATTGTGAGTCCATATGACTCTTCTCCAGTGTGAAACATCAGTTCTGAAGAACTCATATGGACCTTAAAATATTAATTCTGTTTTTCTCTCTCTCTCCCTCTCTCCATAGACGCTACCAAGCCTGCTGAGTCTTTCCAGCATGTTCTGTTTCTGTTTCAGATTTCCAGCATCTGCAATATTTTGCTTTTATTACCAAGGATAACTCCTCTGCTCTTCTTCCAAGTAGTGTTCAGGATCATTTACAGCCAGGGCCTTGGTTTAACCTCTCATCCAAAAGGCTGATCATTTAACAGATAAAAGCAAACTACTGCAGATGCCAGAATCTGAAACAAAAACAGAAAATGCAGGAGCATCTGCAGAGAGAGAATAGAGCCTCGACGAAGGGTCATCCAGACTCAGAAGATTGGCTCTATTCTCTCTCCACAAATGCTGCCAGACCTGCTGAAATCTTCTGGCACATTTAACAGTTTAGCACTGGAACTTTAGCCTCTAAGTTTTCAGATCCCTTCAACAATTCGAGAAAGACTGACCTCAAATCACATCTTGCACCAGTAAAACCAAACTCCTCACTTGAAGAAATGGGAACAATTCTGCTTCATTGCTCATTTCAATATCAAATTATACCTCATGACACTAATTATTAGCACCCGTGAGCAATGGATATTCACCATTTATAACATTGAGGGAAGCAAATAATCCTTTCCAAACAACCTTCAGTGGACTGCATTCCACAAACGTTACAGACAGCAGAATGTTGTGGACTTCTGGCAGACAGAGTAGAATAAGTCGAGCAAATCCAAACGGATAACTAGGTTAAAGGAAAAGGGGTCATTGGAATTAATGCAATAATCTGAACACCTTCTGTTCAGTTTCCTGGTCTTCTGCTTTTTGATCATCATAGCCAGCAGGTGGCAGAGCTAAACAGAGGAAAGGGTGGTCACTTACAGGAGTGCTGCCATCAGAGAGGGTGTTCATGCTGATGGAGGTGCTCATCTTTCCCGACGACAGGGAAGGTGGTGACGGACTCCGTTTCTCCATGCAGCTGTGCCGGAGCGGTTCCTGACGCTGCAAGTACTCACGCCATGCTCGCTGGATGCTGCATTTTAAAAAATATAAATACAAAAGTGTCACCGCAGGAATTGTACTGTCAGTGATTACAAGGACAGATTAGGAAGGGCCCTTAGATTTTTTTTTAAAGGTGGGTGGTTAAGGACAGGATGAAAATGCATTGCAGAAACAAAGCAAGAGGGGAAAGTGTATTTAAAAGCACTACACAAACCGGAAACACTATTTCTCATTCAATCCAGAACAACACAAAAGGAATTCTGGTGCCAGGCACAGCATCATGACCTGTCAGATACACTGAGCCATAGAGACATGGTTTATAAATATTATTCCATTTACACTCTGTAACCATTCCTGTGTTTGGTGCACGCACATTATTGTTGCTGCCCTGAAAGCAAATGCCTCCTCATTCACACTCAAGGTGCCCCCGGTGATCTAGGCCATTCTTTGCTCCTTCTGCAACACATTCCATTTCTGCTAACCCCAATCTGCCCTCCACAAATTGTAGCCACTGTACATTCTCTACATCCCTCTAACCCTTTACTGACTAACCTTCACCAGCTCCTCCATATCCGTCACCGCTTCTACAAATCTCTCCATTGTCTGATCCCTTTCTATCTCTGCAATCATTTTTAGTTCTCTGCCTCAGTCTGTATCTACAATGCTTCTGATTTAGGCATTCTCTGATTTTCAATTATGCTTGGAGCTGCAGGGCCATCAGCTATTTTGGTTACACCCTCTCCCTTGAAGACCTTTCGATTGACTTTCTCTCTTTCCACCTTCAAAGGCCACCTCAACACCTGCCACTTGTACCTTGCTTTCAGTTACCACCCACTGTGCTGTCAATTTCAGTCATGATTGCACCAAACATTTAGACAGTTATATGGGTAAGATGGGTATAGAAGGATATGGGCCAAATGCGGGCAACTGGGACTAGCTTAGAGATTTTAAAAAAAGGTTGACATGGACAAGTTGGGCCGAAGGGCCTGTTTCCATGCTGTAAACCTCCATGACTCTACGACACTCCAAGCATAGCAGATACTACATAACATCATTAGCTGCCATTTGGTTCGCTAAAATAAGTGGTTACATGCTATTGGTGACTTATTGTACTATGCCAACCCCTGTTGTTCATGATGCACTTTTCTTTGATTCAAATGGGTAGGATTATGAGGCTTCAACCTGAAACCTGGTGGGGCTGTTTAAAAGTCACTACATTTCTTGGACCCAATGTATGACGAAGGCCTGGTTTGAAAAATGCAAGTAAAAGCTGGATAATTATTAGATTATAACTGGAGACTGAATGAGCTTTTAATGGGCCACCAAGTTACAGTAAGAAGTCTCACAACACCAGGTTAAAGTCCAACTGGTTTATGTGGTGGCACAAGCTTTTGGAATGCTGCCCCTTCATCAAGATACTCACCTGATGAAGGAACAGTGCTCCAAAAGCTCGTGTTGTGAGACTTCTTACTGTACCCACCCCAGTCCAATGCTGGCACCTCCACATCATGGCCACCAACATTAAAAACTGTTTGAGTTAATATAGCTGCACTGTGTTGATGGGTTGGTGATGAGGGGAGAGGGGACAGAATGGATTTTAACATCAACAGGACCAGTCACAAGTTCAAAATTCCCATGGTCAACAATAAGGACAACTGCTGCAGATTCCACATGCACTCAAAATATGAGCGTATGGGCTCAGATGTCCCAAACATCAGAAATGGAGTAGGGGCCAGCAGAACTGAAGTCAGATACCTGGAAGCCTCACACAAAAGACAACTGAAGAACAGGAAAATCAGTCCTAATGTTTTCAATCTGCTCTAATTTCTTTTCACCAACACCTCAACATTTTATGATCCTTAACTTCCCTTTACCCTCTACAACTCTGCTCTCAACTCCCATTGAACAATGCTGCAATAACTGTTGACTTAACTGTTGTGTACCATCAGAAATAGTGAAGGCTGATTACTGCCTTCTATAAACACCTCCTTTCAACGATTCCCAACAATGTAAAGCTGGATTTACTGGCCACAGCAATAAATTATTAGCATTCAGATATTGCATGGAATCTGTGAAGATAATCTGGTTGCCAGGTGCATTAATTCATTTTGAAGTCAGTAGTGTTTCATCTTCTTCTGTGGCAGATGCTCAATGAGTCCAATGGGACAACTCTAATGAATGATTTTACCCAAATTAAGAAAAAGCACACACCAAAACATCAATCAATCAGGCAATAAACCAGAAACACTGGGACAGCTATTGCCCATGGATCAATGATTTACAGCAACCTTAGGGTAAGTATGATTTACAGGGGTTTAGCTTATATTGATTATTTCATCAGAATTACACTAATGGCATTTAAAGTCAGTGATTTCTTCCCTCTAATCTTTCTCTGTTTCTCATTTGTTTATCCTATCTTCCACTACAGTACAATTCCACAGGTCTGATCACATCTTTATTTATTTCTGAGATATTTTGAGGCATTTTCACATGGGACATTCCAGGCACAGACAATTCACAAACCATGGGCAACATTGCATCCATGTTAGCCATGAGCGCAAATAGTGACCTGGGTGCAAAATCTCACAAGAATCAGTAATTTTGCTGGCGAGATCTCATTCCCTGGTGACATAACAAGGGTTGGAACTACATTCAACTGTGTTTTAATAAATGTTAGTTAAATTAGCGAGCTTCCCAATCATATATTACCCCCATGGGGAGGGGGGGTGGGGGGGTGGCATGCACAGTGGCAGAGTGGTTAGCACTGTTGCCCCACAGCGCCAGCTGATTCAATTCCAGCCTTGGTTCACTGTCTGTGTGGAGTTTGTACGTTCTCCCACGTCTGGATGTGTTTCGTCCGGGTGCTCCGGTTTCCCCCACACTCCAAAGGTGTACAGGCTAGATGGATTAACCACGTTAAATTGCCCCTTCATGTCCCAAGATGTGTCAGTTAGGGAGGTTAGCCATGGCAAATGTGCAGGGTTATAGGAGAAGGGCCTGCTTTGCAAAACAGGCCTTCACCCAACATTGGGTCATGGCATTTCATGGACCCAATTTTGGGCAAAAGCCTGGTTTGAAAAATGCTCGTAAAGCTGGACGATTATTAGGTTATAACTGGAGACTGAATGAGCTTTCAATGGGCCACCAACAGTAAAAGCTGTTTGAATTAGTATGGCTGCACTGTGTCGATGAGGTGGTGATAGTGGGAGGGGGGGGGAATGGATTTTGCTTGATGGGCCAAATGGCCTCTTACTGCACTATTGAGATTCTATGAAATCTCACATTCAGAACTTCCCACTTGCCAATGTGACATCACATAAGCGAGGTTTACAACTGCTTTTTAAAGTTGAGTGAAACCCGTCGGGGCAGAAAGGTAAATATAGACCCTGAGGGAAAGTGACATGCCTTATGAAGGGCTTGTCCTGGTGATACAGAGGGCGCTGTTTCCTCATATCCCTGGGGAGGGGAAGGTTGCCCCAGTGGCACCCCTATCTCTGTGGAGATGGTGTTGCTGGCCCCACCCTGCCAATACGACGAGTGAAAACCACACCTCCAGGTTCTTTGTGCAGAGTACCAGAAAATCTGGAGCAAAAACATAGCTGTGCAGCTGGAGAGCTGTGTGCTGGTATTCTCACCTCAGCCAGTACTCTGTGCCCAGAGTGCAAAATTCCACCCTGTATCTGAGATTTTGCCTAGACAAGCGTCACTAAGTTCGACACATGAATTTGCTTGTTTTTTGCGTCTATTAATCTGTGCAGTTTGGGTTGTAGAATCTCATGATCGTGGTAAGTGTAACTGCCCATGTTCAGTATATTCAGGCACACACCTGTGGATGGCAGCATCTGATTGCACTAAATTGTAATTCAAAAATTTAAAATCGTAAAAAAATGTATACTTTCCATGAATATTTGTGATTGAAACCTGTCAAATGAAATCATGTATCTGTTGAAAGAGTTTTCCAATGTCTGCATCTACACACAACATAAGCCAATGCAAAGATTTAAGTAATGTTACAAAAATACTATATCATTCATGTACGCAGGAATTAAACTCCTGAGTAATTTCAAGCAAGGTGACATGCTTTCAGTAAAGCAAAGGGATCTTCGGATTTTAAAATCATTTGCATAAACACCGGTAAGTGACCTGGCAACTATAGGCAACTGTTTTTGTCCAACTGCATGAGAGAATCATTCATATGTTGAAGTCAAATAGGTCCAGAAATTTGAGGGAAGTAGTACTGGAATAATTCATCACATTCACTGTGATCCTGTACGTAGTTTTAGTATAAAGCAATGTGATAAACTTGCAGAGTCTGGAAGAGTAAAAGCAGGAAGTGTCAAGAACTACAGAGCCGGAGTGGTAATCATGGCACTTGAGGAATGCATTAAGTACTTCATGGGGTAACAACAGGCAAATGACAGACCTCCTGCAGCATCTCTCAGCACGATGGCACAGTGGTTAGCAGTACTGCCTCACAGTGCCAGGGTCCTGGGTTCAGTTCCCAGTTTGGGTCACTATCTGCGTGGAGTCTGCACATTCTCCCAGTGTCTGCGTGGGTTTCCTCTAAGTGCTCCAGTTTCCTCCTACAGTCCAAAGATGTGCGGGTTAGATTGATTGGCCATGTCCTCGGATGCGTAAATTAGGGGTATTAGCAGGGTAAAGATGTTGGGTTATGGGGATAGGGACAAGAGTGGGATTATTAGTGGTGCAGGCTTGATGAGCCGAAGGCCTCCTTCTGCGCTATAGGGTTTCTATAATTTCAATTCTGTTCAGCATCTTAGCTCTGTATTTAAGTTCTCCCAATTGTTCAGTGTCTAAATGCATATTTTTCTGTGGTACAGAACCACACAGTATGACGGTGCTAGATTCCCACGTCACCCTTTCCCTTGTCCTCAACCCTCCTGTCCCCCCAATCCCCCAAAAGTACACACACCCTTAGACCTCACCAAATTTCAGCTGGGATAACAGGACATGATGGGTTGCAAGGAAAAGTAAATGCACTGGCAGTAATCTTTCAATCTTCCTTAAATTCTGGAAAAGTCCCAGAAGATTGGAAAATTGCCCACTAACACCAGTATTCAAAAAAGGAGTGAGACAAAAAACAGGTAACTATCAACCAGTTAGCTTAACGTCTGTCACTGGGAAATTGTTAGAGTCCATTATAAAGGACTTAATAGCAGAGCATTTAGAAACAATACTATAATCAAGCAGAGTCAGTATGGATTCATGAAGGGGAAATCATGCATCATCAACTTATTAGAATGCTTTGAGGTGGTAATGAGCAGGATAGATAAAGGGAAACCAATAGATGTAATGTACATGGATTTCCAAAAAGCATTTGATAAGGTACCACAAAAAAGGCTACTTAAGAAGGTAAGACCCAATGGTTTTGGGGGTAGTACATTAGCATGGATAGAGGATTGTCTAACTCATAGAATACAGAGAGTTCGGATAAGAAAAGCATTTAAGAACATAAGAAATAGGAGGAGGAGCAGGCCATCTAGTCCTTCGAGCCTGCCCCGCCATTCAATAAGATCATGGCTGATCTGAAGTGGATCAGTTCCACTTTCCCACTTTCTCCCCATAACCTTTAATTCTATCTATCAGAAACCTATCTACCCATGACTTAAATATATTTAGTGAGGTAGCCTCCACCACTTTAACAGAGAGAGAATTCCAGAGATTCACCACCTTTTGAGAGAAGAAGTTCCTCCTCAGCTCCGATCTAAACTGCAGCCCCTCCCCCCCCGCCTTATTTCAAGGCTGTGCCCTCTAGTCCTGCTATCCTTTCTAAGCGGGAAGAATCTCTCTACCTCTACCCTATCCATCCCTTTCATTACCTTATACGTCTCTATAAGATACCCCCTCATCTTCTAAACTCCAATGAGTACAGAACCAGTCATTTTAGTCTCTCTTCATAGTCCAACCCTCTCACCTCCGGTATCAGCCTAGTGAACCTCCTCTGCACTCCCTCCAAGGCCTATGTAACCTTCCGCAAGTGCAGCAACCAAAACTGCACAACTCCAGTTGTGGCCTCACCAGTACCCTGTACAGTTGCAGCAAGACCTCCCTACTTTTATATACTATCCCCCTCGCTATAAAGGCCAACATTCCATTCGCCTTCCTGATCACCTGCTGCACCTGCAGATTGGGTTTTTGCGATTCATGCACAAGGACCCCCAGGTCCCTCTGCACCGTAGCATGCTGCAGCTTTTCGCCTTTTAAATAATAATCCCTCCTACTATTATTTCTACCAAAGTGGATAACCTCACACTTGCTAACATTATACTCCATCTGCCAGGTCGTCGCCCACACGCTCAGCCATTTTCAGCATGGCAACTTATAACTAGTGGAGTACCATAGGGATCAGTTGCTGGGGCCACAATTATTTACAATATATATTAATGACTTTGATGAGGAAAGTGAAATTACTATTGGCAAGTTTGTGAATGACACAAAAACAGGTGAGAAAGCCAATGGTGAGGATGACACAGAGTCAACAGGGGGATTATAGGCAGGCAATGTGAGTGGGAAAAAACTTGGCAGATGGATTTTAATGCTGGAAAATGTAAAGTTACGCAATTTAATAAAAAGAATAAGGGTGTTGAATCTTATTAAAATAGAGAAAGACTGCAGAAAACTGCAGCACAGAGGGATTTGGGTGTCCAAATCACAAAAAGCTAGA
This sequence comes from Carcharhinus amblyrhynchos, assembly GCF_965287045.1. Classification (NCBI taxonomy): domain Eukaryota; kingdom Metazoa; phylum Chordata; class Chondrichthyes; order Carcharhiniformes; family Carcharhinidae; genus Carcharhinus; species Carcharhinus amblyrhynchos. Next base: position 90,830,299 of record NC_137326.1, read on the forward strand.
ATGCAAATTCAGCACGTGATAGGGAAGGCAAATGGAATATTGGCCTTTATTTCAAAGGGAACAAAGTGTAAAAATTGGGAATTATTGCTAAAACTATACGAGGTACTTGTTAGACCACACCTGGAGTATTGCGGACAGTTCTGATCCCTTCCCTAAGGAAAGATGTACTGACTTTAGAGGCAGCCAGGGAAAGTTCACTTGGTTGATCCCGTGTATGGAGGGATTTTCTTACGAGGGGAGGTTGATTAGATTGGGCCTGTACTGATTGGAGTTTAGAAGAATGAAAGTTGACCATATTGAGACACATATGATTTTTGGAGGCTTGACAGTGTATATGCTAAGACGTTTCTTCCCCATGTGGGAGAGTCTAGAACTAAAGGACATAATTTCAGAATAAGGAGTCACCCATTTATGACAGAGATGAAGAGGATTTTTTTCTCTCAGAGGGTATTGAATCTGTGGAATTCTTTCCTGCAGAGGGCTGTCAAGCAAGTTCAGGGCTGTGATAGGCAGATTTTTAATCAGTAAGTGAATAAGGGTAATGGGGATAAGGTGGCAAAGTTGAGTTGAGAATCATCATATATCAGTCATGATCTAATCGAATGATGGAGCCATTCTATCTCTGCTCCGATGTCTTATGGAGATTTCAGGTGGCATTTTCCAGCCATGCTTTCCCTGAAACAGGAAAATCCTAGCCGAGGTCAATGGACCTTTCCATGGTCCGCCCCTCGCCTGCTATGATTCCTACGGTGGGCAGAACGAGAAAACTGGACCCTTCGTTCACATGTAATATTTTCTGATTGACAGAAGGTTTACCCACGGTTGATGGTCAGAAAACAAGGTAATGATCTCCTAGCCAATATTTTAGACAAATTAAAAATCACAAGTCAGGCAAGTGTAATTTTTTTTCAGGTGCTTATTTTATTCTGTTCTCCAGGAAACTGACACTGACAGTCGATGAAGGCATTGCAGTTCATGTTGAGAATATGGAATTTTACAAGGCCACAAAATTGAAGCTTGTGGGATTAGTGGGCAGTAGTAGTATGGATATGGGACTGGCTAAGAGACAGTATTAAATATTGTTCACCAGACTGAAGAGGAGTATACAATGGTGTCCCTGAGGGATTGGTATTAAGATCAACATTGTTGTTCCTATATATCAATGACCTGGATTTGAACATGGGGAAATAATTTCATGGTTTGCAAGTGACACTAAATTTGGGAATGTAGTAAGAATGATAGCAGCAGACTTCAAGAGGACACAGACTGCTGCAATGGGCAAAGGCATGGCAGGTAAAAGCTAACACAATGAAATTGTGCATTTGGAAAGACACTAAAGAGAGGCAGTATAAATTAAATAGTACAATTTTAAAGAGGATGCAGGAACAGAGACAAGAAGCTTACATACACAAATCTTGAAAGGCGCAGGACAAATAAATAAGGCTGATTTTTTAAAAAAGTGTCTGGGATCCATAGGGTTCATAAATAGAGACACAGAGCACAAATAAGAAAGATTGTTGAGCATTAAGAAATGCCTGGTCAGAGTCATAGAATCATAGAACCCTACAGTGCAGAAAGAGGCCCTTCGGCCCATCGAGTCTGCACCGACCACAATCCCACCCAGGCCCTACCGCCATATCCCTACGTATTTTACCCACTAATCCCTCTAACCTACGCATCCCGGGACACCAAGGAGCAATTTTAACATGGCCAATCAACCTAATCCGCACATTTTTGGACTGTGGGAGGAAGCCGGAGCGCCCGGAGGAAACCCACGCAGATATGAGGAGAATGTGCAGACTCCATACAAACAGTGACCCAAGCTGGGAATCGAACCCAGGTCCCTGGAGCAGCAGTGCTAACCACTGTGCCGCCATGCCGCCCCAAATTATGGAGATATATCAATGTCCTAGCGAGGGTGCAAAGATTTACTCGAATGGTATCAAGGCTAGATAAGTTGGGATTGTTCTCATTATAATAGACATTAAGGGGGAGAGCTAATAAATGTATTCATTTCTATGAGACGTCTTAGTACAGATAGGGAAAAATAGTTTATACGAGCAGGGGAGAGAGAGGCATTATCAGAGAACATTTCAAAATAACTGGCAAAAGATCCAGGGGGAAATCAGATGGTATTCTTATGCAGTCAGTTGTTAGGATCTGGAATACATTACCTGAAAGATTGGAGGAAGCAGATTCAATAGGAATTTTCAAAAGGAAATTGGATATAAAGCAGCATTTGAAAAGAAGAAATTTGTGCTGCAATGGGCAAAAAGCAGGGGACCAACGAAAGAACTCTTTCACAGAGGTGACACAAACCATTGGGCTAAATGGTATGAATCTGCACTATGTGATTCTACAAGTATATATATCAAAAGGTTTGCCACAAACCCATTCACTATACAATCCATTCAAAGAATAAGTTTATCACAGGAATCAGCAAGTCACCCAGTCCCATTAAACTAGAATTTTTAAACATTTACTTCCAGTAAGTGTTTGGGTACAGACTCAATTTCTGATTTTGATTTCAAAGAAGTGAGCGTGAAAGAGAAGGTAGCACAAGAATTGTTTGTGTGTAATTGTTTGTGTGGTTAGTGATGAAGCAAGTTGCAAAAAGTGAGAATACATCAATGGACTGGTCAAGTGGACAACAATATGATAAATCAAATTCAAATGCATTTATTATTACACTTGGGGACAACAAATGAGGCAAAGGAATACACAATAAATTGTGGCATATTGAAAAAGAAACAGAGCGACCCTGGAGTGGATTTCCACAGATCCCTAAAGGTAACCGGGCAGGTTGACAAGATGGTTAAGAATATAAGAGCAAAGGGATTTTGCCGTAACTGTGCAAAGCACTGCCCAATAATCTTTGATTTCCTTATCTAACAAGAATCCATCTACCTCCACCTTAAAAATATTCAATGACGCCAGCTCCACTGCCTTCTGAGGCAGAGAATTTCAAAGTCACACAACCCTCAGAGAAAAAAAATTCTCCTCATCTGTCCAAAAGCAAATTTCTTCTTTTCAAATGCTGCTTTATATCCAATTTCCTTTGATATTTCATATTTTCCCACATTATATTCCCAACTGCCAGACGTTGGCCCACTCACTCAATCTATCTATATACTTCTACAACTTCCTATGTCCTCTTTACAAAATACTTCGCTATCCATCTTAGTGCCATCTGCAGATTTAGCTATCATGCCTTCACCAACCCACACATCTAAGTCATCATTACAAATTGTAAAAGGTTGAGGTCCCAGCATAGATTCCTGTGAGATTCCACTCATTACATCCTGTGAATTGGAAAAAGGTGCATTTTTGCCAGCCAGCCAAACCTCTATCCATGCTAATATTTTACACCTTACACAATTAGCTTTTATTTTCCTTCAATGTGTCACCTTATCAACAGCCAAATTTTGCCCATTGACGTAAGACACTCATGTTCATTTGCAAACTCTGTGGCCAGGATTTTCCAATCCTTCCTGCCAGAGGATCTTCTGGTCCCGCTGATGGCGATCTCTTGCTGTGAGTTTTCCAGCGGAACGGCAAATGACACTGACTTCAGTAGGGCAAAAGGATCCTGCCAGCAGGCAATGCTGAACCACCTCAGTAGCTGGAGGATCTGCCATGGAAGGTGGAAGGGTTGTGCCAGAAACTCCAGGCCTTTGTGTTCTCCTCACAACTTGCTTCCCAATCTGCCTTTATACCATCAACAAAATCTGGCAACAATACACTCAGCCCCTTTATCCAAGTCATAATTATAGATTATAAATAGTTGAGGCCCCCAGCACTGAAACTCTGTGGCACACATCAGTTACAGTTTTCTAACATGAAAATGACACATTTATCCAGACTGCTGTTTCCTATCAGCTAACTAGTTCTCTATCCACACGGCACAGTGGTTAGCACTGCTGCTTCACAGCAAAAAGTCTCACAACACCAGGTTTTAGTCCAACCTATTTATTTGATAATATTCTCACTAGCTTTCGAGGGGACAGCCTCTTCGTCAGGTGAATGGAGAGTTCTGGCCTCAGACAGAGCATATAAAGCACAGACAGTTTAGAGATTACTGATTAAAATGCGAATCCTTACACCTAACCTGCTGTTCAAGACCTGAAGTGGTGTAAGGATTCGCATTTTAATCAGTAATCTCTAAACTGTCTGTGCTTTATATGCTCTGTCTGAGGCCAGAACTCTCCATTCACCTGACGAAGAGGCAGTCCCCTCGAAAGCTAGTGAGAATATTATCAAATAAATAGGTTGGACTAAAACCTGGTGTTGTCAGACTTTTTACTGTGTTTACGCCAGTCCAACGCCGGCATACCCACATCATGACTACTATCGGCTTCACAGCACCAGGGATCTAGGTTTGATTCCTGGCTTGGGCCACTGTCTGTGTGGAGTCTGCACGTCCTCCCCATGTCTGTGTGGGTTTCCTCCCACAGTCCAAAGATGTACGAGTTAGATGGATTGGCTATGTTAAATTGCTCCTCAGTGTCAGGGGGTCTGGCTAGTATAAATGTATGGGGTAATAGGGATAGGGCCTGGATGGGATTGTTGTTGGTGCAGACTCAATGGGCTGAATGGCCTCCTTCTGAACTGTAGGATTCTATGATTCTGTCTATGATTCTATAATATATTATCCCCAATAGCACAAGTTCTTATCTTGTGCAGTAACCTTTATGTGGCACCTTACCAAACGTCTTTGGAAATCTACATACCTTCTGATTCCTCTTTATCCACTTTGCTTGATACATTCTCAAAGAACTTAAGACATTTGTCAAACACAATTTCCCTTTCCTAAAACCATCTTTACCCTGTGGGTTTGCGTTATGATTTTCTAAATATCCTGTGGCTACCTCTTTACTAATGGATCCAACATTTCCCATGACAGTGTTAGGCTAATTGACCTAAATTTGAGCTTTCTGCCTCCCTCCTTTCTTGAGTAGAGGTGCTACATTTGCAGTTCCTCATGGAAATCTTACAGTTTTCACTCTCTAATCATGTGTAAAAGGTCTTTGGGCAAGTGTAGGTTGTAACAAATAGCTAGTGCTATTAATTTGTTGTTGGTTACAAAATCTGGGCCAGTATCTTTAACATAGATCAAAGTTCCATTGTACATTACAGAGAAATAAATTAAGCAGTTAACGAACACCAAAGTAACTAGACAGTTAGAAGAGCTGGACAAAAACCCTCCAAAAAGGAACTTCTAAAAAAATTAAGTAAGTATTTAATGGGAAGTTGAAATGCAAAACTGTTTGGAGGGAGAATTCCAGAAAATTGGATGGATGTATCTTTCATTAGTTTGTAGAATCCAGAATTGGAGAACTGAAAATTGAGAGAGAAGATGAAAGTGCATAAAATTTGGATGGAATTGAAGTCCTTGCTCTGTCAGCAGGGTAACTGGCAGGGAGGCCCATATAATCAGGAGAGTAGGAGTGGGGTGGAGAGCCTTTCTGGTTCCTCCTGATTAAGTTAGGGGTGTGCAGGTCAAAGATGCCCAGTGTATGATGCCCTGTGCCATCTGATCCAGCACCATGTGCCCCACAGGAGTTTTGATTGGAAAATGTAAAGTATTTCAGATACAAAATAATTTCCTTCTATACTTCCTCCTTATGTTTCTCACCAAATTATAAATTAAAAAGGGTTATTGTTATAAATAAATGAATGCCATGGAAAATTTTTGAAAGGGAAGGATTATTTAGGGATTATTTTATTTCCTATAAACTCAAATGAAAGTTGTTCAACTTAGGGCACAAAGTTTCCATGGGGCTTAATGAATTATTAACATAATAGTGAAGAAAAATTGACATAACCTTTTAGCCATGCCATATGAAAGCTAGTCATGGGGAACTTCTGGTGAGCTTTATCTAACGTCAACTTGCTGATAGAAATGGAGCTTATTACATTCATTTTGACATCCACAGACACGTTACTGCCAAGATGTAATATGCATTTTCTAAATGAATTTGGTTTAATGAAATTAACATAATATTGTTTTGCTCCAAAAGATCTTTCTATTAAATAGATTTAGAGAGACTTATAACTTTTGCAACACAACTGTGAAACAAATCACAGTGAATCATAATACTTACATTTTCACTTTTGATTCTGGCACCCGTCTGCTGATTCGACATTTTTCAATATCATTCCCAAAGTCCATAGGAAGTTGATGGATGCTGGAACAAAATTAAATATTTGTTTCTAGCAACAATGCAGGTTTTGCAGTTTTTCAAAAGCAAATTCTCCACTTCTCAAAATGAAGATTAGTATTACAACTTTATTCTTATTCATTCGTGGGACATGGGCATCGCTGGCTGTCCAGCATTTATTGCCCATTCCTAGTTGCCCAAAGGCAGTTGAGAGTCAACCACATTGCTGTGGCTCTGGAGTCTCATGTATGCTGGAACAGATAAGGATTGCAAACTTCCTTCCCTAATGGACCATATGGTTTTTTCAATAATCAACAATGGTTTCAAGGTCATCAATAGATTCTTAATTCCAATATTTTTTGTTCAATTGAAATTCTGTGGCTGGATTCAAACCCAGGTCTGAGAATGTTAGTTGAGTTTCTTCATTAATCAGTCTAGCAATAACACCACTAGGCCATCACCTAGCAATCCTCCAGGACTTCAACCAAATTGTTACTTTATAGTATAAGCAAGTGACTTGTCCATAACTAAACCTAATTGTATCTTACCTGATATACAATCTAAGCACTTTCTTGTTACAGTCAATGGACAACAATCGTCAGTGGGAACTCAGGTAGCTATTTCCTCTCAACACACTCTGAATACTTAGGCCTTAATTATCACCACCTCTCTGTCCCATTTTCCAACGTAAATGGACAGTAGTGGGACAAAGTAAAATAAATTTATTAAAACCTATTTAGGTTTTTCAGTCAAGTATCATTATGTGGGAGTCTGTCCTCATTTTTTCAGTTTTTATATTGAGTCTAATTAAGTTTTGCTTTTCCCTCATTGTTCCCCAATCTTACCTACTCATAACATTCCAATTGCTAAAACTAAATCCAGTCCCATCTTCTTCCTCACTGGACAAAAACTCCACTGCTCTGATCCACTGTAGAAACATCTATCCATCAGATATCAGTTACATTTGGAAAAAGCAGTGGCATAGCGGTATTGTCACTGGATGAGTAATCCAGAGATGCAGGACAATGCTCTGAGGATCTGGGTTTGTATCCCAACATGGTAAACTATGAAGTCCGAATTCAATAAAAATATGGAATTAAAAGTCTAATGGTAACTATTGTCAATAGCGCTAAAAACCCATCTGGTTCAGTAATGTCCTTTAGGGAAAGAAATCTGCCATTCTTACATTCTTAGGTCTAGCCTACATGTGACTCCAGATCCAATGTGGTTGAGTCTGAAATGGTCTAGCAAGCCACTCAGTTCAAGGGCAATTAGGGATGGGTAATAAATGCTGGCCTAGCAGCAAAGCTCCATGAATGAACTTAAAAATATATACTTCTGGCAAATGGTTTGGATGATTAGATTCATGCACTTTTACAGCTCTATTATCCCTGCATATTTCCTTAAACCAGCTCCCATGTATTTTCCTCCATCTTACTGTTCTGGCTTGTGAGCTATAATTAACTCCCAGAAGACTTATAATTCTTTCCTTATTTATTTTGTACTCATACCAAACAGATCAACTTCTGCACTGTCCCATACACAAAGACAATGCTTTGGTGACATCAAGTTATTAATTAACACTGTCTTCTATTCATTCTATTCCATTGTCCTTGAACATTGTTATCAGTAACATTTAACCCCGACAAGTCTGGCACAGATGTATTACTGATTTCACTTTCCTCTCTAGAATATGATATGCCTCCAGCTAACCAATTTTATTTTGAATACTTTAAGTATTTATGTATATACAAGTTAAATCTGTCTACCTACTTGGTCATCTTTTTGCAAATTCCTTGGACTTTCTAATGTATTCTTTGTTGCTTTCTTGCACTCCATGCTGCATCTACTCTCATTCTTTCTCTCAAGTTACAGTGCCGGATCACCGAGCCAGCAACACTAAACTCAAATCCAAGAGTGAACCTGAAACTTACGCAGTCCATGTGACTCAGTGCCTAACTGAACATTGAAAGGAGAACTCGTTGTGATTTTAATAACGTACAATAAATAATTTTTCCCACCTTCCCACTTTTTTACATTTTAATGACCGACGCACTCACTTTTGGACGACATATTTTGCATCATGTACTTGATCCAGAGTGTTCTCCAGTCTATTCAATTCCTCCTAAGATTAAAAAAGACATAGGCATCAATGTGAAGTTGTTTGCGTTGATATAATCGAGTGCATTCTAACCTATTTCACCGCAATTTTGTATTTATATGATTTTCCTACAATGCGGAATTGTCCAGTTGATAAATCTGATGGAAGTATATCAGGGTTAAGTTGTCAATGACATTTATATATTAAGAGTCATTAATTATTTTCATAACACTCTGTCCTTTACAACAGAAGCAATGCAGAATTGGGCCAGTTTCTGGGGTGCTAAATTTTGACCAGGTAAACTGGTTGACTCTCAGATTTAGCAGCAGCTGGGAATTTCACATGGATAAATTTTGTGCTTTTTTTCCCCTCCAAAGACAAACATAATTTAGATGCCACTGCATAAGTGCAAATCTCACGTGAATAACTGTGACAGAATTGCAACGGTAATTTTGCAAGTCTGTCTGCAAATTTCACTAACATCAACAGATGGTCTATGACAAGCCAGCAACGCTAAAAGCCAATTACTAACCTATCGAGGCAGGCTGACAGCTCAGCCTGTCAATGGACAGGCAGCTGAATGTTAAGCTGGACGTATACAAGTCTGGCAGACACCACTTTCCTCAGCGGTATTCTCCATCTAAAGTAGTGTGTAAAAAAATTGCTCCATAAAGTCTATTTTTGAAGTCACAAACTGAATAAGTTCAAATATCATATTGAGCTTATTCACATCAATTCCAATTTGAAAAAGGTTTTCATGGTAAGGGAAAGTATTGCTGAAAAGCAAGACATCGTGCTGAAGCCGAGTGCACTAAAAGCTAAACTAACAACGAATTTTAGATGAGCAACCTTGTTACATGGCTGATCTACGCTTGATAGGAGAGACATTCTCATGCAGAGACTTGGGGCAGAATTTTCCAGCCACTCTCGCCCCAGAATCAGAAAACTCCGCCTGAGGTCAACGGACCTTTGCACAGTCCGCCCCCCCCATCCCTCCACGATTCTCGTCGCTGATAGGATGGGGAAACTCTCCCCATTCTCTGCAAACAAATGGAATAGTTTCAAGCCATCCATCTTTGTGAATTATCCAAAAATATGAGGGGTCGCTGATGTGGAAACTAAAATGTTCAGATTTTTTTTAAAAAATCATGCCTTCTGTGTAACAGCTTGTGAAAATGTTATCAGTTGCAGAACTTCAAAGGCACCCGTCTGCTTTTCAGGATAATTTTCTTTTGCATCGGTGTCATAACATTCTGCTTTTTGACCTTCACCAAAAGGTGACCAAGACCGGGTTTTTCCATAACAAATACTAAAGGTGAGATATGGGGACATGCTACGCAAATAAAGGATTAGCAGAAGTCAATTTTTCATCAAATGATAAAGGGCGAAAGCCAGGATTTAATAGGCAAATATGCACTTCAATAAAGGATGTGAACTAAATGCTTGCTCCTGATTTGCTGTGATTGACTATAACTGCTAAGTTGTTTTTCTGTAACATCAAAACAACGCCAATCATTTCGATGGCGGGGGTGTTCTCCTTGTGCACAAGTAATTAAAGACCTTGCATTGGATGCATGGTATCCAGCGCTGTTTTTAGTAAGATTCGATTGAGTGTGCCTACAGTTGCTGGTACCCAAGGATCTTTGATGGTTTTTGGAGGTCCCACCAAGATTGTCTGCACAGAAAGGAAGCATGGTGTCTCACTGACCAAAGGCTCGGAGACTGCGGCTGCCTGCTTTTGGGACTTGAGCCATCTTGACCGGGGGAGCTGTCTGTGTAAGCATTGTAAAAAGTCTGACAACACCAGGTTTTAGTCCAACCTATTTATTTGATAATTTACTCGCAAGCTTTCGGGTTAGCCCCTTCGTCAGGTGAATTCACCTGACGAAGGGGCTAACCCGAAAGCTTGTGAGTATATTATCAAATAAATAGGTTGGACTAAAACCTGGTGTTATCAGACTTTTTACTGTGTTTACACCAGTCCAACGCCGGCATACCCACATCGTGTAAGCATTACCAGGGTATGCAACAAGGGGTCAAGTCTGCTGAAGGTGCAGCATAAGGGTTGGGGGTTGGACCCCCTGTATAGGCATGTTTCCCAGGGTGAGAGTCTCTGGAAAACTGGGATCCTGATTTGATTGATTACCTAATTCCAAATTGATGCAGATCGTTTTACTGTTATACGCTTTTCTATCACATGATGGCGCCCTGGACCAGTTGACTTCAATCTGCTGGACTCTTAAGTGTTTTAACCCTTTGTTAGCCTGTTTTTATTGTCGGTCTTAGTGTAGCCGTGTCCCACGCCGGCCGGTAGGGGAGATCAGATCCTCTCTTTGGTGATGGGAAATTCATTAGGGAAGGCACATGAGCCTCCTCCTAAGGGAACACCCTTAATTCCCTTAGTTTCTTTTTCTTAGACCATTTTATAGTCCAGACTCTAAACATACATTGGCATAGGATACATAACATGGTGCAGGAACCTGATAAGAATGTATTATGTAGAGAAGTTTCGCTCGGTGTTCGTGAATTGTTTGAGTGTATCTCACAATGCTGGAAATGTCAGCACTTGTAAATATTCTTGCACAGGGGTTGCTTCCTAATCTGAAGAAAATGTTTACAATGACTTATCTTGGGTGGGAGGGAAGACAGGACCTACCCAAGCTTGTTAGAGCCCTTCAACACTGTGAACGCCAGCTCCAATACCAGAAGCCAAAATCGAGAAGTTACAGATAATGTATTATATGCCAGCCAGTTAGGGCAGAGGTGGAGGACCCAGGCTGGGGATAAGGCAATCAGCTGGCCGAGGCAGCGACACAAGTGCCTGTTTCACCCGCGCTCTCCAGGGACACTGGTCACGGGACTGTATCCGGAAACCTTCAGTTCTGCTACCCCCGCCTCACCCACCACCTCCACCCCAACCACTCCCTATGCCGTGAACCCGGCATTTAATTTAGCCATATATGTGACTGCTGCTTAAAATACTGTAGAATTTACTTGTATAATTATCCTATGCAATATTATTCAAAGAACAAAGAACAACCCAGCACGGGAAACAGGCCCTTCGGCCCAACGAGCCCGCACCGCCGCATCACCCTACACCTATTCTACCCTGCGTGTCTACGAATGGAACCCCTGACTTAGCCAGATTCAGGGGAGAATAGTGTCAATTTGGTAAACCAATCAGCCTAAGAGCACATCTTTGGGGTGTGGGAGGAAACCGGAGCGCCCGGAGGAAACCCACGCAACCACAGGGAGAATGCGCAAACTCCCACAGACACAGGCCCAAATCCATGTATCTGCACAGCTAGTAGTGCTAGTCATAGAGCTGTTGCGGCGCCCGTCTACCGGTCCAGGGTCAAGCACACACACCGAAACGAAGTACTAGGCCACTCCCGGAACTTCCAAGAGCAGCCCACGCACGACCCATCGTGTGCATGCCCCTCGTTTGACACGAGGTGGACCTCCACCTGCGGAATAAAAAGACAAAAACGTTAATCTTACAAGCCTGCTTTTCCGGTGTCTCCCGAGGTTCTAACCTTATTTAATTATTTAACCTTATTCCTGTGATAAGATTTTTTTATTTTGATTTTCTTGACCTTGTGAAGCTTCAGTTCTGCTGTGTCGTTATCAGTATCCTGTATCGTCTTGGAATGTAATTTCTCTTTGCCAGTGTCTCTGTCAGTGATGTCTGTCTTCATTTTCGCAACAGTAACTTGGTAGCGTTTATGAAATCGTAATTTAATACAGTTGGTAAATTACTTTGCTGATTACTCTAATTCTTGCATTTGATGAATGTAATTTTATTTTTTTCATGTGTGAACATCTCACGTGTGAGCAAATGTTTAGAATTGCTGCTACAGAAAAGACCATGCTTAAACAATTACAGTAAAAATCTGCAGTCATTTGGGAGGAAGGGCGTTTTGTGATATGATTCATTGATTGCAATTTTCACTTGCCTAGCATTTTGAGGGATGTTTTCAAAATCTGATCAGTAGTGTTCTATGTGACCCTTAACAGTGGTGCCAACCCTACTGGGACACCACTATGAACAAAGAACAAAGAAAATTACAGCACCGGAATAATCCTTCAGTCCTCCAAGCCAGCACCGACTATGCTGCCCGACTTAACTAAAACACTTAATCTTTCCGGGGACCATATCCCTCTATTCCCATCCTATTTATGTATTCCTCCAGATGCCCCTTAAAAGTCACTATCATATCTGCTTCCACTACCTCCACTGGCAGCGTGTTCCAGGCACCCACCACCCTCTGTATAAAAAACGTGCCTCGTACATCTCCTTCAAACCTTGCCCCTCGCACCTTAAACCTAGTAATTGACTTTTCCACCCTGGGAATAAGCTTCTGACTATCCACTCTGTCCATAGCTCTCATAATCTTGTAGACTTCTATCAGGTTGTCCCTCAATGCTGTCGTTCCAGTGAGAACGAACCAAGTTTCTCCAACCTCTCATCATAGCTAATGCCCTCCATACCAGGCAACATCCTGGTAAATCTTTTCTGTACCCCCTCCAAAGCCTTCACATCCTTCTGGTAGCGTGGCAACAGAATTGAGCACTATATTCCAAGTGCAGCCTAACTAAGGTTTTATAAAGCTGCAACATGACTTGCCAATTTTTAAACTCACTGCCCTGGCCGTTGAAGGCAAATATGCCATATGCCTTCTTGGCTATCTTCTCTATCTGAGTTGCCACTTTCAGTGACCTGTGTGCCTGTACATCCAGATCTTTCTGCCTATCAATACTCTTAAGGGTTCTGCCATTTACTGTATATTTCCTATCTTTATTAGACTTTCCAAGATGCATTACTTCACATTTGTCCGGATTAAACTCCATTTGCCATCTCTCCGCTCAAGACTCCAACCAATCTATATCCTGCTGTATCCTCTAACAGTCCTCATCACTATCTACAAATCTACCAAACTTTGTGTCATCCGCAAATTTATTAATTTATTAATTATCATCACAGTGATCAAATCAGTTGATCATGTAAGGTATGAAGCTTTCAGGAGGAATCTGAAATTTATGTTTTTACCTATATTAAATATAAAAAGGGAGTTCCTACATCACAACTGAAGAAGCATTTCATTAGCTGTAACGTAGACTGCAGCGCCAGTGGCTGAAGCAGTTCGCCCAAAACCTTGGGGCCCTTTTGTGCAGCTACAATTAGACTTTATACAAATGCCCAAACGTAGGGGGTATCGCCATGTGCTTGTTATTGTATGTTTATTTTCACATGGGTGGAAGCATATCCAACTAGAAAGAATGACGCTGTTACAGTAGTTAAGCTGCTGTTATGTGAATATGTTCCTCAATTAGGGATTTCTGAGGCACTATCTAGCGACAATGGCCCTCACTTTATGGGGAAGTGGTACAGGAATTATTGAAAGCATTACAGTGCAGACACCACCTTTCCTGCCCCTACCAACCCCAGTCCACGGGTGCAGTTGATAGGCAAAACGAGACATTAAAGAATAAGCTGGCCAAATTGTGCGAGGAAACAGGCTTGAAATGGCCTGAAGTTCTATCCCTAGCCCTCATGGTCATGCGCTTTCATCCCAATTGTACCTCCTCTTTGACACCTTATGAGATTGTAATGGGATGTCCCATGAGCTTACCTATCTCCCCACTCCTCACCATTAAATAGATGAATATCCACTCCATGGATGAGGAAATGATGAATTATTGCATAGCTCTGACCAACTCTTCTAAAAGTTTACATTCCCAGGTTGTCGAAGCTCAGAAACAAGTCACCACTGAGGGCTGCCATACCTACCAACCTGGAGACTTAGTCTTCATTAAGACCTTTTGAAGAAAGCATTGCCTGGAACCTCGCTGAGAGGGACCTGCTGACAACTCACACAGCCATGAGGGTGGAAGGGAAACCTTTGTGGATATGACCCACATCAAGCAGGCATTTTCACAAGAAAAAACCTAAGCAAGGACTTGATACAGTTTGAAATGTGTTTGTACTACCCTTTGCAGAGGCATAGAGTAGCAATTCCATGACTCGAAGAATGCAGGCTGTTGCTTCATAGGGCAACCAGACCCAATGTTGGATCTGCACTCATCTCCGTGCCACCCCCGCCTCATCAGAAATGTATTTTTTGCTCTCCTTTTGAGTGGTCTGCGGAAGGCACAGTGATCCTCATCCAATGGACATGTATCTGGAGGCAACAGCCTATTCCTGTGGCCATTAAGGCACCAGCATGGCTGTGTGTACAGGAATTATACCCATGGAAACAGTCAGGTAGGTGATCTTCCATTCAGCTCCTGCAGTTACCTTGCTGATTATGACTACCGGGAAGCCCGGTTTCGCTCCCACAATCTGTCTGGTCCCATAACATCCTTTTGGGATTGCATGACTAACACTCCCTGCATCACTGAGGTCCCCACTTCTGAGGCCGAACTCCGCTACACCAAGGTGCGATTGCCAGTGGTCACTCACCCTCACCCTCAATGGCCTCGTTACTGTCTGGCCTTCTGATGGCATCTATCCCAATGGTTTAGGCCTTGTAACCATGGAGATCAATCCGGGTGCGCAGACTGGGTGGCCTGAGGGCTTTACGTCTCAGCCAGACTTGTCATATCCATTGGCCTATATCCATAGCCTAGGAGAAATCTCCCCATATCCAGTATTGGCTCACCTTATGCCAAAACTCTGCATTCTGGTACCCCACCCTCTTTCGCAATGGCTTATTCTGGCTTTGTGGGGGCAAAGCCTACAAAAGAACCCCCCCCCCCACCCCCGTTGATTGGGACAGCACCTGCACCATCGGTCACATGATCCCCGAGGCCTTTCGGGTCAAGCACCTATTCATCCACTCACTTCACAATCAGCTAGGACTTTGAAGCAGTCAGTTCCAAACCCGATAGTCACCTGTAACACCGGCTTTCACCAGTTTGTCCGGGCCCTCCTCCCAGGCCTTGGTGTCTCAGAATTAGAAAAGGCCATTATTAATATTTCCACTACTATGGAAGTAATTGAAAACAGAACCGTAGACACCATTCAGGGCAACATTCGAAAATTCATCCCTGTCTAAAGTGGTGCTACAGAACCGTATGGCCCTCGATCTCCTGTTAACAGCACGGGAGGGGGGAACGGGGGCAGTGTGCACAGCAGTCAATGAGACATGCTGTTTTTACGTTAATGAGGATCATAAGATCGAGACAGATGAACAAACCATTCAGGGGTAGGTGTGTCTTTTGCACTCAGTTGCTTAGGAAATACCCTTTCGACTGGTGGGACTGGCTCCCTAACCTCAGCGGGTGGCTTGGTGATTTTTTAAAGACCTTTCTCAAATACCTTATTATAGACCCGGCCTTGCTCATCGCCTTGTACATGGTTATTCAGCTTGTCTGTTGCTGCATCCATTCTATCTGGCGCCCCCGTCTCCTTCCCGTCCTCCCAGTTAATGAACTGACCAAGGAAGAAATTAGAAAGCTAATGCGCATACATGTAGAAGTCATGGAGGACCCATAAGGTTGTCATTAGAGAACAAAAAAGGGGGAAGTGTGGAAATTACAATGCTCAGATTTAAACAATTATGCCTTCTCTGTAGCAGCTTGTGAGAATGTTAACAGTTGAAGACCTTCAAGGGAGCCTGTCTGCTTTCAGGATAATCTTCTTTTGCACAGGCCTCATAACATTCTGCTTTTTGACCTTTACCAGAGTAATGAGAAAGACCAGATTTTTCTGTAACAAATACCAAAGGTGAGATATGGAGATATGCTGTGCAAATGAAGGATTAGTAGATTCTTCATCAAATGAGAAAAGGTGAAAAGCCAGGATTTAACTGGTAAATATGCATGTCAATGAAGGATATGAACAAAATGCTTGCCCTGATATGCTGAAACTGACTATAACTGCTGAGTTCTTTCTCTGTAACATCAGAACTACGCCAGCCATTCCGATGGAGGGGGGAGTTTGCCTTGGGCACAAGTAATTAAAGACCTTGCATTGGATGCATGATGTCCAGCGCTGTTTGTATTAAGAATCAACTAAGTGTGCCTAAGGTTGCTGGTAGCCAAGGATCTCTCACAATGGTTGTGCCATTGCTTTCACCAACATCTCAGCCAGAGTCAAATTGTCAAACACCAGCTTCTTCCTCTGTAATATAAATTGTTGTGATTTTTAAAAAACTTGACACTTGTGTTGGTCCTGATGACTGCAATACAAAACACTTCTTTGCAGGATAATCTAATCTCTGTACCACCAAATGAATTTAAAGAAACGTAATTGTGAATGTTGTAAATAGATGTTCGGTAATCTGACATATTGCGCCCTATTTTACTATTTTGATTCTAAGTGCTGGCCGGTCTTGAAACTGGGAGTGTTTCAGATCTGACTTTTAGACCCCTTCTCAGGCCACCCCCCTCCCTCCACCCCCCAACAATATGCACTCTGCCTGAAAAAATATCAGTGATTCTGAATTGCTCTGCAGGGTGGGGCTTAACATATGCAAACCCCTGCAGCTCTGATCGGTGCCTCCAACTGCACATGCACAGCAAAAATGACAGAATGAGGCTCTCCTGCCACATCACTCCCAGGCTGGATAATGCCTTCCCCGGCCCCCACAGACAGTGCCCCACCTCCACAACACAACTGACCCCCTTATCCCCCACCTCCATCGCTCAAACCGATCACAGGCAGAGTGGCAACAGACCCCCTCTTCCTCTCATTGATCACAGGCAGAATGGCAGCAGACCCCTCCTTCCCCCTCATGATCACGGCAGTGGCCTCCCACCTCCCCCCCACAACGATCTGAAGCAGAGAGCCATTGGACCCACCTTCCCCACCCCCCCCAACTGATCTCAAGCCCTCACCACCACCCCCCCCCCCAACTGATCTCAAGCAGAGAGCCGTTGGATACTCAGCACTTATCTCCTCAGTAGCTGGAGGGCCTGAATCAAACTTGAGTAGAGCATATCTGTTTTGGACTGATTCTGGACGGGTGAACGTGGTGGTAAAAGGGGAAGTGCCGGCAAGGTTGGGCATGCATTAAGTCAATTTAAGTACATGCAAATGCATTTAAATGACCGTCGTGCTCATTTCGGGCACGATCCCGATCGCAGGCATTTTCAGGCCTGGGCAAAGGGATATCAGCACAGAGGAGATCGCAGATTGTGCTACTCGCCTCACACCCAACTTTACCAAGCTTTTGTACCATGATGATAAAATCGGGCCCATAGAATGGGAAATGACAAAATAACATTTAGGTGGTGATTCTTGAATCAAAGCTTAAGTATTTATACTTCCAGCATGTTCTGATTTTATCATTGATTTTAACACTGCTGTTTAGGTTCAATTGGAGCCCAATGTCTGTGTCCTGCTATCAAATGGACAAGTTTAGAGTTTCAGATTAGGATTGCAACTATTGCTTTCTTTGTTTTATATAAAAAACCAAAGGTCGGATTCTTGTAAAAAAATTCTAAGTGTCGAATTCATGTTAAAAACTGGAGTAAATCCCACTGGTTTCTTTCAGTGGGATTTTCAAACTGAATCCCTCACACTGTACACTGCAGAGTACATGAGTGTGAATCGCATGAAAAATTAGTGGGTGAGGCCTATTCCCACTGAAGAGGCCGGCAGCACAGTATTGAGTGGGCCACTGCATATCGCCGATCTGTCAGAGCACAGATTGGTGCATGTGTAGTAGTCTGCACTACGATTACTGGCCAGCCCCCACGTCGCGAGAACAAAGATTGCCCACCACAGCCCAGTCACTGGACCCTCGGATGTGTCTGGCCTAACCTCAACTCCCCCCCAACCCCGGTGCCTTGATCTCCCATCCCCCCAACTCCAGCAGTCTCTATCTCCATATCGCCCCCAACCGGCAGCCTCAACAGCCCCCGCAACTCCCAGATTGCCAACCCTGATCGCTGGTCTGCCTCCCTCCTTCTACCAAAGCGGAGTGGCGGTGGGAGTCCCCCACTGCACCGATCACACTCCCAAGTAGTCCTGCCCCCTATCAGCCAAGCTCATTAAGCCATGCCTCCTTGGGCCTTGCCAATTTATCCCTTGACAGAGCCAGTGGGCCAGGTTGACACCTCTCCTAACCCCCCTGGGGGGCCTACATGATTCCCTCTTCACTCCAGTGGAGTTAGCTATTGTACACCCCACTGGAGTGAAGAGGGGCCACGTAGGGGGTGGAGAGCCTAGCAGGCCTGGAGATTTCAGCCCGGGCCCATTAATTACATTTAAATGAGCATTTGAATACATTATACAGCTCTGTGCTGATTTCTGGCATGGACCTGATGGTGTCGGAAATCCTCTCTAAATTTGGGTAAGGGAAGTACAACTTCCATGTTGACAGTTGATATAAAACTTGGCAGCATCACAGATAGTGAGGATGATAGAAGCAGACTACAGGAGGACATTGGCAAACAGAAGAGTACAAAAACAAGGAAGTTATGATAAGCTGTATTAAACATTGGTTCAATTTCAAATGGAATCTTGCATCCAGTTCTGGACTGGAAGGATGTGAAGCCATTAGAGAGGGTGCAGGAAATGGATCCAGGGATGATCAACTTCAATTACAAAGTAAGAATGGAGAAGGGGGGCACAATGGCTAGCACTGCTGCCTCACAGAGCCAGGGAACCGGGTTCAATTCTGGCCTTGGGTCACTGTCTATGTCTGCATGGGTTTCGTCCAGGTGCTCCGGTTTCGGCCCACAGTCCAAAGAAGGCTGATTGGCCATGATAAATTGCCCCTTTATGTCAGGGGGACTAGCAGAGTAAATTCGTCAGTTCATGGGGATACATCTAAGAGGAGATTTGATAAATGTTCAAAATTAGGAGGGATCTGGATAGAACAGTGAGAGAGAAACTGTTCCCACTGGGGGATGGATCATAAAGAGAGATGATTTCAGGTGATTGGCGAAAGAAGCAATGATGACATCAGGAGAATTTTTTTAAAACATAGCCTGTAGTTAGAATCTGGAATGCGCTGCCAGAGCATATGGTGGAGACAGAGTCAACTGTGGTTTTCAAAACAGTCATTAGAAAAGGAAACCTTTGCAGGGTTACAGTGAAAAGGCATAGTGACATTAAGTGAATTGTTCTTGCAGAGGGCCAGCATTGACACAAAAGGCTGAATGGCATTTTTCCATGCAGCAAACATTCTATAATTCGCTGACTGGTCAAATGGGCAGACACACTGCAGATGTAATTTAATGCAGGGAAGTGTGAGGTGCAAAGTATTTTACAAAGAAGAACATGGAGTGTCAGTATAATCAAAATGGTATTACTTTGATGGGTGGTGAGAGGAGGTGATGATGAGCAGATAGGGTACACATTCATACGTTTTTAAAAATGGCAGGGAAAGCTGATAAGATGTTCAGGAAGCTTATGGGATCCTTGGCTTTGTAAGTAGGAAAACTGAATAAAAAGTCATGGCAAACCTTTACAAATCAGTTGTTAGGTTTCTGTTGAATATCATGTACAATTCTGGGCATCACAATTTAGGTAGGTTACTCAGGCCTTGGAAAGGATACAGAGGAGGTTTACCAGGAATGAAGAGCCCTAATAATGCAAAGAGCTTGGAGAATTGGAGAAGCTGTGAGTTATCTCCTTATAGCAGGGAAGGTTAAGGGGAGACATAATAGAAGAATTCAAATTAATGCATGGTTGTCTGAGAAAATAGGGGAAAATTGTTTCCTCTGGCAAGTAGTTCAGCAACCAAAGATTATAGATTTTAAAGTAATTGGCAAAGAACTGCAGGGAAATAAAAATACATTGTTTCACCAGAAGGTTGTTGCAGAAGGCACTGCCTGAATGGGTGGTGAAAGCAAATTCAATTGGAACTTTCAAAAGGCTGTTGGGCATTTTCTTGAAGAGGACACTTGGCAGGGCTGGATAATACTTTCAAGAATCTATGGTCGCCTTTCGTATTATAATTTTTTATGAAAGCACTCTAACAGTGAAGAGGGATATAAATGGGCATTTTGGTTCAATAATTAAACTTGCTTTTAAAAATGCTAATGTGAAATGCAGAAAATCCTCCATCTGCAGTCCATTAATACTTAGGCATGTTCAAACATAGTCCAAATTTAATGATAAACTATAGCGGCTGCAGAATGGCATTAATTCTTTTAAGTTCATCAAGTGTGACAGACGCAATCGAAAAGGCTTTTGGAAATGTTTGTCTCTTCCTCCTCCTCAGTAGTGTGGGTGTTTTAAGTTTTACGGACATCTTCATAATTTACAGAGCACAAAATCCATACTAATTCCACAACCGAATAATGGCACTTAGTTTTCGGCTTCTAAATTTATTATTGCGTCACATTTTGCACACCTAAACCATTTTTGATTCTCTGACTCCAGACCTTCTGCACACAGAAAATGTAAACAAATTGTGTAAATAGAATTCTCAACAAGCTAAGAGCAGTTGTTTCCCATTCAAAGCTTGCAGAAATACATCTAAGTCTGTGGGACAAATCGACTCCTGGAATAAACTCATAAATTGAGGAAATTGAACTGGAATTGGGCCAAGTATGTATTTATTTACAACACTTCAGTTTTTGGCAATGTTGGAATCCATGGTTTGATTTAAAGGTTTTATTAATATAAGCAGTATGCAAATAAGCAAACTCCCTTTTGACCATTTCCATAATTTAAAATCCCTTTTGCCTCTCTGCATGCAATTCAGGCTGCATATATTCATCAAAAGGCAAGTTTTACTCAACAATTAGGGAACAGTCCTTTCTTTCTGAGTTCTGCCCTACCATTGGGGCAAAACTCAGATAGGAACTGACAGCCAAGTTCCGCACACAAACTACGGACTCAACCAGGATCTTGGGTTCATGTCACATTATCTGTAACCCCCACGACTTGCCTGGGCTTGCAAAATCTCACCAACTGTCCTGGCTGATGACAATACACACCTCTTTAATCTGTGCTTAACCCTCTCTCCATTCACCATTGTCTGTACCTTATCTGATTATCTGTTAAGACTCGCATTCCAACCATTATCTTGCAATTAACACTGTGTACGTATATGCCCTATTTGTGAACCCAAATTTCCACTCACCTGATGAAGGAGCAGCGCTCCAAAAACTTGTGCTACTAAATAAAGCTGTTGGATTTTAACCTGGTGTTGTGAGACATCTAACTGGGGAGCAAGGTGTTCCGAAGTTATCAGGTTAGAATTTATGACCCCCACACACCCACCACCCTGCTGCAGGATGTATTTTTGGCAAGGATGGTGTGGACATGTGAAATATGATGGAGGCCCATCGGTGGCATACCACCCACTCAAGATGTTAACATACCACCCACTCAAGATGTTAACATGTCATTTTGTCATTTTCTGTTTGGCCACTAAACCCCACCCCAATGTCTAGGCTCCTCAATATCCAATATCCCAGTATTTCTCACAGGGATCAACTGTTGCCTTCATCCTACTTATGGTGCCCAAAGTGTCCACTACTGAGGTCTGGTGCATTGCCAGCCAGTCAGATCAGCCAGTAGCTCTCAAATGTGGGATTTCCTCCAACTGAGGATGGAGCAGCCACTCCCACCAATTTAAGGCTGCTTGGAACGGGTTATAGCTGTGGGGTGGCCTTACTTAAGGTCAGTTTGCTCAGAAGCAACATTTGTTCCAGGGTTCTGCAGAAGAGTCATACGGATTTGAAACATTAACCCTGCTTCTCTCTCCACAGATGCTGTCCAACCTGCTTGGTTTATCAGCATTTTCTGTTTTCATTTCTTCCAGCACTGAATAACGCTGAAACCCCACTACAAGTGTTTCCCCCTGTGTGAAGAGAACAAATGATCACAGCACCTTTATTCTACTGAAGGGTTATCACCTTAAGTATTCCACTTGGATATTCACTGGCCTGTTCTGTGTTTCCAAGATCATCTGTTCTGATTTCAGAGAATCAATTTTGCTTATTTTAAAGTGTTTTAATTTTTTTTCCAACTTTCATCTCTTCAGCCTGCAGGTGTTGACTAGTGTACATTACGCATGCAACCATTCACGTTGAACCTTAGACAGGTTTTCTTTGGCTCAAAGTTCAAATTTCATCCACAACGAGGCTGCTATTCCTGTACAATGCTGAGAATACAGAACTCTTTGTGGAGATATCCTTGGGGTGAGATTTTGAACCAAAGCCCCATCTATCTGCTCTGAATAAAGATCCCCTCGGTCTATATGGAGGTAGGAAGAAAGCTCCTCCAGTGTTCTGAGCAATAATCCATAGTGTGAAGAGATCAGAGATGTTTTCCAAAGCATCATAAGAAGCCTTTTGAATGCAAATCTCTCTCCTTTATTATCATTTATTATCATTTAATGTGAATTTTAGTTTAGGTAAGAAGAGTGGAGAACTCAATACCATTCCGATAATTAAACCGCAACCATGTTTGATGAGTTGCTATTGGTAACAATGCATCTGAGATTACTTTAATGTCTTGCCATTTTATCTTGAATAATCAGATCAAATGCTGCAGTTGAAAGCAACATTTGAAGAGGGAAAATAAACTGCCAACATTTTTCGGGCCATCAATCACAACAGGCTACACAAAATGCATGAAAGTTCAGTTAATGAAAATACTGCCACAGCAACTTTAAAATGCAAAGCTTAAAATAAATATTCCTGGCACTATGAAGGCCACAAATCATACTGCATCTCTACTGAGAATCAAACAGCTGAATGACCCTGTAAAAGACGATGAATTATTTGTTTATTTTCCCCAAGGATGAACTACTCACTCCAAGCACTGGATTATAGGTCTCCATGCCCTCTAAATGGCCACCAGTTTCTATACTGGTAGTTTTGGAGATGGGAAGTTTATCTTTTTATGTACAATAAAATACGAGTAGCTGTTATTATGAGGCTGTGAAATATTCAATGAATTCTGATGAGGTCAAATCCTCAACAATATCAAACCAAGGACACTACACCAGTCAGGATTTATTTTATTCAGAAAATGCTTTGTACAATCACCCCTTTTTTTTGCCCTTTATCTGAGAGAAGCTTGGTTGCAGCTTGAGCATGTTCAAACTACAATTAACTGCATCGCTGAACAGTTTCTGCATGGCAAGTGCCAGCATGTCACTTCTTGAAAGAGGCTACAAATGAAAATGCACACATTACAGAATGTGTATGAAAGGAAAAGGAGATTTTCCTAGGCAACAATACAATTCTTCCTCTGGAAGTAGAATAGTGTGTGTTTAGCATTTAGGATGTGGGGGACCAAAGGCAGAATACAATGGCCATGATTCTCCCGAATGAATTCTAAATGCTGTCACCAGTGGGAAAATCAATGCCTTTCCTGCTAGCACAGGCAGCGTTACTGAGGTGGGATACAACCATTTAAAAAATTAAGATGCCTCCATGTGAATTATACCAGGCCAAACACACCAAGCATGTCGGGCTCCCAAATCAGTGATAAGCTGACATTCAAGAAACACTTCCTGTTTTCCCTTCATTCAGAATAACTGAAGGAAGA
Source organism: Carcharhinus amblyrhynchos (assembly GCF_965287045.1). Taxonomy (NCBI): domain Eukaryota; kingdom Metazoa; phylum Chordata; class Chondrichthyes; order Carcharhiniformes; family Carcharhinidae; genus Carcharhinus; species Carcharhinus amblyrhynchos. The sequence continues at coordinate 90,854,027 of NC_137326.1, forward strand.
GTGACCCAATCTCACAATAATGCAGGAGGCATTTCATGTAGATCTTTTGCGAGGCCAATCTTTTGGGCTCTAACAAAGGATTTACCTCTGACAGCAGCAAGAGCCCAGAGAAAAAAAAAATCATTGAAGTCTGTAACTGAATTGCTCCCCCAGACATTAATTCTTTACAAGACTAATCAGATGTTCCATGCAATTTCCATTTAAAGTGTATGATGTAACTGAATCTAACCTGTAGTTTTCCCCATGACAACTGCATCTCTATCTTTCACACATATCCATGATAATAGAATGAGGTGTAGTTCTGAAATTATACCCAGTGCAGGATTATCAGGACGGCACTGTATGCAAGGGTTGTGAGTTTATACACAATAGAGAGATATACATCAACACATAAAGCCTCATGAGTTTGTAATTCCATCTAATCATTGCAAGGTAAACACTCCCCATTCAGGGAGGGGGAGTTACCCAATACCAGCTCTTGCATACCTCCTAGTGACCAGCTTCCCACTACCTCATTCGCAGCTGATGAAAAAGGTGTGAAAACCATCATAAAAAGACGTGCATTCTTATCACGTCCTCAAGATGTCCCCGAGCCAAAGAATTACACCGAAATATTCTGAACAAATCTCAAGGCGGTGAACAAAGCGCTTCAGAGAGATCTGGAGCTTCTGAAATCAATCAAGGGCAATGTCAATTATACAGTGGAGTGCTGCTGTGATTTTGAAGGCTTCCAGGTATTCAGGGACATACGTTTTAATGAGACCAGGCCACTTCAAAGGTTTGACAGAACACACAGAATAATAAAGAATTTTACCAGAAAGGTGCCCGAAATCGCCATCCCACACTTTCTAGGGCACCAAGAAGTCCAGCCACAAGAGCTCCATCCTGAGGGAGGGACCAAAAGTGAACCCTTTCCCCCCAACCTGAGCACCTCAACGCTAAGGTCCTTTGAGGAATCTCTCCTCTGCAGCCTGGCAGTAACAGAGGAGTCTATGGGCGTAGCTTGAGGTATAACTTAACCACACCCCCAGAGTCCACGGCACCTGGTCCCTGATTGTCATGAAGGTGAGGTGGGGGGAAGGAGGGTATCTTAGGAGGTCATTAAATCAGGCCTCCAGCCCACTAAATACATTAAAATATATTTAAATCAGTTGTAATCAGTATCTCATCCAGAGCAGCTCACTCTGGGCGGGAACCTGATCTGCCCAGGCGGATAAGCCTGGATTCTTGGATTTGACTCCCAGCAACAACCCCGATTTGGCCCTCATGTCAATTCAACAGGCCGTCAGGAATCCCAGCTGGGGCTGGCAGTCCCAGAGAATCACCTCCAATATTTTGTTCAGGATGCAGGTTTCCATCCTCACAGCAATCCTGTGAGAAATGAGCGAATCAAACTACGCCTGGCTTACACAGAATCCCTACAGTGCAGAGGGAGGCCATTCAGCCCACCAAGTCAGGGATACAGACTTGTACCCATGCAGGCCCTTGTTTTATCCCCTAATCTCACCTATTTACCCCACTAATCCCACTAACCTACATATCCTGGCACACTGAGGGGCAATTTAGCATGGCCAGTCCACCCAACCTATATATCTTTGGGCTATGGGGGGAAACGGGAGCACCCGGAGGAAACCCACACAGATATGGGGAGAATATGCAAATTCCATAAAGACAGTCACCTGAGGCTGGAATTGAACCTGGGTGCCTGGCACAATGAGGCAGCACTGCTAACCACTGTGCCAACTGCCGCCCAAGCACACCTCACTATAGGTTAAAAAGCAGCAACACTTAAAACAAAAGCAAATTATTTTCCCTTTGGCTTAGAAAATGGATATTGCAACACTGGGTAATTAGGAACGGGACAAATCCAAACAATGGCATATTATCAAGGACATCCTCTCGGAAAGCAAATGAAGAAGATGGTTACTACACCATAGATAGAGTTTATGGTGCAGCAAGGCAGGACCACTCGGCAGGGCCCTCAGTACAATGTATGAGTAGTCGATGGGGCCTGGACTTGGGAAAAACATGTAATTCATAAATCCCAGAGCCCTAACCTGCTACTGTCTACGAGCGAATGTGATAAACTTGTTGCTCAAGCTACAAACATAGCATCAACTTTCTTAATAGCTTAATTGAAGCATGGGCTGTATGTAGACTGTCTGGTGTTAACTGTTGCTGTCTAGACAAAGCCAGACACAAAAAAAGTTGAGAACTGTGGTTATTTTATCCACAGCAGTTAATGAGCTCTGGAACTTGTAAGAATCAGCACAATCTGTGATAGCCTCCGTGTAAAAGCATTGTGTGCTCCTCCTCCTCAGTAAAACAGAGGCTAGGATTTGCTGACCCTGGCACAGTGGGCTCTGCTGCACTGCATGGGCTGAGCCAGCCAAAGGTTCACCGGCTTCAGCGGCACCAGGAAATCACACCAGTGACATGGACCAGAAAATCCCACCCAAAGTCCATCTCTCTGGGCCTATACCGTCAATTGAAAGGTTTTAGGTCTCACTAACCTGCCTCTTCCCCTGCAGAATCCCTGCAAATCCAAATCCACTTAGAATCATAGAACCATAAGGAGGCCATTTGGCCCATTCAGCCCTCACCAAGAACTATCCCACCCAGGCCCTATCCCCATAACCCCATACATTTATCCTGTTAATCCCCCTGACGCTAAGGGCCCGATTTTACCATTTTCATTCGCAGTACTGAATCTGGGCGTAATGGAGATCGGACTTAGAAATCTGGTTTCAGGCGTCCCCATACGCACTCAGCCATCTCCAGTCCCATTCACGCTGTGTGCAGGGCTTACTGCGGTCAAAACAATCGGAACTCTGAACTGCACACGCGCAGTCGGAGAAAAATGGTAAAAGCGCGCCCGTGTCAGATCGCTCCCAGGCTGCAGAAAGTGGCTCGGGAGCACCAAGCGGGAGCGAAAAGCAGGAGCGATGACCCCCTTATCCACCACCCACTACCCACAAACATCACTGTCCCCCTTATCCACCCCCCCACTACCCACACACATCACTGTCTCCCTTATCCAGCCCCCATCACTACCCACAAACATCACTGTCCCCCTTATACAACCCCCCCACTACCCACACACATCACTGTCCCCCTTATCCACCCCCATCACTACCCACACACATCACTGTCCCCCTTATCCACCCTCCATCACTACCCACACACATCACTGTCTCCCTTATCCACCACCCACTACCCACACACATCACTGTCCCCCTTATCCACCACCCCATCACTACCCACACACATCACTGTCTCCCTTATCCACCCCCCACTACCCACAAACATCACTGTCCCCCTTATCCACCCCCCATCACTACCCACAAACATCACTGTCCCCCTTATCCACCACCCACTACCCACACACATCACTGTCTCCCTTATCCACCACCCACTACCAACAAACATCACTGTCCCCCTTATCCACCACCCACTACCAACAAACATCACTGTCCCCCTTATCCACCCCCCATCACTACCCACAAACATCACTGTCCCCCTTATCCACCCCCCATCACTACCCACACACATCACTGTCCCCCTTATCCACCCCCCCCCATCCCTACCCACACACATCACTGTCCCCCTTATCCACCCCCCATCACTACCCACACACATCACTGTCTCCCTTATCCACCCCCCCCCATCCCTACCCACACACATCACTGTCCCCCTTATCCACCCCCCATCACTACCCACACACATCACTGTCTCCCTTATCCACCCCCCCCATCCCTACCCACACACATCACTGTCCCCCTTATCCACCCCCCCCCACTACCCACACACATCACTGTCCCCCTTATCCACCCCCCACTACCCACACACATCACTGTCCCCCTTATCCACCCCCCATCACTACCCACACACATCACTGTCCCCCTTATCCACCCCCCACTACCCACACACATCACTGTCTCCCTTATCCACCCCCCCATCACTACCCACAAACATCACTGTCCCCCTTATCCACCCCCCATCACTACCCACAAACATCACTGTCCCCCTTATCCACCCCCCATCACTACCCACAAACATCACTGTCCCCCTTATCCACCCCCCCATCACTACCCACAAACATCACTGTCCCCCTTATCCACCCCCCATCACTACCCACACACATCACTGTCCCCCTTATCCACCCCCCCATCACTACCCACACACATCACTGTCCCCCTTATCCACCCCCCCCATCCCTACCCACACACATCACTGTCCCCCTTATCCACCCCCCATCACTACCCACACACATCACTGTCCCCCTTATCCACCCCCCACTACCCACACACATCACTGTCCCCCTCATCCACCCCCCCCCACTACCCACACACATCACTGTCCCCCTTATCCACCCCCCACTACCCACACACATCACTGTCCCCCTTATCCACCCCCCCATCACTACCCACAAACATCACTGTCCCCCTTATCCACCCCCCCCATCCCTACCCACACACATCACTGTCCCCCTTATCCACCCCCCACTACCCACACACATCACTGTCCCCCTTATCCACCCCCCCATCACTACCCACAAACATCACTGTCCCCCTTATCCACCCCCCCCATCCCTACCCACACACATCACTGTCCCCCTTATCCACCCCCCACTACCCACACACATCACTGTCCCCCTTATCCACCCCCCCCCACTACCCACACACATCACTGTCCCCCTTATCCACCCCCCCATCACTACCCACACACATCACTGTCCCCCTTATCCACCCCCCATCACTACCCACACACATCACTGTCCCCCTTATCCACCCCCCACTACCCACACACATCACTGTCCCCCTTATCCACCCCCACTACCCACACACATCACTGTCCCCCTTATCCACCCCCACTACCCACACACATCACTGTCCCCCTTATCCACCCCCCACTACCCACACACATCACTGTCCCCCTTATCCACCCCCACTACCCACACACATCACTGTCCCCCTTATCCACCCCCACTACCCACAAACATCACTGTCCCCCTTATCCACCCCCACTACCCACACACATCACTGTCCCCCTTATCCACCCCCCCATCACTACCCACATACATCACTGTCCCCCTTATCCACCCCCCCATCACTACCCACACACATCACTGTCCCCCTTATCCACCCCCCACTACCCACACACATCACTGTCTCCCTTATCCACCCCCCACTACCCACACACATCACTGTCCCCCTTATCCACCCCCCCCATCACTACCCACACACATCACTGTCTCCCTTATCCACCCCCCCATCACTACCCACACACATCACTGTCCCCCTTATCCACCCCCCCATCACTACCCACACACATCACTGTCCCCCTTATCCACCCCCCCATCACTACCCACACACATCACTGTCCCCCTTATCCACCCGCCACTACCCACAAACATCACTGTCCCCCTTATCCACCCCCCATCTAAGAGCTAAGAAGGGCTAAAAGAGGACATGAGAAGACTTTGGCTGATAGGGTTAAGGAGAATCCTAAGGCGTTCTATAGGTATGTCAAGAACAGGTTGGTTAGGGCAAGGTTAGGGCCAGTTATAGACGGAAGAGGGAAGTTATGTGTGGAACCGGAGGAGATTGGTGAAGCATTGAACCAATATTTCTCTTCGGTGTTCACGCAGGGGGACATGGATATAGCTGAGGAGGACACTGGGTTGCAGGGGAGTAGAATTGACAGCGTTACAGTTGATAATGAGGACGTGCTGGATATTCTGGAGGGTCTGAAAATAGATAAGTCCCCTGGTCCGGATGGGATTTACCCCAGGATTCTCTGGGAGGCAAGAGAAGTGATTGCAGAGCCTCTGGCTCTGATCTTCAGGTCGTCGTTGGCCTCTGGTATAGTACCAGATGATTGGAGGTTAGCGAATGTTGTCCCATTGTTTAAGAAGGGGAACAGAGACTTCCCCGGGAATTATAGACCGGTGAGTCTCACTTCTGTTGTGGGCAAGGTTTTGGAAAAAATTATTAGGGATAGGATTTATAGTTATTTGGAGAGTAATGAGTTGATTGGAGATAGTCAGCATGGTTTTGTGGCGGGTAGGTCGTGCCTTACTAACCTTATTGAGTTTTTTGAGAAAGTGACCAAAGAGGTGGATGGGGGTAAGGCAGTGGACGTGGTGTATATGGATTTTAGTAAGGCGTTTGATAAGGTTCACCATGGTAGGCTTCTGCACAAAATGCAGATGTATGGGATTGGGGGTGATCTAAGGAACTGGATTAGGAATTGGCTAGCGGATAGGAGACAGAGGGTAGTGGTTGACGGTAAATATTCATCATGGAGTTCGGTTACAAGTGGTGTGCCTCAGGGATCTGTGTTGGGGCCACTGCTGTTTGTGATTTTTATTAATGATCTGGATGAGGGTATAGTTGGGTGGATCAGTAAATTTGCTGATGACACCAAAGTCGGAGGTGTGGTAGATAGTGAGGAAGGGTGTCATAGTTTGCAGGAAGACTTAGACAGGTTGCAGAGCTGGGCCGCGAGGTGGCGGATGGAGTTTAATGCAGAGAAATGTGAGGTAATTCACTTTGGTAGGAATAACAGATGTGTTGAGTATAGGGCTAACGGGAAGACTTTGAATAGTGTGGAGGAGCAGAGGGATCTAGGTGTATGTGTACATAGATCCCTGAAAGTTGGGAATCAAGTAGATAAGGTTGTTAAGAAGGCATACAGTGTCTTGGCATTTATTGGTAGGGGGATTGAATTTAGGAGTCGTAGCGTTATGTTGCAACTGTACACAACTCTGGTGCGGCCGCACTTGGAGTATTGTGTGCAGTTCTGGTCCCCACATTACAGGAAGGATGTGGAGGCTTTGGAGAGGGTGCAGAGGAGGTTTACCAGGATGTTGCCTGGTGTGGAGGGGAGATCCTATGAGGAGAGGCTGAGGGATTTGGGGTTGTTTTCGCTGGAAAGAAGGCGGCTAAGAGGGGATCTTATTGAAACATATAAGATGATTAGAGGTTTAGATAGGGTGGATAGTGATAGCCTTTTTCCTCTGATGGAAAAATCTAGCACGAGGGGGCATGGCTTTAAATTAAGGGGGGGTAGTTATAGGACGGATGTCAGGGGTAGGTTCTTTACCCAGAGGGTGGTGAGGGATTGGAATGCCCTGCCTGCTGCAGTTGTAAATGCGCCTAGTTTGGGGGCGTTTAAGAGGTCTGTGGACAGGTTTATGGACGAAAAGGGATTGGTTTAGGTTAGTGGGTCATTGTTGTTTTTTTTTAACTGGTCGGCGCAACATCGTGGGCCGAAGGGCCTGTTCTGCGCTGTAATGTTCTATGTTCTATGTTCTATCACTACCCACACACATCAGTCCCCCTTATCCACCCCCCATCACTACCCACACACATCACCGTCTCCCTTATCCACCCCCCATCACTACCCACACACATCACAGTCCCCTTAGCCACCCCCCCCACCACATCGCTGTCCCCTTTATCCACCCCCCCCACCACCCAGACCTATCCCCACCCCTGCCCCGCACATCCCCCACTGATTGCCCACACAGTGGCAGTGGATCTCCCCCCCCCACACGCGCCACTGATCTGAGTCAGGGAACTGTTGGAGGCTCTGAATGTGCACTTCAGCAGCTGGAGAACCCGATTCAGACTTTTATTTAGCAAGTCCATTATGCCGCAGTTCTGGATTGGCAAATGCGGTGGTAAAGGGGGAAATGCTGATAAAGTTGGGCGGACAGTTTATTAATTCAATTTAAATACATGCAAACGTATCTAAATTGCAGTTGCGCCCGTTTTGGGTGTGAAGCGACTTGCCGCCATTCCCGGGTTTCGGTAAAGTGGCGATCTGCGCAGGCGCAGGCGCGGATCGTGTTAATGGCCTCTCACTCGACTTTACCACATTTTTGGGCCCGAAAACAGGTGCGACGCAATGGTAAAATTGGGCACTAAGGGGCAATTTAGCATGTCTAATCAACATAACCTGCATATCTTTGGAATGTGGGAGGAAAGTGGAGCACCTGGAGGAAACACACGCAGACATGAGGAGAACAGTCACCCCAGGCTGGAATTGAACCTGGATCCCTGGCGCTTTGAGACAGAAGTGCTAGCCACTGTGCTACCTACTGTGCAGCCCATAACTTCTGCATGGTTCTTCCATGTTGCTGCTGGTTGTCTCTGTTGTACATTGAATGTGACAAACTAAGGAACGATTGCTGAGATATAGGTAAGTCTGAACAATAATTGGTTTACCGGATGATTTTTTAGATATTTACAGATTTTTTATTAGATATTTACAGATCTACAAGGCTAGGGATGGAATTTTACAGCCACTGTCCATTGACTTCAGTGGGGCTGGAAAATCCTGTTGGTAGGAGAGGTCATTGAATTCCTCCCGAGGTATTACTCAGTATAAGCCATCAGCATCCTCCTCACTGGACGCTTGGTCATGTGTATCTTACAGTATCATGCAGGTGGTACTGTTTCTCCAGTCCCACACATTACTCTTTGAACCTTGAACAAACTAATACAACATCCTCTCCCATCCAGATCAATTAGCCAAAACAATTTCCATCTTTTGATGCAGCCAGTTCCTCCCTGGAGTTTTTTAAAGATTGGATAGCAACAATTCAGAAATACAATTCTGCAAACAGCTGACTGTGGACAAATGTAAAAGGTACTGGGTAAATCTCCAGCAATCAAGATAACAGCAGATGTCAGTTGACCTCTTCAATAGTACCCAACAGTATGTCGCTTTAAGAACTAATGTCTACAGTGATGTCTCACTCCAGACTAATGCTACAGGTCAAATATCCTTTATATGAATATTAAAAAAAACACATTCAAAAACCAAACGTTTTTTGAAGATCATTATGGTTAATTTGTCTGTAATATGACTGTAACTTCCAAGTTCTGTAGCACTGGATTGGAGGTATCCTAAAGATGCACTGGGGACTCCTCTTCAGAGCTTCCCAGGTAAGGTCTGCATGGCAATCGCCCGGAAATTCAAACTTCCCCTGAGCAAATGGCTTGCATTAGGAACCATCCGAAAAATGATTTAAATCGCACACTTTGGTGGGTTCTAATTGGGTTACACCAATAGTTAACCAGAAAGAGTTAGAATTAAAACATCTTCCAACTTATGGGTAATCATTGCAAAGGCCCACACGCCTGCCTTCCCTGCACAGCACCCACCCCAAACAGGACATTCATTGCGCTACATCCATGAAACTCCAGGGGGCTCCCCCCCCTCCAGGTTCCCATGTGATTCCCTACCCTCCTGAAACCACAGGAATCTCCCTTCAACCCTCTGGCTCTGCCCCAGGCAGGACCATCCTCCCAGAGATTCTTCCGCACTGTACCATGAAGCCCACACACCCCCAAACCATCCCCCTCCCCACTCCACTAGACCTGACACCCCAGCCCAGGCCCAACTTGAGCTGATCCCTTTTTCAGGCCAGACATTATTTCTCCCCAAGACCCAACCCAACGCCTGGTGTTGACCACCATCTAACCATCCCCACCCTCTCCCCTCCCCATCACATCTCATCCCATTTCCCCATCCCCTGCCCACTCCAACATGCGAGCCCCCTTGACCACTCCCTCTTGAAGTTTGGACCGCCATTCACCCCAGAATCCTCCCCTACTACCCCCCTTCCAAAACCCATCCTGCAAGACCTACCCACCTCTAAGGCCTGACCTGCCCACCATTTTCCCAACAGACCCGAGACCTGAACACTCCCACCAAGGCCCAAACTTCCCGACAACTCCACAAGGCCCACCCCATCCCCAAATCCTACCCACTTATGTTCCGCCTGACCTGTCATGCATCTTTAAAGTTTATTGGAGCTTTAAATGCATCTACTTTAGGTCAGCTCATACCATAAACAAAGGGGTGTGGCTCCCTTCTCTTAGACAGAGCTGTCCTTTGACACTAGGCCTCAGGAGTACACTGCACTACTCTGGGTCAGACAGTCAGGCGAGACAATTTCAGGTAAGAAACTAAGATCAGAGTGGCAGTCCAACACTGTTCGCTGCTCCAAGGAAGCTTAGGCCCCATATTACTGGTGCAATAAGTGTTAAATGCAATTGGCCCCAAGGGTTTGAGAGAAAGGATATTCGACCTGTACTTAAACTGATCTGAATAAATGAATGAGATTTCCACTGTTTCAAAACTATATTAAATCAAGCTGGCTCAGAAATTGCCCTGGATGCAGGGTTTGGTCATTAAGTTATTTGTTACCTTCATCTCAGCATTGTATCTCAAACTGAAAGGTGGGCAGAAAGGAAGTGAAAATCACAGGTCCCATTATTCTATCACATATTTCATATTCACCTACAATTCAGTGTTTGCCATATACTGTTCTATTCCTGGCGCATACATTTCCTATTATCAATCACTAAGACCTGGTCCTTCCATAACATGGTTATTAACTCTTGATTTATACAGGAACTTCCAACAAGCAGTCACAATGTACTGAATTCTTACAGAATCCATTGCATTATAATTAAAACTGGAGGGCGGGGGTGGGGAAGCGGGAAGGAATGCGTTAACAGTTTTGGATGAGAATTTTGTAAGCAATCCACTTACTCAACTTGCATTGACATTGTGAAGAAATAATGCTTTTTAACCTTTATATGGATCAGAAATTGCTATTTCAACATTATAAAACAGATTGCTTGTAATAAACAACGCAAATGCAGCCATTTTTGGCATTTGACTGTAAACGTTGAGTGAACACAAATCAATTCTTTCACACCATTCCAGGAATCTATTCAAGTAGAGGGCAAATCATGCAATTACAAGGCATTTTGCACACAAAGAAAGAACACCAATTTTATAAAAGACTGATCAAATAAACAGCTGGGCTCAAACTGAGCAAAGTAGAAAAGGTCATCTAGCCAAGCAGAACTGAAATGCCATTTTCCATTGTCAGAAATTCACTTTCAATGAATTGCTGAAGGAAGGAAAGCCCTTTGAGCAATAGCAGCCATCCTGATGGAAGCTTGATTACAGAATTAATTCTTACTGCGTTCCAAGTAAATCACGTACATATATAAATAATAAGAATAGAAACTGCTGAATAAACTCAACAGGTTTGGCAGCATCTGTGGACCAAGAAACAAAGATAATGCTTCGAGTCCATACTCAAAATCCATTCTCATGAGCAATATGTGGATTAAAGGAAGCTTTAATTTCTGTTCTCCTATCTTAACTCTTATTACAGCTCAATACACCAGCATTCACTTTCAACAGTCATCCTCTGCTATTTCCACCCCCTACAGCAGATAACACCAGCAAACAAATCTTCCCCCTCTCCCCACCTCTGGAGGGGAGGGACAGTTTCCCCTTTGACACCATGGTGCACTCTTCCAATGCCTGCTCCCCTTCCAAAAACACTTTCCCATGCAAGCAATGCAATGACTGCCCTCTTACTTCATTTCCATCCATTGTTCTGCGATCTCATACATTCACTCTAAACAAAATAGCTATTTGCTTGTATTTATTTCAGTTTACTGTCCACAGCGAGGTCGCCACTACATTGGGATGGTTAAACACAAATCCAGTGACTAAGTGTCAGAACATCTCAATTCTCTCTGCAAGCATGTCCCTGATCTTCCAGCCTCCAGTTGTTTTAATTCTCCATCAAACATCCACTCTGATCTCTGTCCTCAACCTATTCCATAAGCTTTGAGCAAGCTCCATGAAACAGGACTTCACTGATCAATGAGACACTTTTACAACCTTCTGGATTCAATATAAATTTCAATAATTTCAGATCATAGCATTTAATTGTTGGCAATGGTTATACTCCTGCTGCTTCTAGCTCCTCAAGACACATATTTTGTTTTTTTTTTGCCCCTTGCACCATCTTTCTTTTTGTTATTTAATTACTCCTATCCTTAATGTTGTCACGATTTTTCTTTATACTCAGTCCTCCCTTCACCTTAGCACATCTCGCTTCCCTCTCTCTAGCACACATATTCTTTGCCTTGTAGTTGCCTAAAAACTGTTGGATCATCTATTTAGAATCATAGAATCCCTACAGTGAAGGAGGCCATTCAGCCCATTGAGTCTGCACTGACAGAAATCCTGCCCCGACCCTATCCCTGTAACCCCACACATTTACCCTGGTAGTCTCCCGGACACTAACAGCAATTTGGCATGGCCAATCAACCTAAACCACACATCTTTGGGATGTGGGAAAGAGCAGAGGAAACTCACGCAGACATGGGGAGAATGTCCAAAGCCACCCGAGACCGGAATTGACCCCAGGTCCCTGGTGCTATGAGACAGCAGTGCTAACCGCTGCACCACCCTGCCACCCATCTTCTAGTTCTGACTGAAGATCATCAACCAGAAGCATTGACTCTGTTGCGTGACTTGCACAGTATTTCCAGCATCTTCTCCTTTTATTGCACATAAAGGTTTGCTTGCCTTTGGACAGGCTTCTTAATTTGAAATTATTAGTTTTTCTTTCCTCTGCCTAGGAGTCTTACTGCACCACTTACACTACCTGTTACCCTCCTCTATTCTTCACTGGATTTTGCCAAGCCCTTCTCAACCACTTAAGCCTCCCTCTGTCTGTAAGCTGATTATCTACTATCATGGACATAGTAATTATTACTTTCCTAAAAAATCTAATTCACGAGATGACATGTATGTTGCTGTATTCCAATCTTTAAGCTGTCTCCATACACACTATAAGCCTCCCAAACAATCCATTGTGCAGTTGCAAGCAAAATAGATTTTTTTTAAGTGATCTGATGTGATAACATCAATGTCAAAACATGCCATCCTGCACATGTCCTAGACTGTCAGTTCCACAGGAGAGAGTATTGTTGAGCACGGGTATGCAGGATTACTTACAGTAGAAAATTCAAGGTGATAAAAGTAAATTGGCAAACCTTTCAGCTGTGTGTGTGAAGTTAAAGGAAAATAAACCTTTCAGAAAATTGCCATGACAAATCAATGATATTTAATAAAATCATTTTCTTTTCACTGTCCTTGGAGTCCAATATTCCCCCAAATTCTATTAAAAAGAGTAACTGGTTCAATGAGAAATCTACTTATATATGTTATTTAGCACCATAATATTGTGTTTTAAAAAAATGGCTGGACTGAAGTATATGCAACAAATTTCAGCTGATTTGATTTACATTTACTCTTCCAAGGTAAAACGTCTTTCAGAACCACCAAGGAGGGAAGATTTTTCATATATACTGAACAAGAAACTGACGTCATTCACACCACATTTTTCCCACTGTTTCCAGCAATTATTCAGTAAATTGCTACTTCATTTTTGTCACGGAAGATACATTATCAGCACTTTTCAATCTTGAAGCATTCATTTGTTGCAAAATACTATGCCCCTCACTAAAATCAATTTTAGCATTCAGCCTTATACATTTACCGTCATCTGCAAAAATTACTAATCTGGATTCTCCTATCATGTTTAAAGGATTAATTTTTCCTTCAAATTCTTCAAAATATAATTGATTGCAAATTGATGGCACCTAGACAAAAATAAAACAATGTATCTCATTGAGAAGCAGCACTGCCTATGAACATAAATTTACTTGGAACCGTAGTGGAGTTCTCCCCAGTGTCCCAACCAATATGTTTCCCTCAAACAACGTCCCAGGTTATCTTGTCATTATTACATGTTTTGTGGGACTTTGATGATTGCAAATTTGTCGCAGTGTTTTATATATTACAACAATGACAACACTTCACAAGAGCTTCGCTGGTTGTCACGCATTCTGGAGTGGCCTGAGGTTATGCACAGAGTCATGTAACTGCAAGTCTTTTTTTCCCTTTTTGAGCATGGGGCATTTTGTAAAAACTAAGTACAACAATCAGGAGAAATCGCTAAAAAAAAATACACCAAGAGAGTAAGGGTGAATAAACAGTTGCCCAAGTAAAATATTAGGAATATAGTATAAGATTAAAAAAGGCACATTAGACTCCGGTCCAAAGCACAATTGGTATTTGCAGTGGTACACCTTCACTCCCGAGTATGTTCTGAGTTAGTTGGTGTCTCCACCAGTATGGGTACTATAACTGAGTTTTTTTGGTAGTGGGCACAAGACATAACCATGGCTCCCACTTCTGCTCAGTGCTTAGAAGACCCTGCAGAAAAGTGCAATAATGTGGGTATTTTCCAAAGAAGCCCAGTTTAAAAGCCTGGGTGAGAAATGCAGAACTCCAGTTCAAGATAAATAAACAGGAACAGAGTGGCAATTGGACAGCGTCTGTGGAAAGAGAATAGCACCAACGTTTCGAGGCTGGATGACCCATCTTCAGAGCTAAGAGCAAAGAAACTCAAAGAGGAAAGCTCTGACAAATAGTCAGCCAGACTCAAACATTAGCTTTGTTCTCTCTCCACAGATGCTGTCACATCTGCTGAGATTTTCCAGAATTTTCTGTTTTCCTTTCAGATTCCAGCATCCACTGTATTTTACTTTCAGCAGAGTGGTCTATTATTCTTAAAAGGGTTATATTGCAGCAGAAATGCATAAGAGGCATCTATGCTCAAGTTTGTCTCAACTGTTTTACGATGCATATTTTTATTGTGCACCCTCCAGGAATTTTAGATTAAACTGTGTGGTTAAAAGGTCTTGCTTGTACTAAATGGGTACAGGAGAAAATTGTGATGCCAAAATTCCTGAGTAATCTCAGTGCCACTCTGCTGCAACTCTGGCAAGAGAGGTGGAAATTAAACTGGGCACACACACACATTAAACTGGGCACACACACATATTAAATTGGGCACACACACATTAAACTGGGCACACACATGCACATTAAACTGGGCACACACATACCAAGTTGTGGCCAATTTTTGGAGTTCCTGTGGGAAACATTTGGCTGGACCATCCACCAGCTCCTTCATGGCAGATGGCCTTAGAATTGACAAGGCTAATGTGAGGATCTCTTTGACATTGCCACAGGCTCGGAAATGTTTGACAATCCTTACATGCAATCAGAGGAGGCACATACGGAGAGGACACAGATTTAAAGTAATTGGCAGAGCAAAAGCAAAATGAGAGAAAGCTTTTCCCACTCAGCAAGCGGTAACAATCAGGAATGCACAGCCTGGGTGTATGGTTCAGGCAGGTTAAGTTGAAACATTCAAAAAGAATTAAGGCAGTTACCTGAAAAGAAAGAATGTGCACGCTTACAAGAGGGTGGGAGAGAGGCAATGAGCACATTGTTGATTCGGAGAGTAGGTGCAGATGTGTTGGGCAAAGGGCATACTTCTGCCATGTAACAATTCTGCGTTTGATTAGCCTGTGATCCCAACCCACATCCCCGCTAAAATTCTACAAATCTGCAGTTACTCACTGTCTAATCTCACACACAAAGAATGGCCAGTTGGATATCATGCTGAACAGGAGCTATCCAAAGGCACACAGACTTATGAAAGGAAGTTTACTTAAAGAAAGGACTAAGACAGCATAGAAAATGAAGGAGGAGCCAAGTGAAAAAGTCTGTTTGTATGGGGCAGAAAATAAGCTGCAAAATAGTAGAGACGTCCGAAGCTGGTATAAACACAGTGTGTCTCCCTTTGCAAGTTAGGATACATAAATACTCTGATCACTTGTTAGTGTTACATTTTAATTATTTTTTTTCCAAAAACTATACATTTTCCCCCAATATTACACTAGGACAGACAAAATATATTTGACCCTTTCCTTCTTTGGAATACTCTCATCCATGTTTATACATATAAGTCAAGTAATATAGGGTAAAAGAAAATCATCACTCCCCTCAGGGATAATCAAAACAGTAACTATCAAATGCTGGAAACTATTTGCCAAATGGAGGAGGCGTAACTTATGGTTACATAGTAAGTAGAAACAAAGAGAGACCCACATAATAAAAATATTGAAACATACAACTATCTACTAAGAAACTGGCAAAGTTAAAGTTTATTTATTAGTCACAAGTAGGCTTACATCAACACTGCAATAAAGTTACTGTGAAAATTCTCTAGTCGCCACACTCCAATGCCTATTCAGTACACCAAGGGAGAATCTAGCAAGGCCAATGCACCTAACCAGCACATCTTTTGGACTGCGGGAGAAAACCGGAGCACCCGGAGGAAACCCACACAGACACAAGGAGAATATGCAAACACCACACAGACAGGTGACCCAAGCCAGGAATCGAACCTGGGTCCCTGGCTCTGTGAGACAGCAGTGCTAACCCAAGTTGGAGAACAAAAGAAGCAACCAACAATTGCACTCAAGCAATGACAGAGGAGATGGTGGCATAATGTTGCTAGACTAGTGGTACATAGGTTCAACTCTCATGGCAGCTCGTGGAATTTGAATTCAATTACTACATCTGGAAAAGGAACTAGTCTTAACGATAGTGACAATGAATTAATTGTTTTAAAAACCCCTCTTATTCACTGGTGCCCATTACAGAAGGAAATCTGCCACCCTTCCCTGGTCTGGCCTACATGTGACTACAGATGCACAACAATGTGGCTGACTCTTCACTGCCTCTGAAATGGTCTAACAAGCCATTAAGTTCAATGACAATTCAGGATGGACAAAATGCTAGCCTTGCCAATGAAGGCCAGTTCCCATGAAAAAGAGTTTTAAAAAGCATTAGGCTTGGAATGATGATGCAAGTGGAAAGAGACAATCACACAGAAACTAAGCAGTCCTGTCAACGACAGATAAACACTTATAGCATAGTAAATCACTGCAAGGTACTTCACAGAATGTTATCAAACTTAGTCTGACATCAAATCACACAATGAGATATTAAGGCATTAGGAAGTTGACAGCTGAAAGTGACCACCAATCTTAGAGCAATCAAAACAGGACAGGCTTAAGAGATAAGAATTAAAGAACAGACATCTGAGGGCTGTAGTGCTGAAAGAGATTATAGACAAAGAGAAGGGAAGATCAGAAAGGGTTTTTAAAACAAGAATGACAATTTTAAAGCAGAGGTGTTGCTTAACTGGGAGTCAACATAGGCCAGTGAGCACAGGAATGGTGGATGATTTGGGCCTTGGTGCAATTGGAATATAGGCAGCAGATGGTCTCAAATTTACAGATCATAGCATAGCCGACTCCCCACATTCTATGTTGGTGGAAATGAGTGTTCTTGGTGGTGGTATGGATGTGTGGTTGGAAGCTTAACTCGGGATCAAATGTAATAACAAAGGTTGTGAATAGTCTGCTTCAGCCTCTGACAGTTGCCAAGGAGTGGAATAGAGTCAGGGGCTAGGAAGGGGAGTAAGTGATGGGACCAAAAAGTATAGCTTTGCTCTTTGCACTATTTAAATGGAGGAAATTACTGCTCATGCATTACTCAAGGGGGATCAACAGACAGACAATACAAGGATAGTGGAAGGCTCAAGATAGGTGGTGATGAGGGAGATGTCGTGTCATCAGCAATACATGGAAACTTACACAATTTAATGGTGACATGCAGATGAGAAATGGAAGGGAAATATGGATAGAGCCTCAGACAAAGAGAATTGTTCACAATAACAGTTAACATGTGGAGCTAGGAGGGAAAGTTGAATTACCTCCCATACACGGTCATAGGGACAGAAAGTGGATCACATGGACATGATGATTTCAGAGTGGGCATTGAGGAAATAGGAAATTAGAGGAAGGTGCAAGTTCAGATTTAAGTCAGGGGTGCAGGGGTGCTCAGAAGTTTAGCCCATTGCGTTTGCTGGAGGGAGGGAGGGAGGGAGGGGCACAGCAGAGGCAGCTGGTCAAATAAAATCAATCTTAAGGCAATGTCATCCATTTGCTTCTGACGCTCATTGCTGAAGCTAAGGGTGGAGTTGATGGGGAGAGGTGTTTGGGAAGGGTTTAACGTTCGATAAACACCTTTACAATCTACCGCTAGGTAACTGAAAGTAGTTCTAACAGGGCTCAGGGTTCTTGCGATTGAAGTAATAACAATATCACTCTAACTGCTTTGCAGGTACAATAGTTGGTAATCATGAAATCCCTACAGCGCAGGAGGAGGTATTTGGTCCATTGTGTCTGCACCGACCACAATTCCAGTCATGCCCTATTTCTGTAACCCCAAGTATTCACTCTGCTAATCCCTCTGGAACTAAGGGCCAAATACTTGGCCAATCAACCTAGCCTGCACATCTTTGGACTTTGGAGTACCCAAAGGAAATCCACACACACACTGGGAGAATGTGCAGATTCTAAACACAGTCATCCAAGTCCAGAATTGAGCCTGAGTCCCTGGCACTGTCAGGCAGCAGTGCTAACCACTGTGCCACCCGCAACGGGTTAATAATTTAATGTGGCATACCAGAGCACAGCAAAATGTAAAGATGATTTGAATGCGACTAACGTTATTCATGAATGAAAAGAAGCAGCACTTCTTAGTCAGAAGCATTGATGGAAATTGCCAGTTACATCTCAATGAACATATACAATCAATGTTTTGCAAAGTTACACTGGATGATACAGTGTGTTAGTGAAAAGGTAAACAACATTTATCTAAAGGTAGAAAACTCTTTGCATCTGTTGCCATGGATACTTCTACTTCTAATGCACATCTGGGTTTCACGTAAGGTCATGAGTATGGTAGCAGTTAACAATTTGGTAGCTATGGGGATCATGATATTCCACATGTTAACACGACAGTAAGATTTTCCTTACAGCAACATCGATATTTATTGTGAATTAGAATGGCCTCAGCACCCAAATCAGGGCATGGAAACTCAAAGGGAAAAAGTGCATGTTACACATTCAATCAATCCAGGCACCTTTCACAAGATATCCTGAAGGTCCCCAAAGAGTTCTCTGTATAAGTGAATGATTTATATCATACATAATGTCTTCTGGCAATTAAAAAAAACTCTACATTTTTCAGACCAGATTTGAATTTTGAGTAATCCCAGTATTAGTAACCAAACCAAGGGTGAAATTTACTGACTCTGCCAGCAGGGGAGGGGGGGAGGGGGTGTGGCGTGGGTTGGTGGGCATCATGGTGGGAGAAATGGGAAAATTTGCAGTGGTCCAAAAATCAATTTCCCACTGGTGTGAAAACTGATCAGAATTGTCCACTACGGACTTCAACCATGGGTCAGCTAGATCACCTTGCTGGAAAATACCATTTGCAAGCATTTAAATGTCATGAATACTCATTAAAAACCCAGCTCACCAGAATCAATCCACCTCCAAAGGCCACGCTGGTGGCGAATGAGACCCGCGTGATTCATGACCGGATAGGTCATGCATCTGGTGACCTGCACTTTGCTCATTACTTTGAGACACATTTGCCTACCTTTAAATTTCATTCATGGCTGGCTGATGCACTAGGCTGCTCAGGAAAGACATGTGGGAGCTCAACGGAGGTTCAGAGACAAGGCAAGTGATAAAGTGGGGTGTGGGGGGAAGGGGGGGGTGGGTGTGAGAAAAGGCTGAAGTGCAAAGGCTTGATTTGTGGGGCACTGGTGTAAGACAAGACAGAAGTAAGGATAGGCCAGACTTTGGGGAGGGGAGGGGGGGGTGGTGGTGGGGGTGGGTGGGAGACAGAGAGAGATGAGGAAGGGTGCGGACAGACACCTGACTGGGGTGCAGTGGGGAGGGAGGTGGGTGATGGAATTATTTAGGGCCTGAAAGCACAGACAGCCTTGGGCAAGAGTACAAGAGGTAGTCGGGGCCAGAATGTACAGTCAGCCCTGTGTCAGTCAAGCCCTGCAGGGTGTGCGCTGGCATGGTCATATTTAACAAGCTGAAACGCAGATAGCCTGGCATGGAAACCCACCATTCCAGTTGGTGGGAAAAACAGCACTTTTCCTGTCCAACTGCAGTTAGTATCGGGAACCAATTTTTCCACATTACATTAATATAAGTGAACAGTGCAATCAAATTCTAAACAAGCCTGGAACATACAACTTGGAAGAAGCATAGTTTAACGATTTCCCTTCAGTTTCTGGTGGGACAGTGGTTAGCACTGCTGCCTCACAGCGCCAGGAACCTGGGTGTGAATCACTGTCTGTGTGGAGTTTGCATGTTCTGCGTCAGTTTCCTCCGGGTGCTCTGGTTTCCGCCCACAGTCCAAAGATGTGTATGTTAGGTGAATTGACCATGCTAAATTCTCCCTCAGTGTAGTTGAACAGGCACCGGAGAGTGGAACTAGGGGATTTTCTCAGTAACTTTATTGTAATGTTAATGTAAGACTATTTGTGACTAATAGATAAACTTTATTTTATCCACAAAAATCAGTGTCTACACCTGTTTGAGAGTGTTTTTACACCACATATTGACTTAGTACTCTGATTGAACTTTCAATAAAAAGCTTCACTGGTGCAATTTTACAAACTGATCTTCAAATTCAGCTAGACAATCAAAATAGAGATTCAAAAACTGCAGCTGCTGGAAAACTGAAATAAAAACAAAGTGCTGTGAACACAACAGGCAAGGTAATATCTATGGATTGAGAAACAGTTTGCAGATTTGGTAGGTGCCCTTTTTGTCAGAGATTACTTATAATAATCTAATGACTTCAATCAGGCCATTAATGTTGGCCTATTGGAGAATGGACTCCCTGATTAAGGAATGAGAAGCAGTGGCGCAATGATATTGTTGCTAGACTAGTAATCCAAAAACCCAGGGTAGCACTCTGGGAACCTGGGTTTGAATCCCACCGTTGAATTCAATAAAAATTTGGAATTAAGAATCCCCAACAACAAAAGGTGTCCCTGATTAAGGATCCAATTGATGGGCCAATCAAGGAGTCTTTGCCTTGTACTTAACCGTCAGCATCAGTTCCTCAGACTGCCCGGGGTTAGACTGCTAACTGATAGCACTCTGTACTGTTGTTAAGAGTTGTAAGTAAAGGATTTTGGTGAAGAGACTTCTGCTTCCACAGAATTAATACAAATAGAAAGCAATACACATTGGAGTTTGGCCATGAAATATTTAAATCCACTGTATTAATCTAAGATTTATTTTCCACAACTTTTGAGTTGGGATTGCCCAATGCTCTACATTTCTATATGTAATTCTCCTGAAAGTGAATGGCTCAGAGAGCACTTTCTAAGGAAGAGAGGTGACCCATCAGGTAGAAAGTCACAGATTTGTGCTTGCATAAGAAGGAGCTATCAATAATGTCTTAAGTTTTTTTTAAAGTGGATTTCGAGGGCAAATATCAGATTTTATTTATACCTAAATGCAAAACTGCAAAAAAGTTCCCTTTCTCGTTGAATGTTTAATCTGCAGAACTCTTAAAACAGAATGTATAAATAGCACACTTAAATCAAATAGCTCTGAGCAAGCAGTTAAATGTTAAATATTAAAAATGAGCAGATACGATAGTGACTTTTAAGGGATGTCCTGGCAAATACATGAATAGGATGGGAATAGATGGATACGGTCCCTGGAAGAGTAGGGGGTTTTAGTTCAGTTGGGCAGCATGTTCGGTGCAGGCTTGGAGGGCCGAAGGGCCTGTTCCTGTGCTGTAATTTCGTTTGTTCTTTGTTCTATCCAACTAATGATGCCTTCACAAATGATTAAGGAGAAGAAGTGAAATACAGTGAAGTAAATTTTTACTGCACTATCTTTACAGATTATCAGCCTTGGGTGTAAAAGCATAATTTATTTCGCTTAATTCAGAGTTGTTTAAAGTACGGTTTGAGTTCACTGATCAAGTGTTTCCTGTAGGAGGCAGCATCAAAGGAAACACAAGTTGGATTTAAAGCTCCAAGAATGATATGGTATCAATTCAGCAAAGCCCCTATTTGCAGCCCCCCTTCCCTCCCCGCCACACAGCGGCATTAAACAATGAATTTATCTCCACATTCTCACAAATGGCAAAGGCAATGCTTTCTTTGGTTCAGTCTCTTGTGATGGACGTAATTATAAATTTTACATTGCATTACATTCATAAAGCAACAAGGTAAATAAAATGTCCTGGTCCACCACATTTAAAACCAAAAAAGTGACCTCAAGGTTGGCTGTTCAGTCCGTATTCTGATTATTATTTTGATATAGTGGCAAATTGTATCATACAGAGGTGACACGGTGAGGATAAGAACAGTCATCATGTGAAAATCTGCAAGCATACACCACTGGTTTAAATCTCCACACAGCCATTTATTGCATTTTATTTTCTTAGATATATTAAGCAACAGCCTTGACTTGACATTGTGCATTAAGATTTAACGTACAGTGATTTAAGCATGGCAGTACAGCTACCCTCCCAAATCACCGCAGGGGTCAATAAACCATTAATATAATGGTGGCATCAGCAAATTACTTCGAACATTAACACAGTGATTACATTGAGAGCAAACAGAAAGGCCAGAAAACTAATAAAATTAGCTTCCAGCTTACAACAGGTCAATATTACGGTCAGCCACATTTGACTGGTGCCTGTTATCTAACAGTAGAAAAACTTAGCCTCCCAAATACATAGAAGTCTGCAGAATTTAAATACAAACATGAATAGTGGCTTTTTTTTTATTCACGTATAATCAGAATACACTGAGGTGGAAACTCCTGCATGCTTGCATGCAGGTGATAGGTAGCGGGTGCAAACAACTGGATAAGGAAACTCAAGCACAATTGTATTCTGCATGTAATTATATCACGCTTGAATTTCATTAATCTTTTCGGCCCCTATTTTGATCCCTGTGTTCATTATAATCTCTCCTCTCACAGGCTAAAGAGCCATGCAAGTAAATTTAGGAGATTGCACGGCTTTCCGGTGGCACAGGGAGCATATTGTCGTGATGCATAATACAGCTTGCAGAACAGGGGTAGCACGGTGGTTAGCATTGCTATTTCACAGTGCCAGGGACCTGGGTTCAATTCTGGGCTCGGGTCACTGTGTGGAGTTTGCACATTCTGCCTGTATCTGCGTGGGTTTCCTCTGGGGGCTCCAGTTCCCTCGCACAGTCCAAAGACGTTGATTGGCTCTTAGTGTGTTGGCGGATTAACAGGGTAAATGGGTATAATACTGGAATTAAGGCCTGAGTGGGATTGTGGTCGGTGCAAACTTGATGGGCCAAATGGCCTCTTTCAGCACTGTAGGGATTATTTGATTATACATAATATAAACAAGTTCGATGGACAAGTGCATCTTTAGCAGTCTGTCTTGGCTCATGTTTGCTGCAAATGGTACAAAGTAGGTGGGAAATTACACCCAGAATTCGAGGTGCTGGAGCTGTTTGTGTCATTTTTCTACTATCTTGTATATCCTCAATGAGACACATCATGCAACGAACAGTTACATTAAAAACGGGAATGCTTCCACAGCTGCATGTTTATGAACATGCTGTGTGTATGAATGATAGTTTGAAGTTTTGAGATTTCAATTTTCATACTCTAAGGAATACACGATATGACTTCAAAACTTTTCACAATTCCTTGCATGATTTTTGCCTTTTTATGCTAACGTTAAACATATGCAGGCACGTCAATGACAAAAAAGGCAGGAATAAAATGACATCGGCAAAGTGGGTGCACACTAGTGACTGGGACTTTGGGCACAACTTCCTGAAAATGCCTCACAAAACAATTCTGCCTCACTGTTTCATAGCTTCTGCAATCAAATGAGAAGTCAACAACAGGCACAACCGCAGACTGTCTCTTCCAGGCAGATTGATACATTCTGTCGCCCATTCTATTTGCACCAGCAGTTTCAATTTCATTTAACAGACGCAAGGGGCTGAGAAAGGAAAACCAACCGGGCTAATTTCCTTCTTTTCACTCCAGCACGTTTATCCAAATATGATTTGCGCTGTCAAACAAGAACTTCTGATTCTATATACCCTGACAGCAGGAGACATGATGAAGCATTGTTCTACAGTTGCATAGTTTGTGCAAAGGTGGGATTATCTTTCTCTGTGTCTAAATGTATGCTACTGTCTGTAACTAACACCATTACACGAATGAGAAATTTGTAAAGATATCCTGACCCTCAAAGTTAACCATTGTTATAAAATGCAGCACCTTAAAGTCAGGATATTTCACTGTTTCATTCTTAAATATATGGTGCTGTTTTAATACAGGAAACAAACCTAAAGGATTATTCATCAGGATTTCAGAAACTTACACTTCAGCTAATTATAGTGCTCAAGTTATTAAGCACATTGAAAGTGGCAAAATGTCTTGTATTTAATCAAATCATAATGCTGTTGTCATCAAATGCCCGTAAAACTTATTAGGAAGATGGACATTATGTTTAAAAGGCGGCATGGAATATAGATGGTTCACCTTGATAAAATGCTCCAGAGGATCAGATGACTTATTTCGTGGTTTCCATACAGACAAGGCTGAGCACACCTCCGGAAAGGCACTAAAATGTAGGTGACCTCAGAGGATTTTGCACCAAAGAGACTTGAAGTAACAATATGGGTGGCACGGTAGCACAGAGGTTAGCACTGCTGCTTCACAGGTCCTAGGACCTGGGTTCAATTCCTGGCTTGGATCACTGTCTGTGGGGAGTTTGCACATTCTCCTTGTGTCTGTGTGGGTTTCCTCTGGGTGCTCCGGTTTCCTCCCACAGTCCAAAGGTGTGCGGGTTAGGTTGATTGGCCATGCTAAAAAATTGTCCCTTAGTGTCCTGAGATGTGTAGGTTAGAGGGATTATGGGATAAGATACGTAGGGATATGGGGATGGGCCCTGGGTGGGATTGTGTTCGGTGTAGACTCAATGGGCCGAAGGGCCTCTTTCTGCACTGTAGGGTTCTATGATGTACAGCACAGGAACAGGGCCTTCAGCTCACTGAGTCTGTGCTATCACAGATGCCTCTCTAATCTAATATTTTCTTGCCTCTATATGGTCCATGATATCTTGACAGTGGCTAAAGAGGATACAAACATTTTGGCCAAAATCTCAGCAATTTCTTTCTCTGCTTCACTCAGTATTCTGAGATAGAACCTATCTGGCCCTGGAGACTTGTAAACCTTAAATGTTTTTCAAAACCCTAAATACCTCTTTCCCTTTTTATCTCAACATGTCCTAGAATGTCAACATCCTCCTTTCTACACTCACCATCCACCACATCCTTCTCCTTTGTGAATACTGATGCAAAGTACTCATTTAGGATCTCATCCACCTTCTCTGGCTCCATGCTCAAATTCCTCCAATGTCCTTGAATAGACCTACCTTTCCTAGCTACTCTCTTCCTCCTTATATAGGCATAAAAAGCGTTGGAATTCACCATAATGCTGCCTGACAAGGATGTTTCATGGCCTCTTTTTACCCTCAAGTTCCTGTTTAAACTTTTTCCTGCTATCTCGGTATTGCTCAAGAGCCTTATCCATTTTCTATTTCCTGAAATTTATGTCTGCCTTCTTCTTCTTTTCACCAAGCTCACATTCTCTCGTGTCATCCTTCCTTCATTTTTACAGGGATATATTTGTCCTAAATTGTTAATGACTGATTATTAAAAGACTCCCATATATCAGACTTGCTGGCCCATGAGGCTAATAATGACAGGAATGTTAATGGGTTAGCAAAAAGATTCTTCAGTGTGAGACAAAATACTCAGCCTTCAACCCATTGTATTCACAACGGAAAAGATTAATCCTGTTGTCATATGACAGAAACTGGTTTGTGATAGGAAATATCTGGAAGTACCTTCTTAGAATCCCTACTGTACATGAAAGAGGCCATGTGGCCCATTAGGTCTGTACCAACCACAATCCCACCCAGGCCCTAATCCCTCTTACATTAGGGTCAATTTAGCATAGCCAATCAACCTAACCCACACATCTTTGGACTGAGAGAGGAAACTAGAGCAGCCAGAGGAAACCCACGCAGAGACAGGCAGAAAGTGCAAACTCCACTCAGACAGTGACCCAAGGCTGGAATTGATACTGGGCCCCTGGCACTGTGAGGCAGCAGTGCTAACCACTGTGTCACCTGGCCACTCCTTATTAATACACAAGGACAGCCAAAGTCAAGTTAGTCTGAGACAAGAAACTCATGGGGAATACAATTTGCCCCCAAATAACACTCTGACCCAAAGGCATCACAGACAGAGAAGTGGAGCTTTTCTGCAAATTTTAATTTTGGCCATAAGGGCTCAATCTCAGCTTTCAACTAGAAAAGCCAGAAATCTATTACTGCTCAGTGTAACTTTCTGAATTCATCCAAAGAAACTCCTGACCCTCAGTTTATCTTGTTCAATGAACTGCACTACAATTTCCAAGTCTTTGGTTTGATTTGTTATTGTCACATGTATTAGCATACAGTGAAAAGTATTGTTTCTTGTGCCCTATACAGACAAAGCATGCCGTTCATAGAGAAGGAAATGAAAAAGTGCAGAATGTAGTGTTACAATCATAGCTAAGGTGCAGACAAAAATCAACTTAATGCAAGTTAAGTCCATTCAAAAGTCTGATAGCAGCAGGGAAGAAGTTGTTCTTGAGTCAGTTTTTCCCAAAGGAAGAAGGTGGAAGAGAGAACGTCCAGAATGCATGGGATCCTTAATTATGCTGGCTGCTTTACCAAGACAGCGGGAAGTGTAGGCAAACTCAACGGATGGGAGGGGGTTTGTGTGAATGATTGGGCTATATTCATAACTTTTTGTAGTTTCTTGCAGTTTTGGGCAGAGCAGGAGCCATACCAAGCTGTGATACAATCAGGAAGAATGCTTTCTATGTTGTGTCTGTGAAAGTTGGTGAGAGTTGTAGCTGACATGCCAAATTTCCTCAGTCTGAGAAAGTATAGGCATTGATGGGCCTTCTTAACTATAGTGTCGGCATGGGGGGACTAGGAAAGTTGTTGGTGATTTGGATACCTAAAAACTTGAAGCTCTCAACCTTTTCAACTTTGTCACCATTTTACCCTTCCTGAAGTCGATGACAATGTCCTTCATTTTGTTGACATTGAGGGAGAGATTATTGTCACTGCACCAGTTCGCCAGATTCTCTTTCTCATTCCTGTACTCTGTCTCATCATTGTTTGAGATCTGATCCACCTGCGATGGTGTCATCAGCAAACTTGAAAATGGAGTTGCAGGGGAATTTTGGCCACACAGTCATAGGTGTATAAGGAGTATAGTAGGGGGCTGAGAACACAACCTTGTAGGGCACCAGTGTTGGGAATGATCGTAGAACAGGTGTTGTCGCCCATCTTTACTGACTGTGGTTTAAAAATTTCAGGATCCAATCGCAGAGGGAAGAGCCAAAGCCCAAACCATGGAATTTGGAGATTAGTTTCATAGGAATAATGATATTGAAAGATGAGCTCTAGTCAATAAATAGGAGTCTGACCCTGGTGTCTTTGTTATCTAGGTGTTCTGGGTTGACAGCAGGACCAGGGAGATGGCATCTGCTTTGAACCCCATTTGGAGTATTGGGAACAGTTTTGGGCCTTGTATCTAAGGAAAGATGTGTTTGCCTTGGAAAGAGTCCAGAGGAAGTTCAGAAGAATGATCCCTGGAATGAAGAGCTTGACGTATGAGGAACGGTTGAGGACTTTAGGTCTGTACTCGTTGGAGTTTAGAAGGATGGGGTGGGAAGGGAATCTTATTGAAACTTACAGAGCACTGTGAGGCCTGAATAGAGTGGACGTGGAGAGGATGTTTCGCTAGTAGGAAAAACTAGAACCAGAAGGCACAACCTCAGACTAAAGGGATGATTCAGATATGAGGAGGGATTTCTTCAGCCAGAGAGTGGTGAATCTGTGGATCTCTTTGCCGCAGAAGGCTGTGGAGGCCAGGTCATTGAGTGTCTTTAAGACAGAGATAGATAGGTTCTTGATTAATAAGGGGATGAAGGGTTTTGGGGAAAAGGCAGGAGAATAGGGATAAGAAAAATAAGAGCCATGATTGAATGGCGGAGCAGACTCGATGGGCTGAGTGGCCTAATTCTGCTCCTATGTCTTATGGACCTGTTGCGGCAGTAGATGAACTGTAGTTGATCCAGGCAGTCTAGAAAGCTGGAATTGACTCGTGCTACGACTAGCTTTACGCAGCCCTTCATAATGATGGATGTCAGAGCCATCGCATCGTTGTCATTAAGGCATGCTGCTTGGACTGATGGTCATCCTCTTGAATCAGATAGGGACCTTAGATTGTTGTAAAGAGAGGCTGAAGATGCCTGTGAATACCGCCGCCAGCTGATCTGTGCAGGATCAGAATGCTCATCCAGGTGTTTCATCCTGGCCAGTCACTTTCTGTGGGTTGACCTTTCAGAAAGCTGTTCTGACATCTGCAATGGTGACCTCAAATATCGGTTCATCCAGGGCTTCCAGGTGGAGGGGATGCTCTCACTGACCTCTTGCTCAAAACGGCCACAGAAGGCATTGAGCTCATCAGAGAGGGGTGCATTGGAGCCGGCAATTTTACATGCCTTCCACTTGTAGCCTGTTATGTCTTGCAGACCTTGCCATAGTCGGTGGGGGTCAGTGTGGCTAGCCTGGGACTCTAACTTGCAAAGTCTGCAAAAGCATTTGATGAACTTCTTGGAGAAATAGACTAATACTGGTTTTTGGGTCTAGTAATCAAAGTGCATTTTACATGTTTGAGTAGAATACATGATAAGGATGACAGCTCATGCACTCCTGCACATCAACTTCCCACCACCCCTACCCAGCCCACTGGGAATGGACTGGTGTGGAGTTAACCTTCTCCATGCAACATGGAAGTTCCACCCCTCACTAAGGAGGAACTCCCATGCTGAAGAGCCACGGGCCAATCAAAGCTTCATCAGTCCCAACAGCATTAAGAGCACATTACTGGGCACTGCCAAGACTGAAACTGGAAGCTGAAGACCACCTACGTAAGTCAGGTAGGTTTGAAGTCTAGGGCAGAGAGGGTTTGAACAGGTTAGGGATGAGAAGGTGGGCTTATGTTGGTGGGTTTATGGCAATAAGTATAGGATGGAGGGAGGTAGCTAGGAAGAAGAGGAAGCAAAGTGTGATGGGGGAGGGAAATGTTCTACCTTAGGGGTTTTCTCCCAATCCACAAAGGGCAACCGTGAGGACAGAACTCTCCCTTCCTTCCTACTCTTTGAAGATTATTTTTAAAACATCAGCTGCCCACGTCTGCCTGCGCCAATCGTTTTAGGGCAATGTATTATCGAGTCAATTGGTTTGGTAACAAATCTAGTTGACCCTTGATTATCTGTTCTAAATGCAGCAGGCCAGCTGTCAATTTCAGTGCTTGCTCCTCTCATATTGTGGGGGTTGAATTCACCCTAACGTAAGTGCCACATCGTGGAAAACGTGCCAGGTGGGGTTAGATAAAATGCAGCCCCGCGTGTCTGTACCTTTGTGTCTGTGTGAATGAGGATTGGGGGTCTGTTAACTACATTTTCGTGCATTGTGAGAAGTAAACATTTACCCTTTTCATTGATCCCAATTCTCTCCCTCATCAATAACACGGTCCTCAGCTATTTACATTTGATGCTAAGCCCAAAATTAATAGTTAAAAACTAAGACTGCCAAGTTAAAATACTGCACTGAATACACTCATAAAATAGGCTTTCCCTGGATGAACTAACTGCTGTAATAAACCCAATGTCCCACTGTCACATTATGCAGTGTTTAATTCCCGTAAGAATTTAAAATCAATATAACTCATTCAATATTCATAGACCTGATGTTTAACTCAGTAATCTCAGGTCATAAATAGGTCAGTAAATTAGCCATTAACATTTATGTCCATTTTCTCCCTTTCCAAAGCACAATTCTTTTAACTGCACTGCAAGAAGTGCTGAAGAGACATTTAAATCATTTTGATTATTCATTGATGTAACCTGAAACTATTATTTCTCTACTAAATTACAAAACGTGAGTGGGTTTGCTTCATATTATGATAACTTTGAAAATACATCAAACTCATAATTAGTAAAATGGCAATTTAATGGGAATATGTTTCCATAGGTCTCAATGAACACTTGGAGCCACTTTGATACTACTTTACACTTGCTGTAGTTTCTTTCCAAAATATCAAAGCTTCTCACAAAGTCCGGAGTAAAGTGGTATTTCCTGTTTTCAAAGTGATACATGCTTCTCAACCAGTCCAACAAGTATATTGGGAAAGGAGCCAACTATTCCTGAAAGTCTTGACTGGGCAACTGAAATCGGTAGATAATCAGGGTTGAAATTCAAGCCTAGAATCTAAGTCAAGATTAATCAATGACACAAAGAAGTTAAAAATGCATTGTAAACCTTAGGACCGAATTATGGATGTTGCCCCATTTCTTAATTATGTGTATGATCATAAGGAACAATCTGGCTAGGTTTTCCAATGCAAGTGAAGATTGCACTGGCATGGTTCAATATAGATCATTGCCTCCAATTTCCTATTGTCAACTAATTTTTTTGTAACACGCATAGCCTTAGGTATAGATTTGGATAGGCGCAGATAGTACATTAGTGACACAGGAATATCGCACAGGTGTAACATTTAAAGGGTTGTGGCCAATTAAAGGGAAGCGTTGCAATAGATTTAAATTTTTCCAGCTTTAGAAACCCATCAGATTGCCAATCATTTCCAAACTGAAGAGAGAGCCTACCCCTGCTCCGAGTTCATACATTTGAATGTAGACCAGGCACAGACGTGATAAACAAAATTGAAGGGAAAGGAAACCCAGATAAACCAAGAATCAGAGGAAGTGAGTCTGAGAGAGAGGGGGTGAGCTGTGCCAGAGACCCACAGCAATGCCAGAGATCCACAATTAGAGGTGGTGGAGGGAAAACAGAAAAAGTCAGGAAAATGTGTTTGAAATAAAAGAATAATCAAAAGCATGAAGTCAAAAGCAAGAGTAATTGATGAATTGGTATTTCTCTTTTCTCTCTCTACCTCAGCACATTAAACAAGGGGCTGGGAAATTTAAAAACTCCATTGGGTAAGTATAACAGTGCACAGAGAAGATCTAATTAAAATTAATAGCTTGAACAAGGCACTAATTGACTCTAAAAAGAATAGGAGTTGAGTTAGATTATGGATGGGAAACTGCAAATATACTCCCTGCAATTCCTGTGACATAGGAACTTTTAAGACACTGTGCAGCTTGAGTGCCACCTGTGTGCCAAATGTCTCCAGCTCGAGCCCAGGATTTCCAAGCATTGAGGGGCAAGTGGAATCACTGTGGAGAATCTGGGATGATGGAAGTGTTCTAGATTGTAGTTTCCAAAAGCTAGAGACCTCAAAAACAACGAGAGCTCAGGAGAGTAGATTGGTGCCATCTGGAAGAGTAGGAAGAGGGGATACCTTTGAGATGTGCACAACTCAAACCTGTACCCACCCTCACTACTGGAAGTGACAGCACTGCAAAAGATTGCAGTGCAGTCCAAGGCACCAGTGGGTAAGTGGATGCAGAATGGAGAGCAGCAAAGAGGAGAAATGTAGTTGCTGTAATAGATTCCATAGTTAGAGAGCATACAGGCATTTTTATAACCGCTATCACAAGTCCCTCATGATGTGTTAACTCCCCAATGTCAGAGTAAAGGAGATCACAGAAGGTACAGAATAGTCTGCAGGTAGTAAGCTAGGTATTGTAGTACGTCAGGGCTAACAACACAGAGGGCAGACTTCAAAGTCCTATAATAAAATATACATGAGCGTGCAAAGAGTCTAGCATGACTATTAAAATGGAATGGTATAGAAATAGAAGATATGTGGCTTGAAGCATACTACAGGAAAAAGGAGTTCGGATTCTTGGGACATTGAGGCTAGTCTAGGGCAGGAGGTGCATATTCAAAAAGGAGGGATTGCACCTCAAGACTGGGATGAATGTGCTCAAGGCAAGGTTCATAAAGGCACTTGGAAAGGGTTTAAGGTAAAGTGGCAGGGCTATTGGAGGATAAGGAAGAAGAAAAAAAATGGGTGTATGGGAAAAGATCAGGGATCAATGACAGAGTGTGGTTGCTTGTTGTTAATCAAAGGAAAGGTGAAGATTACTCCCAATTATTCAATTATAAATCAATCCAATCTCTTTTTCACATTATTTTGCTTTGGGGGTCTTCTTACGGAACATGGCTTCATGGCTCCCTTACAATGACAACACATTTTATGTCATTGCACTTAGGCACAAATTGATCTGTCTTGAGAGAACAATGAATTGAAAAGTACAGCAGGATATCTCCATTTTTACCTTCATTTCACACAGCTCAATGCGCATTAAATTAAATTAAACCAGAGGAGTTTACTGCTAAGGCTAATTGTTTGAAGGTAGTTTTACAAATCATGCAGCATAAAACCCCAGATCTACACAGTAGGACACAAGTCATTAAACAGACTGATTGAAAGCCTTGAGTGTGAAGTAAACATTGAAATGGGTGGTGGAAAGGTAGGAGAATAATTCCTCTTTGTATTTTGTGACAAGATCATAAACATATATAAACAACACCATTAATCAAATAGGTGAAATTTCTTCTTCCATATTATCTTTACCTTCATTCACTTCAAATTTCCTCAAAACATTTATTATTGTCACATGTATTAAGAGTAAAAAGTATTGTTTCTTGCAATGCTATACAAAGCATACCATTCATAGAGAAGGAAATGAGACTGCAGAATGTAGTCTTACAGTCGTAGCTAGGGTTTAGAGAAAGATTAACTTAATGCAAGGGAGGTCCATTCAAAAGTCTGATGGCAGCAGGGAAAAAGCTGTTTGAGTCGGTTGGTACGTGACCTCAGACTTTTGTATCTTTATTCCAATAGAAGGTGGTGAAAGAGAGAATGTCGGGGTGCGTGGGGTCCTTAATTATGCTGGCTGCTTTGCCCTGGCAGCGGGAAGTGTAGACAATGAGTGGGAGGCTGGTTTGTGTGATGGATTGGGCTACATTCACAACCTTTTGTAGTTCCTTGTGATCTTGGGCAGAGCAGGAGCAGGAGCCATACTAAGCTGTGATACAACCAGAAAGAATGCTTTCTATGGTGCATCTGTAAAAGTTGGAAAAAATGGTAGCTGACAAATTTTGTTAGCCTTTTGAGAAAGTAGAGGCATTGGTGGGCTTTCTTACCTATAGTGTCAGCATGGGGGGACCAGGACAAGTTACTGGTGATCTGGACACCTAGAAGCTCTCAACCCTTTCTACTTCATTCCCATTGATGTAGACAGGGGCATTTTCTCCTTTACACTTCCTGAAGTCAATGACAATCTTTTTCGTTTTGTTGACATTGAGGGAGAGATTATTGTTGCCGCACCTGTTCACCAGATTCTCTATTTCATTCCTGTACTCTGTCTCGTCATTGTTCACAATCCGACCCACTATGAATTGGAGGAAAATTTGGCTACACTGTCATCGGTGTATAAGGAGTATAGTAGGGGGCTGAGAGCACAGCCTTGTGGGGCAAGGGTGTTGAGGATGATCGTGGAAGTGTTGTTACCCATCCTTACTGATTGAGGTTTGTGAGTTCGGAAACTCAGGATCCAGTCACAGAGGGAGGTGCCATGGAGTTTGGAGATGAGTTTTTTGGGAATAATAGTGTTGAAGGCTGAGCTGTAGTCAATAAATAGGAGTCTGACACAGGTGTCAGATAACATACATAACAGATACACAACAGATAAACAAACATACAAGTACAAATTTATGACAGTTTTGAGCACACAAATAAAGACAAAAACCTATCCATAACTTGGGTGCAATTTTGAGATATGTCCAGATATTCCCACTGCTTTGCACTGATGCACCATGACCTTAAAGGAAACCATCTTCTATTCATTTAGATACGTCAATGGCCTCTACCCTCCCATCTCCTAAACAGATGATCAGAATATTTGGGTTACCTATTTTTATGTTTGTTTTGAATGGGTATAAAAATATTTCCAAACTGTTAGGGACACCGGGTGCAGTGGATATGAACTGGAACTGTTTAAACTGCAGTCTGAAGTTGGCCACTTTATGTCAGCGAGTGCTGGAGATTTGAGAAGTCCATGGGATCCCTACATATCAGCATCTTATAGAGCCCAAACCCCTTTACCAAGCACAAGGTTATTATCAAGGTCATCACTACAAGTTCCAAGCAAGTAGAAAGTGGTGAGATATTTTAATGAATGGAAGGAAGGTTAATCAGATGCCACAGTGAATCAGAGTATGCCAGTGTGAAAATCTGGATGTAGTTTTGTTGGTTTTAATTTTATGTTGAAGACTAGTGTAACTTTGTAGTTGCACATAGTTCTTGAGGAAATTACTTGTCTTACTTGTTTAGTTGTGGTCAGGACATTGAACTTCTTCTGACACCACTCCATGTTCTTCTCCATATTTCTAACCTTTCCGTCATTATAGAGTCATGGAGGTTTACAGCATGGAAACAGACCTTTCGGCCCAACTTGTCCATGCCGCCTTTGTTTTTAACCACTCAGCTGATCCCAATTGCCTGCATTTGGCCCATATCCTTCGAAAGCCATCTTACCTATGTAACTGTCTAAACACTTTTTAAAAAACAAAATTGTACCTGCCTCTACCACTGCCACTGGCAGCTTGTTCCAGACACTCAACCACCCTGTCTGTGAAAAAATTGCTCCTCTGGACCCTTTTATATCTCTCTTCTCTCACCTTAAACCTATGCTCTCTAGTTTTAGAATTCCTCATTTTGAGGAAGAGAATTCCAAAGACTCCTGATCCTCGGAG
Source organism: Carcharhinus amblyrhynchos (assembly GCF_965287045.1). Classification (NCBI taxonomy): domain Eukaryota; kingdom Metazoa; phylum Chordata; class Chondrichthyes; order Carcharhiniformes; family Carcharhinidae; genus Carcharhinus; species Carcharhinus amblyrhynchos. The sequence goes on from NC_137326.1 coordinate 90,888,557, forward strand.
AAAAGATTTTTCTGCTGGCAACCCCTGTGAAATGAGCAACCTGATCCAGGCTTATTGCAATTGAAATGGAAACAATCTGTTACTTAATTTATCCCTAGTTAAAAATAAATTGCTTTCATCATGTGAAGCAAAATCAAACAAATAAAAACAATCACATATTCTGCAAAAGAAATATTTAGAGTATTAGGGGACAAGTCTCTCACTCAGTGTGGTCCTCGAGAGGTTTCTTCAGGGGTCACAGAAAAATTTCAGATTGGCTTTGCCCCCTAAATTGACCAAATTGCTTTTGTGTCTTTCCCAGGATATGGATTCATCAGGATGGGAGCATTGTCAGGACATGCATCAAACACACCACGGCAGTATGAGCAGCCTCAGCGGAACTGGACAGTTGAAATTTCCACGTCCATTAGTTTCATATACATGTAACATGTTGGAGTGTTTCAGACAGCAAAATTTTAAATCAATAGATTGCTCAGGTATTCTGTGAAAACAGCTTAATCACTTGGATCGATCCCTTTACAACCGCTGAATGGCCAATTTTTATACAGACACAAACTGCAATTTTTCATTTTTCTTTGGAAACATTTCCGCCTACTTCAGCGGAAACAATTGTGAAGAGAGTCATTTTATAATGAATGAAAGTTCTGACAGCAACAGTTCATCACACCAGACAGTTGTGAATCTGATTGAACAGGTGATGTAGACTATAATTGTTATAGCCCAGGGCAGCTTCCCAAAAGGAAATCCTTTTACCTGAGAACAAACACGGTCTTAGAATGCAAAAATAAATGAAACAACTGAAATAATCTTTGAGTTTTCATTATACTGGACTACAAAAAAAACCCCACTGAAATTTAGTCAATTGATTCTGGGAAACACTTAAGAAGAACATCAAAGATTCACAAATTCTGCCAGTTGCTTCTCTTTCACCCTGACATTGAGTGATGGTGCATCTTCCTTGTTCCTGTCGATTTCATTCTATATCTCCATTTAATTTCCTGTTCCCTGCTCATTTGCCTTTTAGGGTTTTTGTTTTCCCTGAAGGAGACGCCAAAGACAAACAAAAGGCAAGCAACAGTCCTGAAGATGTATTTTGTACATAATAAAGCAAAATCAATAACGTAAAGGTCACTGCATTGTCAAGTGTATTTTGGAATATTCATTGGAATTCATTGCGGAAAAATTTGAATAAAGCCTGCTGGGTTGTAGAAGACCCCTAACCTTACTCATTCGAACAAAGGGTGTTGCAGAAATTATTTCCATCTGTGCTTCTGTCAAGGATCAGACTCATAGTCAACTGTATACAAATGAACCCCAATCCGTCGCACTTGTCCTCTTGGCTTTGTACTGTAGAAATTTCAGCTCTAATTTCAGGAGGTGCACTGGGCAAAGCAATCCCTTGAACAGGGATCATTATCTGATTCTTTAGGTGATCATTATGTCCTTACTGAAATTATAGAATTATAGAAGCCTATAGTGCAGAAGGAGGCCATTCAGCCCATCAAGTCTGCACCAGCCATAATTCCACCCAGGCCCTATCCCCATAATCCCATGGCATTTATGCTGGCTAATCCTCCTGATGCTAAGAGACAAGTTAGCATGGCCTATCCACCTAACCTGCACATCTTTTGGACTGTGGAAAGAAATCAGAGCACCTGGAAGAAACCTATGCAGACATGAGGAGAATGTGCAAACACCACACAAACAGTGACTCAAGCCAGGAACTGAACCCACGTCCTTAGCGCTGTGAGGCAGCAATACTAACCACTGTGCCATCGTACATATGTGTTGTACTCGAGGCAAGTGTCTTGTTGAAAATTATAACCAGGGATTATTTGATTTATTGGTGCAAGTGTCCAATGGCGGGACACATAGAAGTCAATATTCTACAGAGCAGCCTTTAATCCAACATGAGGAGAGATCACACAAACTAGAGTTGTATTCTCTGGAATTTAAAAGCTGTTTCTTGATCAAGCTTTTAAATTATTAATTAGAACTTGAAAGGGTGCATTGAGAAATGTTTTTCACTGCTGAGAATCTAAAACCAGAGCACTCTGTCTAAAAATCAGTCAGGTCTTTCAGGAGTAAAATTAGGAAGCACTTAGACATGCAACAGGCTGGTAGAAGGTTGGAACTCCGTTCTGCAAGTTGCAATCCTAGCTAGGTAAATTGTTAATTTTATATCTGAGATTGATGGGTCTTTACTAACCAAGATACTGGAAGATAGGAGGCAGATGGAGTTATGTCACAATTCAGCTGTGATTTCATTGAATGGTGGAACAGGTGTAATATCTGCTCCTGTTCTTATGTCCTAAGATGATGAAGTCTATTTTACCAGCCTTGCTATATGAACTAAGATCAAAAAGTGAAAGTGGAAATACTGAATACTTGCACAGCAACTTTAATGTCGCAAGATGTCCTAAGATACTTGCCAGGAGTTAAGTCAGCCAAAAACTGACATCAAGCCAAAGGGGATAATAGGATAGGCAACCAAAGCTCGATCAGAGACTGGTTTTAAGTGGGGTCTTTAAAGGGAAAATATTAAGAGACTTGGGAGGGAAATTCCAAAGCTTATGGATCTAGATCGTTGAAGGTATAGATGAGGTGAAGGAAGCGGGGGAAAGCAATGGAGGCCAAAGTTAGAAAATCAGAGTTCTCAAAGAAATGCAAGGCTGGAATCGTTTATAAAAATAGAAAGGGGAGAGGCCAGGGAGAGATCTGAACATGAGGACAATTTTAAAATAGAGACATTTTATGGATTGAGAACTAATGCATGTCAGCAAGCACAGGACTGGATGCAAAACAGGACTTGATGTGAGTTAGGATAGAGGAAGCAGAGTTTTGGATCAGCTCAGGTTTGTGGTGTAAATTGGGAGACCAGCCAAAAGAAGTCTGACAATACCAAAATGATGAGTGAGAGCATCGGCACCAGTTAGACTGAGGCAAGGGTGGATACAGGCGATATTACAGAGGTAAAATTCAGAGTCTATTTGATCGAGGATATAGTGCCAAAAGATCAGCTCCTGATCAAACAGAATACCAATGCGCAATCCACTTGGCATGGTTCAGTAACACAAGGGACTGTGTATGCATTAGCTGAGACCTATTGGAGCAGCTCAACATGCATTATTTATCACTGGGAAACAACCCTCAACTCCTGTATAGCTCACACAGTATTAATGCAGAATAGGTATGATACAAAATGAAATGTATACTTAAGTCAGAGATGAGCTCAGCTAAGCAATGACCTTTTAAAATATATTTCATTCTGACATTTTAGGAACAAATACAGAAGACTCAAAGGCCCTGAAGTAGCAATACAGGAAGCTGTGAAGCATGTTTCAATCCCTGAGCACTTGGACACATTCTAAAGTTTAAATGCTGAAGGAAAAGCCCAAATGAAAACTTCAAAAAATATGTGCTCTGATTTTTAAAATGCGAGCTTAATCTCACTTTCAGTAGTTTGTATCCACTGTGCAAATACAGCAAGTTCACGCCAGTCAATGCATTTTACTGGTGAGGTACAATCTCACATCTAACACTGACCACCATATAACATGATGCAAATCTAATCTACAAGTTCAACTTCTATCGATCGTGCATTTTATCCCTGGTTTGCTCTTAAAACCAGATCATCTGTAGTTCAGTCATTGACCTGCATACCCTATAGCATTATCCTCGCACCAGCACAACTCACTTTAGATCTTCATTGATTAAATTTAAATCTCTACTTCATTGAACTAATTGAACGCTGACAAACAGGGAACTAATTTGCTGGGATGAGAATTTCCAGCAACTACTGGAATATAAGCAGTTGGCAAATCATGAGAGAGCCAACCATTTAATCATTCAGTCACCAATTCAATTGCAGTGAGATCGTCAGACGTAATTTCACAAAATCAGTTTACATGAAAATGGATTAGATTTCAGCACTAACCCATGAAAAGCAGGTAAATGTGGTCATGGAGTGGTTTTATGCAAGTACACTGATCATTTACACTTGATGGGATTCAAAGAAATTCAAGTTTGTATACATTGGGAGGAATGTAAGTGAAGTGGTTCAGTGTATCTGAATTCTAAGCTTGGACATCATATTTATTTGATGTTAGGGTGGTTCACAATTACACTACAAGAAAATCTAGCATTTAAGACAAATAAATGCAGGTACAGACAAAACACTTTGAATCTGGGCAAATAAGTTCATCAGAAGAAATTCTAGTCATCAAAGTGGAAAAGCAGGAAATCTGTCACACTGGGTCTCCCAGAAATGAAGAATTTGCTTATTATCTGCTTCATTTTTCCCAGAGATTAACAACCTGACATCAATTCAATGCCAAATGTGATTTAAAGATGTCCAGAATAAGGCTGACAGTCTCTAGTAATGAAGTTTTGAAATGTGTTTCAGCCTCAGGGAAAATGCTGATTTCAAGATAACTAACTGATTGTGAATTCATTACATATTAAATAGCGCGTTGGGATTTTCCAGCCCAGGAGTGGGCGGGTCTCACCACCGCAGATGCAGCACTTTGGCAGCATTCTCCAGTCCTGTCAGTGGGAGAGACAAGAAAATTCCCAGCCATGATCCTTCTCAGTTCTGGTAGCTCACGTGATTACATTTCAGTACACCACATTCTCCCCCTTAGAAATAAGGAATTTCCATCTCCAAAAGGACCAGAAATATGCAGGACATGGCTATAGGATCCTTTATTAATAAAGACATGGTACAAACGCAAGAAAGTCATAGTGGATCTTTATAAATCACTGGTTAGTTCCCAGCCAGAGCATTCTAGGAACCATACTTTAGAAATTACATTGCAGTGTTGTAGAGAGATTTAGTGAAATGGTAACAGCAATAAAAAAACAGCTTCAGTTTAGGAGACAGACTAATGAAACTGAGGTTGTCCTCCTTAGACCTGAGACAGTGAAGATGATTTGATGGGTTTGTTCAACATTATAACGGGTTTTGATGGAAAAAGTAAGGTAATTTCTGTAGGTAAAAGTGTCAATAAACAAAGGAAAGAGATTTGAGGCAAATGAAAAAAGAACCAGAGTCGAAATTAGGAAAGAGTTCTATTACAGAGATGATCCAAGTTGTCTCAAAGCTTGGTGGAAGCAGTTTCTATAATAATTTTCAACAAGGACTTGGATGAATGCTTGAAAAGGAAAATTGTTGCTCAGCTATGCAGAAAGGGCAGGAATTGGAACAAATGGGGTAATTCTTTCAATGCATTTGAACAGGTATAAAAGGTTGTACAATCTCCTACCAGGCTGAGAGACCTCCTGTGTGCTATATGCATGATTTCCTGCCATGCTGTGTGATTCTACAAAATTACTAACACTTTGAAACACCAATCTCTGCCAATTCAATCTGTAATCTAAAAAACATCAGAAAAGCTAAAAGGATGCCCGGGAAGATTTGGTGGAACAGGAATGTCAATGGCCAATTTATTGGGGCCCCAAAAATCATCTGGTGAACAACATTACAAGCACAAGGAGCAGGGTCATTGAGTTCCAGGCAAAACAAGACTGCCTGGGTGTAGGAGAGGGGAAGAGCAGGCCAGATAGCTACTTATTGGAATTCGGACCAAATAGGCCACGGTGGAAAGGATGAGGAGTTATAGACCAGGTAGACTGTAATTGGAGTTCGTAGGACTTATAGAACCCCTACAGGGCAGAAAGGGGCCGTTCAACCCATTGAGTCTGCCCCTACAACAATCCCACCCAGGCCTTATCCCTGCAACTCCACATATTCACTCGAACCTATGCATCCTGGGACACTAAGGCTCAATTTAGCATGGCCAATGCACTTAACCCACACATCTTTGGACCAGATTAAATAGGCTGTAGAGGAAAGGGGTGAGGGGTTGTAGACCAGATCGACAATAATATTGTGTCGTCTGGTGGCCAGATTTTTATCTAGAATAAGGAAAACCCAATCTGCACATGTTTGTGGCTTGCAACATGGATCTGTGCATGATTTCAGACACCAGGTGGGATTCTCTGCAACCCCCCCCTCCCCAACCCTCCCTCCCACGCCCCAGTGGTATCTTTTGCAATTGAAAGATTGTTAATGGGTATTCCTGTCAGTTTTACATTCAGCTGGACTAGAAGGTCACACTGGCAAGAATGGCCAAAAAATCCCACCCACCATTTTTGGCTCTTCATATAGGGATTGGTTTTGTAATGCACTTTACAATCTGTGATGGAGTGCATGAAGATTTTGGGTGTGGAGGCAGGACTGATTAGATAGCTTACCTCAGACTCCAGCACAGGAGCCCAGCTCCTACCCTCAAACTCAGCCCTACCACAGGCCAGCCCATACTCTCTCTCTATACTCCCCATGCATATTCATGCCTCCTCATATCACCCATGCCAGCCTGTGGCACATCTATTCCCCTGTGTATCCTCAGCAGCCTTTCACTTAGTATGCGCTATATCAGTGACAGACTATCAAGGATAGTGAATGTCTAAGTTTATTTATTAGTGTCACAAGTAGGCTTACATTCACACTGCAATGAAGTTACTGTGAAAATCCCCTAATTGCCATACTCTGGTGCCTGAGGGATTGGTTCCTCACTGGATCACACACTGTTCCTCACATTGCTTCAAACAAATACGCACCACTAAGAAGTATTGTTTCTAGTTATCCTTCAGGATTCTGAAATAAAATCAGATATCAGTGGGGTTTGAAACACAACAGTTAGCATTTTAAAGTCACATATTTTAGAAAAATCCCACGGACTTGGAGTATGCAGACTTCAAAACAGGTTTAACTAGAAATTAGAAGAGTGTCTAACTGAACAAAAAAAATGTTTCTGCTGCTATGCAACATGGATCAATTTTAATCCAACTTATTGGAGGTCTCCATACAGAACACCTCACAAATGTGATTTTCATGTACCTTAGGGAAACAGAAACATCAATTCTTTTATTGGATAGATGCAATACTTTTCTTTGGTCACTTTTGAAGTTTTGGGGAAGCTTAAAATTAGCTTGTAATAAATTGTGCCTTAGCTACTATCTGAATAAATATTCAGATGTATCATGGACAAAATATAATGGCGACAAAATAGGAGTTGGGGAGATGCAGAGGTGGGGAATAAAAGGCTAAATTTATGTGTTTCTATGTTTCGCTAATTTATTTTGCGTTTTGAAACATTTATTTCAACCTCTCACCACATTTGTCTTGCAGGGAGATTATACATAGGTTTAACTCAACTAAACACTCTAAATTTAGAATTCAAATGCAGTCAACAGCATTTGTTGTTAAATCAACTCTGGGCACAGTTAAGAATCATCAGGGATATATGAATTTAACCCAATAATTTGTATAATTATATGGTCTCCCATGGTGTAAAGCAGCCCTCTTGACTGGCATCTTTGGATTTCACTCTCCTCACCAGTAACACACAGTGACAGCAAAGTGTACCATCTACAATATACGCTGCAGCAACTCTCCAAGGTTCCTTCAACAGCACCTTCCAACCCCAAGACCTCTGCTACCTAGAAGGACAAGGGCAGCAGATGCATCGGAACACCATTCCCTGCAAGTTCTCCTCAGAGTCACACACCATCCTGACTTGGAAATATGTAGCCATTCCTTCACTGTCACTAGGTCAAAATCCTGGCACTCCCTCTGTAACAGCACTGTGAGTGTACCTGCACCACATGGACTACAGTGGTTGAAGGCAGCAGCTCATCACCACATTCTCAACAACAATTAGGGATGGACAATAAATGTTGGCCTAGCCAGTGAAGCCCACATCTCATGAATGAATAAAAACAAGCCACCATGATGGAGATATATTAAGCTTGAACTTTCTGTTTGCTCATGTATACTCAAGGGGAAAATAATGTAAATAGGCAAATTCTGAGGTTAATCACAGGCTAATTGCTGAAGAAAGTTTATGAAGATTGGCAGCTGCATGCCAGTCCACAGCTGCTACCCCCAGAAAAGGGCAAAGTTATCAACGTCAGAAAAACCAACATGAGATATTTTGCTAAATACTCTGGCTTTTTGAAATGTGATGATTGAAAGGTGATGTCTGAAGTGTGTGAGATCCGAGGTGGTGCACACTTACGGCCCAATTTTACCATTGCGTTGTGCCCGTTTTCAGGTGCAAAAATTTGGTAAAGTCAGGTGTGAGGTGAATAGTGTGATTTGTGCATTTAAATTGAGCAGCTAGACACCCAAACTTACCTGCATTTCCCCCTTTACCACTGCATTCACCCATCCAGATTTGGCACGAAACAGACATGCTCGGCAAAAGTCTGTTTCGGGCGCTTCAGGCACTCCACCTTCCGAACAGGTAAGTTCAGAGCTTCCAGCGGTTCTCTGTCTCAGATCAGTGGGGGAAGGGGGAGAGGGAGGAGGGCCATATCGCTCTCTGTGGACCGGGGGGAGGGCAAAAAAGACAGTAGGACTAGGGGGCACAGCCTCAAGATAAAGGGGGGGTGGTTTAGAACGGAGTTGAGGAGGAACTTCTTCACTCAAAGGGTGGTGAATCTCTGGAATTCTCTGCCCGTTGAAGTGGTGGAGGCTGCCTTGCTAAATATTTTTAAGACGCGGGTTGATGGGTTCTTGATAAGAGAGGGGATTAAGGGTTATGGGGAGAGGGCGGGAAAGTGGAACTGAGCCACGACAGATCAGCCATGATCTTATTGAATGGCGGGGCAGGCTCGAAGGGCTAGATGGCCTACTCCTGCTCCTATTTCTTATGTTCTTATGTTCTTAAATCATTCTCTGATTTGGGAGGAGGAGGCGGCAGGTCAGATGTATTTCTGGATGGGGGGGGGGGGGGGGGGGGGGGGGGGAGGGGAAATCATTCTCAGGGGGGTGGCGGAGTGAGGGAGGCCAAATGGTTCTCCGGTTTGGGGGGAGGAGGATGGAGGTCCAATCATTCTCTAATGGGAGGGGAGGGGGGGGGTGAGAGGAGGGAGGCCCAATCTATCTCTGGCGGGGAGTCCACTGCCATTCTGCAGCTGATCGGTGGGAGGGGAAGTGGGGGGGGTAGGTGGATAAGGAGGACAGTTACATTGTCGGTGTGGGGGCCATCGCTCCCGCTTTTTGCTCCTGAGCTACTTTATCCACTTAGCGTGGATAGAGGATTGGTTGTCTAATAGGAGGCAGAGAGTTGGTATCAATGGGTGCTATTCTGATTGGCAGGTGGTGACTAGTGGAGTGCCGCAGGGATCGGTGCTGGGGCCTCAGCTATTTACCATTTATATAGATGATCCGGAGGAGGGGGCTGTGTAGGGTGATGAAATTTGCTGATGATACGAAGATGAGTGGAAAAGCAAATTGGGCGGAGGGTGAGAAAAGTCTGTAGAGAGATCTGGATAGGCTGAGCGAGTGGGCAAGGACCTGGCAGATGGCGTACAATATTAGCAAGTGTGAGGTGATCCACTTTGGCAGAAATAATAGTAGGAGGGATTACTATTTAAAGGGAGAAAAGCTGCAGGATGCTACAGTGCAGAGGGACCTGGGGGTCCTTGTGCATGAGTCGCAAAAACCCAGTCTGCAGGTGATCAAGGTGAATGGAATGCTGGCCTTTATAGCAAGGGGAATAGAATATAAAAGCAGGGTGGTCTTGCTGCAACTGTACAGGGTACTGGTGAGGCCGCAGCTGGAGTACTGTGTGCAGTTTTGGTTGCCGCACTTGCGCAAGGATATATTGGCCTTGGAGGGAGTGCAGAGGAGGTTCACTAGGCTGATACCGGAGATGAGGGGGTTTGACTATGAAGAGAGACTAAATAGACTGGGTCTGTACTCGTTGGAGTTTTGAAGAATGAGGGGGGATCTTATAGAGACGTATAAGATAATGAAAGGGATGGATAGGGTAGAGGTAGAGAGATTCTTCCTGCTCAGAAAGGATAGCAGGACTAGAGGGCACAGCCTCGAAATAAGGTGGGGGGGGGGGTGCAACTTAGATCGGAGCCGAGGAGGAACTTCTTCACTCAAAGGGTGGTGAATCTCTGGAATTCTCTGCCCGTTGAAGTGGTGGAGGCTACCTCGCTGAATATATTTAAGTCACGGGTAGATAGGTTTCTGATAGACAGGGGAATTAAGGGTTATGGGGAGAAAGTGGGAAAGTGGAACTAATCCACTTCAGATCAGTCATGATCTTATTGAATGGCGGGGCAGGCTCAAAGGCCTACTCCTGCTCCTATTTCTTATGTTCTTATCCAGTTTTTGCAGCCAGGGACCGATTTTGTTTTACTGCACGTGCGCAGTTGAAAGCTCCAATTGGAGCTGCAGCATTTCGGGCACGATAAGCTCTGCCCATGGCACGATTCAGACTTGCAACTTTTTTTTTCAGGCTGAGTGCGCATGGGGGCGCCTGAGAACAGTTTTCCAAGTCAACCGGAATTGTGCCCTGATTCAGCACTTTGAATCAAAATGATTAAATAGCACCCTAAGGTTAGGGCTGCCAACCCTCCAGGATTAGCCTGGAGCCTCCAAGAATTGAAGATCAGTGTCCAGGACATTGCTGTGTTCAACCCTAAAGTAAACATTGGTCCTTTAGAGGATGAGAAGGGGGGTGTAATAACTTGAAATGAAAAAATGGCTGAAGCATTGAACAGGTATTTCCCAGTGGAAGACCCAAATAACATGCCAAAGATTGATGACAGGAAGGCTATGACAGACGAGCACCTAGAAACTATTATCATGAAAGAGGTAGTAGAATCATAGAGCCATAGAAAAACTACAGCACAAAAAGGCCCTTCAGCCCACAAGTTGTGCCAATCTTATCTCTACCTGCTAGGCTTACCAATAACCCTCAATCCTATTAAATCCCATGTACTCATCCAGAAGTCTCTTAAAAGACGCTAACGAATTTGCCTCCACCACCACCGACGGCAGCTGATTCCACTCACCCACCACCCTCTGAGTGGAAAACTTACCCCTGACATCTCCTCTGTACCTACTTCCCAATACCTTAAACCTGTGTCCTTTTGTGGCAGCCATTTCAACCCTGGGAAAAAAGCCTCAGAGTCCACCTGATCAATACCCCTCATCACTTGTAGTGCTGGGCAAGTTATTGGGACTAAAAGGTAGACAAGTCTCCTGGCTCTGATAGAATGCATCCCAGGATACTAAAAGAGATGATGGGGGAAATGGCAAATGCATTAGTGATAATTTACTGGACTCTGGGATGGTTCCCACAGATTGGAAAACAGCAAATGTGATACCACTGTTTAAAAAAGGGAGGTAGACAAAAGGCGGTAACTATCTGTAGTAGGGAAATACATCAAGGAAGAAATAGCGAGACATCTGGATATAAATTGTCCCATTGGTAAAATGCAGCATGGGTTCAAGAATGGAAGGTCATGTTTGATTAATTTGATGGAATTCTTTGAGAACATTACATGGGTACTGGACAATGGGGAACCTGTGGATGTATTGGGATTTCAGAAGGCGTTTGACAACGTGCCGCACCAAAGACTGCTACGTGAGATAAAGGTGCACGGTGTTACAGGTAATGTATTAGCATGGATAGAGGATCAGTTAACTAACAGAAAGCAAACAGTCTTCTATTCCTTCCAACCAACTTCAAACTGGTGGGGAAAGCTGCAACTTCCTATCCTCAGGCCCGAGTTAAAATGTCACTCAATTCTTCTAGATTGTAATAAGAAGATCCTAATTTCCATAAGTGCATGAGATTCTTGCCTGATATAAATGACAACACACTCTCCCACAGCTTAATATCCAGAAACAGTTAATTGTACGTGGATAAATAGCATGTTTATTTCTTAAACTGGCCTATCAGGTTAGAAACAATGCCACAGCACAGTCCTATCTTACTGTCACCAATACTGTAACTAACTTCAATGCTTACATGATTAAAAGTCTTACATTCAGCATTATCCAGAGCACTACAACTTTCAAATGCGTCACAGCCAAGTGTTGCCTTAGAGGCATCATATTTCCATTATGGGGCATCAAGGGCAGCACAAGGGCCTCTCAGTGCCAGGGACCTGGGTTTCTCTGGGGAGTTCTCATGGTGGTTTTCAGTCAGAACCTGGGCTAATTTTTTGGAGCATTATACCTGATAGTTCCCTTAGTGCCTCTCCACTGGCCTCAAAAACCACCTCTCCACTCCTTTTGCTCTCTTCCTAGGGTGCCTGATCCCTTCTCACCTGCATTCTTCTTCCTGGGGCTTGATTACAGTTTAACCAGCACTTATCACTGAGTTCTGGCACTGTTGGGACCATTGGAGCTGCCAGACAATCAGGATAGCAAATGGGCATGACTCGCTCTCACTGAGAAGCAGAAGTCCCACTCTCTCTGCTCATTAAGGCTCATGTTATTCCTATGGAGCAGCTTTATTTTCTCAAGGCAGTAACCTTGGAACTGACCCTTGTTGAGGGGATGGAGACAATGCACCCAACAATATTCAGCATATCATTTTGCAGCTCCATCTTTGCCCATGAGTGCATCACTGTGTGAACATACAGACAAGGAGCAGGATAGGGCCACCCAACCCTTTCAGCTTGCTTGACAATCTAATAAGATCAGTGCTGATCTTATAGTAACCTCAAATCTGCATCCTGCCTACCCCTGATATCATTACACTCCCTTGCCCACCAAGAATCTATCTGTCTTAAATCATTCAAGACTCTGCTTCCACCACCTTCTCAGAAATAAAATCCTTAAGATTTGTGATATTCAAAGAAAAGATTGTGTCTCACCTTTAAATGGGTGGCCCCATTACTTTTAAACCTTGACCCCTTAATTCTAGATTCTCCTACAAGATGAAATGCCCTCTCCTCATCCACACTGTCAAGGGCACACAGAGTCTTATCTGTTTCATTCAAGCTCCCTCTTTACTCTAGGAAATAGGAGCCTAGCCTATTCAATCTGTCCTCATAAGACAACCTGCCCATTTCAGGTATCAGTCTGGTAGACATTCTTTGGGTTGCTTCCACAGCATTTACATCCTTCCTTAAATAAGGTGATCAAGACTGTACACAATGCTCCGGATGTGGTCTCACTAGTGCTTTGCATAACCAGAGCAAAACCTCCTCACTTCTGTATTCTACTCCCCTTGCAATAAATTACAACACTCTATTAGCTTTCCTAATTACATATTGAACCTGCATGTTAACATTTGGCAATTCATTCATTAGGACACCCAGATCCTTCTGCATCACTGTTCACATAATGTTTCTCTTCTTTCTGCTGAAATGGTCAATTTTGCATTTTCTCACATTATACTCCATTTGCCAGATCTTTGCCCACTCAGTTATCTATATCTTTCTGCAGCATCTTTATGTCCTCTTTACAACTTAGTTTCCTATTTATCTTTCTGTCATCAACACATTTGACTACCATCCCACCTATCCCTTCATCCAAATCATTTATATAAATTGTAAAACGTTGAGTTCCCAGCATTGAGCCCTGTGGCACACCATTTGTTACACTTTAACAACCTGACAAAGACCCAATCATGCCTACTCTCTGCTTCATGTTTGCTAACATGCCAAAACATTATTCCCCAAACTATGAGCTTTCACTCTCAGCAATCACCTCTAATGTGACACTTTATCAAATGCCTTCTGGAAATCTATGTGCAGTACATCCAACAGTTCCCCTTTACCCATAGCACATTGCTTCCCCAAAGAACTCCAGTAAGTTTACGAAACATGATTTCCCCTTAACAAAACTTACTGACTCTGTTTGGTTATCCTAAAATGCCCTGCTGTAACTTCTTTAATAAAGCATCTAACTTTTTTTGAGAGATATGCTAACTAGCCTGTAATTTCCCGCTTTGTCTCTCTCCCTTTTTGAATAATAGTTATATCTGCCATCATCCAATCTAATGGGACTTTGCAAAATCTCGAGAGTTTTGCAAAGTTAAATACAATGTATCAACTATCTTACTAGCCACTTCTTTTAAGACCCTGGGATGGAGTCCATCAGGACATGAGCATTTGTCAGCCATCGGCCTGCAGCTCCAACAATATGTTGCAGCAGGAAGCCACCTGGCCCATCAAGTCTTCATCGGCCCTTCAAAATGCCTGTTCAATTCATCTGTATCTCCTTATCAATTACTCAGACTCACTTTCTATAGGACCAACAGTCAACTTGTTTCTTCTTAACTTGTTTCCTTTTTGAATATTTATGGAAACTCTTACAATCTGTTTTTAGATTTCTGGCTAGCTTTCCCTCATAATGCCAATTTTCCCTTTTTAATCTTATTAATCTCATTAACCCTCCGCTGTTCCTTATATTCTGTCCAATTTTTCAATCTTACCCTGATCTTTGCACAACTGTGTGCTTTTTTCTTCAAGTTTGATTCTGGCTTTTACTTTTCTAGTTAAATATGGATGGTTGATCTACATTATTATATATTAAATTGGTTGCATCAATGCTTTAAGAGCAGGTGACATGATTTGATTATGATGTCATTAGGGTGTTGCACAGGCTGCTGTTTTACTTGCAGTTTGTAATCCGTACAGGCAGGAAGTCCTACAAAATTCTGTTGTCCTTAATTTGAATCCAATGAATAAACCACATCGTTCCTTAAAAAAAATGCAGCCCCTAACATAGTTAGGGCATTACACGTTCCTTGGAATTTTTGTTCTTATTGGCATGAACACAACTCTTATAAGTGACTTCTTGCCTTTACATTTCTCATCTATACCCAAACCTTTTCCACATTCTGAACTTAGGTCATCCCTCTCAATTGTGCCACCACCATCATTAGCTAACAGAGCCACCCTTTTGCTCTCTTCCGGTCCTTCAGTAATCATATCCCAATCCATGTCCTCCAATCAAACTATCAAACAATATTATTCATTTCTGAATGCTCTCAGTTCATCTGTTTTGTTTCCAATGCTTTGTGCATTCAGATACAGAACCTTTAGTTTTACCTTTTTTCCTTTTTATTACTTGTAGTCTCATCTGCTGACTTACTGATGGATTAATACTCTCTATCCCTTCTTATCACGGTTTGCTTTTCATTTTTTGTAATAATACCTTTCTTTTTTGCCTTATCTCAACTCTTTGATTCCCATTGCCTAGTTTTAAAACCCTCTCGCCAGGTCATATAATCACATACTAATTTCTTTTTCCACCATCCTTATTTCTAATCCACAATGTCTGGAATATTTCAACAAATAGCAATCAAATTCCAAAAATTTCATTCACCACAATTGAGAATACTTAACATATCCTAGTTTTGTGTGCTAGTTAGGGCTTTTTCATGAAATAAGTATCTATGCTATTTTAATATCATTGGTAACAGGTAAAATATGCTAAAATAGTAAATACAGTCATTTAACATGAATGGCATTCGCCAGTGCACTAAAAATAGCGTACGAAAAAATTAAATCCCTTGAGGCATTTTAGGATACAATACAAAAGTTGAGAAAAACAGTTAGATATGTAATCCACAAAAGAAGCTTTTAAAAGGATGCAAGACAAATAGAAATTGTCAATGAAATCAAAGTGGGCACAATAATTACAGGGCAAGATAAAACCTGAAGCTATGCTTCAAGACGGCATCATTTTTTTGAAGTCGAAATGTTGCAAATACTCAGCAAGCCTGGCAGCATCTGTGGAAATGGAGAAGGTGTTAACGTTTCAGGGCAATGACCCATCATCAAAACTGAAAAATGGGGACACACCAGCCTTTTTCAGCAAGAAAACAATTGGGGGGTGGGCAGGGGGCGCGGTGGGGGGTGGTGGTGGAGGTGAAGAGAAAGAGAGGATGAAGAAAGCCTTATGACAGGGCAATGGTCAGCGGTAATTAAATGGAACAAAACATTGCCAAACAAAATGATAAAAGGAAATCTATAATATTTGTTTGTCAGGCCTCATTAAAGTCAAAATCATAAAATCACTCATTTTTTAAAGTTTCATTATTAGTGTCACAAGAAGGCTTACATTCACACTGCAATAAAGTTACTGTGACAATCCCCTAGTTGTCACACTCCAGCATCTGTTTGAGTACACTGAGGGAGGATTTTGCACGGCCAATGCACCTAATCCAACATCTTCGGATTCTGAGAGGAAACTGGAGCACCCAAGGAAACTCACCCAGACATGGGGAGAACATGCAGACTCCACACAGTAACCCAAACCAGGAATCAAATCCACATCCCTGGCGCTGTGAAGCAGCAGTGCTAACCATGGTGTCTCCATGCCAATTAATATCACCATGTGAATATTATAAGGACATGTTTTTCAATGGCCAACTTCCAAACTATTGTGTAAAGAAAAAAATAAATTAGTATGAGCACATTTTTCAAGATGTATTGGACTACTCTGATTTACTGATGAAGTTATTTGATATTTATATCAACACATAAAAATAGATTTACTTCAAGAGCACATGAACAATTACAGCCAAATGTTCCTGACTGGATAAACAGCTTTGTTTTAATAAACATTAACAGTCCCAATTGAATTATCAAGTGCATAACATTTTCCATGTGATGAGGTTGAACAATAGAGTTCTAAGTTTAATATGGAGAATAAATAAAATTAACCAATCACAACATATCGATTGAGAGAGGTGAAGATATTGATGTTCTTCCACAGCAGCTGAGGGAAAAGCAAAATGCTGCAGATGTCAGGAATCTGAACTAAAAACATAATTCTGGAAAAACTCAGCAGACCTGGCAGCATCTGTGGAGGAACTGTCTCCAGTCCATATGACTCGCATTAAAGAATAGAACTCACGCGTATTTTGGGGGGGGGGGGGGGGGGGGCACGGACGGAGGCGGATTTTTCTACTCCGCTCGCCAGGGGAATTGTAGCGGGCAGGGGCCAGACCGTACAAAGGTCCACTGACCTCGGGTGGGATTTTGGGACGAGCGAGACTGGAAAATCCTGCCTATGGTCTGATGAAATAATTTTGAAGTCTTACTATAAGGGTGGCACAGTGATTAGCACTGCTGCCTCAGCACCGGGGACCAGGTTCGATTCCCGGTTTGGGTCACTATCTGTGTGGAGTTTGCACATTCTCCCCATGTCTGCATGGAATCCTCTGGATGCTCTGATTTCCTCCCACAGTACAAAGATGTGCAGGTTAGGTGGGTCGGTTGTGCTAAATTTTCCTTTAGTGTCAGGGAGGAGGGTAGGGTAAAGTCATGGGGTATGGGGATAGGGCCTTGCGGTTGGTGCAGACTTGATGGGCTGAATGGCCTCTTTCTGTATTGGATAATTCTATAACTTCTGTTGATTTATACAGGATATTTCCTGTTCCCAAATGAGGGGAACAATGTATTGGAGAAGCATACACAAATTTTTGTCTTCCTTTCTGAATCAAGGTGCAACTGTTCACAAGCTTCCTCTACAATTTCTCTTGAAAAGTGAAGATGGTGCCGCAATGTATGTTACATGCAAATAGGTATCAAGTGGTTTTGCACACAAATGACCTCAAATAGAATTAGGTGCATCATCAGGATTAGACTACTATTAGATTGTGATGCTTCCTGAGATGTCATCTGGGGAGCTTCAATCTTGAAGTGACCATCTGAAGGACAGACCCTCATCTCTGCCCCCCTTGGATCATTGACTTGAAACTGCATGGCAGATAACAAGTTTAGTCATTCAGTGCCAGATCTTTCTAGATCGCAAAGTGCAATCAGATCCTGCCCTTGTCAATTGAAACTGCTCATTATTCCAAAAACGTCCTAAAATACAAAGTTACCACCCCACCCTCCAAACCCAATTTCTTTCTCTACTATAAACCAAGCTTTTGGCAATTTGGTGTTAAATTTTGTTTCATAACACTCATATGAAAAGCCCTGGGACATTTTATATGTTAAAGGTGCTGTATAAATATAAGTTCTTGTATTGCTGAAAAAAAAGAGACATGCTGTTGAAACTTTTCATCTTGCACTTGTCAGGACAGTTTATACGGCATGAAATTAAGCCACTGGTTGTTTGGCAAGTAGACTCTGATTAATAAGAGCCATGGGGAATGCACAGGGGACAATTAACTGCCAAGCTTTTGTTTAATTTCAAATCAGGTATGCCAGCTCTGACTGGTCAAGGTATGACCATGAGGAATGAACCAGGAAATGCTGTACCCCCATTTTTCTTTAGTTGTGAAAGGCACAATGTGTGGACATGTTCATTACAGAAAAATGTAAGAACATTACACAGCTCTCAGACTACAGAAATTCAAGATTAAAAAGCTCACCATCACCTTTCTAAGGCCAATTTGCATTAGTCTAGATGGTTTTTTTCCAGCACCAGCCACACCCATGAACAAATGAATAAAAAAGAAAAACTACCACCTGAAAATAATGTTTTCTTACTAAAAAACAGACAGCCTTCTTCCTCCAATTTAACAAGTACTCCAGCTCATCTTCTGATTTAACTGAATCAGTTAAATCAGAGTCCTTCTCCTATTGCCATGTATCATTTCTCAAACATGCATTACTTGCTTTCCTTTTTCCTCCACATTCAATATAACTTTTCAGCAGTCCTATTTCATTAGTACAAGCCTGTGTGAATCACACCTGCCCCCTCTCTTCAACGCAGACTACTGAGGCAATGGAAAGGGAGATCAAACACAGCACATAATTGGCAGACAATCCATTATCATCGTTTTATGCCACTGCCAAAGTGTAAAGTTTTGGTGAATGTTGTGTAGATCTTCCAAAAATTCACACTGCTGAGATACTCTGATCTGAATAATATGAGGATCACGACAAAAGACATATTTCATATATACAGAAACTATATTAAACAACTATCATGATAGTATATTGCAGTTAGAGCTGTGAATACCTCCCGATAATAATGTATCCATGATCTCAGATTTAAGACATGCGTTTGACGTTTTTAATCATCTACTTCATCATTTCCTGCTGCAATCCTGGAACCTGACCTTCCATCTCTTCCATGTCTGATGAAGATTTTGTTGCTGGGTGTGTCTGGCTTCCATATTTTATCAATGTGCATGACAAGAAATTTACTTTTATTTGCAAGATAAAACTACTGCAATGTTTGTTCTGCATTCCACCCCCACCCTTCACCCCACCGCCCCGCCACCCCCCCCCTCTTTGGCACGCTCGATTACCCATGGGATTCTGGAACCTTCACTCTCTAACCAAAGTTGTAACAATTGTCACCATACATCGCACTGATTGTTCCAGTTTGTTTAACCTTCTGAAATGACGATGAACCCTTTGTGGTAATTCAATCTCCCCACAGTCACAAAATATTATGAAATCGTCACCATTTAGATGAAGAAATAGCACTATCATTTAAGTCTAGTTGAAAATGGAGAAATTTTAGCTGAATTATTGATAAGCATATAAACACATTGCAACAATGAATTCTAAGGTAGTGATTTGCTGTATGTTAAATGTGATTTCAGTCACTCAAGATCAACACGGTTAACACAGTGAAAAGAATGGATTAGGAAAAGTGTCCAGATACATGCTGATTCTTTCTGGAGTATCACCCTAACATCTCAACCAAACAGTGAGTTTTCACGTGTGAAACTGGTCCGTGACCATCATTAGATTGGGGGTCAAAAGCTGCAGGTTACAGCGCCAGTGATAATAATTCATGAAGTGTACCTGCCGATGCCCTCAAATGCAGAACCTATCAATAGTTTTGCAGGGTTAGCAGGACAGGGACGTCTGATGAACAGTCACCCTGATTCAAAACCCTGGCTCTATTCTCTTTCAATAGATGCTGTCAGACCTGCTGAGATTTTCCAGCATTTCTATTTTGGTTTAAGATTCCAGCATCTGCAGTATTTTGCTTTTAAATTAGGGAGGTTCAAGCACATTTTGGGCACATAGAGCCACAGAAGTTTACAGCATGGAAACAGGCCCTTCGAGAAGATGGTTGGGGGCAGGTGTTGGTAGTGGAAGGAGATGAGTTACGTACCGCAGAACTTTCAGTCTCTGACCTGCCTAGCCACCAAGTTTATGAGCTAGCTCAGTACAGTTTCTGGCCAATGAGTGACAACAGCAACCACCCCCCCCCCCCCACACAAGATGTTGATAGTGGGCGATTCAGTCATGGTAATACCATTCACTGTCAAGAGGAAGCAGTTACATTCTCTTTTATTGGAGATGGTCATTGCCTAGCACCTATGTGGCATGAATGTTATTTGCTGTTTATCATTGCATGCCTGAATATTGTCCAGGTCTTTCCACATAAGGAGAGGAACTGCTTCAGTACCTCAGGAATAGCAAATGGCAACAAGCATTGTGCAATCAATGAACGCCCTCACTTCTGTACTTATGATGAAAGGGTAGATCATTGATGAAGAGGCTAAGACTGAGGACACCATCCTCAGGACCTCCAGTAGCGATGTCCTTGGATAGAGCTCACTGGCCTTCAACAACCTTAGTGATCTTCCTTTGTGCCAGGTATGGCTTCAGTCAGGAGAGAATTTTCCCCGATTCCCACTAAGTTCAATTTTAGTAGGGTTCCTTAGAACCCTACATATTTATCCTGTTAATCTCCCTGATACTAAGGGACAATTTATCACGGCCGATCAACTTAACCCACACTCTTTTGGAGCAGGGGAGCAAATCTGAGCACCCAGAGGTAACCTGCACAGACACAGGGCGAATGTGTAAACTCCACACAGTCACCCGAGGCCAGAATTGAACACGGGTCCCTGGCACTGTGAAGCAGCAGTGCTAACCACTGTGCCAACGTGGCACCAGTTCACAGCTTTGTAAATTCCAACACTTTGTAAATTCAAGTGCATTGTCAGGTAGGTTTTATAAATACCATAAAGGGTTCTTGTCTCTTCATCCGAGGCAGAGTTCAGCCTTCCACCATCCTCTGAATGAACAGTTTTCAATTCCTTTCTGCCATCTATGTCCCCTGGTTATAGGGAATTGAGACCCATACCCTCCCCTTCCATCTTATAGCCACCTTATAATTTTATATGACTCAGTTAAATCTCCCCATAGCTTTCTCTGTTCCTAAGAAATGCAATCCATTGTTGTGAACTCTCTTACTTTGTTTGCCTTTCCCCTTATATTATCTCACAGTTCTCTAGGCTAAATGCCATTTGCCACTTTTATTCCCACTTGGGCCTTCCATTGATTTCTACCTAACTGTAAACTACACAGGCCATTTCATGCACCATCTGCAAACTCAGAATCATGTCTCCTACATTCAAGTATCTAAGTCATAGATATACGCCCCAAAAAGCAAGGGACCTAGTATTGAGCCCTGCAGAGCCAGAGTGGAAACTGTCTTCCAGTCTCAAGAACATCTGTAGACTATAATTCTTTGCTTTATGCCACTGAGCCAAATTTAGATCCAATTGTATTTCAAATCCTATGAGGCATTTAGCTTTCTGATTAATCTTCCATGTAGGACTTTGTCACATGCCTTGCTAAAGTCCACAAAGACTTCAACAAGTCCATGCTGACTGTTCTCAATTATTCTGTGCCTTCTAAATGATGATTAACACTGCCCCTTAGGATAGTATCCAATTATTTGCTCACCATGAGGTTAGACCGACTGGCTTGTAATTGTTTGGTCAATCCCTTCCTCGCTTTTTAAACAACGTCAACAATCTTCCCATCTCCAGCAGGGCACCTGTAGCCAGAGAGAGAGGATATTAAGAAATGGTGGTCAGAAGCTCAGCCATTTCCTTTCTTTCTTCTTCTAATAGCCTGGGATCCATTTTGTCTTGGTTTAGTATTTATCTACTTTCAAATATGCTACACGCTTAATATTTCTTCTCCGTGTTTATACTAATCAATAATTCACACTCCTCCTTCCTAACTCTTAAATCTGCATCATCCTGAAAGTATTTTCGAGTCAGGATGACCCTTCTTCAGAGTTCTGGCTCTATTCTTTCTCCACAGATACTGTCTGACCTGTTGAGATTTTCCAGCATTTGCTGTTTCATTACCTTTCTCTTGTTAGGTTAGCTAGATATTGATTCAACTATTTCTCCTGAGTCATTTCAAGAACAATGTGGTCTCCAGGCCTGTTACATTGTTCTTCTCCCAGTTGATAGTAAGGCCATTGAAAATCCTTATTACTGTCCTATTGATTTTGTACCTCTCAGCAGTTTGGCAGCATTTGCTCTTCTATCTCCCATTAATTGTTTGTGGGTCTATAGTATAGTACCAGCGGTGTAGCTGACCCTTTTGTTTCTCAGCTCAATCTATATGGCCACATTATATATTCTTATAGCATGTCATCTCTTCTCACAACTGAGATTGTTTCTTTAATTGATATTGGGGCCCTGCTCCTCCTCTTTCATGCCCCCCTCTATATTTTCTGAAAAGCTATAACTAGGAATGTTAAGCTGTCAGTCCTGTCCTTCAGTAACAGTCATGAAACAAGTCGTCAATCTGTGTCCTCATGTCATCTACTTTATTAGAATCATAGCATTCCCACAATGCAGCAGGAGGCCAATTGGCCCATTGAGTCTGCACCAACCACTATCTCACCTAGGCCTTATCCTCACAACCCCATGCATTTACCCTGCTAGTCCCCCTGACACTAATGGTCAATTTAACTTGGCCAATCAACCTAACCTGCACTTCTGTGAACTATGGAAGGAAACCGGGGCACTCAGAGGAAACACATGCAGATGTGCGAAGAATGTGCAAGCTCCATACAGACAGTGACCTGAGGCCGTAACTGAACCCAGGTCCCTGGTGCTGAGAGGCAGCAGTGCTAACCGCTGTGCCGACATGCTGTCCGTTATTCATTAGACTCTTGCCATTACAATATATACCATTAAGCTCGATCAACATTGGTTGCTGTCTATTTTCCAGCCTTTGATTCCTGTGACTCACACACACACACACACACACACACATTAATTTTGGGCCTTCTATTTCCCACTTTGACCATCTCCCTACAGAATTCAGATTCAGGATCCCATCACTCTGCCAATGTCATTTACACCATCTCGATCAGCATTAACAAACCTCCTTGCAACAATACTGGTCCCAGACCAGCCTGTCTGGGACAGATCCCATCTTCCCAAAACAGGTCTCAACGACCCAGGAATCTAAAGCCTTCCGCTTTCAACACCATAGCTCCAGCAATGTAGTCATCTGTATTGTCACATTTATCACTAGTGCATGTCACCAGGAGCAATCCAGTGATTAATACCTTTGAAGTACTACTTAAAAATTCCGTACCTTGAAGGAATGCTGTTTCTTCATGTCTTGAACTTCTGGTATCAGAAAGGTTATGCACAGAGCTTCCATAATTTACTTGTGGTAAATATTGCTTTTGAATGACAGCAGAATTTTATTTATTAACATGCAATATATCAAGGGAAATGCTCGCAAATAAAAATAAATTACCTTCTCTATGGCAATTGTTTTTCTCATTTTTCCCCATACATACAGAGTCTCTGTCTTTCATGCATTTTATTTCCTCTTTCTTTATGCATTTTCAATACTGACCCAGGTCTTCGGTCTCCAGATGGTCGTATCCTGGAGATATCTCAGCACATGTGCTGCAGGCACTCCAGAATATGCACAGGGAGGCCCCTCGGAAGTGCCATGTAAGGACCGCAGAGGATTGCCTGGGAAGTTTTAATTTCCAAAG
Organism: Carcharhinus amblyrhynchos; assembly: GCF_965287045.1. Lineage (NCBI taxonomy): Eukaryota > Metazoa > Chordata > Chondrichthyes > Carcharhiniformes > Carcharhinidae > Carcharhinus > Carcharhinus amblyrhynchos. The sequence continues at coordinate 90,912,084 of NC_137326.1, forward strand.
GGCAATGCCCATGTGGCCGGAGCCCACTGATAAAGTCTCCATCACTGGATTACAATTGGAGACTTTGGAGCGTTCCGACTCACTTATCTTGATAGTTACCCAGGAAACATTAGACAGGAAAAGACGACATCCAACTCCTCGATAACTACAAACTGAAACCCCGACTCCCCAGTGACCACCTTTGTGTATCCTCCCACCCCATCCTGAAAAAGTGATCTCACTGTTAGAGAATGAAATTTAGCAAAATAGGACAGTTAGTGCTGCAAAAAGGGAGCATGTCCTGGCTTCCCCTGACAATCCATTGCCACAAGGAAGAACTTGGATAACATTTCTGAAGAGGCTGGTGTGGAGATCTGGGCAAGAAACGTGAAGCTCTCACGCTGTGTTGGGAGAAAAGTGGTGTGGCAAACTGACACTGATTGCCATTCCTTGAAAGATTCAGCCCATTGGGTTTAGTTCTTTGTCTCTGAAATCTTTCTTCCTAGTCCTTTATTTCTCCATGTCACCCCTCTATTCTGTACATCACAGAATCTAAGCAACTATCACATGTTCCTTTACTCACTTTCTTTCGCCTGTTTTAGTCCAGGGATCGTGATCAGGGAGAGGATGTTACATACAAAGTACCATGACAGGGTGAAGGCTGGGAAAGAATGAAGAGATTGTAATTACGAGGCATCTAAGCTAGGTTTGTGACATGGGGAAGAACTGAGCAGAAGGGCCCAAGAGGAATTGGAACAAGGCTGCTGTCTCAGAGCACTTGTCAAGGTTGGAGTTTGGGACCTGGAACTTGGCACAATAGCTGATGCCTTCTGCTGCTACTGTTCCATATTCACCTCCATTCATGTGGTTTTTCAGTCACAGCCTCCCATTATTCCTCTCTTGAAAATTACTTTCATCTTCACCTGTCCATCATTTCTTTGGGATTTAGAAAGACAACTCTATTCTCGATGCAGGGTCATTAAGTCCTCAAGTTCAAGCTAGAATCTATTTCCACAGACGACTTCTTAAAATATAACTTACAACTTTTGCTCTTTTTCTATCATCACATATGTTAATTTGAATAGTGATACCATAAACATTCCCTGTGAAAAAATATGCCTTAGTTTTTCATTTTAATGATTAGTTATGTCACAATTATAAGTTTTGCCAGACTGAAAGTAAATGATAAGATGATTCACTTCTTGTCATTTGCAAAGCTGACTTCTCATCCTTTAGCGTCACTATAACCAAACAATTTTGGTTTTCCTTCGTCTAATTGACAGATTTTGACTTATAATACACTCACTTAGAAAAATTTCTGAAGTGCAAATCTCAAACACAATACATTACTTAAATGTTTAATGCAAGGCTAATAGACTCTTTTGGTTGTAGGCAATGACCTTGAGTCGATGCACATCTAAGAAACTAAAATGCAAACAAAAAGACTAAAAAGACAAAGTATGTGAGAGGGATAATTCCTATTCAACTTGTACAAATGCTATTTAGCTCACCAATTTAATAATTCAGAGCCTGCCAAGAAAAATACTCACTAGACTTCAGTTCTCTTTATTAAATTGTGACTTGAAAAAGACCCCAGTTTTCTCTGGGGTTGTTTTATCTATAAAGAGACACTAAGGAGAAGGGATATGAATTATGTATAGATGAGAGTCAGATTGTGTAATTAAAATACATTTTTGAAAAATGACTAGATTATTAATTTAAATGTTTTAGGAGAAAATAGAAGGCTAATACCACACAAGCACGTATAAAAAAAAGACTGCATATTTCAAATTGTAGAAAATATTAAAAAACTGAGATGCATTGAGGAACCAATAGCAGCAATAATATCTGGCTCAAAGCCAGTGTCAGAGATGAACATCAAATAGGGACAGTCTTGCTAGTTACTATTACTGGTTATAGCTAATGATTAATCATCCACCTCTGGTGTTTTAATTACTTCTGATTCTTTTCCATTTATTCATATTTAATTGATAGCTTCACAAACAAATGACCGTCTAAGGCACTGTACATATGCACATGCCTGAAACTGAAGGTTCAGAGGGCACATTTTCAGGAAAGAGCCAACTGTTTCATTTTTGTATGCCTCCTGATTTTCTTTTCTATTGACATCTTGCAGTGCTGCCCATAACCAATATCTGCCTCCAAATCTGTTAAAGTTAGGTCCGGTAAGCAAATTGAGCTCTGTATCACCATTGATACTGATGTGATAGGAGCCCAATTGCCTCCAGCCACTTATGGTGGTAATTAAACACATCCTGCAACCCCACAAAAAGGTCAAGAGTGACACTGCCAGTGGCTGAGAAGATAACTATGGCTACCAATTTGTGTCACCAGTTTCTTCCAAGCAGGGGCAAGAGATTGTTTCGACCTTTTGCAGTTTGCCAGGGATTGCTGCATTAGGGAGATAACAGACCCTGCTACAGAAGGAGAGGGGACATCACTGTGGGAGAAAGAAATGGCAATGCCAAGCTAGTGGAATTCCCAAAAGCATAGGGTACCATGCACTGCATACAAATGGGTCTGAATGACCAATCAATATGGAAATGTACTGAAACTATCAGGGCTACCCTTCATGAATGTGCAATTGTTCAGCAACCATACACAGATGATCCCATTAGTCAATACTATTCTGGCAGTCACAAAATATTAATCCTGTGCAAGTCAGATGTACCCACCATCTTTCAGCCACACTGAAGAACCAGCAAGGCAGGGATACCTGCTCCATACTTGGCTCATAATTCACTTACGCCACAAACAGGCAGCGCTACAGTGAGAGTCATTCTGCCACCAGGAACGTTGTGTAGCAGACCTTCAGCATCCTGAAACAACAGTTCTGCTAGCTGGACCGCTCAGGGGAGAGCCCTCCAATACTCACCAGTGGTGACTCCAGTTCACAGTGGTCTTTTTTGCATCTCCCACAACCTTGCTACTATGAGAGTATAGTCTTTGCCACAACGCCTTCAGACGGCACCTTAGGCGGAAGAAGGGAAAGAGGAGAAGGAAGGCAGGAGGCATCTTAGAATATTCAATCCAGCCAGGCCTTCTGTGAACAGTCGCTGGTTCCCCGAGATCTCAATCCCATATCATAGCTCCTCCACAATTACCCACCTTTCAATCAAACCATTACATATCACCACGCTAATCTCTTGACCAAAATACTGAATGAATTCCATAAAACTCCCAAGAATAGCTGCAAAATTATGCATTCCCCCCATGCCAGTCTTCACAGTCTTTGCCCAAGTTCAGTGCTGCTCTGGTAGTATGGCAGATGGAAGTCTGCAGACTTTGTGGGTAAACCAGCAGGTGGACTTATAGGGTGATCTGATGCAGTCTTGGGCCTTGTGAACCCAGCTTCAAATTGTAACACCTTAGAATGGGTGGCATTGGTCACTGGGGTTAGCTGCTCGAGACTGGGCCCGGAGCCAAGTTAGAAATGACTTTCTTCACAAGAGTGACAACTTCATTCTTATCCTTGACAGTGACAAGAGGCTCGGTGGCAGGTCTGTCAATGCACCCATGCCTTATATACTGCCCCATTTGGCCATCTCCAAGCTTGCCCTCTGGTGAGCTGGAACACAATGGTATATTCTTCCTTTGGCCTGTGTTTAGTGCCTCACCATGCGCTGATTCCAACTCGATAATACTCTTAAAAATATACACAGTGCCAGTCTATGAGTGGATGGCTGGTGTGGCAGATCAACTTGCACTGTTTCTTTATCAAGCTGTACTAGCTGAGAGTCTGAAATTTCCAAATGTCTGAAAGCAAAGCCTTAGAAGGCTAGGGGCTGCTATGAGGTTGAAATCAGTGATCACATCATCTGCAGCTTCAATTTCATGCAAAGAGCAAACTGAGCTTGAAATGGGATTCAAGAAGAACAGTAAGACAGGAGCTAGCATCATCTTCAAGGGTGATGGCACTGGACGCAACCTCCTCAGTCAGAACCAGCCCCACATTGCACTGCAACATTGCCTTCAAAAGTACTCCCCTCGTGTTATGTATGGCCTTTTTCTTCAAGGCAGAACAAAGATTTTCAGTGCGTGTTTCAATGTGATTGGGTGATGTGCTCACCATAACTGAACACCTGCTGTTATGTGGAAGCTGCAGGAGGCATTTGTGAGCTTGACAAGAACACAAGACAACACTGGCCAGTGTGTGAGGCCGAGGTGGCGCAGCTGAATATCCAGCATGTATCCTGATTTCTGATGGGCTAATAATGACGCAGGGACACTAGGAATTGATGTCTGTAGCTGTGTGCTCCCATTTCCTGTACCTCATGTGCCTTGAGGGCCTCCTGGCCCAGATCTCTCTCTTCCAGCACCATATGTAAAACCCAAGGAGCTCTTTCTCATTCTGCATTGCTGCTCCATCAAGTCATTTTTCTCAAATCAGATTGCCATTCCTCTCTCATAGTTCCTTACCTGGAAATTTATCATCCCCAACACAGATCAGGTGAGATCTGTGTAGTTCAGGGGGTTCTCATGGACTCTATTCAGAGGAAAGGAGGACATGTCCCTTCCTTATCCTTTTTTTTTTATATACAGCACAAGCTGCCACAAAGCAGCTAAGTTTAAATCCCCAGCCACTCTGAGCAGCCAGAGAAATGGTGCGAAGGTAAGTAGACAGGATTGGAGGTGGAATGACGGTAGGATGGGTTGGGGGAGGGGGGTGTTGGGCGGCTAGTGTGCTGGTGGCTAGTGGGGGTAAAGCCCGGGTGATATGTGGAATGGGTGCACAGTGCTGGGAGAATCAGGGTGAGGTGGAGGGCAATCAGAGATAAGGGTGGAGTCATAGGATGAGGAGGCATTTGGCGAGATTGGGATGTGCTCAGAAGTTGGGGAGGGCAATCAGACAAGGTAGCCAAGAGGTTAGGGAGCCAGTAAGAGGCAGTGAAGGTGAAGTTAGGACATAGAATGGCAGTCAGGTAGGTGGGTGGATCTCACACAGATGTCAAGGGGTTATAAGAACATAATAAGAACATAAGAAATAGGAGCAGGAGTAGGCCATCTAGCCCTTCGAGCCTGCCCCGCCATTCAATAAGATCATGGCTGATCTGAAGTGGCTCAGTTCCACTTTCCCGCTTTCTCCCCATAACCCTTAATTCCCTTGGGCATCATTATTACAGTTACCAGAAGCGGGCGTCATTATTATAGCTACCAGAGGCTAGAAGTGATTTTAATTCTTCTAACTTCTCCTGGGTAACTATTGCTCTAATACACTTGGAACCATCTGAAGTTTGCAATTGAAATCACATCATCAGATGGTTTCCAGTGCAGGTCAACTGCCCAAAGGAAGTTTGATCTTCCCATGCAATCACTACCTTGAAAATTCCCCCACCCCCAGCAGAAACAGCTGGAATTTCTTGTTACTTTTAAGTCCCATCCAGCAAATGTAAAACTGGCAAATGACAAACTTGGATCCATTTAATTATTGATAAATATGGTCAGAGTTCAGAAAGAAACAGTCAGAATCCTTGGGCTGGTTTTAATTCAATCCTTGTATTCCAATTATAAACTCACCCCAGTGCACTAAGATTTTGTTTTGATGTTGACAAATTATGAAATTAATATACACAGTATAATACGAGTTCTACTTAATTAAAATTGCAAATTTGCTTTACACCCAAAGAAAACATATTAATCAGTTCACATAATAACTTTAATCTACAGTTTGTAGTCGTGTTATTTGAGAATATTAATGAGCAATTTCAATAACATCTGATACCAAAGTTTAATAAGAGGAAAGAATTTGATTTGAGGATTTTTTTTAAATTCAGAAGCTTATTGATTTCAGTAAGAGTCATGTTGCTTGATAAGGGAGTTAATTATTCTAAGGATATTAACCAAAAGCAATTAACTGTAAAAACATTAAAGTTGTGAATCTGTTACAATTACTTCCTTTTGGTTTTGATAGTGAAAATGTTGACTGAAGGTGGGAGACAAACTTAACCAACAATATAATACAGATGAATTTGGAAATCAATCAAATGAAAATACAAACAAATCTTCATCAACGATTTCATTTATCCTCCGGCAGTAAAAGATAAAGAACCTGATTTTAATTCTGTGCAACTTTGAATAAATAAAATTCTCACACAAATTGTACAATTTGTGGGATTAGTAAGAAGTCTCACAACACCAAGTTAAAGTCCAACAGGTTTATTTGGATTCACGAGCTTTCGGAACACTGCTCCTTCATCAGGTGAATGGAGATTAGTTCACAAACACAATCTATGTCGGCAAAGGCACAATTGCAAGATAATTAAAGGTTGGAATGTGAAAAACGGTTGGAATGTGAGTCTTTACAGGTACGAACAGTGTGCGTGGAGAGGGGGATAATCACAGATTAAACAGGTGTGAATTGTCTCAAGCCAGGACAGTTAGTAGGATTTTGCAAATCCAGGCAGTATACTGGGGGTTACATGTAGTGCGACATGAATCCAAGATCCCGGTTGAGGCTGTCCTCATGCGTGCGGAACTTGGCTATCAGTTTTTGCTCGGCGATTCTGCGTTATCGTGTGTCTTGAAGGCCGCCTTGGAGAAAGCTTACCAATTTGTGAGATGTTAATGACCACTATCAATAAAGTCAACGAACATGCAGAAATGGGGTAACATGGGTTGCTGCTTCAAAGAGGGAACAAAAGATGAACAACACAGAGAAGCAAGATGAATCTAGAAAGATTTAAACAAAGATTTAAACAAAGGAAAGAAGTGGGGCAAAAAGCAAGTCTGTGAATAAATTAATAGCTAACAACAAAACCCTGAAGTCTTTTATGACACATAAGTAGTATAAGGGTAGTCAATGATAAGAATTAGGTCCAAGAGTAGGCAAACCAGCACACTGAGCTCACTCTGCCGTTCGACAAGATTATAGGTAATCTGATTCTGACCTTTACTTTCCTGTCTGTATCCGATAACCCTCATCTGCCTTTTCAATCAAAAATTTCTTGAACGCAGCCTTGAATATGTTCAAAGACCCAGGGGGCGATTCTCCCAAAAAATTCCAAGTGTCGAATTTGTATAAAAACCAGAGTAAATCCCACTGGTTTTTCAGTGGGAGTTTCAAAATGAATCTCCCACATTCTGTGCACTGCAGAGTGCACGAGCGTGAATCACACTGAAAATCAGTGCATGGGACTTATTCCCACTGGAGAGGCCAGTGGCACAGTGCTGAGTGGGCCACTGCACATGTGCTGATCTGTCAGTTCAGAGATCAGTGCACACGCCGTGATCCCTGTCTGCCAGCCTCCCGATTGCTGGCCAGGTCAGTTGCAAGCCAGCCCCACAGCTCCCTCATCGGCGGCCCTCTGCCTCCCCACCCCCACCCCCACCACCCCCCCTCGCTCCATGGCCCAATTGCTGAGCCCTTGATCATGTCCAGGCCCAGCCACAATCAACCCCCCCTTCCCAATCCACCCCACTCCTGGGACAGTGCTGACTGATCCACCCAGTGCAGTACTAACTGCACCCCCCCACCCCCTACCCCCATCCCGCAGTCCCAGGCCTCTCTCCTTCCTCCAAAGATTCTGTCTGTAGAGTGGGAGCCCCCACTCCCACCAATTGCTCAACTAGGCCCCACTCCATCAGGCCCCATCGCCCACATGCCTCATTCCTTGTTTCTAACCGATGCCTGGTAGGCAGTGCCAAGGTGCCCTGTGGGCATTGGCACTTTTCCCCTTGGACAGTGCCAGGGGCCCAGGCTGGCATTGCCAAGGTGCCAATGTTCGGGGGGGCTCCCCACCACCCGCCCCTCTGGGGGGCCCCGATCTTTCCCTCTCCACTCCAGTGGGGCTGGCTGCTAGCTCCCTGAAAGTGAAGAGAGGCTAGCAGGCCCGGAGACTTCAGTCCGGGCCTGTTATTGTATTTAAATGACATTAAAATCCCCCCTGCGTACCCATTGCAGCTCTGTGCCTGTTTTTGGCACAGAGTTGCTGGCGCCAGAAATCTGGCACTGGGAGAGGCGCTCGGGGCTGGATGCCCAGTGTGGACCACGCTAATTCAGCCCCGCTGAAGTCTCCCGGCCCACTGCGCTAATTTATTAGCACGGGGGAATGGGAGAATCCCCCTCCTCCCAGTCTCCACTGCTCTCTGTGCAAGAGAATTTTAAACACCAATAACCCAAGAAGAAATTGCTCCTCATCACCATCTTAAATAGGAGGCCTCTTGTTCTTTAAACCGTACCTCTCACTGCATCTATCTTATCAAACTTCTTCCAAATTTTATGGTTCAATGGATCACCTTTCGTTCTTCTAAACTCCAACTGAGTACAGGCCCAACCTTCCCGCATAAGACAAACCCTTCATCCCAGGAATCATATTCCTCCTTCAGTGAGGAGACCAAAATAGCAAGGAGTACTCCAGGTGCCAATACTCAGGGGACAACCCGTGCCACCTGATCCTCTGGGGTGGGGTGGGGTGGGCCCCAATTGCCCCCTTTCTGCTCCAGTGGAGTTGGGCCCCTAGCTCAAAGTGAGGAGCTATTGTAAACCCCGTTGTCGTGAACCACTCCTGGTGGATGGGTGGATGGGGGGAGGGTGCACGGAGAGACAAGCGGGCCTGGAGACTTCAAACCTGAGCCACTAATCATAATCACGAGACATCCCTCCCATTATACTCCATATCCCTTGTAATCAAGGCCAACATTCTCTTTGCCTTATTTATAACTTGCTGTAGCTACATGTTAACTTCTTGTGGTTCATGTACAAATACAGCTAAGCAATGAAAGGTGTTATTGACAGTGATATCAAGTGACAGTCAGCAACATCCTGCTCACTGATGCCCAGTTTGTGTTCCACCAAGCCACTCAGCTGACTAGCTGGAAGCAGGTCTTCTTGCCTTCCTGGAGAGAGAATTCTGGTTCTTGCAGTGGTTTGCTGGTTAACAGCTAAAGGCTAGCAGTGGCATTATCTCTACCTCGAGGTCTTCTGGAAGTTACAAAGCTGAGAAGTCAAAGTTTCAATTCTTCAACCAAAGGACTAAATTTCAGCATCGTGTGAGCATCCTTATTTTCTGTGTTAAACCTGTGGCTGGTGTATATTTACAGGGAAGCTTGTTTGGTTGGAACATTTCATATAGTTGTTAAGGTTTACACAATATCATGGTTTTTTTCTGGTTTGTAATTTGTAGAATTTATTGCTATATGTTAGTTGTATTCCTAAATAAACTTAGTTTGATTAAAGCTCCCTAGAGGGTCATTTGGATTATACCTGAAGTGAAACATCTCATGCTTACCCTAGCCAAATTCAAACTGCAAAGCTTATGATCCAGGAGGAATTTCTTGGAATTTCTGAATGCATTATAACACCAGGCCCTGCTCTCCTTGAGAATTTTGCCCCTCATTTTACATAGTCTCTCCCTGTTCTTCCTATCAAATTGCAATACCTCACGCTTCTCCATATTGAACTTCACCTGCCAACTATCTGCCCACTTCGCCAACTTGTTTGTGTTGTTTCCGAAATTACTTAACAGTTTACAATAATTCCAAATGTTGCATCATCCACAAACTTTGAAATTGTCCCCTGCACACCTAGATCACTCTAGCTCATTAATATATATCAGGAAAAGCAGAGGAACACCACTACAAACCTTCTTCCAGCCCAAAATATATTGATTGACCACTATTCTCTGCTTTCTATCATTCAGCCAATTTTGTGTCCACATTGTTACTGTCCCTTTTATTCCATGTGCTATAACTTTTCTCACAAGTCTGTTGTGTGGCACTATATCCAGTGTCTTCTGAAAGTCCAAGTAGACTACATCAACTGCATTATCTTCATTGACCCTTTGTTACCTCTTCAAAAAGCTCCAGAAGTTAATTAAACACGGTTTCCCCTTGAGAAGTTATAGCTTGTCACATATGTACTGGAGTCTAATTATATGCTGCTAAATTTTTGACAAAAATTAATTTAATGAAAATGAAGACAGGTTAAGGTTTCTTAATATCACTTGTTTCACACCCCTTTGCAGTAATAATTTTTCTTAAAATACTTAATGTGAGGTAATGCATTTTGGAAGAGCTAATACAAATAGGAAATATACAGTAAATGGCAGAACCCTTAAGAGTATTGATAGGCAAAAGGAATCTGGGTGTACAGGCACACAGGTTACTAAAAGTGGCAATGCAGGTAGAGAAGGCAGTCAAGAAGGCATATGGCATGCTTGCCTTCATTGGCTGAGGTACTGAGTTTAAAAATTGGCATGTCATGTTGCAGCTTTATAGAACTTTAGTTAGGCCACACTTGGAATATAGTGTTCAATTCTGGTTGCCACACAACCAAAGAAGGATGTGGAGGCTTTGGAGAGGATGCAGAAAAGATTTACCAGAATGTTGCCTGGTTTGGAGGGCATTAGCTATACGGAGAGGTTGGAGAAACTTAGTTTGTTCTCATTGAGCAAGAGGTTGAGGGAGACTTGATTGAAGTTTACAAGATCATGAAGGGCATGGGCAGAGTGGATAGTCAGAAGCTTTTCCCCAGGGTGGAAGAGTCAACTACTAGGTGACTAAGGTTTAAGGTGCGAGGGGCAAGGTTTAAAGGAGATGTACGAGACAGATTTTTTACATAGAGGGTGGTGGGTGCCTGGAACTCGTTGCTGGGGGAGGTAGTGGAAGCGGATACGGTACTGACTTTTAAGGGGCATCATGACAAGTAGATGAATAGGATGGGAATAGAGGGATATGGTCCCCGGAAGGGTAGAGAGTTTTAGTTAAGTCAGGCAGCATGGTCAGTGCAGGCTTGGAGGGCCAAAGGGCCTATTCCTGTGCTGTCATTTTCTTTGTTCTTTGTTACTTGATGATAGAAACGTTGGTGAGTGGGGTTAAGTGCTGTACTTATGAGATGTAGGAGATCCGTGATGCTTCCAGCATTTCGGACAACTACATCTGCATTCTAACAGACCGCATGGACAGTTTGGAGCATCGGTTGGATGCACTTCGGAGCATGAAGGTGGCAGAAAGCATCATAGACAGAAGTTTTAGTGACATGGTATCACCCAAACTGCAGGCAGATAGATGGGTGACCACTGGAAGGGGCAGGCAGCCAGTGCAGGAATCCTCTGTGGTCGCCCCCTGTCTAATAAATATACTGCTTTGGATGCTGTTGGGAGGGATTATCTATCAGGGGGTACCAGCAGCTGCAGCAGCAGCAGTGGCACTCCGGGCTGTCTCTGTTGTTAAGCAGGGAGGGACAAAGAGAATTAGAGCAATAGTTATAGGGGGCTCTTATAGTTAGGAGTACAGATGGGCACTTTTGTGGATGTGAAAGACTCCAGGATGGTATGTTGCCTCTGTGCTGCCAGGGTCCAGGATGTCTGTGAATGGGCAGAAAGTAGTCTGAAGGGAAAAGGTGAACAGCCAGAGGTTGTGGTATATATTGGTACTAATGACATGGGTAGGAAGAGTGACAAAGTCCTGCAGCAGCAGTTTAGGGAGTTAGGTAGAGAGAGTTAAAAAGCAGGATCTCTAGGATTGTAATCTCAGCATAACTCCTTGTGTCACATGCCAGTGAGGTTAGAAATAGGAAGATAGGACAGCTCAACACATAGCTAAACAGGTGTAGGAGGGAAGGTTTAGAATATCTGGATCATTGGGATCTCTTCCTGCTTAACGACAGAGGCAGCCATAGTGCCACTGCTCTGGCTGCAGCTGCTGTTATCCTCCGATAGACATTCCCTCCCAACAGCATCCAAAGCAGTATACTTGTTAGAGAGGGGGCGACCACAGAGAATTCCTCCACTGGCTGCCTGCCCCTTCTATGTACAAGAAGGATGGGTTGCACTGAAACTGAAGGGGCATAAATGTTCTGGCTGGGAGGTTTGCTCGTGTCACAGGGGAGGATTTAAACTAGTTTTGCAGGGGGGGTGGGAACAAAAGCAAAGGTGAGTTAATTGAAGGGAAACTAGAGAGACGGGGCAGTAAGACTCAGAAACAAGAGGCAGGGTGTGGTTGCTGATCAAAGTGGGTCGGGTGGACTGAAGTGCATTTGTTTCAATACGAGAATTGTAAGAGGTAAGGCTGATGAACTTAGAGCTTGGATTAGTACTTGGAATTATGATGTTGCTGCCATTACAGAGGCTTGGTTAAAGGGAAGGACAGGATTGGCAGCTTAACATTCCAGGCAGGATAGAAAGGAATGTAGAAGGGGTGGGGGAGTTGCATTACTGGTTAAGGAGAATATCATAGTTGGATTAGGAGAGAACACCTCAGAGAGCTCATACAGCGAGGCAACATGGGTAGAGCTCAAGAATAGGAAGAGTGTAGTCACAATGCTGGGGGTTTACTATAGGCCTCCCAACTGCCAGCGGGAGATAGAAGAATAGGTACGTGGGCAGATTTTGACAAGGTGTAAAAGTAACAGGGTTGTTGAAGTGAGTGATTTTAACTTCCCCTATATTGACTGGGACTCACTTAGTGCTGGGGACATGGATGGGGCAGAGTTTGTAAGGAGCATCCAGGAGAGCTTCTTGAAACACTATGTAGATATCCAACGAGGGAAGGGACCTGGTATTGGGGAATGAGACCAGCCAGGTGGTCAGTGTTTCAGTAGGGGGGCAGTTCATGAACAGTGACAACAATTCAGTTAGTCTTTAAAGGTACTGATGGATAAACATAGTACAGTCCTCAGGTGAAGGTGCTAAATTGGGGCAAGGCTAATTACAACAATATTAGGCAGGAACTGAAGAATGTAGATTGGGGGCAGATATTTGAGGGCAAATAAACATCTGGCACGTGGGAAGCTTTCAAGTGTAAGCTGATAGGAATTCAGGACTGGCACGTTCCTGTAAGGGTGAAGAATAAGTATTGCAAGTTTCAGGAACCTTGGATCAGGAGACATACTGTGAGCCTAATTAAAAAGAAAAAGGAAGCGTTTGTCACGGCTGGGAGACTGGGAGTACATGAAGCAAGTGTGGAATATAAGGAAAGTAGAAAGAGCAAGGAGTGAGGACGGCTAAAGGGGGTCATGAAAAATCATTGGCCAACAGGATTAAGGAAAATTCCAAGGCTTTTGGGAGTAGCCAGGGAGACAGTTTGCCCACTCAATGAAGGGGGGGGGGGTAAACCTATGCATAAAACCAGAAGAAATGAATGAGGTATTAAGTACCTTGCATCAATATTCACCAAAGAATGCTGAATCTGGGGAAAAGTGTGCAGATAGTTTGAAGTACCTTGAAAAACATTTAAGTTAGACAAGTTCCCAGGTCCTGATGGGATATACCCCAGAATACTGAGAGAGGCAAGGGAAAAATTGCTGGGGCCTCGAGAGAAATCTTTGTGTCCTCACTGACTACAGGGGCAGTCCCAGAGATTGGAGAATAGCCAATGTTGTTCCTTTGTTTAAGAAGAGTAGTAAGGATAATCCAGTAATTACAGGCCGGTGAGCCTTACTTCAGTAGTAAGGAAATTATTGGAGAGGATTCTTCGAGACTTGGAAATAAATGGACGTATTAGCAAGAGGCAACATGGTTTTGTGGAGGGGAGGTGGTGTCTCACTAACTTGATCGAGTTTTTCGAGAAAGTGACAAAGATGATTGAAGGTAGGGCAGCGGATGTTGTCTACATGGACTTCAGTAAGGCCTTGATAAGGTCCCTCATGGCAGATTGTACAGAGCTGAGCTGGCAAAATGGATATAGAACTGGCTCGGTCATAGAAGACAGAGGATAGCAATGGAAGGGTGCATTTCTGAATGCTGGGTTGTGACTAATGGCATTCCTCAAGGATCAGTGCTGGGACGTTTGCATTTTGTAATATATAAATGATTTGGAGGAAATTGTAACTGGTTTGATTAGTAAGTTTGCAGACAACACAAAAGTTGGAGGAATTGCGGATAGCAATGAGAAACATTGGAGGATTCAGCAAGATATCGATTGGTTGGAGACTTGGGAGGAGAGATGGCAGATGGACTTTAATCTGGACATATATGAGGTGATGTATTTTGGAAGGTTTAATACAGTGGGAAATATACAATAGATGGCAGGACCCTTAAGAGAATTGACAGGCAGAGGGATCTGGGTGTACAGGTAGACAAGTCACTGAAAGTGGCAATGCAGGTGGAGAAGGTAATCAAGAAGGCATATGGAATGCTTGCCTTCATTGACCCTTTCTGTTACCTCCTCAAAAAGCTCCAGAAGTTAATTAAACATGGTTTCTCCTTGAGAAATTATAGCTTGTCACATATTTACTGAAGTCTAATTATATGCTGCTAAATTTTTCACAAAAATTAATTTAATGAAAATGAAGACAGGTTAAGGTTTCCTAATATCATTTGTTTCACGCCCCTTTGCAGTAATAATTTTTCTTAAACTTAATGTAAGGTAATGCATTTTGGAAAGTCCAGTACAGATAGGACATATACAGTAAATGGCAGAACCCTTAAGAATATTGATAGGCAAAGAGATCTGGGTATACAGGTACATAGATCACTGAAAGTGGCAATGTAGGTAGAGAAGGTAGTCAAGAAGGTATACGGCATGCCTGCTTTCATCGGCTGGGGCACAGTTTAAAAATTAGTAAGTCATGTTGCAGCTTTATAGAACCTTAGGTAGGTTGCACTTGGAATACAGTGTTCGATTCTGGACACCACACTACAGGAAGATACGGAGGCTTCAGAGAGGGTACAGAAAAGATTTACCAGGATGTTGCCTGGTATGGAGGGCATGAGCTATGAGGAGAGGTTGGAGAAACTTAATCTCTTTTCACTGGAATGATGGTGGTAGACAGGCGACTTGATAGAAGTATACAAGATCATGAGAGGCATGGACGGAGTGGATAGTCAGAAACTTTTTCCCAAGCTGGAACAGTCAATTACTAGGGGGCATAGGTTTAAGATGCGAGGGGCAAGGTTTAAAGGAGGAGGCAATTTTTTTTTCCCCACACTGAGGGTGCTGGGGGAGGTCGTGAAAGCAGATAAGATAGTGACTTTTATTTAAGGAGTGTCTGGACAAATACATGAAAAGGATGGGAATGGAGTGATATGGTCCCTGGAAGGGGAGAGTTTTAGTTCATATGGGCAGCATGGTCGGCGTAGGCTTAGTGAGCTGACAGGCCTGTCCCTGTGCTGTAATTTTCTTTACTATTTTAATGAAAAGAACAACGAACAGATGCAGCACTGTCCAAAGATTGCTTGCACAATTAACTACCATTAAATTCCCATAAACAAGGTTCAGGCACTTTGATTTGATTACTGAGTGCACATGCCATAAAATCACCTGAGATTTTCAAATATTATGCCCATCAGTTAAAGAACAACAAAATCTCCAGCATTCTTCATATCTTGCCTATTAAAATGGAAAATACTAAATTAAACATAGGGACTATACATAGGAACTGTATCCCAAATGTGCAGAACTTCATAGCACTGAATACAAAGTTCGACAGTAAAAGGTTCTCTCTCCCTCCATGCGTCAGTCTTTGAAGTCAAAATATGAGAAGATGTACAAAAATTCCTTGAAAAGAAGAAATCAAGCAAGGACAGGAATTGTCTCTCTCATGATCTTTATTGTGTCACAACTAGCGGAGAATCTGTCAATTATCCATCATTTTTAAATAAATCCTTGCCTCAGCCGTAACGATGCATATTCATCTACAAGGTGTTGAAGATGTCATTTTAGATGCCACAGAGTAAATTTTCATACTAAATATCTGAACTAATTAAAATTTATTTGAACAAACAGATATTTGTGAGTGAGACAGATAATGGAAATCAGTTAAGTTTCTGAATCCTCATCCCAGGGAGGTAGACTGGGATGTCGTTGGGCCACTGCCACCTGAGGTAGAAATGGAGGTGGGCAGATGGCAAGGCCTGCAGGCTGGAACACATCTCCCTCTGTTTACTCATATCAGCCCAGTTATGAAGAGGAGTATCAGGCTTATAAAACCTCACCCCACCAATCATCCCACTTGTCTTCCATGCTCCCTATATACCTCCATTCCTTCTGGATACTGCCTCATATAACCCAAGCCCTTCTCATGCACACTTTCCCTCATTCCCGCACCCCCCCCCGCCACCCCTTTCTCTTCCACACTCCCCATGCAATCCCCATATCCACTCTTCCAGGATCCACAGAGAGGATGGCCCTAGGTTAAGATGCTCTTTGAGATTCAGTGCAGGCGTGATGAGCTGAATGGCCTCCTTCTGCACTATAATGATTCTATGATTCTACCTTTATAGAGATCATAATGCTCGATCAGTTGTTAATTCTGAATCTTAGATTGATAGATTTGTTTTTGTTTAGGAAAACGGGGCAAAGTTATGTATATGGAGTTAGGCTACAGGCCAGCCATGAATTAATTTGATGGTGAAACATGATTGAAGGGCTCACAACCCTATTCCTGTTCCTATGCTCCAAATCCATCATTTAGTTTCACAATAGCATCTGATATTGAATCTGTGAATGACTGACACTTTTAAGAGGATGTAAGCTGAGCCATTTTTTCCCAAAGGTTCTTTCCAAAGTCTCTGCTATTGTGTTAGTTACAGGATCATGTCAAATATTTGGTACACTTGCCAATAGCTCAGTGGCTGAAATAATTAGTAGAACAAGCTCTCACTTTTATTGTGAACCAGTGTTGCAATGGCAGCCGATTTTACAAACTGCATGTTTTTTTTTACTGTTGGCTTGTTTCCCACAGTAAAAATGAAAGTTTACACCAGCCTCTGTTAAGATAGACTTTCAATCTAGTTCATCGGCTAAATTTGAATCAAAAACCATTGGCTCGGCGAACTACCATTCAAGAACAAATCACTATCACATCTTATTGGCAACATGGTGGCACAGTGGTTAGCACTGCTGCCTCACAGCATCAGGGACCTGGATTTGATCCCCAACTTGGGTCACTGTCTCTGCAGTCTGCACGTTCTCATCGTGTCTGCATGGGTTTCCTTCCACTAAAAAAGACGTGCTGGTTAGGTTCATTGGCTAAATTCTCCCTTAGTGTACCCAAACAGGCACCAGTGTGTGGCTACTAGGGGATTTTCACGTTAACTTCATTGCAGTATTAATGCAAGCCTACTTGTGACACTAAAAACTACTAATCAAAAATCTCAATTATTTTCAGTCCATTGCTCACAAAGTACCAATTATTAGAAATCTGATTAAAGAATTACTTTTGCGAGAATTCTGAGCAGTCATCTTGCTTGTGCAAATATCTGGAATTAAAATAGGCATTTTGACGTAAGAAATTAAATAGTTTTACAAAATAGAAGAAACTGGCCTGTAGATACCTGTGCACAGTTACGAATGTCTGCAGTTATTTTTATTTGTTTGGGGGAACAGCCTTTCACAACTCCATCTCAGTCATATTCTTCAGAAGCCAGGATTTTCTTTCTCCATTTATGTCAAAGCAGCTTCTAGAAATTCTAAACTGAATATTCCTCTGGAATAATCACCCAAAAATCAAGTGTTACATTAGCGGAGAATGAGGGAAAAATCAGTTGCAGTGCTCACTGCCACATCCCCACCTCCGCTAGCACTATGCCAATTTTGTTTACCCCGTCCACTTCTCAGCAGTTACACCCCCACTGAGGTGACCAGTGCATAATTGTAACAAACATGGTTGCACATTGCACAATGAAAAAGCATTGAGATTGCGGCAGCAGGATTTGCAGTGTCAGCAGCTGTAGGCTGAGCTTAAAACATTGCTATGGATTGAACCAAGAAATGGATAGAACACAGAATGGCCTCATGTGCTGGAGGCTATAATGCAGTCAAAATTCCACTGAGAATTGGTAGTGAAGGGAAATAACACTGCTCACAAAAGAGGTTCAACTCAAGAACAAAATACAGGTAGATCGAAATGAGTGGAAGCAATAGTGTGTCAATGTATGGTCTGAACAAGGAAGACAGAATTTTTTTGGCTTCTGCCTGGTCAAATTAAAGAATAAAATGTGAAAAGACCTTAATAGGTATGTTGCCAAACCTTTAGATTGCAAACCTGTTACAGTGCAGCATCATAGGAAACTAGCGCAGAAGGTTTTGCAAAATATTCATCATTATAAATATATAACAGTGCTCATTTTCTTCTGTTTCATAGGGTATAGGTGCCACATTACAGGACTACAGTGTTAGCTGAGTCAAATATTAAATACTAATTACTATAATAGCACAGGTTTCCTTATAGCTACATCTACAGATATGTCATGTCATTTTTACTGTTTCTTTCTAAATGAAGGACAACGTTAGGGTTCCACAGAATCACAGATTGCTGGGGGGGGAAGAAGAAGAAGAATTCAGTCAACCTCCTCGATTCCAGCTATTTGCAAGAGCAACTCAGCTCATCCAGCTTCCCTTTTGTTTCCCTGTATCCCTACAAATTGTTTTCACTTTGGATACTTACCTTTTTGAAAGCCCTAATTGAAGCTGCCTCAATTATCCTCTCAGGGAATGCTTTCCAGACCCTAATCACTTGTTGTGTAAAACAGTCTTTCGTCCCGCCACCGTTGGTCCTTGTGTCATTCACCTTACACCAATAGCCTCTGGTTCTCGACCATCCACCCAATGGGAGGAGCTTCTCTCTGCCTGGACCTCTCTAAATTTTCAGCACCACGATCAAATCTCCTCTCAATCATTTCTTTTCTAACCTCTCCACTTAATGCTCACTTCAGGAACCATTCACAAAGCTTTTCTGCAACATCGCTAAAAGAGCATACTATGCAATACATCAGCTTCCATGACAGCATTGCGGTAATATTGCTCAATTAGTAATCCAGATGCCTGGACCATTGATCCAGAGAAAATGACAGAATCATCTGAGATTGGCAATGTTTGAGTTTTTTTTTGGGGGGGGGGGGCGAAAATGGAGCAATTTAGATCCAACACCAATGGCGACTTTTTCTGCTGCACTGTGCAGCACTTTATTTCAAAAATTCAGAGGCACATCTCACATTGGATTACTTGCAAATTGACCTCTGATTTGCCCACATCGCCATGATATTTGACCTTCAGTCATTTGGGTGCTATATTTAAATTGCGCCCCTGCACAGAGCTAGCACTCTGCAAGGGAATAGGAGACATCCGCTAAGTCCTGGCCGTCTGTTCTGGCTGACTGACTGACCAACCAAAACCCCACCCACAAGTATCTCGCCATCACCCATCACATGGCAGAGTGCTGGTAGCTTCAGTCACTCAACTGCAAACTAAACTCTCAGTTCAAGCGCACCTAACCTATGTTCTCAGGCTGAACGGTTTACTTGGATTATGAGGCTTAACGTTCAATGCCTATACCACTACAATGTCGGGTGTTAGGAATGCTACCCTCTGAGTGATCCATGCCCACCTGTCGTCACAGGATCCTCAAACTTGCCCAGTCAAGTTCATACCTGCAGCTTCATAAACCTCAAATTATTTGAAGGGTTACACACAAGTAATCACCAGTGTCAGGAATTAGTGTTGCTTGAGCAAGCATAATTGCTTCAGAAACCAGACTCCAAGCATGGCAACGGAATAAATATTGAGCTGTCTCAGCTACAGAAGAATGCTCAATCTTGAAACGCTTTGCCAGTTGAATGGCCTAATTGCCACTCTGCCGCCTGCACCCGTCACGCTGCTGATTTTGCCTCGAGGTTCCCTTCTCTCCTGCGCTGCTGCTCCTGCCCTTTCACCACAAGCCATGAAGAAGTCACTGTGGAGTCTTGCCACCGATCACAGCTCCCAGGATCTGCAGAGCTCTTTCCTTTGTATGGGGAGTATTGCAAATACTGGACTAAGCCGTACGCACTCACCTCTAAGTTCTCTCAAAGCTCAAGTCATGAGGTTCGAAGGCTGTTGTCAACCACACTGATGAAGGATTTAAAGTTGACACGGGGGAGATGATTCCAGCAAGTGGTCACTAGTCGGAGATGTAAATTTGATCAAATTAAGTTCCCAACATTTGATGGCAGAAATGAATCCCTCCATTGACGCAGCGAGCAGGCAATCATGTCTTGGGTTTATGTTGCCAGGAAACACATCTAGGGCCCTCTCGCAAGATTTTCCAATCTCGTCACTGAATACACCACCCCAGCCAGGCCTGAAAATCCTGGTCATTGGTTCAAATTCAACCATGGCACTTGAGGAATTTAAATTCAGTTACTTTAATAAATTTGCAATTATAAAGCTAATCTCAGTATCAGTGACCTACCAGATTATTGGGTTCATGAGTAGCCTTTGGGGAAGGAAAGCTAACATCTTTATCTGGTTTGGCTTATCTGTGACTTCAGACCCCTTAGCAACATGGCTGACTCTTCTGCCCTCGGAAAAGCCCAGCAAGCCACTTGGTTAAGGCAGCCGCTCGCCACCAGCTTCTCTTGGGCAATTAAGGTTGGGCAATAAATGTTGTCTGCGATGTCTTCATCCCATGGAGTACAAAAAATTTGCATAAATTACATGGGTTTGCTGTTGCATGTTTGATAACATGATCTAACAGATATTGCAAAACGGTTACTCTGACCTGGTCTTAGTTAGGCAGCGTTTTAAAGATAATTTGAGGAGGGAAAAAAAAAATCAGGTGCACATGCTGGTAACATACCATTTCATTACATATATTTCTCATGAACAAAAACATTGAGAAAAAAAGAAAGATCATTAATTATTTGGCACCGGCAGTACGAATATAACTTAAATGGTTTTGTCTTTGTTTCATCCTAAAGCTTCTCACTGCAGAGAGTAACCATAGAAACAAGACAAAAATCGATCAAGCTACCACTTCCAAGACACTGCTTCAGACCTCATTGCAAGGAGAAGGTCAAATATATTGGGGAAGACGACAGAGTACCTCGCAGGTGACATACAGTCAATTTACACTCCCCATTCTTACTGACGGAGCAGTACATCAGCAGGAGGAGCAATTACTGTAGAGACATAATTCATGCATGAGAAAGCAGAGTGGCGGCTGGTCACGTCCCAAGAGATAACTGAAAATAACCAGTGTATCCTTTCACTTTCCACAGCTGCTCATTTCCTAAACGCTATGGAATCTGCAGTACTTCAAAATGTCAAGTGGTCGAATGTAAATTAATGCAGATTGTGTATGTGTGTTTCCCGCCTTCCATTAAGTATTGTAAATATGTAGGAGGAGTAAAAGTGCAATTAATGTACTGGAACTGATGAGATGAAGGCAAGCTACTTGGCATGGTAAGCATTCATAAATTGGTCAAAATGTATTTTGTAGGATGATAAAGTAAACGGGGGGAACATCATTTATCTTTCATTGTTTGGCTATGTAGCTGAGTATTCAATATTCTAATATGAAGATTTTTTATTTTGTATTTAAACAGTAATTGTGTTGTAGTGCTTGATGCTACTGAAAGCCACAAAAATTGAAATACTAGTGTTATAATAATACGGTCTGAAGATTATTATATTTTAGAACTATAGCTTTAAATTTAAGGTAAATAAAGAAAAGTAAGTAAAGTTAATTTATTTGTCACAAACAGGCTTACGTGGACGCTGCATTGAAGTTACTGTGAAAATCCCCCAGTCGCTATAGTCCAGCATCTGTTCAGGCACACTGAGGGAGAATTTAGCATAGCCAATTCACCTAACCTGCACATCTCTGGATTGTAGGAGGAAACTGGAGCACCTGGAGAAAACCCATGCAGACACAAGGAGAATGTGCAAAATCTACACAGACAGCGACCCAAGCCGGGAATTGAATCCAGGTCTCTGGCGCTGTGGGGCAGCAGTGCTAACCGCTGTGCCACCGTGCTGCCTGAAAGGGGGTGGTGATCTGTTCTGAAATTTGCCTGATTAAAAAACTGGGTGGTTTGATTGTTGGAGATCCAAAAAAAAAAAGGCATAGATGGTTTTACTAAACAGAAGATACAAGGTACCTCGGCAGTGGCAGCAGATTCTCAGTCTACTTATTCCCATCTGGGAATAAGTCCCATAGTGGGGAGGGAGACGGGAAATGTTCCCGCTGAAGAGGCCAATACCACATCTTCCAGCTCAGACTTCATTAATTATGTAT
Source organism: Carcharhinus amblyrhynchos (assembly GCF_965287045.1). Taxonomy (NCBI): domain Eukaryota; kingdom Metazoa; phylum Chordata; class Chondrichthyes; order Carcharhiniformes; family Carcharhinidae; genus Carcharhinus; species Carcharhinus amblyrhynchos. Next base: position 90,934,018 of record NC_137326.1, read on the forward strand.
TCTGTCATTTAGTGCCGTATTCTCTGGCAGGGTGGGCATGATGGCACACAACCTGCCATCGTATCTGAGTGCCATGTTTAAAAGGTGTTCAACATCACTGACCTAACTGACTTCTACATGCCATATTGTTCCAGATGTTTTCTGGACTGGCGTATTTTTCTGCTGTAATTGGATAATTGGGCATTTGGTGGTGTTTGGGGGGGTGGGGGGAGTGGAATTCCAGTCTAGCTTTCATTTGGATCCCATTAGTGGAAGGTAAATGAGTTTCATGCTAGCCTCTAGCAGATCTGCCATGGAGGGTACCAGCGGACAATCCCACAGGAAAACCATATGGATGTAAAACCTATTTTACAGTCCCACTGAGCTCACCCCCCCATCCCCCTCCCTGCTGAAAACGGCATTGAACCCGTCAGCAGGAGCATGGGAGAATTCCATCCTGAGCCTCCCAAAGTCCCAGAAAGGTGAAGGATATAGGGTTACAAACAGTTGTGCTGCAAATCATCCTATTTACATTCTAACACAAAAAGGAGCGGAGGTCAAGGAGAATTAACTTGAATTTCTTACCTGAATACGAGGTTATTGTGTTTCACATTGCCATGGGGAGAAAGGGAGAAGAGGTCACAAAGCTTTCCATCATTGGAAAACTTAAGAAATATTGGGCAAGATTTTCAAAATAGCTAAAGCATAAGCAGCACTGAAACCACCAAAAGCAATGGTGCTTTTCTCTGCCGCACAGTCCTGGATTTTTGAGAAAAAAAAATCAAGAGGTGGATTCCATGGTATATCACTTTTCAATTTGCCAACTCACACCTCATACCTTACGTAATTTCCTTTGTTTAGATTTAAGGCCCCAGTTTCAGATTGGACTTCTTCACTTTTTATCCTAATGAAGAATTCTATTATGTAACGGTCACTGTGCCCTGAAGAAGCCCACATAACAAGATTATTAATTAACCCTTGTTCATTGCATAATTCCAAATCTATGATAGCATGTTCCTTAGTTAGTTCCTTGACATACTGGTGCAGAAAATGCGTCTTGTACACACTCCAATAATTCATCCAGCCACAGTATTATTGCTAATTTGGTTCATTCAATCTATATGCAGATTACATTTAGAACACAATAATTTCCAATTTAGTTTTGTAACCCCAGTTATGTCAACTCTAAACACCATAATATTGAGGGGAGTGAAAATGTCATTTTCACATAGCTGTTAATGCATTACAGATACACATTTATAAAATAGTAACATAACCCAGGAGTCAGGCTGACGAGCTGACCACCTGACTACATTTAAGGATCAGTACACCAGAACCGCTTTTGCTCGACTCTGAAGCAAAATAATACCTTAGAGACTCTAGCTTGGAAGCTGTAAGTATATTAAATACCAGAGAGAAAAATGGTGTGGAATCACTTGGAGCACCTGGTCAGGAATTCCCTCCAGATCAGCCTAGTTAGAGGTTATTTAATAGGCTAATACTGTCTCAGAGTGCACTGAACCTGGCAGCAGAAGAGGAATAAATTTAATGGACTAACTGAACATTGCCACAGTCAGGGTGTTCACACTTTGAATAATTTAATACTGACGTACAAGCTATCTTAACAACACTTCACTATAAGCTCAGTAAAGCAGCATTCAGAAAGAATATACAACATTCTAATTCAATCTACTTTTCAAACACATTGGGAAGCCTAGGCCAGAATTCTCCCAAAAAAAATTTAAAGTGTCAAATTTGCATGTAAACTGAAGCAATTCATGCTGTTTTATTTTTGCAGTGGGAGTTCAGAGCATAATGTCCCACACTCTGTGCACTGCAGAGGCCACAAGCATGAATATCATTGAAAATCAGGGGTCAAGGCCTATTCTCACTGGAGAGGCTGAAATCAATGCGCTGAGTGGGCTACTGCACATGTGCTGATATGTCAGTGTCAAGATCAGTGCATGTGCAGTAGCCCTGCACTGATGGCCTGCTGATTGATAGCCAGCTTAAATCGCTAGCCAACTCCACGACCCCCACAATGCTGTATCATGACCCGTCTCCAACAATTCCCAGGTCCAGCCCAGTCTGAACCTCCCCTCCCCCCCCACCCACCCCCAGCATGCCCTGATCTCCAGCAATCTCCCCTGCAGTGCTGACCCTGCCAGCAGGCTAACCACTCCCCCTCGCTAGCTCCAGCCCCCTTCCCCAGCACGCCCTTATCGCTGGCCTCCCTCCTTCCCCACTGCTTCCAATGCAAAGTGATAGCAGGACCCCCCCATCCCCGCCCCTGCTGTCATCCCTTAGGCCCTGCCTTATCAGGCCCCCCCCCCCCCCCCACCAATATGCTCAGCCCATTGCCCCATGTCTGACAGGCAGTGCCAAGGTGCACCCTGGGCATTGGCACTTTGCCTCTTGGGCAATGCCAGGGGCACAGGCTGCCGATGCCCACAGGACAATCCCCACCGCCCAATCCTCTGGGGGGCCCCGATTGCACTTCCTTTACTCCAACGGAGTTAGGCTGCGAGTTCCCTTTTTGTGGTGAACCACTCGAGCTGATTGCGGGGGGGGGGGGGGGGAGCAGAGTGATGCTAGTGGGCCTGAAGACTTCAGTCCTGGGCCCACGACTTGTATTCAAATCACATTCAAGTGACCACTTAAAAAGTCTTTGCACCTCCCTGCTGATATCCAGCACTGGGAGACACTAGCAGGGGTGTGAACGCACGCACAAACCCCGCAAATCACGCGCCGCGGGATTCTCTCGGCCCGCTGTGCTAAAAAATTAGTGCAGCAGGTTGGGAGAATTGGCCTCCTTAACAGGGTATTTTGCAGTGCTGCTGGCATTGCCCTTATGAAACCTGACAAGTGATGAAAACCAAGCACAAGGCTTACATGACTGAATGTAGACTTTGCATTGTTATTGTGCTGCACATGCACTCAATAGAATGCTGCTATAAAGCATTTGGGTCACACGGCATTTCCATACTGGATAATCCAAAGATTAGAAGATTTGGGCATATGCCTTGTGGGGGACGAGGAGGAGAAACTGTGCCCCAATGAGCATTATTGCACCAACCTGGAGTAAATTCAAATACCAGCCTAATGGCGAGATGCTGCATGATTTGCTACATTTGCTAATGTTCGCAAAAGGTTGGTGCTAATAAACTAGATTTTTCAGCTGCCCATTGTGCTACCATATCATAGAAGCCCATTGAATCTACACCGACTCTCCAAAAGAGCATTTTGCTCTATCCCTGGAACCCAGTATATTTTCCCCACTAATCTGTCTAATCTACATATCTTGGGGCACTAAGGACTATTTAGCGTGGCCAATCCAACTAATCTGCACATTTTGGGACTGAGAGGGGAAACTAGAACACCCAGAGGAAATCCACGCAGAGAACCCAAGATAAGCACCAAGACTGGAATCAAACCCAAGTCCTTGGCACTGTGAGGCAACAGTGCTAGCACTGTAGCCTCAGGTGCCTAATCAATGTGCCAGCACGTGCCCTGTATCCTCTTTGATGTTAAACTTGCTGATCAAAGTCACTTTGTCAAGATTGCAGAGATGGCTACTGATGGGTCTTAGCCCAAGTAGTCAATGCATCAACATGACAGGTAGCCTTCTTTCCCTCCCCCAAAAGGCCACTAGATTAATTGTAAATATTCTTACCTATTCTAACTCTTCTTCAACACTTCTGAAGAGAGAATCACAAATAATCATTTCAAAGGCCAATGAAGATCCCTTTCTTAGAACATAGAACATAACAGCGCAGAACAGGCCCTTCGGCCCACGATGTTGAGCTGACCAATTAAAAAGCAATGACCCTCTAACCTAAACCAATCCCTTTCCATCCATTCTTTTCATCATGCGGCATTGTATTTCTATACCTCAGAGATATTATTGCCCTAAAATGTAAAAAGTCTTACAGAAAGACGGCTTTTAATAATTGCCAGGATTTTTATTTACAACCGAGTTTCAATATTACTTTTAGAGCATATTTAGCCACACTAAGGGAAGATTTGCTCTCTGTGTCATGCGTAGCAAACTGTTACCCATGTGCATAATTCATGGAGCAAATTTCCATGATGTTTGCAAATGGAGAAGAGTGCTATTAAAGAAAATACTAATGACAGTTCTGGGGAAGGGAGAAGGTGATTTGTAGCATTCTACCTGATTAGGTGGACTCTGATTAGTATTTTATTACTTCTCTATTTAAGATTACATTTTAAAGATGTCAATTTTCTCAGTAGCTGCTTCAAAGATCACTTTCCAGTGCTATGGCATTTATTTGAATGTTTACATTTTCCAGTTAAAACTACACAAGTGATGGAGACACCATCCTGTGGATTAGGTGCATACCAACAATCTTGGAACCCATTAAGAATAATAATGGGGTCAAAATGGTTATAAGAATGTTCCAAGTTAAAGTTTGATTAAGATACATATTTTGAAGCAAGTTATTTGACTTCAGCACCACAAATATAACAGCAGAGATCTTTCTTGGTTTCCTTTTTGGTGACTCCTCAAAAAGCTTTTTGTTGCATAGTTGCAGTTCACAAAATCAGTAATGTGGTTTGTGATTAGCATGATCATGATTTCACAATGAAACTTATTCAAGATAACGAGGTTTTTGATCTGATGGTCAATCCCAGACAGCTTATAATTTGATTCAGAATGCGCTGAACAACTTAAATTACCTTTCATCGGTGCACACTGAAAAACAGACCCAATGTTTATTAGATCCATAGAGTAGGAGGTATTTGATGAACAATCTTGAATAATGAAAAATAGCTTTCACAAACAGGCTGCACCAATCTGAAGGTACTTCCCAAAGACCTGGGTACTGACAATGTCTCCATAAATCTTCACCTCTCAGTGCAGATATTTCTTCCATAGAAGGTAGATTAATCCTTGTGATGCAACGATTGCTTTCAAAATAAGACAAGCAGAATTATTTTAGAAATGCTCTTGGGTAACCAGAAAACGGGTGAAATCATATAACATCCCCCAAAACCTGAACTTTTTATTACGATGTGCTATATCCTTAATTTTTTTGCTTCAAAGAAAATCAGAACCTCAGGTTGATACAGTCATAGAATCATAGAAACCTAAGTGCAGAAGGAGCCATTTGGCCCATTGAGCCTGCACCAAGCACAATCCCACCAAGGCCCTATCCACACAACCCTACTTATTTACCCTAATAAACCCCTGCCGCTAAGGGATAAATTTAGCATGACCAAACTAAGTAGCGCATCTTTTGAGTGTGGGAGGATAGCAGGGCAACTGGAGGAAACCCACACAGACACAGAGAGAATGTGCAAACTCCACACAGACAGTGACCCAAGCCGGGAATTGAACCTGGGTCCCTGCCGCTGTGAGGTAGCAATGCTAACCACTGTGCCACCATGCCACCCAGTCAACAAAAGGAAATGATGATGTTAATATGTCTGTTGCATTCCGTGTACAGAAAACTTGTTGTGCCACACAATTTAACCTGATTAATTTGGCCATTTATAGTGCTACAGGGTCATTTGTTCCTAAAGCTGTGGCTTGTCACTAGAAATCTTCTTGATAGTTTCATATGAAGCCAGTGCAGCAAAACTAGAATTACCAATAAATCTAAGTAAGTACTGGTAACAACAAAAGGATTGTATGATCTACTCTATTAATATAAAACAATTTAATTTCTACAAAACAAAAAGCAAATGATAGTGCTTTTCACAACATCAGGAATGCTCCACAGTGTTTTACAGCTAATTACGTACAATTATCAAAGCAAAAAAATGCTGGAAATGATCAGCAGATGAAGCAGCACCCATGGGGAAAGAAAAACAGGGTTAATGGTTCAGATTAATGACTTTTGATTAAAGTCTGATGAAAAGTCATCAAGCTGAAACATTAACTGTTTCCCTTTTTGCAGATGCCACCCAAAGTGCTGAGTATTTCAAGCAGTTTCTGTTTCATATTTCAGGCATTTGCAGTATTTTGCATTAATGTACAACAACCTGCATTATACAGCACCTTTAATCATCGAATCATATAGTGCAGAAGAGGCCTTTTGGCCTATTGAGTCTGCACCAATACATTAGAAACACTTGAACTCCCATCTAATTCCATCTGCCAGCATTTGGCCCATAGACCTGAATGTTATAATTGGCCAAGTGCACATCCTGATACTTTTTAAAGAATGTGAGGCAACCCAAATGTAACAAAACATACTTAGGAACTTCACAGGAGTATTATTAAGCAAAGGCTGACTTAGGTGATAACAGTACGGATAACGAAAAAAATCAGAGGTTTTAGGATTGTCTTAAAGGAGGAAAGAGAGGGAGCAAGAGAGCAGAAAGTTTAGGGAAGGAATTCTAGACTTCTGGACCTTAGTAACTGAAAGTATAGAAATGGTTGCAGAATTAAAATAAAGGATGCTGTTTTAAAATGCAGCCATGTCGCAATGTGGAAAACTATGCAGCTAATTTGCACATAGGAAGGTTCCACAAACAGAAGTGTGTGAATAACTAAGTAACCTGTATTTGCAAATGCTAATTGAGGGATAAATGTGGCCAGGTCACTGGGAACAAATCTAACGCACTTTTTCAGAAGGAATCTTTTGGCTGGGATTTTTACCGCCCGCTTTTCCAGGGGTGGGCAAGACTCAGAGAATGGTCTCTCTGTTGGTTTCGGGCAAACATGCCAGTAAAATTTCACCCTTTAATGTCCATACGAAAGGGAGATAGAGTTTCATGTGTTATCTGAAAGACAGAACTTCTGACAGTGCAGCACTCTCTTAGTATTGCACTAAAGTATTGGTGCATATACTAAAATGTCAATAAAGAAAAAGTTGCATTCTAACTGTACACGATAGACATGTTATTTTGTTTGGGTTTGTCTGCATTACTGGTGATAAGACAATGTATCTAGAAGAAACATTTAAATTACAGTAAGAAAGCCATATCAAAAATGAATCTGGCCATATCAGTGACCTGTCTGCATCAATCTTCACTTTTACAGGTCACCCGGTAACAGAAAAAACCTCTGAAAATGGTTAATTAGAGGCTGAGTTCTCGATGGAAGTCCCATCATTCAAACATTTAGTGAGAACTAGAAGGCTGAAAATAGTGGGTAAGTAATGTGTTCAAACGTCAGAAAAAAGGAAAGGGAAGTTCACAGAATAAAATAATAAAAGATAAGATATGGAAGGAGAAGTAGTAAAGAGTGAGGTCGTGCTGAGAATGAGGGGAGAGGAGAAGAAGGGTAGGGGGGTGAGAGAAAGAGGGAGCAAGAAAACAAATGAAAAGAAATAAAGGATTTGAAAAGGAAAAAGAGGAGAGAAATTGAAGAGAAAAAAGGGAGAAGGGGGAAAGGAACGGGAGGTGGAGAAGAAGAGGGATAGGGAGTGGGAGGAAAGGATAGAGTTGCGTGTTGATTTCACATTTATAAGTGAACCTCCGCAAATACAACAGATATTAAATTGCAGTGTTGTTTGATTGTATTGTTCATTTGGATAGGTAACTCCTCAGAATCTATTTTTTACTACCGTTATCAGATAATGTTGCATTTGTTTCATTGTTGCTGTACCACAGCTCCTGCTCCGACTAAGAGTACAAGAAGCTACAAAGGGTTGTGCACATAGCCCAGCCCAGTCCATCACGCAAAGCAGCCTCCCATCCATTGACTTTGTCTACACTTCCAGCTGCCTCCGAAAAGCAGCCAGCATAGTCAAGGACCCCACGCACTCCAGACATACTCTCTCTCACCTTCTTCCATCAGGAAAAAGATACAACAGCTTGAGAACCATGTACCAACCAACTCAAGAACAGCTTCTTCCCTGCTGCCATTAGACTTCTGGATGGACCTAATATATATTAAGCTGATCTTTCTCCTCACCCTATCTGTAACTGCAACACACTATTGTGCACTCCATGTACTCCATGAACTCTAATGTTTTGTCTGGATAGTGCACAAAGAACAATACTTTTCACTGTATCCCGATACATGTGGCAATAATAAATAAGTTTTTAAAAATTCTATACCATCATGGCTAAATTAATACAAGACCTGCATAATCTGATATTTTATTACAGGAAACAGCAGTGCATTTGAGTTTCAGGCAGGGATTTTTCAGGCTAGATAAATAATTTCTAATGTTCTTATGCTCAACACTCATGTTCCTTGTATTTCAAAAGACAAGGGACCCACCAGCCAGAACACAGGCTAAAAATAAGCCATTCCACCATTGCATCTGATCACACAGAACAAAACCATTGTGCAATATAGGAGAAAGGGAAGTATTGTGGTCTAACAACATATCTGCTACTTAAAGTTCTTTACTACTGATTTTGGCCATTAAAAGACATCTAATTTGGATGTGCACGTACATAACAACACATACACTAAATAGCTTAGACCTGAAAGAAAGACTTCCACTAACATGGTGCCTTTTACAATCATAGGATTTTCCAAAGTGCTTTATAGCCTACAAAATACTTCTGAGTTGTGATCACTGCAGGTAATTTAGAAAATGTGTCAGCCTATTTGTGAACAGCAATGTAATAACAGCCAGATAATCTGTTTTTGTGATACTGACCAGGGTTAAAAGTGGCCAGAATATTGGCAATAACTCCTTTGCTCTTCATCAGAAAAGGGCCATGGGAAATTTTACTTCAACCTGCAGGAGCAGACAGTGCCTCAGTTTAATGTCTCACTCAAACGGCGTCACCTCTGACACTGCAATATACCTTCATTACCACACTGGAGTATTAACCTAGATTTTTGAGCTCAAGCCTGGAACATCTGAGTTAGGGTAGTTTTAAGGCAACATCTGCACAGCAGAAGCAGTTAAATCTTATCCAGACTCTTGCTGGCAAATGCTAACTCACCAGCCACCATCTGAAGACATTCACTGGTTGCAAAGGTTCCCCACTAGTATAGGGAATGCACAGAATTTTATAGAGCAGAATTATTTGACCCAGCATGTTCAAGTTCCACATGAGCAACATCACACATCTTACCCACTCAATTCTATTCTTTTCTCCAAAACATACTCATCTAGCTTCTACTTAAATCCATCAATGCGCTTTGCTTCAACTATTCCACATAGTAGGGAATTTCAGATATACACCAATCCAATAAGGACGGATTTCCTAAATTTTTTGTTCTATTATTATAATAACCAGCTTATACTTATGGTCCTGAGTTGTGGATACACCTACAAATGGACATGCAAGCAGAATTTAGTAGGTTTTCTGAAAAATCCTGCTTTTTTTTTAAAACTGGAGGATATCTTTACATTCTTTCCTGAAGACTTAATTTCTGCAGTGCAGCAAGCTTGATTGACACTTACTGGGAGGGAAAGCCTGAAACACATGGCTCCAGCTAAGTTGGGTTGAGATCAAGACAGATCAAGTCGGAACCCAAGATTTTTTTTCATCTCCACTCCATTTAGATATTTCCTTTTCAAGGAGTAGGGGACATCCTTATCTCTCCTACCAAAATGAAGCACCTGAGACCTCTCTATCAAAATTCATCTGCTATGCCACATCAGTTCTTGGGCTATACTAGGAAACATTACAAAATTCTTATAGAAACTATTCTGAAAGCATAAGGTTGCTAAAGTTAAATGCTTACGTTGTTTGCAATAGGTTTTGTGCAATTTCATACAATAGGTTGTACTCAAAAAGACTGCCTTGTATTGTACTACTACAACCTCATGAATGGCTATTTAGTCTCAAACAACTAATGTTTTGCCATCATAGAACACGGGAGTAACCATCATAAATATTAACACATCCTTTCCACAGATCTACAGCAATGCTTTAAAAAGGCAGTAATAATAGTTACCACAGCTCCGCCATAACAATTTGATAATTCAGTTTTGGAAGGATACTCTACACTGCACTAGGTGACATTTTCACTCCATTTACACTGCCAGGGAATATGACACTTTGTGCTTCACATCCTGAAACAGGAACAAGCTTTGCTGGGTCAAGCCTGTCAACTATCTCCCAGCTTGAAATTCAAGAGAGTACCTGAGCGCTCTCAATAGTGACAGCTTGAAATACAGCGGCAGTCGTTTTGACGGCAGATTAATAAAACAATTGTTAGAACATATTCCCTCATAAAATGTTCACTATGCATCCTCTATGATTCATTGCTGAGCTGTTTCTGCAGCTGTCATGGGTAATAGACTTATACTCAGTCTGCACTAATACAGTTAAATTGCTAAAATAACATCCCATTTACAAAATAGTCATTAGAAGAATCCTGATTATGTTGAAACTCTTGACTCTAAAACCTCAGATTAAGTGTGTGTAAAATTGAGACTGCTCTTGCCAGGACACACTGATACAGCAGTAGTGCTGAGCATATCTAAACCCTTGATGAATTTTACAATGCTACGTTTTTACCATTCATTTGAAGAGGTTCAAAACATATGGAAAATGTGCACAGAGTCAAGCCTGGAAGTTGATTGGCTGTAATTCAAAAACAAAACCAGCAGCGTTTAAGTGAGTGTTGCCAGTGTTCCTGCTACGCTTGCACGGGTGTAAGGAAACAAAAGTGCTGCAGTTTGGCAACAAAGGGCACGCGCTGTGAAACCCCAGGAGTCGGCTACATGGGTAGAGGCTGCAGAGTTGGTGGTCTCCTAGCTCCAACATGGAAGGCACTGAACATTGTTCAGCAGCATCACAGGAAGGGTCCTTTGTAACCATGCATGTTCTTCCTTCAAATAAAGCCTGTATCCAATGTATATCATCATCTGCTCCTTGAAAGAACTACAAAACATGCACTGGAACACAGACAGTTTCATGCAGAAGTCCTTCACGTGACAGAGGCTAGATAGCACATTTGCAATGGGGAGAAGAATTCTCTGTATGTAGCAATTCACAGGTCACTTGGAGCAGGGAATACAGCTAAAACAAGCAAATTTGGCTTAGGGTGTCAATAATCTGAAGCAGCCATGAGACTAAAAATTCAACGGTACCTCATTTTAGGCATGGTGGCTGTGCTTTCTCTGACAGCACTGCTCCTGAGGCAGGCACCATGCAGGCTTTGTGCTGCTTCCTCATCTATCTGATTGAAATGTTTATCCAAGTATGATGGTGCTGCAGTTTCTGTATATTCATCATGGAGCTGAGCAGCATGTACTGATATTGTGCATTGTGTTACAAATATGGGGTTTATAAGTTATGATGTTTCAGGACTGTGTCTTGAAATTTAAGGTAAAATGAGGAATCGTTTGACCTGTTCTGTAGTCTGCTGACAACAGGCCTGGGTGGTTTGTTTGTTAAAGATCAAAATAAGGTTTCAATGGTTTTTCTGGGGAGAAGGTGCAAGCTTTTTACACATGGAGACAATGGCAGCAGCGTGAATGTTAACAGTTGAGTCTCCAAAGTCTTAGAAAAGTATCAAAAATATTGGATTGTAAACAGCTGTGCTTTAAGTTGTCCATTTAGTTCCATAATGAAAGAGAGTTGGGTCCATAAGGATGGCTAATGAGCATTTTTACCTAGATACAAGGCCCATGTGATTGTTGCCAAGGAGAAGGATGCCGAGGAAGTTATTGCAAAGACTAGGTTACAGGCTTTTGTAGAATATTAATGAACATCAGACACAGCGGTTCTGAGTGTGCCTGAACCTGGGAAAGAAGCAGCTGCTAGGCATCAAAAAAGTTTCCATGGTTTGCCAGGTAGGAAAGTAGATGGAAGGTTGCACTCAGATTAAAAAGACCAAATTAATTGAGAGTTAAATTAAGAAGGCATAGTTGTCTAATTTGGGTCGTGGGAGCGGTTCTGCAAATAGAAAACTTCACTGTAAAAGACTGTTCTAAGATTGCAAGTTCCCAGGCTAAGAAAAGCAAATACGAATCAACCCTCAGGAGCCAAGAATCACTTCTGATTGATTCTGGGAAAAATTAAAGTCCATGGGTGGGGCTTTTACAGACTTTCCTGCTGATAGGATCTTCTAGTCCTGCTGAAGTCAACTTTCCACAGCAGATTTCCCGGCAGTACGGCGGGCGAGCTATGCAAAAGGCTATAGGCTTTGGCAGAACTGGAAAATCTCAGGGGTGGCCAATGTCTCACCAGCTCCGTCATGGGAAAACCTGCTGGAAGGGGTGGCAGAAAATCCCAGCCTATGTAGAGGCCAGTGCATAGCATTTCTGTAAAGTCTGTTTTTTAGTTGCTTGCAATTTTTTTCAGTGCTTACAATTTTACCAGCTCTCTGTTGTTTTAAGTTTAAATGTAATCATCATTATAGGATCGAATGAATGAAACAGGTACACCTGGTCTGACCAAGCACACTTTGCTGAAAGGGACACAAACGGAGCCCAGAATGAGGTCAAACTATTAACCTGGAAATAAAAGGGCCACAAAATTGGGAATGTGCTTGAAGCTCAGCCCAGCACCCTCCCCAACCCCCCTCCTTTGAATGAGGGGTCAATTAGATTTTCCTTCTGGTAGAAGGAGAGAGAGAGAGAGAGAGAGAGAGAGAGAGAGAAAAAGGGATATCCATTACGGACCTCGTTTTTGCAATGTTAGCAACATGGATTGATTTACAAAAAGAGAAGGACGGGTTTCCAAACAATTGTGGGATACGGTTCTCTGAAGGCTCAAGACAACTGTTTGGAAAATGAGCAATAGAATTTACCAGCTAGACCAATAATCCCCAGTGACTTTCCACCAGTTAAAGAGGTTGCAAGTTGAAATTTTTTGCACTATTTTAGCAAATAAAAATCTAATTTTGTGTTTGCTTATCTGGCATTGTTCTGAAAAAATAATCTTCAAATTGATTCATCCTTCAAGAAGCCTAAAGTTTCTTGGTACAAGATACTAATTTCCTCAGCCTTTGTAGCAATTGCTGCCCCGATATATTGTTCTGTATTTATCACGGGTTTGCAATCTATTTCACATCACTATAATCTCAGACTCCCACAGCTCTCATCTCATGCACCTCATATACATACGTATCTAGCCAACTTATAATTAAGAATTATAAGTTCTTATTAATAAGAATTATTAAATTCTTCATTTTTTTTCCAAGTTTTTTCATCTAACTTGACAGCAGCAGCTTGTCCTTCACTGCTCTTTCAAATATTTTTCTTCTAAGCAGTGTCATATTAATGTCATTTCTTTCAAAGAGGAGAAGCATTAATATTGCAGTGGTAAAGACTAGGCTTCCTAAACAAAGGATATTTGTGCTAGATTGACAAGAAGCCAGCATTTTGTAACTAAGAAACATCCAGGCAGGTTTTCCTAATTTCTGCTCAATTTTGCAAAGTCAAGTAAAAATTGATGCTATTTCTGGAGGAAACACAAGCGAACTATTTATTCACGTTTAGCCCATTCCTGACAATTGTTAAAATGGGTCCACAAAACTTAATTAAAAGGGATAGAGTAATAACGTTTAGTTCTTAAGGTTTAATAATTGAAAGGTGTACATTATTAAACAGCACTGATGACTCTTCTGAAGAAGGAACTCTATAATGGCCAGATTAAGCCTCAGATTAGGAAAGGTTTCCAAAAGTACTAGTACAAATGCTCTTTACGCAGTAAGAAGTCTCACAGTACCAGATACACAAATACTGTATAGCAGAGATGATTTACTGCTGCACAGAAAAAGAACAATGGTCACAGGGTGAGATTTGGAAAGAGGCAGCACACAAATCACTGAAAGCAAGGAATGTATGGGTGTCAAAATAAATGAAAAGTGCTAATATATTGTAATGTTAGTCTTTTTCTCAAGAAAGCTTGAATATAAAAGAGAGTTAAGCTATAACTTAAATTATTCAGAACCCATCTACTATGTTCAGTATTGGGTAGAAAGGATATATTCATCTCGTAGAGGGTACAGCACAGATGAACCTGAATCATAGGGTTTATAAGATTATATAATAGGAACAGATTACAAAAAAAAGTATTCTTAGTGTTTAGAGGGCTGATGAATGATTGCACTGAGGTGAGAGACTTGATAAGAGTATTTACCACAGAAACCCTACAGGATCCCATTCGGCTCACTGAGCCTACACCGACAACAATCCCAGCCAGATCTTATCCCCGTAACCCCACATATTAACCCTGTTAATCCCCCTGACACTAAGGACAATTTAGCATGGCCAACCCACCTAACCCGCACATTTTTGGACTATGGAAGGAAACCAGAGCACCCAGAGGAAACCCACACAGGCACGGAGAGAACGTGCAAACTCCACACAAATAGTGACCCAAAACGGAATCAAACCTGGGTCCCTGGTGCTGTGAGGCAGCCGTGCTAACCACTGCGTTACTGTGCCAAAGGAAGTCCTCTCTTTATTCATAATCTTAAAATTAGAGCTTGGCCATTCAGATGTGAAATTAGTATAAAAAACGTTAAGGAAATCTCATCTAAATAGCGGAGTCAATTGAAAATTTCACAGCAGAGATCAATAGACTTTAGTTTGGTGAGGCTATCAAGGGAGATTCATCACACATGGATAAATAGAGTTGACAGAATAGTGAACAGGTTGACAGGGCTCAATAGTTTACCCTGTTCATATTTTCTTTTACACAGATACTATTATTATTTATGTATTGAAGATAGCAAGAGGAATAAAAAAAGGGGAAACAAATGAGTACTCAAGGAAACAGAGGAGGATATAATCTGTCCTGTTGCATATCATCCTCATTGTGTGCCATGTCTCCAAGTTTGCTATAAGAAAATTTTAAAATTTTGCTCTGTATTCAAGAGAAGTACTAACCCTAGCACTGACACTCAGGGAATATTGCTGTCTACCATTCTGAAAAATAATATGCTTTTATCTGTCTATAAACCAATACCTTATACAAGCTGACATTGACCTTCCTATTCCATGAATCTCAATTTTGTCAACTAGCCTTTGTGGTGCTTTGTCAAACGCTTTCTTAAAACCCATACAGACTCCCTTCCCTCTATCATAAGGTCAGAAGAGAGGATGTCACTGAAGATTGCACCATTTGCAACTCCTCGGAGACTGAAGCAGTCTAGATCCATAAGAAGTAAGAACTGGCCCTGGAGTACATTTATGTTTTGGCTGGTAAATTGCAGGTAACATTTGCACCACACAAGGGATAGTCAGTGGCGTAGTGGTAATATCATTGGGTTAGTAATCCAAAGGCCCAAGTTGATGCTCTGAGGGCTTGGGTTCAAATCCCATTATGGCAGCTGCTGTTATTTAATTTCAAATAATAAATCTGGAATGTCATTAATGGTGACCATGAAACTATCATGGATTGTGTAAAAATCCACCTGGTTCACTAATATAGGGAACCTTGAGGAAAGGAACCAAAAGAGAAAGTGCTGGAAAATCTCAGCAGTTCTGGCAGCATCTGTAAGGAGAGAAAATACCTGACGTTTCAAGTCCAGATAACCCTTTGTCAAAGCTAAAAGCCGTGGAAAGTGGGAGATATTTATACTGCAGTGTGAGAGAATGAAAGATGAGTCATAGTCACAGAAACCAGGGGGAAAAAACTGATACTGGCAGTCCATGGAGAGAATAGTGTGAATGGCCAAACAGCAGAGAAGCTAAAATCAGAGGGTAAGCTGTGATAGATGAAGATATATGTGGGGGTGGGGGTGGGGGTGGGAAAGAGGTGAAATTAAGCAAAAGGGGAGAAAAAGAAAAGGGGAAAGAGTGGGGGGGGGGGGAGAAAATGAAGAAAGACAATAAAAAAGGTACAAAACAGTAAAAGGTTAAATAAAATAAAAATAAGGGTGGGTCAAGGTAGGGTAGAGCTAATCATCGGAAGTTGTTGAATTTGGGAAGGAAGGATTTAGGGAAGGAAATCTACCTGGTCTGGCCTACACATGACTCCAGACCCAAAACAATGTGGTTGACTCTTAACTGCTTAGCAAGCTGCTTAGCTCAAGGGAAATTGGGGATGAGCAGAAATACTGACCTTGTCTGTGATGCCTACATCGCATGAAAGAATAAAAAAAGTGCCAGGAAATGACCATCACTAACAAGCGATAAGCCAACCATCTCTCCATGAAATTCAATAGCATTACCATCATTCAATTTCCCACCATCGGCATCCTGGGGGTTACCATTGATCGGAAACTGAACTGGACCAGCCATGTAAATACTGTGGCTACAAGAGCAGGTAAGAAACTGGAAATGTTGTGGGGAGTGACTCACACCTTGTGACTACCCAAAACCTGTCTCCCATTGACAAGACTCAACTTAGGAGTGTGATGAAATGTTCTCCACTTATCTGGATGAGTGCAGCTCCAACTGTTAAGAAGCTCAAGACTATCCAGGACAAAGCAGCTAGCTTGATTAGCACTCCATTCACTATATTCCAAAATTTACTCCCTCCATCATTGACACACAGTAGTAGCAGTGTGTACAAGTAGTAGCAGACATACTGCAGTAACTCGACAAGGTTCCTACAACAGCACCTTCAAAACCTGCTACTTCTACCAGCCAGGACATGGGCAGCAGATACACAAGAACACCATCACCAGCAAGTCACTTGCCACCCTGTCTTAGAACTATACACCATTCCTTCATTGTGGGTTGGTCAAAATTCTGGAACTTCCTTCCTAATAGCACTGTAAGGGGTCCTATAATATACATGGACTGCAACAGTTCATCATCTTCTTCTCAAGGGCAATTAGAGATGGACAACAAATGCTGGCCTAATCAATGACACCCACATCTCTTGAATGAATAAATGAAAAAACATCCACAATGTTCCCCTTTCCAACCTCCTCTGTTCCTTCATCAAAAATGTAATTAAATTTGATTAGTAAAACACGATCTTGGCAATCTTGATTATATTGGCTCAGTAGCTCATTAGCTGCTTCAGAAGTTAAAGGTTAATTACTGCATGTGCTTCATTTACATTTAAAAAATTACAAAATGGAACAGGCTCTTTGGTCCAACCAGCCAAGTTAGAGCTTACCCTCCACATTAACAGCATCCTAATTGCATGTGCCTGGCCTGTTTCCATGTGGCTTTTCTTCAAAAAACTGTGCAACTGTTTTTTTAAATGTTGATGTGGCAGTCTGCATTAACCCAATACACCCACAAATCAAGTGATCAGTTAAAAAAAAGAACAGGTTAGTTCTCCTGTTTTGGACTTGCCACTTTCACGCTGCCTGCAATCTTAACCTGTGAGATTCTGAAGATAGCTCTGGAACCCACCTAAAACAAATCTGTTATGTCAGTAGGTCCCCAATTGCTTTTGAATTTTTATTTTTAATTTGCTGAGACTCAGTAAAGGAAACCATTGTGGCTTTCCCGCTAGGCAAAAATGGGTGAGTTGCTATCATAGAGCAAAGAATAATGGCCAAAAAGCGACAGCAAAAACATTCTGTTGTGCAGCCAGGGGAGCAAGAGCATCACCTCTGGTCCCACAAGGAATAACATGCACCCCATACACTCTCCTCACCTGAGAAACCTTCCCAAAACCTCTTCCCAACCTTTTGTTCTGAACTCAGGGCAACCACTCAGCATCCCTTAGTTAGGAAGTGGATGATGATGTTGATATGAAGTATGGCCATTAAACTAACCAACAGTCTCCTGCTGCCACGGGCGGGGAAAGGCAGGGGGAGGGAGGAAACAGGACTATTTCTCCAGATTGATTTGCTTTCTCAACAGCAATTTTGCACGCTGCTCAGTATTCATTCATCCTTTTGTGTAACATTTGAACAAAGCCATACAAACAGTGAATTCTGTATTAAACTGATCGGAGGTCCCTATCTGCTTCAAGAAGACAATCATAATCCCTGTAGCTAAGAAAAGACAGGCAGTGTGCCTTAATGACTATTATCCAGTGGCTCTGACATCCAACATTATGAAGTGCTTCGAAAGGTTAGTCATGGCATGAATCGATTCCAGCCTCTCAGATTGCCTGGATCCACTACAATTCACCTATCACTGCAACAGGTCCACAGCAGACACCATCTCCCTGGCCCTCAACTCAACCCTGAAACATCTATAATAAAGACACCTATGTCAGACTCCTATTTATTGACTACGGCTCAGTCTTCAACCCCATTATTCCTAGAAAACCCATCTCCAACTCCATAGCCTTGGATTCAGATACTCCCTCTGTGGCTGGATCCTGAACTTCTGAACCCACTGACCACAATCAGTAAGTATAAACAACAACATCTCCTCCACAATTAGCCTCAACACCAGTGCCCTGCAAGGCTGTGTTTCAGTCCCTTATTACACTCCTTATACACCAATAACTATGTGGCCAAATTCCCCTCCAACTCGATGGTGGGTCAGATCTCAAACAATGATGAGACAGAGTACAGGAAAGAGATAGGGGGCCAGAATTCTCCCAAAAACATTCTAGGTATTGAAATTGTGTCAAAACTGGAGTAATTCACAGTTTTTTTTCAGTGGGACTTCAGAGAAGAATCTTCCACACTCTGTGCACTGCAGAGGTCATGAACATGTTATCATTATAAAGCTGTGGTTAGGACCTACTCCTACCCAGGAGGCCAGCAACATAGTGCTGAGCAGGCTACTGTGCATGCTCCAATCTATCAGCACTGAGATGGGCACGTGCAGTGGCCCTGCATTGTTCAACAACTGATTGCTGGCCAGCATCACACGATCGCTGCACTACCAGCTCCCTGAGCCCCCTCATGGCCCAATCACTGACCCCCCAATCCCGATCTCCAGAACCCCTCTCCTGCCGCAGTCCCGATCTCCTCCACACACCCCAGATCACTGGCCTCCTTCCTCCCCCCCCTCACCGATCCTCTCTGCAGAGCAGCAGCAGGACCGACCACCCCATCCCACCCCACATTGCTCCACCAGGCCCTACCCCATCATGCCTTGCCATTGGACATGGAGCAGTGCCAAGGTTCCTCTGGGCAGTGGCACTTTGCCCTTTGGGCAGTGTCTGAGTGCCTAGTCTGGCAATGCCAATGGTGCCAAGGCCCAGGGAGCACCCCACTCCACTACCCTCTGGTGAGACCACCAACTGCCTCCCCCCACCCACCCCTTTCACTCTAGCAGGGTCAGGCTGCTATTTCCCCATTAATGAACCATTCTGGTGATGGGGCTGGGGAAGGGCAGTGGGGCCAGGGGGGCAGTGCGGTGGTGGTAGATGTTAGCTGGCCCGAAGACTCCAGTTCTGGGCCCACTGATGATATTCAAGTTGTGTTAAAATGACCATTTTGTACCTCCCTGCTGTTTACCGGCACAGAACTGACACCATTGAAAATCCAGCACTGGGAGAGACTGCCTGGAGAATCTCCCAAATTGCAGCAGCATGGGAGAATCACGGCCAGAGAATCTGGTGAACTGGTGTGATGATAATAATCTCTACCTCAATGTCAGTGAAATGAAGGAGACAGTCAATGACTTCAGGAAGCATCGTGAATGGCATGCCTCTGTTTACATCAATGAGGATGAAGTGGAAATCATAGCATCCGATAATGCAGAAGGAGGCCATTTGGCCCATCAAGTCTGTACTGACCACAATCCCACCCAGGCTTTACGCTGAAACCCCATACATTTACCCTACCCAGTCCCCCTCACACTAAAGGGGCAATTTAGTACGGCCAATCCAACTAACCCGCATATTTTTGGACTGTAGGAGAAAACCGGGGAAGCTGGAGGAAACCCAAGCAGAAACAGGGAGAATGCAGACTCCACACAGACAGTGACCCAAGCCAGGAATTGAACCCGGGTCCTGTGGCGCTGTGAGGCAGTGCCAACCACTGTGCCACCATGCCACTCCAAGAGCTTCAAGTTTCGAGGTGTCCAGGTCACCAATCTGTCCTGGGCCCTCCTCGCCGACATTATAGTTAAGAAAGCCTACCAAGCGTCCACTTTGTCAGGAGGTGAAAGAAATTGACTCTAATACTACATTCTGCATCCTCTCCTTTCCTTCTCTATGTATGGCCACCTCATCTGATGAAGGAGCAGTGCTCCAAAAGCTCATGACTCCAAATAAACCTGTTGGACTTCAACCTGGTGTTGTGAAACTTCTTACTCTTCTCTATGTATAGTATGCTTTGGCTGTATAGCACGCAAGGAACAATGTGTTTCTTTGGCTACTAACACATGTGACAATAATAAATCAAATCAAAAATTATAGAATTGAACATTTAATATATCGAAGTGCACCAGGTAGAAAGGTCCATAACAGACACCAAAGTAGTTTTGAATATCACATAATTATATGGCTTCACTTAACAGGCGAGTAGCCCCATCTATCATCATGAGCAGTGTGATATATATAC
This sequence comes from Carcharhinus amblyrhynchos, assembly GCF_965287045.1. Classification (NCBI taxonomy): domain Eukaryota; kingdom Metazoa; phylum Chordata; class Chondrichthyes; order Carcharhiniformes; family Carcharhinidae; genus Carcharhinus; species Carcharhinus amblyrhynchos. The sequence goes on from NC_137326.1 coordinate 90,954,221, forward strand.
ACACACACACACACACACACACACACACACACACACACACACACACACACACACACACACACACACACACACACACACAGTACACGTCCAAACTTTATTACTGATAAGACATTCCACTGGGTTCGTAGGAATTATAGAGACCAAAGAAAATACATTATTTTCATCAAAAGCACAAATACTATCTGGAAGCCGAGTTCTTTGAAATAATTATATTCATAGCTTCTAAGGTCAGGGTCTTACTATGTGTAATTAGAAAAGCTAGGACAAGGATTTTGTCATTACAAAATGTCTATCCTATGTCCTCCCTTCTATGGTATTTGATTATATCAAGCCAGTCATGTAGCAATGTAACAGAATGTATTTGATAATTACATTTACCATTGTATTGTCACTAATTAGAAGGGGAGTTTTATACATCTGATAATGGGGGCCAGGGTGGGCTATTTTATGTTGGGTGATAAGCGATGTGAAGTAAGGGGAAGTTATGACCAACTGACTTCTTCCGTCAAGGGTCAATTTAACAACACTCCTAAAATAAGGATTCTCTTCTAAAAGGCACTTTTCCCCCTAAACCAGATTAATTTAAACCTCCAGCCCTTAGGCTAATGGCTCCCCTTGACGACAAATTATAGCCATCCATTGTAGGTTATTTAATCAGAAACTACCTTTTAATATCTTCCATTAATGGAAGGCTCTTGCAAATGCTATTATCCAAGTAGATATAAAAAATTTAAGTAAAAAAATGGCACATAAAATTCACCGATCTTAAGAGCTGGGAAAAATTGTTCTTGCTGTTCCCTCAACTCCAGTTTACTTTCTCTCATATTTCCATCACTTTTTATCTTATACTTTTGTCTCCTTCACCCTCAGTTTCTTCACAGTTTTAGTAATGTGCATGCAGCAATTGGCAAAAGTAACACGAAACACAACTAAACTCTCATCTACACCACAATGTTCAATTTCACATCAAATATTCTATTTCTTTTCTTCATTATCCAGCCCCATTTCTAAATCTCCTTTCCATTTCATCATTCTCAATCTTATTTTATTTTCTTTCACATATTGTTTCTTGCAGTTCATTTCCTTTCATTGGCTCTCCTATTACAGTTATGTATAATGTAGAGAATCGCCTCCCTCCCCCCGCAACTTTCTACTGCTTCTTTTGAAACCCCTTCAACACCTGTTCAAAGGTATCTGGAAACAAAAGGCCAGGGAATTCAGTAAACTCTCAAAGACTCAAATCCCAGGGTGGCCACATTCAAATTTGGGTTAAACAGAGCCGTGTGATAGTTGAGGAGGCCCAATTTGCCACGTGAATATGTCTTTATGTAACCTGACATGCCTACAAATGTAGCCTAGACTACTGTATTCTGTTTGAAATGCTACATATTGAGTCATTCTAAGGCTCATTGTTTTCTGTTAAAAAATACACCACATAACAGCCAAAGAGTAAAATAAAATCTTTATTCCATTTTTTCCACATGGGTTGTTCCCTTGCAAAAAGGCGCAAGCTTTATCTGCTTAGTGTGCTGTTTTCAGTCATGCGAGATACAGTCTACCATGTTGTCCATAGAATCCCTGCAGCACAGGAGGCCATTCAGCCCACTGAGTCTACATCAACTCTCTGACATGGGCCCTCTCCTCTGCCCTATCCCCATAACCCAGGCATTTATCATGGCTAATCCATCTAACCTATACACTTGGGACTATGGGAGGAAATCAGAGCACTAGAAGGAAACCAATGCATACACGGGGAGAACTCCACACAGGAAGTAACCCAAGGCCAGAACGGAACCTGGGTCCCTGGTGAGGCAGCAGTGTGACTCACTGCCACCCATGTCATCAATGGGATCTAAAATGCTTCCGATGTTTTTGTACAGTAGTTTAAAGTCTCAGAGCATATCCCTGACCTTTGCAGCATTGGCTAGGGAAATAGATGGGGGAGTGAACATAAAGTAAAGTTTATTTATTACTCACAAGTAGACCTACATTAACACTCCAATGAAGTTACAATGAAAATCAGCAGGCAATCTTGGAAACTTCAGGGGCATCAGCCTTCTCATTGAGAATTTGTTGCATCTACTATGGCACCATCTGCCAGTTCCATCAAGTATCATCCAGCATCATCCACCTCTGTGCCCAGTTGCGTCTGTTGGAATTGACTTACGGTCCTCCTGCAGAAGGACGACACAATGGCACAGTGGTTAGCACTGCTGCCTCACAGCATCAGGGACCCGGGTTCAATTCTGGCCTCAAGGGAGTGTTTACACCTTCTCCCCGTGCCTGCATGGGTTTGCTCTGGATGCTCCAGGTTCCTCCCACATTCAAAGATGTGTGAGTTAGGTTAATTAGCCATGCTAAATTGCCTTTATAGTGTCAGGGGGTAGCAGGGCAAAATACACAGGGTTCTTCCATGAGAACAGTGAAAGCTGCCTCATTAACAGGTTGGCTCTCATCATCATGCTCTTCCTTGTTCTCATCTTCTGCAGCTGTAACATGTTGAAACCAGCACAGTGGAAGCAATTTGTAGTTGTGGCTTCCTTCACCATTTTCCATGTTTTTTTCAGCATCAACATGGCTTCTTGTACAGGGGGATTGTAGTCCTGCTTTTTATCAATGGCAAGTTGAGAGATCAGCTGCCATCAATAGTGGATTTTTGAATTCTTAATCACCCCTGATCCAGTGGCTGTGGTTTTGGGAGGCAAAAAACATCCAATCGACGTTCCTCAGGCCAGGAACGTCAACATGCATAGAGCAACTGTCTGGCAATCTTCTCTTTCTTTGATTGATATGTTTTGTCCACTTTCCTGATCCATACCTCAAAAATGTTGTTGGTCATCTGCCTCGTGCCAATTGCAAAGCACTGCAGCCTCTTGAACTTACCTATCACGAGAGCCGGCAGCTTTTCAGTGTCATCCATTTTCCATACAGCATCACAGTGATGCATTTCTTGCACCACTTTGCACCATTACATGCGTCTCCATTAAACATTAGAATGGTCTGGCAGAAAGCAGTAAAACAATCCAGTTTCATCCACATTAAAAATGCCTCTTTGTGCATACTTTTTGGAGATGTTGAGGAAACCATTCATCTGACGAGCCAATCGCCTGTCATTGCTTTCCTCACAGCTGTGTCTTCATCACTTCCTGAATGGATGATAATGTTGTGCCTCCTCTTGATCCACCCCTCCATCCCTGCAGGTGGACTCCATGTGTACCAGCTTCTTTGCCATGATGACTCCCCTTTCCTGCAGAATTGGGTACTCTCTCTGCTCCGACTTCCTTGAACTAAGTTAACCGAGCCTCTTCAATATTAGGATAAGCAGCCATTCGTGTGCTCTTCCTGGCCAAAATGGATGCCTGTTTGTTGAACCGTTCCAAGATGTTCTCCTTGGCTTTCAAAATGATGGACAAACTTGATGGCAGAATCTGCCACAGTTTTTCAACGGCTTTACACTTCAGACCATGGTTTTCAACTTGCTCCATTGCCTTCTCTCTGACTAATATTTCCAACTTTCTTTTGGATTTCACCTTACACCCATACTCAAGTTTTGCATGTTGCTTCATAGAGAAATTTGAACGGGCAATATACCATTCCCTGCTTGACCCCTGGCAGAAGCGACTGGCTTGCTTGCTCCATGAAGCATTTCCTTTGCTCGGGATTTTGGCAATTTTTGTTTTGACAGCGCCAAAGTTCGGCTAACCATGATTGACCATTGCAGAATCTTAGCTAATCACGGGGGACTGTTCTATCACATTTGTTATTCTGCGAGTGGAAATGTTAATAACCTTGACACAAGTGGAATTTGAGTTTGACTCGTTGAGATTGCACTGTATTCAGAATTTATTTTCATATTTACCTAGATACTGTCAACTCAGAATTTTGAGGGTCTCCCATTATATTAAAGATATGGACCCAGACCCCCAGAATTTACCATGCAAAAAATGATGTAATCCTTGGCACCTGCAGGGAATATTTATGAAAAGTGTGTTGCACATTCAATAAAGTAAAGCATATTTATTAGTCAACTAGGCTTACATTCACACTGCAATGAAGTTACTGTGAAAATCCCCTAGTCACCACACTCCGGCGCCTGTTCATAGAACATAGAACATTACAGCGCAGAACAGGCCCTTCGGCCCACGATGTTGCGCCGACCAGTTACAAAAACAATGACCCACTAGCCTATACCAATCCCTTTTCGTCCATAAACCTATCCATAGATCTCTTAAACGCCCCCAAACTAGGCGCATTTACAACTGCAGCAGGCAGGGCATTCCAATCCCTCACCACCCGCTGAGTAAAGAACCTACCCCTGACATCCGTCCTGTAGCTACCCCCCCTTAATTTAAAGCCATGCCCCCTCGTGCTAGCTTTCTCCATCCGAGGAAAAAGGCTATCACTATCCACCCTATCTAAACCTCTAATCATCTTATATGTTTCAATAAGATCCCCTCTTAGCCGCCTTCTTTCCAACGAAAACAACCCTAAATCCCTCAGTCTCTCCTCATAGGACCTCCCCACCATACCAGGCAACATCCTAGTAAACCTCCTCTGCACCCTCTCCAAAGCCTCCACATCCTTCTTGTAATGTGGGGACCAGAACTGCACACAGTACTCCGAGTGCGGCCGCACCAGAGTAGTGTACAGTTGCAACATTACGCTGCGACTCCTAAATTCAATCCCCCTACCAATAAACGCCAAGACACCGTACGCCTTCTTAACAACCTTATCTACTTGATTCCCAACTTTCAGGGATCTATGTACACATACACCTAGATCCCTCTGTTCATCCACACTATTCAAAGTCCTCCCGTTAGCCCTATACTCGACACATCTGTTGCTCCTACCAAAGTGAATTACCTCACACTTCTCCGCATTAAATTCCATCCGCCACCTCTCGGCCCAGCTCTGCAACCTATCTAAGTCTCCCTGCAGACTATGACACCCTTCCTCACAATCTACCACACCTCCGACTTTGGTGTCATCAGCAAATTTACTAATCCACCCAACTATACCCTCATCCAGATCATTAATAAAGATTACAAACAACAGTGGCCCCAAAACAGATCCCTGAGGCACACCACTCGTAACCGAACTCCATGATGAATATTTACCATCAACCACCACCCTCTGTCTCCTATCTGATAGCCAATTCCTGATCCAACTTCCTAGATTACCCACAATCCCATACATCTGCATTTTCTGCAGAAGCCTACCATGGTGAACCTTATCGAACGCCTTACTAAAATCCATATATACCACGTCAACTGCCTTGCCCCCATCCACCTCTTTGTTCAGGTACACTGAAGGAGAATTTCGCATGGCCAATCCACTTAACCTGCAACATCTTTGCACTGTGGGAAGAAACTGGAGCACCCTGAGGAAACCCATGCAGACCCGAGCCGGGAATCGAACCCTGGTGCTGCGAGGCAGCAGTGCTAACCAGTGTGGCACCATGCCACTCATCTCCGTGCCACCAATATTCTCATTCACAATACCCTTTCGCACTTAACATCTTCTCCTTTATACTTAAGTTTCCCATCATTTTGTTCACATGATTACCATGCTTACATTCTCTGTCACATGCACATTTTCACATATGTAGATCTTTACTCCCACAATATGCTAGCTAACTGCTGTATAGACATACAAATAATCCTCTCACATCATCTCTTGCATACTTTCTCTGACAGATCCTGATCTGCTTCTATATATTTTCCCAGCTGGAGCTGGATAAGCCTACAAGCTATATCACTGGACAACCTCAAAATAAATTAGATTTTGGAACTGAGAAGGTTATGAATTGGGATAAACGATTTCTTTTTAAAAAGGGACTCTTAAAACAAGAATGTTAAAATAAAAGCTACATCAGGAATAAAGTTAAAACTGTTTTTCCTCAATTGGATAAATTAAATCTACATTTATCTCCCATTTGGAATAATTTGATTTGATCTGCATTTGTACAAAACTAAGCATCAGTTATTTCTCCAATTTGTGCTTGTTTAAGCTTTTTATTTGGCATCACACATAAAAACCCACACGATAAAACTACTTGAGGTAAGTGGAAGCTTCTCGGATGAATCCATCAAGGCAGGTCAGGAACTTGAGATGGAACGCTGATCAACAGGTTTTTTTGTTCCATATCCAATCAGTCCTTAATTCCAGGGGGAGGGCAGGTTGCCTTCAATCTACTCCCCTGATCTGAAAGTACTTTTGGAGTCTACGGCACACACGAGGATCAGTGGGCATCTATGCCTGAGAAAAGGTGCAAATATCATTGGTAAGAAAGACATTTGATTCCACAGGGAATTCATTTGATTTCAAACATAACCCCTTCTCCTCTACAAGTGTTGGAGAAATACAATGGACCTTTTATCTTTGGACCAGGGTATCTCTAAGTTCTGCTTGTTCATCAGGACAGGGGTCTCTTGTTGCACTGAAATACAGGATTGTCTACCCCAACCATAAAAATGGCCATGTCTCTATGATCTGCAATTCTATTAACTGAGACGTTACTGGACCAGGGTCTCATGCAAACACATTGGCAGCAGCGGTGCAAAAGGTCTCGACTTTATCATTCAAGATAATTTCAAAAACAAGGCATTATGTCTATGCTGATCAACTCGATTAAAAAGAGATAATTGTAGCGTATGCGCTACATCTTACATATCAAAATTACTGGAAAAGATGTCACTGAGTAAAATAGAATCAGAAGGTCAACAGTCAGCTATTCAGCCCCTTACACCTGTTCCTCTTTTCAAGGTGGTCATGGCTGATCTGTATCCCGACTCCATTCACCTGCCTTGCCTCATGCCCCTTAATACCACCAGCTTGCAAAAATCCATTCATCTCAGGTTTAAAATTGGCCAGGCCTCTGTTGCTTTTTCTGGGGCAGAGTTATGTACTTCTACCACACTTTACTGCTTTAGGTGCTTCCTAACTTCTTCCCTCAGGTAGCTGGCTCTCATTTTAAGTTCATGTCTCCTTGTTCTACGTTCATGCACCAGCAAAAACAAACATTTCTATCGACCTACCCTGTCAATTCCATTCAAAATCCAGTAAAACTTCCAACAAATCACCCCTTCACTTCCCACATTTCCGAGTATAAAAGCCTGTTTTATATGCAATCTCCACTCATCGTAAGTGGACTTTTGCAAACATTCTGATGAACTTGCATTGTACTTCTTCCAGGGTCATTATTTCCTTTTTAAGATATGGTGTTCAAAGTTGTATATAGTACTCCAGATGAAGCCTAACCAGGGTTTTGCATAGTTGTGGCTAAATAACTTTTCCCTTTGTATCCCAGCCCTGTAGTTATAAAGACTACCTTACCTAATGCTGTTTCATTTTGTTGCATCTTAATTATGTAATGTTAGTGATTGGTGCATATGGATCCCCCAAGTCCCAATATCCAGGACTCCTAACTATTACACTATTGGAGCTAGCTTTGGATCTATTATTTTTGGCTCAAAATTAATTACCTTAAACTTACCTATGTTGAAATCCATCACCCATTGCTTTGTCTATTCACTTAGAGTGGCATTATCCAGAAGAACCCACTAGTGGGAAGGTTTGGAAAATCCCACGCTTAATCCAGTGATCTTACGTTGCAATTCAATACTACTGTCTGGACTACAGACAGTGCCACCAATCTTTGCTTCATCATCATCATACTTGTATATCTAACACTCCATTCTGTTACCCAAATCATTAAAAAGTATATGGAATAGTTGAAGATCCAGCGCAGATCCTTATGGCACATCACTGGTCACTTCTTCCAATTTGAGTATAGACCTTTTATCTATATTCTCCATCACTTAAGTAGTCTTCTAACCAGGTCAATCATGTGCCTTCAATTCCATGAGCATTGATTGTGGCTAACAATCTCTTCTGTCCCAGGCTTGCCCCTTCCTCTCCCCTGCCCCATCCCATACGGCCCCGATCACAGACATGTCCTCCACCACCAATTGCTGGTCTCACTCCTGCCCCAGTGGATCCTGACTGCAGAGTGGCAATGAGGCACCCTACCCCCACTGATTTCCCTCCACTGATTACCCCCCAACATTATGCCCCACCCCCATCAGGCCCTGTCCCCTTGTGCATGAGCACATTTCCCCTAAGGCAGTACCAGGGGGCGCAGGCTAGCACTTCCAGGGTGCACATACTCAGGGGGTAAGCATGGGCGAGACAGGCATGTACACAAGGCCATCAGTTCCACCAGGAGGATGATGGGATGTGATCAGTACCCTCATGGATAAGAGCCCTCCATCATGGGCCAGTATTAACACCTACATTACTATTCCTCTCATTCCAATCATCCACTTTAAAATGAAAGTGGATAGTTACACGGCTCATATTGTCCTGATCCTTTGAATGATTACAAAGCCTCAATGGCGTGTTTCCTCGCTAACATGAGGTGCTAAGTGGAGGAGGGAGTCCAGGCATCAGACATCAGAAGGTGCCACCACTACAAGCAGTCCTCCAGCATCCTAGTGGCAATGGCACATGACAGGTAGCAGGAGCTGTCACACAGCCCTTCAATATGACAAGGATTACCCAGCAGCATAGGTGAGGTAACCCAACTTCCTCTTGCACTGGGTGGCAGACCTATTCTGTAGCATGTTGGCACTGACACTGTCAGTTGGGATTGGTCACTTTGGTTGATCTCCTGCAGCCAGAGCAGGGGTAGGGGACATGATGGAAAGCCTCGACTGCACCCAGCAGGCACATTGGTGAGAAGTCACTGAGGTTAGAGGCTGCACATTCTTGGGACTCAGGGCCACGTCTTCAGTGGACAGAGCTGGGCTGCCAACATTCAAAAGAAGGATGTGTGCAGCTCTACTTTAACTATGGAGCTGAGAGAGAGGAAGTGGTGAGCTGATGGAGGAGTGGGCAAATCAGAGACCCAAGATTCAGCATATTTCCCATAATTAATGCAGCACGGAGCAGTCAATAAAAAAAAAGGTGCAAAAACCCACCAACGGGCAGAACGCCATTTTTCACATTCAGACCCACTCATGCACTTTGTGCAAGGTGCCGGTGGGGGGTGTGGGAGTAGGGGATGGAGTAGTCCATGGTCTAGGCACCATGGATTACTCTCTGGAATCAGTTGCATTCTCAGACACACGCATCTCCATCACCTCGCTGTACCACAAGCCCACAGACAACCTCGCGATGCTCCACTTCTCCAGCTTTCACCCTAAACACATTAAAGAAGCCATCCCCTCTGGACAAGCCCTCCGTACACACAGGATCTGCTCAGGTGAGGAGTTTGCAACAGAACCTCCAGATGCTGAAAGACACCCTCGTAAGAACAGGATATGGCACTCAACTCATCAATTGACAGTTGCGATGTGCCATAGCAAAAAACTACACAGACCTCTTCAGAAGACAAACACGGGACATGGTGAACAGAGTACCCTTCGTCTCCAGAAATACCAGAGTACCCGGTATTTCCCCGAAGCACAGAAGCTACGACATCTTCTCTGGAGCCTTCAACATGTCATTGATGAAGACGAACATCTCGCCAAGGCCATCCTCACTTAGTGCCTTCAAACAATTGCGCATCTTCAAACAGACCATAGTATGCAGCAAACTACCCAGCCTTCAGGAGAACAGTCCATGACACCACACAACCCAGCCACAGCAATCTCTGCAAGGTGCGCCAGATCATTGACACAGATGCCATCATCTCATGTGACACCACCATCCACCAGTTACACGGTACATACTCTTGTGACTCGGCCAACACTGTCCACCTGATACGGAAAGGATGTCCCAAGGCATGGTACGTTGGCAAGACTATGCAGACACTACGGCAGCAAACGGACACCGCTCGACAATCAGCAGGCAGGAGTGTTCTCTTCCTGTCGGGAAACACTTCAGCAGTCATGGGCATTCAGCCTCTGGTCTTCAAGTAAGCGTTCTCCAAAGTGGCCTTCATGTGACACGACAACGCAGAATCACCATGCAGAAACTGACAGCCAAGTTCCGCACACATGACGACGACCTCAACTGGGATCTTGGGTTCATGTCACACTATCTGTAACTCCCATGACTTGCCTGGGCTTGCAAATTCTCACTAACTGTCCTGGCTGGAGAAAATTCACACCTTTTTAAATCTGTACTTAACCCTCTCTCCACTCACATTGTCTGTACCTGAAATGACTTGATTACCTGTTAAGACTCACATTCCAACCATTATCTTATAATTGAGTTTGTGTCTATGTATTGCCCTGTTTGTGAACCAAGCTTTTCACTCACCTGATGAAGGGGCAATGCTCTGAAAGCTCGTGCTACCAAATAAATCTGTCGGACGTTAACCTGGCGTTGTGAGGCTACACCAGGTGTAGATATCGGCAGATTATTTTTACTTACATGGTGACTGTAAAAGTGGAGAAACACAAGAGCATTAACAATTCTCATGCAAGCTTTCAAATTAGATTTTGACTCCTCTCCAAAGAGCAATGTACGTGAAAAATGCTCAGTTCCTTACCCTTATTGTGTCAGTTGCTGTCATTCCCTTTCTTAATGGGAACTCATGTTTCATTCAGCGTTATTTTAATTCAAGTCAGCCCTGACCACTGTTAATGATGAATAAATGAATGTGGTTGTACTTGCCTGGCCAGGGATCGCGCACTGTGCACATGCTAGCAAGGATGTTACAGCATAAGCAATAGGCATCATGAATCATAGATACATTTTCACATGCAGAGTCCCATACGGATTTTCAAATCAAACTAAAGCACTTAGTGTGGGTAGAAAATATATGGACGCACATGTGTGCACACAACTTCGACTTACTGTCATTAGCGCGCTCGCATGAGTTGCTACGATTTTACAAGACTAAAAAGTGTTGCACCAAAAATAGTCTGCTAGCTAATATTTAAATCAAAAATCAGCATATGGTGTAACAGAAGGTGGTGAAAATGAATCAACTCTGGTCATTTTTCACATCTGCATTGCACAGACAGCTCTCTCTTGATTCAGGAGAAGGGAAACTGGAAAAGATTGCTGTATTATTTCCAATGCAATAACATGCATGTTCCTTACGAATGGATGTCCAGTTAATTGCTCACAAACCACCAAAGGGAATCATCCTCCATTGTGCCTTTTTGAGATTTTATTTACTTAGCTTCTACAAGTAAAACCTTTCCACTTAGATGGATAGGATTAAAGAGTAGACCCAGAATTGCCTGAAATGTAGATATCTCCAGGGCAGTTCCTACATCAAAGACTACTAGATAAATGTTTATTCTGGACCTATTTCTAATTTCTAACAGAGATCATCGTCAATAAACAGATTTTAACTTCAGGATGACAAGTTCAAGACTGCACACTGACAGGCCAGCTTTAAAACAAAACCTGACCTCTCAGCCTACTGGATCTGTGTTTCTTAAGGCCAGCCTTTCAGGCCAGAACCTCTGGCTGTTAGAACCATAAAAAGTTACAGGAAAGGAGGAGTCTATTCGGTCCATCTTGTCCATGCCAGCCCAAGGACACCCAGGTGCCTTTCTAATTCCACCTTCTTGCACCTGGGCCAAAGCCTTATAGCTTAAGTTGCAGGTTCAGATTCTTTTTGAAAAGAGTTTAGAGTCTCTGCCTCCACCACAAACTTGGACAGCGAATTCCAGACACCCACTCCCTCTGTGTAAAAACATTCTTCATATCCCCGCTACACCTATTGCCACTTATCTTGATTCTATGCCCCCTCATTCTAAAATTCTTTGCAAAGGGAAACAATTTTATGCTGTCCAATCCATCACTTGCCCTCATAATTTTAATAGTGTTATCAAGTCATCCCTCAGCCTTCTTTGTTCCAAGGAAAATAACCCTCGTAGCTACATTTTCCTAGCATTGGCAACATTCTTGTAAATCTGTTCTGCACTCTATCCAGAGCAATTACGATGTTCCTGTAATATGGTGACCAGTACTGCAGCCAACACTCCAATTATGGCCTCACCAGGGTTTTATACAATTGCAGCATTATATCCTTACCTTTATATTCTATACCTCTGCCAATGAAGAAGAGCATCCATATGCCTTCATTACAACCTCAGCCAGTTGAACTGCTGCCTTTTAGGGACCTTTATACTTTTTGCCAAGATTTCTCACTTTATCTACCTCTCTTAGTATATTCCTATTTATTTTGTACTCTATAACTGTTTGACATCCTTAAATGCATGACCTCACACTTCGCTGTCTGCCACTTTTCCACCCACTCCACCAACCCATCAATATCATTTTGGAGATTACAGCCATCCTCTACATTATCCAATATTCGGCCAATCTTTACATTGTCTGCAAACTTCCAACCATGCTCCTGCATTCATGTCCAAATCATTAATATATAACACAAACAGTCCAAACTCCAAGCCCTGTGGCACACCCCTCGAAACAACTTTCCATCACAAGGGCATCCATTGCCCAATACTCCTTGTTTCCTGTTACTAAGCCAACCTTTTTTATATCCTATTTGTCATATTAGTCTGTGGCAAATGACACTGCGGATGACAGAAAACTCCATTTCAAATACGAGGCCCAGGCTCTGGAGTTTGATACCATGTGCAGCCCTCTCCTTATAATAGGTAATAATTCTCTAAGTAAACCAATAATGACACTGTGGTGTCATGTCTACCTCAGCCATCTTGAGAATAAGTGCAGTATGATTGGTTTCCCTTTAAAAGCAGATATTATGTCCAAATCTTGCCAAACAAACAAACACACTATCCTGGCACCCAGTCTGAAATTAATGCGCTTCTCAAATTCACAGTGTCATTAACTCTACCTCCAGTTAGCTGTTGCTACAAAAGCAAGCAGTTCTAATTTTGGTTTCTTAGAAGCTCCATCAAATATGCTGAAAAATCTACTGCAGGCTTAGGTCTGCAATACAGCTGTCAATTCTACGTTCAGTAGAAATATGGTTAAAGAACTAATTTCTACTATAAGATGTAAAAATGTGGCTTTAATGGCCTAACTGCAGATAGCATTATCAAAAAAATAAGGTACACGACTGATCTGCTATTTTTTTGCTTCAGTATAGTAAAAACCCAATGCAAATTGGACAGATGTAGTCCAATTATGTATTTCAGACACAGGAATTCAATCATCATAAATTCCATTTGATCATGCTGGTGATTCATTGCAATGCTATGGCTGGCTATTACAGCACTGCGCAATATTCACTGATAACAATTACATTTAAATTGCATAGAGGTGTATAACGGACACATTAAATATTTCCCCAAGTAGGTGTAACTAATGGCCAATATAGACATGAATTAATTTCATTTAAATAGCTGCATTAGTTTTGTAAAGCTATTGAGCAATATTTCAAACGCATGTACAAAGTGTAAAAGTCATTGGGAAAAAAGATTATTTACAACCACATGCAACAGAGATTAGTCATTGAAGAGTTCAGCATCGTCATTTATGGTTTGCTGTCTATGAATATAATAGTTTGTCCAACAGTCAGACAATAATGGCTAATGGCATTTTTAGTTCTTAGTGCATGGAAGCCAAATATATTCTTATCGCAGCTGTTGTAGACACTTTTTCCAGCAGCACATTGGGATGCACTTAGTAATCATGGAAATGGCTATTCTGATGAATCAAAATAGTGATGTCCTGTGTGTCCAGCACATTCTTCTGTGAAATAATAAAGCAGGGGATAAGTGAGTTCATAAGCCATCTTTTATGTTTACAGTGCTGACTTGTCCAACTCATGAGCCCAAAGTCCAAACTTGCACACAACAACCACTGCCTGCGCATATATAGCAACATGGATATAAATCACATCCCATCTTTTGCAGATAGGCAGAGGGGCAAAACATCACCAAAAAGCAGGAAAACAGAGGGCAGAGGAGAGGTAGAGAGGTGCAGAGAGAAGTTCCTCAGTAAATACCAATGGCTCAAGGTTCTCTTGTTGGTGTTGGCACTAAGGGAAGCGGATGCACAAAAGGTCAGATTCAGAAGAACGAAGAAGCCATGGTTGCTGGAAATCTGAAATAAATTGAGGAAATACTCAAGAATCAATGGCTACCTCTACTGCACAAAGGCAGCCTGGGCCCTACAAGCCTCCATCTTTCCAGTGCAATGACGATGGCATTCAAGGCACCATGTTGCAGTCAGAACAAGTGCAATAACTTGTATCAATAGCTATCATTAACCAAAGGCCAATGGTGGTTCCTAGGACTTGGGTCTTTTGGCTCTCATGAACCCCCTTGTCGTGAATGCGAATGTCTGAGGGAAAAGATCAGCCACGTGCTGTCCTCCAGGACGATATCATCCTGCAAGGAGTGGCCTTGGCATGCAATGTGCAGACCAAAGAAAACTCCAGTGTTGGAGAATGCATAGCCTTATATTTGGAGGGACAGTATTGAACAAGAACTAATATTGATTGTTAAATTGTATCCATTTGCAGGTACAAAAAGAGTTGGGAATGTAGGCTGGAGGCCTTGCTGCATTGTTCACAGCTTTGATGCAAATGAGAAGAAAGGCCCATTGCCATTTGCACTATTCAGGGAAGACTTGAGGAACAAGAGCCAGTGGGGCCAGAGGAAGACACGGATGACCAAGGGTCTCTAAAAGACACAGGTCATACATGGAGATACGCAAAAGACAATTCTGCAGGCAGGAATTGATGCCACTTGGATTAGGAGGTTCCTTACTCTGAAGGTTACTGTCATACTGACCCCTTTTGCTACTGGATCCTTCCAGGGCTATTCTGGGGACCTTTGAAAAATCTCAATCAATGACACTTAAATGCACAAAGGAAGTGACCGATGCCCTTTTCAGTAGAGACTGCCATTATGTGCAGTTCCTCCTGGAAGTAGTAAGTCAGGCTGCCAGAGCAGTTGAATTTGCTGCTATCAACTGCACAAATGTGGCCATTAGAGTTCCTTGGCAGCAGTCTGAGAGATTTGTTGATAGGTAAGGGTCTTACACTGGATATCTAGCTAGTCTGTGATCACAGAAAGCAGATCATGCATGTTTTTGCTCAGTACCCAGGAAATTCTGACATTGAGTCAAATGGAGAACCAAGTTGGAAGATAACTTTGGGGTAGGGGGTGTTCCTTTTGTACATTTGAATGAACATAGGACCTTGCATCAAATCAATTCGCCATTCACTAGAATGGTGACTAGAAGAGTCACTAGAAGAGAGATAAAGATAAAATATATTTGCAATAGTGCAGATTACGCACAGTAAAGTAACACCATTGCCACTATTGTGCATTCAAAATGTCTTAATTTTCTACCACTGTGTCTTCCCGGAGTCCCAACATCTGCAGCAGAGGTGGAGGCAGCACACTGACTGCTGTACCCTGTTGTCTGAGATGATTTTGGCAGGCATCCTCAGTTGTCTCAAGGTCTGATGGCCCCAGCCTGCTAAGAGTCTCCTGCTCTGGGGCAGGTGCACCCTCCTTGGCCAGGCCTTCTGGAATCAAAAGGGTCACAGGTAGAGAAGATTTGGAGTGGCAGGACATCCTTGGACTGCCCTGGGTGAATGCCCTCACACTGTCAGGCTGGTGCTCCTCCTCCCTTTGGGTGCACAAGTGCCCCTCCCTGCCTGCTTACAGAGAAGTAGCACACAAAGTGAGGTTGAGGTGCCCCATCCCCCTCTCACCTAGCCACTGATGGAACACATCCATGGTCAGCCTGACAGTGTGCAGGTCCAGGTCTCCAAGGCAGCTGCCACCCTATGGAGACTATGGTGCGCACGTGGAGCCATGACATCAGACAGAATGTGGGTGAGACTCCTCCACCTATTGTTCCAATTTTCTGATGGCCTCTGACAACCCTCTAAGTTTCAGAGATCTCCGCTGTCGCTCTCGCCATCAGCTGCGGACACATGTCTGTGAGGTGATCAGCAGATTGTGACCTCAAACCTGCCCTAAAATTACCCCCTGGAGGGTGCAGGTGAACGCAATGACATCAGGTGCTTCCTGCGCCTTCCCACCTAAGGTTACCCAAGGGCTGGGGTTGAGGCACTTGCTGGAACCTTTCCTCCACCTTTTCTTGCTGGTGACTGGAAAAGAGAGATAATTAGTGATTGACTTGGCAGGCTGCGATACTAAGTCACCAGCAGTCATTGTCAGCATGTGGCCAAAGTATACTGAATGGATCCTCAGTGGTTTCTTGGAGAGGGCTGATATTGCCTTCTGTGCCAGAGCGATCTTGGTTTTATCCAATGAGCTCTGCTGCCCGCTTCTCATTGAAGGGAAGGTTGTCAGCTCTGGCATAAGGGTGGCATGGTGGCACAGTGGTTAGAACTGCTGCCTCAGAGCGCCAGAGATCCAGGTTCAATTCTGGCCTCGATTACTGTCTGAGTGAATTTTGCATTTTCTCCCGTCTGTGTGGGTTTCCTCCGGGTGCTCCGGTTTCCTCCCACAGTCCAAAAATGTGGGGGCTAGGTTGATCAGCCACACTAAATTGACCCTAGTGTCAGGGGGATTAGCAGGATTACGGCCAGGGTGAGAATGTGGTTGGTACAAACTTGATGGGCCAAATGGCCTCTTTCTGTACTGTAGAGATCATATCTGCTGTAGTCTTTGTTCTCTCCAGTCGATTATGGGCAACCTTATCCTGTATAACAACAGGTGGATTGAGTGTGAACACAAAAGGATGAAAGAGCATTTCAGAAGCATGTGGTGTGCACTGTGTCCTCTCCAATAAAGGTTAAAGACCCATTTGGGATGATTTTATGTGAGATGGTGGACATTGCAGTGCTGATGTCCCATCTGCTGGCATGTGACATTGCAGTGGACTCCAACTCATGGACAGTCCGATGGCTTATGGAGATTGCAAAGTGGGAAATATGAGGCTGAATATTCCTGAATTTAGTCGTCACTGGAGTAAAGAGATAATTGCAATCACAGATCTCCATAATGATACATCTTCATGGTGGGTAGAACATTTTTAAAAAGGTTAAACTGTTAGGAAATATCTTGAATCAGTTTGGCGTTTGGCAATACTAATTTTCCCATCTTGTTAAGATGGTGTTCAATCTGGAAGATCTGAACAGATGGCAGTGTGATGCAACATACCAAAAGGAAATATTTACACCAGTTTTAATCATTTTTTTCTTCATTTTAATCTTCATTTCTACAGGCCAAGGGAGTGAGGGAAGAAAGGGCGAGGGTGAATAAAAAACAGGGTCGAAACCTGTTAATAAATTCCCATCCCAGTGTTTTAAACTAGCTCAATATATGTCAATAATAATGCTGCACTAAAAATGGGACTCAATGCCCAGTAGTGAATTTGAAATGGTGCACCGATGAGTGGTGTTACCACAAAACTGATGGTTTTACTCTGAGGTGAGGAAGAATACGCCATGCGTTAGGACAGTGGCGGGCAATCTGCAATGCGGGTGCCACAGCAGCAGGTCAGGGTTTTGACTGCGGCCCCATGAGACATTTTGTTGACCGTTGCACAGATTTGTCAGATTCCACTGGATTCCATCCATGTTTTTCCCTTAAAGTGACAAAAATGATACACACACAAAGTCAGGGACTGCAAAGTGAGGCACGTACTAATTGCAAAATTGACTGAGAGCCATCTCTGCGTCCAATCAAAACATACATTTTTCCTTTGTTTTAACCGTTTCAAGTGGATAGTTCTAGTGATAGATGAATGTTTACGCATTTTCTTTAACTCACTATGAAATATTTGGCACGCACTAAATCTTATTCATGGGGTCATGGTGAGTGAACATGCCCAATTTCAACCATGCAGCCCACTGAGATGGCAGAGGGCCACTTATATGACCCACTTATAAGTTGCCTATCATGGCATTAGACAGTGAGTTCAGGTGGCTTTCCTTACAGCCACGGAGTCAAAGAACAGTTTATATGTTAACAAAGCGAGGCATTGACAATGAGGTTACATTTGGGAGAATCTTATGGGGCTGTAAAATGTGGCAAGTCATTTAAAAATCCATTGACTTCAGTGAGACTGTTAAATCCACCAGTGTAAAATTCCACCTATACCACCTGAGAGCAACATTCAATTCATTACCCAATGTCAAACTTGCATACAAATATCCAGACTTATCGTTGGGATGGCCCATTCACTTAACCCAGCATGGGGTAGTTGCTGAGCACCCGCTTTTGGGGAAGATGAACTGGAACAGCTAGGAGGCAGTGAGCATCACTGACAGACTCGACTGAGGAACTGACCACTGGAAAAGTCAGAAGGTCAGCCCACCCACTCTTCCATCCTTCTGTACTGCAGTTTAAATGATGGTTGGTGGATAACTGGTGGAAATGTGCAATAAATCGATTTTCACAAGTTTATTTAGCTGTGCTGTCATCCTACTGTGGCTGAGTGTGTCAATGGAAATGCCAAAATGGGAGACAATATTCTTTAAACTTGAGTCAAAACAGTGAAATGCAACAACATATAAAATACATCCATTCAGAACACATTAGAAACTTCCCAATTCACTGGACAGATCACAGAGGTGAAAGTCAAAATGGTTGATTATAGAATCTCTACAGTGCAGAAAGTTGCCTTATGGTCCATTGAGTCTGCACCACCTCTCTGAAATAGGAATTTTACCCAGGCAGTTGCCCATAAAAAAAAACACTTTTCCAGGTTAAGGTTAGGATCAGATGTAGATGCTCTCTAGATACATGCTTGGTTGCAAGGAGTAAAAAAAAGCACAAAATATGGCATCTGCCCCACATAATTACCCATCCATTTTTCAAACCAGGATTGCAATTTGTAAATCTTCTTAGGGTTCTGCTCTGCTCCAAGGGACAGGCCAAAGCAAACACATTTGGTCTGATCAAGTCACCAATTCTAACATTTCCTCACATAGCTTGGTATCGATTCTTTTGTCTGTGAAGCATCTTGGTACATTTTGCTACAATAAAAGGAGCAGCATTTGCTGTTAGCAGCAAAATGCTTTCCCTTTCAGTTTATTAGGAGAAGGCTATCACAAGGTAAACATGTCTCACCATGGTGCATTAATCACATGGCATGGCACACATTATGAGGCAGCATACATTCTCCATCTTACTGTGAGCAAAACTGAAGAAAGTCTGTCATTCTTTTAAAGAAAAATTAGATTGCAACCTAAAGGTTTGCCTGCAGGGACACAATTATACAAAGCGGAGGAATCAAATTAGAAAGCATGGCCGCAATGAAAGAAACGGCTCATCTCCAGGTGGTGAACACATCAAGCACAGTGCACAGGAAGCAACTGTGGGAGAGTGGGCCGCCTGTCATTTCCAAACTCACTAATGCTGCTCAAGTTCCACACCACATACCCTGACAGCACTGACAACTGTCAAATCTTTAATAAAAAAATTATTAGCCATCCTTAAAGGCTGCCTCTTAAAGGCACACGGAAAAAAGGTTTCCAAATCAGTGTTCAGCATATCATGAATTACCACAATATGTATGATCACAAAATCCATGTTGCGCCACTTAGCCACACAAGAATCCACACCTAATCAATCATGTCATGAACAAAATACATTTCAGCGCCGTCAATGAGAACGTTCACAAAACAGAAACATTCAAATGCCACTTTATTACTAAACACACACCTATTCCACATCCTAGTGGCACCATAAGGACACAGTGGTCTATGATACAATCCACTCCAGTTCTGGCCATCTAGATTAATACATAGGAAACACTCCAGCCAAGGAGACATTGCACCGTGTATACTGTTCATTGCGATTCAGTCGGTAGCACTCTGTTCAGAAAACTATGGGTTCAAATCCCAGTGCAGAGACTCGAGCACAAATATTTAGGCACTGCAACTCAGTGATGCACTGCCAAGGGTGACATCCATAGGGTAAGGCAGTAAACCAGGATCCTACTGGTCTCTCAGTTACATAAAAAGATCTCTGACTCTATTACAAGAGCAGAAAGTATCCTTTTCAAATATTTATTCTGCAGTCAAATGCTCTTAAAAACAAATTGTTACACTATCACATGCTGTCATATTTCCTGCATTGCAAGCAATGACTACAGCTGAAAACAAATACTTCATTAACTCTCATGTCCAAAGTTCTGAAAGGTGGTGTATTAATGCATGACTTACGGGTGGATGGCAAACTTCCCAACTTGGCAGCTCCGCATACTTTAAAAAGGCTCCTGCCCACTGTTTCTTCACACCGAGGTGGCAGGGGCAGAACTGAGTCATACCTGCAGCTTCCAGAGGCAGCAATGGAGGCAGGTGATTGGAGAGGCCAGTAACTTTGAAAACCCTATGCCTTTTACTGGCACAGTGACCTCAAGCCCACGTATGTGCATATCCCAGCCAAAATGCCAGTTCCCTCAAGCCCGTGACCCTTTCATGTCACCACATGCCCTTCACCAAGTATACTCCATAGTTACCCAGACTCAGGAGCCGTGACACTAAAATGGGCATTTAAAAAATTAAACTTTCAGCAATCCAATGGAGTTGTCATTCAAACACACATTATACTAAAAGAAAGTTCATTAAGAAAAAAATTTAAGAAATTTAATTCCTCTCAAGCTGTTGATCTATATTAAAAACAAACATCTATTCAGAATTCTCAAACACAGATATAGTCTTTTAATAACTTAACTACCAATCTGTGAATGCAGTGCCCTGCTGTGATAAGTGGGTCTTCAGGTTCTGAATCTCAGCCAAGCATTCATAATGGGCTTAGCTGTCATACCAAACAATTGCAGCTCAGACAATGAAACCTCCTGAATTAGCAAGAAGAAAATGGCCCTTATTATTCTAAGCTAAATCAGATGGCCCGTCAATCAATGCACTTCAGGTACAGAAGACTGCTTTTTCTTTGTTCCTCCCTTGGGACTGGGCATTCCCCCACTATTCATGAATTCTCTGAGATGCCACAAATCATGTACCAATACAGAAAGAGGTAGACTCCACAAAAGTTATGGGGGGTTTACATTGTCCACCCGCACAAAATATAAAGCTAAAGCTGGAATCACCACATGCTCAAGACCTACACACACTCTTACCCCAAGCTAGCAAAAATTGCCAGGAATGGGAATGAGGGCAGGAATCGGGGAATCAGATCTTCTAACGTTTTTAAAGGCCCCTTGATACACCCAGCCCAGCCTAAATCAGGGCTTTCATTTATTTCTGAAATAGACAACAGTAACAACCTATCTGCAAGCATGACCAGAATATAAAATCAAACCAAACTGCCATGTTAAATGCAGTGATTATGAAACACATTGAAAAGAGAAATGGCTGGAGCTCCACTTTTGAGTCTCAAAGACATTTGCAAAACCTGAGCTCTTGCATAGTTTATTACATTGGGAGCCTTTTGTTATTCTCCAATCACTAGACCAGAAGCGACATTCTTGAATATATTTCAAAGTGGCTTTTGATATATCACTCCAAGCATCTGATAATTGCAAACTTTTTTTTTAAAAATACCAAATGTACATTTATTTCAAATCAGTGACAAATAAAGAGCTGTTTAAATAGGCATGCCAATTACAATACAGTGTGTGGCAAATTCCACTTATTTTCTAATAGCACAAACCTAAGTTAACAGCACAAAGCAAAAATATTCCAAAGCACTTGAGAGAAAAAAAATAAGATGTAACTGTTTCAATCAAGCAAAGCTTTTATCCCAAAGGTTAAACAGCAATAATTGAGGTTGTACCATTTTGAATAGAAACTCGTGAAATGTCATGATCTACATTTTGGGCTGATCATTCCCAGATAAAATTAGTTAGCTGACTCAAATAAATATTCCTTAATGAATCAAAGAATGTTAAATAAATAGAAATAAAAATTAGATCTGAGAAGACAAAGCATGAATAGATCCATCTAAATAATCAGAAGTCTTGTTAGTCTGTCAGTTAAAGTGTCCTCTGTAAACTGCATCTCGCTGCTCCAATACAATATTCACCCCAAAATAACAAAGCAAAATTAAGCAAACAGAGCTTAACGCCAGAAATGTCACTTAACAGGTTGGAAAGCAAGTGGGAAAAAAAGCAATCAGTTGCCAGTAAACAAGTAACAAATTTGACAGACAATAAATTGTTCAGAATATTTTTTGAAAAGCTTTTAGCCACCATCGTATTTTGTTAGCTGAGGCTAAAAGGCTGTGTTGGGCCTGACCAAACCTTTTAAGAGCTTACATTCTAATTACCATTACGTCCTGAGCTTAATTTGAGGCTAATTGCTTTCAGGAACATTCAGAATTTGGGATAGGTAGAAATGGTGTATCTGCGACCAGGGCAGTTTTTATATAGATTGGAGATGATTGGACTGATTTCTCTTAATATACATGTATTGTTATGTGTGAAACAGCAATTTGTCTGTTACAGTGTTTTATACAAGAACTACTAAAAGATCTCCAAACACTTAGACACGTATATGCATGCACACAGAGGAGTGTGCATAAGAAGTGCGTGCACACCTATGATGTCCCTAACACATACACATACCCACAATGCCCAACACATACGTGCACTTACCGACAATGGGCTAGCAACTCGGAATACAAGTTTGTTTGACACTGTAAAAATGTTAGGGACGGTGGACACTCAGTGCCCAGGCTTTGAACAGCACCAGCTACCCAACTTAGGGGCAAATGAGCAGGGAGCAAGATTGTAAATGCCAACCAGGTTTTTGTCCTCCCTGGAAGATGTTATCCCTCATTGCCACTAGGCCAAAAGCTAATGGGTGTATTGCCAATGTCAGTAAACCAGCTGATAATCAGGTATACCCATCAGCTTTCGGCCCAGTGGCAGTGAGGGGAAACACCCTCTGCAGGAAGGACAGCCAGCCAGGTATCAGAAGGATATTGGAGATGGAAAAATGAGGAGAAAGGCCAAACCCTCAACACAGAATCCACTATCCAGTGCAGAGCTATTTGGAGATAATTGAGAACTGATGCCACAAGAGACTATGACAGTCTTGATACTGAAGATCTCTCACTTTGCAGGACTGGTTACCATGCCCTGCCAGTTGCTGTCAGAGTCACTGTGGCCTTGAACCTTTTCAATTCTGCCTCCCACCAAGGATCAACTGCAGATCTTAGGTGACATGTTCCACATCACTGCACCTCACAGGTCAGTGGTATCAGAGCTGAAAGGCATTTTTATTTAATGACAGACATGAGCTAGAAGAGGTGAAGGGCAATGGGTTTCACCTCCTGGATTCCCCAGGTACCAGGTGTCACAAGATACATCCATGTGGCCACCAAGGCACTCAATGACTAGCCAGTGACATCCACCAACTGAAAGGTTTCCACACCCTCAGTCTCCAGTCTGAAACAACAAAGCACATTGTTTGCTTTTCGGAAACCTGCCATAAATCTGTCCTGCTTTACAAGCCAGGCTTTGTCCCAAACCCTAGGTGCGAGGGTAGATACAAGGGGATAGAGTGCCCCCTGAAGAATTGGCTACTCATCCTCTGTGGGAATCCCAGGTGAGGGAATAAGGCTCTAGTGCCAACTGCTCAGTAGAACAACCGTGGAGTAGGTCTTCAGGCTTCTGAAGATGCAATTCCAGTGTCTGGACTGGTTGAATAGTGTCCTCCAATAACCTCCTGACAGGAGGTTAGTCATTGTGGTGATCTACTACAGAACACAACACCGTGGAGAACAATGAACCTAGAAAACTGAGGTGTCCTGGAAGACAGCCCATCTTGGAAGGAGCTAAGGGGAGAAATTGGAAACCGAGGGAGATAACAATATTCATCCATTGTCATAGCATCCGCATGGTCTCACACCTCAGGACATCTTTTCCTGCAGCGTATCAGGTAGACAATGTTGGTTGAGTCACAAGAGTATGTACTGTGTACCTGCTGGATGGTACTGTTGCGTGAAATGATGGCATCCATGTCTATGATCTGGCACGTCTTGCAGAGATTGGTGTGGCAGGGTGGTGTGGTGTGGTGTCGTGATCACTGTTCTCCTGAAGGTTGGGTCATTTGCTGCATGCAATGGTCTGTTTGAGGTTGAGCAGTTCATTTCACCAAGGCCATCCCCACACCCCCACTACTTGCCTTCAAACAACTGCGCAATACAATCTGTAACCCCCACAACTTGGCCGAGCTTGCAAAATCTCACTAACTGTCCTGGCTGGTGACAATTCCCACGACTTTAACTAGTGCTTAATCCTCTCTCCACTCACGTTGTCTACATCTATAAAGACTTGATTACCTATTAAGACTCGCATTCCAATCATTATCTTGCAATTGAGTTTGTGTTTATATATGCCCTGTTTGTGAAACAAATCCTGCACTCACTAGATGAAGGAGTGACACTCCGAAAGCTTGTACTACCAAATAAACCTGTTGGACTTTAACCTGGTGTTGTGAGACTACTTACTAATTATCTCTGTTCTCTTCAACTCACAACTTATTACCCTTTTCTCCTGTTCTGCTTCTCTTTGTTATTAGGTCAATGACAGTCCAACAAAAGCTGCAGGCATCATTTTGAGGTTAATGTTGACTGCTACCTCAAGAGCATCCTTCCCATTCCATACTACTACATCCACTATCTCACTTTTCCAAAGTGTCTCTTCCCTATTATCTCACTTCTATAACTCTCCATCACTCAGTATCCATTTTTTTTCCCATTTGTTTATTATTTTTTCATTTATTGCGATCCACATTGCTGTAGGCAGACTTCAATTAAAAATGGGTTCATTTGACAATGGTTTCATTGCCATCATCTGAAATTAAAACTTCACCATCTGCCACAGTGGGATTTGAACCCAAGTTCCCAGATCTTGCTCTAGGTTACTCGTCAAATGACAGTACCATTGCGACACGGCCTTCTCCTAGATTGCTCTTCCTTTTATACTGCTGTTAACTCTCCATGTTGTGCCCCTTTACCTGCCCTCACCCTAGGGTGGGTTTTGAAATTGTAAAAGCTCCTTCACTCTACCCAATTTCCTTTGGTGTTTGCCCTGGAATTTTCACTTATTTGTTTAAAAATCATGTAGACACAAGGAAGATCTTCTCATTAGCACCTTAACCAATACAGGGCAGTATGCCTGAAGGATAAAAGGTGTCCGATTGGTTGGGGGGGGGGGGGGGGGGGGGGGGTGGTGGGGGGGGGGGGGGGGAGGAGGAGGAGGAAGTGGGGGTAAAAACATATACATCACACAATACATTAATATAATTTTATATGCATATTCACTGGTATGAATATTGTACAAGTTATAGTTTTATTTATGCAAATCATGGTTAATAAAAATGTCAAATATTCATTCAAAAATATTCCAACCCTCTTCTTCAAATGTCACTAGGAGGAAGAGCTTTGATTTTATATCCCTTCAGCTGTACATGACTTAGCAGGTAAAACCCATTCCTGCTAACAAAATAGTTTTCTAAAGAGCTTCCTTGGCACTGTCATTCAACAGTCAATACACCAGTGTCAAAATGCAAAGTGATTAGTTAAAAATCAGTTTAGAGACCTACCCACAATAACTTAATCCACTTCAACATCAATATCTTATTACCCATCCAAGTACATGCAATTCAGAAAGTGCAAAAAGACATGGTAGGAGTGGTTGAATGTAGAAAAGAATGAAGATGTTGCAAGGCCATTTTTGACTTTTTGTTTGTGAATTGCACTGTTGAGTTATTTTCTACTTACCGTGTTACAGAACACAAGGAATTCAAAATATTTCCAGTTATATGGATGTATAAGAAATCCCACTTTTGTGGCCTTGTCATCTCACTTTTGAGACGTATGATAATTCCAACAAGTGTACTTAATATACACAGTACATCGTTCCTAACCCAGAGAACTCTTGAAGCTATTGCTCAGAAGGACTGTGCAAAGATTCATTGCGCCCTATTTTACAATTTTGATTCTAAGTGCTGGGCTTGAAACTAGGAATGTTTCAGATCTGACTTTTAGGCCCATTCTGAAGTACTTGCAAACGCACGCTGCCTGCAAAAATATCAGTGATTCTGAATCACTCTGCACAAGCCTGTGAGTGGGGCATAACATCCTGAAACCCTGCAGCTTCGACTGGAGCCTCCAACTGTTCATTTGCAGAAGAAAAGTTAGAATGTGGTTCCCCTGCCACATTGCTCTCAGGTTGGATAATGCCTCCCCCAACTTCCAAAGGCATTGCCCCACCCCCCAACATTGCTGACCTCTTTATCCCACCACCCCGCCCCCCCCACACAAACTGATTGGGGAACTCCCTCCGCTACCCTCCCCCCCTCACCGTTGCCCCCAACAATCTCAGGCAGAGAGTGACAACAGACCCCACCCTTTCCCCCTCACTGGGTTCAGGCAGGGTGGCAGCGGACTCCTCTTCCACCCCCATCACCAATCTCAAGCAGAGCGCCGTCAGACGCTAGGCACCTACCTTCTCGTTAACTGGTCTGCCCGAATTGGACTTATATGGAGCATGTCTGTTTTGCGCCGCTTCTGGATGGGCGAACGCAGTGGTAAAGGGCGAAGCACTGGTAAGGTTGGGCATGCAGCCCATTAAGTCAATTTAAATGCACGCAAATACATTTAAATGACCATCGCGCCCATTTTCTAGCCTTGGTAAAAGGGGAAACTGGTGTGGAGGTGGGCACATATTGCGCTACTCGCCTCACACCTGACCGTACCAAGTTTTTGCACCCAAATACAGGCACAACGCAATGGTAAAAAATCAGGCCTGTTGAACCGTCTCAGTAGGGGAAAGAGCTAGCTTTTTGGGAAAAGAAATGCAAGCACCGTCATTTGAGACAAATCTCCAGTCTTTTTATTAAGTTTCTTCTTAATATTGCCAATGCAAACACACTATGTCATTCATATCACTCAATCGAATCTTCCATTTTGTGCAAGTCAATCAAATTCAGAACCTAAAAGGAACTTGATGGCAGGACAGTTATTGGGAAAGCACAATTATATTAAATTATTCACTTGTTCATCTTGGAAAAATAAATTCGCTTGCTCACTTAGGCTTAAAATGAGTTCTATTGTGAGAATCTAAAGCTTTTGAATCTGGGTGGGAGATTTTTGAGGCGGACAGGGTATGTGCAGCATGTAAAAGCAATTACTAGCCAGAACACACTTCTGAAGTGAACCCAAAATACTACAAATGATGGAGATCTGAAATAAGAGCAGATAAAGTGTCATAAAATCTCAGCAGGTTTGGCAGCATCTGTGGACAGAGAAAGAGAGTTAACACTGAGTCCAACATGACTCTTCCACAGGATATTTCTGAAAGCTTATTTAAATCTCAAGGCAGGGAAAGACTGTGGCATGGACACTTGGATGCATCCATAAAAGAGTGATCCTACAGCATTTACTCAATGGTCTGAATATGAATAGCCCTCTGGAGACCGTCATTATTAAGTAGGCACTGGGAAGTGTCGGGGCTAAAGCAGCCACAAGCTCCCGGTTCCACAGAATATTGTCAAAGCAGAGACACCAGTTGTCAATTCAAGCAATTAATTGACCAATTAATGACCACTTTGCATCCCTGCTAGCATCAGGACTGGACCCTTCACCGCACAGGGAGACCACCAGGTATGTTGAGGTGGTTTTTCAGCATGTTCTGGGGTGGTGCATATTCCTTTATTGGTTGTTCTACGGCCCATAGAGAGGCCACCAAGCAAGAGGCTGCCCCTGGAAGGTTTTTAACCATGCCTATTTGGCCGTAGCAGGTAACATGAAAAAGCTTTATCACCCCTTTCAGTGTACCTCAACATAGAGGCATCCTCCTCTTCTCCCTGCATTCTAAGCAGCGGCCACCTCTATCACTGACTATGTCACAGCTGCTGAGCATAAGATGTAGTTGAAGTAGGTCAATTAACTCAGAGTCTGCAGCCAGTCCTCAGATTGAACCAATCGCTTAGAGAGGCTGGCTTGGCTCCCGCCAGTAAAATCCCCCCACCAGTCCAGCCCAACATCTGCTCTAACAGGCTCTGTGTATGCTTTCATTTTCAGCAACAGGATCACCATCCTATCCCTAAAATCCAGCCCAATGGTTCAGAAAATTAGCCAGTACATGATTGGCTGTACAAGCTTCCAGGTTCTGCAATCCTTAGCGCTGAATTAGCCCATTTCTCACATGTTCTAAAGTAAGGAAGAAAATTCTAGCCTTAGATCCAGCATTTGGATAATGGTCATTTGATACTGGAGAATAATCAAACCCAGTTAAGAGATCCAAGGTCAACATCTTAAAGAGAGGAGAGGAGAAATAAAGAGAATATTAAAGCTAGACACCTATCCCCTGAGAAGCTAGAAAGTCATTAATGTAAATATATTTTCCTATATGTAAGAAAATCTGATACTGCAGCAAATATTGAATTCTAGATTTAGAAGAAATTGCTTACAAATGCTACAGGATAATGTGCTTTCATCTGGCAATTTTATTCTCCTGAAGTTGTTCACTCAGTGCTGAAAGTCAACATGATTCACTGTAATTATTTGCCAGATAACAATGTTTCAAAGAGTACTCACATTCTTAAACATATTCATCATCTGCTCCTCCAGGTGCCCAAAAGAAAGTGGCATGTGCAAAATGCCTGGAGGAATCAAGGTCTTTACAACCTGGTTTCATCCAGTTCTTGGAAATCGCCACAAAAGCAGGTGTTATTTGATCTCCTCAGATGCACACACATCTGTTCTACACGCTTCCTTTCATCTTTCCCTCTTCCTTCAGAACCTGCAAACATGATGAGGTATCCAGTGGGATACCTGTCCTTTTACGATGAGCAGCTCAGTTCTTGGGGATCCGACTAAGATTGTAGGTAGGTACACCTCAAAGGCAATCACATTAACTTCTGATCTCCCCTGAAACAGCAATACGGCCAGGAAGAAGTAGAATTATTGCTCACCAACTGCTGCAAATAAAATCCCCAAAGCCGCATTTTTAAAAGAACAAAGATGATAACACAGGGGATGGAATACTGAGCAGCTGTGGTACTCGCTCTGCAGATGCATTATGGTGCTTAGTCTTCATTGGCGTTTCATCAAGATTCTTACATGTCTCACAGATGACAGATGTGCAGGCTCTCAGTGTCTTAAACTGCCCAACACCAATATCTCACCAAATGATTGCAAGTCCCCAGGGCTGTAACAATCACTGAGCAGGCATTAATACCACCCAGCACAGGAGTGCTACAGGAACTGAAGATTTTTTTTAATCTACCTGATTATTTTTATATGCACCATTGTTCTTCCTCAAACATTTTTATGAAGTGTTTTGTGTATAATAATCAGTTTCTCACACTTGCATGACGATGATGATATGAAATGTACTGTTTTGTTTAAACTTTATTGACAATGGATAACTGAGTTCCATAAGACTCTTACAGTTGTATTTTACCTGGAATCATTGATGAATGCGTCCAGACTAAACCTGTCAAAAAAGTACATCTTATTTTTTTTTAAAAGTAAATGTTATACAATGTCACACTTTGGAATGTTCAATTATTTTGTTGGAAGGCTATCAGGTTAACTTTTTATTGAGATTTGTTACAATAAACTCAGGTCACAAGGCCTTGAATATACACAAATTTACTCAGATTAGATCCAAATGAAGCAATTGGAGCAGTGGTTTTCACGCATTACATCAGTCAAGACAATTGGCTCCATCATCACATTCCTTAGGGAGCAGATTTTATGTTAGAATGGCCTCTCCTTACAAGAGTACAACATAGGATCTTAAACTGAATAGGTCATTCAGGTAGCGTGTAAGAGGTTTTTGAGTTTTGGTAAAAGACTTGATTGGCAGGCCAATCCCCAGTAGCAGAAGGCTGAGGGAATTCAGCAATCAGGTTTAGAAATCTGGCCCAGTTTGAAATCTGGTGTAGTAATCAGAAATGGTGGCAAGAATCTTCTTAAGGATAACACAAAAGCTTCAGAGATTTGCTCAGCTGCAAAGTGAATTTAACCCCTTCATAGAGATAATTGGCCAGAACTCTACCATCTCGTCCGCCACAGAATTGGAGCAGGTGAGGGTCCTACAACGGAAATCTCTGTTGACCTTGGATGGGAACAGGGAATTTCACAACAACTTCATCAGTGTTAATGTAAGCCTTACCTGTGACTAATAAAAAACTTTTAAACTTCCAGTCTTGCCTGAGCGAGGCCGTAAATCCTGCTCAGTGTTGTCCATTACAAATTTCTATGTTATGAGGAAAATTATGAATTTCATTGAAACTTTCTATAAATTTTACTGAGTTCATAAAATTCATATTAAAATTAAACCAGTTTGTTGGTTTATAGTTGGCCTTGCCTCATTCCAAAGAACAGGAGAAACACAAGATGACTCTTATGAAAGTATTCAGTCAGGTAACTCTATTAGAACATACTTAGCAAAACAGATTAATTAAGAACACCTTTAATATTAACTTAAAAGTATTAGCAGCAATACAAGCCTGTGAAGAAAAACACTTCAAGGTTAAGTGTTAGAGATCTTTAGTAGTTCATGTACTTGAGAATACTTACTACTGACCTATATCTTTCCTGCCACTAAATTGCAAAAACCCACACCATCACAGTATCACACTTCCAAAATGAAAATTACCAAAGCTTTCTCCCCCCTAAATGGTATCAGTTTCTACATCCTACCAATTGAGAAGCTTTATCTACTTCTACCATACATACGGACTTGAAAATACATTCACAGATCAATGTACAAAAAGACATTTGCATGCAGTTTATCTCATATAAACATTTACAAGACTTGACTCAAAAATATTCATTCAATTGTTATCTCTTATGCTACTTGTTCTTTTGCCCCATTGGTTTATCAGTTGCTTGCTTGATGTGTGCCTTATTTGTAGCTGCTCTGCAATTAAAGTAAGGTGTAAATACCGAGTGTAATGCTGTTCACTCTTCGACAGGGCAGCAAAGATATACACCTTGTGTGGCTGTTCTGAAATCAGATCCAAATCAAAATTATTCCAATCAGGCTCTTCTAAACAAGCTAATTTAACACCCAGTTTGCTTCTGGCCTACTGCACCCCCCCCCCCACCCCTCCCCCACCCCCACCTTTTCCACTCAAAAACAGACTGTACGTCATGCAGTCATTTAATACTGGATGTCCTCCTTCAGGGTTAAGATACTACATAAATGCCAAGAGATAATTAAATTCAGATCAATAGAAGACAGGGTAAATGGGGTGATTGATAAAAGGGTTGCAAAGTATTGATACTGATAAACTATGATCCAATATGTATGACCCCAGAAGAAAGGCTTACTAATTATAACCTAATAATTTAAATTGTTTCATTGCACGCAGAAAAAAAAATGCTCGAAACAATTTTTATTAGAACTAAAATTTGTAATTTTAAAATTACAAGTTAAATATTTTTGACTTTTAACATTATTGAAATCCTAAAATGAAACCCACACTAAGAATTAGGGCAATGGCCAAGCTCTTCACATTCAAATCATGAAATGTTACAAGCACTTCTGAACATGAACAGAGGTTTGTCCATTGCAGGTTCGTCCTGCCATAGATCATGCCCCACTCATTCTTGGGTTGATGCTTTTTCATGACTGTTGCAATGATGGTGTCACAGTGAATAGCACTGCTGGCTCACAGCATCAGAAACCCTGGTTCGATTCCAGCCTTGGGTGACTGTGTGTGGAGTTTATGCAAACTCCTTGTGGCTGTGTGATTTCCCCTGGGTACTCCAGTTTCCACCCACACTCCAAAGATGTGTGGGTTAGGTTGATTGGCCATGCTAAATTGCCCCTTAGCATCAGAGGGACTAGCAGAGTAGATACATGGGGTTAGAGAGATAGGGCCTGGGGCAGGACTGTTATTAGTTCAAGCCTGATGGGCCAAATGGCCTCCATCTCCATTGTATGGATTCTATGATTTCTGTTAGGCTATCAGAGCAGATACAAAACTGAGGTTGCACACTTCTTCCAAGGGAAATTTTGGGAACTATCTCAGGCCATTTGAATATACCACTTAGCTGCTCAATCAAGAACAGCCCTGGGAAAAACTTGGAAACACATTCTCTCCTTAATCCAGGAATCATGGATAGCAGATGAACGTGAGAGGAGGATAGCCATAATTTTTTTTATTTGGCTATAAAAACAAACAATATGAAAGGCAGCATTTAGAACGGAAAAAATTGAAAGACATTAAAATGAGAAACAGGAGTATTATTTAACATCAGGAAATGTTGAGAATCAGGAAGTGGCAGATTCGAAGAATGACAATGATGGCAAAATTTAATATGCAATAGGTCAAATGATAGGACCCAGGAAACTGTAAACATTGTCTCTTCCACGACATTCCTGATAAACTGTTCAAGTTGCATCATTCTAAAAAAGAAGTTCCAAAATGACACCAACCAGAAAGCAAGTTATTATATAAATTATTTGTATAACCAGGATTCTGGCATTCCTGTTTTAGGTTGTATTGAAATTCAGCCCTGTGAAACTAAATTACATCAGATGGCAAACAATTTATTTTCTCTGTTTAAAAAAAAGCATCCATTTTGATCAAATTAAAATACTAATCTTTGGGGATTGATGTTCGCTGTACTTAGCCTATTAGCCTGACAGAATTCAAATCCAGATGAAAAGATTATGTATTAACCAACTGTGCCCGTAACTGATAATATTGCTCTAGCTATGAAAATTCGACCTCCAGGATAAGCACTTCCAGCTCATGTGCAACACCATAATCAACTAGAGCAGAATATTCTTTACTATCCTCGATAATGTGCCTTTCCCCACTCCTGAAGAGCACATTTGACTGTAGCAGAGGGAATCCAGTTCCTGCACCAGCCATGTTACTGGACTTTTTAATTATGCCCACCCCTAGTAAATTATGTTGCAATGGCCAAGTTACACTGTCAGTATGCATCTGAGGTTCCGGTTTTCTGGAGAATCAGTGGTACTAAAGAAATATGCACTCCGTATTAACTATCACACGCCTGTGTGGTTTCTGAAAAAAAGGAGAATTCAGCACTTGCAGCCAGATGATGCTGGTACTACACATGATAAATTATCCATTAGTATATCACCTACCAGACAAAATCATTATTCTGCCACCAGGCAAATCCCTAGTTTAGAAACTGGTGGAAGTCCCACTGCTTTGATGTTGTGTCAAACTCAGTTTTTACCTTTGGTTTATGCCACAATAAGGGTAAATCTAGTTCCAAAATGTTTCAGTACTAAGGGCAAAAGTGGCCAGTTTGGATGACATTATAAACAGTTTGCATGGATATTGATCGAACAGAGGTAGAACTGTTCAAACATTCACATAGGACACAGCCAACAACCAGCAGCCACCACTCGACCAGGTTGACTTTATATTTTAATTTCTAGGAGTTAGCTAACAAAGTAAGCAACCAAATTATCCAATCCTATAACAGGCTATGCATTGCCAAATCATCTAACAATTATATAAATCATACTTCGTTGGTGGAGGGGATTTGTGCAATCTAATTACTACCTTGAACAATGAAATGTGTGTGTCCCCACTATGGCTCAGCATTCCTTTATAACCTGTGCAGAAAGTCATGAGTATCTATCACAATAATGGGAAATGGTACAAGATGCCCACTGGCATCTGGATGAACTCAGCAATCTGGCAGCATCTGTGGAGAGATAAACAGAGTTAATGTTTCAAGTTCATAGGACTTCTTCAGAGTCTGGATGCTGCCAGACCTGCTGAGTTTATCCAGCAATTGTTGTTTTTATTCCATCTGGATTTGTGCCTAGAAGATGGAAACAGTACTTAGTCTGTCAGGCATGATATATGCAGTTATCCTTCACGTTTCAAACTCCAACACTTGCAAAGAATTTTTAAGGCTGATGTGTAAAACTATGGACCAAGCAAAGACTTGTAGTAAATGAGGAAGTGGCTGAAAAAGAGAGCGAGCTCTGCCTATTAACTGAGCACTCAGGAACAGAATAAGCTTTAGGCCAAAGATATCTCAGTGCTAAATTGTTTGAGCAGAATGAAGCATGGTGTGCAACACTGCTCTTGGGATGTCTAAAACATCAAAGCTGCCAGCAAGTTGTAAGATGTTACATACATTGACTGGCTAGCACATTGAAAGCAGGTGTGGCTTATTAAAATACTGAGAATTGAACCAACTGCTGGAAGCATTATCTGGAAACTGAATAATGGACCTCAAAAATCCATCCATTATTTGGTATCTACCAGAACTGGGTAACAGAGCAATAAGCAAATGCTGATTAAATTTTGCACGACAACTAACTAAAATATAATGTGTATCTATATGCTAGTGACAATGCGCTGCTCACCTTATCACTTAGAGTGGTCCTAAGAGCAGTTTTCTTGATAGTCAATAATCAAAATCAAAGTTATTCATGCATTGGTTAATAATATATTCCTCGGCCAAATGGGCACAGAATTGGCACCGGTCTAGTTTTAAACCAAATCGCTACATTGGAGTCCACTGTAAATAGGATATCGAGCTTCATTCTGGTGCTTAACATGCCAGAAAACTCACCAAATGGTCTGTTGCTCACTATCTACTAACATTGTGTGCTTAGTCCCAGATTTACAATCTTATTGCAAAAAAAAAGCATCTGATAGGAATCAAGAGACTTTAATCTAAGTAAGAGTACCTTTAGTATAATTAAAACCAAGGTGTCATTAGTATTTAGCTCTTTCCTATCCTTTCCTTAAAACATTCCATCTTGTTGGACTTTCTTTGCAGTTAAGATATCCACAAGGACAAAGCTGAATGGTGGAAGATCAAAACCAAGGCAATGCTCTACAGCAGTGTGATTGGAGATGTTAAACCAAGCAGGTCCAAATTATGGCAGTACACTGTTGATCATTAGTCATTCTGGTTCCTTAATGAAACCCGCAAGGTAGAGCTCTCACTGGGAACACGGATTCTCCATACTGTTTGAAAATAAGGAGTCACCCATCTAAGACATGGCAGGATTGTTTTCCCCCCTTCAGGAGGGTAGTGAATCTTTGGAACTCTCTTCCTCAACAGACAGTGGAAGCAGAGTCTTTGAAAATATTCAAGGCAAAGGTAAACAGATTCTTCACAATCAAGGGGATGAAAAGTTTACAGGAGTAAGCAGGACGTTACAGCCAGATCAATCACGATCTTATTGAATGTCGGAGCAAGTTTGGAGGACCGATTGGCCTACTCCTGCTCCTAGTTCACATCTATGTGTATGTCATCTCCACATGGTATCTAATGGGCCCACTGCTCTTGGCTGGATGAGCAACAGGATGCTTACCAGTGTCTGGTGCTGGTAAGCTTCCAGTGGCAGCTAGCTAAAACACCATCCAAACACAGTCTCAGCTTTGCCCTGCTGCTCCAAAGCTCTATATAATGGAGAGATTAGGAGATATCCCATATAAACTCAGGAAGGTTTCTCAAGAACTTGGGTTGGAGGTTGCTGCTGATAAGAAATATTCCTGTCAATCAGTCTCGAGCAGACAGGCTCAAGTTTAACTTCAGCATTGCTGTACATCTTTCAGTCGCTAAGATTTCCGGGTGGGAGCAGTCTTTGGGTCAGGTGTGCCTGTTGAATAGATAATGTTTGATCCTCACAAATGTTGGAACGAAACGGGCTTTCCAATACAACACCCCTGCGTTCAATCTGAAATCGTTAACACTAATCAAAGCCCATGCACTGATGTAAGGCACACAGACTGGGGGAAGCACCTGGATCAATGCTCAGGATGTGTGCGCTCCATTAGGACGCGAGGAATCGGATAGATGTGTCATAACAAAGCTTCAGTTGTGAAAGAAAATTGGAGGGTTAGTTATAATCATTCAGATTCACCTTACAGCCAGGGTTAGCGAAAGACCTCAAACAAGTGCATCTGAAGAAGGGGCAGGGCAAAGCAAAACTCTAAGAGATGTGTGTGGAGAGAGGCATCTCTAACACCGAGACACACCCTGGGCACCGCTGGTAGCTAGCGCCCCAGCACAGACTGGGCTGCTCGGCCCTGGGAGCTGCACCGCTCGCTGACCCACACCGAGTTAACCAAGCTGTTACCGTGCTGCCGAACCCACAACCCTAAACTCTCCGCAAAAAAAAAGAACCCACCTGGAACGGAGTAAAATGTGAAATGAAAGACACTGAGGTAACACAAGAGGAAAATAAAAATCAATTACCAGGCGCATCTTGGCGTTTCCCAGTCACTGGACGCTGTGGTTCTGTGAAATCGCTCGGTGTTGTGCGTGTGTGTCTCTGTAAGCTGACTGGTGCGCAGTGAGGTCGATGCTGTGCACGGTCTGAAGAGTGGGGAGCTTATGCACAGCGTAGGCATCCAACACACCGTCAAAGGGAAAGCTCGCTCCCCGTAGACAGCAGGAGCACCAGCCACACACACACCAATGAACTCATTGCAATTGGGGAGGGGTAGGTCTGATTTAGCGCAGGGGTTTGGTCACGCTTCAAGAACTGCACAGAAACGTGAGCGATGCATCCATCATCACACAATTTAAACATTCAAAAGTGTGCATGGCGCTGCATTCAAGCACATTTGTATCGCTTTATCCCAGTGACCTAGTGTACTCTGTGGAAGTATAGTGACAGCATGTAATACCAGCTCTTTGGCTAATGGGCAATCCAGTATATTGGATTTTAGTCTTTCCTGCTAATCTGCTTGAAGGACATTTTTTTTTCAAGTTTTGCAGACAAAGGAAAGCAGGTTTGAGAATGCAATGGCACAGAAGGCGGCTCCGATTCTAATTTTAAGTCAAATCGCTACATTGGAGTCTGCTGAAATAGGATATCAAGATTCATCCCCGTCGCTTAACATGCCAGAAAACTCAACAAATGAGAAGATGCTCTGTTGCTCACTATTTAGCAACATTGTGTGCTTAGTACCATTATTTACAATCTTATTGCAAAAAAAAGCAACTAATCGGAATTAAGGGACTTTAATCTAAATGACAGTACCTTTGATGTAATTAAAATCAAGGCGTAATTAGTATTTAGCTTTTTCACAGCCTCTCCTTAAAACATTCGATCTTGCTGGAATGTGGTGCCACGAATAGCAGAGACCTTGTTCAAAGTGTCAATGCGTGAACCTCGGCAAAAAAATGACAGTGCTCAGGCAGCTGGGTCAATATTGCTACCTAACCCTACACCTACACATTGGCATTTCTGTCACAGTGGCTGAACAATCACCTTCAGTCATCCCTGCCCAAAAGATATTTAAGCTACCTCTCCCACTTGGTGATCAGCTAACTCCACACATTGAATTTGTGATTCATTCAGTGTGGATGAACTTTATTTCATGTTTGAGATTAGTAACTTGCAAGTCTCCACAATAGTTGGAAACATTATCACTAAGTGACTTTTTTTTATTAGTGTCACAAGTAAGCTTACATTAACAGTGCAATGAAGTTACTGTGAAAATCCCCCAGTCGCCACAATCTGGCACCTGTTTGGGTACACTGAGGGAGAATTTAGTATGGACAGTGCACTTAACCAGCATATCTTTCAGACTATGGGAGGAAACCAGAGCACTTGGAGGAAATACACACAGACACAGGGAGAACATGCAAACTCCACACAGGCAGTGACCAGAGCCGGAACTTGAAACTCTGTCCCTGACACTATGAGGCAGCAGTGTTAACACTGTCATCATGCCATCCTATAGGGCATGGTTCTGCCACACTCTCACCTGAGTCAAAGGACCCAATTTTACCATCAAATTGCAGCTGTTTTCGGGTGCAGAGAAAATCGGGCAAGATGCAAGTAGCACGAGCCACGTCCACGTCCATATCAGTTCTCCCTTTACCAAGGCCCAAAAATGGACGTAATCAGGATTGCGTCCAAATCGGGCGTGACGGCTATTTAAATGCATTTGAATGCATATAAATTGAACTAATGGGCTGCATGCCCAACTTTACCAACACTTCCCCCTTTACCACCATGTTTGCCAGTCCCAAATTGGTGCAAAACAGACATGCTCCATAAGAGTCCAATTCAGGCGCTCCATCAGTGAGGGTTAGTGAGGAAGTAAGTGCCTAGCGTCAAATGGTTCTCTGCTCTCATGGGTGTCCTTTCGTTGTGGCCATGTTCTTTCTCGGGTTGGTAGCCGATCTGCGAATGTGTGGGGGGAAGGGGGCTGTTGCTCAGCAGGGTTTCTGATGTTTGTCTCAGCACAGACCTCAAGTCTTGCGGTGCTGCTGGGTCCTAATGCACTCAGCTCACTTCCAGTTGAAGAATGTGCACAAAACCCTTGCAAATTGCACTGCTCCAACCTCTCAAGGAACTGTGATTGTGGGATGGCATGTGGCTGGGGGAATTGGGGGGGGGCTGTGATTGTGGGGAGTACGAGGCTGGGAATTGGGAGGCTGTGGCTGGGGGAATTGGGGGGCTGTGAT
Source organism: Carcharhinus amblyrhynchos (assembly GCF_965287045.1). Lineage (NCBI taxonomy): Eukaryota > Metazoa > Chordata > Chondrichthyes > Carcharhiniformes > Carcharhinidae > Carcharhinus > Carcharhinus amblyrhynchos. The sequence continues at coordinate 90,992,485 of NC_137326.1, forward strand.
TGTGGGGAGCATGTGGCTGGGGGAATTGGGGGGGCTGTGACTGTGGGGAGCATGTGGCTGGGGGAATTGGGGGGGGCTGTGATTGTGGGGAGCGTGTGGCTGGGGGAATTGGGGGGGCTGTGATTGTGGGGAGCATGTGGGTGGGGGAATTGGGGGGCTGTGACTGTGGGGAGTGTGTGGCTGGGGGAATTGGGGGGCTGTGATTGTGGGGAGCATGTGGCTGGGGGAATTGGGGGGGCTGTGATTGTGGGGAGCATGTGGCTGGGGGAATTGGGGGGGCTGTGACTGTGGGGATCATGTGGCTGGGGGAATTGGGGGGGCTGTGACTGTGGGGATCATGTGGCTGGGGGAATTGGGGGGGCTGTGACTGTGGGGAGCATGTGGCTGGGGGAATTGGGGGGGGCTGTGATTGTGGGGAGCGTGTGGCTGGGGGAATTGGGGGGGCTGTGATTGTGGGGAGCATGTGGCTGGGGGAATTGGGGGGGCTGTGATTGTGGGGAGCATGTGGCTGGGGGAATTGGGGGGGCTGTGACTGTGGGGAGCATGTGGCTGGGGGAATTGGGGGGGCTGTGATTGTGGGGAGCATGTGGCTGGGGGAATTGGGGGGGCTGTGACTGTGGGGAGCATGTGGCTGGGGGAATTGGGGGGCTGTGACTGTGGGGAGCATGTGACTGGGGGAATTGGGGGGGGCTGTGATTGTGGGGGGCATGTGGCTGGGGGAATTGGGGGGGGCTGTGATTGTGGGGAGCGTGTGGCTGGGGGAATTGGGGGGGCTGTGATTGTGGGGAGCGTGTGGGTGGGGGATTTGGGGGCTGTGATTGTGGGGAGCATGTGGGTGGGGGAATTGGGGGGGCTGTGATTGTGGGGAACATGTGGCTGGGGGAATTGGGGGGGCTGTGACTGTGGGGATCATGTGGCTGGGGGAATTGGGGGGTCTGTGATTGTGGGGAGCATGTGGCTGGGGGAATTGGGGGGCTGTGACTGTGGGGAGCATGTGGCTGGGGGAATTGGGGGGGGCTGTGATTGTGGGGAGCATGTGGCTGGGGGAATTGGGGGGCTGTGACTGTGGGGAGCATGTGGCTGGGGGAATTGGGGGGGCTGTGACTGTGGGGAGCATGTGGCTGGGGGAATTGGGGGGGCTGTGACTGTGGGGATCATGTGGCTGGGGGAATTGGGGGGCTGTGATTGTGGGGAGCATGTGGCTGGGGGAATTGGAGGGGCTGTGATTGTGGGGAGCATGTGGCTGGGGGAATTGGGGGGGCTGTGACTGTGGGGAGCGTGTGGCTGGGGGAATTGGGGGGCTGTGATTGTGGGGAACATGTGGCTGGGGGAATTGGGGGGGCTGTGACTGTGGGGATCATGTGGCTGGGGGAATTGGGGGGGCTGTGACTGGGGGAATTGAGGGAATGGAGAGTGACTGTTGATGTGGTAGGGGCAAGCAGCTTTCATTAACTACTACGTGTGTTCCTCTCCATCTCTCCCACCTTTCAGAGTGATGAAATGGCTTTTGCGATGCAACCAATCAATCTTGCTGGTCTTTTGGTTGCTGCTGGAGCTGAGGAGGAGGAGCTGGAGGAAGAATTGTGGGCCCAGGAGCCCGGGCCTTACCACTTGCAGGAGTAGAGGGAGATGACCACCAGAGGTAGGAGGTGACCGCTATTCACCCGGGGAGGGGGGGTTGGGGTGACAGGCGAAGGTGGAAGCAGAGACCTCGGCAGTTCCGTGCATAAGTGTCATTTGAACAAATGTTGGGCACCATGTGCCACCGATGTCTCTGACTCCGAAAGCAGACAGTGCAACATCTGTGTGACCTGTTGTGGGACCTGGCACTTCAGGGCAGGGGGTTGGGGGGGGCGGGGGGGCACCCACTGTCCATGGCTGCCAAATTGACAGCCACTCTGAACGTTTATGTGACTGCCTCCTTCCAGACCCTGAGCAGAGATGTCTGTGGCATTTCCCAATCAGCTGCACAAACCTGTATCAAGCAGTCACAGAAACCCTGTATGCCCTGGCTGGGCAGTACATCAAATTTGACCTGGGCCAGGCCCATCAGGAAACTCAGGCTGCAGGGTTCAGGGCCATTGCGGGGATGCCTAACATGCAGGGGGCCATCGACTGCACCCACGTTGCCCTGAAGGCCCCCGACAGAATCCGCAAAGATTCATCAACAGAAAGGGTTCCACACCCTGAATGTTCAACTCGTGTGTGATCATAACATGGAACATTATGCAGAAGACACCCAGGCAATGTGCACAACAGCTTCATTGTCAGGAGTTTGGATATCCCAGAGGACGAGCCCAGGCTGTGAGGATGGCTTGTGGATGATATGGGTTACCCGCTTCGGACATGGCTGGTGACACCAGTGCGGAGGCTTGTGTCTGAGGCAGAGACCCCCAAAATGAAGCCCATGTAGCCACCCACAGGGTAGTGGAGAGGTGCACTGGGCTCCTCAAAATGTGATTCTGGTGCCTGGACCGCTCTGGCGGGGTCCTCCAATACAGCCCTGTGATCTCTTCCCGCATTGTGGTCGTGTGTTGCACCTTGCACAATCTGGCACAACAGAGAGATGATATATTGGTGGAGGAGGAGGATGTGGAGGCTGACCAGCTGGGCGTCACTGGGGAGGATGACAGCAGGAGTGGAGGAAGAGGAAGAGCATGCCAAGGACCAGCTGGAGGGCTGGCAGCTCAAATGAGGGATGCGGGGGTGGCAAGGAAGGCCCTGATCACCAGGCGGGTTCAGTCACTAGGGGCTTGTGTCTGTGGGTTACATCCTCACCCCCCAAATTCCTTCTATTTCCTGCAACATTGTCACACCAGAGGGGTGGACCTGGGTACTCTGTGTTAATGAGTTTCTTCGGCAGGCAAGAGGGTGATGACAACTCACTAAGCTCTATTATGATGATACCCTGATGTAAACTAGTCTGACTCGTATCTGAGCTCTGCATGCCCTGGGCACCTGGACCATGTCTGTGCAGTGGGTAAGGGATCTGAAACTCCTGTATAGGGCCTTGGAGCAATCGCTCGTGGGGTCTGGGGAACCAATGCCTTCCTTTCCTCAGTCCACAGCATTGAGGGGCCTCCCCAACTAATATCAACGTGAAGCATCGTTCTGGTGATCATCAATGGAAGCGGATTCTTATTTGAGACAAATTAGTCTCTGCTGTGTGCTGCAAAAACATTTAATGATTGCAATAAAGGTGTTCAAATAAGAAGTTCTAAAATAAAAAACTTGCGAATAGAAAATATTTAGGTGCTTAAATATCTTTCCAACGAGTGCAGCCCTTCACCCATGCCATCTCAGTGCAACTACAACTTCCTAATCTTACATGGCCTACCACTACGTCTTGGTGACTCCCCAGAATGTACATTGGAGGTGGAGGGGACCAGCTGCCGACCTCGCCCTGTTGCCTGTGATGTGCATCACAGGAATCCTCTGGAGGCCTTGGACATTGAGGGCCCTGACCTGCTTCCAGGTGTCTGGAATGTTTTCATGACACCCCCTTCGTCCCATTGCCGCTGAGATTCCCCAGTGTCAGGAAGGGGGGAGTCAGAAGGTGTAGCCACAGCGACAGTCTCCTGCCTGGAAAGTCCCTGCATGGGCTCAAGCCCTTCTTCCTCCCTTGGGTTACTCCATGAGACTGCAGTACTTCTGCAGTGAGCTCCAGAAGCTCCAGCATCATCAGGAACTGCCAATCCCGGAGGACCATCAGTGTCCTACCCATGGTGATTGAGCCCTCTGCAATGACCACTTGAGTCAGGGGCCACCTCTTAATGACCGCAGCAAGTGCTCTCTGAAACTGGGCCATGCTCTGCTACCCCTCAGCCATGGCCCTATGTGACTGGGCCACATTCTCAAGGGCTGCAACCATAGCCCGCTGTGTCTCAGCACTGTCCCGCTGGGTCCCCTACAAGCACACGAGCCTCTCAACCTTGGGCCACAGAACCTTGGGAACCCAGTTTAGTCTCTCAGCTGCGGTCTGCTGTAACTCAGCCAAGGCCCTCTGGGAGTCAGCTGTGCTCTGCTGTGACTCAGCCATTGCTTGGAGCCTGCCACTCATGGTGAAGATCTCCTGCCCCCAGCTTTCCACTGCTGATCCTACCCTTGTAGTGTTGGTCTGGGAAGCACGCAAGACAAGCAATAGCTAGTCCACCTGAAAGCTCTGGGACTCCTCGTAGTAGTTGGTCCAGTGGGGCCGTCAGCCCCTCCTGCGTTCCCTGGCTGCTTCCCAGAGCAGTGATCTCAGAGACCCAGCATGTAGCCTGGTACCAGCTGAGTCCTCGCCTCCGGCAGGTTCCTGCATGCCAGAGGCCTCAGACGCTCACTCCTCCTCCCAATGTACATTATCAGATGTATCACGCTCATCAGAGAGTGACCCAGAAGCCTCACCTCTAACTGGACCCACCAAAGTGTCAGTATCTGGGATGGTGAATTGTGAGGTGGCAGCTGACACCAAAACGTAGCCACTCATGGAGGTCCATTATCTTCCGAAGACTTGTCAGAATGGATGGGAGCTACAGTGGGGACCTGGAGTCCAGAAGGCACGGGACATCTGGATCTGTCCCTGCAACTCGGGACACAAGGCTAAGTACAAGGGATGGAGAGGAATCTGGGATGCCAAACACTTGATTCCCATTCCTCCATTGAACATAGGACAAGGAACCAAGAAAATTACATCAAAGGAACAGGTCCTTCAGCTCTCCAAGCCTGTAGAGACCAGGCTGCCCATCTGACTTGTAACCCCCTACGCTTCCGGGAACCATATCCCTCTACTCCCATCCCATTCACATAGCTGTGAAGTCACCCCTTAAAGGTCACTATCGTATCTGTGTCCGTGACCTCTCCCTGGCAGTGAGTTCCAGACACCCACTACCCTCTTGGACAGCTCCTTTAAACCCTGCCCCTGAGACCCAAAACTCATGCCCCCAAGAAGTTTCCTTAAAATGAATGGAGAAATGACAGATGCTCACATCTTGACTGCAACCTGATCATGCTGCCTGCATCCCGTCTTCTCTTGAGAGCTCCACCATCCACTCCTCAGAGATGGTGAGGACTCGGAGGTCTGGCTCACCACCACCTGTCTTTGCCCTCTCACAGGTACTATGGCCAGTCTTCTCCTGTGGAGGCAGAAGGAGTCATGAAAGAATTGGTGGTGTGATTCCTGCAGAGTATCAGGTGGGTGGCCTTTAGAGGGCAAGTGCAGTGGGGTTCTTGGAGGGATAGGAAGGAGCTGTTTGGGGGTCAGAGGCTGGAAACATAAACGGTGTTGGGGATGGGAGGATCAGGGAATTAAGGGTTATGGGGAGAAAGCGGGAAAGTGGAACTGATCCACTTCAGATCAGCCATGATCTTATTGAATGGCGGGGCAGGCTCGAAGGGCTAGATGGCCTACTCCTGCTCCTATTTCTTATGTTCTTATGTTCTTATGGTAGAGATTTGGGGGAAGATGCAAGATGGGGTTCAGCACTCACCCTTGCTGCACGAATGGTCATTGACTTTTTTCCGCCACTGCTTCCCAGTTCTAGGGACCAGTGCCCTGGCACTGACCAAGGTGGCGACTTTCTCCCAGGCCGCCTTTCCATCAGAGCCCTTGGGTCTGCGTCCTCCTGCGGGAGCCTCGCCTCTGCTGAATCTAGCACCAGACCCAAGTCGCCCTCAGTGAATCAGGAGGCTGGTCGTGCACACATTCTGTGCAGGAATGCCTGCCTGCCTATCCATTCTTGAGTTTTTAATGGAGTCGCCCCTTGTTTGGGCAGAGCTGCTGCAGGCAGTTTGGCAGAGCATTCCAGCAAGTTACATGCAGTTTTCTTGATAGCATTGAGAGGAAGGCAAGTGAACACTTGCTGATGTGCTGATGCTGGGGTTGGGTAGGGTCGTGGATGAGTGTTTCAATGATTAGGGACAGCCATTGGAGTCAGGAGGGTCCGGGGTGGGAGTGAGGGGTATCACTTTGCCTGATATCTGTAGAGTGTAAGGGGAGGGTGGATCTCTCAGCCTGAGATCGGTGGGGGAAGGGGGCAGGTCAAATTCCACTCTGCCTGAGATCGGTGGGGGGGAAGGGGGCAGGTCAAATTCCACTCTGCCTGAGATCGGTGGGGGGGAAGGGGGAGAGGGGTCATGACTGGCCTGGCCGGTAGGGTGTGGGGGGATAAGGGGGCTAGTAATGTTGTGGGGGGTGGGGCAATGTCTGTGGGGGCCAAGGGGAGGCATTATCTGGCCTGAGAGGAATGTGGCAGGGGAGCATGATTCAATTATTTTTTGATTGCACATGCCGATCGGAGCTGCAGGATTTTGGGTGTGGTAAGCCCCATCCACAGGCTTCTGCAGCGTAATTTGGACTTGCTGATATTTTTGCAGGCAGAGTGTATATGGGATTCCTGAGAATGGATCTAAAAGTCGGATCTGAAACACTCCCAGTTTCAAGTCCACCCCGCACTAAAATATTTTATCAAAATAGGGCCCAACAGATTGTGAGTTCAAGTTGAACACAAAAGTCTTGGGGGCTAAAACTGCAATATTTGAGGAACTGCTGCACTGCAAACATCTCTTTTGGAAAAGATGTTAAATTGAAGCCCCCTGTTCCATTTGAGGTGAATGTAAAAGTTCCTGTATTTGGAAGGAGAGCAGGGACATTAACACCAATGCCCTGGCCAATGGTTAACTGAACATCAGGTTGTTAAAGATATCTGATCATTACCATATTGCTGTTAGTGGGAGCATGCTGTGTGTAAATTGGCTGCCATGTTTCCTATAACAGTGTTTACACTTCAAATTGATTTCGTTGGCTGTCAAATGTTATTGGATGTCTTGAGGTCCTTAAGATGCGACATGAATGCAAGTCCTTCCTTTCATGCCAAAAGAAAATCGAAGCCTGTTTGCCAAACTTTTTAATAGATTGCGAGAACCAGCCATTGTAGTGCTGGCAGTTTTAAGGCACCTTGCATTTAAAGTACACAAACAATAAAGTAACAATTTGCTGTGAAAAAACAGATCGCCTGTAGCCATAGAATAAGTATTACATGTTTTATGTAAATTTTATATTCACAGAATCTGTAACAGCCCTGAGGCAAAGATTATTGTCTGCAAACTGTAAATGTTGAAAGCTGACTCGAAGGCAGAATCACCACAGAAAGAGTTAATTTCCATAAGTATGATTTCATGGAATAAGCTATAAAGTCAATACAGCTGTTCCCAGTTTCATGTTCCTGCAAAGAGCAGTGTTCTTAGGGAATGCCAGCCAAGGAATTGACTTCCAACTACTCAAATTTATTTCTTTATGAAGTTCAGCTGGCTCATTGAAATCATTGGTGGGTGATATGGTCTATATATGTGTTCAATGAGAAAGTTAAATCTAAAAATGTTCTCAATTCCCTGCCCATTTTATCAATGTCAATTTTTTTAATATTCATTTGTGGAACATGGGCATCGCTGGCTGGCCATCATTTTTTGCCCATCCCTAGTTGCCCTCGTTCAGAGAGCAATTGAGAGTCAACCGCACATTGCTGCGGCTCTGGAGTCTCATGTAGGCCAGTCCAGGTAAAAGACGACAGATTTCCTTCCCTAAAGGACATTACTGAACCAGGTATTTTTTCTGACAATTGACAATGGTTTAATGGTCGTTGGTAGATTCTTAATTCCAGATTTTTTAAAATTGAGTTTAAATTCCATCATCTGCCATGGTGGGATTTGAACCTTGGTGCCCATATTCGCTGAGTTCTGAATTAATAATGTAGCAATAATACCACTAGGCCATTGTCTCCCCTTAAATTACTTGCCAATCTTACAAGAAGTACACCTGAATGTAAAATTGGCGTCAATCAACATATTGTAACTAACATCCAAGGAAAATGCAAAATCCTCACCATAGTAACTCTTCATCAAATGTGGAAATTTAAATTTCAGCTCATTCAATCATTCATCCCACTTTGGTGCATAAAGTTTAAAACCGGCAAATTGGTAAACTTTTCAAATCGTTATGTGACTTATATCAATAGCATTAAAATGCAGTGAAAGAAATTCATCTTAATGAATATGCATTTTTAAAAATGCTCAAAAATTGTATAAGAGCACCTGAAAAATGATGCTCAACTTCTGAGCTACATCATTGTTTTGTGCCCTGTTTGTGCCGATTACTGGACATAATGCAGAGGAACCTCAAGACCATAATATTCATTTGCAACTGGTCATCCTCAAACTCACATCATTGGCCACATAACAGACTTGAAAAAAGAAACATTGTTCTCCAGGCTTCACAAAAAAGTCTATCTGTTTGAACAGATATTAAAGAGTGGAGGTGTTTTTACTAAGCAAATTCTACAGTTGAACCTCATTACTGATTTGTGCAGGTTAATCAAATGTGATGACACCTCATAATTACAAACCTTTAGTTAGTATAAAAATAACTCTGATAGAAGATCCATTATGTTGCAAATGGTATGTTAGTGGTTATTGCAAGGGGGTTGGAGTACAAGAGTAATGAAGTCTTGCTGCAGTTGTACAGAGCTCTGGTAAGACCGTATCTACAGCACTGTGCATTGTTTTAGGTTCCATATCTAAGGAAGGGCATATTTGTGTTAGAAAAAGTGCAACAAAGTTTTGCTAGATTTATTCCTGCTTTGTCCTAGGAGGAGAGATTGAGCAGAATGGACCTATAGTCTTTGCAATTTAGGAAAATAAGATATGTTGCTATTGAAACATATTCAGAAGGCTTAACAGGATAGATATGGAGAGGCTGGTTTCTCTGACAGAAGAATCTAGAACTAAGTTCAATGAAATGTGCAGGAGGGCATGCCAAGTGCAGCACCAGGAATATGTAAAAATGAGGTATCAACATGGTGAAGCTAGAACACAGGACTACATGCAAACCGGACAGCAGAAGCAGCAGGCGATAAAAAGAGCTAAGCGATCTCACAACCATTAGATCAGGTGTAAACATTGCAACCCTGTTACATCCCGTGATCAATGATAATGGACAATTAAACAACGAACTGGAAGAGGAGGTTCCAATAATAACCCCATCCTGAACGGTGGAAGAGCCCAGTACATTAGTGCATTAGCTAAGGCTGAAGTATTTGCTAACATTTTAAGCCAGAAGTGCCAGGCAGATGATCCATCTCAGTTGTTTTCTAATGTGCCAGCATCACAGGCGTTAGTCGTCAGCAATTCACTCCATGTGATAATGCAAAGGCCATAAGCCCTAACAGCAATCTGACAACAATACTGAAGACTTACCCTCCAGAACTAGCCTGTTCCAGTACAACTACTAACTGGCATCTACCTGACATTGAGGAAAATTACTCGGGTACATTCTGTCACAAAAAGCAAGACAAGTCAAATCCGCCCAATTGCTGCTCATCAGTCTACTCTAGATCATCAGTGTAACGTGTTGTTGACTGTGTTACCGAGTGGCACTTATTCAGCAATAACACGCACACAGGCCCTCAGTTTAGATTCCATTCAGGCCACTCAACTCTAGATGTTATTATAGCCTTGGTTCAAATATGGACAAAGGAGCTGAACTCTAGAGTGAGAGTGACTGCTTTTGACATCAAGTCAGCATTTGACCAAGTATGGCATCAAAAGAGGAATCCTAGAAATCTGAACTGCTTCTGAATCTGAACTCTCTCAAAGGAAGATGGTTGTGGTTGGTGGAAGTCAATCATCTCAGTCCTAGGGCATCACTACAGAAATTTCTCAAGATAGTGTCCTCAGCTCAACGATTTTTAATTGCTTCATCAACGACCTTCCTTTCATCTTAGAATCAGAAGTGGTGATCCTTGCTGATGAGTGTACAATGTTCAGGACTATTGGCGACTCTCAGAAACAGAAACTTATAAGGCACAAGTTAAGAGTTTGATGGAATACTATCTACTTGCCTGGATGAGTACAGCTCCATCAAGCTGAAGAAGCTTGACACGATCCAGGACAAAACAGCTTGCTTGATTGCCACCCCATCCATCACTTTAAACATTTACTTCCTTCACCACTGATGCAGTGCATCTTGTAAATAATAAATAGTGTTCATCATCTACAGGATGCACTGCAATATCTCACCAAGGTTTCTTTCCAACCATCTTAGAACATAGAACATTGAACATAGAAAAACTACAGCACAAACAGGCCCTTTGGCCCACAAGTTGCGCTGAACATGTCTCTACCTACTAGGCTTACCTATAACCCTCTGTCTTATTAAGTCCCACATACTTATCCAAAAGTCTCTTAAAAGACCCTATCTTCCAAACTCATTTCTTGTACCAAATAGTAAGACAAGGGCAGCAGATTCTTGGGAGTACCCACCACCCACAAATTCTCCTCCAAGTCATTTACCATCCTAACTTGGAACTATATTACTGTTAATTCACTGTTATTGGACCAAAATTTTGGAACTCCCTCCCTCACAGCACTGTGAATTTACCTACACCAGTTGGAGTGCAGCGGTTCAAGAAGAAGGTTCATTTTCTCAAAGGAAATTTGGGATGGGAAATAGATGCTGGTGTGGCCATCAGTGCCCACATCCAAGGATAAAAAAAGTTTAACAACCTCAGGATATGGGATTGGCCCTTTAGGACTGAGATGAGAGTTACAAATCTTAGTGATTTTCTGCCCCTAAAGATTGTGGGTATTCAGTCATTGAGTTTATTTACAGCTGAGATCTTTAGACATATGGACTTTTGGGGATGTAGGGATTGGAAAGGGAAATGAAGTTGAAGTGGAAGATCAGCCATGATCCTCCTGTATAGCGGAGCTGATCAATGGCCCACACACCTACACCTGCCCCTTATATAGTCATATATATTCAATACAGGGGTTCAAACCTGAACAAAGTGAATACCTGACTAGAACTGATGTTTGTCACAAACAAAACAGAAAGTGCTGGAAATACTCAGCACGCCTGAAAGCATCTTCCAGATTCAGACACAGAGTTCTGTAGGCTGGCACGGTTGCACAGTGGTTAGCACTATTGCCGCTCACAGCGCCAGGGACCCGGGTTCAATTCCCAGCTTGGGTCATTGTCTATGAGGAGTTTACACATTCTTCCCATGTCCGCATGGGTTTCCTCCGGGTGCTGCAGTTTCCTCCCACAGTCCAAAAGATGTGCTGGTTAGGTGCATTGGCCATGCTACATTCTCCCTCAGTGTACCCAAACAAGCACCAGAGTGTGGTGACTAGGGGATTTTCATTGCAGTGTTAAGGTAAGCCTACTTGTGACACTAATAAATAAACATTAAACTTTAAACATTAGAACTGATGACCCTTACTCAAAACTACATTCACCATGTAAGATAATGAGAACTTGATTTAATTATTTTGTCAGTAGAATATGACTGGCAGAAAAGTTTATTTCAGCCATACTTTATCATGAATGCTGATGTCAAAGCATAACTTAATGGCACAGAATGGAACAGCTCCAATGGAATCAGTCAAATACATTTAATCATTCATAAAGCAGGCACATACTACCAGATAAGATGGCAAATAACATGGAAAATAACATGGAATCAAACAGAAGAATCCTCCAAAACAATCAGGTGAGGTCTTAAAGCATATTTGTTCATCTTTGTTAGAGTTGATAAATTTAGTTGCAATATGATTTGCTACATAAATTAAAATGATCTACTTTATGCCATTTTAAGTATGACTTTAAGTCATGCTTTTCTTTGTTCTTTAGTTAGGGCATTATGACCGGTAAGGGCTTAGAGGGCCAAAGGGCTTGTTCCTGTGCTGTATTTTTCTTTGTTCTTTGTTTAAACTCATCATAAGCCCAGAACATTACTGGAATATCTTGTCAAGGAATACGTGTAGCAACGTAATCCCAAACTAATAAAAATAAAATTATTCATGTGGTTTATGAAATGTAATTGCAAAGATCTGCAATAATCTGGGGAATTTAAGCATTTATCTGGCTGTTTTATGGAAACACAAAGTGCCATCATTATTTAATTCCAAAACCTTCCCTTGTTACTAATAATTTAATAGATTGGCTATTCTGAGGGGCTATCCTTTAAAGTGTGATGTAAATCTGTAAACAAATAGTGCATCTATTGAGTAGATACTGTAAGGTAATCATTACCAAATTGATGAGCATCATTCAAACACAGCACTCACACCCAGGCAGCAGTGGTAACACTTAGGAAATCTTGAACTCTAAGTCTGATTGGAAGTCAAATATTTACTCTTAAAAACTTAACTGTTCAGCTGAGAGAAAATCTGTTCAATTGTCAAATGGCTGAGCAGGCTCGAGGGGCCAAATGACCTACTCCTGCTCCAAATTCATCTGATTCTTAACTGCCATTGTGGAGCTAAAATATTACATCTGCAGAGGTTGACCTGTGGTACGTGTGCTACACTGCCAAAGAGAAAGAAAATCTATAACTGCAGTACGAAAGCCAAAGGGGGAAACACAATTGGTACCAATCAGCAGATGCACCTAAAGGTGATGCATTACAGATTCAGGAAAAACCCCCAAGCCCCAATGAACTGTAATGGTTCCCTCCAGCACTGCATAAACTGTTGGTGGTATCCTCAGAAGAAATAACGGGTATGCATTGGAAAATTTAAAAACAAGCAAAGCAAATGTAGCAGCCAAATTTAGCTCAGATTTAGAACTTGATTTTTATTTGTTGGGCAGAAATTATCAGATCAATGCTGAATGCAACTCATTAGTTTTTATTCAGCTATTAATTTTAGAAAAATTTAGAAAAATATGATTTCTGGCTAAAATTAGTGATGAGAAGCAAAACTAGTCCTACATTCTCTCAACACTTATTTTTCTCTTCCTGCTAAATCGTCCATTTTCTCTGCCAACTAACTCTTCATTCATAATTCCAACTGATCTTGTCCATCAAAGTCATCTTTAGTTGTTGCTTATTAATTGTTTTCAATGCAATGTTTTATCCTCACGTTTGAATATCAGGCTTAATTAGCAGAGCATCATGATCAATCAGCATGTGTAAACTGTATACTGCACAAATATTCAAATTATCCAAGACCTAAGAAGGCTTTTATATGGAAAAAAATTTAATTAAAAAAATCATTGTAGACAATAATCAAAATGTGCGTGTTTTAAATTGTTTTAATGGGAGAATTCATCTCATCACCCTCAACCTGCCAAAGGAATCATTTCCACACTATCCAGACATTCCTCAACACACACCTCCCCCAAAACTGAGAGTTATAGGCAGACTGTTAAACCAAGGCATGCTGTTCAGTGCAATTTGGAAGGCCTCGAGACAATGGTGAAATGGTCTCATTAACAATCTGATTGCTGCAATATGGAATCACAGTTCTGAAACTTCCTTTCAAAAATATGGAGCAGCTGAAAAAGTAAACTGCTTCATGTTTTATCAGGTATCAAAATGTTACTGCAATAATTTGTTTATATATATATGAGATATGGGAAAGTATTTGTTTTACTTTCCCCAAGAGAACAATTTTTAAGCATTCCCTCACTATTCAATCTATCCTCAGTCATCATCTTGACAGCTTGATCCCTACCATATTTGCTTTGATATTCTCTTCTCCTAACAAACCACAGGGATAAAACTAGAATTCTTCCCGCTGTAGCTTTGAAAATGTCATTGCATAAATAACTAGAAGAACAAAGAGTTCGTAAAAACCCAGTTCCACAGTATAATGTTGTCGCACATCAAAAGCTAATTATTCCACATCCAGATAATGTTGATGAAATGATCATATTCTAGGGTGCTGTTTGCTAAAGGATCATTTCCCCACTCAGGTGATTCATTTTCTTATTCAGTCTAAATGTTTACACTGATGCAAGAGATGTCTGTACATAACTGATCAATGCGAACAGAAAAATGCAAAGCGAATCTGGATCTGAGGCAAATCTGAGAATTCTTGAATAACAATAGTCTTAAAAGGCTTGTGCACAAACCATCAAGAGATAAAGCTGCTTATGAGAGGAGACAATCTTTTTTAACTCTCAGTTAGCTCACATTTCCCGTCTGAAGATAAAACACCTTGATATGCAATCTTTGCTGAATACAAAACATCTATTAGCATATGCATCGTGTAATCCAATAAATATTTTAGGGGCATGAATCAAGTTTCCCCTTAATATATTTCCAATGGGAATAATATTTCCTCGTTCAGCATATCTTCAGAATACATGTGCATGAAATATCTTTGTTGTTTCAGCTTGACTGCTTTCATTGTTCTTTGAAAAATATGGAAACCATTCTTGGTATGTATTACTCTAAATTGTTTATTGATTAGTCACAAGTAAGGCTTAAATTAACACTGCAATGAAGTTACTGTGAAATTCCCCCTGTTGTCACACTCCGGCGCCTATTCGGGTCAATGCACCTAACCAGCACATCTTTCGGACTGTGGGAGGAAACTGGAGCAGTCGGAGGAAACCCACACAGAGAACTCTGGAAGACAGTGATCCAGCTGGTAATTGAACCCCGGTCCCTGGCGCTGTGAGGCAGGAGTGCGAACCACTGTTGCACTGTGCCACACCTCCTCCTCTCCCATGCAGACTAAGCAAATGTCTTATAACAATTTCCTTCCCTTTGGACTAAAACCTTACAATTTTATTTGATTTATCAGTTAGTATTTCAAAATGTCAGACATTTTGAGGAATGGTTTGCTAGCAGTCTCAAATCCCTTTTTTTGCTTCCCCCCCTTAACTATTTCCACATTCTATTTGCACATATATAATATTGCCTTCTATTTGAAGAAAGAAGAAAAACCTTCAATTTATATCACACCTTGTACATTCTTAGGACAACACACTGTACTTTGGAACCAATTAATTACATCTGATGTATAGATGGTGTTTTTGTAGGCAGCTTCTGTAGCCAATTTCATATATTCTGTGTTGTCTAAATTCCATTTGCAATAGAGATAGAGTTGCAGTGCAAAACTTATATTATTAATTGGCATTAAAATAATAATCTAGAGATTGAAACAAGGAAACACCTTTTCATTGAGATACTCAGAGGGTTGATAGATTATAGAAAGCTTCATTCTGCATCTGCCACCCCCCATGTTTTCTGTGTATGCTGTTCTCCCAGGGCCTAGATTAACAAATAGTTTACCTCACAAAGCATTGTTCAGCATTCATAATTATCGATGACATCGAATATCCAGTGTTGCTAAAGATGACAAGAGAAATTTGATATGCAGAGATTATTTTAACTGGAACAAAATAGGGCATGCAGAACATGATGGAACTTTATAAAAATTATGAAAGGGATTGTTGAATGTAGAGAAAAAATATAGTATTTTTTGTATTTGGGGAATCAGTAATGAGAGTCCACCAATTTAAAATAGTCACAAATAGATTGAGGAGAGGTAATTAGAAATGTCTTTATGCAGAGCTGATACAGTAGTAAACATCTCTGGGAGCAGCTGAGTCAAGACTCTGAGTTTTTAAAGGAAGAGCATTTGAAGTGGAAGCTGATACAACAATTTACATTTAAAGAGCACTCTAACATGGTTAAACACGCCAAGGCACTTCACAGGAACATTATCAAGCAAGATTTGTCCTTGGGTTGCATGAGGATCAGAAAAGCTCAGGCAAAGAAATGGGCAAGGAATTTCAGGATGGTGGGGGTGCTAACCAGAGTTGATTGGTAGATGGTGGGAAATTCAGCATGCCACCAGGAGGAATCCCCATCTTGGAGAGTTGCGGGCCAATCAGATTGGTTCTCCAGTCATCTCAGGAGTAACGCTGCACTAGCCTGAAGAGGCAGTACTGCTAGCTGCCTGGAAATAAATGTCAGGAACTGGTGGAAAGGTAAGTACCAGGGGTCAAGGGAGGGGAGATAGTGGAGTCGGGGGAGAAGTCTGGAGGCTCACCATGGAGTCCCGAAGAAGAGGGCAGTGCAGGATGGGAGGCCCAGAGGTCACCGGACCCGAAGGAAAGTGTGCCCCCAGTCAAAAGGAGGCTTCTCATGGAGATGCCCACCCCTTCTTTTCCATTCAAGATCCAACTTAATTTAATTTTGGGTTTCCCCATCCCCTGATCTACCATCCATCTGCCAGGCTATAAATGGAAGCTTGGCATGAAAAGGCCCTTAAGATCCTTAATTCAGGGGAAAATCCCATCTGAGGCCCTGCCTGCCTGGCAGAAAATCATGACCAAGCTGGGGCATCCAGGATCCTAGCTAAATAATTTTATGCTCCAGCCTGCACACCCCTTGTCCCTGCCTCAGAACCTGCCAGTGGGAAATGGTGGGGAATGATGGGGGTGGGGGGGGGGCGGTGGCGGTGGTGCAAATTTCTGGTCATAAGCTTTAAGATGTATCTTAAAGGAGAAAGGAGAGACAAAAGAGCAGAAAGGTTTATGGAGGGAATTCCAGACCTTAACATTGAAGTAACTGAAGGTACCAATGCTAGTATTAGACCAATAAAAAATCTATGATAGGCAAGAGGCCAGAATTAGATGAGTACAGGGATCTAAGTATTGTAAAATTCGAGGAGGTTACAGAGATAGGGAGGGACACGATGGTGGAGGGATTCAAAACCAAGGATGAAAATTTTAAAATGAAGATGTTGCCAGAGTGGATATCAATATAGGTTAGCAGGAGTGATGGGGGGGTGAACATTTATTGGGACAAGTTAGTTACAGACAGCAAGAGTGTTGAATGACCCCAAATTTGCAGAGTGTAGAAACATGGAATCACTGATAATAGGAATAAGAATAGACTATTTAGACATTTGACACTGCTCTGCCATTGAATATGATCATGCTGATCCTCTACCTCAATACCAGATTCAAATGCTTTCCCCATGCCCCTTGACATCCTTTAGTCTAAAAATTTACCTGTTTCCTTTTTAAATATATTCAGTGACTTGGCCTCCACAGGCTTTTGTGGTAGAGAATTCCAAAGGTTCACCACCCTCTGAATGAAGAAGTTTCTTCTTATCTCATTCCTCAATGGCCTACTGCATAACCTGAAACTGTGACCCCTTGTTCTAAATATAGAACTTCTAAGGGGTATCTGGACAAATACATGAATAGAGGGATATGGTCACTGGAAGGCTGTGCTGATTGATGTAACAAATTGTCCCTAAACTATTCTCCCCTGAATCTGGTTTCCAATGGGGGTACCTTACGCATACACACAGGTCAAGGTATGTGTAGGAAAATGCTTTGTTAAGATGGCGGGGTGGGCTCGTTGGGCCGAAGGGCCTGTTTCCCGTGCTGGGTTGTTCTTTGTTCTTTGAGTTTTAGTTCAGTCAGGCAGTGTGGTCGGTGCAGGTTTGGAGGACTGTAGGGCCTGTACCTGTACTGGAAATTTTCTTTGCTCTTTGTCCTTTGTTCTGTCCCAGCTGAAAAAAAATCCCACTGTTCTTCCATGCTGCCCACAATATCAATGAAACCAAATCACTTAAGATACTGATTTTATATAAGAAATTTAAAATTCCTATAAAATGTAATATAAATATAGATATCTGGAATTTCTTACTAATCAAACTAAATGTAACATATTTCAACAGTATTAAATGTCATGGCATTATCAAATTAGGATAGAACATCTTAATGTTGTTTTTCTTGTTAGAGTAAACTTTTGATGACTTATCATAACCAAGATAGAGTAGGTCTGCCATTATTTATGGTTTTATAAGGAAGTAAAGCTTATTTCATTTTCAGAAGAAGTGAGTTCAAAATGTTTACTTCTCTTCAGAAAGGTTCATTTAGTTTAAATATTAATAGCGCGTGTTTTAATTTACTATAAACACATTAGCTATAATTTCACTGCAACAAGATTTGCTTTACACTTCACATTGCATTTCAATGTTATTGCCAACGCAAACAAGAACCAGATTACTAAATCATACTGTAGAGGTATTAGCTCCCTTTCTAATGAGCCTGCAAGGACTCACTTGCACATTGCCCCATCTGTCTGTATTACTGGAATGGACGCTAATGAAATCATTTACCTACAGGGATTAAACATGACGACGTGTTAGATGAGATGGAAAAGTCTTTGAGAAATGTGTTGTTATGTCAAGTATGAAGGACCTGTGCATGGCAGTATTTTTACAGATGCATATGACTATTAAGAAATCCCTGGGGGCTTACTTCACAAACACAGCACAGCAGCAATTGCAAGTTCTAGTGAACATGCTATACAATAATTGGAATGTGTTGTGTAGATACAGGGTTTAAAGTTTTCTTGGTGTTCAATGGAATAGTTGATTAATGGCCATCAGATGAAAAGGTTCATGGACTAGTATTCCAAATCTACAATTTGCAAGTATTGGACAGGAAATGTCAATGGATATTGTTTATATGGGCTTCCAGAAGGCATTTGATAAAGTCTCTCATAATGCATTGTTAGTTGAAATTGAGGACGATGGAACTGAAGGAATATTATTGAGCTGGTTAGGAAATAAGCTGTGCAGAAAGAATACAGAGAGGAGGGAGTTGGACAAGATTAGCTGCACGTGAATAGTGGTGTTCACAATGATTTCCATTTGGTCCTCAGCTATTCATCATCTTTGTTGGGTTGGAAGGCATATATTCAGCTTTGCTGAGAGCACTAAGAGCATTATAAATTACATAGTTGGAAGCTTAAAATTACGAAGAGATTCTGATAGATTGTTAATGGGCAAAACTGTGGCAAATGGATTTCCATGTAAGCAAATGTGAGGGCATAGAAACATAGAAACGTAGAAGATAGGAGTAGGAGGAGGCCATTTGGCCCTTCAAGCCTACTCCGCCATTCGTTGCACTCATAGCTGATCTTCCAACTCTATAACCTAATCCTGCTTTTTCCCATAATCTTTGATCCCATTCGTCCCAAGTGCTATATCCAGCCACCTGTTGAATACTCTGAATTTTTTGGTATCAACTACTTCCTGTGGTAATGAATTCCACAGGCCCACCACTCTTTGGGTGAAGAAATTTCTCCTCACCTTCATCCTAAATGGTCTACCCTGAATCCTCAATCATTGACCTGTGATTCTGGACTTCCCCACTATCAAGAATATCCTCCCTGCATCAACCTGTCTAGTCCTGTTAGAATTTTAGAAGTCTCTGTGAGATCCTCCCTTATTCGTTTGAACTCCAGCGAGAACAATCCTAACCTAGTTGATCTCTCCTCATACATCAGTCCCACCAACCCCGAAATCAGCCTGGTAAACCTTTGCTGCACTCCCTCGAGAGCAAGAACATTCTTCCTCAGAAACAAAGATCAAAATTGCACACAATGCTCTAGGTGTGACCTCACAAAGGCCCTATATAATTGCAACAACACATCCCTGCTCCAGTACTCGAAACCTCTTGTAATGAAGCCCATTTACCTTCTTTACCATCTGCTGCATCTGCATGCTTATCCTCAATGACTGGTGCACAAGGACACCCACGTCCAGCTGCATACTTCCCTTTCCCAATTTACAGCCTTTCAGGTAATAATCTATCTTCATGTTTTTGCTTCCAAACTGAATAATCTCACATTTATCCAAATTATACGGCATCTGCCATTGATTTGCCCACTCACCCAACCTGTCCAGATCATTCTGAAGGATTTCTGCATCCTCGTCACAGTTCATCCTCCTACCCAACTTGGTGTCATTTGCAAACTTTGAGATGTTGCATTTTGTTCCCTCAACCAAATCATTAATATGTATTGTAAATAGCTGGGATCCCAGCATCCATCCCTGTTACTGCCTGCCAATTTGAAAAGCACCCATTAATTCCCACTCTTTGTTTTCTCTCTGCCAATCAGTTTTCTATCCATCTCAATACACTTTCCCAATACCATGCGCTTAAACCTTGCACAATAATCTCTTGTGCGGGACTTTGTCAAGGGCTTTCTGAAAGTCCAAATATACTACATCTACTGGTTCTCCTCATCAACTCTTCTAGTTACATCTTCAAAGAATTCCAACTGATTTGTAAAGCAGGTAACTATAGGCTGGTTAGTATAACTTCTGTAGTAGGGAAAATGCTTGAATCTATCATCAAGGAAGAAATAACAAAACATCTGGATATAAATTGTCCCTTTGGTAAGACACAGCATGGGTTCATGAAGGGCAGGTCATGTTTGACTAATTTGGTGGAATTCTTTGAGAACATTACATGTGCCGTGGACAGTGGGGAATCTGTGGATGTGGTGTATCTGGATTTCCAGAAGGCATTTGACAAGGTGCTGCACCAAAGACTGCTACATAAGATAAAGGTGCACAGTGTTACGGGTAATGTATTACCATGGATAGAAAATTGGGTGACTAACAGAAAGCTAAGAGTGGGGATAAATGGGTGTTTTTCTGGTTGGCTATCAGTGACTAGTGGTGTGCCTCAGGGATCAATGTGGGGACCACAATTGTTTATGATTTACATAGATGATTTGGAGTTAGGGACCAAGTGTAGTGTGTCAAAATTCGCAGATGACACTAAGATGGGTGGCAGAGCAAAATGTGCAGAGGATGCTGAAAGTTTGCACAGGGATACAGATAGTTTAAGTGAGTGGGCGAGGGTCTGGCAGATGGAGTACAATGTTGGTAAATGTGAGGTCATCAATTTTGACAGGAATAACAGCAAAATGGACTATTATTTAAATGGTAAACAGTTGCAGCATGCTGCTGTGCAGAGGGACCTTGGTGTCCTTGTGCAAGAATCTCAAGGAGTTTGTTTGCAGGTGCAGCAAGTAATTAAAACGGCAAATGTAATTTTGTCCTTTATTGCTAGAGGGAGGGAGCTTAATAACAGCGAGGTTATGTTGCAGCTGTATAGGGTGCTGGTAAGGCCGTACCTGGAGTACTGTGTACAGTTTTAGTCTCTTTTCTTGAGAAAGGATATACTGGAGGAGGTGCAGAGGAGATTCACTAGGTTGATTTCAGAGTTGAGAGGGTTGGCTTATAAGGAGAGACTGAGCAGACTGTGGCTCTACTCTTTGGAATTCAGAAGAATGTGGGGAGATCTTACAGAAATATATAAGATTAAGAAGGGAATAGATAAGATAGACGTAGGGAAGTTGTTTTCACTGACAGCTGAAACTAGAACTAGGGGGCCTCAAAATAAGGGGAAGCATATTTAGGACTGAGTTGAGGAGGAACTTCTTCACACAAAGGATTGTGAATCTATGGAATTCCCTGCCCAGTGAAGCAGTTGAGGCTACCTCATTGAATGTTTTTAAGGCAAGGATAGATAAATTTTTGAACAATAAAGGACTTAAGGGTTATAATAAGCAAGCAGGTAGGTGAGACTGAGTCCAAGAAAAGATCAGCCATGATCTTATTGAGTGGCGGAGCAGGCTCGAGGGGCCAGATGGCCTATTCCTGGTCCTACTTCTTATGCTTTTATGTTCTTGTGATTTCCCCTTCATTAATCCATGCTCATTCTGTCTGATTTTGCTATTGCTTTCTAAATGCCCAGCCACAAAGTCCTTGATGATAGATTCGAGAATTTTCCCCATTACCGAAGTTAAGCATACTGGTCTAAAATCCCCTGCTTTCTCTCTACATCCCTTCTTGAATACTGGAGTGACATTAGCCACCCTCCAATCTTCAGTGACTTTCCAGGGTCTATAGAATCTGGAAACTTGATGACCAATGCATTCACTACTTCTAGAGCCACATCCTTAAGTATTCTGGGATGTAGATTATCAGGCTCTGGGGATTTATCCACCTCCAATCCTATCAATTTTCCCAGCACCAAGTCTCTAATAATATTAATCTCCCTCAGTTCTTCCCTCTCACTGAATCTTACATTCTCAAACATTTCTGGCATTTTGTTTCTGTCCTCTTTATGAAGACTGAACCAAAATGTGTACTCAGTTGCTTGGCTATTTCTTTGTCCCCTATTATACATTCCCCTGTTTCTGTCTGTCGGGGACAACTTCTTCCGCTTCACCTATCTATAGAAACTCTTAGTATCAGTCTTTATGTTCCCTGCAAGCTTACTTTTGTACTATTTTTCCCTTCTTAATCAATCCATTGGTCCTCCTCTGCTGAATTCTAAACTACTCCCAAATCTCAGACCTACTATTTTTCATGGCGAATTCATATGCTTCTTCCTTAGATTGGATACTCTCTCCTATTTCCTTTGTAAGTCATCGATTGGCTCTCCTCTCCATTTTGCTTTAGTGCCAGGCAGAAATAAGTAGGTGCTGCAGTTCCCCCGCGTGATCTTATTGAATGGCGGGGCAGGCTCGAAGGGCTGGATGGCCTACTCCTGCTCCTATTTCTTATGTTCTTATGTTTGCCATTGCCTAACCACTGTCATCCATTTAAGTAACTCTCCCCAAACTATCAAGACCAGCTCACACCTCATATCTTTATAGTTTCCTTTATTAAGATTCCCTAGTCCTAGATTAAGAGAGCCTAGTCTCCAAATCAATTACTTCACTCTCCATAAAAAATTCTATCATGTTATGATCACTCATTCCCAAAGGGTCTCGTACAGCCCGATTGGCAATGATTCCCTTCTCATTACACAGTCACCAGGATAAGATGGCCTGACATGCACTTTGAGCCTAAAAATAACCTAAATCATTCAAAGGTAGAAACAGGTGAAGCCCAAAGCATTTTGGGGATCCGAGTACACAGATCATTAGAATATATGAAGAGGTGCAGAAAATAGTCAAAATGATGAATGGAATGTTGGCCATTTTATCAATAGGATATACTAGAACATAAGAGGGTAGATGTTATGCTTCAGCTATTAAAAGCCCTGGTTAGATCACATCTGAAGCAATTCTGGATCTTAGGAAAGAAGTTATGGCTAATGACTCCACTATGGCATTCACACATAGAAGAGGAGAACAAATAAAACAGGTGGGACTATAAACAGTATGATAGAACAGACCATTTGCACTATGAAGTCTGATTTCAGATGTCTGAACAAACCTAGTAGTCTACCCAGCAGGAGAGTACAGAATTATAGAAGATGTTTTTAACCTAATTCACCTGTTGGGAAATTGACATAATTTCAATGATATTAAATGGAACGTAAATCTGGCTCCATTGGTTTCTCACCTGACACATTACGCTAAAATAATAATCAACAGTAACTGCTACATCCTGAATAATGCTGCAATGCAAAAAGCATTACTACTTTCTGAAGCTATAGAAGGTCATCATGAAGAGTTAGACAGCTGTCCTTCCATATTGAAGGGGCAGCTTGAAGATAAGGAAGAAAAGCTGAAGGAACAGACCAAACAGCATGTAACTGGAGAAAGGAGGCAGCATTGTATCGATTGCTCTCAATAATTCAAAAGCAAGTTATACAGGGAAACAAACATGACTGGCCACCTCTACACACCGGCTGTTTCATTAAGGCTTGTATTATTAAAGATATTTGAACAGATACAGATCTCACATCCTTACTAAATAAAAGCAAATGATTGTGGATGCTGGAATCTGAAACCAAAAGAGAAAATGCTGGAAAATCTCAGAAGGTCTGGCAGCATCAATAAGGAGACAAAAGAGCTGACGTTTCAAGTCCAGATAACCCTTTGACAAAGGGTCACCTGGGCTTGAAACGTCAGCTCTTTTCTGTCTTTACAGATGCTGCTAGACCTGCTGAGATTTTCCAGTGTTTTCTCTTTTGGTCTCACGTCCTTAATTTCATTTACTGAGACCACTAAATCACACACAACTAGAAAAATTAATTCTGAAATATGTTTCATCAAACAAACAATTATTTTCTGGGATAATAATATTTCAAATTATAATAATCATTCCAAACACCAGCCATTATTATTTTTCCATCACCGCCATCTTGTTTGCCTCCGTGCCTACATTCTTACCAATTTGGGGATGTAAACTTTACTTCTGGTGTCCCCCCAATTGACAGGAAGTTGTGAAGTTGTTGACTTGGCCTGTTCACTGCAAGATGCCCGTTTGTTCAATTGGTCAAGACTTCAAACAAGTTAGCACATTGTTCCTTTCATAAGAGACAGCAACACCTGGTACCTTTCCTTATAGACCACAAGTAAATGCAAAGGTATGAGGACAACTACATATTCCTAATAAAGAATTGGGACTTGTGTGAAAGCCACCAATGTCTTGATACCTCCTCACCCAGGAGAAAGCCCAGCCTTGGGGAGCTGCCAGCCAATCAGATTGGTCAGCATCTCTCCAGCCCCTCCAGAAACAGTGTTGCAGTGGGAGTGGCCAGAAGAGACACTGCACGAAGCTGCCCGGTACCAAGCCTCAGGAAGCAAAGGACAAGGTTAAGTGGCAGGGATCAGAGGACAGGGAGTTTAGGGGAAGACTGGGGTGGGGAAAATGGGGGGGGTCACAAGGGGGATGATCAGGCGGATAGGCCCGGTGGAGAGGAAGGTCCAGAGGTCACCGGGTCTGAAGGGGTGGGCATGCCCAGTCAGAAAGGGACCCCCATCCTACCCCACCTACCTGAGATCTAATGATCATTATTTACAGGCATCCCCACCATCCCCTCCCCTGCTTTCCCTGAGCTTTCATCCACCTGCCAGTCTAAAAACTGAGGCTTGGATGGAAAATTGTCCTGAATTGGAACATAAAATTCTGGCCCCCGTCTTAATAAACCTGTCCTTGGCATTCTCTTATTTGGCCATCTCCAATAAGCTCTGCTGTTGGCCTACATGTTTCACAAAGTGGGGTTTCCTCCGTCCCTTGAAATACTTCTTCACACCTGACACAACTCTGTGGCATGCAATGTCTGTTTACACAGTGGCTTGCATTTAACTAGTAATTTCAGAGCTCCGCTATGATTAGATCAGTTTTCTTCTCCAGTCTTAATTATACAGATAAGTCATGAATACGAAAGAGATGAATCGCGCCTCTTTTATCCTTACACCCTGAAGTACCTGCACAGTGCCTTCACTTAGTTCTCAAATCAATAAATGTCTTCGTGCATTGCATAGCATGTAATTGGATGATGGAGGTTGAATCACTGCTTCTTTTTCCGTCAACTATATTCCAATGGGGTTTCCTATTCTTAGCACCCAGAAGCCCTTCTCTCCAGGGACATTTTTTCTGAAAATTGAACATTAACTGATGGATTAGCATGGAGTCACAAGGACACGTGAAAGCTCTGGTCTGCTGCTAACTCACAATTCAAAGGAAAATCAAGTTTATAGAAATGGAGGCTCATTTAGAAGGACTGCATTTTATGAGATAATATTTCCATTTTACTATGTCGTAATGAACACTCAAATTGATATGGCAATAACCAGCTGCTTTTATTTTCCATTCCTTAGAATATTCCTTCAAAGATTAACAAAAAAAAATACAAATCTTGAGAATGCAATTACTGATGGGCACTTAATTCCATCAGGTGACTATCTAGTTAACAATATCTAAGTATTGTACCTACCACCTATTTGCATATATTTTAATGAATATGGTATTTCTGACTGTTCAGGAATGATGAATTATAATGAAGAGCCATTTCTGGAAAACATTTAGAACAATGATCTAACTTCTGCAGTTGAGGATCACAGATCTGCTTAAAGTATAACAATCTAACTGAATTACTTTGAATTAGCCAGACTATATTATGTTTAAGTTTTTGAGTTCAAGTACTGATAAATACAATTTGAAATTGGTTGCCTAACAAGCTTCCCCTTCCAATTAATGTACTTAGCTCAAACGATTCAATTCAAATGTTGGATTTTGCACCTGTTCTTGGAGATTTGTTAATACGGCAATTTTGCAATTTAATGTGGAAGACTTTGGCTTTATCAGGAAAATGACAAGTGGATAATTTATGTAGGCAAGTGCGTTCATCTTTATTGATGCTCCTCTATCCATTAAAAGATAAATGCAGTGCTTCTCAAATCTCTAGCTCTTGCTGTAATGCCCTCTTAAATTTGAGTAGAGGCTCAATTTGATTGCAATTTAAAATGCCAAAATACAAAAATCCCAAAGGGTCCATTTAATGCAGAGAGCTTGTTAAAATCCTGAGAAATGAAGGGAAAAGGAAAAGTAGTCAAGGGCTCTGCCTCTGATTTGTCCCAGTGCAGCGCAAGAAATACTGCCAAATGCATTAATGATCTCTAATATGTTAGGGTGGCTTCTGGATGAGTTTAAATCATCTTGTGCGTACAAACTAATCTTGTGCTGTCTACCTCCCAGTTGTAAACCTTTGACTTATTTGAATAATTATTTTAGCTGATGATTCAACAGGGAGTGTGGAGGGGAAAGCAAGCCAACTTGCCATGTGCAATGATGGAGTTCCAAAGTAGAGATTACACAAGTGATCAGGAAAACATCCTATCCATCTTCCAAATTGTGGTTTCAAAGCCAAAAATGCTTGGGGGTATATAGGTTTAAAAAAAAATCCACTCAATTCTGTCAAATACCTTCTGTGCATATGGTAAGAGTGCCAGCTTTGGATATTCAAGTCTGAGACAGGCACAGTCTGCATGCACTGTCAGCAGACTACCCCGTTTTCATTTAAAAACTAAAGAAAATCCAAGAAACCTAAATTTAAGAGAAAAAAAGGTCTGCAGATAAAAAATTTCGAGGAAATTTGAAGTCCATCTTAGCATTGCTGAGATCGTTCTTTTTCTTAATCGCGGGGGGTGTCACTGATCAGCAAGCTGTTTGTTAATTGGGTAGTCAAAGTAATGCTGAATAATTTCATCAGGCCAATCCAGTGACAATGGCACCTGAAACTGGTGTTTAGTATTTTAACTGGGCTCAATTCTATCTTAGGAGTTTTATAAGCATATCAGGGAGATCCCATTAAAGCTAAGTGCTGGAACCAGTTCATGGAAATCAGCATCAGAGAGAGAAGAAATAACCTTAGCCTTTCAAAAAAAAATGAAATAAAAACTGGAATCGGGTTCTTAATCTGAAAAAGTAAATTTAGAGCATTGAAAGGTATTTGTTTCAATACCTCCTCTGGGCTTTTTGCTAAATGCCTATATTGCCTACATCTTTAAAGTAGATATTGAAACAGAACACATTTCTTTTCTTCCTTACTTTGTCTTTTATCTTCATGCTCTAAATTTATTTTTTCAGATTAAGAACCCTATTCCAGTTTTTATTTCTTTTTTTTTGAAAGGCTAAGAATATTTCTTCTCTCTCTTATGCTGATTTCCATGAACTGGTTCCAGCACTTTGCTTTAATGGGATCTCCCTGATATGTTTATAAAACACCTATGATAGAATTGAGCCCAGTTAGGATACTAAACACCAGTTTCAGGTGCCAGTGTCACTGGATTGGCAGTGGTTTTGTCCTTGAAGTTTTGTTGTTCTTGGTCTCATGTTAAGACTGAGTAGCTAGAACCAAAAGGGGTGCATGTGTTGAGATGATACAAACTCACTACCAAGATTCCTTCCCAATATAGGACAAGGTTAAATGACTGCATAAAATCTGTAAAGGTAAGTTTAACAGCTGAAAGCTGCCATGAAGACTCTTTCTTAACTTGAAAGTACAAATCTGAAAGAATCACCCTGTGAACTAAATTGCCTGTGGCGATATGTTCACGGAGAAGACTTCAATTAAATGGCAATAGCATCTTGCAATGTATGCATGCTTGTAGAAACCTCACTATCTCTGTGGGAATTCCATGGAGAATTGATGAAAATACTCAGATAGTTGCCACAGTAAACAGTCTCTGTATGCCAATAATAAACATTCTTTTGTCATGCAGAGAGAGATTGTGCACCATACCCACAAAGCACAGATTGCAAGATGAATGGGCAATGGAAATCCTGGGAACTCATATAGTTAACTTAGGGATTGGAAAAATGAGAGGGCCTACAGCCACCGATGATTTGTGCTAGTTAAAATACAATATTCCGCTAATATTAGCAATGGCTACTTTTTTTAACTCTCAAACTCTGAGGCAAACCTTGCATGAACCTTGCTTATCTCTTGGAGCCGAACATGAAGGAAGAGGAGGACAGCGGGCAATTAATTCCATTTTACATTACATTACATTCTTCTAATTTCTATAGCTAAGGTAATGGAAATGTTGCAGGGAATGGGGGAGGGTAAGTTGGCAGTGGAATGGTGAACATTCTACATCTGGCACTGTATCCTAAACTTATCCCATTCCATCATTAACCATATCATTTTTATTCATTTTAAGGTACTGATAGTCTAGATGAGCAAATAGCTCTAGTTTCCTTGTGAGTCACCCTCAGAATATGGTATGAAGATGCAGCAAGGTGTATCTCAGCAGGAGCTGAGGCCTTATTATTTATAAATACTTGGATGTTGATCGTAGGAATCTTGAAGCGAAAATGTGCAAGTTTGCAGAGCATCAGAAACACAAAATGGCACCACAGGAAGATGTACAACAGATGGCAGGGATGATGGACAGATATGACACTATTATGGAACTATCAGAAGGGGTGATTTTTCAATGTAATGTCTTCCAGAGTCAGTGGCAGCAGTAGAATTCCTGCATATATCCCACAAAGAATGAAGCATCACAGACAGATTAAGAAATAGTCTGGAGCTGTACATCCTTGTGTTGCAAAATACTTTCCAATATTGTTTAGTTAGCCTGAATTCCATGATTTTCTGCTGGTCCTCCTCCAACAAATAAATCATAAAAAGTGGAATCCCCTATTTGTAGAGTGGCAGGATGGCACAGTGGTTACCATTGCTGCCTCACAGTGCCAGGGTCCTGGGTTCAATTCCCAGCTTGGGTCACTGTCTGTGCAGAGTCTGCACATCCTCCCCGGGTCAGCATGGGTTTCCTCCAAGTGCTACAGTTTCCTCACATAGTGCAAAAGATTTGCTGGTTAGGTGCATTGGCCATGCTAAATTGTTCCTCAGTGTATCTGGATGGGCGCCAGAGTGTGGTGATTACGTGATTTTCAACAGTAACTTCATTGTAGTGTTGATGTAAACCTACTTGTGACACTAATACAATAAATAAATCCCCATAGAGGAAAAATAATTTCCATCACTGTGGGGCAAGTGCTCATCCACAAACAGTTTCAAGGAGATATTTCAATGAAGCTAGATATGCCAAACTAAAAGCAAGAGGAATACTTACCAAAGACCAATGCAAAGAAAGGAGCCTCTCTCACCAAGCAAATGAAACACAATAATTCACCTTCAAGACTCCTTTGCTTTTTTTTCAAAGTTATCCTTGTCTATAGTGGTATAAGTTAGACTGGCGCATCCCAGCAGAGAAATGATTGGATGCAAGACTGCCAATGCCAACCTGATCTAGACTCATATTTGGCATGGCTGCAGCAATTCTATTACAAGTGCCTTGTACATGCCTATCCCACTTCCCCTCCCTGCCACAACCACAGTAGAGTATGGGGCAGAAATTAAATGAGACATAAATCCACCATATCGTCCCTGCTCTCCAAATTCTGACCCTGCTCCCTACCCTTGTCCTCCACCCTGCTCCCCAAAACCCGCCACCACTGCCTAGATTGATTGGCTGAGTGTATGTTCTCTTAAACATTGGCATTTTAGGGCCATTCACATTTAATCACTATAACAGTAACCTTTTTCTGACATGATAAACTTGTTGTTTCGCTTTATTGTTCACTAGTATTAGTGCTTTTGTACCTTTACTTGTTTCAACATTACAGTGCACGAACTGAAAAATCCAAGATGCAATCTGTCCACAGAGCCCAGAATTTCACAGGATTCTGGCTGGTCTTGAGTAATATCAATTTAACAGATCCCTCAATGTAGCTGGGGTCTATGACATCCAACAATAGGGTTCAAACATGTCTTCAGATCTAAGCAACCTGAGTGACAATCCTTCAGTTGGTATAATTGGGATCTATTGCGCAGTCAGGAAAGTCAAGTGAAGACTCACAAGCATGAATATTGTTGATAAAAGAGACAAGTTCTTGAAGCTTTTCATCTGAAACCCATTAGGACAGATACAAGAATGCCAAATTTCAAAGGAAGCGACAATTTATCCTGAGGAAACAATGCTTGATTGGTTGACAGTTCAGATCTGATTAGTTGAGATATTGCTACGGCAAATGCACCCAGGATCTACTAACCCTTATGCTTTTATTTTTTTCAAAAAAAGGTGCCAGGCTTGGGCATAATTCTTTTGCCTACAGAGTACAGCTTCCAGCAAGTGCAATGTTCAGTGCCATTTGCAACTCGTGAGACACTGAAGCCGTCCATGTCAAAATGTAGCAAGACCTGATCAATATCCAGGCTGGGGCTGACAAGTGGCAAGTAACATTCATAGAACAATACAGTACAGTACAGTCCCTTCGGCCCTCAATGTTGTGCCGAGCTATGTCCGAACCCAATATCAAGTTATCCCGCTCCCTATCATTCTGGTGTGCGCCACATGCCTATCCAATAACCGCTTGAAAGTTCCTAAAGTGTCCGACTGCACTATCACAGCAGGCAGTGCGTTCCACACCCCAACCACTCTCTGAGTAAAGAATCTACCTCGGATATCCCTCCTATATATCCCACCATGAACCTTTTAGTTATGCCCCCTAGTAACAGCTACGTCCACCTGAGGAAATAGTCTCTGAACATCCACTCTATCTATCCCTTTCATCATCTTATAAACTTCTATTAAGTCACCTCTCATCCTCCTCCACTCTAAAGAGAAAAGCCCCAGCTCCCTCAACCTTTCCTCATAAGACCTACCCTCCAAACCAGGCAGCATCCTGGTAAATCTCCTTTGCACTCTCTCCAATGCTTCCACATCCTTCTTACAGTTAGGTGATCAGAACTGCACACAGTATTCCAGATGTGGTCTCACCAAGGTCCTGTATCATAGTAGCATAACCCCACAACACTTAAATTCAAACCCCTGTTAATAAATGCTAACACATTATTAGCTTTCTTCATGGCTCTATCCACTTGAGTGAAACCTTCAGAGATCTGTGGATATGAACCCCAAGATCTCTCTGTTCCTCCACATTCCTCAGAACTCTGTTGTTGACTCTGTAATCCGCATTCAAGTTTGTCCTACCAAAATGAATCACCTCACACTTATCAGGGTTAAACTCCATCTGCCACTTTTTGGCCCAGCTCTGCATCCTATCAATGTCTCTTTGCAGCCTACAAGGGCCCTCCACCACATCCACTACTCCACCAATCCTGATGTCATCAAGGGTCGTATGCCATTCATGCCATACAAGTGCCAGGCAATGACGATCTTCAACAAGAGAGACTCTAACCATTGCCCCATGATATTCAGTGACCTAACAATCACGGAATTGGTCTCTATCAACATCCTGGGGATTACCATTAACCAGAAACTGAACTACCCGCATAAATTGACTACAGGGGCAGGTCATAGGAATCATGAGGCAAATAACTCACCTCCTGAACTCTCAAGCCTATCCACTATCCATAAAGCACAAGTCAGGAGTGTAATGGGATATTATCCACTTGCCTGCATGAGTACAGCTTCAACAACACTCAAGAATCTCAACACCTCACAGGACAAAGCAGACACTTGATTGCTATCCTTTCCACAAATGTTAACTCCTTCCAACACCAATACTCAGTTACAGCCATGTGTACCATGTACAAGAAGCACCGCAGAAATTCATCAAGACTCCTTAGGCAACACCTTCCAAATTCATGACTCCTTCCATCAAGAAGGACAAGGGCAGCAGACAAGTATGAGGAATGTTTGAGAACTCTGGATCGGTACTTGATGGAGTTTAGAAGAATGAGAGGGATCTCACTGAAACTTATAGAATAATGAAAGGTCAATATAGAGTGGATATGGGGAAGATACTTCCATTAGTAGGAGAGACTAAGGTCCAAAGGCATGGCCTCAGAGTAATGGGATGACCCTTTAGAACCAAGATGAGGAGGAATTTCTTCAGCCAGAGGGTGGTGAATCTATGAAATTCATTGCCACTGAAGGCTGTGGAGCCAGGTCATTGAGTGTATTTAAGGCAGAGGTAGATAGGTTCTTGATTGGTAAGAGGATCAAAGGTTATGTGGAAAAGGCTGGAAAATGAAGTTGAGAAACTTGTCAGCCAGAGCAGACTCAATGGGCTGAATGGCCTAATTCTGCTCCTATATCTTATGGTTTTATGACATATGGGAACAGCAACACATACAAGTTCCCCTCCAAGTGATTAACCATCCTGATTTGGAAATGTATCGCCCTTCTTTCACTGCTGCTGAGTTAAAATCCTGGAACTCCCTCTGTAAAAGCACCATGGGCATACCTACACCACAGAGACTGCAATGGTTCAAGAAGGTAGCTCACCATTATCTTCTCAAGTGAAATTAGGGTGGGCAATAAATGCTTAAATCTGTAGGAATCACAACACAAATATTGACTAATGAATGTGGGACTGTAGTAGAGATCCCATTACAGATTTTAAAAAGACTGCACCATTAAGGTGAATTTGAGCACAGGATGGAGTGCCTTAGTGCATGTAAAGAAAAGCTTGCATGCAACTGCAGAAACAAATAGAACAAACATGTCATCTGCATATCAGCATAATGCAAGGGATAGGAATTTAGGAGTCATTTCTTCAAAAGCGCATTACTCATGAAAACTGACAAAAGTTCCAAGTCATCTTTATGCAGATCCTGTTTCAGTGTTCGCTGATACACATGATATACAACAAGTCCACAGGAGTGAGTGTTGTGTGTCATGTGGTTCTATAATATTCAATGATCTTACTGTGTAGCTGGGAAATTCTAACCTCTCCATCATTGCTGTGTCAACCAAAAAGAAAGCAGTGCAGTCTATTCTCACTTCCAAGCTCTTACTCCATTGTCTAATGGGTTACAACACACAAGTGCATATCAAAGTGTTTTTTAAATGCAATGAGGAGTTTGCTTCTATCATCCTTGTAGGCATTGTGTTTCACATTCCCACCTTAGCCTGAATAAAAACAAATCTCCTTGATTCCGCTCTAATCCTTCTATTGAGTTCTTTAAACAGATGTCCCATGGTTGTTGTTGACCTCTCTGTTGAGGGAAATAGGTTCTTTCTATCCATGCTATCCAGGTACCACAATTTTATACACCTCAAGTAAATCTCACCATAGCCTCCTCTAAAGAAAACTCCAACTTTTCCAAATTTTCATCAGTTAAAATTCTCCATTCCTCACAGCATTTTTGTAAATTTCCTCTTTCTCTCCTCGAATGGAAGCAATTTGGGAATGGATGGGGTCACCTCTAGGTCTCTTCCTCTCTTAGGAATTATATAACCTCTTCTCTCGAGGTCACGTCCGTCTGATATGTCTTCCTGGTAAAATGCTCAAAGGGTGGAATGCTCTAACTATGAAGAAAGTTTGGATAGGCTAGAATTTCGGGGCAGTGAGGGAAGATTTACTTAAGGTGCAGCAAATTGAGATGTCTGGATAGAGTGGATAGAAAGGGCCTATTTCCCTTCAGTGAGGAGGTTGAGGGGGTAAGAATTAACATGTTGTGCTATCATCTCCTGCAGGAAGAAAAAGAAGAGAGCTATGGGTGTGAGTGGTGGAATGTTTTACCGGGATGGAAGAATACTATTTATGGAGGATCACGGTAGGAAATGGATGTGACATTACAATCTGATGTTAGTTGTCAGAGGCTAATCAGATGTGGATGTGACCACTCATTATTGTATTTGTAGTTTCTAGATATTTTTCTATTTTCTCCTTGAGTTGCAATTCCATTATTTTTTTCTACCATCAATATTACTGGTCTGTATTTTCTGGACATGTTCCTTTTCCCTTCAGTGTAGGTATAACATCATCTACCCACTGGTTCTCTGGCACTACATCTTTTTCTAATGGATGAGTGTGGGTAATAGTACCTCTGCTATCTTTTCTCTCTAGCTTATTTTAAATTACACAACTACAATTTAATTTGACCAAGTGTTTTATCCTCTTTGAGTTTG
Organism: Carcharhinus amblyrhynchos; assembly: GCF_965287045.1. Taxonomy (NCBI): domain Eukaryota; kingdom Metazoa; phylum Chordata; class Chondrichthyes; order Carcharhiniformes; family Carcharhinidae; genus Carcharhinus; species Carcharhinus amblyrhynchos. Next base: position 91,026,216 of record NC_137326.1, read on the forward strand.
ATAATTTCTTTTATACTTCTGTTTTTAATTTAAGTCCAATTGGGAATTATATAACCTCCTCTCTCAAGGCCATGATCGCCTGATATGTCTCCCTGGTAAAATACTAAAACAAAGAGAAGAATGCTCTAATTATGAGGAAAGTTTGGATAGGCTGGAATTTTCCTTTAAGTAGAAGAGGCTGAGGAAAGATTTAGTTAAGTTGCAGAATATAGAGATGTCTGGATAGGTGGCTAGGAAGAGCCTATTTACCTCACTGGTAGATTCAATAATGGGGTTAAGGGGGTAAGAATTAATCAGGAGGCCCAAAAATTGGTTGTAGGCTGATGTGAATTTACAGCGGGACCTTCTGTTGTTGCCCACGGTAAATAGGAAAACCTGCTATGAAACCTTGAGATATAGATGAAAGACCGGCCCCACATGTCCAGTTCCCCATGGTGCCAGCGGGGAAACACAACAGTGCAAAACACATTTAGAACAACGAGGCGTGAAGATGTCAGGGTTCATCTAAGCAGTACCTGGAGCACTCTTTGGAGTGCAGGATGGAGGCTACTGTCAACTCTGGAACATCATAGCAGTGAGTGAGCGGAGCATCTAAAAGTGGTTCATCTAGATTCAGTGTCCCAGAGGGGGGTCCATCTTCCAACCTCAGAACGTTCCTGGAAATCCATCTTCTTTCCCAGAAGGTCCATCTTCAGGCCTCAGAGTGCTCCTGGAGGTCCACTTTCTTTCTTCAATAGTGACTCAGTGACGTTAGGCATCTTTTCAATAGGATGCCCTGATAGGATGGCGGACTACATGCCATCAGGCCTGGCCCACCACAAAATTGAGCATAAAACACCCAGTTACTTAACTACTGAGGGCAAAGCTGGAAAGCTTGGTGTGTCTTCCCACCACTCTCCACAATGTGAAACACTTCACATTCCAATCCTTGCCATGACACTTAATCCCCAGATGGGAGAATTCCACCCACAATAATTATTTACTATTACTATCACTTTGCTGTCGCTGTCTATGATTTTATCCTGACTGTTCATTAGTTGCCATATTACATTCTTGACCTTCCTTTTATTATTTACATACTGAGAGAATATTTCCCTTTTCTGTTTCATGTTTCAAGATTCTTCATTACCTTCCTAATTTCTTTTGATTTCTCTCCTAATATCTTTGTATTTTCCCTTGTCATTCTCCCTTATCATCTCTCCCTTATTGTCCTGGTACTGAGCTGGGCGTCCTTTCCTTAGCCTGGATTCTTCTCTCATGTTTTAGTAACTTTTAGTTTGTTCTTGTTTTTCACAGAATATATTTTTTTACTGAACTCTATTGAACACTTTTATCTTTTTCTTACTGCTGTTTTACATCATTGTTAATCAATATTTTTGCCCATTTTATTTTCTCAAATTCTATTCATAGCCCCTGAGAATCAGTTTTTCTCTCATTAATAGCCTTGATCTTTATATTGCTGTCTTTCTCCATTAACACTTACTCTCACTGATAACCCATCCTCATGGAACATTTTGCAATTTTACTTTGTTTCCTATTCTTTGAGGTTCACTTGGGGTCCGTCTCGTGCTACAAGTGACTTATATTTCTCCCAATGTAGCTGAGGTGTGCAAGAGTTGAAGAAGGAAATTACAGGCTTCACCTTGTGTTCTCCTAATATGATTATTGCTTGTGGGAATTTTTACTAAGTAAATAAAAGTTGATAAGGTAAAGATCACGCTCAATGACCTGCAGTCAGCCAGTCGGCATTTGTTTGCACTTCAATGAGAAAGCAATGATTCAAAAGAGTGGGCCTCAGAATCACAAATTCTGAAATGTTGCCAAATTACTCTTGTCATTACACTAAAGGTAATTAAGATGTTTGATTGAGTTGTAAAATGGCATAATGAAAACTGTTAAATTTAGCGATATGTTTACATCAGCTGACGCTCTAATTTAGTAAATTGAATCAAAGTTCAATGTATATGAAAAAATACACATTACAGTAATACTTCTGTTCCATTTCTAAATGTCAACAACATTCAGAAAATACTCTCTATAGCATCATATGATAATTCAAATCCACATTTCCTTGAAAATCACTGTTTCAGCTTCAGTCAAAGTTCATTGCTATTGAACATCCTTTCTAGTTCTCAGTATTATGGAGAACAGAACAGAAGTTACTCCTCCTTTTACAAATGCACCATCTTTGAATCAACTATGGACCGCTGTTACTCGAAAGTGAGGAATAGTCTGAGGTATTAACCATTCCACTGGAGATATTTGTAAAAGGAAGAGAAATTGAGAGTAGACATTACGAATCAAAAGAACAAAGTACATTCAAGCAGTATCAAACAGGGTGGCATGGTGGCACATGCTTAGCACTGCTGCCTCACTGCACCAGAGACCTGGGTTCAATTCTGGCCTCGGGTTATTGTCTGTGTAGAGTTTGCACCTTCTCCCTGTGTCTGCATGGGTTTCCCCCAGGTGCTCTGGTTTCCTCCCACAATCTGTAAGATGGGCTGGTTAGGTGCATTGGCCATGCTAAATCCTCCCTCAATGTACTCAAACAGGTCCCGAAGTGTGGTGACTAGGGGTTTTTCACAGTAACTTCATTGCAGTGTTAATGTAAGCCCATTTGTGAAACAAATAAATAAAATTATAAAAAAAACTTAAAATATTTCCTCCCACTGTTGATCAATCATTTATTGAGGTATTGTGGATTTTAGACTTTTCAATGCTGTATTTTTGAGGTAAATTTAATTCACAGATGCAGTAGCAGAGGAGGAAGCCATGCAGACCTAGTTATGTTATGGTTCTTTTTATTTTTAATGTTTTACTTCATCCTTAAAGTTTCGAAGCCAATGCTCAAAATAGACCGGAAAAAACCCAAACCCATTCCAATGCTTGCATCAAAAATCAAATTAAAATTCCAGCATTCCGGGCAATATGAACAACAGTTCTGAACCACTGAGCGAATTGAGATGCAGTTCAACCAAATAAAAATGTAATTTCTGAGGGCTCCCAGCCCACAAACACTGTCACCCTCCCTCACGGCTGAGCTGTAATTTCCTTCTGAAAATGTAATCATATTTTCTCATGAACAGGTTTTACTGGAGAAGCACAGCCTAATAAAATTTCAAGCAGATATAGCATGTGGAGAATTTGTAATTAAGAATGAAATGAGAATTAACCCCCCTGTGTATTAACAATCCTGGAAAACTTTTGAAATGTGAATACTCACTTTCAGGTACAAAATGGAAACAATTAAGCCAACCAGTTCCACCGTTAAGATCCACAATCTCAGGAACCTCAATCCAATCTGTAAGCAAGTCAATGTGATGAGTTAGAGGCTGTCAGAAATTATTACATTTGTGATGTGTTAAACTGCCTATGAGCTGTTGCTTTACAGTTTTGCTGAATTCTGAAACCAGCTCCCAAATGGTCCTGCTGAGCTGAATTCCAGTACTAGCCAGGCACAAAAAAAACTTGAACTACCCAATGTTTAAAGAATATGCAATATTTTTTAAAACATAAAAATCATGAATAAATCAAACGGCTTTGAATTACTGAAGGTACAGTTGCATAAAATTCTGTTACACATTTGAAAATAATGATTGCTCTGCCTGACAAATAAACATCTGCTGGATTTCAGCACTTCTAAAGCCTATTTTTAAATCAATAGGTGCGAAATACTTCTGGCTGTACATAAGTGATAAGCCCATTGTACTGAAAGAAATTAATTTTACAATCTAATGCTTGTTAACTTACTGATAAAATTAATCTTCAATCCATGCTTAATTATTGGAATTAATTTAACAAGACTGAAATGAGTCTTTGGTCTCCTATCAGTTACTAAATGTATTATGAACCTGAAAATAGTTCCCACACCAGAAAGCACTGGCAAAAGAAGGCTTATGGAACCACGTATTGAATTTACAATGGAGGTAATTGGGACTACCTTAATCCCAACTCCTAAATCCACAGTGTCTCAGAACAAAAGGATTTAATCACAACAAAAACGTGGTTAAATTTATGCTGCAAAAGGAAGTAGAGAACTTTAGACTTAGCTATCAAACAGGATGAGGAATTGAGGCACGCTGAAGAGTAATGGAAATTGCTCCAGTGAGAAGAAGATTTCTCAGATCTCCCATAGGAACTTTGGAGTGGGTTTCAAGACTGGTTCTTGCATGCCAACTTTACAATTCTGCTAAGTGTCTTCAGATAAATCATTGGGGGCACGTTTTGCTCAGAGTTCTAATATTATGAAATAGAAAGGGGTAAACAGGTGTAGAATGTTGGTAATTCAATTAAATTTACTACAAGGAGAAAAAAAACTTACATTTAATACATTGCCTACGTGCTCTTGCAAAGTCCCAAAACAATTCACACTCCATTAAGTACTTTTAAAATCCTGCTATTATTACGCAGATGCACCTAGAATCATAAAATCTTAAAATTCCCACAGTGCAGAAGGAGGCCAATCAATCCTGTACTAACAACAATCCCACGCAGAATTTATTCCCGTAAACCCAATATTGACCGTTTTAATCCCCCTGACACAAAGGGGCAAGTTTACATAACTAATCAACCTGCACATCTCTGGACAGTGGGAGGAAACTGAAGTGCCCGGAGGAAACCCACATTGACATGGGGAAATGTGCAAACTCCACATGGACAGTGAACCAAGGCCAGAATTGAACCCTGGTCCCTGGTACTGAAATACAGCAGTGCTAAACATTGTGCCACCTGGCAGCCTATTTCCACACAACAAATCCCAAAAGGGCATTTGAGGTTCATAACCAGATCATTTGTTTACAGCAGTGTTGGTTAAGGGAGAAATTTTAGCCAGGGAAGATGGGAATTTGTACCCATATCTGGTTCAGGGCGGTGATGAGGTATGGAGCTGTTAATTCTGCAGCCAACAGACTATTGGTGAAAATATGCTGCATAATGATGCTGGTGATTTTTTTTACATCGTTTTACTGCTGATTGGGAGGGGAGACTGATGGGGCAATAAATGACCAGGTTACATTTGCCTGTATGGTGGAAGATACCTGAGCAATTTTCCTCCCTGTTGGGTAAATACCAGTGTCACAGTTGTACTGGGTTAGCAGGGGAAATCTGGCACTCAGATTATTAGCACTATAGCAAAGATACTGCTGGGATGTGTAGCCTCTCCTATTTCTAGTGCACTTAATACCACATGGAGTGAAACAAATTGGTTCAATGGTGAGGAATTGGTGGTAATATAAAAATAAAATACTATTCTTTTTAATTATTAACCTTCTGTTGCAACTAATTCCCATATTGACTTAGTGGCAACTGCACAATGCAGTGTTACCCAGTATGGCACAAATTCACACAGACTAAGAATGTTTTATGATCAGTGCCAGTTTATCTATCCTGAGAGCTAATCTCAGCTGGAGAATTTAAGTGGAATGCATTGTGAGCTCAGAGTTAGGTTTGGGTATGATGCATCCACCATTGTAAAGATCAAAGGATTTGGCTACTTGGAAATGACAACAGAAGGGCAAGAACAGTTATAGAACTCTATTCACCATAAACTCTCGCCTTCAGTGGAGGGCGAGTAAATAGAGAAAATCGTCAGTGCTTCGAAAATAAGTCTGAAAACTGACTGCAAAATTAACAAGAAGTGGGCAAGCAGCTATAATGATCTACTACAGACTCCAATACTCCAGTGAAAATGATTCACTAAAGGGTTTCTGCAATTCACAATCTATTTGAAATATTTGTCATGAAGCTAGTTTAAACGTCACTCTAAGGTACTGAATAATAGGGAACTTGTAACAACTGTTTTTTTCAAAAATGGTAATAATATTTAGATAGGCTAAATTGTCTCACATATTCACAGCTGAGATGTACTTCAAATAGAATGCAGCTAAACATCATGGTATGGTGTCCTCATAGATAACATTCTGTTTCATAAAGTAAGTTTGTACTTAGAGGAGGGTGGCACAATCTGATCCAAAGACGTAACAGTCATAGAATAATAGAATCCCTAAGTGCAGAAGGAAGCCATTCAGCCCATCGAGTCTGCACTGACAACAATCCCACCCAGGCCCTATCCCCATAACCCCACATATTTACCCCATTAATCCCTCTAAACTACTCACCCCGGGACACTAAGAGGTAATTTAGCATGGCCAATCAACCTAACCCGAACATCTTTAGACTGTGGGAGGAAACCAGAGTACCCAGAGAAAACCTATGCAGACATGGGGAGAATGTGCAAATTCCACACAGACAGTGACCCAAGCTGGGAATCGAACCCAGGTCCCTGGAGCTGTGGGGCAATAGTGCCACTGTGCCATCATGCTGTCCCAAATCAGTTGTTCAAATTATGACAAATTGCAACATTTGGTTTACTTTCATTCTTGAAAAAATTTTTCATTGAGCAAGTTAAATTTTAACTAGCTGTAGAGTTTTGATGATAGGAGTCTATATTGGATTGAAGTAATATTTATGGATTTTAACCCTCTTTTAAATAGTTCTGTTTGAATTTCTGTTTGCTGAGAAAGACGATGTAAAAAATGAAAAACAGTCTGAGGATAGGACAGCAACTGTACCTGTGAGAAGACATGCCGAGGATACACTTGAAACAGGAGAAGTAGAAACTGTTTAGCCTTTTCTCCTGCCTAGCATATATTGTCCAAGTCTCACTATTGTGGAAGAGTACGCTGGGGGAGCAAGTTTGGTAGACTCACAGTTCGGTGTTCTGAATTAGGTTGTTATTGTTCCACACTCTTTTACTTAGCTTGAATATAACAGCTACAGGTTTTGCAATCTCTGTGTTGATATCAGCATCAAGTGACAGATTGCTGGTGATTCATAGAATCCTACAGTGCAGATGCACTCTTGATGCTGATGGTGGCAACATCCAAGACCTTTGTCTTCCTGATGCTGATGGCCAAACCAAATTCTTTACAGGTGTGAGGGGGTGTGACAGTTACCACTGAAGTTGGTGCTCACACATAATGGGTGGGATTTTTCAGCTGCATTTGCCCCAAAACTGGAAAATCCCACCCAAAGTCAACAAGGCCTTTGCATGGTCCGGTCTCCGTCTGCTATGATTCCTGTGGTGGGTAGGATGGAAAAATTCCGCCCCAGATCTTCAGTGTAAACAAGCTCTTTGATGAGGACTTGATGCACCTTTGTCTTGGACTTCAGCCAAGCAAGGTTGAATGGGTTTTCATCAGTTCTGGGGTATAAATAGATACCTCTGTAGATAATGTACCCAGTATATTTTGAACTTAAAGCTAAATTTTATTTTTTAAACTCAACACAAAAGACTACAATAGATGCTAGCAGAAATGTCACCTGACCTTTTGTGTGGGTTGAACCACTTCCCCATCTCAAGGGGAGAACAAAAAGAACATTCCAGACTGATGTTGGTTGAATCAATGTCCTTTCCTAAAATTAATCCAGAAGAGTAGTTTCAAAGTAAATGGGTCATTCAAACATTATGGGGCGGGATTTTATGGCCTTGCTTGCCCTGAAATTGTAAAATTCCACCTAAAGTCAATGGACTTTCCCATGCTCTGCTCCTCACCGATACTGATTCCCGTGGCGGGCGGGCGGGCAAAATAAAAGCCTAAACTACTCAAGCAAGGCATTACACCCACAGCACAGAAAGGATATATATAACTGCCACCTTATTAAGATGATTGGCCATGCTAAATTGCCCCTTAGTAATAGGGGGGCTAGGTAGGGTAAATGCATGGGGTTTGAATTTATAAATATCACATGATGAGACAGCCCTGTTTTCTGCCTAGATTTAAAATCAACCAAAGTTTCTTGCAGAGAGTTCCACCAAAAAGCCATCAAATTAGCCACAAGCTATCCAAGCAGTCATGTTAATAAGTGGCAATGGCTTGAAAGTGGGAAATCCCAATTGCGAGGAAGACTCCCTGAAATAATGTTTCAACATCAAGTTCACCTGAGAATCAACCTCCAGAAATTCGACAGAAAACCTCATGACTTACTGAGAATCTTGTGTTTTACCAGACTTTCACTTTAATTTTAAAGGATCAATTTAATCCAAGAAGTGACAGGCCTGCCACAAAAGAGACTGAGATAATTATAAATTGTAACAGAAACATGGAAACATAGAAAATAGGTGCAGGAGTAGGCCATTTGGCCCTTCAAGTCTGCACCCCATTCAATATGATTATGGCTGATCACGCACTTTTAGCATCCCACTCCTGCTTTCTGTCCATGCTCCATGATCCCTTTAGCCACAAGGACCACATCCAGCTCCCTCTTGAACATATTTAATGGATTGGCCCCAACAGTTTTTTGTGGTAGAGAATTCACACATTCACATCTCCCTGAATGAAGAAGTTCTTCCTCATCTCTGCTGAATGGCTCATCCCATATCCTTAGACTGTGACCCCTAGTCCTGGACTTCCCAAACATTGGGAAAATTCTGTCCTGTGCAGTCCCATCAAGATTTTATGTGTCTCCATGAGAAACCCGCTCATTCTTCTAAATTCCAGTGAGTACCAGCCAAGTTGATCCAATCTTTCTCGGAATGGCAGTACTGATATATGAAGAATCAATCTGGTGAACCTTCGCTCAGTTCCCTCAATAGCAAGAATGACCTTCCTCAGACTAAGAGACCAATACTACACACAATACTCAAGGTATGGCCTCACCAAGACCGTGTATAACTGCAGCAAGACACCCCTGCCCTGTAGTCAAATTCTCTTGCTTTGCAGGCCAGCGTGCTATTAGCTTTCCTCACTGCCTCTGCTGTACCTGTATGACGACCTTCAGTGGCTGTTCCACCATGGCACGTAGGTCACATTGCACTTCCCCTTTTCCTAAACTGCTACCATTCCGATAATAATCTTCCTTCCTGCTTTTGCCACCAAAGCGGATAACCTCACATTTATCCACACTATATTGCATTTGTCAATATCTGCCCACACAGTCAGCCTGTTCAAGTCAGCCTGCAGCTTCTTAGTATCCTGCTCGTGGCACACACTGCCACCCAGCTAAGTGTTATCTGCAAATTTGGAGTTATTGCATCAAATTCCTTCATCCAAATCATTAATATATATTGTGAACAGCTGTAGTCCCAATACCGAACCCTGCAGAGCCCGTTAGTCTCTGCCTGCCACTCTGCAAAGGACCCGTTTATTCCCACTCTCTGCTTCCTGTCTGCCAACCAGTTCTCTATCTACATCAATACGTTATTCCAAATATATGAGCTTTAATTTTGTTCACTAATCTCTTGTGTGGGACCATGTCAAAAGCCTTTTGAAAGTCCAGATACACAACATCCACTGGTTCACCCTTGTCCATTCTACTTGCCAGATTCTCAAAAAATTCCAGAAGATCTGTCAAGCACAATTTTCCTTTATTGAATCCATACTGACTTGGATCCTGACATCGCTTTCCAAATTCTCCATTATTACATCCTTAATAATTGACTCCAGCATTTTACCCACCAGCGATGTCAGGCTAACCACTCTATAGTTCCCTATTTCCTTTTTCCCTCCTTTTTAAGAAAATGGGGTTAAACTAACTACTCTCCAATCCATTGGAACTCTTCCAGAGTCTATAGAATGCTGGAGAACGATCATGACTGTATTCATTATTTCTAGGGCCACTTCCTTAAGTACTCTGCAATGCAGAGTATCTAGCCCTGGGGACTTATTGGGTTTTAATCCCAACAATTTCCCCAATACGATTTCCTGACTAATGAAGATTTCCTTCAACTCCTCCTTCAGGCTAAACTCTCTGCCCCCTAGTAATTCAAGAAGGTTATTTGCATCCTCCTTAGTGAAGACAGCTCCAAAGTATTTTTTCATTTGGTCTGCCATCTATTTGTTGCCCATTAGTAGACTACACAGTACATAATTTTCATCTGAATCTTACATTTGTGTGTGAAAGAGTAAGTGTGAGATGAAGGAGTGAAGTATTGTGTTAAATTTAGGGTAAGACAATGATATATTATCTTCATTATCTTTAAACTAAATAAAGTTTGCTGCTGGAATTAATTAATTGGGATACACACTCAGGGGGTGATCTTACCAAAAACATTCTAAGTGCCAAACATACTTGGAAATGGGAGAGAATCGTGCCAATTTTTTGGACGAGCCCCCAGTCACAATTGTACAGCACTTAGAAAAAAGGTCTAGATATGGTTCTTGCCAACAGAGGGAGGGGTGGAGCCTATTCTTGCTGGGGAGCCAGCTGCTGAGCTCTAGGGGTACCATTGTGCAGGCACCCTGATCTCCCAGTGTACTGTGGACACAGAGTATACACAGTGCACTGGAAAATATCACCCCTCCCCCTGGACATAGCCTACCCCGATCACCACCTCAGCCAATGCCAATCCCCATCTCCCCAGTCAGCACCTTGGCCGATCCCCCACCTCCCCCACAATACAAAGTAAACCCTTCCTCTTCCCCACCATCATGGAACTCCCCCGCCTTCTCCTGTCATTGTCCTGCACCCCATAATGAATCCACTCCCTCTTCGGCCCACACTCTTGGTACTGCCCGGACCCTGGTGGTCACAGCCGGTGTGCCAGCTTGGTAATACCATGCCTGGCCCTGCCACCAACTACCCAGGAGACTTCAATGGCCTCTAGTCCTACTGGCGAAGCCATCAGGTCAGGTCCCCATTGGTGGGGACCATACCTGATCCTTGCCAGTGAGGATCCTGACAAACGAGCAGGTAAGAGCAAGTGAGCGCAGACAATAAATCATATTTAAATAAGGTCATAAATATTGTAATCAGGTTCATGCTCAAAAAGGGCTCGCAGCTGATTGTGCCAGCAACTCAGTGCTGGTAACATTGCAAGAGGCTGGTTCGCCTTGCCAATCGACTGGTGGGCGAGCCAGTAAGAATGCCTTCTCCGAGTAAGGAAAGACGTACCTTTTACCTGCAAATATATTGATTACTCATACTCATTATGCCTACGACAGAATTAGAAGCTGCAATCCAGGATGAATTCCATGACAAATAAGACAAATCTGACTTTAAAACTAAAAGAAAAGAAATGTAATATAGCCAAAGGTACTGAAGAAAAAAACAAAAGGGATTACAGCAGTAAGCTTTGTGAATCCTAACAATAGAAGGTAAAATGGATGACTGACATGTAAAAGCATTCATGCAACAGGAGCATTCGACTTGGCAAAGAATAGCATCCTTAGGTATAGAACAGCTAAATACCAAAGCTAAGCAGGTAGAACTTAATCTATATTAGAAAGAATGGAAGGCCAAGAAATGTTGGCCGAGCAACTTGGCCTCACTCCAGCTTTGAAACAGGCTGAGGACACAGAACCTGAAACAGATCAGTCTGCCTTAACCAATAGACACCTGGAAGAGCAGGAGCTAGAGTTAGATGAGGAAAGAGAAACCCAGAATGAGAGTTTGAGTGAGATTTCCAGTTTAAAAAAAATAGAGAAAGAGTTGCAGGCATTATATCAAAGGATAGGGAGCTAAGGTGGTTGGAGACAGCAAGGAAGAATTTAACTTTACCTCATGGTGGAGTGGGGTGCAGCTGATAATCTGAATATCTTTAGCATTCAGACAAGCTTCGATTGCTAAAAGTATTCCCAGTTCACCCCCAGATTTGAAAAACAGGATGTGGAAACTTTCTTCACAGTATTTGAGGGCTTATGTGGTAAGTTAAAATGGCAAGGAGAGTAATGGACACTCCTAACATGAGGTCAGTAGTAGAAAGGTGCTGAGAGGGTTTTGAAAGTCAGAGCCATAGCAATCATGGTTGAAGACAGGAATTAATTCATAAACCTTCAAACCAAAATAAATTTAGATCTAACACCTCTTGCCAGCAATGGAGGAATAAGATGGAGGTAGATAAAGTGGAGGTAGACTCACAAGGAAAGAAGAGTGAAGAAGACATTTCAGATCAATACCCAACTTTCAAAAGAAGGAAGCTGTAAAGTAAACCAGCTGGAAACCTACTGGCATGCTTCAAGTGTGGAAAACCTGGAATTATCAAAGGGAACTGTCAGTTCATCAAGAAACCAACTGGGGAGCTACAATAAGAACGGTAATAATTTGAAGTGTGATAATCTGAATTCCTTTAATGTAGAGAAAAGCTTCAATTGCTGAAAGTATTCCCAATTCATCCCCAAATAATGAAAAAGAAAATATGAAAACTTTCTTCACAGTGTTTGAGGGCTTATGTGGTCAGTTAAAATAGCCAGAGAGTAATGGACACTTCTAACACGAGCTCAGTAGTAGAAAGGTGCTGAGAAGTTCTTTCCAAGCTACCTTTTGAGAGTTCTGCCAGTTATGATCAGAGAAAGGCTGCTATCCTCAATGCCTATGAACTCATACTGGATGCATTCTGCCCTAAGTTCCAGAACACCCAAAAAAGTCTACACAGGCTTTTCTGGCATTTGATTTAATTTATTATTGTCACATGTATTGGGATACAGTGAAAAGTATTATTTCTTGCATGCTATAGGTAAAACATACTATTCATAGAATACATAGGGAAGAAGGAAAGGAGACGGTGCTGAATATAGTGTTACAGCCGTAGCTAAGGTGCAGAGAAAGATTAACTTAACACCTGATTGCAGCAGAGAAGAAGCTATTCTTGAGTCAGTTGGCACGTGACCTCAGAGTTTTGTATCTTTTTCCTGATGGAAGAAGGTGGAAGAGAGAATGTCCGGGGTTGCATGGGTCCTTGATTATGCTGGCTGCTTTTCTGAGGAAGCAGGAAGCGTAGACAGAGTCAGTGAATAGGAGGCAGGTTTAGGTGATGGACTGGACTTCGTTCATGGCCCTTTATAGTTTCTTGGTCAGAGTAGGAACCTTACCAAGATATGATACATCCGGAAAGAATGCTTTCTATCGTGCACCTTTAAAAATTGGTGAGAATCGCAATAGATATGCTGAATTTCCTTAGCCTTCTGAGAAAGTAGAGGCGTCGGTGAGCTTTCTTAACTATAGCGTAAAGGGACCAGGGCAGGTCGTTGTGATCTGGACACTTTAAGCTTGAAGCTCCACTTTATCACCATTGATGTGAACGGGGCATTTGAGAGAACTTGACAGCATTTGACCTGTGAATGTGAGCCCTGAAAATTGACGGCATTTTTGAAGAATTAAAAGTAGCGCTGTTACAGGAGTTCAAAATCTGCCTCCCGTACAGCTTTAAAACTCATGTAGAGGAACAAAGGGTTTTGAAGGTTAGAGCCACAGCAATCAAGGTTGATGACTATGAATTAACTCATAAACCTTCAAGCCAAAATAAATTTGGATCTAGTACCTCTTACCAGCAATGGAGAGATAAGAAGGAGGTAGATAAAATAGAGATAGACTCAAGAGGAAAGAAGAGTGGAGAAGATATTTCAGATCAGTACCCAACTTTCAAAAGAAGGAACCTGTAAACCAGCCAGAAACTTACTGGCATGCTTCCAGTATGGAAACCTGGAATCATCAATTGGAACAATTGGTTCATTACTATCAAGTAAACTGGTTGTGAGACTTCTTACTGTGTTTACCCCAATCCAACACCGGCATCTCTACATCATCAAGAAACCAACAGGGGAGTGACAGTAAGAATGTTACCCATAGCCATGAAAGTATCAAGCCCAAACTCAAATGGGCGGGAACGAGGTGGGTATCAACCAAAGCTTACTCCACAAAGGGAAATATGACTCCTTTGGTTTTACAAGCTCCAAGAAGATCAAATCATGCACAGTATTTCTAAATCGCTTGCAGTGAAGGTTGCTAAGATGCCACCTGAAACAGAACAAATGTCACAGTGTTAGTAAAAGAGCTTACTGGCACGTAGTTAAATGTTGTCCCAGTAAAAATTCACCTACACAGTAAGTGGGTCATCAGTGCAGTGACAGTTTGGGTTGATCCAAGCTCGCCCATGCAGGACCGATTGTTGGAGTCCCATGTACTAAACCCAGAGAGTCAAATGCCCATGAAAACTGGGGAAATGTGAGGGAATCAGCAAAATTCTGCTCAGTGGAAGGAAACCCTAATGTCCAACAGGGAGTGATGGAGCCAGGAAGGATTTGGAGAGATATAAGGAAATCTAAAGGACACTCTGAAGGGCACAAAAGGGCGTATTGAGGTGGAAGGAGTCAGCATGGGGTAAATAAAAGTTAAAGATGCCAAACTCCAAGCAATGGAACTTAAAGAGGATGAGGGATGACCCCTCGAACTTGTAAGGAAAGAAACGGGTGAACCAGAGGTTGGTTATCAGAGCTTTTCTCCCAGGATTTAAAAAGAGACAGAGAAAGTTCTCAGACCTGCAGGCAGATAGTAAGGCAGATGCCTCACCCAGTTAAAGGCCAGTGTAACAGAGGCTGGCCAGCCACTTATGAGCAGTAGTGTCACATATTAGGGACAACTCAATCATCAAGATAGCAGAAAGAGGAAGGTCAATACAAAACTCCCAAGGCAAATGCAAGTACAACTGATGTAGAATTGGTGACTGAACCTTCACAGGATTAGGCTAAAAAGATAAATGTCCTAAAATCAGCAGTTTAATTTCCAAGCCCACTGAGGATCAGGTACAGGGAGAAGAACTCAGTAACCTCACAGAGGTTTGAAAACAATACACCCCACACTATCACCTTAGAAATACAAATTGTGTGGACTAGAGCTTAAATTATCAGGCCCATGTGCCCAAATTCTACACCCCTCCCACCAGGGAATCAGAGCAGGCGAAGGGTGGACAATGGAAACGTATGTTGGCCTTGGGTGGGATTTTCCAGTCTCACTCGAGCGAGGCCATAAAACCCCACCCCATGGTTGCTGGAAGCAGCCATGAAAGGGTCAAGAGTCCTACAGGCTACACAACAAAACAATCAGAGTAGTTTGCACGCTAGAAGATTTGAAACAGATCTGAGGCCTGCGAAACCCGATTCCTCCCCAGAAACCAGCATGGAATTTTAACTTCCATCAATTGCTCAATGAATTGTGAACCAAATACCTGTGCATATTAAAATTCCTCAAACTTTTGTACTGATATTAATGAACATTCACCAGATCTCAAGTGACTGGCAATTTTAAGAAAAACAGGATACAACTGACAGAGAAAATAGCAGTACCAGCTTTCTGCATAGGTGTCCAAATGTTTGGAGAAGGAATGTGCACCTTTTTTTCCATGTGCCAGAAGCATATCATGCTTTGTATATTCTGAACTTCATTTTATATTTCTTTTTAATATATTTTATATATATATGTTTTTCTCTGCTGCACTCCTCTCCTGAGCTTGCCCTCTACTCTGCTCCCCTCCACTGTTGGCTTCTCCCTTTTTGCTGCGCTCATCCTGTTGTTTTTTGTTCCCCTGTTCCCTCGTTTTTCCTACCCCTTTTTCACTGCGCTTTACTTAGGCAATGGATGTTGAGAAAACCTCCACAAATTGTGAGAAGACCAGCAGAACGTACAGACAGAGTGGGACCTGGCCAGTTTTAATGACCAGGCCTCATTAACTTCCCATCAACCAGTTGCTGACAGGAAATAGGGGCATGGAGCCACTGGCTGGCAGCTGACAGTAGAGGATTGGGCATCCCGGATGTCAGCCACCAGCACTCAAGTTATCGATGGGTGGGATGGGCAGGGCTCTGTGAGTAAGAAAGAGCCAAAGGCAGCAGCAGACCAGACTTTTCACTTGGGGACCACAGGAGAACTCCTCCTCCTTCCGTCTTCAGAGAGAAACAAAAATGTTTTCTTAATTTCTGGGGCCTCCACTGGGAATCCCAAAAAATTCCACTGGGTGGATGACCATAACTTGACCCCATCGATCCAATAGACCATTAAATTTGCCTTGGGACACTACCTGAGCAATAGAACTTGCATTAACTGCTATTAATGAAGCATCTATCTGATTCAGATGGAGGCTTCAACTGGCATGGGGCCACAATGGAGCAGCAAAAAGCTGTTCGATTTTCATTTCCTGCTTGATTCTCACTGGGCGGAAGGAGTTAAAACTTCTCCCTTTAAGTTTCCTTCCTCCCTCGGTGAGTTTGACCATGCATCAGATAGCAGAGTCTGAGCTGGCTGGCATCATTTGCTCTTTGTCAGTACTTACATTTAGCATAAAATGAATCCACTATCAGAAATCCACTTCCGCCTTGCTCAGGTCCGAGTTTCACGTATGAGGTCAGTGCAATTTTAAAGAAGCGTTAGTAGTGTACACCACATATTCTCAGAATAATGATCTGCAGTCATGTTCATGCTGTATAAAATTCTAACTATAATTGTGCGATTCAGGCTTACCATGCCAAGTGCCCTGTGTGCAAGTTTAAACAATCGTGACACTGTATCGCAGAAAATTTAGTCCAATAAACAGTGAATTAAAATTTAATATTCAATGACATTTCATTTTAAGTTCATAAACCTTCCACCCCAATAACACATCATTTGAGAGAGTGGTGGGGGGAGCAGATATGCAGAGGCTGTTCTCTCTGTTCCTGCTTACATTCAAAATAAAGGAACCATCATCTCGAGGGAGCTCATTAGTGCAGGAATGCTTGCTAGAAATTTAGCCATCACCAGGCTCAGAGTGTTGCTCTCTGCAGTTGCTGTCACATAACCCTTTTATCAAAAAGAAAGGCACTGAGGTGCCCTGCAGCCTAATGCTTTCATTTCCAGTAGTGTGATAAAGTAACTGTATTAAACATGAGAAAAATGCATTCATCCTTGAATTTCTGCCGAACCATTCATAATTTTCATTTACTAGTAAGCACATGGAGAAAATGCTTTGGTACACCTCTGTTTGAAGGCCAGATGTAATAAGTGTTTGAATTTGTCAGACTTCTGCAGTGTTCAGTCAGCTATCAGGGTTCAGTTTATTTAAGTTCCTGAAAATGAATCAGTACAGCAGAAGCAACGGAAGCAAATGCTGCAGCCAGAAATGTTTGTCAAGGCCATATTTTTCTTGCCACTTTCTTTCCCATAAAGGAGATGTCATGGACTCAGGGGCATCCTCTGACCTTGCCACACCTGGTGCAGATGGCACCGATCTCAGAGAATGCGGGTCAAAACAACAGTTTCAAGCCCAGCGCCATACAGTTTGCAATCTTCCCAATCCTTTTCTAATGATGCGAACCAGATCGCACCCTTTGGCTGATTAGCATATTAAAAGTAGTATTTAAATATGCATAGCCTGTTCAACTCCCAGCTCATGAATTCGTCAGCCCACGAGTATGGTACTCGAACGTCAAGAATTACTTCTGGTCTCCACCAGCCAAGATCATGATGGTCACACCAGGGGACCCGGAGACCACTAAAGTCCATGGGTGGTCAGGGCATGGCTGGGCATTGTATCAAGTATCCAGGCAGTGCCCATTGGACATCCTAGCAGTGCCAGTTGGGCGCTCCAGCAGTGCCAATTGGAAGATGTTGCAGTTTGTGATGGGTGCATGTCAGAGATCATGACGGGGAGACATGTTGGGAGTTATGATGGAGGGACATGTCAGGGGTCATGATGGGGGGGCATGTTGGGGGTCAGGTAGGGAACCCGTGCAATGGTCCTAATGCCGGCGATCCATATCGGCGAGAGGGTGAAGGAACATGCCACCAATGGGTCCTGATATCCATGGGGAGAGTGAGGGGGTCTCCCGTTTCACTGTGAGATCAAAGTGCTTTTGCAGAACAGCGTTTGAGTGCTCTAAAGCCAGATTCAACAGCCTGTTTAGACCCCTCCCGCCGTTCTGCTGCAGAACTCCCAATTCTCCAAAAAGTGACTGAGTATACCTGCAGTGTGGCATATGCCGAAATGACTAGCACACATTGCTTCTATTTTCTTGCCATCATCACAGCTTGTTGCTTTTTGCAAGAATTCTGCCTTGGGGTTTAATTTTGGGTGTGGAAGAGGTGAACAGCAGGATAGAATGCCTCCCAATTGCTACCACTGAGAGACAGGGTCCAGTTCAAAACTAGATTGCATCCCAGAGTATAAAATTCAACTGGCCTCGCAGAAATAATTCCTTTTCAATTGTCTTTTATTTACAGTGAGCTGTGAATGCAGGTTGGTGGCTACAATATACAGGTCAGTCCTGAGATTTAAATGCCAGCTTGAATGGAACCTCTCCACCCCCTCCCCCCCACTTCTCCTTCCCTACTAGGCAATCCTCCATATGCATAGTAAGCAAGCACATATGCTACAAGGCCCACTAGGAAATGGTAGAATGGGAAGTGGTTCAGCTCATCTGATGAAACTCCATCAATTGGAATGCGCTATGACCATGATTAAGAATATAGAGCCCAAAAAAACCCCAGTGGTGTTGACATGCACTCACACCCAGGTCCTACCAGGCCACTCCCATGGATGCAGGGAGGGTGAGGGGGGAGTTTTTGATTCTCTTGGTATAACCCACACTGTCAGATCAAATCGGTAATCCTTAAATCTAGACTGGGCCATATTTTCCTGGCTAACATTTTCCTCTTTGAAATCTCAGGATGGCCATGGTGTAATTGCATGTGTACCGGATGTTGCCCTGGGCAAGTGCAACTACAGGCAGGAACTCCAGAAGATGATGCCATCCTCAAAACTGAGCTTGTCTTTCTTCATCCAGTAGTGTTTCATTTCATCTGAGCATTGTCCTCTGAATTCGCCATGTATTATTCTGATTTTTAAATTTAGACAGGACTTGGTCTGTATCCAAGCCTTGATTTGCCTTCCAGACACCCAGTGCTCTATCTGGGCAGAGGCAATGTGGGGGTTGGGGGAGGTAATTGCCTTATCTTCTTTAAAAAGTCCCAGCAAAGGTTTATGATCAGTTGCTATGAAATATCATCCACCATAGACTTATTGATGGATTTTTTTAATGCTGAAGTCAACTGCCAACCCCTTTTCCTCAATCTTGGAACACCTCCACTCAGTGTGGAGTAGGCACAGTAGGCATCCATTTTCAATGTTTCATGTCTCCAGTGATGTGCCAGTACCAGTTCAACCCCATAAGGGGAGGTATTATATGTCATGATAAGGTCCTTTTTGGGGTCAAAATAGGCTAATAAATTAGAGGACAAACTAACATTTAGTATGTTTTGAAAGCAATGTACAGGTCAGTCCTGGGTCTTTTATCTGCCGGCCTGAATGGAGCCAGCTGGTTTTAAACCTCCCCGCTGCTCCTTCTCTATTGAACATGCCCCCACTCATCAAATCGGAGAGCTCATACTCTAAGGAGCCCATGGGGACTTCTATTGACAAATCCCAGTAGCCATTATAATGCATACACAACCAGTGGCTATCAAAGCTTACCCACTAAATCCATGTAACCTGACCTCTGTTTTCCATTTTATGCTGTTCCAAAAGAAAAGGAGTGTGCTAAATTAGCCCAGGTATCTCAAGGCTATTCACAGATTGAGTCATAAATCACCTTTGTGCTGTCTTGAAAGTTAATGATGTAAAGATGGTATTTATTACTGCAATATTCCTCAAGTTTGTATATTACTTTTGTTTCAAACCACGAAAACCTCATTAGGAAATAAACCTTTCCAACTTGATGCTTTGGCACTGGTATACGTAGGAAGCAACAAGATAACATTTACTATTTAGTATCAACAATCTACACTATTTCATTGAGCAGTCTTCCATTTTGTTTACTGTGGTTACCTAGTGGTATTAATACAAATGCTGACTTTACAGACTGCATGGCAGATCACTCTGTAATTCGCATAATTTGTCTATTTGTAACAACCAAAAAAAAGTAACACATTTGTAAATATACCATAAACAGCACACTTGAGAATTTTCAAAGAAAGAAACTTACCACAAGTACGACAGGTTCAATTTCAGAACTTATGATGCACTTCTCTGGAAGTCTGCCTGGCTCCTAATTCTTTTCAATTTTCATCTGATGTCACCAAATTGCAATCATCAACATGTTGACACATTCTGCTGTGCTGCGCTATCCATGCATTAGTATTGAAGAAATTCTCCTGAAACAATTCGCTACTAAAAGTTGATTATCCGTTAAAATACAGCCCATGGATCTATAAATATTGAAAGGCTGATTGATGCAGCGTAGTGATCCTCTGCTCAAGTGTCATCCATCACGGTCTGTCATTTTGATTAGTGTATTCAAAACTAAGTCATGATCTCGAGTAGGAACACATCCCTTCTGCTTCTTCCTTGCAGCTTTGTCCCTTTCTCTGTCTGCTCTTTCTTTTGCTTTTCTTTTCCAACATTTCTATCTTTCTAAAATAAAATCAAAGAGGCAAGTTGGATTCCTCAATCAGGATATGAAGTAGGGGCATTGGCTTCTTCTCCCAACAGGGCTGTTCCCCATCAGAAATCCACAAAGATTGAAACCAACAACCAAGGGAAATTCAATGCATCTTGTTCCCCAAAAGGGACCCATGTTCAAAAGTTTCATAAGTGGGATTTTATGGCCTTGCTCGAGCGAATCTGGAAATCCTTGCCCGAGGTCAAAGGGCATTTTTGTTGTCTACCCCTCACCTGCTCCAGTTGCAGCACATGTGTCAGAAATAGGGCCATGCCATCACAGTACTGACTCGCTGAACTTTGAACTTGATTCCCCATCAATTTATCAAAAAAGAGAAACTTTGCAAGGCTATGGGAAAAATAACAGAGGAGTGGAACTAGCTGAGTTCCGCTTGCAGAGAGCCAACACACAATACAATTAGTCAAATAACCTCCTTCTGTCTTCCAGTAAGTCAGTCAAGATGCATCAGACAGGCTGATGCAACCTGCGTAAACAATGAATAATTAAGTGAGTACTGTGATATTTTTGCGCATCCCCTATTCATTTTGGCAGGCATTTAAATCTGGGTCAGATGCATATTTGTTCCAAGCATTTCATTTTAAAATTAAGAATTTTGTCACCATATTAAAAGCCAACAAGCTTTCAACAAACCGGAGACTAGCCTTACAAGTTACATGAATTATTAATAATTTCCCACTCTAAATTACACCAAATTCAATTACGTAAGACTAAATACAAACAAGCACATGCCTTCCAGCGACGGATTCAGCAAGAAATTAGTTTCTTTCTATGTTAATCTACATGAGATGCTCTTCTTGAAGAAAATAATGAGATTAGAATAACTACATAATTCCATCTTGTCAGGATGTGTGAAAGCTTAAAACACCATCTGCAGTTTATGAATACCAACCATAGATTTTTATGTATTAAATTCCCTGCCCAAATCTTTGGAAATTCAATCAAAATACGATTTATGGCATGCAGTTTTCATGTTTGCACTTGCCAGTTATGATATTTTACCCATTAGACTGAATAGGAGGAAAATTGTGGACTAATTCACACAAACAAAAACTCTTGCCACTGCAATTCTTCAAACATATTTTGTTTCTTGCATGGTATTTTTGCAACTTTATTTTCATATTACCTTATCTCAATGTGCAACACCATAATCTCAAGAGACAAAGTTTCCTACACCTTATTTCACCACAGCTATAATTCAAATTGAGACATGCAATTTCATTGATAATTTTGTGGTCAAACTTCTGCAAAATAGAATATATGCCTTGTTCTATTATGAAGCAATTCGGCTGGGAAATTTGCAAATGTTCAACCACTTTGCAGTGCATTCAAGGTAAGATATCACTATTTAATTTGTAGAGCATCCACAAAATGTTACATATTTTTGGAGTTTTTTTTGCCAGTTGTTATTGGTGCACATTAGAGATGCAGTTTTGTAATTCCAGCTGACGGACTGTGTGTTTGCAATATTTTACAACATCTCTGGCAACTCATGCATGACATTTGTGTTTCACTCTCAAGAGCCTCATTCTCTTTATGGAACCAGCCAGGGTTATGCTGGGTTTCCTAGGCTGGCCCAAGAAATAAGCCTGACTGTTAATCTAGTACAATCCACCAAGCGTAAAAGGGTAAGCAGAGGGCCAATACAAGACTCTGGATAATTCTATTTACTGGAAAGCTCAGACACAACAAACACAACTGACGCAAAGTCCATTTGCAAGGTTAAATCAATGGCCTGGGCCGGTTTGCTGATATACAGGCAAGAATGATTAGGGAGGTGGAGAATATTGACAATAAATATGTCTTCTTAATTTTCATTTCTTTTATTCTGAAAAACGTCTCATAAGATCATGAGAAACAGGAGCATGAGTAGGCCATTCAGCCCATCGAGCCTGTCCTGCCATTCAATAAGACCAATACTGAGAGGATTGTAGCCTCAACTCCACTTTGCTGCATGTCCTCCATTTTCTTTAACTGCTTTAAAATCTGTCTAATTCATCCTTGAGTACATTCAATGATGTGGAGATGCAGGCGTTGGACTGGGGGAACACAGTAAGAAGTCTCACAACACCAGGTTAAAGTCCAACAGGTTTATTTGGTAGCAAAAGTCACTAGCTTTCAGCAAGCTGCCCCTTCGTCAGGTGAGTGGGAGTTCTGTTCACAGAGTTTATAAAGACACAAACTCAACTGACAAAATAATGGTTGGAATGCAAGTCTTTACAGGTAATCAAGTCTTAAAGGTACAGACAATTAACTTACCTGACAAAGGGGTAGCGCTCCAAAAGCTAGTGGACTTTGCTACCAAATAAATCTGTTGGCCTTTAATCTGGTGTTGTGAGACTTCTTACTACATTCAATGACGCAGCCTCCATTGCCCTCTGTGGAAGACACTTCCAAAGACCCTCTGATAGAAGAAATTCCTCCCCCTCTTCCTCTTAGTGGGGAGCAGTTGTAAACCCTGCCGGAGTGAACCACTCCTGGCAGCAGGGAGTAGTGGGGGTGTTGTGGGGAGGGGGGAGGTGGAGGGGGGGGGTGGGGGTAGGGAGGGTGGGGAGCAGGGGGTGGATGTTGGAGGGAGACACTAGACACGAGCCATCCTGGAGACTTCAGTTCTGGGCCTGCAATTGATATTAAAATCCAGATTTCCGTATTGTAATCAGCTCCACACCAATTTCTGCCACAAAACTGATTACTCCGGAAATCTTCAGCTGGGTGACACGCAGAGGCCATGGCACCCAGTGGGCAATCCGCGTAACAGCCTCTGCTGATGTCTCCAGGCCTGCTGCACTGCTCTAACAGTGCAGTAGGCTGGGAGAATCGCCCCTGTTACATAAGAACATAAAAACATAAGAAATAGGAGCAGGAGTAGGCCATCTAGCCCCTCGAGCCTGCCCCGCCATTCAATAAGATCATGGCTGATCTGAAGTGGATCAGTTCCACATTCCCGCCCTCTCCCCATAACCCTTAATCCCCTTGCCTATCAAAAACCTATCAACCCGCATCTTAAAAATATTGAGCGAGGCAGCCTCCACCACTTCAACAGGCAGAGAATTCCAGAGATTCACCACCCTTTGAGTGAAGAAGTTCCTCCTCAACTCCATTCTAAACCGCCCCCCCTTTATCTTGAGGCTGTGTCCTCTAGTCCTACTGTCCTTTCTGAGCGGGAAGAGCCTCTCCACCTCTATCCTATCCATCCCATTCAACATCTTATACATCTCAATGAGATCCCCCCTCATTCTTCTAAACTCTAATGAGTACAAGCCTAGTTTATTCAACCTCTCCTCATAGTTCAACCCCCTCAACTCCAGTATCAGCCTAGTAAACCTCCTCTGCACTCCCTCAAAGGCCAAAATATCGTTGCGTAAGTGCGGCGACCAAAACTGCACACAGTACTCCAGCTGCGGCCTCACCAGTGCCCTATACAGCTGCAGCAAGACATCCCTACTTTTATAGTCAATCCCCCTCGCTATGAAGGCCAGCATCCCATTCGCCTTCCTGACCATGCTGCACCTGCAGGCTGGGTTTTTGCGACTCATGCACAAGGACCCCGAGGTCCCTCTGCACCGTCGCCTGCTGCAGTTTTTCGCCACGTAAGTAATAGTCCTTCCTACCATTATTCCTACCAAAGTGGACAACCTCACATTTGCCAACATTAAATTCCATTTGCCAGTTCTTGGCCCATTTGCCCAGCCTATCTAGATCCTTCTGCAGACTCTCCACACCCTCCGCACAATTTGCCGTTCCACAAATCTTGGTGTCATCAGCAAATTTTGACACCCTACACTCGGTTCCCTCCTCCAGATCATCTATATAAATGGTAAATAGCTGAGGTCCCAGCACCGACCCCTGGGGCACTCCACTAGTCACCAACCGCCAATCCAAATAGCACCCATTGACCCCCACTCTCTGTCTCCTATTTGACAGCCAATCCTCTATCCACGCTAACACCTACCCCCAACTCCATGCCCCCTGACCTTCTGTAATAACCTCTTGTGAGGCACCTTGTCAAACGCCTTCTGAAAATCAAGAAAGACCACATCCAGCAGCTCTCCTCTATCCACCGCCCTAGACACATCCTCATAGAACTCCAATAAATTCGTCAGACACGACTTCCCCTTAACGAAACTGTGCTGCGTCTACTCTACCAAACAATTCTCAAGATGCCTCGCTATTTTCTCCTTGATCACAGATTCTAACATTTTTCCTACAACAGACATTAAACTAACCGGCCCATAATTCCCCGCCTTTTGCCTGCCACCTTCTTAAACAACGGCGTAACATTAGCCATTTTCCAATCTTCCGGCACTTCCCCGGAATCCAGCGATGTTTGGAAAATAATCACCAAGGTATCCACTATCACCTCCGCCATTTCTTTCAGAACCCTTGGATGCATTCCATCCGGTCCTGGGGACTTGTCCACAATCAGTCCCTCCAGTCTGTCGAGCACCGCCTCTCTAGTAACAATAATGTCATTCAGACCCTCCACTCCTACCATCTTTCCATCGCTAGCACCCGGCAAATTATTCACATCCTCCTCCGTGAAGATCCTCATCATTATGCAATCTTATCTCCAAGTATCTTAGTCCAGATCCAGCTGCTACCTTGTTTGTGGTCAGCCACTTCCACAATGCTTACTTGATTTACCCTCTGATAGCTCATAACAATTGGATAGTCATAACTCTCTCCATCTACAAAACACGCACAGATCACACACTCCACAATTCTGCTAACCTGATGGAAACTGTGTGCCAATGGCTGAGTGCCCTTCTTAGATGTGTTCCCTTTCATGGACCCACCCCAACTGAATGGTACAACAAGCATTGGCTTTCTACTGTGCTGCCACCTCCTTCTATTTGAACTGTCCCTGATCCATTGTAGAACACACAAAAATGGTAAACTGGCCCTGAACGAGTGACAAGTTTATTAGCAGGTTTATTTGGTAGCATGAGCTTTCAGAGAGTTGCCCCTTCAACAGTAAGTGAAGGGTTCAGTTCACAAACAGAGCACATATAGACACAAACTCAATTGCAAGGTAATGTTTGGAATGTGAGTCTTAACAGACAATCAAGTCTTTACAGCTGCAGACAGTGCCAGTGGAGAGAGAATTAAGCACAGGATAAAGAGATGTGAATTGTTTCCAGCCAGGACAGTTAGTGAGATTTTGCAAACCCAGGCAAGTCGTGGGAGTTACAAATAGTGTGACATGAATCCAAGATCCCGGTTGAGACCGTACTCATGTCTGCGGAACTTGGCTATCAGTTTCTGCTTGATGATTCTGTGTTGTCGTGTGTCGTGAAGGCCGCTTTGGAGAACGCTTACCCAAAAATCAGAGGCTGAATGCCCTTGACTGCTGAAGTGTTCCCCAACAGGAAGGGAACACTCCTGCCTGGTGATTGTTGAGCAGTGTCCATTGATCCATTGTCATAGCATCTGCATGGTCTCGCCAATGTACCATGCCATGGGACATCCTTTCCTGCAGTGTATCAGGTAGACAATGTTGGCTGAGTCGCAAGAATACGTACCTGATGGATGGTGTTCTCACTTGAGATGATGGCATCCATATCGATGATCCGGCATATCTTGCAGAGGTTGCTGTGGCAGGATTGTGTGATGTCATGGTCACTGTTCTCCTGAAGGCTGAGTAGTTTGCTGTGTGCAATAGTCCGTTTGAGGTTGCGGTTGTTTGAAGGCAAATAGTGGAGGTGTGGGGATGACCTTGGCAAGATGTTCGTCTTCATCAATGTCATGTTGAAGGCTCCAGAGAAGATGTTGTAGCTTCTCCGCTCTTCTCTGGCTACATTGAGGGTATCTTAAAACTCATTGTACAAAGAACCGCCAACTTCTGTCACAACACTACGGACTTCTTACAGAAAATCAGCACCCAGGAAACTGTTGAAGCAGGAACACGCCTCATCACAATGGATGTCTCGGCACTCTACACCAGCATCCCACACAACAACGGCATTGCTGCAACTGCCTCAGTACTCAATGCCAATCTCCAGATGCAATTTTGCTTCATCTTGGACCACGATATTTTCACCTTCAACAAGCAGTTCTTCATCCAGGCCCATGGAACAGCCATGGGGACCAAATTCACAACTGAATATGCCAATATCTTCATGCCCAGGTTCGAACAAGACTTCTTCACCGCACAAGACCTTCAACTGATGCTATACACTAGATACATCGAGGACATTTTCTTCCTTTGGACTCATGGCGAAGAATCACAGAAACAACTACATGATGACATTAACAAGTTCCATCCCATTATCAGGCTCACCATGGACTATTCTCCATAATCGGTTGCATTCTTGGACACACGCGTCTTCATCAAAGACAGTCACCTCACCACTTCACTGTACCACAAGTCCACGGATAACCTCACGATGCTCCACTTCTCCAGCTTCCACCCTAAACACGTTAAAGAAGCCACCCCCTATGGGCAAGCCCTCCGTATACACAGGATCTGCTCAGATGAGGAGGATCACAACAGACACCTACATACGCTGAAAGATGCCATCATAAGAACAGGATATAGCGCTCGACTCATTGATCGATGTGAAAAACCGCACCAACCCCCTCAGAAGACAGACATGGAACATGATGGACAGAGTATCCTTTGTCACGCAGTACTTCCTGGAAGTGAAGAAGCAATGACACCTTCTCCACAGCCTTCAACATGTCAATGATGAAGACGTACATCTCACCAAGGCCATCCCCACACCTCCACTACTTGCCTTCAAACAAGCACACAACCTCAGACCATTGTACTCAGCAAACTACTTAACCTTCAGGAGAACAGTGACCACAACACCACACAAGCCTGCCACAGCAACCTCTGCAAGACATTTCGGGTCATTGACACAGATGCCATCACCTTATTTGAGAACACCATCCACCAGGTACACGGTACATACTCTTGTGACTCGGCCAACATTGTCTACCTGACATGCTGCAGGAAAAAATGTCCCAAAGCATGGTACATTGGTGAGACAATGCAGACATTATGGATAAATGGATACCGCTCAACAATCACCAGACAGAAGTGTTCCCTTCCTGTCAGGGAACACTTCAGCAGTCGCGGGCATTCAGCCTCTGATCTTCAGATAAGCTTTCTCCAAGGCAGCCTTCACGATACACAACAACGCATAATTGCTGAGCAGAAACTGAGAGTCAAGTTCCGCACACATGAAGATGGCCTCAGCCAGGACCGCAACAACTTGCCTGTGTTTGCAAAATGTCACTAACTTTCCTGGCTGGAGACAATTCATACCTCTTTAACTTGTGCTTAACGCTCTCTCCTCTCACATTGTCTGCACCTGTAACGACTTGATTACCTGTTAAGACTCACATTCCAACCATTATCTTATAATTGAGTTTGTGTCTATGTATGTCCTGTTTGTGAACTGAACTCTTGACTCACCTGATGAAGGGGCAAAGCTCTGAAAACTTGTGCTGCCAAATAAATCTGTTGGACTTTAACCTGATGTTGTGAGACTACTTACTGTGCCTAACCCAGTCCAACACCAGCAATTCCACATCAAGTTTATTAACAAGCTTAATTGGTCTTTGCTTGGACAGGTTGCTGCATCCTATTCTGCCTCCATCCTTGGCAAATGGCCAACTGACAAAACAAGGAGAGCAAATCTTCACAATGGCCAGCAACATGTCTCATTTCCATCACCATATTAAGGTGAAACGTCTGCCTCTTATCTGACGGCTGCTATGTTAGAGCATTGTCCAATATTGTTAACATTTACAGTTATTCCTTACTGAACTCTGGATTGACTGACAGATATATCAGTAAGTCATCCGCTGCAAAATAGATGTTTCACTAAACACGCTTTCTGCAAACTAAATGGAAAATTAATAACACCTACCCCACTTCCCCAAAAAAATCAAAAGCATTATGTTTCTGAGTGAGAAATGGTCTATGCTTCTGTTTATTTCCAGAAACAAAAATGTCATTTCGGGAAGAGAGCCATTTAATTGTATTTGCCTTGTTTTTGATATCACTGATATCAAATTAAACTGTCAAAAGTGATATTTCCACGAATTATCAGTGTAGAACAGAATGAGGACTGAAATTTCACAGCATCTCATCCAGGCATTGTAAAAAGCCTTACCATGGTTTTTCTGGAAGTGCAATGTACTTTCATCAATCAGGTTAAAGTCCAACAGATTTATTTGGCAGCACAAGTTTTCAGAGCTTTGCCCCTTCAGGTGAGTCAAGAGTTCAGTTCACAAACAGGACATACATAGACACAAACTCAATTATAAGATAATGGTTGGAATGTGAGTCTTAACAGGTAATCAAGTCGTTACAGGTGCAGACAATGTGAGAGGAGAGAGGGTTAAGCACAAGTTAAAGAGGTATGAATTGTCTCCAGCCAGGAAAGTTAGTGACATTTTGCAAACACAGGCAAGTTGTTGCGGTCCTGGCTGAGGCCATCTTCATGTTTGAAAATAAAAACACCTAAAATTTTAAAAATATAGTGTATTGGTAATAGCCTTCTTCATCTCCAACCAAACTGATTCAACATCCTGATCTCCTGAACCAATGATATCTCTAACTATTGCACCAGTGCTATCCTAAATCAATAATACTGCCCTTCCACCTTTATCTAACTTCCTCATCTTCTTGAATACCATATAATCCAAAACATTTACATGCAATCCTTGTCATCTGGCAACCATGGGGGTGATTCTCCCAAACGTGCTGAATTGATGTGGAAACTGGTCTCGATCACGACTGTTTTGTCAGTGCAACTTCAGACCCGAATCTCCCCAGTCTGTGCAGTACAGAGGTCACAATCATGAATATCATCAGGTTGGGAGAATCGCGTGTCGACCATTTTGCGGGATTTGCACATGTGTTCCCAGCGCATGCACGTCTCCCAGAGCCAGGGAACAGACGCAGTCGGGACCACACTGGAAACTGGGGGGAAGAGAGGTAAGTGATTCTAATCTGTTTTAAATATAGTTCAAACATAGTTTAAATGTAATTATCAGCCCAGGTCCGATAGCATCTCCCACCCTGCTAAGAGTACTTCACTCTGGCGGGGTTCAGAGTAGCTCCCCACTTACAGGAAACTAACGGGAGGCCCTGCCGGAGTGAAGGCAATCAGGACCCTCCAGGGGGTCAGGTGGTGGGGGCAGTGGTGCCTCCTGAGCCTGGGCTTCCTGGCAGTGCCAGTCTATGCCCCCTAGCACTGTCCAAGGAGGTGGGACTTATTTGCGCCAGAGTCTGACAGCTCTGGAACTCTGCGCATGTGCAGATCCCCCGATGGGAGACAGACCCCCCAGCAGACGACCCCCAGCCTGCCCCATTCACTGGCCTCCCTCCAGCCTAGACTGAGCCCCATGCAGGATGGCAGCAGAACCCTCCACTTCCACCATTCGCTGCCTAGGCCCTGCCCACAATAGGCCCCACCCCGGATCTGTCCCATGCCCGATGGGCAGTATCAAGGTGCCCCCTCAGCATGGGTATTTTGCCACTTGGACAGTGCTAGGGGGCATAGGCTGGCGCTGCCAAGAAGCCCATGCTCAGTGGGGACACCAACCCTCTGCTACCCAACCCCCCTGAGGGGTCCTGATTGCCCCCTTCACTCTGGCAGAGCCTCCCTCTAGTTTCCTGCAAGTGTGGAGCTGTTCTAAACCTCGCCAGAGTGAAGTACTCCTGGCGGGGTGGGAGATGCTATCGGACCTGGCAAGTTCCATGCCGGGCCTGATAATTACATTTAAACTACATTTGAATTATATTTAAAACAGATTAAAATCACTTACCTCTCTTCCCGCTGGTTTCCAGTGTGGTCCCGACTGCGTCTGTTCCCTGGCTCTGGGAGACTGCATGCGTTGGAAACACATGTGCGAATCCCGCAAAATGGCCGACACGCGATTCTCCCGACTGGATCTGTCAGAAAATTGCAGGTCGCGATGGGAGAATCACACCACCACCACCTGCCACCTCCCCCAGCCCGAGCCACCACCTCCTCTCCCCCCCATGTCTCCATAATAGCTCTCATGTCAGACTTGTTTCCTTTGTGTTACCAATTCATTTACTTTGTAATGAATGCTATGCACATTCAGATACAGAGCCTTAAGTTTTGTCTTTTTGTTTTCTTCGTGATATCTTTTCTCGACTGCTGGTGTATTCTTCATTTTTTTCCCTCTGCCCTTTCCTGCCATTCTCTGACCTTCATTGCCCATGTTACTTTTTTTAATTCACTTGCGGGTTATGGACATCCTGGATCGGCCAACATTAATTGCCCATCTTTAATTGCCCTCAAGAAGGTGGTAGTGAGCTGTTTTCTTGAACCACCGCAGTCCCTGTAGTGTACAAACACCACAGTGTTGTAAGGAAAGAAGTTTCAGGATTTTAACCCATCGCTAATAAAGGTACAGTGATATATTTCAAAGTCAGAATGATGTGTGACTTGGAAGGGAACATGCAGGCAGTGGTGCAGCTTGCTGCATGGTAGCAGTCATGGGTTTGGGAGCTGCTGCCTAAAGAACCCTTGGTGAGTTCCAGCACTGCACCTCATGGATGATATACACTGCTGTCACTGTTGGTGGTGGAGGGAGTGTTTGTGGAAGGCATTACAATCAAACGAGTTGCTTTATCTTGGATGGTGTCGAGCTTTTCGAGTGTGGCTGGGGCTGTACGCATTCAGTACATGGAAAGTATACCATTATATCCAGGCTTGTGTCCTGTAGGTGGTAGATAGGACTTGGGGAGTCAGGAGATGAATTACTTGCCACAGGACAGCATTTATATAGGTAGTCCAGTTCAGTTTCTGGTCAATGGTAACCCTATAGTGAGGGATTCAGTGATGGTAATGCCATTGAATGTCAAGAGGCAATGGTTAAAATTTCTTCTTGGAGATGGTCACTTCCTGGCACTCATATGGTGCAAATGTTACCTGCCACTTGTCAGCCCAAGCCTGGACATGGATGCTTCAGTATTCCTGGATGCACGAATGGTACTAAACATAATGCAATCATCAGTGAATATCACCACATCTGACATTCTGATGGAAGCAGCTGAAGATGATTCGGCCTAGAACATACCCTAAGGAACTCTGTAGTGTCATCCTGGAATTGAAATGATTAACCTCTACACCACAACCATCTTCTTTTGTGTTAGGTATGACTCTAACCAGCGGAGAGTTTTCCCCCTGATTCCCACTGACTCCAGTTTTGCTAGAGCACATTGATGCCAGTTGCTCAAATGCTGCCTTGATGTCAAGGGCAGTCACTGACACCTCCCCTTTGGAATCAGCTCTTTTGCCCATATTTGAACAAAGGTTGTAACAAGGTCAGGAGCCAAGTGACCCTGGCAGAACCCAAACTGACAGTGAGTGAGTTATTGATAAGCAAGTGCCACTTGATAGCACTGTTGATGACCCCTTCCATCATTTTACTGATGACTGAGAATAGATTGATAGGACAATAATTGGCTAGGTTGGATATGTCCTGCTTTTTATTTACAGAACATAACTGGGCAATCTTTCATATTGCAGGGTAGATGCCAGTGTTGTAGCTGTATTGGAACAGCTAGGCTATGGGTGCGGCAGGTTCTAGGGCACAAGTCTTCAGTACTATTGCTGGAATAGTGTCAGGATCCATTGTCTATTCAGTATCCAGTGTCTTCAGATGTTTCTTGACATCACATAGAGTGAATCAAATTGGCTGAAGACTGGCATTCGTGATGCGAGGGAACTCTGGAGGAAGCTAAAGGAGGATTATCCACTTGCCACTTCTGGCTGAAGGTGGTTGCTAATGCTTCAGCCTTGTCTTTTGCAGTCTTGTGCTGGGCTCCCCATTAATGCATGATGGGGGTATTTGTGGAGCCTCCTCCTCCAGTGAGTTGTTTAATTGTGCAGTGCCATTCACAACTGGATATGGCAGGACTGCAAAGCTTAGGTCTGATCTCTTTGTTGTGGATTTGCTTTGTTCTGTCTATTACTTTCTGCTTATGTTCTTTGGCACACAAGTAGTCCTGTGTTATAGTTATGCATTTCCCTTAACTTGGCTACTCAATGACTCACCCTGCACAGATCCCATCTCTGTGCTGTACTCTTAAGTTTGCAATGTGTCAGTCTCTGACATGGTGCCTGTCAGCATCAGATCAAGTGACTGCTTGTCTTCCTCATCACTCTGTTCTCTCTCTAGGCCTTGTGCATCTCAAACCACGAGGTGGTCAAGTGTAGTTCTTGGGTATCTGAAAGCATACTTATTGTAAGAATAGAGTTGGGTATAGCAAGAGATACATAGTTACACAATCTGCAGCTTGCACTTCAGAATAGTTTCCTAATCTATCATCTCAAATCCCATCTTATCTGCACTTGAGATTTGAGACGATAGATTAGGAAAGAACATACTGGCTGGAATTTTACTGTCCTGCTCGCCATGGGAATCAGAGCAGGACTTGGAGTGGGCATGGGGT
Organism: Carcharhinus amblyrhynchos; assembly: GCF_965287045.1. Taxonomy (NCBI): domain Eukaryota; kingdom Metazoa; phylum Chordata; class Chondrichthyes; order Carcharhiniformes; family Carcharhinidae; genus Carcharhinus; species Carcharhinus amblyrhynchos. Next base: position 91,058,862 of record NC_137326.1, read on the forward strand.
GGCCCATGGAAAGGTTCATTAACCTTACAGTTTCAGGACAAGCGAGGCCATAAAATCCTGTTCATTGTTCTCCACAATAGCTTCAGTGGTGCTGTTGGTCATGCCCTTAGTCATGGCCATCCAAGTCATTTCCAGTGCTGTTTTCTCCATGGGGGTCAGCACATGCAGCCATACGTGTTGCTGCCACCTATTATAGACCACTTTGTGCTGCAAAAGAGAGAGAAATGTATCAGTATATTGCAGCATGTTTGGATGGTTTGATGCATTGACCCAAACAGGTGCCGAGTGTGGCGACTAGGGAAATTTCACAGTAACTTCATTGCAGTGTTAATGTAAGCCTTACTTGTGACTAATAAGTAAACTTTACTTTTGATGTGCCTGTCAGAGCTGTTTAGCTGTGCAGGCTGTAAGATGTGTAGGTACAGATTGCAACAGTGTTTATTGTGTGAAAGTGAGGTGAAGCATATTAATGTGAGATATGAGTCATGGTTGATGGAGATTGTGGATGGTGAGTGAAGGGGCTGTGGTGAATTGATCAGTATGTGAGGCTAGTGGTGCAGGGAGTAGGATGGGGTGGCACAGTGGTTAGCATCGTTGCTTCACAGTGCTAGAGACCCAGGTTCGATTCCTGGCTTAGGTCACAGTCTGTGTGGAGTTTTCATGTTCTCTCTGTATCTGCATGGATTTCCTCTGGGTGCTCCAGATTCCTTCCACATTCTGAAAGACATGCTGGTTAGGTGCATTGACCCAAACAGGCACCAGAATGTGGAGACTAGGGGAGTTTCACAGAAATTTCATTGTAGTGTTAATGGAAGCCTGCTGTGACTAGTTAAAAAAACTTTAACTTTATACAGCTTGTGAAGATGCATTCAATGATCTTGATTGTGTGAAACCATTACCCTTTTTATTGGTGTTCTATCCAGGTCCTCGGGGTTAGTTTGCTGGCAATGATATCCACAGCTACCTGCTCCCACTATCTTCTTAGTACCTACTTGGAGGGCATCCTGTCCCTGAGGGTAGAGGACCTCTGTCCTCCTAATCGTCAGATGCACCAGGACATCCAGCAGGATATCAGAGAGCTTTAGTGCACACTTTCTGGCCTATTGTACCCTTTTAGATTATGTCCTCCATTCTCCTTCAAACAGTGCCAGCCTTTTCTGCAGCCAGATTACACCTAACCTTTACTCTGGCTGTAAATAGTGCAGGCTAGATTGAAGTGACACCAGCCTTGTATGAATTTTGGCTCCTGACTGCAGAGTACAGCTATTCAACAATGTGTTCGGCACTGAGTTGCGTGACAAAACTAACGATAAATACCAGGCAGCACAAGCTTTGTTGCTACCTAGTTATTCAAAAAAGATTTGGAGCAATTGCCTTTCTCAGCCCTTGTTCCTGAATTTAGAGGCTGTCCAATTTAGTTCCAGTATATTTTGCCAGACACTGTTTAAAAAAAGTAGTTATTCCGCTGTTGATTTTACAATCTTATGGTGTAATTTCAGTTGAAAATATGAAGTAAATATTTGGGATTAATTTTGGGGTATTTTTGTTTTTATTCCAATTCAATCATAACGTAAGAACATAAGAAATAGGAGCAGGAGTAGGCCATCCAGCCCTTCGAGCCTGCCCCGCCATTCAATAAGATCATGGCTGATCTGTCGCTGCTCAGTTCCACTTTCCCGCCCTCTCCCCGTAACCCTTAATCCCCTTTCCTATCAAAAACCCATCAACCCGCGTCTTAAAAATATTTAGCGAGGCAGCCTCCACCACTTCAACGGGCAGAGAATTCCAGAGATTCACCACCCTTTGAGTGAAGAAGTTCCTCCTCAACTCCGTTCTAAACCGCCCCCCTTTTATCTTGAGGCTGTGCCCCCTAGTCCTACTGTCTTTTTTGAGCGGGAAGAGTCTTTCCACCTCTATCCTATCCATCCCATTCATCATCTTATACGTCTCAATGAGATCTCCCCTCATTCTTCTAAACTCTAACGAGTACAAGCCTAGTTTATTCAGCCTCTCCTCATAGCTCAACCCCCTCAACTCCGGTATCAGCCTAGTAAACCTCCTCTGCACTCCCTCCAAGGCCAAAACATCTTTGCGCAGGTGCGGCGCCCAAAACTGCACACAGTACTCCAGCTGCGGCCTCACCAATGCCCTATACAGCTGCAGCAAGACCTCCCTACTTTTATATTCAATCCCCCTCGCTATGAAGGCTAGCATCCCATTTGCCTTCCTGACCACCTGCTGCACCTGCAAGCTGGGTTTTTGCGACTCATGCACAAGGACCCCGAGGTCCCTCTGCACCGTCGCCTGCTGCAGTTTTTCGCCCCGTAAGTAATAGTCCTTCCTACCATTCTTCCTACCAAAGTGGAACACCTCAAACTTGCCAACATTAAATTCCATTTGCCATTTCCTGGCCCATTCGCCCAGCCTATCTAGATCCTTCTGCAGACTCTCCACACCCTCCGCACAATTTGCCGTTCCCCCAATCTTGGTGTCATCAGCAAATTTCGACACCCTACACTCGGTTCCCTCCTCCAGATCATCTATATAAATGGTAAAAAGCTGAGGCCCCAGCACCGACCCCTGGGGCACTCCACTAGTCACCAACCGCCAATCCGAATAGCACCCGTTGACCCCCATTCTCTGCCTCCTATTTGACAGCCAATCCTCTATCCACGCTAACACCCTACCCCCAACTCCATGTCCCTCGACCTTCTGCAATAACCTGGTGAGGTACTTTGTCAAACGCCTTCTGAAAATCTAGAAAGACCACATCCACCGGCTCTCCTCTATCCACCGCCCTAGACACATCCTCATAGAACTCCAGCAAATTTGTCAGACACGACTTCCCTTTAATGAAACCGTGCTGCGTCTGCTCTATCAAGCAATTCCCTTCAAGATGCCTCGCAATTTCCTCCTTAATGACAGATTCTAACATTTTACCTACCACAGACGTTAAACTAACCGGCCTATAATTCCCCGCCTTTTGCCTGGCACCCTTCTTAAACAACGGCGTAACATTAGCCGTTTTCCAATCATCCGGCACTTCCCCGGAATACAGCGACGTCTGGAAAATAACCACCAAGGCATCCACTATCACCTCCGCCATTTCTTTCAAATCAAGTCCAATTCAGAGTCTCATCAAGTTGAGACATTCCCAATCCAAGCTGACAATACAGGGCTCTCACCTCCCGTCTTGGGCTTAATCTACATGATCCAAGCTGATTGGAGTAGGCATAGCTCCTCTTCCAAGGCTTGATCTCATTTGCATCTTAGCCAAAAGGCTGAGATGCCGCTTTTAAAAAAATTGCTTCAAATGAAGCTAAAATGTAACCTAACGACTTCAACCAAGCACAGCTACACTTGATCTTAGCCACACAAGAATGCCAAGCTATTTGACATGAGATTGACCCAGTAGTTATAATCATACTGAGCGTATAAGGAGAGTGGGGAATGGGGGGGTAATGTTGTAAGTGTGAAAGTTTGGGAGTCAGAGATTTCCCATAATAGGCAGTGGAAAATTCATGTGATTATAAGGTAGTTTATTAAGTTTATCAAGAAGCAACAGTTGAGACGTTATGCATCAGCTAAATAGACAAGAAAAGCATATGATGTGATAGTTGAGAGCAGTTTACTGATCCTGGAAGATGAATGGATGGATTGTACAGAATGTGTTGATCTGTGTACCTTTAAGAGGATTTTTAAAATCATGTTCTCTGCAGTTATAAGCAGACCCTTTTTCAGTTTGGTTTTCTCATTGTTGCGGAGCTGTCTGGAAAAGTCCTTTTATTGCTATTTAAATGATGTTTTGTTTATTTTTACTCTTACTTAGTTTTATGGCCTTGCATCATTAGGAGGAAGGTCATGAGTTCTGGTCAGTTTTTTTCCGAGGGAATTCAAAGTTTCATTTTCTGTTTTTGGCAGTAGTGTTTTATTAGGGGAAAACAATAAAATTCAAGTTTATTTATTAGTCATAAGTAAGGCTTCCATTAATACTGCAATGAAGGTACTGTGTAATTCTCCCAGTCACCATACTCTAGCACCTGTTCAGGTCAATGCACCTAACCAGCACACCTTTCAGATTGTGGGAGGAAACCAGACCACCCATAAAAAAACCCAGGCAGACACAGGGAGAATGTGCCACACAGTGACCCAAACCAGGAATTGAACCTGGGTCCCTGGTGCTGTGAGGCAGCAATGCCACCATGTTGGCCCTCATCAGACTGAAAGCAATGTCTTTCTCTCTCTCTGTCCTTGTGTTTTGGAAGTTCTGCTTGCTAGCTAAAAGCAAGGCTTCTTGACTCCCTGCAGTAGAAACTCTGCTGTTGATGGCTTGACCAGAGTCTCCCCCCGCTGTTCTGGGAAGCTGTTCTGACTTCAAACTGTTCTATGTATATCAAGAGTATTCATCTTTGCTGTGTTAAACCTGTGGAAGGGTTTTGTTTATGGGATTGAGTTTGATTGGAACATCTTAGATGTATTTGTTAAGGGTTATACATTATTGTGCTTGTTTTGTTTGTAATTGATAACAGTTATTGCTATTATTCTTACTATACATGTTAACTATATTCTTAAATAAACTTTGTTTGATATAAGCTCCCAAGTGGATCATTTGAATCATACCTGATGTGAACTATATCATGCTTATCCTAGCCAAATTCAAGGTGTACAACTTATGATCCAGGTGGGCTTCATGAAACAGTGTGGAGTTTCTGACCTGAACCATAACAGTGTAGATTATGGAGGCAGCTCTTGACTCAGTATCTGACATGTTAAGAATTTCTTGCCCAGGTCTTCTTCCAACTTCACTGGTCCAAATCCCAGCTGAAGATGACAGCTGCCTGATGAGGAGTGTCCCCTGTCTCTGAGTACCGTTAATATACTTTATTTCTCAGAGCTGGCGGTTTACCTTATGTCAATCACTTGTTTGAATAGTTCTAGCTAATGATCTAAAGACAGGTACCCAAATTGTCATTGATGTCACCAACCCCCTGTCCATCACTTTAGTCAAATGTTATTTTTTAGTTTACCTCATGTTGGGAGCCATTTGTTAGCCTTTATTAAATACACGAGGTGCCTCTCAAATTAGGAATATCAACATAAAAACCAGGAGACCTCAACATTTCTGGAGTCCCAGTTTTTCCACGGAGAGAAGAGAAACATCCTCAGTTTTTGGCAATTAATTCTATAATAATCTAAAAAGTACCTTTCCTAACAGGGTTAGCACCTTTCCCAGATGGTCTCACGGCACTCTTTGGAGTGACTCATTCTGTACTGGTTCTTGTCTTCCTCCAACCCTCACCTGTAGCTCCAAATAGTTGTTGAAAACAACTACACCCTGATACACCATTTTAACAGATGGGCCGAACCAAGTAAGCGTAGACATCAGGTGTCCTACCCTAGACGACTTAGAGATTTGTCTATCCTGGCATGTGAAGATTGATTCTGGTGGACTGTGTGGATCTTCGGCTGAGGGAATTGAAAGTGGATCAGTACCATATTCAGTGCATAGAGCTGAAAAATATATTAACAGTCTTCTAGTCACCCACAGTGTCCAATCTATCTCCAGCAACCTAGACAAATCTCATCACTGGATCCATATCAGTCAGCACAAGACAGAGAGGCTGATGATGCACAATCCTCCCTCACTGTTATCCAATTCATGCACAAGTCATGTTCAACATTTTTCTATCATCTTTGCCTTGAAAGATGAACAAGATAACCAGATCTAGACAAACATGGCAGTATAGATATCGCAATTGGATCTTCCTGCTCATTTCTCGGAGTGGGCTTATATAGGATGTTATGTCTCATTTGTGAAAACATTCTTGGGAACTTTTCTGACATTTCAGTACAATATCAATTTTCAGTAGGACAACATTGAATATTGAAGACTATTTTTGACTCATTAACTGGCCTCATCATATACAGTGAATCATCAAAGGTCATCAACTTCACATTGCACTATAATCTATGGCATTGGCCACAGCATAAATACTGTCTGAAATCTTCACAGTGCCTCAAATTATGGTGGCAATGAAGTCAAATTGTGTCTCTAATAGCGAGATAATTAAATTGCAGTCTACTCTGGTTGGAAAAGTATCATTGTATCGACAAGTTTAATTATGTTCAGTACCAATGGAAAGAAAAATACTCACAGAAGACATAATGCTGCAAGGTTGATTGATGCCTGTGGGGGTTTGATATTTGCCAAACGAAGATGGATGAAACCAATTGTGTTGTCCTGTAATTAATCTGCAGAGTGCGTCTGTTGTGTAGCAGGGTGCACCACATTCTTTGAATACTGCAAAAAACAAAAGATGGTATAACCACTCATGAATATTAACACAGTGCTGCAAAAAGCTACACATTTGAACAATTCAACCTCGTGCTGACGTAAAGATCTGAATAGCTTTCATCACTACAGGAGGATGTAAACACTCTTTCACCCAAATCCAACCCAGTGAAATATTTGGAACAATTTTTCTTAAACAATTATTGCTCATGTGTTAATGTCAAATACCTTTGGGAGCAGGTGTGGGAATTAAACAAATGAGCACAAAAGGGGCAAACTGAAAACAGAAGCAACAATCATGTCAACTGACAGATCAGTTTCAAACTGAAAACAGAGTGGGACAAAGAAATTAGAAGGGGGCCACTGCCAGAGAATTGGATGCAGTTAAAACACCAATAGTAACTGAACAGTTGAGGACTGATCCTAACTGCAGAGCTTGGCATCCATGAAAAAAATGGAAGGGACTCGGGTGTGATCAGCCAGCAAAAGTTTTGATCTCAGGGATGTTTCTGAAACAAGGTCAATCAAATATTGGCATACGTGGTTCCTGAAAGACTCTACGAAAGCTATGCGGGAAGCAGATAAACAGGACATCTGCAAAGATAAATATGATTTAAATTCTCCCACATTCTCAGTATTCCCTTTGAATGCATGCCGCCTGCACTTCAATGTTAATCTGCTAAGGCATTGGAGAGGAAGTAGGCCTGTTAAATGGTTGTCAATTATATTTAAGTAAATGCAAATAGATGGCATTAAGTGGCCTTTCCCTTGAATACATACAAAGAAACATGCTGGAACTGTGTGTGGATTAAGGAGGTGCATCTTATAATTTTTCATTCTTGAAATAAATATCAGACTGAATAAAATACTATTTCTTCCCAGATGGCTTTGTGAAATGCACAACCATGCACAATAGTCTGGCAATATCTCCCTACTTTTCAAAAGCACATCCTCCTACACAGGTATGTGAAAATTTCCATTGGGTTCAAAACATCACTGCCAAAAGGAAAATATTGCATTGTTGCCATGTTTTGCAATAGAACTCTAGCAACACCAACTTTGCAGAAGAGTTAACTGAGGTGGAACAGTTATAATTGGAAACGCACAGAGGTCAGAATTATAGGAGTGCTGTTATATCATAGAAGGTTGTGGGGCTGGAGGAGATTACAGAGATAGGAAGGGGAAAGGCTATAAAGGGATTTGAAAACAAGGATGAGAATTTCAAAGTCAAAGTGTTGCTCACATGCTGTGAGTTAAGATTTGGGTAACTTCATGTTTGTGGAGAGTAGAGTATGGGAGGCCAGCCACAAGTGTGTTGGAATAGTTGAATCCAGATAGGGGGATGGAATTAGAATTAGATTACTGAAATGGGTGCAATGGTGATTTAAATGCATTTGTGTGCATTTAAATTGAGTTAATGGGCTGCCAGCACAACTTTATCAGCATTCCCCCCTTTAGCATTGCGTTCACGCGTCCAGATTTGGTGCAAAATACTCATGTTCGGCAAAGGTCTGTTTCGTGCTCTCCAGCTTCTGAAGAGGTAAGTTCAGAGCTTCTGGCAGTTCTCTGATTTAGATCGGTGATTGAATGGGATGGGAGGTGGGCCACATAATTCTCTGGTGAGGCGGGGAGGGAGGAGGAAGCGGGTCAGATGTATCTATAGCGAGGTGGGGAGGGGGGGGCGTGGCCACATTGTTGTCTGGGCGTTTTTGAAATCTTTTTCTCACTCGCAATTCTTTTCCAGGGCAAGTGCGTATGGGAGTGCCTGAGAATATTTTCCAAGTCGGATCTGAATTGTGCACAGATTCAGCACTTGGAATGAAAATGGTAAAATCGGGCCCTCTGTCTCGTCATGGTTAGCTGTTTACTAATTCGAGATTGTTACATCTGCTTATTGAAAATGAATTGAATTTGGAAGCTGCTAAATAGATTAAATGGTCATTGCAAATCAGTTATTGATTAGCGGAAATGGTCTCTCCTGTGAAAGTGTGTCGATCTGCTCTAAATGTATATTACATTATACTTGGCAAGGTAAGAACATCAAGCAATCAAGCAAATTGACAGAATTAGCAAACATGTCACACACAAAAAATTAAAGCATTTATATTGTTAAAGTATTAAAGGTTTTACCAAAAGACCCCGGCCACATTTTCACTATTGAGGCAGTTAACTTGAGAAAGAGATTTTCTGATTCAACACTGAAGGGGAGAGGGGTTGCATGATGGAATTGGGCTTCCTAACCTTTGAACACATCCTAGGCAGTCCTGGGGGTAGGCAAGTTCCAAGGCAAGCTAATTATAAGGCCTGCCTTGGTCCCCTGGATTTTCAACCCAGTTGTAATATAAGCAGTTTTGTCTTGTCGAACTCAAACCACTTCAAACCCTCATACACTTCCCATGGCTCTTCATACTCAATGTGCCAACTCACGCTCCCAGCCACTCCATGCCACTCGTACTCTTGATGCCAACTCATTACCTTCCGTGTTCATTCATGCAGTTAACCCTATGGGTGGAATTTTCCCATCCCACCTGCCATAGGAATCATAGAGGGCGGGACATGGACCATGCAAAGGTCTGTTGACCTCGAGTGGGATTTTTCATTCTTGGGGTGAACATGGCCAGAAAATCCTGCCCTCCAATAACAAGAATGGAACAGCTGAGGGACTAAAACATCCATTCAAGTCTATCTTCGTATCTAAATCCTCTGGCCATTGGTACCATCCGAGAGAATTTAACTTTGAAGATTTGTGTATTTATGCTTTGAGTTCTTTCTGCTTCTTTGCTTCAGTACATAATCTTTTCTTTAGTCTTTCCCCACAATGTGTCATCTCACATTTCTGCACAGCAAGTTTCATCTGGCATTTTTCTACTCAATCTATTATCCTGTAAGCCTTCCTGAAGCTAGTTTCTGTCCCCTTCACTGTTATTCATGCTTCCAATTTGTGAAGTTTTGATATTTTATACCCCATACTCAAGTCCAGATAATTTCTATTCAGCATGAATAATTATTCCTACAGTGATAACTAGGGTTTACAACTGCTCATATCCTTCCCATCCAAAAGCAATATATTAACTATTAATCTCTATGCTTTCTTTGTTGTCTTTTAACTGACTAATATTTTTACTACCATACATGGCCATTTGGGTTTCCACCTGCCCTCATAATGTATGTTTGGCTGAGAGCCCAGAATGATAAAAACATGAGTTCAGCGGAGAATTTGTTTTCAAAAGTGAAATGGATTTTTTACATATTTTGATTGTAATATTTAAGTGGTTTTAGTAAATTGTTCTTTCTGTGATTTTTTTTGCCAATGTCTCAACGTTTATTTTGGCAAAGTTAAGAGGTATGAAGCGTTTGAAGCTTTTATTAATGATACTTTAATGGTCTGTATGATTGACATTTTTATAGGGTTGTAAGAACAGCAGATTATTTTAAAGGAGCATTGGCCTAGGCTATTTTTTTCTCAACAGTTCCACCCTTGCCATTGTTATAATATGGCTCGTTGGTTACGGCATACTAAAGGAAATGGGACTGAATTGGCATGGAGAGTATGGCTACCAGGGGGAGTGGCTGGCAGAATGGCATCTCTCTCCTACTCCACTTTTGTGACTGAATCACATTTTTCATTGTTTTCCTCCCTAATCTCAACTTTATTTTCTTTACTTTCAAACATGTTCCTTTGCTTCATTTTTCATTTCTCTCTTTTTAACTTTCCACTCCAACGGTTTTCTTTTTACTCTACCTCTTGTAACGGAGGCACTATAACATGGAGAGAAATCTGTGATATTTGAGAAGTTTAGACAGCTGGATCTAGGGAGTGGGACCTCAAAGATTTTGGGAGCAATACATTAGAAGACAAAACTAAAAGAGGAACCTTCAAAACAGAATTAGGAGAAAGATTTGCAAAGTAAATAGGAAGTGAAAGGAAAGAACTTTCAAAGACAATGGGAAGAAAAAATTAATCATCTCAAACATTAGTCAGTTCTCACTTGAGGCTGTGTTAGTGCAGAATAAAGATGTAAAGTGGTTTAACCAAAGGTTTTTAAATTATGAAAACAACTGAAAATTGACAAAGCCAATTTTTTCATACTGGCCAAATCAGATAAAGTTTAAGGGTATGATTTTAAAAAAGTAAGGAGCGAGAATTTTGATTTACAATTTTATCTTTTGAGCATTTTTGTCACTTCTTGCCTTTCTTCAGAAATTTCAGAGGTAAAGCACTGTAACAGAAGTTTGGTTCTCTATGCAATAAATGTATCAAAAGAAATGGGACTGCATATCTCCTATAGCCACACCGAACATACACACAGGTCTTTAAATAATAAAAGTTGACCCGAACGGGTGCCGGAATGTGGCGACTAGAGGAATTTCAGAGTAACTTCATTAGTGTTAATATAAGACTTACTTATGACTAATAAATAAACTACTTTATTAAAAATTGTGGCATATAGGGAGCATGAAAACCATAATATAATTCCATCATTACCTGATACAAGGAAGCTGCTGACAGGGTATTTCATTTTTGTGACTAAAATAACATCAATAATCAATATATATACATAACACATATAGGGCAACTAACATATGTTTCCATTATGAACAGTCCAGCCAAGTTAAAAATAGTGAATAGTTATGAGCAGTCATAGTCATATTTTTACATGGTAATGGCACAGAGCCCGATATTGGAAATTGAATCCTTTGCTAAAAAGCAAATATCAGAGTTTCTATGGCAATGTCAAACAAAAGGAAAAAGATCAATTTCTACCCCTTCTCCTCTGCAAGACAGATGCTTTTGAATGATGCTCATTCTCGGTGACTAGCGCTGGAAGGATATTGCATAAAATAGAAAATCAATTAATGAAACAAATCCAAAAAACAGCTAGTGGCATAAATTGCATCACTCTGTCCATTAAATATCTGAGCATCATTACCAGAGACAAAAGGTCAGCAGCATCATTCACTGGAAAGCATTCATCCGACTAACAAATTGTGCAGTTATCCCGAGGTGAAATTTGGATATGTACGTTTGATCTTTCCTGAATGTGTGTCGATTCAAAGAGTTCAATAAAACGCCTTTAAACATAAGCAGTCTAGATTCCAGCTGGAATGTTATTTTCATTCTAATGTAATTTGCTCCACGTACATTTAAGGTAGCAGGTAAAAAGGGTTGCTTTCTGGGTTGAAGCCTTTCAATTCCCATACAAGCTTCAAGGGAGGTTTAGCAGGCTGTTAATGTGGTGCAGTTACTGGAGTTTATGTCAGCTTGAGTTATGATCCATAGTCAGGAGAGCCAAGGGTCTTTATGTTTACAAGAGTTCAGCCAAGTTAAAGGGAGAGGTGACAACAAAGTTTGAGGTGTTAAATATTGATGAGGAGCTGTAAGCTGGTGTGAGTAAACTTACAGAAAATGCCTCAGTATATCACAGAAAACCAAAATTTCCAGAAGTCTATGGACCCGATTTTACCATTTTGATTTTAAATGCTGAATCTGGGCATGATTCAGATACGACTTGTAACCCTGTTCTCAGACTCCCCCATACGCACTCAGCCTGATGAAAAGAAGTCGTGAATCTGAATCGTACTGCAGGCAGGGCTTATCACACCCAAAACGCTGCTGCTCTGATCAGAGTCTTCAACAGTGCATGTGCAGTAAAAAAAATGGAACAAACACTCGCCTGTCACATCGCTCCCAGGCCGGACGAAGTGCCCAGGAGCGATGGCCTCCACAGACATTGTCTCACCCCCACAATATAACTGTCTTCTTTATCCACCCACCCCTTCTACCGGACCGATCACAAACCCCTGCCCCACTTCTCCCTACCAATCGCCAGCAGAGTGGCAGTGGACGCCCTTGCCCCTGCCCCCTGCCCCTCCCACCCACCCCAGCAGAGATCCATCTGATCCACTTCCACCCCCCCCCCCACCCCCCACCCCCCACCAGAGAACAATTTGGGCTCACTGCTCCACCTCCCCCATCAGAGATAGATCTGGCCTGCCTCCTTTCCCCTCCCACCAGAGAACAATCTGGCGTCTCTCCTCCCCCCCCATCAACCAGAGAACCATCTAGCCTCCCTCCTCCACCCCCCACCCCTCCCACAACAGAGAATGATCTGACCTCCCTCCCTCCCCCAACTACTGATCTGAGTCAGAGAGCTGCTGGAAGCTCTGAACTTACCTCTTCAGAGGCTGGAGCGCCCGAAACAGGCTTTTGTCGAGCATGTTCGTTTTGCGCCAAATCTGCATGGGCGAACGTGATGGTAAAAGGGGAAGTGCTGATAAGTTTGGGCATCCAGCCCATTAAGTCAATTTAAATACATGCAAATGTTTGGGGCATGGTCCCGATCGTCTCCATTTTTGGGCCTTGGTAAAGGGGAAATCAGTGCGGACGGTGGCACGGATTGCGCTATTCGCCTCATGCCCATCTTTACTAGTTTTCATGCCTGAAAACGGGCACAATGCAATGGTAAAATCAGGCCCTATGTGTGAATGTTTTATTCATCAGAGTCTAACCAATATTTTTTCACTGCAATAATCCAACAGTGCAATTAAAAGTATTACCCATTTCACACATGAGGAAACAAAACAATTATTGGTGCATTATGAGTTATTTGTGGAAGGCTTATGGGAAGTGAAAAGATACCTATTATCTTATTATTGTTGTTCACGCCACTTGACTTCAATCACCATGCCACCAAGTGAAACTAAACAGATCAATAAATGTGTTCCTACCGCATTCAGATAATGGGATATTTTGTCTGCAAAGCCATTCACAACAAAAGCAGGGCAGGACCTAAGGATAACAAAGTAACAATTAGATTTGATCAGATTTCTTGGATAATCCCACTCAATATTCTCACTGGACGGATGAAAACTGGAAGTGTACAAATGACACAACTGACAGGAATTAATTAGTCATCTGCAGACCAAGAACACAAGGCAGCATGGTGGCACAATGGTTAGCACTACTGCCTCACAGTGCTAGGGATCTGGGTTTGATTCCTGGCTTGGGTCAATGTCTGTGTGGAGTTGCACATTCTCCCTGTGTCTGTGTGGGTTTCCTCCTACAGTCTGAAAGACATGCTGGTTAGGTGCATTGACCTGAGCAGGTGCCAGAGTGTGGTGACTAGGGGAATTTCACAGTAACTTCATTGCAGCGTTAATTAATGTAAGCCTTACTTGCAACTAGTAAATAAACTTAAGACTTTTAAGCTGAACAGTTCATATTCCCCATATTTTTTGTTGTCTAAAATGAAGAATAAATTTTTGGAGCATCAGCCATAGCAATGAGTTAAAGTTAAAGTTTTATTTATTAGTCACGAGTAAGGCTTACATTAACACTGCAGTGAAGTTACTGTGAAATTCCTTGCTGTGAAGCACAGCAAGTCCATGTAATCTGTATTAAGTGCTGCAACACGCAGTGTACCTGTCGCATATTGTGCAGAGAATGTAATATGGCTGAATATGGAGGCAAGAGAAGTGATTGCAGAGCCTCTGGCTCTGATCTTCAGGTCGTCGTTGGCCTCTGGTATAGTACCGGAAGATTGGAGGTTAGCGAATGTTGTCCCATTGTTTAAGAAGGGGAACAGAGACTTCCCCGGGAATTATAGACCGGTGAGTCTCACTTCTGTTGTGGGCATGGTTTTAGAAAAAATTATTAGGGATAGGATTTATAGTTATTTGGAGAGTAATGAATTGATTGGAGATTGTCAGCATGGTTTTGTAGCGGGTAGGTCGTGCCTTACTAACCTTATTGAGTTTTTTGAGAAAGTGACCAAAGAGGTGGATGGGGGTAAGGCAGTTGACGTGGTATATATGGATTTTAGTAAGGCGTTTGATAAGGTTCACCATGGTAGGCTTCTGCAGAAAATGCAGATGTATGGGATTGAGGGTTATCTAGGAAATTGGATCAGGAATTGGCTAGCAGATAGGAGACAGAGGGTGGTGGTTGATGGTAAATATTCGTCATGGAGTTCGGTTACGAGTGGTGTGCCTCAGGGATCTGTTTTGGGGCCACTGCTGTTTGTAATTTTTATTAATGATCTGGATGAAGGTATAGTTGGGTGGATTAGTAAATTTGCTGATGACACCAAAGTCGGAGGTGTGGTAGATTGTGAGGAAGGGTGTCATAGTTTGCAGGAAGACTTGGACAGGTTGCAGCGCTGGGCCGAGAGGTGGCGGATGGAGTTTAATGCGGAGAAGTGTGAGGTAATTCACTTTGGTAGGAATAACAGATGTGTTGAGTATAGGGCTAACGGGAGGACTTTGAATAGTGTGGATGAACAGAGGGATCTAGGTGTATGTGTACATAGATCCCTGAAAGTTGGGAATCAAGTAGATCGGGTTGTTAAGAAGGCATACGTTGTCTTGGCGTTCATTGGTAGGGGGATTGAATTTAGGAGTCGCAGCGTCATGTTGCAACTGTACACAACTCTGGTGCGGCCGCACTTGGAGTACTGTGTGCAGTTCTGGTCCCCACATTACAGGAAGGATGTGGAGGCTTTGGAGAGGGTGCAGAGGAGGTTTACCAGGATGTTGCCTGGTATGGAGGGGAGGTCCTATGAGGAGAGACTGAGGGATTTGGGGTTGTTTTCGCTGGAAAGAAGGCGGCTAAGAGGGGGTCTTATTGAAACATATAAGATGATTAGAGGTTTAGATAGGGTGGACAGTGATAGCCTTTTTCCTCGGATGGAGAAAGCTAGCACGAGGGGGCATGGCTTTAAATTAAGGGGGGGTAGTTATAGGACGGATGTCAGGGGTAGGTTCTTTACCCAGAGGGTGGTGAGGGATTGGAATGCCCTGCCTGCTGAGGTTATAAATGCGCCTAGTTTGGGGGCGTTTAAGAGATCTGTGGATAGGTTTATGGACGAAAAGGGATTGGTTTAGGTTAGTGGGTTATTGTTTTTTAACTGGTCGGCGCAACATCGTGGGCCGAAGGGCCTGTTTTGCGCTGTAATGTTCTATGTTCTATGCTCTATGAAAGCATGGTGTGTGCTAGGTATATTAAAAGCTTTTTAAAAATTAACAAAGAATATAGCTCAAAGTTATTATCTCAAACTCATTCATGTTTTCAAACATCTCTATATAATCACTTGGTCCTTGACCTGTTTCTCTCTACAGATGTTGCCACAGCTGCTGAAATTTCCAACATTTTCTGTTTGACTTTTCTCTTAACCTTTTCTATTGTAAGTCGACAGATCCTAGCTCCTCCATTCTCTCCAGCTAATTGAAGTCTCGCATGACTAGTATCATTTTAGTACATCTCTTTTGCACTCTCTAAAGCCGCAATCGCTTTTCTAAACTGTGGGTGCCATGAATTAAACACAGTATTAAAGGCTGTAACCTCACCAGTGTTTTATTAAGGTTTATTACAATTCTTTTGCTCTTGTATATTAGTTAAGTCAGCCATTGTATCTGTTTTTTTTAATAAATAGTGTCTCAACCTGACCTGGCACCTTGAATGATTTGTATACATATACTCCACGGTTTTTCTGTTCTGTATCCCCTTAAATACTGTCATTTAGTTCAAATTGCCTCTCCTCATTCTTACCACCAAAAAGAATCACTTTATGAGCATGATTCTTCTAAAACAAATTCTAAGTGCCAAATTTGTGTAAAAACTGGAGTAAATCATGCTTTTTTTTCAGCAAGAATTTCAAAATGAATCTCACATACTCCATACGCTGCACCCCCCACCATGTCCGCCATAGTCACAACCCCATCCCCTCCACCAGCCCCAAACCCCACCGCAGGCTGATCCCCTCCCCACCAATTCCAATGGCCAGCTCAGATCACTAGCCTGCCTCCCTCTGTCGCCGACTCCCAGTGCAGAATGGCAGTCGGTCTCCCCTCCGACACCAAACTCCCCCCAGAAGCCCCGCCCTCAACAGGCCCCACTCTGCTCTGGCTCCAACCCTTGGCACTGCCAACTGGACATTGCTGTTTTGCCCTTTGGGCAGTCAGGAGGCCAGGCCGGCACTGCCAAGCTGGCAGTCCCCAGGGGACACCCTTCCTTACCTCTGACCTCCTGAGGGGCCTCCATGGCCTCCCTTCACTCCAGCGGAGTTGGGGCACCAGCTCCTCAGTGGCTAAAGACATGCAGAGACTGCAAAAACCCGTGGAGGCAATGGCGCCCAGCAGGGTGCCCGCTAAACAGTCTCCGCTTGAGTCTCTCTGCCTGCTGTGCTGCTGGGAGTATTGCCCCTTAGGTGCCTCATCCATCTCTCACACTGGCAGTGACATCAAGCGGCTTTCTGGAATCACTGAGCATGTCCCTGAATTTGCGTTCCCAATAAGAGTTGCCACTCTATCAATAGAGGAGGACATACACTCAATGCTCATGCTCAATGCAGCACTCCACATGGACTCCTCAATGATGGGAGGCCTTGGCATGCAAACCTTCATTGATCCCCACTTGATGTCCCTATGCATCCAGTTGGACCTAAGGCATCTGCCACCTAATGGACATCTCCAGAGGCTAGGCATTAGTATGGCCCTGGTCTCCAGCAATGTTCCCACTGTCAGCACCACGGGACCTCTCTGCCATCTCCTGACATGAATGTGATGTGCCCTCACTATTGTGCACTACCTGTGGAAGTGACACCTTAAGCCCGTAGACCTGTTATAATCTTGTGCCTGGTACCAAAAGACAGCATGATGCAGGTGCAGGAATGATGTTCTTCTGGGCAGTCCTTGGGGTCAGCTGCAGCTGCTGTGGTTGGCTCATCTGTGGAAGGAATGCACAACATCAGAGAATTCAATCATCATTGTCACCATACATGGTAGGTGGCCTGCTGAGACAATGGAGAGGTGCTGCATGGTGAAATCTGCATTGGAGTTCCAATGGACATGCTAGCTGGGACAGCTTACTTTCTGGTAAGAGGGGTCCATGAACTGTCCTATATCTATGGCACACACAGCTGGGGCTGACACACTTACCTTCAATCCAGAGCCCTATGTCACCACCACTGGAGGAGTGAGTTGCCGCCAACAACTCTCTCTTCTGATCAGCACCAGTATACTTGGGACCCACCACCTGTTAAGTGGCAGTCCACATTATTGTGAATTGTCCTCTCCTAAAGGAGACAATAGAAAAGTTCCTTGGTGTTCTATCATCCTTAAAGTTCATTCCAAATGTCTCCACATGGGTACTTAGCAGGCCGTTTCACACTCTCTCTAATGCACTATGACCTACTGTGCTGACAGTCTAGCCCTATAGGGCAAGCTTCATTGCCAGTTGGCATATACACTCAGACCCCTGAGTGATCGGAGCAATGGACACTTGACTACACCTCTCTGTACAGATCCATGCCATCTCTATATTTACTCTTGCCAACTGAAGAAGATCATTGAACCTTTGGCAGCACTGAAGCCTGATGCAGCTCACAATACTGTGCCGACTGACCTGGGCAGTCACCTTGGTCCAGGCCTTCTTAGTCAGGTGGAGCAGCCTTCTCTTGCTGTCCCTGGGCATCAGACTGTTGTGCCTGGCACTGACCTCCTGCACTAGCACAGATAGGCACCAATCTGTGAAATAGGAGACACTTGCATGGGAATCTTCCATGACCTCCTGGAGCTGATGACATTGCTGGACGGCAGTAAAGTTATTGATCATAAGCTCTCAGCTTCCCATACTTCTGGCAGTCAGGGAGCTGCATCCTTTGGTTTTAAACCCCTTGTCATGTCCCCATTGGCTCCTAATGCCTTCCCACAAAGACCCAACTGCCTGTTAAGTTACACACTGGGTGGGCCTTAATTGACCATGCCATGTAACATAGTGTTAAAATGTGCTCTTGGGCAGGTTTCATGTCTGATCCCATCTGCACCAACTTTGAGCGCAACCCAAGGATAAAGTTCAGGCCCATATTTCCCATGACCACCTTTTTGTTATTAAAGATTTATAAAACACTTTCAGATTCCTTTCTAAGGTTATGTTATCAATTCTCAAACTCTCTTTGTACCTCAATTAGATTTCCTCTTACTTTTTATACTCAACTTGGCTTTCTACTGTATTTTGATTCTACAACACAAGCTTCTTTTATTCAGCCTTACTTTATCTCTATATCGTTAGCCATTGTATGAGTTCTACTTTAGGATGGCCATCATACACCCTTTAATCTGAATTCATCTGCACTGAACCTGAACACCCACTCTTTGAAGGCCACTTTTGTTTTATTTTTGTCCGCCCAACAATTTCTGAATCAAATTCATCTTGGCTAGATCTGTTTTCATCTCACTGAAGGTAGACCTCCTCCCATTAACAAATGTTAGACTTGATTGTACCTCATTCTTTTCAATAGCTGTTCTACATCTGATGCTATTAAGGTCTCTTCCCAAAGGTTCTCCTAGCCACATTGCATGCCCCAGAATGAGATCCAGCTCTGTTTCCTTTCTCACTGAGTTGAAAAGACACTGATCAAGAACATTCAGTTGTTCTATTTTCAAGATTCTGCCCCATCTTCGCTCTTTCTACGATCAACGTCTGTATATATATGTGTGTGTGTGTGATATATATATATATATATAATGTCACACACACACATATATATAATATATATGTATATAAGGATAATAACTGGAGATTCCTATTATTACTGCTATTAATTGCACATTAATTTTATTTTATACTCAACTTTATTCAGATAGTGGGCATTAACAGAATTCACTTGTGGTCCTATAAATAAGGACAGGCTAAAATTGTAGTGGTTGGGGTTAGAAGATACACATCTGTAATGTGTACCTCAGTATATAAATACTTATGAAAATGTGTAAAGTTTGGCTCCAGCTCAAGCCTTCACCATCTGTCTCTTTGGTATATGGCAGAGGATGAGAACATAAGGAACAGAAGGAGGAGTAGACCATATGGCCCTTCGGACCTGCTCTGCCACTCAGTATAATTATGGCTAATTTTCTTCCAAAACTCCCCTCCCATCCCATATCCTTTAATTTCCTGTGAGATCAAAATTGTATGTACTCAGTGATGGAGCATCTGCAGCCTTCTGGGGGAGAGGAATTTAAAATCCACAACTCTCGGTGATGAAATTTCTCCTCATGCCATCCCTAAATCATCAACTCCTTATCCTACAGTTGTGTCCCCATCTCCAGGATTCCCCAGCTAGGGAAACATATGTATTGAACTGTCAAAGACCTTCAGAATATTGAATTGAGGAAGGTTAGAAGCAAGGAAAAAATTGTTCAGATGACAAACTAAAATCCAGTCGCTACACATTGGCCTAGACTGCCCCACCCCCGCTGTGATGGAACCATAAAATGTAAATGATCAGGGAATGATTACTCTCCAATGTTCTCAATGCCTGAGCCATATGACCAGTGGAATAATAAATTGGATATGTGGATGTGGCTTATGTCCCTAAAGATGAAAAAATAGTTTCTTGACATTGTTGCTTTCTACAGAAAGCAGCATCAGAAATTAACCATTTTGCAAGATGAATGCCCATGAGGTTGATAGTGATGAAGGTGTGGGCCTTTTATAAGAGTTCTCGGATGAAATGTACAAGAAAACAAATCATTAAAGACCAATGAGTCATGGTCATGATTCAATAAGTTTGGAAAAACAAAACAAATGGTCAGCCCATGGAAGAATACATCATGAACTTTAAAAGATTTTTTTAAGGATTGATGAAATTCAATTTGGAAATACAATGGCACAGTGGTTAGCACTGTTGCCTCACAGCATGAGGGACCTGGCTTCGATTCCCAACTTGGGTCACTGTGTTGGATCTGCACATACTCCCTGTATCTGTGTGAATTTCCTGCGGGTGCTCCAATTTTCTTCCATAATCCGAAAGACTTGCCGGTAAGATGCATTGGCCGTGCTAAATTCTCCCTCAGAGTACCCGAAGAGGTGTCGAAGAGTGGCGACTAGGGTATTTGCACAGTGACTTCATTGCAGTATTAATGTAAGCCTATGTGTGATATTAATAAATAAAACTTAATACTTACTGGTACTCGCATTTAGATTACTGATTCAGCTCATGTGAACAGGTTACTTATCCTATCTGGTGTTCAGTTCTGAAAGAAGGAAACCTTGTTTTATCAGTTGTTTGCTCACATAATAAAATCCTGAAGAACAGTTTTTTCAACCTTCATGGTTCTAATGAGTTATTCCTTCATGACACAAATAATTAAAGAACAGAATTTTAGCTACAGTGCTATGGTTAGCACTGCTGCCTCACAGTGTCAGGAACCCAGGTTCAATTCTGACTTCAGGTCACTGCCTGTGTGGAATTTGCATATTCTCCCCATGTCTGTGTGGGACTCCTCAGAGTGCTCCGGTTTTCTCCCACAGTCCAAAGATGTGTGGGTTAGGTTGATTAGCCATGCTAAATTGCCCCTTATTGTCAGGGGGATTATCAGGGTAAATAAGTGGGGCTATGGGGATAGGACCTGGGTGGGATTGTGGTCGGCACAGACTCATTGAGCCAAATGCCTCCCTCTGTGCTGCAGGGATTCTAAGATTCTTTGATTCCCAGCTTCTGGATGGTTGTGGAAATTTGGACCAAGGCGGAGCATTGGGCTCCTGATATGTCCCTGCCTCTGGGAAATCTTCTTGGAGGTGGGTACCCTATGACAGTGGCTAGTGGGTAGCCAATCAGCCTTTTATTAAGGGCAACAATGCAACCTTGTAGAATACTGGTTAGAATCTGCCCACATGAGACACATTGTGTCCGGAGCCTGCCATCACATTGGATGTGATGGGCATGGCTTCATAGCAGGAGGTCAGGGAGACATCAAAACAGCTGTCTGTGCTACTTTCAGGGAGTTGCAGTGTTGAAATAAGCACAGCCACTGCCAGAATATTATTCTCCAGCCTTGCAGCCATAATAGTTCTGGGCCTCCTTCATTATTAATCACACTGAAACCTTTTGAATGCGCCTCCATTTTAAGGTGCCTTTGTGTGTTCTATCTGCCTCAGCAGTGTCCATCTCCCCTGGTGGGGCTAATGACTATCTAGTCCTGTGGGTCCTCTCAGCCAATCTCTCATGTCTGTGTCCTACCCGCCAAACCTCATTGCAGAGGAGGCCGGTTAATTGGCTGCCTTCTGTAAGATTGTGCCAAAGTGTGCATCTCTGACACAAGTGGGATTGGGACCTGCAAATACTCCTGATGCCTGAAAATGAAAAGTAGAGATGATTTCACCCAATGATTGCCAGATTTCTGTATAGTCCTGACAGTGAAAGCAGACATTGATACAACAGAAAAAAGACAGGTTGAATGAGAATGAAAAAACCAATGTCAAATCTGGCTATTAAAAGATAAAATAATGATAAAAGAAAAGGGCGAATGAATAAATCCAAGCATGGTTGATAGATGCTTCAGATGGATTCAAGCTATCGTTTTGCAGGGAAAGACTTGGTGGCACAATGGTTAGCACTGCTGCTTCACAGTGCTAGAGATCTGAGTTTGATTTCTAGCTTGGGTCACTGTCTGTGTGGAATCTGTGTGCGTGGGTTTCCTCCGGGTGCTCTGGTTTCCTCCCACATTCTGAAAGATGTGCTGGTTAGGGGCACTGGCCATGCTAAATTTGCCCTCAGTGTACCCAAACAGGTGCCAGAGTGTGATGACTAAGGGATTTTCACAATAACTTAATTGAAGTGTTACCATAAGCCTATTTGTGGCACTAATTATTAATGACTCATGACAAGCAGAGTTTGGAGGTCAAGGATACACATATTAATGAACCTGAACAAATTATACTGGTCACAAGGTGGAGGTATTAGTTGTGGACTCCTTTTATAATGCAGTACTAGATAGCATTTGTACCTCAATTGTACGTGGGACAGATTGATTAAAGTTTTGATTCACTAAGTAGTGTGGATCAATGTAAGATTAAGGACAACTGGTGCTGATGATATATTAAGATCACTAAACAGATTTGCAACTTCATGTAAAATAGGCTATTTCATGAGCAACAATGTATTCTCCAGTGAGACGCCTATACAGTTGAGTAAACCTTTATGAAAAAGCCACAGATGAAACATGACATTAAAAATAAGCGAATTATTTTTGGAAAGTCCATTGATCTTCAGTTTACCCAGTTAGGATATTATTGCATCCACTTGTCAAAATCTGACGCTTCTCATCAGAGTGTTCAAAAATATGAACAACATCAGATGAGAAGAATTGGACAGAAGAAAAAATTGTCTCAACATTTTAAAGAAAATTTGATCGCATTAATCCTGCAAAAAGATATGTGTATTTGATGATGCACGTACAAGGCTAATAGAAGGGATTAGTGAGAAGTGTACAACTGTAAACCTTCTATTGGCATCGAACTTTAACAAGGTAGTTTCCATGTGTGGTTTTCCACAATCTCATTCATCCTGTCCCTGCTACCAGCGATAATGGAGAATTTGGAGCTCAGTGGAACTGGAAAAGTCATCTTGAACGCCTTTTTACGTCTTTTGGCCACATATTCATTAGCGTGTTGGCCAATTAACATAAAGACTGCATTTCTTCAGAGCAATCATTTTCAGAGCGAAGTATTTCTTGAACTTCCTAAAGAGGAAGCAAATAAAGAAGGAAAACTATGGATCTTACTCTTCCACTGATGGTGCACTCCTGCCATAGGTTTTCCAGCAGCGGAAGGTGCATTCAATGGGAAACCCGTTGACAATGGTGGGACTGGAAGATCCCGCTGCTGACCAATGGTGGAAAATATGCAAAACATATGGCGGGTTGCTCAGAAAATCCCATCCAAGGAAATGGAACAAATGTATCTATAGCCTGAATTGTGCCTCCAGGGTTTGATATTTTTCAGTGAGATCTATTTTGTTGAAATTCTTTTTATATTGATTCATGGCTTGTTAAGAGTTGTTGGTAAGTCCAGCATGGATGGCACAGTGGTTAGTACTGCTGCCTCACAGTGCCAGGGACCCAGGTTCAACTCTGGCCTCAGTCACTCTCCGTGCGGAGTTTGCACTTTCTCCCTGTGCCTGTGTGGCTTTTGTCTGGGTGCTCTAGTTTGCTCCCACAGTCCAAAGATTTGTGGGTTAGGTGGTTTGGCCATGCTTAATTGACCCTAGTAACAGGGGCATTAGCATGATAAATGTGTGGGGTTAGGGGAATAGGGACTGGGTGAGATTGTGGTCGGTATACACTTGATGGGCTGAATGGCCTCCTTCTGTACTATAGGGATTCTATGATTTACTGCCCTTCGCTCATTGCCTGGAGCCACCTATGATTGGAATGGCTTGCTAGGCCATTCTGGAGGCCAGTTAAGAGTTAACCACATTGGTGTGGGTCTGAAGTCACTTGTAGGCCAGACTAGATAAGGATGGCAGCTTTTCGTCCCTGACATACAAGAGTGAACCAGGTGAAGCTTTATAATAATTACTAATGGGACTTTTTCTTAAATTTCAGAGTTATTATTAAGTTGAATTTAAATTTCTTCTGTTGCCATGGTGAGATTTGAACTTGTATCACCAGTGCATTAGTCGAGGCCCCTGGATTACTTGTCCAGCAACATTATCACGATATTACCATTGTCCTGAAGACTAAAAGCAGATCCCACAATATTTTATTGGTATCATGAAGAGAAACCTTCTTGATGATAAATGTTGATAATTTCATGTGGGATGATACTGAATAATTTGATAAATGTGTTAATAAGATGAAATCAGAATGTAGAAATTGGGGTCAGGTTTGTGGAGTTTTTAATCATATTGGGTTCAATAGTAAAGAAAGCATGGTTGATGTAATTTTAAATCTACAACCTGACTTAGAGGGTGGAATTTTCCCATCTTGCCCACCACAGGAATCGTCATGAGCAGCGGGAGGACAAGGCAAAGGTCCATTGACCTTGGGTGGCACTTTCCGGCGCAACAGGAAAATCCCACCCAGAGAATCTCATCGCAGTTAATTATATTGACTCCCTCATTGACCAAGCTTGCAAGGATAAACTATTGCTGCGAAAATAAAAGTCTTGAGAACATAACTACTGTGGATGAAAAGACTGACAAGGGATGACACAGTGGTGCAGTGGTTAGCACGTCAGTGGGTTTGATTTCCGGCTTGGGTCACTGTCTGTATGGAGTTTGCACATTCTCCCCGGGTCTGTGTGCGTTTCCCCCGGGTGCTCCAGATTCCTCCCACAATCTGAAAGACGTGCTGGTTAGGTGCCTTGACCTGAACAGGCGCCACATTGTGGCAACTAGGGGAATTTCACAGTAACTTCATTGCAGTGTTAATGTAAGCCTTACTTGTGACTAGCAAATAAACTTTAATAATCCAGAAAGCGGGTGTCTGATTGAAACAAATGTGAAGAGGAGCTGATCTATTTTCACCAGATGAAAGAAGCCCTTCAGTGGAAGGGTCACATAGTCTTGAAACGTTAACTTTGTTCCTTTTTCTCTTTCCACAAATGCTGCCAGACCTGCTGAGTTTATCCAACATTTTCTGTTTTTACTGGGGATGCACTTTGTGATGTACTTCTGCAGGCTGACATTAACTATCAACATTTATTTCATATATAAACCAATTGGAATGGTTGCTTAGTTTACAAAATCTGTTCCTGCCTAACTTAGCAGTGGTTTCTGCTTACAAACTAACATTCAATGACAGCTTTAATCAAATAAAACTGCCCTTTTGATCCAACACTTGGGAGAGGTGTTGAGAGAAATATTGCCATTGGCCTCACTAATTAGCCTCTGTAGATCTCGTCACAGCACCTATATGAAATGCTTGAGAATTATTGCACATTCATACCTAGTCTGTGTCATTGGGATAGATAGTTGGTCTGAGAAACCAACAATAGATTTTGTTCCTTGTTAAACATCAGAGTCAGTTTACTGAATACTGAATTACAGAGTTTGACTGACTTCTGAGAACTTTGTTTTTGAATAAATTTGGTAGTATGCAGGGTGATTGCTATGACAGGAATGCATTTTTCATGAGATTGACCTTGGTGCTACAAGGCAACAAAAGAATTTATAATAGGAAACACACACCATAGCTTGAAGAATGAGTCAATAGATTTGCCAGCAGCCAGGTTAACACAGAGCAGAAATTCTGTACTCGAACAACTGCATCCAGTAGAGTATAAGGTGATAATAGTATCTGGAAGCAAAACACACAAACCGAATATGTAAAGGTTCATTGTCATAGTACCATATCAACCTTTTGGAAATAAACAGAGAAACCGGAATTTTCCTTGGATTTTCCTACTTTAGCCAATGTAACTTATGTGCAAGACCCACAAAAGCTAAGGATAGATGCAGTTAACAGGATTTCTATAAACCTCACAACAAAGTCATATTAGCCAACCAAAGGAGCCTTTGAAGGAACTCTCAGCAAGAGGCAAGATTCAGCTCTAACTACTGCTCTATTTGTGTCATAAGGTAAAGGACCTTGAAAGCCCAGTGGACTCATTAGGCCACATGAACACCAGAGGACAGGACTTCTGCCTATTGGTGAACTGTGCCATTGACTCAGGCGCAATTAGCAAGTTCAGCTCAGTTAACTTTGATACAGTAGGCAAGGAACAAAACTCCCATGTGGAATGGGACTGAAGCACCGAAGTGAGGACTGTACCAATATAAACTGGCAGAATCTTCCTGGAGGAACAGAAGGAGATGGTTTCTCCTCCAAGCTTTTGGGACACAAAAGCAGGAATATACCATTCAGAACCTCAGGCCTTTTCCATCATTTAGTTGGATCACAAGTTGATCTGTATCTCAGTTATATTCAGCCTTCTCTGCTCTATATTCCTTCAGAGTGTCACTTCTCAAAAATCTATCAATTTTTAATTTGGATTGACCCAGCATCCAGTGCCCTTTGTGAGGTGTTGAATAAAGAGTTCCAGATTTCTGATGCCTTGTGAGCCTTTCAATTTCACTTCAGGGTAGTACAGTGGCACAGTGGTTAGCACTGGTGCCTAGCAGGCCCAGGAACCCGGTATAATTCCAGCCTTGGGTGACCTGTCTGTGTGGAGTTTTCAGTTTCCCTGTGTCTGCGTGGGTTTCTTCCAGTTGATTGCTTCTTCATTCAGGGGGACTTACTGGTAAATACACAGGGTTACGGGGATGGGGCCTGGGTGGAATTGTTATTGGTGCAGGCTTGATAAGCCAAATGGCCTTGTTATGCACTGTAGGGATTCTATGATTCTAAATGGAGCAATTCTAATTTGAAGATTATGCCCCTTGTTCTGGAATCACTCACCAGAGAAAATATACATCAATATATACCCTAACAAATTCCTCAATCGCTTTATCATTCAATCACCCTTCAACTTTCTAAACTCAGCAACTACAAGCCAAATTTAAAATAGTTGTCCTTAATTTAGTCATTCACTTCCAAACCCAGTGGTGTGTGTCCTGCCTGAGATTAGTTGCCCAGCATTGGTTACTGTACTCCAGATGGGGTCTGACCACGTGACCAATGTCCCGGACAACCAATGCACCACTCTCCTCATTCTTGCATTCCAATGCTGTTTAGATAAAACCTGACTTCCCTTCAGCCTTTTTGATTACTTTTTCTACTGGCTTTTAGTGACTTGTGAACACAGTTACTGAAATCCCGTTGCTCCTCCACATTCTGAAAAAAAATTTAAGTTGTCTTTCTCAGATTCAAAGTGGACAATCACATACTCCCCCGTATTGAAGAATTGGGGTGACACGGTGGCACTGTGGTTAGCACTGCTGCCTCACAGTGCCAGGCACCCGGGTTCAATTCCCATCTTGGGTCGCTGTTTGTGCAGAGTTTGCACATTCTCTCTGTGTCTGCGTGGGTTTCCTCCAGGTGTTCCAGTTTTCTGATTCAGTGCATTGACCCAAACAGGCGCTGGAGTATGGCAACTAGGGGAATTTCGCAGTGACTTCATTGCAGTGTTAATGTAAACCTTACTTGTGACTAATAAATAAACTTTAAAAAAATGGCCTTTTGCCAAGAGGATTTCTGGCATTTCCTGGCACTATCAAAGGAACGCAGAACTAAACTGAATATCTTTGAGCAGATATTTGGTTATCAGGTGTCTTTGAGCTGCATGGTTGAGGATTCCTCTGATCCCTTTGCTGATGTCTGGGAGGAGGCAGGTGGAGCATTAATTGGCCAAGTCAGTTTTATCCACATTTTTGTGGATATGATATTGCTGAACATTATTCCATTTTGCCACATTATTGATAATGTAGTTAGCTCTGGTGCACAGGTTTTCGGAACTGCATCCAGGGATACTGTCAGCACAAGAGGTTTTGCTGCGTCCAGTGCATTCAGCTTCTTCTTAATGTTACATGGAGTGAACAATTTGACAATTAGGCCGCAATTTTACTGCCTTGCCCACCTCAGCAGGCTGGAATTTTACCACCTGGCCTGCCCCAAATCGGGGCAGGTGAGGCTTGCAGAATGGCATTCTCCGTTGGCCTCGGGCAGGATCTTAATGTGCTTCAGATGGGCGAGGTGGTAAAATTCCAGCATTAATGCCTGAACATTTCAAGTAAAGTAGTTAATATCTTCACTGAAAAAAGCAAAATTTCACACTGAAGTGTTAAGCATTCATAAATTGCTATTCCAAAACCATCATTTCAAGACATGTAGAACAAGTTCGGTACCAGGCTGATGCTATAGCGTTCCTGTGGTGTTTGCTCATGAGGTGCATAACAGACAATTTCTTCCAATTCTGAAATCAGGCCTTGAGGTGAGCCTGTATTTGATGAGCTGTGATTAACCGCTGTAGGAAAGCATCCAATCCAATTTACGAAAATATGATTTTCTCTAGTGTAGCCAAAAGGCATCAAAAATGCCAGTGACAAAGGAAAGACAGGGATAAAGCACATGCTTGAGTCACAGTGAATCAAGTGTTGCAGAAAATGAGATTAGTGGCTGAATCTTTTATCTGTGCATACCCAACACAGAAGGTGCCAAAGAAGCAAAAATAGATTGAAGAAGCGGGACCACATTTAAATCGGCATGGGATTATGGGCCCAAAGCAGTCACATTGTTAACGAAGCACTGACTTGCAAATGAATTCATTGAGCAGTGAGTGCTCTTTGCTGCACTCAAGGTTTCCACCTCATAAGTAAAACTGACTTGTTTTGCTGCAAATTCCCACTAGTTAACAGTGTGAGGAGTGAGAACGACCCTCCAAAGTGACGGTACATTATTATATTGACAAAAGAATAACTAGAATAAAAAATGTTAAAGAGTTTGTGTTAAGAGTTTAATAGAAAGAAATTGATCATTTCATTTTGTCCTTCCATTTTTTGTTTATTATTTGTGGATAAATGCTTTTGCACTCTTGAATTCTAAATACATAAAACAGAAACATTTCCTTTAACTGTGCAAGGATAGCATGAATTTGAATTAATGTGACTGGTCTAATTTACAAAAAACTGCCTTGTAGTTTTAGCTGACAATGTGAAAAAAAGCAATTCCCAATGGCAAGACTCAGAATATAATCCATTCACAGGCATAAGTAATAGCTGTCTCGCATGAGAAATCTAAAGAGGCAGTTACTAGATTAGTGACAAAAGACTGATGTGTCTATTAAGAAAACATGAACTTAAGATCTTTCATGAGATGATCATTAAAATTACATTTTAGCAAATTCCCGAACCCGCAATTTAACAAAGAAAATAAGAAAAATATGATAACTCCCAAACAGTGCTCCACCTTCCCTCAAGAATATGCTGTAATTTAAGCTAATTTTCTGGTCAAAATAGATCTTAGCCTTGAATTTAAAAAATTTATTGAAGGATAAGGTCAAAAACATACCAGGGTGGA
The DNA here is from genome assembly GCF_965287045.1 of Carcharhinus amblyrhynchos. Lineage (NCBI taxonomy): Eukaryota > Metazoa > Chordata > Chondrichthyes > Carcharhiniformes > Carcharhinidae > Carcharhinus > Carcharhinus amblyrhynchos. Next base: position 91,087,885 of record NC_137326.1, read on the forward strand.
TCTGGACAAGGCCCCTTGGTCTCCATTACTCCATAAACATTGCCAAAGAAGCAAATATAAACATAATGACCAGTAATAATGTAGTAAGGGGCAGATTAGGGAAGTGAAACCTCTTCACATATTGCCTAGAGCAGGTCCAGTGATTGGATACCTGCACTCCATGGCACATAGTGACCTGCAGCATAACAATGAGCACCATCAATTTTTATGCTGGTGCCTTCTCCTTTCGACTTTCCTAAGAGGTCTGCCTTTACATTGTTAAAAGCAAACTATCTCCTTCTGCTAAAAGAAATGGTATCATTGGCACTCAGTCCCAGTGGTAGAAGTCCGTGGAACCATCTAAGGAAAAAGCTATTTGAGATCTAGGACTATGCAGTCAGGCAGTATTAATTATTATTCCATTATTGGGATCTCAGCCAAGACATCCTCGACATCTATCAGATGGGGCATCAGATGGACATCTATCAGTGGTTAGTACTGCTGTCTCACAGTGCCAGCAGATCCGGGTTCAATTCCCAGCTTGGGTCACTGCCTGTACAGAGTCTGCATGGCCTCCCCATGTCTGCTTGGGTTTCCTCCCACATTCTGAAAGATGTACTGGTTACATCAGAACATAAGAAATAGGAGCAGGAGTAGGCCATCTAGCCCTTCGAGCCTGCCCTGCCATTCAATAAGATCATAGCTGATCTGAAGTGGATCAGTTCCACTTTCCCGCCTGCTCCCCATAACCCTTAATTCCCTTGTCTATCAGAAATCTATCTACCCGTGACTTAAACATATTCAACGAGGTAGCCTCCACCACTTAAATGGGCAGAGAATTCCAGAGATTCACCATCCTTTGAGTGAAGAAGTTCCTCCTCAACTCTGTTCTAAACTGCCCCCCCCCTTTATTTTGAGGCTGTGCCCTCTAGTTCTGGTTTCCTTTCTCAGCAGAAAGAATCTCTCTACCTCTACCCTATCTAGCCCCTTCATTATCTTGTAAGCCCCTGTAAGATCCCCCCTCAGGCTTCTAAACTCCAACGAGTACAGGCCCAGTCTATTTAATCTCTCCTCATAAGCTAACTCCCTCATCTCCGGTATCAGCCTGGTGAACCTTCTCTGTACTCCCTCCAAGGGCAATATATCCTTTCGCAAATAAGGGGACCAAAACTGCACACAGTACTCCAGTTGCGGCCTCACCAGTGCCCTGTACAGTTGCAGCAAGACCTCCCTGCTTTTATATTCTATCCCCCTCGCTATAAAGGCCAACATTCCATTTGCCTTCTTGATCACCTGCTGCACCTGCAGACTGGGTTTTTGCGATTCGTGCACAAGGACTCCCAGGTCCCTCTGCACCGTAGCATGTGAAATGCATTGACCCAAATAGGCAACCAGGCGAATTTCACATTAACACTGCAATAAAGTTAATGTAGTAAGCCTTACTTGTGACTAATAAAATATAAACTTTAATTTTTAAAAAAACTATGCCCAAGAGGAAACATTGTTTGATAGACAGCTCAGGCTCTCTGATGTTAGTGGTCATTTGAAGATGTTTGTTTATACAACTCAAGAGGTTTCAAGTGTTTGTGGTTTTGGAAACTTTGAAGAGTCTGAGTGATTGACACCTTTATTAGCCTGTCCAGAGTTTTTTTTCAAACACAGGGGAAAGTAGTCAAAGGATTTCATTTTTATAAAGTTTTTCTTTCATTATCCTACTTTACACAATGCTGTTTATTGATCTATAAAGTGGTTAAATGGGCATGGAACTGACAAAGCTTGGCCTAAGGGGCATGAAGGTTTGGGTGTTAGGGCAGACCTGGCATAGGAGACATAAGGGGCCTAAAGAGGTGATTGGAAAGTGCAAGAGGTGGCATGAATGGTGGATAGGGAATCTTTGGAGGGTGAAGAGGCTGTGAGTGGTGATGCATAAAGGGTCTTTGTGCCTTTCTCATTGACCTTATGAACAGTCTGCTTCCACACCTGGCAGCCCCTGTGGTTACCTCCCCACTTTCTCCTGGGGCAGCTGGCTCAAATCCAGCTTGCACCCGCGCCCCATCCCTACTACCACCTCAGCAATGAAGAAGCGGACAGATCAAGCCAGGAATTTTTCTGACTTCCCTAACCCATCTCAATGATAGAAACCCAGGCCTGTGGCTTTAAACAAGGAAGGCTGCCTGTTGCATTTGAATTCTTCACAATGCTATTTGGCCAAAGTGTGGATTGTGTGTCAGACTGGGGCAGTGAGAAAGTCAGTCATGTGGCCGTGTACACGAAATGAGCTAGGTAGATAAATTATGTGTCTTATCCATCACATTTCTATCGGGTGCAAGCATGTCATGATTTGCGGCCTGCACCCAAAAATCGGGGCAAATAAATTTAGTGGTCTGAGGACATGAGAGGGAACACAAGTTGAAGAGCAAGTGGATGTCAGAGAGTAAGGACAAAATGACAAATGAAGGAATGCATTTGTATTCTCACCTCCTTTAGGCATAGCTAAGGTGAGTGAAGGAGATAAAAAGCAGCTTTTGCAAGTTTTGGTTCCACTTGACTATTTAGTTATTGTACAAGGCTACATTACAGCCAAGCACAAAACTTAATTTCTGAGTCCCCTAGCCCAGATGGGATACATCCTAGGATACTTTGGGAGGCAAGGGATGAGATTGTGGAGCCTTTAGCTTTAATCTTTGGGTCTTCACTGTCCAAAGGAATTGTCATGATGTGGATATGCTGGCGTTGGACTGGGGTAAACACAGTAAAAAGTCTGACAACACCAGGTTTGAGTCCAACTGATTTATTTGATAGTAAACTCACTAGCTTTCGGGGTTAGTCCCTTCGTCAGGTGAATGGAGAGTTCTGGCCTCAGACAGAGCATATGAAGCACAGACAGTTTACAGATTACTGATTAGAATGTGAAGATTCACAGTGAGATTATCACAACACCACCATCTCCCATTAATGCTATCTATTGCAAATCTGCCTTTTAACAATCATGTGTGTGAATCTGACACCAAGCTGTGTGTCATTTTTTGAGTCACTAATTGAATCCTACAACATTGGAGGATGCCATTGGCCCATTGTGCCTGTCCCAGTTCCTTGTAATTCTCATTCATCCCACTTCCCACTCTTTCTCACTTTTCTCATAAAATGCAGGGACACCAAACCAAACATTTTTTGCGAGCCCTGCAAGCTAATGCTACGCTGAATAAAGTCAAATCTAACCAGACTTTCTAGATTTACGATGTGGAGATGCCAGCACTGGAGTGGGTGGGCACAGGAAGTAGTCTCACAACACAGGGTTAAAGTCCAACAGATTTATTTGGAATCATAAGCTTTTGGAGCACTGCTCCTTCATCACCTGATCACCTGATGAAAGAAGGAGCAATGCTTCGAAAGTTTGTGATTTCAAGTAAACCTGGTGTTGTGAGAATTCTTACTCTGGAATTATAGCAGTTCATGATAGCATGGTGGCAACACTGAAATAGGATTTATGCAGGAAAAGCAGAAAAAAAAACTTAGATCAAGAGAGTTTTAAATAAACTCTTAAAGGTTGCTGTATAAGAGGTAGGATATCTGAAAAAGGAATCTACTTGATTAGCATTGCAGAAATGTGTTAACTCCACCAAAATTTACCTCACACAGAAGCTGCTCTCTTTGTTACCAAGACATGACATTACAACTTGTTCAGCAAATAAACCTGTTGTAGTCGCATCCAAACTGTAACAGCGAAAGCACAATCCAACTCATTCCAATTTAAAAATCTCCAGGAAATCTGGCTATAAAGTTAATTTATTAGTCACAGGTAGACTTGCATTCAAAAACAAGCAAACTCCACACAGACAGAGACCCAAGCCAGGAATTGAATCTAGGTCCCTGGCGCTATGAGGCAGCTGTGTTAACCATTGTGCCACCGTGCCACCTGTTTAGGAAGCAGCTCAATGCTTTCCCTTCAGTTTTCCATAGTACATTACTGATTTTGAAATGAAGCGATGAAGAATGGAATGGGGGCTTTTAGTTAATGGTAGAATTATTCAAGATCCTTTGTATTAGGGTTTACATCTGAGAATTCGGAATTTCCATTTAAATACTGTGAAGCTTCACAATGTCAGTTTTGGGAAAGATATAACATTCAAAATAAAAGTGTCCAAGTCATCTCTGACCTACAATTTTTCTGTCGAGATAATTGAGAAGCATCTGGAGGCACAGGAAAATTACAACTTATGCTACATAGGAGTACTTACTCCGTATTATATGTAATTGTGTAAGTTCTTTTTATTCATGATTTTTCCTAAGTTGTTGAAAGGTTTTCTATATTGACTGGATATTTTCAACAAATAATCAGTAATCACCACGAAGATTATTTTTCTTCTCAAAGTTTACTTAAAGATATGACACATTGTCATATAAAAATTGGGCAATCTACTAATCCTTTGTCCATCGGCTTAGTTGCACCAATTCATTTTGAGTGTTGGCAAACTTTACGTCCAATATTGGGCCATACAGCTCATCATCAGCAAATATTTCTGACAAGTGACAGGATTCAACAGTCACTGTTTTCCACAAGAACCTATTTCTATTCCTTATTTTCAAGACAGTTTTGAACACAGCTTGCATTCTTGTTATTCTTTAAATGAAAAGCATCTTTGATATTTTATTAAGACTGTCCTGAAAAACAAATGATTTATATCAACTCAGACACTTTGGTTTCAGAATTGACACCACTTTGAGTCTGCCAATCTTCATTCCGTCCATGTGTTTAAATCGCATGTTACGTTCCAATTTTTAAGATTAAAGTCTGGAATTCACTGTCTGAGAATCTAGTGGAAGCAGGTTTAATTGAAGAATTTGAAAAGGAAATTAGACTGTTATGTGAAAAGGAAGCATGTGCAGGGTTGAAGAGAGAAGATGGGAGACTGGCACTAAGTGAATGGCTCATTCAGAGAGTTGGTACAGACATGATGGGCCAAATGGCCTCCTTCAGCACTGTAACAATTCTGTGACATAAGCTAGTTTTCATAGTTTCATTCTAAACTCAATTTAGCAATATTTGACAAGAACAATCCATTTGTGTTAACCAATTTTTCAGCATATACACACTACTAAATGTTAAATGCATATTAATTTAAAATTATTAATTCTGACAAATATCAAAACCAACAGCATAGTATGAAAAAGTGACTACGAGTTCACACTATGTGCAAAAAACAGATAAGACAGACTTATTTAATGGAGTTTATCTGAAGCAGGACAGATTGTGATGAGCCAAGCAAACTGTGCAAGTGAAAATGTAATGAAAATGTCAACAGCACTTCAAAGCTGCTACAGAGCTAGATTACTTACCATAATGATTTTGCTATCAAAATGACAGTCTTTACACTCACATTCGGAGACATGCGTATACCTGTAAATCTACAGCTATGAACATGGACAGTCTGCCAACAATTTATTTTCCAAGATAACTGGCTACGTTAGTAACGCTCCAGCTCAAGGACTACTAAAGAACAATTAAAAGATGTATGCTGGAATAATCTGGATCCTATATGCTTCTTCAAATAGTCAATAAATAGTGAGGCAAGATTGCCCAGGAGATTGTCCACAAACAATTAAGTCTTATAAATTGACCATCACATACAATGTATATAAAACATCAGTACATGCTCCACTCATTTCCAATCAGTCTCTTGAACTTAAAGTAGCATTCTGTAATAATCGCTTCAGGAATGAAGAAGCTGAGAGAGTTCCCTATGGGGGTTATCACTGGGGAAAGGGACTTAAATTAGTGGAAGGTCGTTGATCAATTTAGTTCCAAATTATGGAACAATTAGCATTTTTGGAAAGTCTAGAGTACATTATGACTGATTAAACTGGCACCTGTCCTTCCTAACATTGTGTAAAACTTAAGAATGCAGAGCAGCATGAAAAATCTCCGACATAATTGCATTATACATTAAACAGCTCGTGCCAGCTATTCTTCACAGCACAGAAACATACACTCCTGCTGTCAAAGATTAACTGATCCACTGACAAAGATAGTTTCAATACTCTACCATGTGTTGGTTTGCACTGGAGTGTAGTGCTAGATATTTTTAATCCTGAGGGTGTTATTTACCATATTGTTTGGTGGCTGATATTTCCGAAAAGGATGAAATGACACTGGCATTATAAGGACTGTCTGAATAGTATAAAGAATATCTATATCTATTCCTAACATGAAATGTCAGTATGAAAGTAAATTCATATACCTAGGTGCAGCTTCTTCCAATATCCAGAATAAGATGGTTGGAGGATCAGTAGAGTCCCAGGGAAATGGTTTTATGTTTTTGCATGTCCGCACTCTCACCTTTCCAACATCAAAGTTATGGTGGGAGACTGAGATTCAAAAAATTCCCCACCAGAGCATCAGCCTGTATTATAGCTTGAAACCTTTACATTCAGTACATGAACTATCAAAATACACAATCTGCCCACATAAGTCAATTTATTACTAAGTATTTCATTGATCTGGATTTTGCTGTGTTAATGAAAGTGAAGCTATCAACATTGACATCATTACATCAATGAGAGGCCCAGCAACTTCAGGAATAGGCAATCTTCAGCTTGTAAATTCAGGAGTTGTGCTGGGCTAATCTGCACTGGTCTGCAGCCTCTACTGTCGCATTTGCTGACCTCAACATTGAATGGAAATAAAGGGCCCAATTTTCTCATTGCGATGCATACGTTTTTTGGCGGGTTGGGTTGAGAGATGTGTGTGTCGGTCATTTTGCAGAATCCCCGCGAGCATCTACGACGCACTGCATCTCCCAACCGGAAAAAATGACACTGCTGGGACTGTGCTGAATTAGCATCACTTAAAACACCTTAGCATGTCATTATCGGGATCGATACAGCAATCCCTGCCCCTATTAGCGTCTCCTGCCTTTTTGGTGTGATGTCACTTTGGAGCGAATTAGAGTAAGTATACAAAAGTCTCAACCAGACATGGCAGCCTTCAAGTGGCGTGAGGAGATAAGTGCTGCCAGTGGAGCTTGGTGGGGTGTTCTTGCGATGGTCTCTGGAGATGCTTGGTGGGCTTCCTCCTGCTGTCTTCAGGTGCTGGCCAGTAATATCTGGGGAGAGGGAGGAGCTTCTATTTTCTCAGAGCTCTCTGGGTGAGGGTTACTGAAGGAGTCCTGCCCAGCCTTCCCCCCCCAGGACACGGTGCACTGGTCTTGCCGCGGGGTGTGGTCAGGGGTGGGGGAGGAGTGCACCATTGCTGACTGAGGCCTAACCAGATGAAGCAGCTGCTGCTCCAGGCCGGGGTACAGAGGATCAGACATGGACTGTGTGGAATCTGCTGTTACTGGGCATCTGGTGCTGATTTGCACCAGAATCTGGTGCTGATTTGCAGTCTGTCCCTGCCCTGTGACACGGACCAGCAACACATGCCTGTAACAGATGCTGCAGTTGTGCATATAGCAATGGCTCAAGAGTGCGCAGTGCCCATGGCTGCACACCGACCTGTATAATCTGTGCCAGCATTTGTCATGATGGGAATCTCACACAACCTCAACTGGGCCAGACATGGCACCATGGATTGTGTGGTGTTGCCAGCACTCACAGGTGGGGATACTGGCCCAAGTAAGGGATTGGGGTAGTGCCAATGACATTAATCTGTCACTTTATGCGCTTTTATGCAGATGGACCTCGGACTGATCGATTTGGAGCTGGCCAATATGGTGGTGGCGGAGGAGGAGAAGGCAGCTCACGATGTGGCGGGCATGGAGAGACCATCGCAAGAGCAGCCAATACCAGTCCTTAAGGAAGGAGGGCAGGGTGCTGCCATTGAGAGACAGGAGTTGGGTGAGCAGGCTCCTGAGAGGGCACACAGAAGGTGGAGGGTGTCGAGGGCAAGGAGGTACAGGCTTCGTCATTCATCCAAGGCCCTCTCAGAGGCGATGTGCCATCAAAGGCTCCCCAAGAGCACAGTGCGGCACCTTTGTGAGGTGTTCGAACACTTGGCACCTCAGGGGAGGGGCAGCCACCTACTCCCTGTAGGCAAAGGTGACGGCTGCCCTGAATTTTTTCGCATCTGGTTCATTTCAGGCATCCAATAATGACTTCATTGGGATCTCCCTGACCTCTGTACAGAGATGCCCAGTATGCCTGGGGCGGAACATTAACTTTGATGTGGGCCGTGCACAGCAGGAGGCCCGGGCTCTAGGCTTCATTGCCATTGCTAGGATTCCCAATATCCAGGGAGCAGTGGACGGGACTTACATCACCTTGCGGGCCCCACATGCAGGACCGCAGCAACTTGTGAACAGGAAGGGGCTCCACTCCCTCAATATGCAGATCATATGTGACCATCTAATGAGAATCATGTAGGTCAATGCACACCAGCCAGGGAGTATCTATGACAGCTTTGTGATTCGGCAGTCGGACATCCCCGGGCTCTTTGAAGACCAGCCCAGGCTCCCAGGATGGTTTCTGGGCAACAGAAGTTACCCACTAAGGTTATAGTTGATGGCACCTGTGCGGAGGCCCGAGTCCCAGGCGGAGACTCACTACAATGAGACCTATGTAACCACCTGGTCCATCATGGGGCTGTACATTGACCTGCTGAAGATGCGATTCTGCTGCCTGGACCGCTCTGGGGGGCCCTCCAGTATGACCCTGTGCGTGTTTCATGCATTGTAATTGTCTGCTGCACTCTTCACAACATCACCCAGCAGCGAGGAGGTCAGCTGGAGCAGGAGGAGGAGAGGCAAGGCTGATGTCCTGCCATACGAGGAGTCAGGGGAAAGAGGGCAGGTGGCGATGGCAGGTAAACGGCAGGGAAGGGTAACGTGGGATCCTTAATCACAGCCCGCTTCACCTAGCTGGGCTGCAACCACCACCTCCTGGGAGCAAGTGATCACCCCCACAAGCCAACCTGGGCCCTCAAACCACCACATCACCCTTGCCCAGCCTCTCTCACCCCACCACCCTATCCCCCAGAAACATCCAAACCTGTTAATGTGCCTGGGCTGCCAATGGTTGCAAGCCTTGGTTGAAGGCTGGAAGTTGATGATGACTCATTGTGCAGACTGGGATCCTAGTCCTGGTGCCACTCAAGTCTGACTCCTCCTGTGCTCCGAATGCACGCTGCCACCCTGGTCAATGGAGCTGGAAGGATTGGGGACATATGTTTATTGGACAATCAGGGTGAGGGGGGTACACTTGCACTAAGGGTCTGGTGGATGTTGGGGAGGATGTAACATATGGCTGAGTCTCCAAGGCACAACAAACAGCACCTCTATGCATGGGAATGGGGACCACTCAATTGTGTGCATGTGTGTGTGGGGGGGATTAAGATTCAGAGACACATTAGTCACAGCTGTGAGGTGCAAATAAAAGTTTATCGTGCTTCTAATATTAGTGATGAATAATCCATGACTACTGGTGACCTTCACCTCTGGCCTCCTGGTGAACTATATCTTTCTGACTGTGTGAGATCTACTGCTTCTCGGTGCTACCGGGATGCACACTTTGGGTGAGGGCCCCGGCTGGGGAAGATCCACTCTCGCCTCTCCTCAACAGCATCAATCAAGCATCCTGGTTAGCCTCTGTGAATCTTGAGGCAGGTTTGTGTCCATTCCTGCAGCTTACATACTGCTCTGGCTTTTTAGGGGAGTCATGATGTGGAGATGCCAACATTGGACTGAGTAAGCATAGTAAGAAGTCTCACAGCACCAGGTTAAAATCCAACAGGTTTATTTGGTAGCACAAGCTTTTGGAGTGTGGAGCCAGGTGAGTGAAGGAGTGTCAGGAGTGTCACTCCTTCTGAAGGAGTGATACTCTGAAAGCTTGTGCTACCAAGTAAACCTGTTGGACTTTAACCTGGTGTTGTGAGACTTCTTACTGTTATTAGGGGAGTGCAGGTGCAGTGAGTGTGGCCAGTCAAGGGCCCATTGGCAACAAATCCTTGTGAGAAATTTTGAAGGCTGCTTTCAACTGAGTGTCATGCATCCATTGGGGCTCCTAATCAATAAGCTGCTGTATCCAGAGGGGGTCAATGCTCAGGGCTCCCATTCAATAGAGGGAATGCTCGCAAGTTGGGGGTGTGCATGTCAGCAAAACGCAACTTCTCTACAGGGCAGCAATGAGGTCAGTATGTTCAAAGGATGGAGGGATGGGTACCCGTGTTATCCGGACCCAAGAGGGCATGGGGTGAGTGGGCAGTCACGTCTGTGTGGGGCAGGGATGTGCCCCGCGATGCCGGTTGGGGGGGGGGGGGTGGGGGGAGGTGGCAGCAATGTTCTGTGTGAGGAGAGGGGCAGTGGCCAGTGATGTTATTGTGGGGGAGGGGGCAGCAATGTCTGTGGTTGGGGGGCACAGGGTGGCCAACAACATCTGTGAGTTGGTGGGAGAGGGGCCAGTGTTGCCTGCATGGAGGGGTGTAGCAATGCCTGTGAGGGGGAAGGGGGGGCCATCGATGTCTGCGAGGAGAGGGGTCAGCGATGAGGTTTTGCACAATGACGCGCTTGTCTGTGCAGGTTGAAGGGTAGTGATCTGGATACTGGGAGGTCATTTCAGCAATCTCCCAGAGATGTGCGCATGCGTGAGTTCCTGCTCATCCTGCTGATTTCAGACTCTTTAGTGTGAATAGACACCGCCGCGCACATGCGTTTCCGCCACGCCCAATGATATTAATGATTGTGACCTCTGCAGTGCACAGAGTGTGGGAGCTTTGGGTCGGAAGTTGCACTGAAAAATAAGCAGTTGTGATTTACACCATTTTTCCTCGCCAATTCAGCATGCTATTTATTTTTGGGAGAGTCAGGCCCAAGGTTTATTTATTAGTGTCACAAGCAGTCTTACATTAATACTGCAATGAAGTTGCTGTGAAAATCCCCTAGTCGCCACAGTTTGGCACCTGTTCGGATACATCAACCATGCTAAATGCTTCCTCAGTGTACCTAACCAGCACGTCTTTCAGACTGTGGGAGGAAACCTACGCAGACACAGGGAGAACATGCAGACTCCACACTGACAGTGATCCAAGCTGGGAATCGAACCCAGATCCCTTGTGCTGTGAGGCAAAATGACATGGATGAAAAGTTACATAAGAACATAAGAAATAGGAGCAGGAGTAGGCCATCCAGCCCTTCGAGCCTGCCCCACCATTCAATAAGATCATGGCTGATCTGTCGCTGCTCAGTTCCACTTTCCCGCCCTCTCCCCATAACCCTTAATCCCCTCTCCTATCAAAAACCCATCAACCCGCGTCTTAAAAATATTTAGCGAGGCAGCCTCCACCACTTCAACGGGCAGAGAATTCCAGAGAGTCACCACCCTTTGAGTGAAGAAGTTCCTCCTCAACTCCGTTCTAAACCGCCCCCTTTTTATCTTGAGGCTGTGCCCCCTAGTCCTACTGTCTTTTTTGAGCGGGAAGAGTCTTTCCACCTCTATCCTATCCATCCCATTCATCATCTTATACGTCTCAATGAGATCTCCCCTCATTCTTCTAAACTCTAACGAGTACAAGCCCAGTTTATTCAGCCTCTCCTCATAGCTCAACCCCCTCAACTCCGGTATCAGCCGAGTAAACCTCCTCTGCACTCCTCCCAAGGCCAAAATATCTTTGCGCAGGTGCGGCGCCCAAAACTGCACACAGTACTCCAGCTGCGGCCTCACCAATGCCCTATACAGCTGCAGCAAGACCTCCCTACTTTTATATTCAATCCCCCTCGCTATGAAGGCCAGCATCCCATTCGCCTTCTTGACCACCTGCAAGCTGGGTTTTTGCGACTCATGCACAAGGACCCCGAGGTCCCTCTGCACCGTCACCTGCTGCAGTTTTTCGCCACGTAAGTAATAGTCCTTCCTACCATTCTTCCTACCAAAGTGGACCACCTCACACTTGCCAACATTAAATTCCATTTGCCATTTTCTGGCCCATTCGCCCAGCCTATCTAGATCCTTCTGTAGACTCTCCACACCCTCCGCACAATTTGTCGTTCCCCCAATCTTGGTGTCATCAGCAAATTTCGACACTCTACACTCGGTTCCCTCCTCCAGATCATCTATATAAATGGTAAAAAGCTGAGGCCCCAGCACCGACCCCTGGGGCACTCCACTAGTCACCATTTGAGCTAATTGTGCCCTAATAATGAAGGGTTTTTTTAAAAAAAGTTTCAATGTGTGACTTATTAAAGTAATTCTAATTAAATTTGTCTGACAATCTTTTAATGATTCATCATGAGTCCATTATGACAAATTATGTAGGGTGGGTTTGGAAAATGTTCCAGCTACACAATGATATCCATGCCATGAGGGAATCCTTCGTCCTTGCAATTAAAATTCTAGCCTCCACCCTTAAGTTAATTATGTTCACACCTGAATTCAAGGTCAGTGAAGCGCGTCATGGTGCAAAACTGGACCATTAAACAAATCACTTTGAAACAACCAGAAAAAATAAACTGCGGTGTTAATGTAACACTTACCTTGTATTATTAGTTTGCCCCATATTCTTCCTTTTGGAATTGGAAGTTTGAAGCATTGCCTCATTTTATTCCTCTTCAAATTAAATGCACTTTGATGCATTAGTCCAGACAATTGTACAATTTTCCAATGTTGGAGCAAATATTTCTTGTAATCCTTAAACTATTATATCTTTACAATCTGAATAGAATCACAAGCCCAGGATCATCTCCAATATTTCCTAATTGTCAAGTTAGAGAACAAAATGTGCCAGCTGGTCAAATGCAGACACATTCATAAAAGTAAAACATGCAAGTAAAAGTGTCTTATGTCAGAATCAGAAAGGCATGACACACTGATGTGTTTTTCATTTTAATCTACAAAAAAAAAGTGGCTTTAGACATTACTTCTATAGTACAATATGAATTTATATAGCAAATGGCTATTAGAGCAGACCTTCAAAGGATTACAACTTCATAAAAATCTGATTGGTAAATTTGAAAAGATCCAAAATAAATAAAGATATTCTGTGAGAATTAACTCGTATAAATCCATCAGTTAAACTAGTACTTTATGACTGATGAATTTTGTTACAAGCATCAGAAATCTGGAGTGGGGAGAATTGAAATTAGGCCTTGTTCATGCCATTTCTCAGATATGAGATAGAGATAAATAGGCCTAATTTTGTACTGGTCTGAACCCAAGATGCCTACTTTAAATGGTTAAATCCTTTTAGTATTCTAATAAGGGGTTTAAACACCTGGTTGGGACCAGTTCAGAAACTCCAAGGTATATTATTGAAGTTAGCCTAGACCCCAATCAGTTTTGATTTTAGTAGGAGCATAAGGTGTTCTACTCCAGGTGTGATTCTATTGACCTTCTGGGAAGTCTTTATGAAAAGAAATTTTATTTAACAATACAGCTAAAATATAACAAAAAAAATGTAGTGTTACTTTTAATCAATTGAATACTTAAACATGATAAGATGTAATTCTTAATGTGAGCTATTTCTATTAGTTCCAATTTAAACAAATTTCCCTATAGATGTAAACCCCTCTTCAGAATAAGTTAGTAAGGCATACAGGCTTATGTGAACTCCCAGATCTCCAGCCTTTTCACACCTGTGGGCAGTAATACAGAGAGACACCCATCTTCTGACTCTCAGACAACAGGAACACCTGTCTTCACACAGCACATCTCCAGAGAGAGAGAACATCTCCTGCCTTTTGCAGACCTCTGGAGATTGATGACTATTTTCCACAGGCCCCCAGTCTTCAATTTCCAGAAAGAGAGAGAAGGAAAAGAGCTATTGCTCTTTTCAAACTCAAACTGCAGCTGCCTGCTTTTTTCTTTTTCTGAAAGCCTAGGTCCACCCAATCATGATTTTCTTCTTGTGAATCATCCTAATTAAACCTGAGCCTGAAACCCCAGGGAACAATTATAAAACTCTAAACATGAGCCCAGATGAAAACAAATATTCCAATAATTAGAAGCAATTATCAGCACTTGTAGACAATTGGCAACTTAATCAGAGCTGAAGCATAAACACAGTCTTCACCAGAAACAGGACATAAAATACATTTCTTAAGGGTATAGTATCATCACACACCTTCTTTGAATCCTGCTCTGAAATTGGTCAAAAACTAATAGAATTAATATTGTACAAGTTCCTGATATTTTTTTCACAATCTACAAACAGCCTAACCCACAGTCCTTAAAGGCATCAATAGAGATAAGGCAAGTAAACATTTTATAGTTAATGGCAAGCTAAGTAGAGCAGTTATATATAATTAAATCCAAAGGAAGACTGTGGGCCATTACTACCGTCTGTATATACAACACAGCAGAAAATAAGCAGGGCTAAGTTGCCAGTACAAAAGGTTCAGCATGTATATCAAAAGCCATGAGACGAATATCACCACAGACTGCTAATATCACAAGGAAAGTAGGAAGATGGAAGAAGCAGAAGACAAATAGGAAATAAAGATATGGAAACATTTGAGTAGACAAGAGCAAGCAAGGCAATAACATAGATAAATCAGTCTTAGGATTTTAAAATCATTTTCAATGCAAAACTACTATTTTCAAACTGGACCTCAATGGGCATTCCCAGTGTGACTGTAAGGGGATGTGGTTCGGATCCTTTTGTGTTGTGCTGGGGCCCGTGGAGGTGGTTCCAGTGAAGACCAAAGGCTGCTACTCCCATCGAGGAAATCAAGGCAAGTAAGCACCAAAAAATTTATTTTATTTCTGGCAGATCATAGATTTACTCCAGTGATCAGAGATTGTGGGCCAAGATCCTATAGCAGACTATAACTAAAGTTTACAAAAGATCTTTTGTGAAAATAAATGGATAGTAAAATGAATTGTTAAATTGAAAGGAATTGTTCACAATTTCTGGTAAGTCAGTCAGCATTTGTATGCTGTAACTATGCCCTCTCAACCTTACCCCTCATCTGAAGTGTGGTGATCCTCAGATTAAGTCATCACCAGTCAGCTCTTCCTCTTCAAAGGGGAGAGCAGCCTATGGTAATTTGGGACAATGGAGACTTTACTGTATAAAATGCAAATATTTAATTTTGTTGTTAAGTTCTTTAACTTTAGAAGAGAAAGCATGCAATGTTATAGTAATGAAACAAAGTTTGAAATATAATTCCATTAACATGGCAATAAGCATGTGTTTTGTCAAACAATCTTGTGTAACCATTCATCATCACCAAATGCTTTAAAACAGTTTATCTGGGAAAATGTCCTCACTCAAGCTGAAATGTATGATATTAATTTTCCCCTAAGTTGAAGAGATGTTGAATTGTCATGACCATTGCTACTGGCACCAGTGCATGTAGCTTATGCTATCCAGCTTTATTTTTCACATTCCCAAATATTCTTACATTATAGTTCATCACTGATAACAATCCTTCAAACTTTTTCAGAGGAGCAAAGAAAATAATTACTTTGAATAATTTTAAATTTAAAAAGTTCGAGTTTTAACAGAAATGTACACTGTGGTTGCTGGCCACTGGTGCATTTAAGAAAGTTAAACATTGTATTGGAACCTCAGTAATTGATACTATATTATTTTCATGCAAAAATGAAATCAGTTGACATATTCCTATACAGATTCCCAAACCTACTTTAACCTGGACTTGCAAAATTCTACTAACTGTCCTGGTTTGAGACAATTCACATCTCTTTAACCTCTGATTAAACCTCTCTTCACTCACATTGTCTGCACCTATAAAGACTTGATTACCTGTAAAGACTCGCATTCCAACCATTATCTTGCAATTAAGTCATTGCCTATATATGCCCTATTTGTGAACCTAACTCTTCACTTACTTGATGAAGGAGCAGCACTCTGAAAGCTCATGATACCAGATAAACCTGTTGGACTTTAACCTGGTGTTGTGAGATTTCTTACTGTGCCCACCCCAGTCCAGCATTTCCATATTACAGTTTTCCAAACTAATTACAATGTTTAATTTAGATGGCATAACAACACACTACTTCACTTACATTCTGTCATACACTAGTCATAGTGAAGACTCAAACTCATTTTCCATAATGAACTTCAAAGACTCCAGATAAAATTGCCCAGTGTAAAGCAATTAGCCCAATAATGTACAAGAACTTGCAAGATTGTGCGCATCAGAAAATATAATAATTAACAACATCAATCACACATGTCATCAATATCTCTGAATTATTCATTAATATTTGTATCATACAATTTTGTTCTATTATCCATGACCTGAATCTACAGCTATGTCTTGTTAAAACTGTAAATATGTTTAAGAGAACATAACCTAATGATACTGTAAGGCAAAAATACTGATTGCAAGAGATCATATTCTTACATACATGCG
The DNA here is from genome assembly GCF_965287045.1 of Carcharhinus amblyrhynchos. Taxonomy (NCBI): domain Eukaryota; kingdom Metazoa; phylum Chordata; class Chondrichthyes; order Carcharhiniformes; family Carcharhinidae; genus Carcharhinus; species Carcharhinus amblyrhynchos. The sequence goes on from NC_137326.1 coordinate 91,104,168, forward strand.
CATAAAATTAAGGCTTGGTTTGAGTTCATAATATTACTGATTTGGCTTTCCTTTCATGTATAAATAGCTCACAGACTTGGAATATTGTTAGAAATAATAGAATGGTCGAACTTGCTCAGTCCCAGAATTCTTCAGGTTATAGATAACATTGAGCTGGAAAAGGCTTTGTCAGCAAGGAGAGATGTTTTGTCAGTAAGGAATGCTGAGTAAGGGGTCAATGTTCTCTCAGATGAAAGGGTAGACTTATTACAAACAAGACAACGATCGACAGGTCTGTTTGGAACTGGAAAAAATAACTCAATTTGAAGGAAGAATGTGTACGAAGAATGGCCCATAAAGACCTTCAGCTTTCTCTCAGAAATTTTGCATAGAAGCAGGAATGAAAGTATTAACTAAGTTAAATTAGCTGTCCAGAACTGAAGAACACAATATTCTTTATTACTCTTTATGATTGTTACTTAAGACATTGAGCTGAATTTTCCTGTCTCAACACTGGGCCAAATTTTGTCAGGCAGACTTTAAAAGAGACAATAGATAATTTTTTGATTCTCGCAATACTGGTAACTTTTAGCAGTGTGGGAGAAGGGAATGAATCGTGACCCTGCACACACAGCTGTTCTGATGTTGCTGGCACCATTGCAGAAATGGGCAATTCAGATCTTCCACACCTAACTTTCATGGAATTGCACCAGATTTGGAAGGTGATGTGTTCCACTTCAATGAAAAATAATCACGAACCATGGGTGAACCATGTTTTGGAGTCAAGAGCATGATGAAAGATATGTTCAGAAAGCACTGCCTCAACTTTACATCATAATGCAATGCTGTGTTAAAACATACTTTACTTGTGATACAGTGAGTGATGCTAGAGCTGTGCTTTGAAAAGGCATGTGAACATTAAATTAGCTATTTGCCAGGTTATCACTTCTAATATCTGACTCTGAACAGTATTGTGAAAGTGGAACTTCTTCATACACATTCCATTGTCCACTGGATACAGTACTAATTTGTGTTGTACAATAGTTTAAACCAGTGACGACAGTATGAAATATGCCTAGAGCCTTATTTTTTCTCTATAAGTTTATTTCAGCCATCTGTTTAGCTACCTCAAATCCTTCAATGGCTGAGTTCCAGGTTGCCTTCAAAGACTTTAATGTGTTCAGATCAGTAGGGATCTTTTATGCTGCTGTGCAGTGGAATGTCATTATGAATGTTTGACCAGGTTTCAAGTCTACCAAATTGGTGTCAAAATGCTTACATGAAGAAAATAGTTAACACAATAATTTAATTAATTAGCACTTCTTAGGGAAGGAATGGACAGATGTAGGCTTACTATAGTGCAGCGAAACACTAAAAGGCTAAGGATAAAATAGCAAAATTAGTCATTCTATTGAATTCTTCCGAATGTCAAAATAATCAAACACCCAGCAGTATAGTTGCAATTGCTGAGCACATACCTCTAACCTTTTTTGTATATTGGAAAATGGACAGTACATTAGGATAGCAGTTTTTTTTATTGTTTAAGGCATAATTCTGGGGTGGCACAGTACTGCTGCCTCGCAACTCCAAGTACCCAGGTTCGATTCCTGGCTTAGGTCACTGTCTGTGCGGAGTTTGCATGTTCTCTCCATGTCTACGTGGGTTTGCTCCGGTTTCCTACCACAGTCCAAAAGATGTGCTGGTTAGGTCTATCGGCCATGCTAAATTCTCCCTTTGTGTACATGAACATGCATGTGGTGATGAGGAGATTTTTCACAGAAATTTCATTGCAGTATTAATGTAAGCCTATTTGTGACTAATAACTAAAACTTTGAAAAAAAACTTTAATATCAGATTGGCATACAAGAAGGTTTATTCTGGATCTACCCAAGAGTGCTTGATACTGACATTTGATAGCTTAAATTGAAAAATAGTTTGTCTGACAGTTTTAATGTCATTTGCCTTCATAAACAGGAAAAGAGAAAATAAAACTACACAAAATAAGTTCCATAGAATTCTAGAACAATGGTACTTCATTCAGGAGTAGCTGGTGAATTCCATTATTAAATTAGCTTATATATGGAAATAAAAACACAGAAGTTCTCTCCTGGAATCAATATGGAGGATCACATACGCTGTGGTCCTCCTGAACAGTGACGTCTCACTTCCTGATATTCCACTCTGATCGTCAGTGAGATAGTGCAAGATTCTCTAGAATCACTTCAGCAATTATCTCAGCAGCGGGAGATGGCACTTTGTTCCTTGGCAGGGGGACCTTCTGGTCCCATCACTGTCAATGGATTTCCCATTGAAGCCGACCCACGCCACTAGGAAATCCTTGGCAGTGGGTGCACCGCTGATGGGACCAAAGAATCCCACTGGCGTGAATGGCCGGAGAATTCTGGCTGTGATCCCATTTAAATACATTTTATTGCATTAATATATCTTTAAAGCACTTCTCCTCCAATGATTGCCCCTCATAGAATATGGAAATCTCACTGACCCGTTATTACATCAGCAAGGTTTACAATAGGGTTGTAAAAACGGGAGGATCCTGCCAAAGGTGCCAAGCTGGATATAACCCCTATTGGGAGAGGGACGTGTCTAGCTAGTGCCCTGGTATTGCCCCCTGGTCAGGCTGGCACTTCCAATTTAACAGTGCTAACCTGGCAATGCCGGATGCGGGCTCGCTGGACAACCCCATGCGAGAGGTTCCCCTTGTGTGTGTTGAGTAGGCCTGATGCCTGTGAGGGACAAAATATGCCTGGGACTGTGGTCGTGGGAAGGGGAGGTGCCCAGTTACCTTTGAGATAATGGGGGAGGTTGCACCGATGCCTGCCTGCCAGATGGGGGCTTGGGGGGGAAAAAGAGAGGAAAGCCCTAACGCCTGCTGGGTCTTGGGGGGGATGTGCTAGAGCCCTGATGCCTACCAGTTGAGGGTTGAGGGGTGGATCCCCAATACCTGTGAGAGATTTGGAAGGGGGCATTGGGTGATGTTGGTGTGGGAGGGGGGAGAGGTGAGAGCTCCATTGCTTGCACTGCAGTGGGGGCAGGGAGAAGGGGAGACCATGATGTTCGTGAGGTGGGATCTTCAGTGTCCAGGGGGGATGGGAGCGGGGAGGGTGCTGGGGGACACTTACTTTCTGTGCTGATTGTGGGCCCATGGTGTCTATCAGGCTTCGCCATGTGTGACTGATGGTGTTAATGCTGCCCACTGATTTTTTTTCAGCATGCCAGAAAATCTGTCTCAAAAACCCAACTCTATCTGGAGGGATACATGCCAGGTTCCAGTCAGAGCTTGACACTCTGTCAAAGCATTGGAACAATTCTGCCGGATGTTTTATCACTTAGATATTTTTATGTGTGAAAGGCAATTGGCAGATACAAAATGTTTTATCCTTGAAATGAAATAAAATCTTACTCAAATTAATTTTTGTAGCATTGGATATTTAAATGACAGTCCCATCCAATTAATGACTTCATCTCCCAAAAATTTGGATTGCAGTCTTTAACTTTACTGAATTAATAAAAATGCTGCCACCATACACAACAAAAGAAAAAGTTATGCAACTGAAGCATTCTGGGTACATTAATTTGATTTGATTTGCTTTATTATTGTCACATGTATTGGGATACCATGGAAAGTATAGTTTCTTGTGCGCTATCTAGACAAAACATACCATTCATAGACTACATGGGGGAGAAGGAAAGGAGAGGGTGCAAAATATAGTGTTGCATTCACAGATAGGTGTAGACAAATATTGGCTTAATATGTGTAAGGTTCATCCAGAAGTCTCATGGTAGCAGGGAAGAAGTTGTTCTTGAATTGGTTGATATGTGACCACAGATTTTTGTATCTTTTTCCCGACTGAAGAAGGTTGAAGATAATATGTCCGGGATGTGTGAGGTGCTTGATTATGCTGGCTGCTTTTCCAAGGCAGTGGGAAGTATAGACAGAATCAATGGATGGGAGGCTGGTTTGCATGTTGGAGTTGGCTACATTTACAACCCTTTGTAGTTTCTTGCAGTCTTGGTCAGAGCAGGAACCATACCAAGCTGTGATACATCCAGAATGATTACTTTCTCTGGTGCATCTGGAAAGATTGCTGAGAGTCATACATGCCGTATTTCCTTACTGTCCTAAGTGGAGGCATTGGTGGGCTTTCTGAACTATAGCTTCAGCATGGAGGGATGAGGTTGTGATCTGGACACCAAGAGACTTGCAGCTCTTGACCATTTTCACTTCATGACAATTGATGAAGATGGGGTCTCCTACTATCCTTCCTGAAGTCAATGACTATCTTTTTCATTTTTTCTGAGAAGGAGGGAGAGATTATGTTATCTTTCAGAAGGCTGGCTTTTACACAACTCAAGCCAATGGAAAATGAAAAAAGTCGATAGGTATTCAGAGTGAGTACAATTCTCATATTTAAGGGAAAGATTTATGAGCAGAATCGCAGGAAGGACTACTGTGAGTATTTTTTTGGAGATTAAGTAATTAAGTAAGAAGATAAAATGAAGCAATATGACTTGAGCCAGTTTCGTTTCACAAAGCAGGAGCTTTTTATAGCATAATAAACTCAAAGATTCTGAATTAAAATTAATTCAAACTGAGATGCAAATATTCAGAGTGCTGAATAGAGAGACAACTGAAATCTGCTTTCATTGATGACAAAGTAAAATAACTTGACATGTACAAGGATCCTTCTGGAATACATCAACGTTTCATTTACCTTTTCTATTGCTTTCCATCATATGCTGCAAAATCTGAGACATTAAATCACTTTTTAAATGTGGCCCCTGGAGATATCACTCTGCTTGTAAGCTGAAAAGATCCCAAGAAGATTTCCTAAAAATCAATCAGTTTCTTCCCAAGAATGCTTTTAATACATAAAGTAGCAAAAATCTCATACCAACCATGCCCACTTCAAAGTAAGGTCATTGAGGAAGTTAATTCTCATGTCTTTCAATTCATGATATCCTGTTTCCAGATGATACAGGAATAAAAAGCTTGGGAGTATTTAATTGCAATGACAATACATAGGTTATTTTACTTTTGACCTTACTTTTACTACTATAGAGTAAAATCAACATTGAAAGACCAATTAAAGCACATGGCAGAAATAACCAGTGGGGGTTGAATATTGAACATGTTTGCGTGAATTTCCCCTGTGGTAAATTGATTATACAAAGAACAAAGAATTATATGAATTTTACCATTAGAATAGTGAGTAGGAGTGTCATGGAAACACATATGAATGAGACATGGGAGCAGGAGCGGCCATTTTACCCCTTAATCATGTGTCACCCTTTAATAAAATAATAGCTGGTGATGTACTTCAATTCCTCTTTCCTGCCATATCCCTGTGCTAAATATGAATGCTTTATTAATTGGCAATAGATTTATTTTCTTGCCTTGCTAATAAAAAATCAATAAAGCTGTCATCATTATAATAAAACTTTAATGCATCAAGATGTGATTTGTAGACAGGCATGAAGATGTGTATTTTGGACTCCCATGGACGATTTGACAATCCAGTGTAAAGTTTGAGATTGGCTATATTTCTATTAATTGGCCATATTACTCCTTGTGGGGGTGTTGTGACACAGAGGGTACTGTCTCTGCCTCTGAGCCAGAAGTTCTGGGTTCAAGTTCCACTCCACTACTTGATGGTCAAGGAAGATGCGTTCATACTGCAGCCAAACAGCTTGAATCTCAACTTGTCAATCTTTTCGACACATGCCAAAGGCATGTAAGAAGAGGAAGGATCCCTGATCAGCCTTATGGTGAAAAGAAATTGGAGCCTCTATCATCACTATCCATAGCTCCAGGCTAGAATATGCATGTAAAAAGCATACATTGCCATAGCAACTTGGACTTCTGGAGGGCTGATTAGCCCAGTTGGCTTTTGGCCAGTGTGGATCAGATTAATCAAACATCACAGGGTTCAATCTTTTTTTCAAACTGGGCAGATTCAGGATGTGACCTGTGGCAGAGGCTGTGACACTGTTAGTGCCCTCAGTCAGGGAACCTAAAAATAAGAAGAAGCAGTCCTTATAGAGAAGTTCTACCAAGCAAGCCTTAGTTGTATATTAATAGTGCTTAATTGAATGTAGATATTGGGAATTGGGTTTGAGATTGGAACTAGGGTTTATGTGTGAGAGATGCTTGGGGGAGGCAATGGCATAATGGTATTATTGCTGGACTAGTGATTCAGGGTAACGTACTGGGCACCTAGGTTCAAATCCCATCGTCAGATTTTGAAACTTTAATTCAATAAAAAATATATGGAATTAAAAATCTAATGATGCTCATGAAGTCATTGCCAATTGTTGTAAAAACCCATCTGGTTCACTAATTTCCTTTAGAGAAGCAAATCTGCCAACCTTACCTGGTTTGGCCTAATTGTGACTCCAGTTCCACAGCAATGTGGTTGACACTTAACTATGCTCTGAAGTGACCGTGCAAGTTTGTGGGCAATTAGGAATGGGTGTGGGGGCTTGGACATCAGGGTGCTCTGGGGTGGGAGGGTGTTGGGGCTGACCCAGGAATTGCCATGGGGGCAGCGATTGGGCACTGGAGGGGCAGCACTGTGGGGGCCCCGGGCTGGCCAGTGATCCAGCTGGCCAGTGAATGGGGAGACCGACAGATCGGGGAGCCTGCACATGCATAGATTTCCAGAACTGGTGTGAATAGGCCTCCCCCATGCCAGGCTTTTAATGATATTCATGTTTGTGTTCTCTGCAGTGAACAGAATGGGGAGGTTTGAGACTGAAGTTGCACTGAAGAAACAGTCGTGATCTAGACCAATGTTCTTGCCAATTCAGCACCTTGGGAGAGTTGCCCCATTGGTGTTTCAGCCAAAATTCCATTCACTTCAGTGGCAAAGGAGAATCCCAGCTGCCGATGAGGTCAAAGGCTTTTGGCAATTATCTGGTCATGATCATATTGCTGTTTATGGGAATGTGCTGTGTACAAAACAACTGCTACGTTTCTTATAACAGTAACCACACTTCAAAAAATTACTTCATCAGCTGCAACATACTTTAGGATGTCTGGTGGTTGTGAAAGACACTATACAAATGTAAGTTTTTCTTATTTTAACGTGTAACTCTGAATAAATGCTTCTGAAACTGCATGAAGGTTGGCACCTGTTTTATCCTTCACCACTGAGTTTTCTAAAAAGTAATATCAAGAATGGTCCTGTCACAAACCTGTTTCTTTAATATGTGAATTTGCAAAAGGGTAAAAACTCTAAAAGTAATATGTTGAACTGAAGTTAGGCTGGCATGAAGGACAAGGCTACTTTTAAAAAGTTTAGTTATTAGTCACAGTGAGCTTACATTAACATTGCAATGAAGTTATTGTGAAATTCCCCTAGTTGCTACACTGCGGCACCTGTTCAGACCAATGCGTCTAACCAGCATTTCTTATAGACCGTGGGAGGCAACCATAGCACCCAGAGAAAATCCACGCGCACACAGGGAGAATGTGCAAACTCTACACAGACAGTAATGCAAGCCGGGAATCAAACCCAAGTCCCTGGCACAGTGAGCCCCCTGTGCTACCATGCTGCCCTGTTCTTTTCTTTTGTTGTTTTCAGTTAGCTGCAGATTGTATAAGGAATGTTAAGTGCCTCTCCTCTCTGTTTATTTCCACACCTTTTTAAATGTTTTTTGCAAAGACAGTTGGTTAGGATGAGCTCCCATGACAATAATCCCGACTTCTGCCCACTCTCTCCACCAGATTCTTTCCAGGGCGGGTAGACTCTCACCACTGTCTACCTTCAATGAGATAAACAATGTAACTGAAAATGAAATCCAGATGATTTTATCACATTCCTGCCAAGTAAGCCCAGGGAATGTTTGAGAGGGAGTATGTATGCATATTTCTAAAGCTGCAGTGCCCATGTAAGTGCTGCCAGGATGAAGCGTCAGAGTGTGCTCAATATTTGACAGGTTAACTTTTCCAGTTAATTCAAGAAGGCTGAGACTGCAATCAAAGAATGACAGCAGATCTTGTATTGAGTAAGTTACTGCTGCAGTCATTGTGGTAAAGAGCCAATTCCCATTTTATATTAGTGTAATACTCACATTTATAGTGCTTTTTAATGAACAGTGCAATTAGCTAATATGCTAAAAATTGATTTGCTTTTAAGCAGCCTTTTGACAGTGGAAATTACTGATCTAACATAATGATAGCAGTAAAAGCTAAACCCAATTACAGAAATTGGAAATAGATCCTTGCTGTAGCTCTTAAATAGAAAACTGATTGACGCAATTATCAGAGAAGGAACTTTTCATTTAAAGTGATCGATTAGCAAGGATTTTGGAATACCGCAGGCTTTACTTGATGATTCAAATTAGGTGCAAGAAAGTTAGATTAAGGAAGCTACCTGCAGCGGATGCTCAACAGGATGAGATACTGTCGGGACAAGATTTATATTGATTCGTTAATACGTGTATAATTTCTTCCTGTTAATGGAGGAATTAATAGAAATACGTTGGAAGGGACAGGACAATAAAATTACTTCCTAAATGTGCTTTGGTCTGGTTGTGGAGTCAATGATGAAGGGCAGCATTTTCCAGCCATGGTTTGAAGGTGTAGCCAAAATTCCACGGACTTTCTGTGAGACTGGACAATCCCAGCGGATTTTGGGCAGGATTTTCCAGCTGTGTTTGCCCCAAATGCCACCCTATGTCAACAGACATTTGCATGGTCCATGTCCCACCCGCTATGATTCCCATGACAGGCGGGATTGAAAAATGCTGCCTAATGAGTCTAGAAAGTGAGGAGCGAGGTTAGGAGAAATGTCTTCATTTAGGGTCATTAGAGCATGGAGTGCTCTGCCATAGGCAGTCATTTATGCACAGATGTTATCAATCTTTTAAGGGTACAGTAAATGAACATTTGAAGCAATTAAAAGTATTGCGCTTGTGAAGGAAACAGAGCAGCAAGTTAAGACTTGGATTGCTGTTGCAAGGAGATGGGACAGACGGTAGCCCAAATGGCCTCCTTCTGTCCTGAAAACATATAAGTTTCTAAGATATGCTGCAAAGACTGCCTTATTAAATCTAATCAGACGGGATGGAAAGCTCACTTTGTGCTGCATACCGCTGATTATATTCTCAACTCTGTCAGTCATTCAGTTCTAAATGCTTTCAGGATAACTTGTGTAAGAATTGTTCCATTTCCTTGCCTCTTGTTTACTCGTGGACATTACAATGATTCTCAAACAGTGCTCCTATTTGAAGTATTTTGAAATCATTTTAAAGCTTAACAATTCTTGATGTATATTAACTGGAACATCACATCAATATTTTAAATATAGTCTTAAACACCATCCTGTAAGTGGAACACAGTCCCATCTGTTAATTCAATTGTACGGGTCGAATGGGCTTGTACTCATTGGAATTTAGAAGAATGAGAGGGAATGTCATAGAAATATATAATATTTTGATGAGACTAGACAGGCTAGATGAGGGAAGAATGTTCCCAATGTTGGGGTAGTGCAGAACCAGGGGTCAGAGTCTAAGAATAAGAGGTAAGCCATTCACTGGTAAGACCAGTGAGCCTGTGCACACCAGCAGGCGTGAGTTTCAGCCAGAGAGAGGGCATCAGGAATTTGTGGTGAATTGGTAACTATTGGTAAGTGTTTCTCTTTAAAAATCAGGAGTCGAGTTTAAATTTCAATAAGCAACTGACCCAGTTAGTTAAGTGGCAGTTATCTGTCAATCAGTTGAAGCTTGATTAGGGCCACGGTAGGTGTGAGCACTTAGGAACTTTAGACTGATGTTTGAGTCATCCCAACTCATCTCAGCTGTGTATAAGGCAGTGGTTTTAGCAAGCACATGATCAATGAACCTGTGCAGGCCAATGGGAGATAGACAGCAGCTGGACTGAGTTTCAACCAAAGTAAGGTTATCAGGACATGATTTATGTTGATTCTTTAACATGTGAAGAAGACTCGAGGGCAAGTGAGAGATAAAAAGAAATTGAACTGTGCCATCACAGCTAGCAAGTAAATGATTGGTTGGTGACTGGTAAGTAGTTCTCTTCTCTTCTTTTCTTTTTACTCTTGGCACTGTAGTTGCTGTTGTTGATGTTGTACACTACAATAGTGTTTTCATGTAACTTCTGTGGTTTATTGTTTGTAAAAGTTATATTCAGTGGTAACAAAGAGCAGGAAAGAAGGGTAATAATGAATTGGATATAATCTGAAACAAAACATCTTTCAAAAGTTTAATTAAGAAGGGTTAAGACATGACAGGAGAACTCCAAGCCTCATTGTTTTCAGAGGAGCAGTTGGAATGGAGATTCAGTGCAGATAGCTTGTAGGTAAAGAAGGATTTTTACGTTACTTTTTTGGGAAGGATTTTTTTTCTAAACTGGGAGCGTAAAACTGGAAGTAGGCCCCCAGTGATACCTGGGAAGGTTTTTCTTTCTCCCAGTAAATTTGAACGGAGAGGAAAGCTGAGAACCTAGACTTCTAGAGTCTTCCCAATCCCCCTTCCTCTTTTTTTTTAAAAAAAAGCTTGGCGTCAGAGTAGGTAAGCTTTCTTTTTTCTTTTTCCACTTATTCCTCTAATCCAAGGGGGTGAGGAAATATCAGGCAAGATCTTTCTTTTTATCCAGAGAGAATGGCAGTGAAAGCAGTGCAATGTTCCTCCTGCAGAATGTTTGAGGTGAGGGATGCTGTCGGTGTCCCTGCTGATTTCACCTGTGGGAAGTGCACCCATCTCCAGCTCCTTAAAAACCGCGCTAGGGAACTGGAGCTGGATAAACTTCGGATCATTCGGGAGGTAGAGGTGATCATAAAAGCTTCAGAGATTTGGAGACTCTGATAAATGAAAATAGATGGGTGACAGTGAGAGGGGATGGGAGGAAGCAGCCAGTGTGGGGATCCCCTGTGGTTGTTCCCCTCAACAACAAGTTCTGTTGAGGGGGGGTTGACCTACTAGTGGTAAGCCCGAGTGACCGGACTTCGAGCACTGAGTCAGTCCCTGTGACTCGGAAGGGAGGAGAGCAGGAGAGCAATAGTAATTGGGGACATGATGGTTAGAGGGACAGAGGTTCTGTGGCAGCAAAAGAGACTGATGAATGGTATGTTGCCTCCTGGGTGCAAGAGTCTGATGTCTTGGTCTGTGTTTTCAAGATCCTTAAGGGGGAGGAGGAGGATTAGTCTCAGGATATGGTGCACATTGGTACCAATGATGTAGGTAAAGAGGGATGAGGATTTAAAATAGGAATTTAGGGGGCTAGGCTGGAAGTTGAAAGCCAGGACAAAGCACGTTGTCATCTCTGGTTTGTTGCTGGTGCCACGTGCTAGTGAGTTGAGGAACAGGGAGAGAGTGCAGATTAACAGTGTTTGCAGGGATGGTGTAGGAGAGAGGGTTTCATTTACTTGGATAATTGAAGCACATTCTGGGGAAGGTGGGACCTGTACAAACAGGATGGTTTGCACCTGAACCAGAGGGGCACTCATAACCTGGGAGGGAAATTTGCATCTGCAGTTCGGGGGAGGGGGTAGGTTTAAACTAATTTGTCAGGGGGGGGTGGGAAAATGAGATGTAATCCAAAAGCCAGTGTTGAGGATTGTGAGGTACTGAGGAAGGTACCAAGGTTGCAGGAGTGTACAGGCAGACAGGATGGTGGGTTGAAGTGTATCTAGTTCAATGCAAAGAGCATCAGGAATAAGGTAGGTGAACTTGGAGCGTGGATTGGTACTTGGGGCTATGATGTTGTGGCCATTACGGAGACATGGTTAGAACAGGGACAAGAGTGGCTGTTGGCAGTTCTGGGGTATAGATGTTTCAGTAAGCGTAGGGAAGGCAGTAGAAGAGATGGAGGAGTAGCTTTGTTAATCAAGGATAGTTTAACGGCTGCTGAAAGGCATTTCAAGGGCGATCTGCGTACTGACGTGTAAGGGCTGAAGTTAGAAATAGGAAAGGATCAGTCATGTTAGAAGTTTTCTATAGGCCCCCAAATAGTAATAGAGATGTGGAGGAGGAAATGGCAAAGCAGATTATGGATAGGTGTGGAGGTCACAGGGTAGTTATCATGGGTGACTTTAACTTTCCAAATATTGATTGGAACCTTTATAGGTCGAATAGTTCGGATGGGACACTTTTTGTACAGTGTATGCAGGAGTTTCCTGACAATATGTGGATAAGCCAACAAGAGGTGGGGCCATATTGGGCTTGGTACTGGGTAATGAACCAGGCTAAGTGTTAGATTTGTTTGTGGGAGACCACTTCGGAGAGAGTAACCACAATTCGGTGTCCTATCCGGGATAGTCAGCGTGGTTTTGTGAGGGGTAAATCCTGCCTCACAAATGTGATTGAATTCTTTGAGAAGGTAACTAAGTGTGTGGATGAAGGTAGAGCAGTTGACGTCATATACATGGATTTTAGTAAGGCGTTTGATAAAATTCCCCACAGCAGGCTCATGAAGATTAGGTGGTGTACGATAGAAGGAAATGTGTCCAATTGGATAAATAACAGGCTGTATCATAGAAGATAGAGGGTGATGGTGGAAGGAGAATTTTCAGACTGTAGGCTAGTTACCAGTGGTGTACCACAGGGGTCAGTGCTGGGTCCTCTGCTATTTGTGATTTTTATCAATGATTTGGAAGAGGGGGCTGAAGGATGGGTTAGTAAATTTGCTGATGACACCAAGATTGAAGTGGTGGGTGAGGTGGAGGGATCTTGCAGGCTGCAAAGAGACAGTGATAGGATGCAGAGCTGGGCTGGAAAGTGGCAGATGGATTTTAACCCTGATAAGTGCAAGGTGATTCATTTTGGTAGGGCGAACTTGAATGCAGAATACAGGGTCAATGGCAGGGTTCAGAGGAATGTGGAGGAACAGAGAGATCTTGGGGTTCATATCCACAGATCTCTGAAGGTTACCACTCAAGTGGATAGAGCTGTGAAGAAGGCTTACAGTGTGTTAGCGTTTATTAACAGGGGTTTGAGTTTAAGAACCATGGGGTTATGCTGCAACTATATCGGACATTGGTGAGACAACATTTAGATTATTGTGTGTAGTTCTGGTAACCTCACGATAAGGATGTGGAGGCATTGGAGAGAGTGCAGAGGAGATTAACCAGGATGTTGCCTGGTTTGGAGGGTAGGTCTTATGAGGAAAGGTTGAGGGAGCTGGGGCTGTTCTCTTTGGAGTGAAGGAGGATGAGAGGCGACAATAGAGGTTTATAAGATGATGAGAGGGATTGATAGAGTGGATGTGCAGAGACTATTTCCTCGGGTGAATGTAACTGTTAAAACTGTAAGGTTCACGGTGGGGGATATCGGAGGGATGTCCGAGGTAGATTCTTCACTCAGAGTGGTTGGGGTATGGAATAGACTACCTGCTGTGATAATGGAGTCGGACACTTTAGGAATTTTCAAGCGGTTATTGGATAGGCACACAGCACCCCAGAATGATGGGGAGTGGTATAGCTTGATCTTGGGATTGGACATAGCTCGGCACAACATTGAGGGCCAAAGGGCCTGTACTGTGCTGTAACCCTACTTGTGACACTAATGAATAAACTTAAATGTAAAGGGAAATTAGACAAAAATCAGTAAATGTGTAGAACAGTTGCACTTAATGTAACATGGAAAAATAAAAGGCTTTGCACTTTGAAAGGCAAAAACTGAATATAGTAGTAACTTTATCAGAAGAAAAGTCTCAAATGCATCTGACTATCCTCAAAGTTAATAATCCTCAATTATCCATTCTGTCAAATATTTATCCAATTCTTCATTAAATGTTTTCTGCATTACTTTCCTCCATTGTCTCTCAATTTGTCCACTATCTTTGCCCACATAATACAGATAAATCTCAATATAGTTTATGCATTGCCCTTTTCTAAGCTTACAACCTCTGATTCTTGAGTTTGTGGCAATTTTAAAGATATCATCATGATTCACATTATCTCTTGTCGGCAACCTCTTTAGTACTTGGACTCAGCCAATTATTTTCCAAAATAAACAATGTCCAGCTTCTCAACCTCTCCCCATAGCTCAGAGGCCCTTAGATAAGTATCAGCTCAATTGTCCTGTCTCTGAACCTTGGGTATATTTGCTATAATATGACTAAATCATGTTTTGAGTGTGATCATAAAATTGTCTTGTGCAAACACATTACTTCCTAGTGGTCTTCTGTCCATAAAACAATCCATGCCAAGATCTTGTTTGTTTTCCTTGCTGTTTGACTTTGATCTTGTGACTGTGATCCCTTTATATCAGCAAGTATTCCAAAAGTCCTTTTAGGCTAAATTTCTTCTCATGATATTCCCTGTTAACATGAAAGCTCAATCATTGATTTACTGTAAAAGGCAAGTTCAAAAGAAAGAAGGAATCACAACTAACTCTTCAGATTCAAAGTGAAGGAGGGCATTAGCATTCAAGACAAAGGACTAGGCTGATTCTCATGCTCAGAAGTAGAGCCAATGGCTCCCAATTAAAACAATTTTCATAACATAATTCAGCATTTATTTGCATATTAATGTTAGAAGTAAAAAGGTGAGATTTCAAACTTTCAAATGTAGATAATTTAAAAATTAACTTTGGTTTTCTTAAACAGATCAGTACCTCCATTGTAATAAAGAGATTGTGTACATAAATAAGTTAACTGTTTCTACAAAATATAACACTAAATTCAGGACAGAAGATAATTTTAAAAAGTACAGAAGTAATTATCTACACCTAAAATACACATCAAGATAAAATGTTTGTTGATTTATTAGCTAATTCTGGGGCAGCTTGGTGGCACAATGGTTAGCATTGCTTGCTTCACAGCGCCAGGGACCCAGGTTTGACTCCTGGCTTGGATCATTGTCTGTACAGAGTCTGCATGTTCTCTCCATGCCTGTGTTCGATTCCTCTGGGTGCTCTGGTTTCCACCCACAATCTGAAAGATGTGCTGGTTAGGTGCATTGGCCATGCTAAATTGTCCCTCCCTCCAGTGTACTCAAAGACACGGGAGTATGGCAACTAGGGGATTTTCACAATAACTTACTTGCAGTAAGCCTACTTGTGACGCTAATAATAAACTTTAATAAACACCTAGAAAATTAACAGAAATGATCAATTCTTGCACTGAGTTCTTAAAACTAAAACACTCTACCATCTGCAAGGTGCAAGTCAGAAGTCTGATGGAATATCCTACATTGGCCTATATGGCTGCAGCTCCAACAACATTCAAAGCTCAACACCAGTTCAGAAGAAAGTATTCACTTGACTAGCACTCCACCCAACATTCATTCCCTCTAACATCAGTCCAACGCACAGTAGCAGCAGCGTGTTGTCACCTACAAGATCCACTACAACAACTCCTCAAGGATCCTTTGACGACATTTTCCAAACCCAATGGAAGAACAGGAGCAGAAAGTGCAAGGTACAGCACCATCTACGACTTAACTTTCAAGTCACATGCCATGCTGATTGGGAAACAATTTGCTGTTCTTTCTCATTCCCAAACCCTAACTTGGATCTTAAAAAAAGTTAGTCACCATTAAGCAGAGAAAAGGGCTCAGGAGCTGCAAGGGGCATCAGGCAGCAATACCTTTCAAATAGGAGGAGGGTTCTGATGCAACCAGTCTAGATCGCTTGCGTCAATCAGATATTAAAGGGTCCTATTCGACATAAGAACGTTAATGCCACCACCAGTCAAGAATGGCGCTGCCAACTGAGTATTAAAGAATCCTCCCAGGAGGGTATAGCTGCTAGTTGACATTACTGCAAGCATTGTCAAAAGACGCAGCCATGGTGCTGTTTCAGGAACAGACAAAATGAATGCTCCCTGAGAGGAAAGTCAAAGCTGGTACCTGAGCATACTATGCAGGTACCCACCTCTTCCAGAGATAGGAATACAACAACTGAATCATATTGGAACAAAAATTAACCCTGGTAATGACAGAATTATTAGTGAATGGCCATCCCTTGAAGATGGAGGTGGACATGGGAGCCACAGACTCCATTATTGGAGAACAGAACTGTAAGCCCCTCCATTTGGGCATCTAGCTCCTGATGTTGAAAAATATGGAGGTTGGGCAATGGGCCACATCTGCAGGCCCTGTTCTTATGCCTGACAAATTAGTTCGCCTTTGCGGGGACTATAAACTGATGGTCGATTGGGTTTCCGAAAGTGATAGGTACCCTATACCCCAGATCGAAGATCTGTACACCAAGTTAACAGGTGGCAGGATGTTCTTCAAATTGGACATGAGCCACTCCTATCTCCAGCTTGAATTGGATGAGTCATTCTGGAAGTATTGATACAATAAACACACAAAAGATTCTATGAATATACCTGTTTGCCTTTTGAGGTCTTATTCATGTGTGCCACCTTCCAAAGAGTTATGGAGAGCATCCTTCAAGGGCTACCAAAGGTAGCAGTATACTTAGATGATGCCTTGGTCATGGGAGCTTCAGAACATGAACACTGAGCTAATCTAGAAGTCTTGCAACAATTTTCCAAAGCTGGACTTTGTTTCAAGAGGGAGAAAAGTGTTTTTTCAGGTAGCTGAAGTAACCTATTCAGGTTACTAAATGAAAGGGATTGCAAACAGTAGAGGATAAAGTAAATGCCATCAAAAAAGCCTATTCCTAAGGAACACAATGGAGTTAAAATCCTTCTGGTGGTTGGGCAATTATTACAGAAATCTTATACTGTAATTGGCTTTCTTGCTAGCCCCTTGCATGCCCTACCTCAAAAATACTACAGATGGTCTTGGGAAATTCTGTAGGCAAAGGCCTTTCTCTAAGATTAAAAGTCAGTTACTACCATCCAACTTTCTGGTCTATTGTGACCCTAAGAAATAACTTGTATTTTAACCTGTGATCCTTCTCCATACAAGGTTGGTGCAATGTTGTCACATTGCTGGATAGATGGGACACAGAAGCCCATTACACATGCCTCCAGGAACCTTTCGAATGCAGAGCGAGGATATTCTCAAATTGAGAAGGAAGAGTTGGCAGTCATATTTAGCATGAAGAAATTCCATCAATATGTTGATGATGGCCACTTTTACAGTTATCAGCCATAAATTCTGATTCCTCTTCAAGGAGGACAAGGCAACTGCACCGCACACCCACCCACCCCCCCCCCCCCCCCCCCCATTGCTTCCAGCTACACACAGCATTGGGCCTTGTTATTGGCAGCCTAAAATTTCACTCTAGAACACTGTCCCGTGACCCAGATAGCTAATGTGGGATGCACTGATTCACTTCCATTGCCTACAAGCCTGACTCCTTTACCAGCACTGGAAGAGGTTGCGATGACTTTGAAATTTTTTGAGACCTTGTCAGTGTCGACAAGGCAGATTAAAGCCCGGATCCAAAAATATCCAATCTTATCCAAAATTAGGCTAATAATCTTGCACAGTGGCTTCCAAGGACGACCCTCTGAAGAAATGAAAACCTACCTCTTTAAGAAATCTGAACTTCATGTTGGGGTCAGGATCATTCTTTTGGGGTTTCTGAGTAATTGTTCTGCCACCAGAACAATGGCCATCCAGGAGTATCAGTGGTGAAAATGCCTGCCAGGAGTTACTTCTGGTGGCCCAGTCTTGATTCTGACATCACAGTTGGTAAAACAATGTGACTTATGCTAGGAAAATCAAACTCCCATCCTCAACCTCCCTATACCCATGGGAGTGACCTGGTTGCCATGGTGCAAGTAGATGTGGACTTTGCAGGTTCTTTTATTGGTTCTATGTTTTTAATTAAGGTGGACACCCACTTCAAGTGAGAAATTGTGGCAAAGGTTTAGCGCACACAAATACCAGAAGTCCTGACATTCACTCATGATGATTTCCAGAACTTTGTGCTCTCCACATCTGGACTGCAACTTATCACCCACTGTCAAATGGACTGGCAAAACAGACAGTCCAATCCTTCAAAAATGGTATGAGGGAACAACTGGCATCCATAGAGACTAAATTGGCACACTTTGTGTTCAATTACAGGAACACAGTTCACACCATGATTAGTGCTGCTGTAGCGGAGCTGTTGACGGGACAACAGCTTCATACAAAGAACAAAAACAGCCCGGGAAATAGGCCCTTCGGCCCAACGAGCCCACGCCGCCATCTTAACACCACCAGTCCCCCCTCCACCCATGACCCTTGTCTAATGTTTTATATCAGATTGAACCTGTTGTTCCCAAGCTTGGGAGGGGAGGGTGGAGCCCCAACATGAAAACCAAAAAAGAAACTTTGATTCCATGAAGGCAGTAATACATTTTGTAATGGGTGATCTGGCTCATGTGAGGAATTTTGTGAATGGTCCCAGATGGGTCCCTGGGATCATTATGGAGAAAACGGGGCCAGTAGCTTACAAAATCAAAGTTCAGGATAAAATCCTAAAGAAATACTTAGACCACCTCAGGGCCAGTGTGTCTTTTCCTGAGCTGTCACACCCAACCCCCCCTCAACAGCATGGAGAATACCAGTGTCATCCCTTTAGCTTAAAGCGCACTTTGCACTGGCCCCTCTGGATAGCGAAGGTGCAAACTTGGATGTGGAGGCTGAAGAAGCGGGTCTTTGGGTTGGAGCAAAATCTGCAACGCTCCCTTTGGAAGAGAAGGATTCCCCTCCCCCTCCCCAAACCCCCTTGGTTGATGCTGCCTAAACCTGCCCCGCTTTCCATGGACCTCTGCCGAGCACCAAGCAACAGAAAGGACCTCCTTGAAATGGGGATTCCGGGAGAGATGCAGATCTAGGAGGATGTTATGATTCCACAAATCACACGGGGAATCATTATTAGATTTCCCTGTGGGCTTTGTGGAGTATGAGCTACTTTATTAAGTAAGCAGAGGCCCAGCCAATAGGACGCAGTTAATGGGATTTTAAGCCTGTAATTTTACCCAGGCCTGAGTTATCAGTCCTGAGATGAAGATTATCTGACTAAGTAGCAGGTGTGGCCTTTTCCTTTTACTGCACAATAAAGAGTATTGGCAATAGGAAACCAGCATTTACTACCAGAATTACTACTGTTCATGGGTGTTAAACAGAGGTGTAAAATGTATTTGATAATAGTGGGAGTAGGGGAAAGAACGCCCAAGAGACCCAAATTGGCTAAATGCACATGCTGTATACAGTGTTGATGGAATTCTAAAAGCAAATCATCTATTTTCCTCCTGAATGAGGAATGGTATCTGCTGCAGGGGTACAGAGTTAGCAAATAATGTTTAAAATACTGAATTATTGTTGCAAAATGCAGTAATGTACAAATCTTGCTTTGGCATTTTATGCTTGTTAAGGTTCCTGAAGTCAAAATGGTCTAAGAGCAAAATTCCCCAAGTTACAGTTGCATTAAATCCTGTCTGAATAGAGTGACACATACATCAGACTTTATAGTACAATGATTGAAATGAAATGGCTAATCGAACAGTATATGTTTTATCACTTTAATTGTAAGTCGCATCTTTTACAACAGAAACTGAACGTCATGTTTTTCAGACTGCATTCAATTTATACATTTGAACATTTGGGAAAGGAAGGTTTAGTTTCACACCAAAGCATGTAAGCCCGAGCACCATCCTTCAGCGGTTTTCACCATGGTTATCAGCTTAGACCTTAACTTAAAATGTATATTTTATCTGCAGTGTCAGTGAAAAGTGAATTGTCATAATTAATCTTATGCATCCTTAGTAAAAGTGGCTATGGATAAGTGGAACCAATGCACAAGAAAATTAAGTCAGACAACAATACACCAGGCTCCAACACTGCAATAACATTTCAGTTTTTATTGTTAATCTGTTTGGAGCTGATTTGTATTTAGATTTGCTGTTGCCATTCTAGGACAAGCACAACTCATGAGAATAAGTGGTTTCTTCAGAGACTTTTATCCCTTTTTAAGCGGCCATAGCATCGTTCCTCATTTCAGAGCAAAGGAATAACACAGTTATTAATTTCTTGTGTATTTAGGATACAAATCTTAATAGGCCTGAAGTACAATTGAACCAAATGATGTACAAGGCCTGTAACCAGTTACCAAGAATTAATAAGGTGCATCTTCATTCAACAATCCTCACACCAACATAAGAAAAATTCAACTGCAGAATGTAGTTACAGCTGTTAAATTATACTGTGCACTTGCTTACCATATTTCCTTAATCTAACTATCTGCTTAGATAGCAGATTTATTTTTAATGAAAAGGCATATTGTAGCCCTGTGAAAGAAAACTGCAACTACGCAAGTAACTCCATTGCAGTGTTAACATAAGCCTTACTTGTGACTAATAAATAAACTTTAATTTTTACTTTTGCTGCATTGCCTTCTCATATGATCCATATTCAGCAACCTTATCCTTTGCAGCTGATCACATCCTCCGTGTTGGTCAATCCTTCTGAAAACTGACTTGTTTTTAATAAGTCTTTTCAATGTTGGTGCAAATAATGTGGGTAAAATCATGCTCTATTTAGTGCCAATGCAAAAGGTACCAAAAATACTAGCATAGAGACTTACAGCAGGGAAACAGGCCCTTCAGCCCAACTGGTCCATGCTGCCCATTTTTAACAACTAAGCTAGTCCCAATTGCTCACATTTGGCCCATATTCTTCCATATCCATCTCACTTATGTAACTGTCTAAATGCTTTTTAAAAGACAAATGTAGCTGTATGATACAAAACTGGCACAGAATGATCACGATGAGCCTTTGGGCAGAGCACCCATAATGATGGCAATATAACCTCTAACCTGAAGCCCAGGATTTACTAGGATTCTTGCAATCTATGTCTTGATTTATTGTGGCAAAATGTGAGGAGATGCTGCTGTATATCATTGGCAACTTCCACACTAACAGTGAGAATTTTGATTGCTTCAGCAACAGTCAAAAGTCATGTTAGGCTATGAAGTTAGGTAATTAAATTGGCACACATCTTGAAGCACAAAGCTCAATAGTAAGCACACGACCCTCTCCTGGAAGTTGGAACTGCCAGGATTCATGCAATTCAGAATCATTTTTGCTCATCAGTCATAAACAGCACGCTGTTCCACGTTATGTAGCATCTTCAGAGTCAGACAAGCAGAGCACAAAACCTTAATTGTGGTACATCTGGGAAATGATATCTGCAAGCTACTTCGAGATGATCTCACAAGACCTTGGGAATGGTTGCTGCTCTGTTTTTAATTACAGTGCTTAATTACTTGATAATCAAAAAAGAAATCAGAAATCCAAAAGCTATGCACATCGAATACCAATTCCAAAATCATGTTTTAAACAAAATAACCATGTTCACTAAATCTAGCCAGCTGCACAATGGAAATCTTGACTGAGTCATATCAATTTTCTATGTCAATACAAATCTGGCACCCAGTTGCCTAAAAAGGCACTAGTTGACTCAGTGGTTTCTTTTTAATTGGATACTTCTTAAGACATAAGTCAGTTCTTTTGATGGATGTATCTCATATCTGAATGTTCAATATTTTATATATACTGCAGAGAAATTTGGAAGCAGTTTTAATATAGAATAAAAATGTTTAGCACAAAAATCTAATGAAAGGGAATTTTAGGCAATGCACACCACGCCCCCCAATAACATAAGGAGACAAGAATGCTCCACATATTAATTCTATGGGTACAACACAATTAAGTTACAACACAAGGTCACGTTATATGATGGCTTGAAGGTTCAACAAACACAGCTGCAAACTGACCAATTACTTTTGAACCATTGAGTGTTGTTGCGATGTCATATACTGGAATGATATTGGCAATCCCATCAAAATGATTGTATTTTTCCCTCACTAGCTATTTTTGAAGACTTGCTCACCCTGAAACAGTATGTCAACCAACATCTAATACCCATGCCTAATAATACAGCTTCAATAATACTGATTGAGGTCGACAGATGAAGAGATATCATTAACAACCTTCAACATTCTTATTTATTTTTCCCTTTTGTTGTCAGTTGCTGTTTGGCTTGAAACATTGTCTTCAGGATTTCCAATCCAGTGCCAGCTTTCTGCTCAGTGAAACAAAGTGAGTCAAAATTCTGGAGACAACTCAACAAATGGCAACGCTCTCCTGTTCTAAACAGCCACTTTAAAAATTAGGGTTTTAAATTTTTACCATCGCATCTCTAAACTATTTAGATATCTGCAACAGGAGGTTGAATTACCCAACTAGGGGTGGCATTGGAGAAGTTGGTCCAAAGGGCCTGTTTCCATGCTGTAAACCTCTATGACTGACTTAAGAAATTTACCTCAATCCAGAACAATTGCACAATGTGGTTTGGGTGTGTGTTTGACAGCTACAGGCAAAATAAATTTGTGTTTATTGAAAACAAATGAATATGAATACTCTGAAAGGCGTGATACCATCTCAAATGACTACATTTCATCACAGCGCATTTTCCTATGAGATTCGGCCACAAGCGTCCATTCCTATAGTAAAGATAATAGATTAAGGGCCATCAAATAAATGGGAGAAAAGAATTTGGAGGAAAGAAAAATGGAAATCAAAACACTTGATTTCATGCATGGTGAACTAGCCAAAGGCAACGCTGCATTCTCGTAAAAATAAAATAATCATTGCACTTGCTAGCTGAGTCCATAAATACTGGAAGTATATGTAAGCAGAACTGTTAAATATTGGCACTTTCAACACATTCTTCATGTGGGGAAAATGAACTTACTCCTTGTGATTTATATTGTTGACAATCGAGTGGGGTCATTTAATCAGGCAATCAACATCAATCTTCGGTCTATATTCCTAGTTTTGCAATCTGAGCAGTATATACTTCTCCAAAGGCAAATTAACAAATCCCACAGTGCAGACTGAAGTGAGGCGTTAACTGGTAGCCAGCCTGCAGTGCTGTAATTCAGTCCGCCATGGTAGAAATACAGAGCTAATATCCGAGCACCAAGTAATCAAAGTTCCTTTCAGATAATTAATATACAGGATGATATTTAGGTCTTGGCTTGAGGATGATATGAAAACATTACCTGAAAATATAGAGATATGTTCTCTTTCTTCAAAGAAGAACATTTCCAAACAATAAAACCAACTTCCTCAAAAGTTGTATAAAGGTAGAATGTCAATGGTAAAAAAGCAAAGTACTACAGATACTGGAAATCTGAATTTAAGACTGGAAAATCACAGCAGCCAGGAGCATCTGCTGCTGCCAATAGAAATCACTTCCCTGCTGCCGTCAGACTTTTGAATGAACGTGCCTTGTATTAAGTTGATCTTTCTCTATACCCTAACAAGAAACAATATTTTTCACTGTATTCTTATACATGTGACAATAATAAATCAAATCAAAAATGTAAGTCCTTTTTTTTTAGGTCATGTTCTGATTTAAAGGACATTGACCTGAAACATTGGCCTGTAACCTCCAGCCTGAATCCCGACTTTAGTCGCCTGTGCGCTGCACATGCGTGTTGGGACAATACGGTAGTCCCAATGCATGGAAATGCATGCTGGAAGCTTGATTGTGGTGGGGAGCTGTGGGCTGGAAGCTTGAACTTCTGATTCTCCTTTCTAAAAAAAAAATGCCAGTATTGAAGCACTAAGCTTCCTAACTTCCATCATTTATACTAATGATTGGTGAGCATTTACACTTGTTTGCACACTTTTTTTTTGTCTAGTTGCAATGAGTAGAGGTAGCAGACATTCTTTGGGTGGGTTAATTTATTTTGTAACTGTTTGAAAAAGATGTTTAACATATTTACAAAGCACAAAAGTGAAAGTTTTCTTAATTTTACAATTTAAAGATGAATGTTAGTGTTTGGAATATGTTTCAGCTGAGGCCTATTTGGATTCAATTATATATTTTAAATAGTATATATCCCAATTTTTAAGAATCTCCCTGATGCAATATTGATCCTTAAACTTACATTTACAGTGTGAACTATGCAAATTGGATAGTTCAAATGCTTTAGGAAAGTGTATTCCTTTAAGATGACAAATGCAAGCCTCCTGCGTCACAGCACCAGGGATCCAGGTTCGATTCTAGCCTTGGGTGACTGTGTGTGGAGTTTGCAAATTCTCTTTGTCTCTGTGTGGGTTTCCTCTGGGTGCTCTCACTTGCCCCCACAGGACAATATCTAGGTTTGGGTTGAGAAGCAGCAAGTAACATTCATGGCAAACAAGTGCCAGGCAATGACCTCCAAATATCTGACCCTGGACCTTCCCCTCAACTAAACTCAACTCCCCCCACAAGAGGAGCACCACATTGAGAAACCTAGGCTCTTCCCACATCCACACCACACCACCCTTGAATTCTATGTCAATCACCTTTGAGCTTCTTCCCATCTTCTTGAGCCCAAAGAATGGATAGGGTTTGAGCAAAACTTGACCTGAGGCAGGGTAGAGATGGACAATGTTAGTGGTGAAAGTAGATAGACATAGTGATCATGAGGATATGCATCCTCTGGCAAAGAAGACCAACAAATTATTTACCTTCCTAATTGCTTGTTTTACCTATAAACTAAATTGCTGTGTTTCTTGTACAAGACACATAAACTACTTTGAACTCCAATATTTAATAGTTCATCTTCATTTCAAAAAAAAAAGTTCTTTGTTCCTTCTATCAAAGTGAATAACTTCACATTTCCCCACCATATGCTCCATCAACCACCTTCTTGTGCATTCGTTTAACCTACCTATATCAATTTGCAGATCCTCACAGCTTACATTCATACCCTATACTATCAGTAAAATTGGGTACATAATACTCAGCTCTTTCAAAGTCAGTGCATAAAGTATAAATACCTGAGGCATGATCCTTGTATCACACCAAAAATGTCACATTTATACGATCTTTCTGTCCATTAACTAATCTTCTTACTTGTTCATTTGGTATAGGTGTCGCTGGCTTGATTAGCATTTATTGCCCATCCTTAATTGCCCTTGATCTAAGTAGCTTGCTGGGCACTTTGAGGGCAATTAAGAGTTAGCCACATTGCTGTGGGTCTGGAGTCATATACAGACTAGACCCGGTAAGGACAACAGATTTCCTTCTTTAAAAGACATTAGCAAACCAGATGTTTTTTTTTAACAACAATAGTTTCATGGTCATCAGTAGATTGTTAATTCCAGATCTTTTCTACAGAATTCACATCTCACAAGCTGCCCTGGTGGGATTCAAACCCAGGTCTCCAGAGCATTACCTTGGATCTCTGGCTCACTAGTCCAGTGACAATATCACCATGCCATTGCCTCCCCTCCCTCCATGCTAAAATATTACCTCCAATCCCTCATCCTCTTATCTTGCATATTAATCTTTGATGCAACACCTTACTGAATGCCTTTTGAAAGCCAATTGCACTGCATCCAATGTCTTCCCTTTAACTATACAAGTATGATTTATCAAATACCATTTCTCTTTAAAAAATGATGTCAAGTCTACCTAATTATACTTTGACTTTCTAAGTGCCCTGTTACCATTTCCTTAGCATTGGATTTCAGCATTTTCCTAGTGAATTTCAGGCTAATTGGCCTGAGTTGCCTTGTTTTCTTTCTCTCTACCTTCTTGAATTTTCGGCAGGAAGCATACCAGTTTATTTATTAGTCACAAGTAGGCTTACATTCACACTGCAATGAAGTTACTGTGAAAATCCCCTAGTTACCACACTTCGGGTACAATGAGGGAGAATTTAGCATGGCCAATTCCCCTAACCAGGGCAACTTTGGACTGTGGGAGGAAACCGGAGCGCCTAGAGGAAACCCATGCAGACACATGGAGAACATGCAAACTCCACGCAGACAGTGACCTAAACCAGGAATCGAACCCAGGTCTCTGGCACTGTGAGGCAGCAGTGCTAACCATTGTGCCACCATGCTGCCTGCCCTAACGTAACAGAATCTAAGCCTTTGTGCTCCCTTGGCAGACCCAAAAGCGCAAATGAGCTGCATTTTCAACTGTGATAGGCCCTGGAACATAATTTTAGGCTGGCTGGCCAATTAATGTGCAGCGTGTGAAACATGCATTGAGAGCACACCGTCAAGGTGGGGCAGGAAGAGGGTGGGCACCAAGAAAAGGGAGGGTGTGTATTGCTCCTTCTAATAGGTTCCCTTAAAGGAGACAGCTGCTGCAAAGCTGTGACAGGCAGCTACAGGGCCTTGTGAAAAAAACTATGCAAACTGTGTTTGGGCAGTACACTCAAACAAACCTCAGCTCCCTTCCCAGACACGTTTTAAAATTTTATTTGTCATACAGAATCGCAGAATCCCTACAGTGCATCCCACCCAGGCCATATTTCTGTAACCCCATGTATTTACTCTACAAATTCCCCTAAAGGGCAATTTAATATGGCCAATCAGCCTAACCTGCACATCTTTGAACTGTCCTGCCATTTCATCCCACCTAGTCAAAGTTGCAGCTAAAATGCAAAGGCTGTCTGGTCAATTGACCCGCCCACTGACCATAAAAGTAGACAGGCCACGTAAAATAGCATTCCATTTGGCCCTTTAATGGGTTAGTTGCCCAATTAATTGTTGGCCTGCTGACTGAAATATTGGGTGAGTGCGCAATGATATCAGGATGTGCGCCTGACATCTTCTTGCATGATTTCACACACTTCTGGGTCAGGTACACGTCCGTACCAGCAGCATAAAGCTTTGGCCCAAGGGACTTTTGGAACATGATAACCAGAAAATCCACTTAATCTGTAGCCATCTCTTTTGAAATTGTACAATTCATTTTAGTCCCATTAATTGCTTTTTAGTAACATTAATTACTACAAGTTTCTCACTCTTATTCGACATTTGATTCCCATTTATTTGTTTCTTTTCGCGATTTCTTCCAAGAAAGAAGGCACAAAATTCATGTTTAATGCTTGAGCCTCTCAGAGACCCTTGCTTTACTAACACTGCATTTTTACTGATAGAAATCATTACAGCCTGAATTACAGCCCAATATTCCAGTTTATTCTGCTGTATTCTCGAACAATCTTCATCACTATCCGCAACTCCAGCTATCTTAGTATCATCCACAAACTTGCTAATGAGGCCAGCTATGTTTTCTTCTACGTCATTTATATATTTTACAAACAGCAGAGGTTCCAGTACTGATCCCTGCGGAACACTTAGTTACAGACATCCATTCAGGAAAAATATCCTTCCACCACAACCCTCTGTCTTCTATGGTCAACAGCTGTTGGACTTTAACCTGGTGTTGTGAAACTTCTTACTGTGTTTACCCCAGTCCAACATCAGCATCTCCACTTCTATGGTCAAGCCAGTTCTGAATCCATCCAGCTAGTTGTCCCTTGATCCAGTGTGATTTAACCTTTTGCACTAGCCTGCATGAGGGACCTTGTCAAATGCTTTATTAAAGTCCATGTAGACAATATCCATGGCCCTTCCCTTGTCAATCATTTTTGTTACATCGTCAAAGAGCTCAGTCAAATTAGAGAGACAAGCCTCCTTGCACAAAACCATGCTGGCTGTCACAAATAAGACCATTCAATTCCTAAATGATTATAGATCCTATTCCTAGGAATCTTCTCCAATAATTTTACTATCACTGACGTCAAGCTCACTGGCCTATAATTACCCGGTTTATCCTTGCTACCCTTCTTAATAACGGGGCAACATTGGCTATCCTCCAATCCTCTGGGACCTCATCTGTGGCTGAGGAAACAGATTTCTGTCAGAGGCCCAGCAATTTCTTCTCTTGTCTCACTCAGTAATCTGGGATAGATGCCATCTGGCCCTGGAGTCTTGCCTACCTTAATGCTTTTTAATACACTTCTTCGTAATGACGACTTATTCTAGAGAGTTTACATATCCCTCTGAGACACCATCAATCAACCCACACTCACCACACTCTGGTGCCTGTTCGGGGAGACTATAGGAGAATTTAGCATGGCAATGCACCTAATCGGCATGTCTTTTGAACGATGGGAAGAAATTGGAGTACCCAGAGGAAAGCCACGCAGACACATTGAGCCTGATTTTACCATTGGGTTGCACCCATTTTCGGGCATGAAAACTTGGTGAAGTTGGGCATGAAGCGAGTAGCGTGATTCACACCTGCCTCTGTGCCGGTTCCCCTTTTTATCAAGGCCAGAAAGTATCCAGGATTGGGACCATGCCCAAAATGGACACAATAGCAATTTAAATACATTTAAATTGACTTAATAGACGGCACACCTAACTTTATTGGCGCTTCCCCCTTTTACCACCATGATCGCCCATCCAGAATTGGCATGAAACAGACATGGTCCATATAAGTCTGATTTCAAGTGCTTCATTAGTGAGGAGGTAAGTGCATAGTGTCTTACGGCTCTCTGCTTGAGATCGTTGTGGGGGTGGGGAGGTGGATCCACCACCACTCTGCTCGAGACCGGTGCGAGGGGAAGGAGGATCTGCTGCTACTCTACCCTGAGATGGGTGGGGAAGGGGGAGGGTGGATCACTCTGTCTGAGATCAGTGGGAGAGTGAAAGAGAGTCTGCTGCCACTGTACCTGAGATCAGTGGGGAGAAGGGGGGGAGGTGAGGCCCACAATCAGTTTGGGAATGGGGGTGTGAAATAAGGTGGTCAGTAATGTTGTGGGGGTGGGGCAATGTCTGTGGGGGCCAGGGGGAGGCATTATCCATCCTGGGAGGGATGTGGCAGGGGAGCAGCATTCTCTCAATTCTTTTTCTACGCATGTGTAGTTGGAACCACTGATCAGTTTCAGGCGCGTTAAGCCCTACTCACAGACTTGTGCAGCAAGATTCGGACTCACTGATATTTTTGCAGGCAGACTGTGTATGGTGGCGCCTCAGAACGGGTTTAAAAGTCGAAACTGAGCGTGTTTTCAGATCCAAGTCCACCCAGCACTTAGAGTCAAAATGACCATTCAAAAGGGGCCATTCTGTTGTCTAATATTCAATTAGACAATGGCAACTACATCAAATAACCACTAGATGGCAACCTGGTAGCATACCAAACAGCTCTACTACCACAATGTTAAATCCAGATTAAACCTGCTCATCATTCAGTTCATGAGGAAAATTTCATTTATTGGCCCATTCTAACAAAAGGACGTATTTAATACACATCCTCCCAAGTAATTGAAGCATTTCAACACAGCACTGCAGTGACCTCTTCTTTCACTCAGCCAGTCACTCTGGATGCTCCAATTGGGTGGGTTCTGAGATGGCTGGTAAATCCAATGTTCAACCTGCAGATTTTTCCTCGTGAGGAAAAGGTTGTTCTTGAAGGGTCAGCATGAAGTGCTTGAGATTTCTGCTCTCTCTCTCCAACATCCCAATTTCAACTTTGCCTGTTCCCTAAGTCTCTCACCATGTTTGGTACCTTCCCAAATAAACCTTCCCCATTTTGGTCGGTCACAAGCCAGGGACTCCCATGAGTTGTTGGGAATGTTTGATCTCTTTAGGGATGCTTAGAGGATATCCCTAAAGCATGCCCATTGTCCTTGAAAGTTCCTGCCATAATCAATTTCTGGAATCTGCCGGACATACGACTGCTGTGTCCCACCCAATGGTGCTGTTTTGAGTGATTAACTACTTGATCTTGGGCAAGTTTGCTTGCAAGAGGATGCTGCTGTTGGACTGCCTTCCTTGCCTCTGGATTTGGAAAATCTTGCAAAAGTGTCGCTGATGGTATTTCTCCAGTGCTTTAACGTGCCTGCTCAGGTTTGCCCCCAGTCTTAGGAGCACTGCTGCCTGGTAAACCATAACCTTAGTCTTTGGTTGAGATCCAGGCTCTCATACTCTTTTTCAGCCAGCCAAAGGCTGAGCTCGCACCTTGGAGGCAATGATGAATTTCATTGTTCTATGTCAGCCTTTGTCAAAACATATTTTGAATATCATTTGATTGACATTTAAAAAATTGATTGACATTTAAAAAATGGAAAATGGTCCACACTTTCCACAATCCCACTATTGATCTTAATTGGTGGGGAGCTGTTATGCTGTGGGAGCTAGTTGGAAGGGGTGAAAGACCCATTTTCTCATATGTTTGGGAGGAGGAGCTAACAATGACATGAAGCTCCGAGTGAGTGCACACACTGGTATAATGCAACAAGGCTCTGGAGCCAATGGAATCCCTGTTGGAATTCTGACACCTGACAGTGGTACACTTCTGCATGGCTGTACAACTTCATATCAACCATCCAGGAAGAGGAGACAAAATTGGAGATCTCAATTATTGGAAAAGAGAGATAAGTCTGATTATGGTAATTTATAGTGGCATCTCTCTGCTGTCTGCTACAGGGAAGATCACTGTAAGAATCCTCCTGTCTTGCCTCCTCACAGCAGTTGTATCCTCCCAGAGCTCCTTCCAGGGTTGCAGCACATTCTTTGAATATTAGGAGGCACCACAAAACTGATTGTCGCTGCGTGGCAAATTCAAGAAAACAGCAACAAACACGGACCACTGTACAATCTCATGAAAGCCTTGAGTTCTGTGAACTATGAAAACTTAATGAGTATCCTCTTCAACCTTACCTGCCCTCAGAAATTTGTTACTATCCTCCACCTACTCCAGAATGACATGCAAGCCATGCTCCTCACCAGTTGAAGTAGAACCTGATTTCAGTGAGGACTGGAGTCAAATGATGTTGTGCCATTGCACCAACCCCCTTTACCTGCAATACTGCACTTTACCCCAAGAAAATTATCCACAGGCATGGAGATATCTATCTACCAGGAAATCAAATGCAGCAAATAAAGGAGAATTACTGACCAGCTTGAAAAACTTACTTTATTGCATCGTTTGAATGCATCCATTGTACTATATTCATTCATTTACCAACTACCTTTTAGCCTATCATTGTTTATCAGGCCAGATGCCTTCAATAAGTTATTCAATCCTATATGCATTTTATCTCAAAGATTATGCCATAAACTCCCCAAGGCAAAACATTTTGTACAAGATTTTGCATAGCATAGGTTGTTTGATTTCCATCATTGTCCCAGGTTCTTCCATATTTATTACTGAGTGCATCCTGTCTCACCAGCAGGATAGGCCAAACAGATATGATAGCAGACAGAGTACAACTGATTCCATATCCCATGAAATCTCATGGACATCAGGTCATCAGCATGGAAACTTCCTGCTATTTAAAGTAAAAGTGAAGTTTATTTATTAGCCAGAAGTAAGGCTTACATTAATACTGCAATGAAATTACTGTGAAATTCCCCTAGTTGCCACACTCCAGCACCTGTTCGGACCAAAGCACCTAACCAGCACGAATGTGGGAGGAAACTGGAGCACCTGGAGGAAACCTGTGCAGACGGGGAGAATGTGCAAACTCCATACAGACAGTGACCCAGGCTCAGAATTGAACCCGGGTCCCTGGTGCTGTAAGGCGGCAGTGCTAACCACTGTGCCACCATGCCACCCCATGATTCCACGCCACTTCCCCCTCACCTCCTTCATGGTCTTGAATCGGTACTCCACAATGCTGAGCAGCGCTGGGATTAAGCACTGAGACTAGGACCTGTATAGAATGGACTCAGAATGGAGGACTTGTCCATCAATAAGAGTGGCTCAGTTTACCATTGCTGATCAAGTCCTGACTTATTTGGGCCAGACTGGGCTTATGGGAGGTTATGAGAAAACAAAGACAAAAGTAAACACCAATCTTCCTGTCACAAATGAATCTGTAGGAGTGACCGCGATACAATCCTTAAGGATATGAGGTCCATCTTCAAACTGAACATATCCATTCTGTTGTGGGGTACTGTTAGATACGATGGAGTCAGCGCAGATTTGAAGATGTAACACTGGCCATCTGAGGTAGCCGTAAACCTCCAAATCTCTCACTTTACTATTACCATCAAGCTCGGCGACTAATCCTGATTCAATGAATATGGAACAGCATGCCAGGAACGGCATCAGGCATAACTTAAAAGGAGCTGCCAATCCAGTGAAGCCATAGCAAGATAAAGAAAAAATTTATGGTCAAGCATGTTAAACAGTAGAAGTGGTATGTTTATAGGCAGAGCTCAGGGATTCCACAACCAATATATCAGACCAATATTTTGCAGTTTTTCTGCCACAACAAGTCATGAATGGTGCTGGGCAATTAAACAAGTGACACTAGGAGGAAGCTCCATGAACATTTCTATCCTCAACAATGGTGGAACACAGGCCTGAGTGAAAAATTCAGGGCAACCATCTTCAGCAGGAAGTGGATGATCTAGCTCTGCATCATGTTGAGGGCCCCACCATCACAGATGACAATCTTCACCCAATTTGGTTCCCTCCAGATGATATCAAGAAATGACTCATGACACAGGAAATAGCAATGAGCCTAAAACAACATCCCAACTGTGCTGAAGGCCTGTGCCTTGAGCCAAGTTGTTCCAGCTACAAAAACTGACCTCTACATAAATGTATGAAGATAGTATCCATTTTAAAAAAAACAGACAACTCTAAACCACCCACTGGTGAAGGAAGGTGCGCTCGAACAGCATTTACTTGCCAATGACCTGCTCACTGATGTCCAATTTAGGCTCTGACAAGCCAACTTGGCTTCAGACCTCATGGCAGCGTTTGGTCAAGTGTGGCACCAAGAAGCCATAACCGACACTGAAGTCAATGGGGCTCAAGGAAAATCTCATAGCTATACCTTACACAAAAGAAAATAATTGATCATGGCGAGGCCTACCATCACAGTCACAAGACTGGCAGGAAGTCCACTAGGCAGTGCCCCAGGGCCAACCAGCTTCAATCATCAGTGATTTTTCTCTCCATCTCAAGGTCAGAATCAGGAATGTTTGCTGATGATTGCAGTGTGAGCACCATTCGCAATGCCTCGAATATTGAAGCAGTCCATTCCTGCATGCTGCACCTGAACAACACGCTGCAGAAATGCCAGGCAATGTGCATCTTCAATAAGAGTGCATCTAATCTGCTTCCTATGATATTCAGTGGCATTACTTTACTTTATTGAATTATCCAAAATCAACATTCTGGAGGTCACCATTGACTGGAAATGTAACTGGGCCAGCCACACAAACACCTCAACCCTAAGAGCAGGTCGAAGATTGGGTATTCCGCAGAAAATCACTCACCTGACTCTTCAAAGACTCACTACAAAGTCACACATCAGGCATGTGGAGGAATAATTTCTGTTTGTATATTCCACTGGGTGTAAGCTCTGAGACAGAGCTCTGCTGCCCACTAACCAGGTCTCTCTGAGCAGCTTGGGAGAACTTACAGCTCAGCCAAAGGCTTGCTCCAAAATCTAATCAGTCATGCACCAGATCAGAAGCACTTTTTGCAAAAGGAACTCACCCAACAGATAGCAAGAGTATTCATTTCTCATGGATCTTTGCCCAGAATCAAGCATTTGAAATATATTCAAACTTTAAATTAGAATTAGTGTTTCCATGGAAACTGATAAACTTCTCTGATGTTGCATTAGTGGAACATTTGAGATTACAGGTTACATTTCTGAACTAAGGAAGAAGAATGTGCCTCCTCAGACGAATATACAGCTTCCCCCTTTGCCTCATTTGGCATCCTCAGAACCATCCATTCAAGCACTTTTCACTGTCTGATTTGATTTATTATTGTCACATGTATTAGCATACAATGAAAAGTATTGTTTCTTGCATACAGTTCAAAGGAGAAGGAAAGGGGAGAGTGCAGAATGTAGTGTTACAGTCATAGCCAGAGTGTAGAGAAAGATCAACTTACTGCAAGGTAAGTCCATTCAAAATGAGGATGCAGCTTGAGCAGATCACTGTGCTGCAGAAAAGCTTCAAATTGTAGGTTTGAAGTTTGGATTTTGAAAGTAGAATTGTAAATGAAGTAGAAGAGATTTTCAAGGGCTCGCTCTACTGGGAAGCATGGCTGGGAGGAGGGAGGCTGATGTGGGAGAAGATCTATACACGGACATGATCAGAGCTGGCCTCATTTGTGATTGACACAATTGGAGTAGCAGGCAGGATGGTGGCACATTGGTTAGCACTGCTACTTCACAGATCCAGGTTCAAATCCAGTCTTGGGTGACCGTGTGGAGTTTGGATGTTCTCCCTGGGTCTGCCTGGGCTTCCTCCAGGTGCTCATGTTTCGTCCCACAGTCCAAAGGTGTGCAGGTTAGGTTGACTGGCCATAGTAAATTACCCCTTAATGTCTAGGATGTGTGGGTTTGGTGGATAGTAAACATATGGAGTCACACTATAAGGCGGGGGAGAGGGTCTGATCATGTCCATGTATGGATCTTCTCCCACCTCAGCCTCCCTCCTCCCAGCCATACTTCCTAATAGAGTAAGCCCTTGAAAAACTCTTATACTTCATTTACAATAGCACTTTCAAAATCCAAACTTTTAACCTTTTGACCCTCTATTCAAAGCTTTTCTATAGCACAGGGATCTGCTGAAGCTGCATCCTCATTTCCACCTTTGATTCCCTATTCACCACCAGAATAAATACTCTTCCTTGTTCTGGTCATACCATTATCCACAGTCCTTCAACTGCTTTGGCTGCAGACTTAAAATGGTGACAACAAGGTGACAGATTACAATGTTAAGAAGTGTGCAGCTATATAAAACAGAAAAACAGAATATATTTTAAAAGCATGAAAGTTTTAAACATTGCTGTTCGGAGAGGTATGGATATACTGATGCAAGCAGTACAGAAAGTTAACAAGTTAAAAAAAATTAACAAGTTAGAAAGTTAGCAAGCCTTTATTGCAAGGGGATTGAACTACAAGAACAAGAAAGTCTTGCTACAATTCTCTAGGACTTTGGGGAGATTATGCCTGGAGTGCCATGCACAGTTTTAGCCTCCACCTCTGAGCAAAGATATATGTACTTTGGAAGCTCTATAGTGAAGGATCACTACATTGGTTCCTATGATGATCTGAGTAAATAGTGTTAATGTGCCCTGTTATTTAAAAGAATGAGAGGTGATCTCATTGCAACATACAAGACTCTAAAGGGGTTTGATTGGGTAGAGATGGAGAGATTGTTTTCCCTGGTCTGGGGAACCTAGAACATGGGGATACAATTTCAAGATACGTGGTCAATCATTTTAACTGAGGTAAAGATACTCAGATAATTATGGACCTGTGGAATTTTGTATTGAAGAGTGTTTATCTAAACACTCTTATCTGAATAACACTCAATATCTGAATATAATTAAAGCTGGAATAGGTAAACGTTTGATCTCTCTGAGAATGATTGTGATCACTCACTAATGATTACAATTGTCCACCTAAGAAACTCTGTGTCACTGGTCATGGGTTTTGTGGGTGCTTGTGTGGCTGATGACCCCGATCCCACACCACATTTTGACTGCACACTTGGTAAATGTTGCCGGGGGTGGGTTTGGTTCTTGAACTCTATATCACTGTCATTCCTTTTTTTCAGGCCCCTTTTCCAGACCTCCTCTTTTCATTGGAAGTTCTTGAAGAATTGTGCCCCACCAGTCAGGAATTTCCTCCAGGTAGGTTTCTTCTGAGGAAGGGTCTCTCAGGCACTGATGACTGTGCTACATTTCTTGAGATAAGCCTTCAGAATGTCTTTGGAGTGTTTTCTTTGTCCTCCACTTGTTCAAGTGCATTCCTTAAGTTGGGTGAAGGGTATTTGCTTTGGCAATCAGGTCTCTGCATCCTAAGTAAGTGGCCAGCCCAATGGAATTGGTCTCAAATGATCATGGCCTCGATACTGGTACTCTTGGCTCCTTCAAGGACGCTGACTTTTGTGTGCCTGTCCTTCGAGTTGATGCAGAGAATCCATCTGAGAAGGATTGATGGTACCACTCCAGGGCCTTGAGGTGGCATCTGTATGTAGTCCAGGTTTCTGAGCCGTATAGAAGAGTTGCAAGGATGACAGCCTGGTACACAAGGTTCTTAGCATCAGTATGAATGTCATGGTCATTCAAGACTCTCATCCATAGATGCCTGAAGGTGATTCTCGCAGATTAGATAGGATGTTGAATTTCTGCATCAATGTCAACATTGGATGAGAGGTGGCTCCTCAGATATGGGAAATGTTCCATCTTTGGGAGGGTTTCTGTGCAAATCTTGATGAGGAAGAGACTTGACCTTGCCTTAGGGTGGGTTGGTAAAAGACTTAAGGTTTCTTGAGGTTGTAAATAAGACCGATACTTATGTATGCTTCCATGAAGATGTCAAACATGGCTTGGTGATTCTCTTCCGAGACAGCGGAGATGGCATTGTCATTCACGTATGAAAGCCCCAAAAACAATGTCACTGTCATTTCTTTCTTGGATTTCAAGCGATTGAGGTTGAAAGGTTTTCCATCTGTCATCAGGGAATCAAGAGTATGAGTATGAAGAATGGACAAGAGGTAGGTCAGCTATGATCATATTGAATGGCAGAACAGTCTTGTGAGGCCAAAATCATTCTCACCAGAATATGATCAAAGGAGCATGGTTTTCTATGCAGATTCATTGCTACGCCCATTGAGTGCACAGTGAGTTTTGTAGGATCTTCCATCTGAAGATTGACCAGGAGAATTGGAGGAAGGTGGGCATCATTTTGTCTGATCAGGTGTCAGAAACAGGACACTTAACCAGAATCGGAAGATTTGGGCCATGGAAGTTATTATGCATCCCAGGTGCAATGCGCTCAAGAATATAAGGATCTCAGCAGTTTATATTCAATAATAACCTTGCCCTAGCTACTGCTTTGAGACATCTACATGATTGATACAAATATCAACACTAAGCGAAAACAAAGTTTTTGCCCCAGTCTTCAGTTTCCCCAATCTCCTGAAGGGTTACGGTTGCCAACCCTCCAGAATTGGCCTGGAATCTTCAGGGATTGAAGCTCAATTTGCAGGATACTGCAGGAAAATCGTCAGAACAATTTTTTGTTTGTCCTTTACTGTGAATATTTGTCTTTACCAGATAGAAAAATATTGAAAATGACAAAATATGTTTTTTGGCAGATAATCAAACATCACCTAATTAGGTAATTAATCTTTTTGCTTCCCAGTTGGCATAGGCAGCACATCACAAAGACGGATTTGTCGGCTGACTAATGGTAAAAATCATGTGGCTAAACCTCCACAAGTATGTCAAATCACAGTTGGCAACCCTAAGAAGGGTGTGGAAATAGAGCTTGTAACAAAGGAGAAAATAAAGGCCCAAATTTGAAACCCTTAATTCTGATCCTGAATGCTGAACAGGCCAAAAAAACACACTTACCTTCCCCTGATTTTTTTCAGGGCTGCCTTTCCATGGAGGATGCTGCAGGACTCGGTCAGTGCAGGAAATCTGAGGGAGCAGTGGATAGGATGTGCAGAGAAACCATGTCCCCTTTTCATGACGCTAAATGCCTTATTTAATGTTTAAATGTCCCAAAGCTTCTTTGACAAGCTACAAAGCTGTGTAATGGGGTAGGGTATGTAAGGGGGTAGGTGGGTAAGGGGGTAATGTAGGTGAAGGCACAGAGTGGGTAAGGGGCTAGGATAGTTGAAGGGTTAGGGTGGGTAAGATAAGAGGGTAAGGTGGTGAGGTTGGGTCAAGTCCAAGAGTCGGTGGGGAGTTGGATGCTATATTTGGATCAGAGGGAGCTAGAGGGTTGGAAGGGGAGGGTTGAAAGGGGAAGGCTGGGGGATGAGGGGAGTGAAGGCTGGTCAGGGTGGGTTGGGTGTAATGAGTCTGGGGGTTGGGGGAGTCGGTGGCTATGTCAGGTTCTTGAGAAGTGGAAGGGTTGCAGAGGTGAGTCAAGTGGGAAGACAGATTGGGGGAGTTGGGTGTTGGGAGTGCGGAAGGAGTTAGAAGGTCAATGTGAATGGCTGGGAGGTCAGTTATATAGTTATTTTTCTGACTAACTATCCAGGGAATTACATGAGAACTGTTCAAAGTCTCTGGCTTTAACACAAGAGTTGGAGACTTTTATCAGAGGGTCCGCGGGAGCAGGGCAATTGCCCATCAGAAGTTTAAACTGTCTGGCTGATTCCCGCAGATTCACTGTGATAATCAGGAAAGGGGAATGTTTGGGTCTTGTGATTGCATCGTTGTTTGTTCTATCTAACCAAGAGCAGCTGATAAGAGGTTTCAATCTATTACCAAACACAAATAGAACTTCTTAGCAACAAGCCAATTGAATAACATGGCTTCAAAATCTCATAACATCATAGAATACAAATATCACTTATTAAATGCAGCATTACGTATTCTGCTCCGGAAAAGTCAATGTGTTAAATCCAACACTGAAGACCCACCTCCTGAAGGCAACATTATAAAACCAATGGATGAAAGAGGCATTCACTTTGCAAGCCATGGATGAAGGCAGGAGTCTCCAGTTTGGCAATTCATCCCAGTTGATTGTTCCGGTGAGGCTTCTGTGTCCATTACATGAAAACTACAAACACATCTTGTTACCCATTACTTACAGTGTGGTCTTCATCCTGGGTTTGCTCTCCAATGGGACATTGCTGTGGTTATCCTGCTGTCCAACTAGGAGTTGGAGCTGCAGCACCATCTAT
Source organism: Carcharhinus amblyrhynchos (assembly GCF_965287045.1). Lineage (NCBI taxonomy): Eukaryota > Metazoa > Chordata > Chondrichthyes > Carcharhiniformes > Carcharhinidae > Carcharhinus > Carcharhinus amblyrhynchos. The sequence goes on from NC_137326.1 coordinate 91,142,531, forward strand.
CTGACTAACCTGGCAGTAGCTGACCTGCTGTATGTTCTTTCTCTCCCCTTGCTGATCATGAACTATGTCTGGAAGGACAAGTGGCTCTTTGGAGACATTCTCTACAAACAAGTGTGTTTCTCTTTCTATGCCAATCTGTATGGCAGCATCATGTTCCTGACCTGCACCAGCGTCCATCGCTACGTGGGCCTCTGTTTCCCCATGAAATCCCTGAGGTGGAGAACTTGGAGACTAGCTATCGTGGGCAGCATTGCTGCTTGGTTTATAGTTATAATGGAAGCTTTGCCCACCTGTATCTATGCACACGCAAGGGCCCTGCACAACCAGACTGTCTGCTTTGATCTTACAAGTCCTGAGAATTTCTTCAGCTATTTCCCGTATGGGGTAATGTTAACTGTGACAGGCTTTCTTATACCTTTTACAATAATCACCTTGTGCAACTGCTCCATTCTGAAGACATTGCTTACACCTGGAAACAACTCCCTGGTGCGGAAGCCAAGAAGGACCAAGTCGATCTGCACCATTCTGGTAGTCTGTGCTGTGCTGGTGGTCTGTTTTGCCCCATTTCATGTCACCCACCTTTTTTACCTCTTCATTCAGGCCTATATGGTCCAAAACTGTGACACGCTGCAGTCTATCAGCATACTCTACAAAGTCTGCCGAGCCCGCCTCAGTTTCCACAGCTGCATCATCCCCATTCTGTACTTCCTTTCTGGAAGGAAATCTTGCAGCTGGTTGCTCAGGAAAAACAAAGTTGTCCCAGCTTTTATTAGAAGCCAATGCCCAGCTCCAGGATGCCCCTTTAGCATTGAACCAGATCCCTGGTTAATTCAGCCACTCAAGGTGTTTCAATTTAATATGAACTACTCAAAGGATTAGGAACTCAACTGGTCCCTCAATCAAAAGGTAAATGAGTCAGACAGAAGGTGATGCTGGCTATACCAAACTTGCTGGTTTGCAGACCCCTTATCTTAGGGAAACAGACCCTGTGGATCACCTACTAACCCCACCCATCCACTCTCACTTGGTGTATCACGAGAAACTCATCAGAATTAATGAGATTTATGGAAACTAATTATTTTGCTGCTTTTTCCACTAAATGTGATAAATTTCTATGATTTTTATATCAGCAAATTAATTCATGCCAGAAAAAGTAAACAGTTACTAGGATGGTACTGGGGCTTGATGGTTTGAGTTATAAGGAGAGGCTGGATAGACTGGCACTTTTTTTCTCTGGAGCGCAGGAGGCTGAGGGGTGATCTTACAGAGGTCTATAAAATAATGAGGGGCACAAATAAGAGTCAGTCAACTGTCATCAGGCAAACAGCAATAGACTTCATAAGAATATTTCCAATAGTCAAAGTTCTTCAATATTTTAAAGAAGCAACTTTTTTTTTACAAACTTCTCAGAATCCTTTTACTAATATGATTTAGAGGCAGATACTGCTGATGCCTCTCTGCCATTTATTGGTTTACCAAAGATTCCACTCAAGAAAACAAGTAATTAGTATTGAGAAATAAAATCAATTCAATTCTCTCAGCAGGATAAAGTATAAAATAGGATGTTGAGCAACAGGCAATCTCCAACAAGCTAAACAAAGATCAGGTTTTTAGGATGGGATAGGAAATCAAACTAAACCTTGAATAGGAAATGTAGAGTGTGCATTGCAAGTTATCATTGTAATTTATTATTGTAAATAGTCACATAAATTCTCTATCAATGCGTTTACTTTCAAACATCACTGCCTATGTTTGCCACTCTCCAATTTTCTTCACCACAATCCCCCACCCAACATTTTTGCAAGCTAGCTGAAACTGGTCAGGCTCTGACTGGTCATATCAGAGCAACTAACATGGCAGCCTGCTTGCTTACTGAAAATTGGACTCGAGCCTTATTTGCATTAAGACCAGAATGTGAAGCAACAGCTTGGCTGCCCGTTTTGGAGCCACGTTCAATTTCTCATTGTGTTCATTTCTGGCTCATAAACTGGATTATGTATAGTGGATGAAAGACCTTTGGGTTATAATTTTCAGTCAGGGGTTGTGGGCAAGACGCGCATTTATTGCTTATGCCTAGTTGTCCATGTGAGGTTGTGGGCCTTACTGAAATAAAACTGACCAGCTTGGCCACTTGACAGGACTATTAAGAATCAAAGATGTTCATGTAGAGCAGGAGTTATAGGTCGATAAGGACAGCATGCTTCCTTCCTTACACATCTTGACTTAGATGTTTCCTGGCCACTTTGACTATACCAGCTTTTTTATTTCCAGATTTTAAAAAAGTTTTTTTTATAATGAACTGAATTTAAATTCTCAAATGCCCTGCTAAGATTTGAAGCCTTGCTTTCCAGATTACTGGTCCGGTAACATAATTGATACACAATAATTACCATTGCATGCTTGCTTTCATATTTGTTGATGGCTTCATTTAAAATGATTTGCCTTGATCTGTTATTGTCACATACATGTATTAGCATATAGGGAAAAGTGTTGTTTCTTGCACGCTATACAAAGCATACTGTTCATTGAGAAGGAAACAAAAGTGAAGAATGTAGTGTTACTTATAGCTAGGGCGTAAAGAAAGATCAACTTAATGTGGTGTAGGTCCATTCAAAAGTCTGGTGGCAGCAGGGAAGAAGCTGTTCTTGTGACGGTAGGTACATGACCTCAGATTTTTGTATATTTTTCCTGATGGAGAAACCTCAAGTTACAAAAAAATACGAAATTTTAACTTCCACAAGATTCTTATCTTTTTTCCAAGGTGGAAGAGAGAGAATGCCCAGGCTGTATGGGGTCCTTAATTTACTGGCTGCTTTGCTGAGGCAACAGGAAGTGTAGACAGAGTCAATGGATGGGAGACTGGTTTGCGTGCTGGGTTGGGCTACGTTCACAACCTTTTGTAGCTCCTTGCAGTCTTGGGTAGAGTAGGAGCCATATCAAGCTGTGATACAACCAGAAAGAATGCTTTCTCTGGAGCATCTGTAAAAGCTAGTAAGAGTCAGAGCTGACATGCCAAACTTCCTTAATCCACTGAGAAAGTAGAGGTTATTGGTGGGCTTTCTTAGTTATGGTGTCAGCATGGGAGGACCAGGACAGGTTGTTGGTGATCTGGACACCTAAAGACTTGAAGCTTTTGGCTCATTAATGGGGACAAATTTGAAATTACCCTTAATGTATGCAGGGGCATGTTCTTCTCTACAGTTCTTGAAATTGATGCCAATCTCCTTCATTTTGTTGACATCGAGGGGGAGATCATTGTCACTGCACCAGTTTGTCAGATTCTCTATCTCTGTACTCTGTCTCGTCATTATGGTGGTGCCATTATGGTGGTGCCATTATGGTGGTGCCATTATGGTGGTGTCATTATGGTGGTGTCATCAGCAAACTTGAAAATTGAGTTGGAGGGGAATTTGGCCACATAATCATAAGTTTATTAGGAGTGTACGAGGGGGTTTAGAACACAGCTTGTGGGTACTGGTGCTGAGGTTTTGTTTTTGGTTAAATGAATCTAGTGTACAAACAATATGTCATTGAAATATTTCCAGAAGTTCACAGCAAAATACTGCAGATGCAGGAATTGGAAGTAAACACAAAATGTTAGAATTCATCAACAGGTCTGGAAGAATCTGTAGAGAGAGAGAGGAAAAAGTCAAAGTGAAAAAAGTAATCAATTTAAAACATTCTTCTTGTAGGTGTTGGCACATCTACTGGGTAATGCTACCATTTTCTATAGTTTAATAAGTTGTCTACAAAAAGAAAACAGTGCTTAGTCAAGCTCTTTGATCATTTGTTACAGTGGAAATTTCAAAATGTGAAATCTTGTTGCATCATTCTCAACTAGTGACTGGAAACATGATTCTTAAATGTTATCCAACTCACTAACGATCATAACAAAATGTCAAGCTATGAACGCGCCATTGTCGAGATTTATTTTAGCTCATCTTCAACAATTGCCAGCCACCCTGTATCATTCCACCAATATTAGACATTGCTGAACTTACCCAGACCATTTAAATAAAAGCAAAATACTGCTGATGCTGGAACTCAAAAACAGAAAATGCTGGATAAATCAGCAGGTCTGGCAGCATCTGTGGTGAGAGTTAATGTTTCAAATCTAAATGATCCTTTTTCAGTTTTACCTAAATGACAACACGAGGACACTGTAACCTGGTCCATGGAGAACTTTATTATTTACTACTCTAGTTTCATTTCTTTCTGTTTAAAATTTAATGCAAGAATATATCCTAGAAAGGATCTACTGAAGCTGGAATATAACTAAATGGAACATTAAAACAAACTAAATGGATAACTCACTAACTCAAGGACACCTAGCATATATTCTACCCAGTCATCAATTACCAGTGTTAAGTTGTACCATGCCTTACTCCTGTAAACCCAAACCACCCATTATTCCAATATCCTTCTAGAGGACAAGATAACAAAGAACAAGCCAGCCCGGGAAACAGGTCCTTTGGCCCAATGAGCCCACACCGCCTTTTTAACACCACCAGATTCCCCCCCCTTCCACCCCCCCCCCCCCCCCCCTCCACCCGTGACCCTTATCTATTGTTTTATGGCCATCCACATTGAGGGAAACTAATTTAGGGACAACTTATTACTGCCAATCAGCCTAATAGCACATCTTTGGGGTGTGGGAGGAAACTGGAGCACCTGGAGAAAACCCACGCAAGCACGGGGAGAATGCGCAAACTCCCATAGACACTGGCCCAAATCCATGTGTCTGCACAGCAAACAGTGATAGTCACTGAGTTGTCGTCTTGCCCAGCATCTGGTCCAGTTTAAGCACACACTAACGACATGAAGCACTAGGCCAATCTCGAACAACCAAGAGAAGCCCAAGTACGACCCATTGCACGTATGCCCCTTGTTGGGCAACAAGGCGGACCGCCTTAAAACCTGTGAATGAAAAAGAGAAAAAACATTATTATCATACCATATCCATTTACCTTACCAGGGACGCCCCAATGTTAATGAACCGTATTTAAAACAATCTCCTATATCCAGCCATCTCCAACCCACTCATGTGCCTGTCTAAATTTCTCTTAAACATCTCTAGCTTGCCGCCACCACCTTACTTGGCAGAGCATTCCATACCCCCACTACCCTCTGTGTGAACAACCTCCCTCTAATATCTGTGTTATACCTCTCACCCCTCACCTTAAGCCCATGGCCCCTTGTACTATGTGTCTCTACCATAGGAAATAGCTTACCTCTGTTTACTCTCTATCTATAACCTTCATAATCTTATATACCTCTATTAGATCCCCCCTCAGTCACCATCTTTCAAGGAAAAAGAGCCCCAATTTCTTCAATCTTTCCTCATAACCCAGTCCTTCTATACCAGGCACCAGGTAAGGCGACCAGAACTGGATGCAACTGCAATATTAGACTCCAGCTCTTATATTCTATAACCCCTTCCTATAAAGGCTAACATACCATATGCTTTCTTCACAACCTTCGCCACTTGTACTGTCACCTTCAAAGACTTGTGCACTTGCACCTCCAGGTCTCGTTACGATTCTATACTCCTTATGGGCTTACCCTTAATTGTATAACTCCCCCTTATACTATTCCGGCCAAAATGCATCACCTCACATTTATCCGGCTTAAACTCCATTTGCCATGTATCTGCCCAATATACCAGCCTATCAATATCCCGTTGTATTGCCAGACACTGCTCCTCACTGCCCGCCAATCCAGCCATCTTAGTGTCACCAGAAAATTTGCTGATCACACCACTTACTCCCTCTTCCAAGTCATTTATATGCACTACAAAGAAAAGAGGTCCCAGTACTGAGCCCTGCGGCACACCACTAGTGACAGACCTCCAGCTAGAAAAGGACCCCTCCATTACGACTCTGTCTCCTCTTTGCAAGCCAGTTCTCAACCCATGTAGATACCTGGCCACATATCCCATGAGCCTTAATCTTTTCTACCAACCTACCATGAGGGACTTTGTCAAACGCCTTACTGAAATCCATATAGATGACATCACCGGCTCGTCCTTCGTTGATCGTTTTTGTCACCGCCTCAAAAAATTCTACCAGCTTCGTAAGACTTCCCCTTTACAAAGCATGCTGCATATCCTTAATCAGATCGCAACGCTCTAAGTGCTCATACATCCTGTCCCTAAGAATCCTTTCCACAACTTGCCTACCACTGACATTAAACTCACCAGCCTATACTTACCCAGGTTTTCACTCCTACCCTTTTTAAACAACAGTACCACATTCACTATTCTCCAGTCCTCTGGGACCTCACCTGGTCCAAAGAAGAGACAAAGATTTGTGTCAGAGGCCCAGCAATCTCATCCCTCACCTCCCTAAGTAGCCTAGGATAAATGCCATCGGGCCCCGGAGATTTATCAGTTTTAATGCTACCTAAAAGCCCTAACACGTCTTCCCTCGTAATCGATAGATCATTCAATTGGTCTACTGCTCCCTCGATGACCGTACCAGACATCAAGCCCCTCTCCTTCGTGAATACCGACGCAAAGTATTCATTCAGGATCTCCCCCCTTCCCTCAGACTCCAAGCACAATTCCCCTCGTCTGTCCCTGAGAGGACCGATTTTACCCCTAGCCACCCTTTTGCTCCTAACATAGGAGTAAAATGCCTTTGGATTTTCCTTAATCCTACCTGCCAAAGCCATCTCATGCCGCTTTTTTGCCCTCCTAACTCCCCTTTTGAGATCCCTCCTACTCACTCTGTACTCCTCCAATGCTCTCTCCGTTCCCAGCTGCTTAGATCTGACATACGCCTCTCGTTTCTTCCTAACCAGGTCTTCTATATCTCTAGTAATCCACAGTTCTCTAATCCTACCTTTCCCATCCTTCCTCCCAACCGGCACATGCCTTTCCTGCACACATTGCAGTTTTCCCGTGAAAGACTCCCACATGCCTAATGTGGACTTGCCCTCCAACAGCCTATCCCAGTCTGTATCCCTAAGCTCCTGCCTAATCCGGCTGTATCTAGCCTTCCCCCAATTTAGCACCCTCCCCTTAGGACAGCATGCATCTTTTTCCATTTGTATCCTAAAGTAGACAGAGTTGTGGTCACTATTTGCCACATGGTCACCTACTGCAACCTCAACCACCTGACCCTGCTCATCGCCCAGAACTAAATCCAGTATAGCCCCCTCTCTAGTTGGGCTATCTACATACTGCTGCAAGGATCCTTTCAATACACATCTTACAAATTCCTCCCTGTCTGAACCCCCAGCTCTAGGCACTTTCCAACCCACCCCAGGGAGATTAAAATCTCCCACTACAACAACCCTGTTCTTCCTACACTTGTTCAAAATGTCTCTACATATACCCTCTTCCATTGCCCAAGGGCTGTCAGGCAGCCTGTAGTACATCCTAGCATAGTAATGGCTCCCTTCCTATTCCTCAACTCCACCCACAGAGACTCAATTTCCAACCCCTCCATGTTATCCTACCTCTGCACCGCTGTGATCTGCTCCCTAACGAAGAGCACCACTCCCCCTCCTCTTTTTGACCCTCCCCTATCACGCCTAAAACACTTATACCCAAGAATATTTAGCTGCCAGTTCTGCCCTTCCTTTAACCATGTCTCCATCACTGCCACCACATCTAAATTCCTCACGAACATCAAGGTCTTAAGTTCATCCGTCACACTCCTCGCATTAAAACAAATGCACTGAAGATCCCCCAGGTCCACTTGGATCCTCATTCTCCTGGGAGATGTTCCTCTCATCTACACTTAACCTGTCACTCAACTCACTCCCACTCCCAGTGCCTGAGCTGTCTGCCTCCTCCCCACCACCCCCCCATTAGTTTAAACCCTGCCGAAACACTCCAGCTAACCTCCCAGCTAAAATATGTGTACCCTTCCCATTTAAATGTTCCCCATCCCACTTGTACAAGTGCCCTTCCCTCACAAAGACTTCCCAATGGTCTACAAAACTAAAACCCTCTGTCCTACACCAATCCCTCAGCCACGCATTCAGCTGTAGGATCTCATTATTTTTATCCCTGCTATTGCTGGGCACTGGCAGCAGCCCAGAGATCGCCACCCTGGAGGCCCTGCACTTCAGCCTGGCTCCCAACTCCCTGAACTGCCTACGTATTTCCCCCCTACTCTTCCTTCCTACGTCCTTCTCTCCTACATGTATAATTACATCCGCCTAAGTCCCTTGGCCCTTCAAGATTCCCTCTACCCTCTCTGACACGTCCTGTACCCCTGCTCCAGGGAGGCAGACTACCATCCTGGAGTCCCGCTTTTGCCCACAGAACCGCCTATCAATTCCTTTAACCCTCCCGTCCCCCACTACTATCTCACATCCAGCCCCCTTCCTTCCCTCTGAGGCATTCCGGTCTTCCTCTCTTGCCCTTTCCACCCGAGTTGTTGCCTTACCCCTGATATCTTGGGATAGCCATTTGGTTTTTCTAGGATTAACTACTTCCCGAGACCATTTTCCCTTAGCATCAAATTTAATTACTGTCTCAAAAACTGACAATGTAGCCGCCTCTGCCACTACTTCCTCCTCCTATCTCTAGTTCTACAACTGCATAATTATGCAGGTTTGTCCTCCCCTCTTCCTCTACAGGATTCAATGCTTGCTTTCTCATCCCCCTCTGCTCCACAGTTGATCTCTGAACTATTCCTCTTCCCTTCTCACAAAACTGTTATTGGCCCCTCAGAAATCTCATCCTAAACCCCTTCCTTGTCCAGTATCTGAAGTCCAGAACTATCTCTCAAAAAAAAAGCTTGTTGAAATCCCTTCAGCCTAGCTGCCATATTTTGTGCAGTACCAAAATGGCTCGAGACAAAAATATAAACCAGTTCCTTTAGGACCACATCAGTGGAGAAATATCCCTCCATCCTCAATCTCCCCACAGTACAGTTTGATACAGCAAACTATCCATCCACCTTTCTCTGTTTCTCCTTCACTTTCCACAGCTATGGAAACATTCTTACATTGTTTAATTCCTATTAAAAGACACTTAGCACATTTCCAACAATAGCTTCTCATTCTGTTCCTTGCCTAGAACAATAATTTATCCTCTATTAATATACCTATAGGTTGCCCCTAAGCAACATCAGCTATCACAGGGTCAATTTGTATGTGTAGTTTAACAATAACAGTTCCATGTTTCAAGCATCTCTCTAGATTCCCTGGCCAGTTGTGTTGTTCAACAGCTTGGTTGACATTAACATTGATGAGTGCTACTTTCCTCAAATTGAATTTCGGAAGCATCAAAGTCATTGTTTTGTGCTCCCATCAAAACTTTCACTCCCTTCAAGACTTTTGGTACTTACGCTAACTGAACCTGTCATGCAAAATTGTGATAACCCTGCTCAAATCCCACAACCTCTATGCCATAGGCTGACTTAATCCCTATTTCAACCCATTTACTACCGCTGGACTTACTTGCTCCACTCTCCAAAAACTACAGCTGGTCCAAAGCAGCCACCTAAATCCTGCCCAATACTTGCTCATTAGCCACATTTTTGCAAATTCCATGCACAATATGAAATTTAACATCCTCAATTTCAAAGTCCCTCACATCATTACCACTGTATTGTCTGGTCCACACTTGGGTAAATTAATATAATGTATATTAAACTTTACAATTAATTACAACCATGTGCCCTTTTCTAGCAATAACAAAGTCACGCTTCAAGGGTTTAATTTTACAAAAACACTTTATTCAATACAAAAAGGTCATTTACAGTGAATATACAATTCTTGGGCATGTTGATGAAACATGCTGGAAGACTGAATTTGTATCTTCGCTCACAAAATTTTGTTCGACTGCAGGTTTAACAATTGATCACAGCCCAAATTATAAGTCAAAATTTAAGGAAGTGTAAATTAACCAAAAACTTTGGAATTTCCCAGACCTTCAAGTTTGTTAAAGCACAGATGTTTTTAGATTGTTCCAAGTTTCTAAGCTTCTCATATTTCAATTCAACTAAAACATTGGCTATTATACAAATAAAACTATTTAAAATATATTGAAAACCTCGTCTTTCTCCAAGTAGAAAACAGCATGTAAGAAATAAACTTTGTGACAGTGCATTCATGATTCTTCCATTAGAAAAGTATTGTAACAGATTTCTGCCATTGCATGTTCCCCAACTTCAGATTCATGAAAATTAAAAAGGTAGCAGCTTTCTTTTAGTGTTCATCTTTGAGTTATTTGAGTATACTCCTATATGCCAGTGCGGAGACATGGAGGCTGCAGTGTTCTGGTAACTGCAAGAACAAAAATAACAAAGAGAAGGTCTTTACTACATCTTGCAAGCAACATATTTTACAGAAAATGAATAAAATAAAAACAAATACAAATCTTTCAATTCTCACCTCGACATCAAACCAGGAATGCTGTGAACAGCTTAAAGCAAAATAATATTCAGAAATCAAAACAGCGGGGCATGATTTGAATATCAAAGACTGAATTCTAGACCAAATCAAAAATACAATCTCTCTTGTTCAGCAGAACTACCTTAAAAATTTAGAGTACAATAAGTCACTAAGCTATCTATCCATGACATTTGGTCATTTCTGGGTTTCTGCAGCAAATTTTCAACATACTATTGCCGTCATAATAAAGGTAATCACTGTGCAACTTATCCCACTCCTTTTCATTTGATGAGACCTCAATGCTATTTTTTGGTACTTTGATCAATTTTATAACACCATATGGTTCCCTTACTTGTGCACCAAGTCTGGAAAGGTATCTGTTCCTTACTGCAAAAGCACTCATTGGCTGAATTCTAACCAAATCCTCTACTTGCTGTTGACGAATGCATTCCTCTCTCGCAGCCCTGCAAAACAAAAGCAAATCATTACAACAATTTGGGTTATCAGTGTTTGGCTTTGAACCAAACACAATGCTAAGCAGCTAATCACAAAGCTTTTAAGAAGTGATCAATAGGGATCATTGGTTTCATTTTTCACATGCAGATACTAAGCAGGAGTGGCCAACCTGCATTCCCTCGGACCACAAATGATACACAAAATTCAAGTTACACAGTCCCATTTGCACTTAGGTTCCTTATTCAAAGTCTGTTTTCTAAATTGTGTGCATGGTGGTTTGCAAACTGCTTCCTTCACATTCTTGCATATCTTGAATTTATCCACCATGAAGCTTTATCAAAATTTGTACATTAGCGAACATTACTCATAGCTGAGGCTATGTCTGTGTTTGTGCGATCCATAAAAGCAAAAGCTTGGACACTCCTGTATCAAGTATCAACATATAAATTCAAGAATAACATTTGAGCAAAGACAAGCAGAAATTTTAGTGGCATATTTCTTTATTGAAGAAAAGAAGGCATTGGTAAAATGAATTAAATTTCCATTTATTTGTTTGTGAATTCTTAGCTCAGTTTAGAATACAAAACCTTTCACAGAGCATTTAATACATCCGATTTTGTCAACTAATTCAAGTTTCATTTTTAGTTCAGATGGAAAAATAATGCAATGTAATTCCTTAAAATTTTTTTTAAATTGCTTCTACTTGTTTATCAAATAAAAACCAACTTGCAGTTAAGCAGCAAACAGAAAATGGACTGGCCAGCAGTCTTGCATTTGGTTAAGTGCATTCCAATACACAAGTACAAAAGTACTGTATTTTTTTTTACAATGTATTATTCACACAGCTATTTCAATTGTTTCACACAAGCCAAAATCAAATGCTACGCAAGAGGTTACAAGTATAGGATCAAAATTGGACAACTTACCCATTCATGGAATACTACCAACTCAAATGTTGTTACGAGTCTAAATATTACAGGACCTGCTTCCCATATACATGCACTACATTTTACAAACATTAACTCAGATCCATCTTAAAAATGAGAAAATATACCAAAAATATTTGCTGACCACCTAAAAATATCACAATTACATATTTTAATAGTCAGTCTTTTATATTCATTTCTCAAAATTACAGTTGAATGTAACCAAATTATTAGTGGTCTTCAATTAATTTAAGTGCTTTTCTCCCCCTCTTCCAAAATCTCAAAGTGTATTAAATATATTCTTCAAGTTGATGTTTTGATGCTGAAAGGTTGTGTACTTCTGGCCGAGGGCTGCTAGTCCTAATTCTCATCTGTAAAAAATTGTGGTGAAAAATTACTGTTATGAATTCAACTACATGAAATTATGAACACTAAATGACTACTCATGGTTTTCCATTCCAGTTACACAAGCTGCTTTTCAATGCTACAAGGTAGTTAGTCTTGTGCTTACAAGTTACTACAGCTAATTACGGTGTCAGATTTTGTTCAAGCAATATAATTTTAAACGGTAGATGTCATTCATTCCTGTGATAAAATTTATTGAAGTCTAACTGCACATGTCCAAAAGCCTACTCAAAAATATAGCTGAGGAAAGCAATAATAGCAGTTTTAACAGTCCCTCTGCAGTGTGATTGATTCTGACTGCAAATGAAGTGATTTTGTAGCAATATTTATCTTGGTTAAAGAGAAACAGAAGGATAAGAAACTATTCGGATTCAAAAAAGCTAACAAACTACTACATAAGGCAGTCTATCAACAGTGTGAATTATTCTGACTGGATTTGAAGTGATAAACAAAATCAGTTAAAAAGAAACAGAAGGATAAGAAACTATTTCAGATTCGAAAAGAGCTAAGAAATTACTACATAAACCAGATTACAATCTGTTGGATTTACTCAAATAAAGTGATGGGAGAAATGTTTAAAAGGTTGCTCTGAATGAATTGTGATCATGCTGTCTTTTCACATAAATAACGAGCCCGATTCCAAATAGAAGCATACCGAGAACGCAGTCAACGTCATTTGTGAGGTTGTAAAGTTTGGATGCGGCAAAAAGAAAAGGAATACTTCATTTGAAATGTAATGGTGACAAGTAATGAACCATTGTTCAGGGGAGTCCCACGGTAAAAAGAATAAAACAAATATTTGATTAGAAAGGAAAAACTTAAGGTGCTCTAAAATTAGCATCTAAGAAAGAAGCTAGAATAAGTGACTGCATGGCAAGTCTCAATTACAAAATGATGGAAGTACAAGAAGGAGGAAAAGAGCACATAGTGATGAGAGAGAACTGAAATTTTGGCCACTTGTTTTGTGCACATGAAATGGAGGTGAAGCTTCCAAAGTTCATGTTGCAAAATGTTGCAGCTAACGTGGACTGGAATGCAATTAACATCGCAAGTAAGGCATCTCCAATCATGATATTCAAATGAAACAGGAATGCTCCCCTTAAGCCCACAAAACAACTGCAATCTACTGCCAGTGCATTTGAGAATCTGCCAAGATCCAATCTACTAATTCACTCTGTGCATGAACCAGCTGATACCCCATCAAGTTGCGGTTGGGTGCAGCTGTCTGGGTGGGGTCACAGTTTGCAGGCAGTATTTAAATATTTAAAACCAAAATTGGACCTGGCTTAAGCTGGCATAGATGTAAAGCAGTAACTCTGCTAATAATAATGGTCATTCTGGCCTCACTGAATTTCACTCCCAACGTCTTTGCAGGAATTCTAAGAATATAGCATCAATAAATGCAAGAAATATCAGAGGAAGGGAGACTAGCCTTTTCTTGCACCTAAATCAGAGGCGCAAGATGAGACTCCCCAAAAATAGGGTAGGTAATAATTAAAAGAAAACAGATTCTGAAAAAAAAATTGTATGGCACAAATGACTAAATCAAGCCTTTTAGCAACAGTTTCAGCGAAGGAAAGCTGAGAGTTTCATTTGAAGCCCAAAGAAATACTAAGGCCAAGAAAATTGGTGGAAGATGATTCAAAAGTTAGATCAAAAGCCAAGAACTTTACTGACATGCTTACCAGTTCCACATAATTTGAAAACTCGTGGCAAATGACATAACTAATGAAAAACAGTTTCATGTATCGGAAAGTGGTTAAATATTCTACACATCTGATAGATTTATGATGCTCAAAATGAAAATACAAGTAGGTTTTATAGGGTTCATTTGAATGCTTGGTTCACACAATCAGAATGTAATAGGATAAGTTTATTAGTTACCCCATCAATGGGACACTGTTGGTGGCTTGCAAATTAAATTGAATTTTACATTTTCACCATATGAACTGGTAGCGTCTTAAAAAAGCATTAATGCCTGATCTTCCTGCATAATAGTTCTTGAAGGAAAAGAATTGGAATATTAGCGAAGGCATTTTCCCTGCATTCAAGTCACACAACATCAGATCAAGACAACACACAAGAATGCAAAGAGTGAAAACATGAACATTGACATTTCGCCGATTAGAAACTCAAGACTGATCCTTGTGATAATGAAACTGAGCAAAACATAAAATGGCAACTTTCAAATACACAATCTAGTTCCCAACAATTATCCAAGAGCACAAGTTCCAGATCAACTGAGCTCCAGGATATCTGAAGATACCCCATAACTTGTCACTGCCCTCATTTGCAATTCCATTCTGCTCAATCCCTAATGTATCACGTTGCTCCACTCTAAAAATTAAAACCTGATGAAAAAGTCTGTTCTAGAGTGGAAGTCCCAGCTCTTGAGGAGATTAACATTGCAAAAGAGCAGAATTTTAAGATTTGAATGTGACAAACTGATGAATGTCACAGACATCGATTTATGTAGAGCATGGAATAAAATGTCTGACATTCTCATTTTCTAATAGTCTACTGCCCTTTCTATGGGAAACTTCCTCATTTACATCTGATATCTCTTCATCCTTCTGTTCTGGTCCTGGAGGACCCCTCCATTATTTAACAAAGAAAAAGCCATATGCACATTTTTTTCATTCCAAACTGTGATGTCAACTACCAACATTTTAATGTTATGCACATTTGTCAAACTTAATTTGACATTAAATTAAGGCATGGTTTGTGATAGTGCACACTACTCACTGAGAAATGACTTACAAGTATGTTTGTTACTCCTTTTCTAACACTTTGCACTCAATGGCTTTTTGTGGTCAGGGAATGCTCTGCCTTTCCTTTCCAATTAGCCAAATTTCAGAATTCTCTGAAGGTGCCAAAGTTTGTTACACAAAATACTACAAAAGCACAACTGTACTTATGTTGGTTTCTATAATCAGCTTCTTTTTTCTTTGTGGTTACTGGAAGGGTAATTGATTAAAATATCTTTAGTACAGAACCCATCAGGAAGCTTTCCTAGCCACAACTCCATCACACATTCTATTTAAGCAGAACGCACAAATTAGAGACCAACAAGTTTAAATTAAAGCAGCAACAAAAAGCACAGAGATAATTAGAACCCTAGCACTAGCCTGGATCCCAAAAATAGCACAAGATAACAGAAAAGTTGGGAAGGTAACTGTAAAGGTTGCTGATAATCAAGTTTACATGAAACGGTAACCAATTATTTTAGGGTAGTTCAATTCTTACTGCTAACAATTCTATTATACAAATAAACTTTCAGATTTGAGTATAAGATAGCTTTAAAGGAAAACCTTTGTCCTACACTGTTTCAAAGATACTTTCCAGTGGCTTATGCAAATACTTGGCCAATTCCATAAAAGGAAAACAAAATAATTGTCTCCTACGATAGGAAAATGGAATTAAAACTTGGGAGAAAAAAATGTAGCCTTTATTACATCTTTGAGAGTGTGCAGGACAAAGCTACCTTCTTACACCCAAATCAGAAAGGTTACTTGTATAATTATACAATATTATGCAATCATATTTGACTACACAGATATCCTGCAATTACTATTTTGCAAAACAAACCTGTTTGGCTGTAATAGTCTAGGGAATGCGAAGGCCTAGTGGTATTATCACTAGTCTTGTAATCCAGAAACTCAGCGAATGTTCTGGAGACCTGGGTTCGAATCCTACCATGGCAGATGGTGGAATTTATTAGGGCAGCGCAGGGCACAGTGGTTAGCACTGCTGCCTCACATCTCCAAGGATTCTGGGTTCAATTCTCGGCTTCGGTCACTGTCTGTGTGGAGTTTGCATGTTTCCCTGCGTTTGCATGGGTTTCCTCTGAGTGCTCCACTTTCCTTCCACAGTCCAAAGATGTGCAGGTTAGGTGGATTGGCCATGCTAAATTGTCCTAGGGTACGTAGGTTAGAGGGATTAGTGGGATAAATACGTAGGGTTATGGGAATAAGGCCTAGGTGGCATTATTGTTGGTGCAGACTGAATGGGCCTAATGGTCTCCTTTTGAACTTTAGGGTTTCTATTCTCATTAAGAGTAGTGGTGAATCTAAACTCTTGTGCAGTTCAGCAACTTCAGGATTGCAGCACACTCAGTCATAAATACAACTTTACAACTCAAGTTTCATCAATCCTTTACAAAGGTTGGCCCAACGATTGAACACAAGACATTTTAACTATTACGTTTCTTAACAGTCTTATAGATAACCAACTGCAGACATGTCTGGACAGCTGACAACAAATAGGATTCTTTTTAAAAATCGAAGCAAGCTGGTGCATCAAGCTGTCAAACAGAAATGAACCATCACAATCAAGTAATAAATAAACTGACCAAATCAAGCAACTGTTTCAGGCCTCAAAAGCAAAATAAAAATTTATTTCTGAACTAGGATTTTGATCTGTCACAACTTTTCTCATTCCTTTCAAATGTTAGTTTTTATTCACTAAAGTGATTGAAGCCTCTTTCTCTTCAGTGATTGAAACAAAGAGAGGAACTTTGGAAAATGCTGGACAATCAGCAGGCAAAGCAGCCCTTGTTCATAATAAAAAGCATTGAGTGTGCAGAGCAACTGAGAGGATAAATGATATCATTTGCAAGCCATTGCTCAGTAGGTGGCATACAGTAAATATTCAAACCATGCCAATGTTAAACTTGATAGGTGATAGAGATAATTGGTACCACAGTGGTACAGCACATTAAGAGTTCCAACAGGTCAACCCAGATTTGGTTTGTGCTTGCAGGTCACCAGTCATCCTACCTGCCAATCCCTCCAACTATACTTTGGGCTGCAATGGGTGGTAGTAGAAAGAGAATTGGAGCACAGTTCAGATTACTGATAACCACCTTCCCGCAGCTGGCATTGATAGAGGTGAAGAGCAGAATGCCCTGAAGCAACAGATCCAACTGATTTTAAGTCTGGGAGACTTAAAATAGTTAATATAGGAGGGAGAATATGGAAACCTTAGTAAAACTCCAATTAGATATTGAAACTAAGCTTCTCACATATTGAGGTTTCATTACTTTTTCGTTGATGAAAACTTCTAAGCATGCCTACAGCACCCCTGCTTGAAGAGCTGGAGCTACAACTTCCCTTTACTATAGGCCATTGTTTCATAAAGCACTGGAGGAATAGGGACAGGAATTAAATATTATAAGCATCCATTTAACCCAAAAAGTGAAGTTCTTAATAATCTTCCTTTAATGCCAAATAACCCAACTATACTATTTAGTGGAGCTAGTCAGCACAGTTGGCTAGATGGCTAGCCTTTGGCTCAGAATAACACCAACAGTGCAGGCTTGATTCCATTCTGGCTGAGGCCCCATCTTCCTGCCCCATAGAGTGGGACGCGATAGCAAACCACCATTAGCCAAATCTGCCAAGAAAATGGCTCAAGATGATCCATCTGCAGACAATGAACCATAGATCTGCCTTTGGGCAGAGCAAATGAATAAATGAAGCTATTCAGGAGCAGTACCCAGGATAGTAGAGCAAAACCCAATATAAAATATTACAGTTTATATCATAAATCTTCAATATACATTGGAATTTCTGGAAAGCACTTGGTACAATTTAGAGCTTGTGTTTCTTATATTTCATCCTATCTGATGTAGATAATAGATTTACTTAATTCCCAAAAAGCATAAGGAACCATGTTGACGCAAGCTAGAATATATTTATACCTCATGCCAAGAGCATAATAGGTTGCTACTTAATCTTTAACCAGGACGGTTTAGACAGAAGTTATCTCCAAGCAAAAAGTTTAAACAAGATGGTAATAAGACAGCGTGAGCTACGCATAAAAACAAACCAAAGTAAGCAAAGTATAAATTGTTTTTAGAATAAATATTACTTGATATAGAACTTGGGCTTTTCAAATATGGAGTTTTTACTGTTCTATAATTAACAAAATTGAGTTGTTTTCAGCATCAGTGAATTGAGATCACTGAAATTCACTGCTTAAATCAATTGCACAGAAATAAGCCCAAGGACAGATGCAATAAAAGTGGTGACAAAACAGGAGTCAATTTTGGTAATTTCTAATAAAAAACAAATCCCTTCATTGCAATTGTATCATATTCTGCAAAGTCTTTCAATGCTGCTTCCTTCCACATCAAGTTCAATGCCATAACAGTGGGTTTAATTCCATCAAATAGGTCACTAAAATAGTACGAAGACATATGACATTTTCCCCAAATAACGATTTCCATCAGACATTATATCCATTCCTACAAAAATATTCAAACATTACATACAATTTTCCAAAAATATTCCCTGGTAACCACCTCTCAGTAAACCAGGAAAGGGGAACACACTACATAAGCAGCTTAATCACAGACTGTTCTATTCTGACCAACCAGAAGATACAATTCAGTAAGTGCACCCTTCTATTCGGATGGAGTCAGTCATCTTAAGGTTTTGCCTCATCTTTGTCAGGCAAAACAAGATTAGCTTCCAAAAATGAGTGTCAAATTGCCAACTTCATTTAGTTTCTAGTACTTTAAATACTTCCTTCAATAATTTTATTCTCAAGCCTTATACAATTTAATAATTCAGCTACGAAGAATGAAATACCGTTTAACCCCGTATTCAGAAAATAATGCATTCAATTTCCCAAAGAAACCATGCACTAAGGAATCATTAATCAAATGGCAGAATACATTGGATGCTGAAAATCTGAAAAAAAACAAAGTGCTGGAAATACTTAACAGGTCTAACAATATCCGCAGAGCAAGAAACAAAATTAATATTTCAGATCTGTGATCTTTTATCTGCCAAGTATGGCAAGCATTTTCTGTTTTTACTTCAAGGGAATCATTCATTGCCTCTTTAATTTTTCAGATATTCTTTTCCATGGACTTTTGGCTACCAGCACTAAGATATGGTAAACTGAACATACATGTCAGAATTCAGATTTTCCAAATCCACTGACCTATAACTGAGATTGCTGCCATTGGCATAAAAAAGATGCTGAAGTAGTCCAAAATCGTAGCCACATATTTATAGCTAACCAGAACAGCATTATCAAATTACTCAAGAGCCTAATTTTTTTTGGTGACTCTGCCCATTTTAGCTTGTATTTACATGAATAGTGACAAATTATGAATTAAAATAACAGAAAATGTGCATTTTTGAAACCCATATCCATACACTTTCTCAATCTTTATACATGTATTGAATTTAAGGGATTTTTAAAAATCATAACTGCATTTTATGCGCAGAACGTGTTCCACATCCCAAGGTCAATAAGCTATTTCCAGAAGACTAAGTACTGCTCACTGATTTGATAACAGTCAAGATTTGATGGGAAAGATTGTTTATTTTGTCCCTACATTTACTACAGTACAGGAAATAAATTGGAATAAATCTGGAAATGCACACACTGGAAGTTCATTTAAAAGAAATCAAAGATGTGCATTAATTTATCGCTGCTGTGCGGGGAGCAGTGGCGTAGTGCTATTGTCACTGGATTAGTAATCCAGAGACCCAAGGTAATTCTCTACTGATTTGAGTTTGAATCCCACTATGGCAAATGGTGAAATTTGAATTCAATAAAAATTTAGAATTAGAAGTCAAATAATGACCATGAATCCACTGTCAATTGCCAAAAAAGCCATCTGGTTCACTAATGCTCCTTAGGCAAGGAAATCAGTCATCCTTGTCTGGCCTATATGTGACTCCAGATCCACAGCAATGTTGTTAACTCTTAAATGCCCTCAGGGGCAGTCAGTGTTGCCCACAGCCCATGAACAAATAAAAAAAACTATACACTATGTATTTCAGCAGTGTTAAAATAACTTACAAGTCACTGGACTTTGGAGGAGTATTTATTTCAACAAATAATGTCTCACATCACTAAATTTGGATTCGTATGTAAGGTTTCTCAGTATAAAAAATATTAAGCTAAGGGCTAAGATCCATAATTCATCGCCAAACAAAGCCAGTTCAGCATGTGGATCTCCAAGGTCTGAAATTGTTTTCCAAACTGAATATTGTGAATGTCATTTCCTAAAAATTAGGAATTACCAAATGTTTGGGCTATTAAGACAATAATACCAGTCTGCAATGGTTTCTTTTTCTCGCCTACTTGCTCTCCGCAAAAAGTTGATTTGCTCCCAAAATTCATATATCCAACTGTCTTAAGTGGCAGCAGTCAGCACAAATCGCTCAAAACGATTGCTTATTTCACTTTGAAACTGAACCACATATTTCAATTAATGACGGTCTGCACCCAATTTTCGGTCTCCCATTCTTATACACCAATCAATCTCATTTTTAAAACCTCAGCCTCTCTGTCCAAATAAGAGTACTTACTCTGCTGCAGCAATAGCTTGGAATTTTAAACGGTTCCATGCAGTCACATTGAGGTCACCTCCTAAAAAGTTTAAAACAAAGATCATTACGAATAATTTCGGAGGCACTCTGAAGTGAGTGATAAAGAAAAATGTCATTGCTTTGTTCATACCTGACCACAAATCCACGAAGTAGAGCATTACAACACTTATAAGTGCCACTGGAAGATAAAAAGAAAAACAGTAGTTGACCCTGATAGACACACAACATTGAACTGAAATGAACAAAAGATACAAAGAAGCAAATTTACTTGTGGAATTAAGTTTTTTGAAGACACATTAAAGCTTTTTGTCTTGTATGCAAAAGGATATTACAAGGATACCAAATATCAAGGGGATAGCAATTTATACTTCATGAGAACAGAGTGCTATCCCAAATTAAGCTTCAAATAGATGTCTGCTATAGTTTCATTGCAGCTTGAAGAATCTATCTGAAGCCATTGAAATTTACATTTCTGGCCTTGGTATGGGTGAAAACTAACTTGAAGCTTGAATACTAACATTGTACTTTTGAGTGTATGATGAAGAACTTGATAAAATTATGACAGAATACATGTGAAAAACCCAAGTTAAAGATGACACCAAGACAGAATGGCATTTAAAGAAAATAATGACAGGAGTCAGAGGGTGGTTGTAGAGGGCTGTTTTTCAAACTGGAGGCCTGTGACCAGCAGTGTGCCTCAGGGATCAGTGCTGGGTCCACTATTATTTGTCATTTATATTAAGGATTTGGATGCAAATATAGGAGGCATGGTTAATAAGTTTGCAGGTGACACCAAGATTGGTGACACAGTGGACAGTGAAGAACGTTATCTCCCAATCTTGATCAATTGGGCCAGTGGGCTGATGAATGGCAGATGGAGTTTAATTTAGAAAATGCAAGGTGATGCATTTTGGTAGATTGAATCAGGACAGGACTTACTCAAGTTAATGGTAGAGTGTTGGGGAGAATTACAGAACAAAAAGATCCAGGGGTACATGTTCATAGCTCCTTGAAAGTGGAGTCATAGGTGGACAGAGTGGTGAAGAAAGCATTTGGCATGCTTGGTTTCATCAGTCAGAACACGGAATACAGGAGTTGGAATGTCTTGAAGTTGTACAAGACATTAGTAAGGCCACACTTGGAATACTGCGTGCAATTCTAGTCACCCTATTATAGAAAGGCTATTGTTAAACTAGAAAGAGTGCAGAAAAGATCTACTAGGATGCTATCGGGACTTGATGGATTGAGGCTGGGTAGACTGGGACTTTTTTTCCTCTAGAGCATAGGAGACTGAGGGGTCATCTTGTAGAGGTCTATAAAATAATGAAGGAGGGCACAGATCACCTAGATAGTCAATATATTTTCCCAAAGATAGGGGAGTCTAAAACTAGAGGACATAGATTTAAGGTGAGAGGGGAGAGATACGAAAGTATCCAGAGGGGCAATTTTTTTCACACAGAGGGTGATGAATGTCTGGAACAAGCTGCCAGAGGTAGCAGTAGAGGCAAGTACAATTTTGTCTTTTAAAAAGCATTTAGATAGTTACATGGATACGATGGGTATAGAAGGATATGGGCCAAATGTGGGCAACTGTAATTAGTTTAGCGTTTTTTTAAAAAAGGGCGGCATGGACAAGTTGGGCCAAAGAGCCTGTTTTCATGCTATAAACCCTCTATGACTCTAATGATCTTGGTTAAAACACTACTAGCCTCTGTGGAGGCACACTTTACTCACCAGGAGAAGTAAAGATATTCAATTTCAAGTAATACAACATACCATATTTCTTGTCACAAATAGTTTTTCATTTAATAACAAAGTAACATTCTGTTATTTAACCACCATTACTTAGGGTGTTGGTGCTCATGGTTCTGGAAGCAGGGGGAGATTATTACTCACTTCGCCAGAACTCAAAAGTATATAGTAATGTCTCAATCAGAATTCTATCCAGTTCTATTTCATTTAAGTCTTGGGTCCAAAACAGAAACAAACTAATCTAAATCACATATATTTATACCCAAGGCAATTTTTCTAAATGGCAAAATAAATCCAAGTTCATTTTTTAGCAGACCAGCTAGGACATTTAGGATTTTACCTTAGGAGAAAACTGGAGGGATGATGTGATCACGTGACATGCTCTGAGTTCTGACCAACAAGCAGCTTGGCTGGATTGATTGTTAAAATATTAAAATTGGGGGCTCAGTTGTTTTACTAGGAAGAAGGTGCAAGATATTCACACCTGTATACAATAAGCTAAGTAACAGTACTAAAAGTGGACAGTTATTAGATACCAGATCCCAAGTGTGGTTAGGAATATAAACAGTATACGTCAAACAGTTTGAAGTGGAATGGATTTGGGGGTGCAGAGAATAACTAATTAAGCATTGTTACCTGGACACACAGCCCTAATGATCTATTTTGTCATGAAGATGGCAAAAGAGAGGAAGAGTCCATCGGAAGAAATTTATAAGGATGGACATTTTCCTAAAATATCCCTCAATTTCTAAAGATACAATGAGTCTGCAAGAACCTGAGGGAGAGAGCAGAGAGATAGAGTCAGCAGATCTTTATTATTTACCATGCAGAATACGGATGGGATTCTGCATTCAGGTTAAGGGGACCAATTTTGAGAAGTTCAAATTGCTCTAGAAGATTTGCCTAGTTTTGGCTAGAGGTACAAATCTTCACTGTGAAAGTCAGTTCACAGTGAGAGAGGTTCACAGCAAGGAAAAGAAAATAAAATCATCCTGATTGGTTCCTGGACAACAAGTGTCCATATGGGACAAAGTAAAGCATAAGCATGGGAGAATATTTTCAACAATTTTAGAAGTTTCTGATGGGAAACTTCGCTGTAGTTTAGTTATATTTTGCTTACTAAAATAGTGTTCAGTCAATGTTCACTTTTAGTTTGTTACAGTAAAAGCCTTAAGCTTTGAACTCATGAGATTATGTCAATGAGTAGAAGTTCAATTTCTTTTTAAAAAGATTATCTATCTCCTCGCAATTGTAACACAGACGTTCCGTGGTCACACCTTGTTTTTTTTTAGTGCTCTTTCAAAAATAACATTGAGTTCTATATCGTCAATAAACATTCAACATCTTAAAAAAGATTGAGGACTAATTAATTCCTTCCAAGTTATGAAAATGTGATATTTCAGTATATTTGCTCGTGAAATTGGCCAAAATAGGTATCATTCACTAAACATCAAAATAGTCCAAAAAAGAAAAAAAGTGCTGAAAATACAATACTTACCACAAAGACAGGCACAGAAAAATACTTCAAGAATAAAATATCCTTTGGAATCCAAAATGTGACCTGCAGCAAGTGAAATCACTGCAAGACCTAAATTTTGTATGGACTGCATGCTGAAATGACATGTTTTAACATTAAAATGTAAAAAAAATTACACTTAGATAACATAAGCTTACAAACTTTTGAATTACGTAAAGAAAAACACAATCAGAAATCTTTTAAGGTAACTAAACATGTAGCGCCTCAAGACTGTGAAACAGTAGGATGCTTAACATGGAATATTCAAGAAGAGAGTGATTAAGGTATAAACGCTTTAGAAGTTAGACAAAGGGGAGCCAGAGGACATGATTTATTTAGATTTCCTGAAAGCCTTTGACAAGGTGCCTTATAGGAGGCTGCTAAATAAGCTAAGAACCAAAGGTGTTAGAGGCAAGGTACTGGGATGGATAGAAGATTGGCTGACAGACAGAAGGCAGAGAGTGGGGATAAGGGGGTCCTTTTCAGGATGGCAACTGGTGACTGGTGTATTCTACAAGGGTCAGTGATGGAACCACAACTTTTCACTACATTAATTATCTGGAAGATGGAACTGAGGCCATGGTTGCTAAATTTGCGGGTGACACAAAGATATGTAGAGGGAAGTAATATTGAGGAAGCGGGGTACTGCAGAAGGACTTGGACAGGTTAGGAGAGTGGGCAAAGAAGTGGCAGATGGAATACAATGTGGCAAAGTGTGAGGTTATGCACTAGGAATAGAGGCGTAGACTATTTTCTAAATAGGGAAAGGCTTTGGAAATCTGAAACACAAAGGGACTTGGGAGTCCTGGTTCAGGATTCTCTTAAGGTTAACATGCAGGTTCACTCGGCAGTTAGGAAAGCAAATTCACTGTCTGCATTCATTTCTAGAGGGCTAGAATACAAGAGCATGGATGTACGGCTGAGTCTATATAAGGCTTTTATCAGACCCCATTTGCTGCAGCTGTATAGGGCACTGGTGAGGCCGCAGCTGGAGTACTGTGTGCAGTTTTGGTCGCCGCACTTACACAAGGATATTTTGGCCTTGGAGGGAGTGCAGAGGAGGTTTACTAGGCTGATACCGGAGTTGAGGGGGTTGAACTATGAGGAGAGGCTGAATAAACTAGGCTTGTACTCGTTAGAGTTTAGAAGAATGAGGGGAGATCGCATTGAGACATATAAGATGATGAATGGGATGGATACGATAGAGGTGGAGAGGCTCTTCCCGCTCAGAAAGGACAGTAGGACTAGAGGGCACAGCCTCAAGATAAAGGGGGGGCGGTTGAGAACGGAGTTGAGGAGGAACTTCTTCACTCAAAGGGTGGTGAATCTCTGGAATTCTCTGCCCGTTGAAGTGGTGGAGGCTGCCTCGCTAAATATATTTAAGACGCTGGTTGATAGGCAAGGGGATTAAGGGTTATGGGGAGAGGGCGGGAATGTGGAACTGAGACACGACTGATCAGCCATGATCTTATTGAATGGCGGGGCAGCCTCGAGGGGCTAGATGGCCTACTCCTGCTCCTATTTCTTATGTTCTTATGGAATACCGTGTGCAGATTTGGACCCCATACCTAAGGAGAGTGTGCTGGCCTTGGAGGGGATCCAGAGGAGTTTCACAAGAATATCCCTTTTGAGAAAGTGACCAAAGAGGTGGATGGGGGTAAGGCAGTGGACGTGGTGTATATGGATTTTAGTAAGGCGTTTGATAAGGTTCACCATGGTAGGCTTCTGCACAAAATGCAGATGTATGGGATTGGGGGTGATCTAGGGAACTGGATTAGGAATTGGCTAGCGGATAGGAGACAGAGGGTAGTGGTTGACGGTAAATATTCATCATGGAGTTCGGTTACAAGTGGTGTGCCTCAGGGATCTGTGTTGGGGCCACTGCTGTTTGTGATTTTTATTAATGATCTGGATGAGGGTATAGTTGGGTGGATCAGTAAATTTGCTGATGATACCAAAGTCGGAGGTGTGGTAGATAGTGAGGAAGGGTGTCAGTTTGCAGGAAGACTTAGACAGGTTGCAGAGCTGGGCCGAGAGGTGGCGGATGGAGTTTAATGCAGAGAAATGTGAGGTAATTCACTTTGGTAGGAATAACAGATGTGTCGGGTATAGGGCTAACGGGAAGACTTTGAATAGTGTGGAGGAGCAGAGGGATCTAGGTGTATGTGTACATAGATCCCTGAAAGTTGGGAATCAAGTAGATAAGGTTGTTAAGAAGGCATACAGTGTCTTGGCGTTTATTGGTAGGGGGATTGAATTTAGGAGTCGTAGCGTTATGTTGCAACTGTACACAACTCTGGTGCGGCCGCACTTGGAGTATTGTGTGCAGTTCTGGTCCCCACATTACAGGAAGGATGTGGAGGCTTTGGAGAGGGTGCAGAGGAGGTTTACCAGGATGTTGCCTGGTATGGAGGGGAGATCCTATGAGGAGAGGCTGAGGGATTTGGGGTTGTTTTCGCTGGAAAGAAGGCGGCTAAGAGGGGATCTTATTGAAACATATAAGATGATTAGAGGTTTAGATAGGGTGGATAGTGATAGCCTTTTTCCTCTGATGGAAAAATCTAGCACGAGGGGGCATGGCTTTAGGACAGATGTCAGGGGTAGGTTCTTTACCCAGAGGGTGGTGAGGGATTGGAATGCCCTGCCTGCTGCAGTTGTAAATGCGCCTAGTTTGGGGGCGTTTAGGAGGTCTGTGGACAGGTTTATGGACGAAAAGGGATTGGTTTAGGTTAGTGGGTCGTTGTTGTTGTTTTTTTTTAACTGGTCGGCGCAACATCGTGGGCCGAAGGGCCTGTTCTGCGCTGTAATGTTCTATGTTCTATGTTCTATCCCAGGAGTGAAGGGTTTGTCATATTAGCAACAGTTGAGGAGTCTGGGCCTATACTTGATGGAGTTTAAAAGGATGAGGAGGGATCTAATTGAATCATACAAAATATGGAGAGGCCTAGAAGAGTGGACACAGAGAGGATGTTTCAACTATTGGGAAAGACTAGAACTCAAAGGCATTATCTCAGAGTGAAGGGATGCTCTTTTAAAACTGAGGCGAGGAGGAATTTCTTCAGTGAGACGCTGATGAATCTGTGGAACTCATTGCCACGAAGGACTTTGGAGACTAGGTCATTGAGTGTCTTTATGACAGATAGAAAGGTGATCAATAAGGAGATCAAGGGTTATGGAAAAAAGGCAGGAGAAAAGGGACGAGAATTTTATAGCCATGATTGCATGGTGGAGCACAGTTAATCAGACAAACGGCCTAATTCTGCTCCTATACCTTATGGTTTTTAAGAACCTTTGGACACTTCAAAACCAACTTTTCAGTGTGATCACTGTGATAATGTAGGAAATGCAGCAGCCAATTTGCTCACATCAAAGTCTCAAGTGATAATCTGTTTTTGTGATGTTAGATGATTTATGATTTGTTTAAATTGCACACGCTCATTTTACACCATTACAAGACTGCAATAAGCAGATACCACAAATATTATACATTGGAATGAATTAAAACAACCTTCTTTATGCACAATCTTGGCAAAGCCAAATCGTCTTTTTGTTCAGTTATGCAGTTTTATTGGTATACAACCTATAACACAATGAGGATTTTCCCAAAATTGTGTCAACACATCAAGTAGCAAGTTGGCCTTAAGCCAAGGATCTTAAGTAAGCCAATACGGAGAGTTATTCCACATTGACCCAACAACTTTGCAGTGGAAGCGTAAAATAAATTCTTAAAGGCTGAACATCAGGTATGATATCCCCCTTCAGGTTCATCCAGTGCACACATCCACATTTGAATGCACAATCTTTATTTCTCTCTGGCATATGCAATCCATCTCCATTTTGTCTGTTATGTTTCCCCTCTCATGGTCCCTCGGGAACATTTGCTTAATCTTTTTAAAAGATTCGAGATTTAATGTATTCTAAATCAGCATTTGAAGAATCAATAATGGAACAAGTTGTTTTGAATCTAGAACTGCGCAAAGAGAAATGTTAATAATTCCAACGTAAAGCCACTTCCAAGGAAGAGTGACCATCATATGATAAAATTTTCTATTGAACCTGAAAGTGATTTCATTGCATCCAAAACTAGAGTCTTACACCTAAACAAAGCAAATTATGTATGATGATTAACTCTGCAGTTTGAAAGAAGCTATGTATTTTTTCAAAGATGCCCTGGTCAAAGAGAAACCAACAAAATTCTGGAAAAGGCAGTGCAACTGGATTTCCCAGTTGAGAGATCACTGATGACAAGTGATCTGGTAAGTTGAAACTACAATGAAAAAGAAAGCAAGGTAACAAAAAAGAAAGTGCAAAATAAAGCTAATTGGGGTACCAGGTTTCAACTTTGTGCAGAACTAAAAGCACACCTGATGACTCCCTGGTAGAATCAATAGATTGATGAAAGGAAAATCACATTTGATAAATCTGTTAAAAGTGTCTTTGTCGGATATAACTACTAAGAAGGGTAAGGGAGAACCAGTAGATGTATGTATTTGGATTTTCAAAAATTTCAAGAAGGTGGCACAAAACAGGTCATTACACAAAATTAAGACTCATGGGATTCAATATTTAGAACCCCCTTTCTGTAGTTATCACATCATATTCAAGTGTTTTGTGCATCAACAGTACTGCAATCAGGTGGAAAAACAAATCATTTTTACAACTGTGATGTCCAAACCCTATGCTGTCAGCTTCCTTTAATAAACAAATATCTACAGCCAAATTAAAGCAGTTTTGGAATGTTATTACTTACAAGCCATAAGCAGTTCCCAGCTGGTGTTCAGGAACAACAAAGGCCACCATTGGCCATAATGCGCAGGCAAGCAAAGAATAGGATATTCCCAAGAGAGACTGAAATAAAAAAAACACAAAGATCTTTACTTGAAAGCAAAGTCTTTAAACAAAAGGCCTTAAGATGAATAAAGATATGAAAGTGGAGATTTACGAGTCTGCACAAGTGAGAAAATGGAGGTGTTGTGGCACAGTGATTTGATTTATTATCACATGTATTAGTATACAGTGAAAAGTATCGTTTCTTGCACACTATACAAAGCATACCATACACAAAGAAAGGACAGTGTGCAGAACATAGTGTTATTGTCATAGCTAGGGTGTAAAGAAAGATCAACTTAATGTGAGGTAGGCCCATTCAAAAAATGTTATCGGCAGGAGGGAAGAAGCTGCTCGAGTCAGTTGGTATGTGTCCACAGAATTTTGCATCTTTTTCCCGACGGAAGGTAGGAGAGAGTATGTCTGGTGTGCATGGGGCCCTTAATTATGCTGGCTGCTTTTTCAAGGCAGCAGGAAGTGCAGACAGTGTCAATGGGTGGGAGGCTGATTTGAATGATGGACTGGGCTTCGTTCACAACCCTGTGTAGTTTTTGGTCTTGGACAGAGCAAGAGCCATACCAAATTGTGATACAACCAGAGAGAATGCATTCTATGGCGCATCTGTAAAAGTTGGAGAGAGTCATAGCGGACATCATAGAATCCTATAGTGCAGAAGGAGGCCATTCAACTCATCAGATCTGCACCACAATCCCATTGAAGCTCTATCTCCATAACCCTAACTAGTGTATCCTAACTATCTAGTCCCCCTGACACTAAGGGTCAATTTAGCATGGCCAATCCACCTAACCTGCACATTTTTAGAATGTGGGAGGAAACTGGAGTACCCAGAGGAAACCCACGGAGACCAGAGGAGAATGAGCAAACTCCACACAGACAGCGACCTAAGCCAGGTTCCTGATGCTGTGAGGCAGCAGTGTTAACCACTGTGCCAACGGGCCGCTCATAGTGGCCAAATTTCCTTAGTCTTTGGAGGAAGTAGAGGTGTTGGTGGACTTTCTTCACTTCTATGTCAGCATGGAGGGACCAGGACAGGTTATTGGTGACACCTAAAAACTTAACGCTCTCGACCGTTTCTATTTCATCCCTATTCATATAGGCAGAGGCATGTCTTCCACTACGCTTCCTGAAGTCGATGACAATCTCCTTTGTTTTGTCGACATTGAGGGAGAAATTATCGTCGTGTCACCAGCTCACCAGATACTCTGTTCCTTTCCTACAATCTGTCTCATCATTGTTTGAGACCCGACCCACTATGGTGATGTCATTAGCAAACTTGAAAATCAAATTGGGGGACAATTTGGCCAGACAGTCGTTAAGTGCATGAGGAGTATAGTAAGGGGCTGAGAACATAGCCTTGTGGGGCACTAGTGTTGAGGATGATTGTGTAGGTGTTATTCCCTACCCTGACTGATTGCAATCTGTGGGTTAGGAAGTTCAGGATTCAGGTGCAGAGGGAGGAGCTGAGTCTCAGGCCATGAAGTTTGGAAATGAGTTTCGTAGGAATAATGGCATTGAAGGCTGGGTTGTCATGATAAATAGGAGCCTGGCATAGGTGTCTTTGTTACAGGTTCATCCTCTTGCTGACCTCTTGTTAAAGACAGGCATGGAATGCATTGGGCTCATCAGGGAGGGATGCATTGGTGCCAGCAATTTTACATGCCTTCATCTTGTAGCTAGCTACGTTGCAGATCTTGCCATAGTCAGCAGGGGTCCGTGTGGCTAGCCTGCAACACAAGTTTGGTCTGGTACTGTCTTTTAACATCTTTGATGGTTCTCCTTTGATCATACCTGGCTTTCTTGTATAGACAGTAAAAAGTCTGACAACACCAGGTTTTAGTCCAACCGGTTTATTTGATAATAGACTCACATCCCATATCATACCCACATCATTTCTTGTATAGGTCAGGGTCACCTGACTTGAACACCTCAGACCTCTACTTCAGCTTTTTCATCCGCGGTTTCAAGTTGGAAAAGATGCGGATTAGCTTCACTGGCACAGTCTTCTACACATTTACTGATGAAGTCAGTTACTACAGTGGCATACTCATTCAGACTGGTAACAGAGTTTTTAGATATTGACCAGTCTACTGACTCTAAGCAGTCCCATAGAAGATCATCCAATTCCTCAGACCAATACTGCATGACTTTGACAGATTCTCCCATTTCAGGTTTTTGCTTGTAAGCCAGGAGCACAGCCTTGTGATCTGATTTGCCGAAGTGTGGGTAGGCATGTTTGATATTTGTGTAGCAGTGGGGTTTAGGACGTTTGGGCCCCTGGCGAGACAGGAGGCGTGATGGCGATATCTTGATAGAATGCTCTGGAGCTTGGCCTGGTTGAAGTCCCCGGCCACGATGAACAAGGCCTTGGGATGTTTCCTCTCAAGACTATTTGTTTACTTTGTCCAGTGCGGTCTTCATGTCCGCATGGGGTGGGATGCAAACTGCTGTCAGGATAATAGAGGTAAACTCTCACGGAAGATAACAGGACCGGCATTTTAGTGTCAGGTATTCTAGGTCCAGGGAACAGAAACTCGCCAGTCTTGCTAAGTCTGGGCACCGTGAGGTATTGATTAGGAGACAGACCCCCCTCCCCTAGTCTTGTCTGAGGCTGCTGTATGGTCCATTCGATAGGTAGTGTCCCTGCTTCTGAGCCAGGACTTCCAGGTTCAAGTCTCATCCCAAGATTTTATGGCCAAGGAAGGATCATAACACGGCTAACAGGTTGATAATCAATCAGTAAAATCTTTCCAACACACCAATATTTTGTGTATGACTTATATTTTAAACTACAGAAAAAGTCCCCTTGTTAATGCTTTAACGCAATCAAAAATCTTATTCCAGTTATATCCTGGTCAGCCACACTTGAGGTGGATTGGCGTTTCTCAAGCCATCAGCCTTTGGTGTACAGACTAGTGATCTGTTCCAGGAAACAAAACACGCTGTAGAAACAGATGAGCATCTGGGTAGTGCACCAAGAGAAGAGAAACAATAGCAACCTGAGCGATTGTCAAACTTTTGGCCAATGAGATGACAACTACACGAAATAGGTTAAATTTCTACTCAAATGAGAAAAGAATCCTGCAGATTTACCTCCTTGCCTGAAAATCAAATAAAAATATGAAGCTGCAAGATCTTAATTCTTTAACAATAGCAGCAGATCTCTCATTTCCACAACACTTTGTAGTTTTAATCACAACTTTACAGACCTCAAGCAAAGCAATTTCAATGTATTTCTTATTGAACAAGTGGCCAGGGTGGGGGAACACATTTGTATTAGGCTCATTACAAAACTGAATTGGGTAGAAAATGAATGAATACACTAATACTTTGGGAATTGGGTTGGAACCAGCTTAGACAGATGAATTTGAGTATCTGTTCACAACCAGCTTTGAATTTATGTTTAGCGAGCTTAAGCAATTAACTGAACTCTTACTGAATGATAGCTGAAGTCATAGTGTATTCGTTTATGGTTGATTCAAACTTATTACTCTTTTAACCTCAGTCCCTTTTCTCCCCACCTTGCAAAAAAAATACAAAGAGAGTAAAAATCTTTAGGACTAGTTACGATTAAAGTTTTCTTAACCGATTCATATTTAGAGTTTTGTTACCATGGCAATCCAAGGATTCCAGAATGTGAATGCCAACATCATATGAGAAGCCAATGTGATAAGTACAGCAGACATCACCCAAAATATATTCTTTCCTACTTTATCCACCAGAAATCCCAGAACGGGTGAAGCTGGAGCTGAGATAATGTACACAATGCTGAAAAGAAAAGAAACAATTAACCAAATATTCAACATATTAGCATTCAGATGTCTTACAAATCTAAACTGCTAAAATTCCCATAGAGACTGACGCTGTTTAAAAAGAAATTTGAATTCCCAGTGACTTACTTCAAGGAACTGTACAACAAAACAAAGTTAAGACATTTATCGTAACAAACTACAGGCAACATTGATTAAACAATATTTTGTGTGTGACTTATATTTTAAACTACAGAAGTCGTCCCCTTGTTAATGCTTTAATGCAATCAAAAATCTTATTCCAGTTACATTCTTCCCCTTAAATGGATACATTGTCCTCCTGGAACGAATCCAAAATAACTCTTAGCTCCTGAGGGCTTGCTTGCTTTATTCTTCCCAGTTGGATAACTTCTAATCCCCAAACTGGCTTTCTTGGTGATGGTTATCCTGAAGATCCCTTCCTCTAGTCAATGCTGGACGAAGCTTTTAGGCTTGGTTAAATCCTCAAATTAAGTCTCTACATTCCAAGCACATGTTCCCTCGTACACCTTTGCAAGGTGAACCAGAGACTTGCTGTTCTTCTCTCTCTCTCTTTTCCATTCTTACAGATTGATTCAGTGATTCTTTTTTTAAGGAAAACACACAACCCACTGTCAATGGTGTCCTATAGACTCTTCCCTCTCTCAAAACCCAAGTCTGTGACAACATGAATCGCATGGCTAGGTAGAATGCTACTTAGCTATCCTCTATAAGTGTCTTTTTCTTTCTTGGGATTAACTAGATTGAAGTATAACCATTTATGAAACCTCCCAATCCTCTCACTTCCCTGGCACTTAGGAGACTAACAATTTATCTATCCTATCGTCAACTTAATTGCTCAGGTTATTGTTTACAGGCATGAATAGCTTGCATCTTCCTCCAAGCAAAACAACCCTTTTAAGTAACAACCATGCCAACCTGGCTTATTTACCGTTGGACAGAATTCAGTACAGGTCACGCTGCCCTCTTTATTATTCCATTTTGTCCTAAATTAATAAGATTGCAATCTGACAAATTTACACATTTATAACAAAGTGAAATATTTCTAATATGTGAGGTTCTCCAAAGTTTAGTCCTATCGAATACCTGCCAGTTTGTAAAACAGCTTAGCTGTGCCGCACACATCAATAGCACCAGATACTATGTAAAGATCTAACTGTACGCTGACAGAACATCTTTAAAGAAATTGTTTGATATGGTGGAAATTTAATTTGAAATTCCGTGGAAAAGTGAGCAAACACAACATGATACCTGCAATTTAATAGGACACATGCACCCAGAATAAACATTTGCATTGTTCCAAACCAAAAGTAAAACACAGAATACAGGCCAAAACATTAATTCAGAGAGACAGAACAAACCACAAGTAAATTTATTGGGGGCATTCATACTTTCAAGGATGGAAATTCCAGAGCAACATAAACAGTGATCTAGAAGCATAACAGGAGCTAAAATACACTGTTCCCTACTTTAGTTACCAGAAATCCCGGAACAGGTGCGTCTGGAGCAAAAGGTGATGGACACAATACACAACAGAAAGTGTATGGAAAGTTTCAAATACTTTGAAGTTGGATCACAGTTGGTCAGGCAAGAAAAATTAGAGACTAAAACAGGTAATCTTGATTTCCAGATTCCTTAAAATCATGTTTCCAAAGATTCTCCCTCACCTTCTGTGCTTCCAATCATATGTTTACTGAATAAATGTAGGAAGGAAATATCAGAATGTAGGGTAACCAAATTGAACAGAATGGATTAACAAATGGTCAAAATATTCAGAATTTGTTCCAGTGAGTAATCACTTTTAGAATAGGCCGCTAGAATCTCAAATCATGTATTAATTAGAAAAACAGGCATCACTTGCTGAAGAAAATGCTTTAAAAATCCATGCCAAACAAACAGCATATAACACAAAAACTAGGATTTTGTCATTCAAATACAACAAAGATTTTTACAATTATTGCATTTAGTTTTGTTTTTAAAAACAGATACCAAACTTTTGAAGTGTTTCATCCATTATTAACTATCAAGAATAGATTATTTTATTGGCTGGTAAATCAAGATTTATCAAGTCCAGTTGCCTGGCCATAAATTAACTACCTGATGATGAAACTGGCCTGTTTCGGAGAAAAGTTGAATTTTTCAATGAAGAATACTCTGTAGAAATACAAAAACACTTGGTCAAACAGAAAGCTCAAGAAATGTGGATACACTGTGGATGCATGGAAACTGAACTCAAATATATAAGTTTATTACGAGTTGGCAAGCACAGTTTAATGCAGAGTTCCAATTTTACTTTGCGGTGGATGACAGAGTGGAAAGTGGGGAGGGGGAACAAATTATGCAAATCAATAGATCTGCCTGCCAAGAGTCAAACTGTGCTTGAATTATGAAACCAGAGTGCAAATTCTGTCCAGGAAAGATTTATATCAGAACTGAGAGTAAAGTTTAAAAAAATTCAGTAAAATTCTCTACAGATATTATAGCCCAGATTGATCGGAGCTAGAGTGTGACAGAGGAGATTTAAAGGAAAAACCTTGCCCAAAGGAAGCAGAGGGCCCAACAGCTCTCAAATCTGACATTAATCTTCTGAGTAGTACATATACCAAACAATTAATCTATCAATGTTTGATA
This sequence comes from Carcharhinus amblyrhynchos, assembly GCF_965287045.1. NCBI lineage: Eukaryota > Metazoa > Chordata > Chondrichthyes > Carcharhiniformes > Carcharhinidae > Carcharhinus > Carcharhinus amblyrhynchos. The sequence goes on from NC_137326.1 coordinate 91,177,557, forward strand.
AGTACCTGACTTGAGTTTTAGCCTGCAAGTCAAACAGATGTCAAAGAAAACCAGACTGAAGGAGGCTGGTTTATTTAGATTTTGAATTTATTGTACATTTAATATCTTTAACATAACTGATTATTTAAGGTATAAAGTGCTATGAATGTTTGTGCTCTTTGATTTTGGTGCATTAAAATTGATTTAAAGAGTGAACTTTGTGACTTCATTCTTTTAGTAAACATCTGAGGTTTTGACTTTGAGAAAAAAAACTAAGCACATTATTAGTCTCTACAGAGATCATAACATATTCTACGATAAGAAAGTAATTGCCTCAGGAATTTAGACATCACCTTTTGACAAGTAGCGATTAGGTTAACTAATCACTGCTTCCCCTGCAATGATCTGATAGTCGTTGAACTGGTTCCAGCATATAGAGCCACAGCAGAGAAAAAAAAGCCCATTGACTGGCGCAGACGCAATGGGTCAAAGACAATCCACCAATCAATTTTATTCCCATTTTCCAGCACTTGATCCATAGCCTTGTAAGCCTTAGCCTTGTATGCTTGGCACATCTAATTACTCAAATATTATTAGGGTTTCTGCCTCCATTACCATTTCAGGCAGTGAGTTCCAAGTTCCCACCACCTTCTGGATGAAAAGGTTTTTCCTCACATCTCCTACTCCTTATCTTAAATCTATGTCCCTCTAATCATTGATCCTGCTATCAAGGGGAAAAGTTTCTTGTCTACTCTTATCTATACTGTTCATGACTTTATACATCTCAATCACTTTCCCCCCCTCAGTCTGCTCAGCTCCAAGGAAAACAATCTCAGACTATCCAATCTCTTCAATACTAAAACTCATCAGCCCAAGCAACATCCTGATAAATCCTCTTTGCACCCTTTCCAATGTTACCACACTCCTCCTACAATGTGAATTCCAGACGTGCACATAATACTCTAGCTTGGCCTAATGAACATTTTATGTAGTTCCAACATAACCTCCTTGCTCTTACATTCTATGTCTCAGCTGATAAAAACGACTATACCATATGCTTTTTAAACCACTTATCCTGCTACATTAAGGGGCCTGTGTACATGCACACCAAGATCCATCTGATCCTCGAATGGCCCAGGAACTGGCAAATGGAATTTAATGTTGGCAAGTGCGAGGTGGTCCACTTTGGTAGGAATAATGGTAGGAAGGATTATTACTTACGTGGAGAAAAACTGCAGCAGGCGACGGTGCAGAGGGACCTCAGGGTCCTTGTGCATGAGTCGCAAAAACCCAGCTTGCAGGTACAGCAGGTGGTCAGGAAGGCAAATGGGATGCTGGCCTTCATAACGAGGGGGATTGAATATAAAAGTAGGAGGTCTTGCTGCAGCTGTATAGGGCATTGGTGAGACCGCAGCTGGAGTACTGTGTGCAGTTTTGGGCGCCGTACTTACACAAGGATATTTTGGCCTTGGAGGGAGTGCAGAGGAGGTTTACTAGGCTGATGCCGGAGTTGAGGGGGTTGAGCTATGAGGAGAGGCTGAATAAACTAGGCTTGTACTCGTTAGAGTTTAGAAGAATGAGGGGAGATCTCATTGAGACGTATAAGATGATGAATGGGATGGATAGGATAGAGGTGGAGAGGCTCTTCCCGCTCAGAAAGGACAGTAGGACTAGGGGGGCACAGCCTCAAGATAAAGGGGGGGCGGTTTAGAACGGAGTTGAGGAGGAACTTCTCCACTCAAAGGGTGGTGAATCTCTGGAATTCTCTGCCCGTTGAGGTGGTGGAGGCTGCCTCGCTAAATATTTTTAAGATGCGGGTTGATGGGTTTTTGATAAGAGAGGGGATTAAGGGTTATGGGGAGAGGGCGGGAATGTGGAACTGAGCCACGACAGATCAGCCATGATCTTATTGAATGGCGGGGCAGGCTCGAAGGGCCAGATGGCCTGCTCCTATTTCTTATGTTCTCCCAGGGTCCTGCCATTCATCATACATTCCTTCCCTTGTTTGTCCTGCCCAAGTGCATCACCTCACATGTACCCAGATTGAATTCTATTTGCCACTGATCAGCCCATCTGGCTGGCCCATCTATATCACCACCCCACCAATTTTCATGTAATCTACAAATTTATTGTTCAATCCTCCTATATTCAAGTCTAAATCATTGTTATAAACCACAGGCAGCAAAGGACTGTTAGGGGTCTATAAAAGACACCCAATGTGATTGCTCCTTTTAGATTTTTTAAATTCTACCCAAATGCCATATAGATTTGTGATTAGCAAGTCATCCAGGATTTTAAGTTCTGGTTCAACTGGAGATTCCACATTTTCCTTTGCTTGTTAGCCTTTAATGACCTTAACATGTTTTGCTAGTTTCTATCAGAATTGATTTCTCACAAACTGCATTTTGAGGTAATGTGCTCATAAATGATTAAGTAAAACAGCGGTGAAGGTTCTTTAGTTTTCAGGGTTATGATCTCTAACTACCAGATATCTGTAGCACAGCAACTCCATTATTTTGGCATGGGTTTTAGAACAATCCAATTTGCTTCCACTCTAACAACTGCATTACAAAACTGGGTAGAGCTGATTCTTTATCCAGAAACATGATATTGTGCTACAATTCGTGTTGCAACAAAAATCTGATTTATAATTGCACAGCTTCAGCCTTGTAGTTGTAAATAGCTGGATTCCACTCCATACTCAACTTCTAGATTTCATCTAAGCTGACACTCAAACGTTGCAATGTTGGGATCACTTAAGTCCAGCTGACTTCCAAAAAAATGTATTCTTGGGATGTGTGCATCACTGGCTAATCTGACATTAGTTGCCCATCCCTAATTGCCTTGAGGCAATGATGATGCTGAGCTGCTTTCCTGCACTTCTGTAATCCACATGGTGGAAGTACAAAACCGTGTTGTGAGGGAGGAACTTCCAGGATTTTGGCCTAGCAACAGTGAAGGAAGTATGATATATTTCTACTTCAAAATGGTGGATGACTTGGAGGGGAACTTCCAGGTGGTGGTGTTCCTGTGTGTCTGCCAGCCCCTTTCCCCTAATAGTAGTGGTGTGGGCTTGGAAGGCGCTATCTAAGGATGCTTGGTGAGTTCCTGCAATGCATCTTGTAGATGGTACACACTGCTGCAACTGTTCATTGGTGGTGGAGGTAGTGACTGTTGTTGAAAGAGTGCCAAAAGGACTGCTTTGCCCTGGATGGTGTTGCGCTCGAGTGTCATTGAGTAGCACTTGGAGCTACACTTTTCTAGGCAAGTGGAAAGCATTCAATCATATTCCTGAGCTGTGGATTGTAGATTGTGCACAGGGTTTGGGAAGTCAGATGGTGAGTTACTTACCATAGGATTCCTCACCTCTGACTTGCTCTTGTAGTTTACAGTTTTAATATGGCTGTTCCAGTTCATTTTCTGGTCAATAGTAATTCCCAGGATGTTCATAGTGAAAGTTCAGTGACAGTAATACTACTGAGTGTTAAGGAGCAATGATTAGATTCTCTCTTGTTAGAGATGATTATTGCCTGGTGGTGCAAACGTCACTTATCATTTGTCAGCCCAAACCTGGATATTGTCCAGGTCTTGCTTCATTTGGACATGGACTGCTTTAATATCTCAGCAGGAGTGATGAATAGCGCTGCACATTATGCAGTGAACATCCCCACTTCTTATGATGGAGGGAAGGTCACTGATTAAGTTACTGAAGACAATTGGGCCCAAGACTCTGGTAATATTGTTTGACAAATGGATATCGCTCTGACAAACTTCCTGTCATTTATCCAGCTGATTATGGAAATATGCCACGCACAAAGCAGTTGTTACCTCTCACCATACAACAGAAACTGGTGTTGAAATGCTGATAATTTTGACAGAAATGCCAGATCATTCTTACAATAAAGGGGTGTCAACACTGCAAATCTCATTAATGTGCAAGTCAGCCAGCAAATTCAGGACAGGGAGTTATGCCAGAAATTTCAAATTTCCACAACTTTCTCAATGGTGTACCATGCTCCATTGTTTGCTTTACATGAATGACATCTCATCTTAATCAACCTGTTACCTTTAACCATTTGCTGGAAAAGCACATGAATTGTCAATTAAACTTAACACAAAGCTAAATCTCAATGAATGACACACACAAGTTTCTAAGGATGTGATTGTTGTTACTCCAATCACTGGCTCAGAAACTTAACTGTTTGAACTGAGTTCTCATTTCTTCAGGTGGTAAATCATTAGATACGAAAGCCAAATTTTGTTACTTTCATCGATTTTCTTTCTCTTCCCAATCTAATCTTTCTTTCCTTCTTCATTTCTCTTTCAGTACCCAATTTTACTGTAATTCATCATCCTTTTCAGTTATTCGTCTCACTCTTTTCTCAATCTTTAAACATCATTTGATAAGGATATACTATAATTTCCACCATTCACCCAAGACTCAGATGCCCTGTTATCCTCACCATACCAATGTTATTTTGCACTCAAAGTTACAGTGCAAAAGATCTTTAAAGCTGAAGGATGCAAAAAAGTCACATATGCATCCCACATGATACTTAAACTCCAGCAAGATATGGATAATATATATCTTCTTTCTGTTGCATCATCTTGTGTTATGGCTTACCTTTGGAATTGAAATTTTGAGCTCCTCTCTTTCCTGGCCACTACAATGATAACCATTTGAAAGTCATCTTTCCTCTTGTTATTGAACTGAGCAGAAGGCTTACTTTAAACCCTGTGGAAACCACTGTTGTGATGGGTTTTAAAGAAATTGAACAATGATCACTTGTTTCCTTGCAAGATCAGTGATCTTTTCATCATCAGTGAGTTCTACCTGCTTATTTAATTCTGCTGGGAATTTCTTCCAGATATCAAAGCTGGATAACTTCTTAGTGTAGTTAAAACTGCCAGATATCTGTCCCAAATTATTCATCAATTTTTAATCATAGAATTTCTCTCATCAGAGATTTTCCAACTCCACTTCAATTATTGTAAATCAGCAGTATGATTTATATCCCTCCTTAATTACTTTATTAAGTGTGCATGCAAGATATTCCAGACTTTGTCAAAACATCATGATCCTTCAAGTTCATCTTCTCAAACTTGGTTTAAGATTTACTACCTCACAATCAGCTTTATGTACAACTGGTTCTGATCTCTCTGCACCTAGATTAACACCATCAAATTAATCCAATTGCCACAAAGCCCCTAAACTAAAAAATGCATAGATTACAATTAAGGTTGAACAAAATAAGTGCACTCACTTTCCAAGTCCAATAAATGGGAAAACAGCCACATAATAAAAAACACAGATAAGGAATATCAGCCAGAGGGATAAAGGGAAATCTTTTACATCTGTCAGTTTAACAACGTCACCTAGAAAGATTAAAAAAAAATGTTAAAAAGCAATTTACAATGTCAATTTTAAAGCAACGCCTATTCCCATAACCCCACACATTTATCATGACTAATCCACCGGATCAACATATTTTTGGACACTAAGAGGCAACTTAGCAAGGCCAATCCACCTGACCTGCACATCTTTGGAGTGTGGAAGGAAACCGGAGTACCCAGAGGAAATCCATGCAGACACAGGGAGACTCCACAAAGACAGTCTCCAAAGCCAGAATTGAACCTGGATCCTGACACGGTCAGGCAGCAGTACTGGCCACTGTGCCACCATGCTGCCTGCCTTGTAGCTTCTCCATTTTTACACAATGTCAGTTCAACATTGGCATTAATGACCTCAAATATACAATTATAGTGCATAAAGGAACTACAGTGTTGTCCCTCTTTGACTAATGTTAAGTCGACAGAGCCAAATCACTATTGTGTCACATTAAAGGACATAACATCCATGATAGAAAACGGCAGACTGTTAGAAGTCCCCATATTTTGTTTTCACAGAGAAATCGCAATGGGGAGCAAAGACCAATTACAATTTTTTTAAAAATAAAGTAGTTTCCATCACTAAAAAAATTTATACGGACAGAAGAGGTTTTTAATAAGGCAATGTTTAATTGAAGACCGCTTGAAAAGCACAGCAAACTGTTTAGATGTACTGACCATCCTCAGAGCTGGACGATGGAACCTGAAATCAAAAGCAACATTGGAGCAACCAATGAATTAATGGTGCTATATCCCTAGCTGTTTATAATGTATATTAATGATCTAGATGTGAAAGTAGGAAATACGATCAATAAGTTCGTAGGTGACACAAAAATTGGTGTGGTAAAAATAGCGAGGAGGAAAGCCTTAGATTACAGAACAATATAGATGGACAGGTAGATGGAGAAGTATGAGGTTATACACTTTGGAATGACTAACAAGACAAGGAAATACACAGTGAATGGTAGGATGCTATAAACAACCAGAGTGACCTGTGGGTGCATGTCCATTGAACCCTGAATGCAAGAGAATAGTTAGGTGAAATTACAGCATGAGATACTGATCTTTATTAGTCGTGGCAATGAACACAAGAGCACGGAGATTGCGAGAGAGCCGTATAAAACGCACATTTGGCCACAGATAGAGTACTGCATGCAGTTCTGGTTACCACACTATAGGAAGGATGTGATTGCTCGAGAATGCATGAAGGAGAGATCCACCAGGACGTTGCCTGGGCTGGAGCATTTCAACTGAGAAGAAAGGCTGCTAACTTGGGGCTGTTTTCCTTACAACTGAAGGCTAAGGGAGGATCTAATCCGGACTACAGGGTAAACAGAAAGGTGCCTTTTCCCTTACTAGAGTAGTCAATAACCAGCAGGCATAGATTAAAGGCAAAGAGCAGGAGATTCAAAGGGGACATTTTCATCAAGACGATGGTGGCTATGTAAACTCTTGTCTGAAAGGGTAACAGAGGCGGAAACCCTCACATCATTTAAGCGACATTGAGGTAAACACTTGAAACACCATTGCATACAAGACTATGGACCACGTGCTGGAAAATGGGATTAGAACAGACATTGATTCATGACCAGCGAAGGCACGATGGGCCAAAAGACTTCTTTTTGTGCTGTAAAACTATGACCCAACTTATAAGATAAAATATAATTAAAATTTACAACTTCAAATCCAGCATTCTTTTTTCCTGTAAAAACTTCAGATAAAAAAATCTGATAAGTAGCTCCTGCAGGCCACAACAGCATAAGGTGATTTCTCAGTCTGATCAAATTTTCTTTGATATGAAACTGAATAATATGAATCCCAGGAATTAAAAAATTGCAGCAGCGTTCTGCAGCAGAATGACATTTTATTCAAAATGCACTAAGTATTGTACGAAAACATAAAACATTGCCAGAATACTACTTTACGAAGAGACATTTGGAATATTAAGTTGCAAAGAAGTCAACCAACACTATTTAAATAGCATAGTCAGGTTGCCTCCAACTGCAAGTGCTCAGAGTTCAATTCTGGTCAACAACACAGACGATATTATGAAGTTCAGTCCTATTGTCAACCTGGATGGTTTTCAGAATATTACTAGCGGGAAAGCTGTTATTGTAAACAGTCAATACTTTAAAAGAAAAGGCATTATTTTAATGAACAAACTGAGAAAATCAACTGATATTTGCAAAGTACTCAAAACAAATTATATTTCACTACTATTGATTTTTGCTGAATTATAAAAATGCTCTGATTTCAATTTCAGTTCCCTATTCCAAAACAGCTGGGGCGAGAAGTAACCAAACTTTGAACTAACCTGTTTTTCCTTGATCTTTATTTAAAATCCTCTCAGCTCTTTTGTCTAAGTAAGCAATGGCTAATGCACACAACAAGGAGAACACACATGTTGATGCAGCTGTAAGGATAAAAGTTTAAACACTGATTAAGAATATTAAACTACATATTTCAGTACTCAGCAGGAACAAATGTAAAGCAAAGACTAAAGAGTCCAAGAAACTAACCTATGATTCATTCCTCAACCAACTAAATAGAGACTAGTCATTTCTCTCAATGTTGTTAACGGAACTTTACTGTACATAAAATGGTTGACATATTTCCCTATATGACATTTGCTTATATGTGGGAAGTATTAACCAGTGCTCGAGAGAATATGTCACACTTCAATTAATGCCATGCGATGCTTCATATTCACATAAACTGTCACAAATACGCAGATACACACAATACAAACAGCCGCCTAGATGATTCAAGTAAGTCTTGAACAAAGCTTCAAATCACAATCTTTGGCTTGAAACTGAGTGTGACAACAGCCAAGTGACTAAAGTAGGTGGTGGTGTGTAATATGGTAAAACTATTTCAAGCCAACTCACTATACCTGATACATTTTAAAATGAAGACGTCTGAACAAACTGAATAAATTCAGGCCTTTCTGTATTGTTACGTTAGTGTACCTTCAGGAAATGTTCTTTTAAAATCATGCTCTCTGCAGCTATAAGCAATTATGCTCTCATTGCTGCCAGGAGTCCTTTTTATTGCTCCTGCAGTGATTTAAATGGAGTTTATTTTTACTCTGGGATGTTTTATGACTCTGCATTGTTCAGATGATTTTTTTTTTGGACAGCTTTTCTTTCCTTCCTCATGAATTTACAGTTTCATTTTCTGTTTTAGCTGGCTGTAATTTGCATTTTAAAAGGGACATCAAGCTGAAAAGAAGTATTTCTCTCTCTCTCCCCATTACTTTAGAAATGCTGGTTGGTGAAAACAAGGTTTCTTGCCTTCCTGGAATAGAGAATCTGCTGCTGGTGGCTTGACCAGTCACTCCCTGATGTTTCTGGAAGCTGTTCTGACTCTAAGCTTGTCTCTGTGTGCCTCAAGAGAACTGCAGCATTCACCCAAAAGACTCAGTTCCAGAATCACTGAGGATTAGTCTTTGCTGTGTTCATCCTGTGAAAAGGGTTTTTTGTCAATTGGAAATTTTATTTGATTGGAACATTTTAAATATATTTAAGGGTATACATTAACAGTTTTTTTTGTTTGTAATTGATGAAAGTTATTGCTAATTTCCTTTCCATACGTCAACTATATTCTTAAATAAACTTTGTTTGATAAAAGCTTCCTAGTGGGTCAGTTGAATCATACCAGAGGTGAAACATATTATGCTTATCCTAGCCAAATTCAAAGTGCAAAATTTATGACCTAGGCAGGTTTCATAAAACACTTTTGTTAATGTTGACTCAGAAAATAATGCCAGTGCTATTCCAACTTCCAAATATCATGCAAAATAGAATTTTCAAGAGTATTGAGCTGTCCTCCAAGATTGCAAATGTAAGGAAAAAGGATGAAAAACATATTCCTTGCCCCTGCCTAGTCTTAAAAGGTGCAGTGCATCTGCGTAAAACCAAAGATCTTGTAAGTCAATGGAATATATTTGCTGTTTCCAAACAAAATGTTAAGGATTTATTCATTGAATTGGTTATTGATGTTAATGGAATTGCATTGACAAGCAAATACCATAGATTCCAACTCTGCTCACCTTAAAGGGAAGATTGTGATGAAATAACCTTATGCCAGGACACAGCTTATTAGTATAAGTCACTCTTACATTTGTGCTACAAAAGTACCATTCTTGGCTTATCAACTGATAATGTATAAAAAGGAAAGCTTCTTTAGGCCTCACAATTTTCCTTTATTCCTGACCCTTTTGCTATATTTTAAAGAGAACTGTATTAGCTAACCCAGACTGACAAAACCTGAGTATCTAAATGTAAATTATATAAATAAAAAGGAAAGTAATTTTTCTGATGGAAGGCTTAAACTGTAAACCAACTCAAACAGTATAAGCTAAAGAAAGTGCTCAGTTTCTAAATTGCTATGCTTACTCTTAGTGACCAACTTTGTGAAGTGAACTTTACTGGCCCCTCCGTAACCACTAAGAATCACCTTCAGACCTCTGTAGCTGCTAATCAATGTAATTGCAGGAAGTTACCTTTCAGAATTGAGATTGTATGAACAAAAATACATCTATTAACTGTCAGCACCAACAATCATCCCACGCAGGCTCTATCCCCATAACCCCATATATTTACCCGGCTAACCCTCCCTGACACAAAGGGGCAATTTAGCATGGTCAATCTACCTAAGCTGCACATTTTTGGACTGTGGGAGGAAAGTGGAACACCCAGAGGAAACCCATGCACACATGGGGAGAACATACAAACTCCAGACAGACAGTTACATTAGCAAACGCTCATAAACTGTGGCCAGTAGGAATTCCAGTTATTATTCATGTCAGTTGCACAAAATGAAAATAAGATTACAAACCTATCATGAGACTTATGCCAAGCACTGTGTAATTCATAGAGCCCACCATTGCTACTGCTCTTGAATAGATCCACCCCATAACGTTCATGTTCACAGTACTACCCTGTAAAAAAAACAAATAGTTTAAACTTTGCAGACTTACTTCAATGCAAGACAGATTTATACATGCTGCTTGCCATGTGCATTTATACTTTTCAAATCTGCACTATCAATAAAATCAAGTTTAATACTAGCATATTCATATGATCCAATATCCACAACAACTACAACTGTCACTCCAGACAGATTCCACAGTCTCAACTTCCTCTTTCAACCCAAAAGGAGGATGGACAATTTTTGCCATGGAGTTCTTAAATTGCACTTCCAGCATGAATTAATGAATTTTGTGAAACTAGTTGCTACAAAGTATTGAAACTAGTCAAGTTAATTGAATTCATTAATCAAAGAGAATGAAATTCAAGCAAATAACACTGGATTTAAAGTAAATTGCAAATTGTACACATTAACCTACCCCTACCCTACACCCAAGTTTCACTTGGGCAGGAAACCCCATTAGGTTACATTTAAACTGTGCTCAGTGAGAATTAATGTCCATTTGTAATTGTGTGGGTATATTATAACATTTCTTGAAAAGTTCAAAAAATCTTGTTTAAATCCTTTCTTTTGGTAAAGCTACTCCACTTTGCTTCTCTTTGGGCAATAGACCTTTACCAAAATCATGAAGAGGCAGAATGCAAGTGCAACCTGGGGAAATTTTGCCCTTCTTCAAATAAAGTGATGCAGGAAAAATTAAGATCTCAAACCAAGGATAACCTAAAAGAGTCATGGTCACCTCTCCAGCCAACTAAACTAAACAGAACAAGGAATCACCATCTAGTCAGTATTCCTTTGCATTTTCTGAAAACAACTGAATTGTGTTGGGAGTTGGGGTAGTTCTAAGTCTTTACACAGTCAACATTTTGCGTAGCCTCCAAAAATACAATTAAAACTGCTGTTTGAAGACACACAAATGGAATCCGAAAGGACGTTCCTGATTTTGTGTAAGGAAATTGGAAAATACAGTCTGACAGTGGACATTTTACAAATTTGTAAAAACTACCAAATTGAGATCAGACTGAATATTCCTATGGGCAAAAATAATGGTTGCTATTTGATATACAGTAACAGACAGAGAGGAAAAATAGGAAACATACACAGTCTACGTGTGGTGCTCAAATAACAACCGAAGTTCAAAAGACCTCAGACTCTCAGTAATTTAGTGTTTAACATGTTTTACCAGTGTGATCAACCAAGTAAACAGAATGATGCCAACACAGCCAAACAATAGAACAAAAAAATTAGAATGCTATCATGAGCAAACGGGGTAATGAACCGGGCCAAGTATCAGGTTTGTTTGTGGGAGAGCACTTTGGAGATAGTGACCACAATTCGGTGTCCTTCATTATTGCAATGGAAGGAGATAGGGTCACACGGCAGGGCAAGGTTTATAGTTGGGGCAGGGGTAATTATGATGCAATTAGGGAGCATAGGAATGGGAACAGAAACTGTCAGGTATGGGCACAAACGAAAAGTGGAGCTTTTTCAAGGAACAAATACTGTATGTTCTTGATTGGTATGTCCCTAGCAGGCAGGCAGGAAATGGCCGAGTGAAATGGTTCACAAAGGAGGTTGAATGTCTCGAGGAAAAAGGAAGCTATGTAAGGAGGAAAAAGGAAGGTTCAGTTGGGTCGCTGATTGTTACAAGGTAGCTAGGAATTAGTTAAAGAAAGGGCTTAGGAGAGCTAGGAGGGGGCATGAGAAGTCCTTGGCGGGTCGGATCAAGGAAAACCCCAAGGCTTTTTACTCTTGCATGAGAAATAAAAGAATGACCAGGGTGAGGTTAGGGCCAGTCAAGGATAGTAGTGGGAACTTGTGCATGGACTCCGAAGAGATAGGTGAGGCATTGAATGAATACCTTTCTTCAGTGTTCACTATGGAGAGGGGCCATGTTTTTAAGGATGAATGTGAGATACAGGCTGATAGGATGGAGAAGGTAGGTGGTTCTGAGGGAAGATATATTAGCAATTTTGAAGAACCTGAGGGTCGATAAGTCCCCTGGGCCAGATGGGACACATCCTAGGATACTTTGGGAGGCAAGGGATGAGATTGCGGCGCTTTGGGTCCTCACTGTCCACGGGAATTGTGCCTGAGGACTGGAGAGTGGCAAATGTTGTTCCTCTCTTCAAGGAAGGAAATAAGAACGACCCTGGTAATTACAGGCCAGTTAGTCTTACTTCGGTGGTCAGTAAGTTAATGGAAAGGGTCCTGACAGATAGGATAATGACCATTTGGAAAGATGCAGTTTAATCCAGGATAGTCAGCATGGTTTCATGAGGGTAAGTCCTGCCTCACAAACTTGATTTGATTTTCTGAGGAGGTAACTAAGTGTGTAGACAAAAGTAGAGCAGTTGATGTCATATACATGGATTTTAGTAAGGCGTTTGATAAGGTTCCCCATGGTAGGCTCATGAACATAAGGAGGTGTGGGATAGAAGGAAATTTGGCCAAATGGATAAGTAACTGGCTGTATCATAGAAGACAGAGGGTGGAGGTGGAAGGAAAATTTTCAGGCTGGAGGCCAGTTACCAGCAGTGTACCACAGGGGTCAGTGTTGGGCCCGCTGCTATTTGTGATTTTTATCAATGATTTGGAAGAGGGGGGGCTAGAGGGTGGGTTAGTAAATTTGCTGATGACATCAAGATTGGTGGAGTGGTGGATGAGGTGGAGGGATCTTGCAGGCTGCAAAGAGACATTGATAGGATGCAGAGCTGGGCCAAAAAGTGGCACATGGAGTTTAACCCTGACAAGTGCAAGGTGATTAATTTTGATAGGACAAATTTGAATGCAGATTACAGGGTCAATGGCAGGGTTCTGAGGAATGTGGAGGAACAGAGAGATCTTGGGGTTCATATCCACAGATCTCTGAAGGTTGCCATTCAAGTGGAAAGAGCTGTGAAGAAGGTTTATAGTATGTTAGCATTTATTAACAGGCAGTTTGAGTTTAAGAGCCATGGGGTTATGCTGCAACTATACCGGACATTGGTAAGACCACATTTGGAATATTGTGTTCAGTTCTGGTCACCTCACTAGTAAGAAGAATGTGGAAGCATTGGAGAGAGTGCAGAAGAGATTTACTAGGATGCTGCCTGGTTTGGAGGGTCGGTCTTCTGAGGAAAGATTGAGTGAGCTGGGGCTTTTCTCTCTGGAGTGGAGAAGGATGAGAGGCAACTTAATAGAGGTTTATAGGATGATGCGAGGGACTGATAGAGTGGACATGCAGAAACTATTTCTTCAGGTGAATGTAGCTGTTACAAGGGGGCATAGCTTTAAGATTCATGGTGGGAGATATAGGAAGGATGTGTGAGGTAGATTCTTCACTCAGAGTGGTTGGGGTGTGGAATGCACTGCCTGCTGTGATGGTGGAGTCAGACACTAAGAATTTTCAAGCAGTTATTGGATAAACACATGAAGCATACCAGAATTATAGGAAGTGGGATAGCTCGATCTTGGGGTTGGACATGGCTCGACACAATATTGAGGGCCGAAGGGCCTGTATTGTTCTATGTTCTAAACTGTATCTTGAGCAACATGTTTACTTCTGGTTACAGCAATAATATGACACTGACTAACAGGAAACAGTGCAGAGCAAAGTGTTGATGTTGTAAAGGAAGTTTACAGTAACTTTGAGCTGGGCGGTATGGTGGCACAGTGGTTAGCATTGCTGCCTCACAGCGCCAGGGACTTGGGTTTGATTCCTGGTTTGGGTCATTATTTGTTTGGAGTTTGCATTCTCTTTATATCTATATGGGTTTCCTCTGGGTGCTCCAGTTTCCTCCCACAGTCCAAAGATGTGGAGGTTAGGTGAATTGACTATGCTAAATTCTCCCTCAGTGTACCCGATCAGGTGCCAGATTGTGGCACCTAAGGGATTTTCACAGTACCTTCATTGCATTGTTAATTTGAGCTTACTTGTGACTACTAAATAAACTTTTAATTTTTTTAAAAAAAGCACTTCAACCTTCAAAGTAGGCATCCGAGTTGTGGTTTTACATTTTATTACTCAGTCAAGTGATATGAGCATGCCTGACTAAGCCAGAATTTATTACTCATTCTTTATTGTCTTTGGGAAGGAGGAATACAAGACTGTACATAAACAATATGAAACATTATTCTACATTTTGAGAATAGGGTAAGGTGCTAGTAAATAGGGTTTGCTAGCAAAAGGTACATTTTGCACAGTTATATCAAGAAGTTCTTCTTCACACAAAATCAACGATAACGGAGGTAAAAACCTTTGGAATCTTTTAAGAATCAAACAAATGGAAGTTAAGAGGATCATTCTGTGTTGTGTACCAAGATAGACTAAACAATGCACTTTATTAGTAATAATTTGGTGATGCCCAGGATTTGTCACAAGGGATCGCAGGTGTGAAGGTGCCCTACTTTTTGCGAATGGAAGAAATACATCTCGTGTTGATTTCATTATTGTGTCTCCCAAAGTAATTTTGTAGAATTCAGAATGCTGGCAACCAGAACTGCACAAAAATAAAACCACCTTATGTGGTAAGCAGAATCTTGGAGAAAGTTGTTTTAATAAATCCTTGTAGGATACAATTAGGCATGTCCTTCCTCCTCCCAGTTCTTGTGTAGTTATCTCTTCATTAAATTTGCTGTCTAAATAACAGTAGAATGTTACATAACTGTATGCATGAAATAGTTTATTTATTGGATATAAATGTAAACTAGCAAAACATAATTCACTGCTGCAGTCCAGCTCAAGAAGAGCCCTTTACAAAACTAATTTTCTGTTTTCCTATATGGCATAGGATGTTGTACATAAATGCTGCTTATTTTCAGAGATTTAAATAAGATTAATGCAATTATGACAAACTATTTGGATTTTTATTACAGCCCAGGATTTAAAACATGCTATTCATACCAGTCTAGCCATGCTTAGCTGCAGCCCAAAGACGAAGTTTAGCTCTTTGCCTTTGAACCAACTGACTGCATATGTGTTTCCTGCAACAGCGAGTGACTCCCCACCAATCCTATGAAAGTGAAGTGAAAAGAAACATCTGATTAAGTTTCAATTACTTTACAGCTCCATTTTACTCTCAATTAACTGCAGATCAAATTAAACAGAGGGCTTTTCTGATGTCAGGTTAGTAAAGGCATGGTGCAACCGAGCCTTCTCTGGCAATAAAATTGGAAAAGTCATCAAAGAATATCATACAAAAATCTAGATTCTAAATTAACTAGCTGTCCAATTATTAAGTGTCAGCACATGAACCTCAAGAAGTTCAATCCCACTTCAGAATTTGAACACAATTAAAATTGACATTTTTAGATCCCCTCAATATGAATAATTCACCACAGAAACAAGGGACAACTGAAATATAACAAAGTGCAAATTAATCAACAGTATATTTATCCTTAAAACATACACAGGTGGAAGTACATGGCCTTTTGAAGAAGTTAATATAGGATTGGAAGCTCAGTTCAGGATCAAATAGGAACCAGAGGCGAGAAACACCCTCAGTCAACCTGAAACATTAGCTGGGGAGGATGGAACAGAATTTATTGGGGGTGGGGGGAAGAACGACATGCAAGGGTTTTGGCCTTTCTAATGTTCAATTGAAAAAAAATTTCAGTTAATTCAGGATTGAATATCAGACAAGCAAGGGGGCAGTAAATACACTGTTGAGGGAGAAGATACAAGTGGAGGAGGCACAGATTTGTATCAGCAACATACATAATGTCTTGTCCAATGATGGGTCAAGATGCAGCAGGTAGATGAGAAATATTTTGCAGACAAAGATGTTCCTGAATGGGCTTGAGGTAATGATGAGAAATAGCAGAAAGAGAAACTACTGCCAAAGATCCCCTCTCTGCTTTGATAGGTAAGATTTGATTTGATTTATGATTGTCACATGTATTTCCTACAGTGAAAAGAATTGTTTCTTACATGCTATACCAAGCACACTGTACATAGGGAAGGAGAGTGCAGAACGTAGTGTTAGTCATAAGTAGGGTGTAGAGAAAGATCAATTTAATGCGATGTAGGTCCTTTCAAAAGTCTGATGGCAGCAGGGAAAAAGCTGGTCTTCACTCGGTTGGGTATCTTTTTCTTGACTGAAGAAAGCAGAAGAGATATGCTTGGTTGCATAGGGTTCTTGATTATGCTGGCTGCTTTCCCGTAGACAGTGTCAATGGATGGGAGGCTGGTTTGTGAAATGGACTGGGCTTCATAATTTATTGCGGTCTTGGACAGAGGAGCAATACCAAGTTGTGATCCAACCAGAAAGAATGCTTTCTATGGTGCATCTGTAAAAGTTGGAGAGAGTCGTAGCAGACATGCCAAATTTCTTTAATCGCCTGAAAACGTAGAGGTATTGGTGGGCTTTCTTAACTATAGCGTTGGCATGGAGGGACAGGACAAGTTGGTGGTGATCTGGACACCTAAAAACATGAAGCTCTTGACGATTTCCAATTCATCCCATTGGTGTAGACAGGGGCACATCCTCCACTATACTTCCTGAAGTTGATGGCTGTCTCCTTGTTGATATCAAGGGAGATTAATGCCAAAACACCAGTTCACCAGATTCTCTATTTCTTTTCTGTACTCCGTTAAGTGGAACAAGGCAACGGCAGTTCCATTCAGCTGGAGAACTGCAGAGATAGTGGAGGAGAATGATGTGGACAACCTTGTAAAAGGCTACAGAAATGACAGTTACTGTAGTCAAGATCATAAAGAATGACATTTACTGCTTTCTTTAGGGCCCTTTCACAATATGACAAAGGCAGAAACATAACTGGAGAGGTTCAAACATGGAGATGCAGGAAAGGTGGGCAAAAATTTGGGAGATGGCAATGGGTTCAAGGGCTAGAGAGAAAAAAAGCTGGAGGTATAATGATTGTCTGTAAATGTTGAGGAGAGTTTGGTACTATAGGATGACTATGTCAAGGTAAAGGGTCAGCCATTGTGGAATGAGATGAGGTCCAAACTGAATCTGTAAAATTCTCTTTGAAAGCTGTGGATGTTCTGACGTTGAGTGTACTCAATACTGAGGTCAAAAGATTTTTAAGTATGGGTAACAAAAGATATGGGAATAGGGTGAGAAAGCTGAGTTGATGTACAAGATCAACCATGAATTAACTGAATGGCAGAACAGGGGCAGAGGTCCAGATGCCTAATCATGCTCCGATTTTATGATGCTAACAAAATGTGTAACATCTTTACCCAGAGATCCTATAATACCCCATAACTGTGCTGTAGATGTAAATCAGAAATAGTACATTCCTATGTAAAGACCAGGCACTGCATCTCTAAGATCTTCTATATGTTGAAGGTAAGGAACAAAATATCAACAATGCCACTTCATTCAGCATGGTTAACTGACAATCCCAGGCACCTTGATTAACTGACAATCCCAGGCTATCTTAACATTAAACATGACTGCTTTTGAATAAATAGGTTGCTGATATTAAAATAATAGATTGGAAAATTTGTCTCATTTTACTCAGCAAATAATCTGGAGATCACTGTTGGCTATGTGGTACTTTAATAGCATAAAATAATCTACTCACCCAAAGACAAATCTTCCCAACTCCATCAGCCAAAATTTGTTCACCAGTGCTCCAGCAGCAACAAGAATCTTAAAATAAAACACAAATTTATATTGTTTTCCATCTTTGTGGATTTCTTCTCCTTCATTAGGTCTTCCATACCTTGGAAAGATGACACAATTCAACCCACAGCACATAGAAAGTAGAAGCAGAAGTAGTCCATTTGGCCCTTGGAGCCTGCTCCACCATCCATTTTGATCATGGCTCATCAGCGAATTCAATATCATGATTCCCCCTCCCCCTCCATATCCTGTTAGCCCCTGGAGCCAAATCTAATTTCTTCTTGAAATCAGACAACATTTTGACCTCAACTACATTCTGTGGTAGTAAATTCCACACATTCACAATGACTAGACACTCAACCTTCTCAATACCAAACCAGCTGTGGACCGGGTGCAGGAAGATGCGATTAGAAGGGATACGTGGGGTGTTCTCAAGCTGACATGGACAAAATAAATCGAATGGCTCCTTCTGTGCTGTAACTTTTTTATGGTTTTGGACATCTTGTCATCAAGTTAGGAGGTGCTCTCTGCACTTCATCATAACTTGATTTCTGGCACCCAGAAAATAGATCATGTTTAATAAAATGCATATTGTAGTGAACCACAGGCAACATAAGCTTCTGAGTGAGCTGTGCTTAACAAAATAAGTCCAAATCCCTGAAAAACGAGTGCTGGCTAGGTAAAACCCAAGACTGGCGGCTGCACTCAAACAGAATCATAGATTAAAATCATCTGGCTGCCTGACACTGGGGAGATGGTGGCATAGTAGTGATATTAGTGGTCCAATAATCCAGAGTCTCAGGTGCTCAGAATAACACAGGTTCCAAGTCCACAAATTTAAACTCAGTTCACTGAAAGCTAGTCTCCATAATGGTCACCATGAAGCTATCATTGATTGTTGTAAAAACCCAACATTAATGCCCTTTAGAGAACCAAAGCTCCCATTGTTACCCAGTTTGGTCTACGTGTGACTCTAGGCTTTGAGCAATGTGGGTAACTATTAACTGCCTTCTGAAATGGTCTAGCAAACCAAATGCTGGTCTTACCAGTGATGTCCACATCCATGAAAGAGTAAAAAGGGGCACATGCTCGGAATGCAGTATTCCTGATTACACTGACTATTTTATAAACAGTCACAGAATAAATGTGAATTTTTACTCACTTGGCCAGCACAGACAAACAAGCTGAAGATTATTGTTCCCAAACTGCAAGAAACGTTTTAAATGTTATATTTCAGATCACATAATTACACTTGTTTTTACATGAAAATTAGCTGAATTTAAGAAAAGCAACAAATTCAATGCAAGCTTTTCTTGTTGATGTGCTTACCACTTTCCAAATACCTTGTCCAGTAAAAATCCTCCTAAAAAACAGAGGGCAACATTGGGCCAGGAATACCAGGCATACAGTTGCATGAACGTAGCAGTATTAATCTTCATATCCTAGCAAGAGAGAAAAATTTCAGATCAAGTTGCAATTTTAAGTACTATAGGCAAGAATTCTAAAATTTGAGAACACACAGCCAACTGCATTGGAGTAAACAACATAATGTGACATTATGTACAATACTTACAATGATTGTTAGATTTTAAATAGGCAAGTCACAAGATACAATGAAGTCATATGCCAGACCAAGGGACATTAAAACAGTTATTAGATAAGGATTATATTACTGTAGAAAATTCAAGATTGGAGCCTTTTCTCTAATCAAAATAATTCCTTTCACTTCAAATTTTAATTCCAAAATTTCTAGTACTATTTTCCCATTTTTCCGTATTAAGTTACTAAATAAAACTGATAATTCAAATTCATCATAAATTGTCATCATCAAGAAGGAAACATATCGTGACAATTCAACAGAAATGTTGGGAAAAGTTTACTAACTGAGAAAGGAAATTGAAAAATCAATATAAATCCCCTATATTCATAACTTTAAGTTCTGATTTAGATGACAAAATGCATCCTCAGATTCCAAATTGAGCACGTTACAATGTTTGCAGCCAATCTCACATGCTAATTTCACAGCTTGTTAATAATTCTTGCCATGTTGCATAGTCAATCGCAAAGTACTTCATTTCAACCAGCTTGGGAAATTTCCGTTAATACACAGAATGTAAGAAATACAGCAACTTTCAAAGAATCATCAAAACCATAACTTCAGAAATAACAGATCTATAAGCAAACACCTACTTACGAGACTATAACATTAAGACTTCAACCTGCACACCACAATGAATAATTTCTATCTACAACTTTGTTTCATACATGATCCTATATCTCAACATAAGCATATGTTAGTGTACATTATCGTTCAAATTTAAATTTCCAACATCACATACTTATTTTGATGCTGCAGATGTAATATCATGAAGTCATTTTCACTAGGCAAAGTGTAAATAGTTTCCTGGCTTGTGTTTTTTGAAAAAACATCATTTGTATCTATACTGAGCTTAAACCAAGTACGTCCCTGACTCACTAAAAGTTTGGTGTTTAATGTCAAATATTGCATGAGCATTCTCCCTTACGCATCAAAAGTGTTCATAAAACAGGAATGTGTGTATTTTCACTAATAAGTTATCGTTTTTAATTCAAGAGAAGTGTATATGGAATGCCAATCACTTCAACTGGATATTACATGAATAAAAATACACAAACCAGTAAAAAGCACTGGTATTTACGGACCATAGTTTGGTTATGCTTTTTATGGCTAGGTTTCACCAGAAGCAAAAGCAGTCATTAACTAATATTAAATGTTGAAAAATAGAAAATTTAGGAGATTTACCCGAGGAGATTTAACAGAGGTATTCAAAATCATGAGGGGTCTGGACATTGTGGACATGGAGAAACTGTTCTCATTGGCAGAAGGATCGAGAAACAAAGGACGTACATTTCATTACTGGCAAAAGGAGTAATGATCGTATGAGGATAAGCTTTTTCATGCAATGAATGATTACGATCTGGAATGCACTGCCCCAGACGGGTAGACGCAGAGTCAGTTGAGGCTATCGCAAAGAGAACGGAATCATTACTTGAAAAGCAAAAAAATTACAGGGCCAAGGACAGCACACATGATGGGCCGAATGGTGGCCTCTTGTGCTGGAGCCAAAAGGGCACTCTTACTTATTGGTTAAATAAAACTGTGGAAGTCTGTATTTGGCTTTGTCAGTATTCTGTTTTATTCACATCATGTATGAACAATGCCACTTATCTCTAAGCATTAAACACAATGATGAAGGAAGAGTGGTAGATGTGGTTATATGGACTTCAGCAAGGCGTTCAATAAGGTCCCCCATGCAAGACTGAGAAAGTGAGAAGGCATGGGATCCAAGGGGCTGTTGCCTTGTGGATCCAGAACTGGCTTGCCCGCAGAAGGCAGATAGTGGTTGTAGATGGGTCTTTTTCTGGTCGGTCACCAGTGGAGTGCCCTGGGGCTCTATTCTGGGACCCTTGCTCTTTGTAATTTTCATAAATGACCTGGATGAGGAACTGGAGGGATGGGTTGATAAGTTTGCTGACGACACAAAGGTTGGTGGTGTTGTGGATCGTTTGGAGGGATGTCAGAAGTTGCAGCATGACATAGATAGGATGTAAGACTGGGCGCAAAAGTGGCAGATGGACTTCAACCCAAATCAATGTGTAGTGGTCCATTTTGGCAGGTCAAATGGGACGAAGGAGTATAATATCAAGGGTAAAACTCTTAGCAGTGTAGAGGATCAGAAGGACCGGGTACTATGGTCCGGGTCCACAGGACTCTTAAATCGGCCTCGCAGGTAGAGGATGTGGTTAAGAAGGCATATGGTGTACTGCCCTTCATCAATCGAGGGACTGAGTTTAGGAGTCGGGAGATAATGCTGCAGCTTTATAAAACCCTAGTCAGATCCCACTTGGAATACTGTGCTCAGTTCTGGTCACCTCATTACAGGAGGGATGTGGAAGTTATTGAAAGGGTGCAGAGGAGATTTACAAGGATGTTGCCTGGATTGGGTGGCATGCCTTATGAGGATAGGTTGAGGGAGCTTGGTCTTTTCTCCTTGAAGAGACAAAGGATGAGAGGTGACCTGATAGAGGTGTATAAGATGTTGAAAGATATAGATTCTCAGAGGCTTTTTCCCAGGGCTGAAACGGTTGCTATGAGGGGACACAGGTTTAAGGTATTGGGAAGTAGGTACAGAGGAGATGTCAGGGGTAAGTTTTTCACTCAGAAGGTGGTGGGTGAGTGGAATCAGCTGCCGTCAGTGATGGTGGAGGCAAATTCGATAGGGTCTTTTAAGAGACTTCTGGATGAGTACATGGGACTTAATAGGATTGAGGGTTATAGGTAAGCTTCGTAGGTAGGCATATGATCGGCGCCACTTGTGGGCCGAAGGGCCTGTTTGTGCTGTAGTTTTTCTATGTTCTATTTCAAGTTAATACTCAGTAAAGTTGAGTGGGAGTTAAATCAGCTGCAGGTCAAAATGAAAGTGGTAGTAATTGCCCTTGCCCAAACTGGTTTGGCTGTATGACAATCTCAAAGCTTTCAGAGTATTTTATCCCCTGGTGCCAGTCCACAAGTTATCGGACATGCTGAATTTAATTTCAGAACTTTGCTATGGTTAGACCCTCAACGTTTAAGGTTGCTAATCCAATAGCATGATCCATAACATTAATGTACATCTACTTGAATTCAATAATATTTCAATGATGCTTGTCCAAAGCATATTCATTAAATATTCTATGGTTTAAAGAAATGCCATAAACTTTGACCACATAACTATTTCAAAATTAGTTCCATTATTTAACTTTTTAATGCAGTATATGTATTTTCCTCCAATACTTTCCATTAACAGTTGGCAGAAATAAAAAGAGAGTGATGCATATTATATTGTATATCTGACTTGCAAATGGAAGACAAATCAACATGCAATTATTTTGTGGCAGTTAAAAAAAGCCACTGTACAAAACAAAAATGGAGTATTTTGTACATCTCAACAACCCTACCCCCAGTCACGTCACTGAGGTCAGGAGTATTCAATGGCATCATGATTTTAACTTGTAGCTGAATAAAAGAGTAAACCACATAAGTATCAAATTAAACACAAAATCTGTCACAACCAGGGCACAGAAATCAGAGAAATCCTACAGTGCAGAAAGAGGTCATTTGGCCCATCAAGTCTGCACCGACCACAATTCCAATCAGGCCCCAGCCCCATTTCCCTACATATTCACCTGCTAATCCTTCTAACTTGTTCATCTCAGGACTCTAAGGGGCAATTTTTAGCATGGCCAATCAACTTAACCCGCACATCTTTGGACTGTGGGAGGAAACCCGCAGAAACACACGGAGAATGTGCAAACTCCACACAGACAGTGACCCAAGCCAGGAATCGAACCCAGGTGCCTGGAGCTGTGAAGCCGCAGTGCTAACCACTGTGCTACTGTGCCGCCCATAAATTCAGAACTTTATTTAAAAATACATATTCAAATGTTTGCTATGGTACTGAAGAGTGGTATGCTGCTGTAGCCTTATCAATACTGCCCCCACCCCAACAGCACCATGGATGTACCTACACCACATGGACTACAGCAGTTCAAGGAGGCAGCTCACGACTACCTTCACAAGGACAATTGGGGATGGACAATGAATACTGGGCTGGTCAGCAAAACCCACATCCTGTAGATGCACCAAAAAAACCAGCTGAAAATAGGTTCATTACCAAAGTAAGAATTTTCAGTGCTCAACCCACCATCTGAGTCACACGATTTTAAAGAACTGAAAATAATCACAAAAATGCAGAACCACTTACTTGTTTATTTGGTGCACAGTAATCAGTGTCACAGTAAATTGAAAAAACGTAAATGCCTTCAAAATTTGCCTAGTACCCTTATACCTAAAAGAAACTTAATTTTAAGAGTATTCTCGAATGTGAGCCAACAATTATTGAATAGTCACAATGGTGTTTAATTCAATCTGGGCCAGTTGTGCAGGTTACAAATCCGTTCTTAAAGTTGTGGTTAGAGGGTTTAAATGGAAAAAAAATTCTTCAAACTGCCAAAGTTGTAAAATGGTGCCGAAAATCAACTGCTTTTAGCATCCATTTTTAATACTCTTACGCATTTCACACAAGAAATGAACGCATTCTGAGAGAAAAGTGGTTTATGAAAGATTCAATAACCACCACTGCATAAAATAAATTTACATACTCTTTATACACAGAATTGACGTCAACATGAGTAATAAATATTGACAAAACAAATACCAAATGCTCATCACTGAATTCATGTACAGTTAACACAGCAATCACACAATAAACTAACATAGTACCAGGTGCACTCCAATAATTTTCTTTAAAGTTAGCAATTGCTGTACTGTATGTTTAAGATTTTCAACTTACTCTCAGAACTTGGGTCTGTAAAGCGGCTGGATTATCATAGCAGAAATAACTACCTGAAAGAGAGAAAAGGTGTTTGTATTCTTACAAATGCCTGATGTCATATATGCTTTAGGGGTGTAGCTTTTTAGGTTTAGAATGAAATTTGAATGCAGGTTCAGTTGGGAAAAAACTCGGCCATCCACACAGACTCAGAACAACAATTCAAAATATAACTTGTGTTCACTGTATCAAGTCAGAGTAAAAGGGTGAGAGTCATAGAACAGCAATGGCCTTGCTTAATTGAAGAACAAGAGAAGTTTGTGTGCCTTCTCAGAATTAAGGAAACCTTTGAAATTAAAAGAGCCAATTTGTACTTCTATCTGGAACAGGCTGTGTATGTTAAATTGCCATGGAGGTCAACAGAGCTTTGTGAGATTTTTTGATCTCAAGTTACGAATTGTCAGGAAAACAGACATAGTTTTAAGTGATCCATATCTGTATTGTTAAGCATTAAAAGCATAGTTTAAAATGGGATTAACTAAGCGTTGCTGTGTAAGGAAGGGCAAATCTCTAGTTAGAGGCTTACTTGACAAAGGTGTTTGAACATGTGCATGTTTGGTCAGCCCAAGCCATGCTTCTATTGTGCTCAGAGGGGGCTACGCCATGAAAAGTAAAAAAAAAATTGTTGCTTAGTAATCAAGGTTACCTTTAGAGTAGAGAGGTTTCGAGTGTGCAGTTTTAACTGAATTTTTGGCAATTGGTTTGTAATTTGGTTTGTAATATTTGAAAGGTTAATATCCACCCTCTCCCATTACCTTACTATCACAGAGTTGCCAAGTTGGAAGCTTTCTGCCAATCCCACCCCCAAAAGTAATTTCTGAATTTCTATTTATAAAGAGCAATCTGCACAGAGACAGATACTCGTGCGCACAAAATTAATCAAATTTAAAAAGAAAGCCATGAATACAAGTTTATACAAATTCACTTCTTTTCATGGTAATTTGTCTTCACTAACAATTTTCTCTCCAACTTTACTCACCATTTGCCTGGAGTGTAAAGAAGTATTAGAGATTGAAGCAAGCTCTCTGTGCACCTTTGGCAAATGCCTACAAAATATCTAAAAGGAGGAAAGCCCAGCATCTGGTTGTAGTTGGAAATGAATTTGCAAAACACATCAGTTAAAATGGCCAGAATGCACTCAGTGTCTGGGCAAACTATTTGCCCAGAAACTGAGTGCATTCTGGCAATTTTAACTGATGTATTTTGCAAATTCATTTCCAACTACAACCAGATGCTGGGCTTTCCTCCATTTAGATATTTTGTAGGCATTTGCCAAAGATGCACAGAGAGCTTGCTTCAACCTCTAACACTTCTTATATCTTGACTTCTCATGTTGCTGCACAATAATTTGTCTTCTCTACAATCTTAATGGTTTTAAGTTTGAACTAGGCTGTGTAGATGCCACTCCTTCTTGATACCATAGTGCCATATTACAGGACACGATTGGCAGGAATGCAGTGAGATGGCAGCCTTAACAGCACGTGTTCACATGTGCAGACATGAGGAGCTGAACAGTTGCCTTCAATAGTATACTATTCTATGATTCTATCAATGAGCAGGTGTGCGCCAGGGTGGTTTAACTTCAATGGGTGAGCACAAAGAGCTTGCTTTTTTTGGCGAAAAGTCAGGCATCGACTTACTACAGAATCCCGACAGTGCAGAGAGGCACCATTCGGCCCATTCAGTCTACGCCAACAACAATCCTACCCAGGTCCTATTCCTGTAACCCAACATATTTACCCTGCTAATCCCTCTAACCTACACATCCCCAGACACTAAGGGACAATTTAGCATGGTCAATGCACCCAACTCATGTCTTTGGACTGTGGGAGGAAACCAGAGCACCTGGAGGAAACTCACACAGACAACGGGTGAACATGCAAACTCCAAACAGTGAGCCGAGCCAGGAATTGAACCTGGCTCCCTAGCGCTGTGAGGTAACAGTGCTAACCACTATGCCACCATGTACAAAACATGAAAGATTTTTGGCCAAAAATTTGGATCACCTTTTACACAAGGTCCACCATTACTTGAATATACAGCATTGATTTTTTTTCCCTTTATTTGGCCAATTTCATATCTCTCCATGTAATCTGCAAAGACTTACTCCATAGGACAAATGTGTGGTGCATCCAAAAGTATTCCTCTCAGCTTAAAAATTCACAACCAAACTTTCATTTTGGAACTCAATTAGCTAACTCCTCCGCTTGACACATTTCCAAAGGGTTACTTATTTAAAAATCATATCATTGTCAAGAACTGAAATTTGAAATAAGCTTTACAATCAATCACTAAGTAAAATTTAAAGAAGTGATAGAAGGGACAGAATAGAATATGGCACTGATTAGTAGATGAAGGTCTACGTTATTGGAATTCAAAGTTTAATCGTCATTAGAGCTTGCTCATTGTCCACTGGACTTTTCTTAAATCATGTTACTTCTGCGTTTTTAAACTTTTTTTCTAGCAACCCACTTTTACCAAAAGCCATCCTTTGTGATCCATGCCACGTTCACTTACTACTTGTTTCTAGCCCTTTCTTTCCCATGACCAAACAATCATGTCTACAATCAGCTTACTAGAACAGGAAAGGAAATTGGCATGAAGTGCACACACAGGGCAACTGTCCTGTTTATTCTTGCCTCATGTGATCATACACTACTGCAGCGAGAATTTGTCCACAGAGAAAACAGAAAAAAGGGTCAGGTAATCTTTGGACATAATTTTGATAACCCACTTTTCAATATCCAGTGACCAAGATTGCAGACCCCACTTTAAGAAACACTGCTCTACCCTTTGTTAGCCGTTTTTAATTCCATAGCTGGAAGCCACAGCGGTGCGCGTACGGATAACTCTTGTTCGGCAGCGATCTCACAAAAGGACAGCCACATTGATTGCATCTGTTCTCAAGTGCCTCCAGACCACAATTGTGCAAGTCACCTAAGTAATTACAGTAATTAGGATCAAGAGTGACACCACTAACCTTATTCTGAATATTTAATAGCTTTATATTGCTGCTTTGCGATTCTGCTAAACAATCCAGGGGCCCAATGCAGGATCAATAGCAGATGTGAATACAGGTTTTCAAAAGTTCATTTATTGGATGTGGGCATCGCTGGCCAGATCAGACTTTTTGCCCATCCCTAACTGCCACCTTCTTGAACCGCTGCAGACCATGTGATGGGGGAGGGGGTTCCAGGATTTTGACCCAGTGACAATGGTGAATGACTTGGAGGGTGTTCTCATGTGTCTGCTACCCTTGCCCTTCTAGATGGTTGTGGTTGTGGGTTGGAAAGTGCTGTCTAAGGCGCCTTGGTGAGTTCCTGCAGTGCATTTTGTAGATGGTGCACACTGCTGCTACTGCTCATCAGGGTAAAGGGAGTGAATGTTTGCAGAAGGGGTTCCAGTCAAGTGGATGCTTTGTCCTGAATGGTGTTGAGCTTCTTGAGGTATGTTGGAGCTGCACTCTCCCAGCAAAGCGTAGAGTATTCCATCGCACTCCTGACTTGTGCCTTATAGCTGGTGGATAGGCTTTGGGGAGTCAAGAGGTAAATTATTTGCCACAGCGTTTCTAGGTTACGAGATCATTATTTGAGGGAGACTGAAATATATTTTCAAGCTCACCTATAACTGTCCTACTGCTGATAATTATTTTACAAGATTGATTAATACATTTCATCACCACATCTCAACTTTACATTCATTCAAGCTGAACAACATCTGCTCCTTGTCTGCTCAGTTCCCCAATATTGCTCTCCTTTTCACCCTTACACAAAGTATATCCACTACTTTGTATTCTTGAACATCTTTCACTTTCCCTCTGTACATTTATTTTCTAAAAGTCTGATTCCATTTTACCCCCACTACACTGAGTTCATTACTAATTAAACTAAGTTACCAGCATCATTAGAATAACAGAAACTATCCACATACATGATTGTACTCAACAATAGATTAGTTACTTGTAGTAAATCAAGTCAAAAAAAGTAAGGCACATCCAATCCCTACATTGCTTTATTCCAGTTTCCAAACTGCCAAGTTAGCTTCTGCTGCGGGGTGTAAACGATGAGGATAACATAACAGTCCCCACTTCAATACCTGATGGGCTTTGAAGACAACTCACTTTGTAATGAACTATTATGTCCTTATTTTTATTATGAAGTCCATGCATGAACAATGCTGTTCCTCGTGTTCACTACAAATTTCACAGATTCACAGCTTTGTTACAGGGCAGAAGGATGCCATTTGGTCCATGAAGTCTGCACCAGTTCTCCACACAAGTATCACTGTTTAGCGCCATTCGCCTGCTTTTTTTTCCCTGTACCCCTGCACAATATTTCTATTCAAGTGATCATCCAGTACCCTCCTGTAAGCCTCGATTGAACTTGCCTCCACCACACTTCCAGGCACTGCATTCCAGATCCAATCCACTTGATGTGCAAAAACTTTGTTCTCATCATACTTCCTTCTTTTGCAAATCACTTTAAATCTGTGATCTCGCATTCTCCTTTATATGAGTAAAAACAGTCCCCCCACCACCACCACCATCTACCCTGTCCAGGCACTCGTGATTTTGAGCATCCCTGTCAAATTTCCTCCTAGCCTTCTTCTCTTCAAAGAGAACAGTCCCAACCCTTTAACTTCATAACTTAAGTTACTCATTCTTGGAACCATTCTTGTAATCTTTCCTACAGTGTGGTATCCAGAACTGTACACAATATTTCGGCTGAGATCTAACTAATGTGTGGTACAACCTCCTTGCATCAGTACTCTGTGCCCCTATTAAAAAAATCCCAGAATACTATACTGATTTATTAACTAAACTTTCCACTTCTCCTGCTGGCAGAGGTATTCGCAGAGATCTTTAGCTTCTCTTTACACTAACTGGAGGTCCCTATTTGCTTCAAGACAACCACCATCATCCCTGCACTAAAGAAAAGCCAGGCAGCGTGCCTTAATGACAATCACCCAGTGGCTCTAACATCAATCATTATCAAGTACTTTGAAAGATTAATCGTGGTCTGAATCAATTCTGACCACCCAGGTTGCCAGGATCCATTACAGTTCGCTTATCACCGCAACAGGCCAACAGCAGATGCCATTTCCTGGTCCTACACTCAACTCCGGAGCACCTGGATAACAAAGACATTTATATCAGGCTCCTATTTATTGATTACAGCTCAGCCTTCAACACCATTATTCCTACAAAACTCAGTGGCCTAGGGCTTAGCTCCTGCCTCTGTGACAAGATCGTAGACTTCCTAGCGCACAGACCACAATCAGTAAGAATAGGCAACAACACCTCCACAAATCATCCTCAACACCAGTGCTGCACAGCCCCCTACTATACTCCTTATACATCTATGACTGCGTGGCCAAATTCCCCTCCAACTCTATTTTCAAGTTTGCTGATAACACCAGCGTGGTGGATCTCAACTCAAACAATGATGAGATGAAATGCAGGAAAGAGATAGAGAATCTTGTGAACTGGTGCGATGACAATAATCCCTCCCTGAATGTCAGCAAATAAAGGAGATAGTCGTCAACTTCAAGAAGTGTAGTGGAGGATATGCACCTATCTACATCAACGGGGACAAAGTAGAAATGGTCAAAGGGGGTTTGCTGCAGAAGGTTAAGTTACATGGAGTTGGGGGTAAAGTGTTAGCATGGATTGAGGATTGGTTATCTAACAGGAAGCAGAGAGTTGGAATCAATGGGTGCTTTTCTGGTTGGCAGTTGGTGACTCGTGGAGTGCTGCAGGGATCGGTGCTGGGGCCTCAACTGTTTACCAAATACATAGACAATCTGGAGGAGTGGGCTGTGTAGGGTAACAAAATTTGCTGATGACACAAAGATGAGTGGAAAAGCGAATTGTGTGGAGGGTGCAGAAAGTCTGCAGAGAGATCTAGATAGGCTGAGGGAGTGGGCGAGGACCTGGCAGATGAAGTGTAATGTTAGCAAATGTGAGGTTATCCACTTTGGCAGAAATAATATTAGGAGGGATTATTATTTAAAGGGTGAAAATCTGCAGCATGCTACAGTGCAGAGGGACCTGGGGGTCCTTGTGCACGAATCGCAAAAACTCAGTCTGCAGTTGCAGCAGGTGATCAAGAAGGCAAGGGGGATAGAATATAAAAGCAGGGAGATCTTGCTGCAACTGTACAAAGCACTGGTGAGGCTGCAACTGGAGTAATGTGCGCAGTTTTGGTCCCCTTATTTTTGAAAGGATGTCTTGGCCTTGGAGGGAGTACAGAGAAGGTTCACCAGGCTGATACCAGAGGTGAGGAGGTTAGCTCAGTCTAGATTGAATAGACTGGGCCTGTACTCATTAGAGTTTAGAAGGCTGAGAGGGGATCTTATAGAGACTTACAAGATAACGAAGGGGCTGGATAGAGTATAGGTAGACAGATTCTTCCTGCTTAGAAAGGAAAGCAGGACTAGAGGGCACAGCCTCAAAATAAGGAGGGGGGGGGAGCAGTTTAGAACGGAGTTGAGGAGGAACTTCTTCACTCAAAGGGTGGCGAATCTCTGGAATTCTCTGCCCATTGAAGGGGTGGAGGCTACCTCATTGAATATATTTAAATCACGGGTAGATAGGTTTCTGATTGACAAGGGAATTAAGGGTTATGGGGAGAAAGCAGGAAAGTGGAACTGATACACTTCAGATCAGCCATAATCTTATTGAATGGTGGGGCAGACTCAAAGGGCTAGATGGCCTACTCCTGCTCCTATTTCTTATGTCAAAAGCTTTAAATTTTTAGGTGTCCAGATCACCAGCAACCTGTTCTGGTTCCCCCCATGCCGACACTATAGCTAAGAAAGCCCAACAACGTCTCTTCCTCAGAAGACTAAGGCAATTTGGCATGTCAGCTACGACTCTCACCAACTTTTACAGATGCACCACTGAAAGCGTTCTTTCCAGTTGTATCACAGCTTGGTACAACTCCTGCTCTGTTTAAGGCTGCAAGAAACTACAAAAGATCGTGAACAAAGTCCAGTCCATCACCCAAACCAGCCTACCACCTATTGACTCTGTCTACGCTTCTCACTGCCAGCATAATCAAATACCCCAGAAACACACTCTTCCACCTTTTCCCTCCAGGACAGGCATAGGTCTGAGGTCACATACCAACCAACTCAGTCGAGAATAGTTGATATTTCTCTACACCCCAGTTACATTCTGCACCCTCCCTTTTCCTTCTCTCTGTACAGTATACTTTGTCTATATAGCATAGAAGAAACAATACTTCTCACTGTACACTAATACATGTGACAATAAATCAAATCAAATTCCTCCAACGTCAAAGAAAGTTTTGTGCAACATAAACACATTGCAGATTTACAGGAAGTGATTATCAATAAAGTCAGCCAGGAAGCAGCCCAAATCTCACCAACAACTACAACAGTCACATTAACCACTGATTTTAAATTCACCCAACTAACTTCAGTCATCTTTAAATAACACCAAACGCCTGGAGGGATACAGTCAATAAAACAGGTGGGTGCCGGAGAGTCTAGGCAGCAACTTGCAGTTTTCCCAATCTCACCATCCCACTCCCCTCCTTGGGCTGCAGCTGCAGCACTGCGGTATGGGGTATGGGGTGGGCGGCTGACACCGACTCCCCAGACACAGGCTCTGCCTCATTCCCCCCCCCCCCCCCCCCCAACCCCGTCCCACTCACCGAAACCCAGGAAACATATCAAGACCAGCACCACGAAGCGGTGCGGGCCCCTCCGGGGGTCACACAGGGCCGAGGCGCAGCCCGCCCTCGGCTGATCGGCTGGCTCGCCGTTCTCCCTGGGCTGCAGAACCTCTCTCTCCTCCATCCTGTCCCTATCGTCCCGTGCCCAACAGCGACGACAGCAATTGCAACTCCTCACTCCCGCCCACGTGATCCAAGTCACCTGACCTACCCCCCCAACTTCCTGGAGACGGGACGGGGAACTTCCTGGAGACGGATGGTCCTCCAGGTGAGAGGCTGGGCCATCAATTGCCATCTCTGTCAACACTCAGGAGTGTGGCAACCCACTCATCCCCAATCATATCACTGTTCATCTTCCCCTCTGATACTGACAGGAGGAAATGTTAAATATGACATAGCACAATCCATTTTCTAGTGAAAGGAGACATAATTCTGCTCTCCCAGTTTGTGATAGTTCTTACAAATATTCGATAATACAGTATTTCCAACAAACATGGAATTTAAAAAACAATAATCGTCATGTTCAGTGTTTTTCCATTTTTGCCACTCAAATTTTTAGATTTGATTTGATTTATTATTGCCACATGTATTAGTATACAGTGAAAAGTATTGTTTCTTGCATGCTGTACAGAGAAAGCATACCATTCTTAGAGTACATAGGGGAGAAGGAAAGGATAGGATGAAGTATATAGTGTTCCAGTTACAGATAGCGTGTAGAGGAAGATTAGCTTAATATATGGTAGGTCCATTCAAAAGCCTGGTGGTAGTAGGGAAGATGTTGTCCTTGAGTCGGTTGGTATATGTTCTTATGCTTTTGTATCTTTTTCCCAACAGAAGAATGTGGAAGAGAGTATGTCCGAGTGCGTGAGGGCCTTGATTATGTTGGGTGCTTTTCTGAGGTAAAAGGAAGTGTAGAAAGAGTCAATGGATGGGTGGCTGGTTTGTGTGATGGACTTGGCTATGTTCACAGCCCTTTGTAGTTTCTTGCAGTCTTGGGCAGAGTAGGGGCAATACCAAGTTGTGATACATCCAGAAAGGATGCTTTCTATGGTGTATCTGTAAAATTTGGTGAAAGCCGTAATGGCTGTGCTGAAGTTTTTTAAAAATAGATAAAGCTAAATGGCCATATTAATTGCCCATCCTGAGTTGCCTTAACCAGTCCTGGCTTAATGAGAGCTTTATAACACCAAAACATGGACTTTAATTGCAAATTTAATGTAACATGTTACAGGAGCATTATAACAAAGTATGACATGGAGCCACATGCGTGGTAGCACAGTAATTAGCACTGCTGTTTCACAGTGCCAGGGACCTGGGTTCGATTCTCGGCTTGGGTCATTGTCTGTGTGGAGTTTGTACATTCTCCCTGTGTCTGCATGGGTTTCCTTCAGATGCTCCCACATTCTTAAAGATGTGCTGGCTAGGTGCTTTGGCCACTGTCACTGGGCAGTGGCAACAAGGGGAATTTCATAATAACTTGATTGCAGTGTTACTGTAAGCCTTACTTGTGACTAATAAATAAACTTTAAGATGTTAGATCAGATGACTGGCCACAAGTTGGTCAGAGATGGATTTTAAGGGGTGTCATTAAGGAGGAAAGTGAGGTGGAGGGAGGGAATCTCAAAGCTTGGGGCCCAGGCAACTGAAGCCACAGCCACCAGTGGGGCACCCTCTGTCCAAGGGCCTGGCAAAATCCTCCCACTTACCTTGGTGTCTGGCTCCACTGAAAATCATTGTCAGAAGATCTCAAAAGTTCTTTTCAGACAATGATCACATTTCAAATGCTGTCATTGTTGTTACTTAGATAAACACAGCAGATTGTTTGCATACAAATAACATTTAGATAAACTGGTGGTTATGTTGGTTAAGGGATTAATTGTGTTTAGGTCAATGAAAACTCCTTTGGAACCATGACTAACCTAATGTTCACTTAAAAAGACTGATGTAGCTTCTGTTTATCTTATCCAAAAGATCACAAACTCCTTGAGCTTATTGTAGCATTCCCTCAATACGACACCCCAGTGTTAGTTCAGATTATGTGCTCAAGTTTTGCAATTGACTCAATCTTGTATTTGCTTAGCAAATATATAGTGTGCTCAACTTCTGTAACAAGTCTCTTTCCTTTCTGGGAGGTTTCAAAGCATAAACATGTGTTAAATAGCTTACCCAACTGTCTTTTCATTTCTCATAATAAATACTATTGAATTTCTTATATCTTCCTTGTTTTTTGAAAGCCTACTGCCAGATGAAACCTGGGTAGGCTCAGCTCCGTTTGGACGTCTGTGCATGCTCTTAGCTTTGTTTTTTTTCAATCAATACGCATGTAAGAAGCGAATGTAATGAGTTATCTGCCTATTGCCACTGTTCAAAATGTATGCAACATGCCAACAGAATTAGTTTTTTTTCCCCCCAACCCTTACTCACTGCAGGGGCTGAGGTGCCTTATAGACCCCGTTAATCACATTTTGATTTGACGTGTCTTAAGTTTCCTTTGTACCTTTTGTTTCTGTTCAGGCCGTTCCTCCTCCTTTTGGGGAGCCGCCCCCTTTTTCTTTGTCCGAATGTAATTTAAGTTTGTTTACTTGGTTTGATCCAAAAGACCCCCCCCTCCCCCAACCCTTACTGTTAGTAAATATTGTCACATGCACCATGGAAGGTTACTGTTGGTAGATGGCCAAGCATATAATGCAGATAATTAGCAGACATCGACAATATGAAACATTCATATTATGGTTAAAAAACACACAGTTATCAACATCCTTGTGAAATAACTGATTCAACCCTATTAATTTGGTATTAAAGTCATTCTAAAATTTAATAGTACTAATATTTTGAGAGATATGTATACTGATGAATGTGATTGCAGTATGCATTAGTGGACTGGTGCTATTCTGTTTCAAATATGTTATGATATTTCTTTCACTGTGAAAACCAACTAATATTTGAGGTAAATAAAAGAGAAGTACCAGCATGCAAATGACACAGGACAGTGATAACAAAATGTAGGACTCAGTGCTTGCAATTTAGATTTTGCCAGAATGCCCACATGTACTTGTATATTTTTGCATTTCTTCTTGTGTACTTCATAAATCATTGCAATATGAAAACACTGCAAATACATTATTTGCAAATACTTCCTAACCAAATTCTCAGCCTTGAGTCAAATCATCCAGTTTTGCACCCTGAGACCTCATCAGGCTCCAAAGTATGAACAGCACAATTCAGTGTGATAAATGTGGGCAGGAAGTCCAATGAATAAATAAATTGGATGTCTCCTGTTACTATGTATCACAGAAACTGCTATTATGGCCTGGTGGTTTGTACAAGGGAACCATCAAGTGACAAGGTGACATTAAAAGATAAGTTTCTGGACTTTAATGTGGTAAGCAATGGTAGGAGGTAAATGGGGCTTCCCTAGGACAGTGATGGTCCATCTGGGAAGAGATTATGGGCAGTCAGAAGAAAAATAGTTACAGTAGCCAAATCTGATCATCTTTGGTGTGCAAGGAAATGGGTAGAATGAATTTGTGTAATTGTAATAATGACTATATTTTTATGTCTAAGTAATGAACATTTGGAGAACTGGCTTGAACCTGAATCACAAGGAATCATTTAACTAATTAAGCAGAATTTCTTACAAATTGGTGTCCCCAAATGTCTTTGAATTAAAATGTTGAAAGAAACTCAAGTTATATTACTAGATATGGTTCCGTCTCTAATTGAATACTGGAGTTAGGCACCATAGCAGAAGATTTGGTTCTGTATTATTCAGAAGTGTGTAGACAAGAAGCTAGGGGTGTGCAGATTATTAGCGCAGAAGCAAAATACTGCAGGTGAAAGGTCATTGATGACTTACAATGTTCAATGCTGTTTCTCGTGCTGCCTGACCTATTGAGTATTTCCAGTACTTTTGTTTTTACTTCAGATCTTTAACACATGAGGTTAACACTCTTGGAACGATATCAGAATTTACATAAAAGGTTACAGAAGAAAAAGAAAATTAAACAGTATATTGGAAAGCCTTGATCACTTTGTAGCAAACACAGAAAATAGTTCAATTAAATGAAAAATTAGAAATGAGACAAAGAAGAGGCAGAGAAAAATAAGTGTAGGTTGAGTGAGATTGAAAAGATGACAGTGAACAAAAACTGCCATGCAACTGTCTAATTTACGGATTGTAATATGCGATAAGATCAGAAAATTGATACATGTGCCAGAGGTTGGTGAGAAGGGGCTGGTAGAACAATACCAAAGGAAAACCTATGAACTGGGTGCCACCTAAAGAGATGTTCTTAAGCAGTAAGTGAAAGACCGGAAAACCAATGGAAAGGGAAGCAGTCATGAGATGTGCCAAAACCAGATTAAAGAACTGCAAGATCATTTGGAGCAATGGCACTACCGTTTGCCTGCAGTATCATTTGACAGGTTGGAAAGAAGAATTTGTAAACGGAAGAAAGTAGCAGGGTGAACTGAATGTAAATTGTGATAACAATGACTCAGAGGGAAAGGAATTGATCATACATATGATGTACTTTTTTTTGTTACCTAACGTGTTGTATAGTGGAGATTGTTGCTTGGAATTTGATGTCATTTCCAGTGAATACATTAATGCAACAGAGCTTCAGTAAGCTAATAAAAATTAGAATAGTTACATGACATTTCTTCACCCTTTAAATTGAACGTCCCAACAAGTTCAAAAGATCAACAACCAATAAATCAGTCACTATTAATAAGTCTAGAGGTTGTCGCTCTCAGAACGGATGACAGTGAACATTTGGCATCCACTTCTTTACACTGGTGGTAACCTCTGCTGTTTTCATCTTTGTACAAAGGTCATCAGTAGGAGTTTAGAGGTCTCAATGTCTGATCTGATTCCAGCGGATCTGTTCTCCCAACCAACAGCTTGTCTCCTCCAGATAATATCAACTCTAGTCTGTACGGTGGAACAGACAGGTCCAGTCTGTTCAAGGATTGTGGAAGAAACCCATTTCTCTCCTGTGGAGGATAATTCTTATTAACTTACTAAACCTCTGCTGTATTAATGTATTTTTTGTCCTTGGTGGAAAACTCTATGCTTTGATTTGTTTCCTGCCATACCATTTGTCCTTGTTGTTGCTATTGTACAATTTCTTTTGTGTGGAGAGTTCAACAGATCCAGTGCTAATCATAGTTGTCTCTTTGTCATTAGTAATGCCGGAAAGGTATTGGTCACTGAATGTACAGTATTCCTATACACTTGTTGGAATTCGTTAAGATGTTTGATTAGTGAATCTTGTGCCTGGTTGCTCTCATGGTTTGGATGAAATGCTCTGCTAGTCCATTGGTAGCAAGCTAATATGGTGTGGATGTAATATGTTGCAAGAAACATTTGAATTCTTGTGAGATAATGGGGGGGGCAGGGGTGTGCGATTCCCACAGTGCTGCCCTAGCAGGGAGACATAAGCAGAGGCTGTTTAGCAGGCTTCCCACTGGGTGCCACAGCCTGCATGCATTGCCGGGGAGGGGAGGGTGGAGACTGTCAGATGGCCAGTAATGTGGGGTCACAGGCTGGCCAGCAATTGGAAGGCTGGCAGTGTGGGGCTACTGCGCATGCACCAATTTCTGCTCTGACAGATTGGTGTATGTGCAGTGGCGTGCTCAGCACTTTGCTGCCAACCTCTTCAGCAGAAAGAGGTCCCACCTACAGATTTTTATTGTAATTCATGTTAGGACACTCTGATGCACAGTGTGGGAGATTCATTTTGAAAATGTCGCTCAAAAAAACCAACGGGAGTTACTCCAGTTTTCACGTAAATTCGCTGCATAAAATTTTTTTGGGAGAATCCCAGCCAATATGTTGAATACCATGATCTTATAAGGAGCTTTCTTGTGAGGCAAAATGGCATTCATTATCAGTTATCAGTTGTTAAAGGAATGATCACTCTGAGACCCCAAAGACATCATGATAACTCCAACCCCCTGATGTAATACGGCTTCAGGTTGATTGTTAGTTCTGAAGTCTTCCCTCGTAATATCATATCGATCCATGACAGTATCAGATCAATCTGAGTATGCTTCCTCACTTGTCCAGAAGTGACAGGTGTATTATCTATTTTTTTGAAGCAGAAGACCCATTATTTTTGCATCTTGAATCTTGAGTAACACTTCTTTGGCTTGCAGAAAAGCATTATTACATCACTCTGACCACTTCTACTTCTTGTTCTGACACAAGAGGTTATGTAACATTTCTGAATAGTTGCCAGGTTTGGAACAACTATTCTGTAGTTGTTCAACAATCCTAGAAAGGAATGTAACTGATTAATATTCTGAGGTGCAGGTCCCTCTGTAATAGCCTTAACTTTGAAGGAGATTCGTGAAGACCCGTGGTATCAATCACTTGTCCTAAGTATTCAGTGGAAGACTGGAAGAACTCACACTTCTGAATTCTCAGACCATAGTCTTCCAATCTCTGAAGCATGGCAAGCAAATTCCAAAGCTGTTCCTCTTCGTCTCTTCCAGTAGGATGTCATTCAGATAACACTGGACTCCACTCAGTAGATACACTCAGGATCTGATCAATTGCTCTTTGAATCAATGCAGGAGCTGAAGTGATACCAAATGGCAATTTTCAGTGCCAAAACGAGCCTTTTTGTGTCATGATTGTCAGAGGTTCCTTGTGACTGCTTGTCCACATTCATCTGCAAATAAGCCTGACTCAGGTCAATTTTGCTAAAATGTGGGCATCCAATCAATCCTGCGAACAAGTCATCGATGTGGGATAACGGGTAATATTCTGCACATAATCCTGGATTAATAGTGACCTTGAAGTTTTTGCAAATCCTTACGGATCCATTTTCTTTGCAACTATTGACGTGACCCATTCACAAAGCTAACAAATTTCAAGACACCCATCTTCACATGTGGTTCCAAGTCAGCTTTTACTTTCAACCTAATTGCCTATGGTACATAGAACATAGAACACTACAGCACAAACAGGCCCTTCGGCCCACTAGTTGTGCCGATCACTTGTATACCTACTAAGCCATAGACCTATCTATGACCCCCAATCCCATTAGATCCCATATACTCATCCAGAAGTCTTTTAAAAGACCCCAGCGAGTTTGCCTCCACCACCACCGATGGCAGCCGATTCCATTCACTCACCACCCTCTGAGTACAGACCTTGCCTTCAAGAATTTTGCTTGGCTTCCTTGTTTTATTTTCAGTTCAACTATAATATCTTTTATGCTTCCGAATTCTCCACCAAATACAACTATGTACTTCGTTAAAATTTCTGTGAGGCCTGTTTCTCAATTGGTCATCATGTTGGATTCAGCCCAGTTTGACCCATCAGTGCTAGACAGTTACCCTTTACCACATGTAGAGACAAGTTTGCTATTAAGCTGCAGAGCTATTTCGATACAGCCCTTCAGTGCAACTACTTCAATGATGTATGACTTCAGCACTATCCTTGACGGCTTCAATGCAGTGTGTTTAGCTTTCCCATCGTAAACAGTTTCTGTCACCAACAAAATTGCTGCCTCAGTATCAACTTTGATCCTTACTGGCTGTCCATCCAGCAGTGAGTGGAGTGACCCACTACTGGTGTGCAGCAACAGCAATGGCTAACACATTCAGTGATAATTCTTCTCACACTGTGAATCATTACGTTTTTCTCAACTCTTTTGTACAGCATGGACATTTCTTCTTTAACTTATGTTTAAGTACTGTCTTGGTTTCTTCTTTGTTCTTAATTTTACTTCAAGCTTGATTTTTCTTCTAGCATGTATGATAGGCAACAGCTTTGACATACTATGACTTTATACCAACATTCGATTGCAGAATGCCCTGGCTTTGCACACCGATGACATGTACAAATTTCAAAGTGCTTGGGTGTTGATTTACCTGCCATTGGGTGTAATGAGTACACAAACTCAATTTCTAAGCTTCTTTAGCAGCCAGTTTCATCAAAACAGCAATTTCCATAGCCTTTTCCAGAGTAAGGATACTCTCAGTTAGCAAACTTTTCTGTAGTGCTTTGCTGTGCAGCCCAGGGACAAATTTGTCCCAAATTGTGTCATTCAGCATATCTCCAAACTCTCAATATTCTGCAAGTCTTTAGCACAGCCATGAATTGCACAACTGACTTCCTCCCTTTTAGCTTTCTTTTATGAAATCTAAAGTGCTCTGCAATCACCAGATGCTTCAGCGAAAAATGTTCCTGCAAAATGTCTATGACTTGATAATATATTTTAATGCCTGGCTTCTCAGGTTACACCAAACCTCTAAGGAGATTAAAAAGCTTACCCCCCATCATGCTAAGGAAAGTGGGCACTCTAATATCTGTGCCAAAATAGTCAAAATGCTCAGTATAGGAACACCATCACTCCACATCTTCAGCCACTTTTTCTATTAATGTAAGTTTCCTGTATGCACATTTCGCAACATGTTTTCAGCAGCTACCTTTATTTGTCTTCTGCAAAAGACAACAACCCAAACTTCAGTCTTTTATTTAACACACCCAGTTCTTTAAATGTTCTGCATTAGATTATCATTACACATGTCCACATGGCCTGTCATGCCTGCAGCACATGCAAAAAGCTTTTTTCTTCGGTTCCTGACTTTTTCACGGCAATATTCTTTGTCCTGGTTGGCGAGCAATATCATTCACCATCCTCATCACCAGTTTTTATGTTGTATATTGGAGAATGACACGAGGGACTTGATGCCACTTCCAGTGAATATATGAATGCATTAATACAGCACAGTACTGACAGTAGTCCAGTGACTAGTGCATCCTAGAATTGGAAGAGACTCCAGCTAACCATCCAAAGTAACGGAGCTCCAACAACAGCAAATTTGAGAGACTTCCAGAAGTCAGCTACTGTGAACAGTAGGTTTTTGATGGTAAAATCTTCAAGATCACTGGCTGTCAATGCTTCACAAAATGCACTACAAACTGGCTGCTGGAAGAAATTATTTCTTGTAAATGGCTTTGGAAGGAGGAGGATGCAAGGATGGAAACTTTGAACCAAAGGAAAATAAAGGACTCTTTGAGATATAGCTCACTGAAGCTCCGGATGCAGAACTGGAAAGAGTGAAGGAGCTTCAGAAACCTATTTGTTGAAGGAAACCACTGCGTCTTACCAACCTGGGCTAGAGAAGCTGTGTTCAACAGTCAGTATCAAATACAGCCTTGGACACAGTGACAGGAAACCAGAAGCGTGTGTGAATACAAATTGCCAGCCAGACTAAGATAAGCCGAGTGAAATGCAATCTCTAAACCTTAGAAGAAGTGTTGAAAAGGAGATTGAAACTGGAAAGGTTGAAGAAGAAAATGTGGAAATGATCAAGGAAGCGGACAGAGTTTCAGGGCAGTTGCCTTGCCTCACTGTCACCGGCTCTGTGCTTGAGCAGGGATCTTTGCCAGTCAAGGATATGTGTAAAAGTTGGGCTTAAAGCGGCAGTAACTCAAAGGATACTATAGGTATAGAGCCCAATCCCAAATTCACAGATAAGGAAGTGCAGATGGAGATTTGGAAGCATATTGTAGAGACTGAGGAAGAATTGAAGGCTGAAGACCTTGAAATGGAAGAGAGGACGTTTGTGGAAACCACTCTCCAAAAGAATCACAGAATTATACTTTTAAAAAAATTCATCTGTTCAAATGTTGAAGTGGAAATTTTTCTGCTTCTTGACTGTGGTAGAAAGATTCAACAAAGTTCGTTCCAACAAAATAACTTGTCTTTATTTACAAAACACTGCATGCACTATTGGCAAAAACTTGAGTTCAGAGAGCCGTCGTTACGACTTGCTGATTCTTCCTCAAGTCCACGCTAACATAAAGAATCAGTTCAGTATTTATACATAATCATTATCAGTTTGTGTGACCAGAGCTTATTGAGGAATTTGATCAGTAATAGTGTCATAAACAATGCCATAAATCATGGTGCAACCTGCAGACCTCCTCGAACTCTTTGTCTCATCAGTCATAACTTTATCTTGTCCTTTGATAGAACAGAACAAGGTCGATGACTCCTTCATCCCTGACCTTATCTTGTCATACTTATACAGCCGTAGGTTACGTGGAGTCAGCCTTATCAGGTCTTGACCTTCTCTGGTCTTATTCATGTCTCAGGTTATGTGGAGTCAGTTTTCCTTATTTTGTACCAACTACTTGACCAATTTTCCCATCATGCCACTACTTCATTCGTACAACTTCACACAAACAAACATACAGAATCTCCGAAATGGAAGCAGCAAATTAGGAGCAATGCAATCAGAGATGGATACTGAAACAAAAGTCAAACAGAACTTCTGACTGGCTAGAGAAAGAACAAGTGAAAGTGAAAAATCAGCAGGCAGAAGCTGACGGGAAAGTTGATTTGATTTGACTTATTGTCATGTATTAGTGTAGAGCGAAAAGTTTTGTTTCTCGTGTGCTATACAGACAAAGCATGTTGTACACAGGGAAGGAAAGGAGAAAGTGCAGAATGAAGTGCCACAGTCATTGCTAGGGTATAGAGAAAGATCAATTTAACGTGAAGTAGGTCCATTCAAAAGACTGATGGCAACAGGAAAGAAGCAGTTTTTGAGTTGGTTGGTACATGACCTCAGACTTTTGTATCTTTTTCCTGATGGAAGAGAGTATGTTCAGGATGGGTGGGGACCTTAATTATGCTGGCTGCTTTTCTGAGGCAGTGGGAAGTGTAGACGTTGTTAATGGATGGGAGGCTGTTTTGAGTGATGGTCTTGCCTCATTCACAACCCTTCGTAGTTTATTGCTGTCTCGGACAGAGCAGGAGCTATACAAAGCTGTGATACAACTGCAAAGAACGCTTTCTAGATGCATCTGTAGAAATTGGTAAAAGTTGTAGCTGACATGCCAAATTTCCTTAGTCTCCTGAGAAAGTGGAGGCGTTGGTGGACTTTCTTAATTTTAGCATCCGCATGGAGGGACTAGGACAGGTTGTTGGCGACGTTGAGGGAGAGATTATTGTCATCATATCAGTTCAGCAGATTTTCTATCTCTTTTTTGTACTATGTCTCTCCATCGTTGCGATCCAAAGCAATGACTGTGATTACAGAAAAGTTGGGCTAGTAAGCAGAGAAGCAGAATATGAAGAAAACTGAAAATGTCCAACTCAGCGCTTCAACTGATTGTGAGTAAGCTG
Source organism: Carcharhinus amblyrhynchos (assembly GCF_965287045.1). Lineage (NCBI taxonomy): Eukaryota > Metazoa > Chordata > Chondrichthyes > Carcharhiniformes > Carcharhinidae > Carcharhinus > Carcharhinus amblyrhynchos. The sequence goes on from NC_137326.1 coordinate 91,220,693, forward strand.
GATTCTTCAAAAAACTCAGGCAAGTTGCAGATGGCTATCATCAACTTCTTCATGGAGAGAAATCTACTGTTCACGTCTCTCAGCATCAAGAAATCCAGAAACCATGACCATGTAACATTCCTCTTTAGAAACAGCCTAACTTGAGGAATGAAGTACAATTTGGAACAGTTGCTGGGCCATTCCTTGATTGCACAAACCATAGCAGATTCATAAACCTGTGGCGACTGACCAGGGCAACTAATGAAAGCTTAAAGAGTACGACTGGGACACGATAATCCTGCCCCTCGCAAGGAAGGAAAATGTTTGCAAAACATAATCATAGATTATCATAGAATCCTTACAGTGCAGAAGGAGGCCATTTAGCCCATCAAGCCTGCACCAACAACAATCTCACCCGGGCTTATACCTCAACCCCACATCTCTTTAAGAAGAACAAGAAGGGAATCTGCATCTCAACTAAAGAAGGAAAAAAAGAATGATCAGGAACAAAAAGAGAAAATGCTGGAAAATCTCAGCAGATCTGGCACATCTGTAAGGAGAGAAAAGAGTTGACATTTCCAGGCCAGGGTCATCTGCGTTCGAAACATCAGCTCTTTTCTCTCCTTACAGATGCTGCCAGACCTGCTGAGATTTACCAGCATTTTCTCTTTTGATTTCTGATTTCAGCATTCACAGTGATTTGTTTTTATGGCCAGGAACAAACTGAGAAAACAAAAAAGGACCTTCTGTATGGTGACTGACCGTTGAGTCTGACATCCTTAGCATTTGTACCCCCACTACAAGTTCATGTGCAAGCGAGTTGTGAAGATGGTGGACATTGATACTGACAACACTGTCTGATGGCTGTGACCTCTGGATGCTAACTGTTTGGAAAAACGTTGGAAAAGGTGAACAGAAATGGAAAGCTCAGCTGGCTGAAAGGAGGACCCAGAGAAAACAGGCCTATGAATCCTGCACTTTCTCAACCCAGAAGTACTCATTTTCCCATTCTGCCCATTGCAGGAATCATAGCAGGTGAGGGACGGACCATGGAAAGATCCATGGACCTTGGGCAAAATTTCTGGTTTCAGTCCCACCCACTATCTTTCTCTCCAGCAAACATGGCAGAGACTGCCATGTCAGAATGGGGCCCCTGAGTTACAACAGGCAATGATTTACACAAAGTTGACCGTCATGGCAGAAACCCACTGTCCCACAAGGCAAAAGGCTGCCACTGTGAACGTAGCTGATGGCTATTAGCTTCATATGTAATTTGATTACAATCTTTAAATTTGTATATTTTAAAAATCAAATTGTGTTATTTGTTTTGGCTGCTACAGTATTTTGGGCCAAGACATCAGGTTTTATAAATAGCTCCGAACATATTTCCAGTCTGTCAGATATACTCCATTCTCCAGATCAACGTGTGAATTGAACTTGACAAAGAAAATTATTCAGTAGTAAAGTGCTGCCTAGAACACTTAGGAACTTCTCACAATGGTTAGAATGAGATTGGGTATACAGGCCAACTCATGATTCAGTTGTCTGGCAACCAGAAATCCAGCATGCCCTGACCTGTATAGTTCTGCTATTTGTTCATGTCAATGTTTTTCTTAAAATATTGAAGAAAAACAGTTCCATAAATAAAAGCATAAACACTTTTCTTCAATTAAAAAATAATCTTTGAACGAGTCAGTACTGAATAAACAATTACAGGAAAGATAACTTGTCCCGTATGTTGTGTTATGTTTTATAAAACTGTCCAAAATATTAACCTAGCTCAGCCTTGTTACTTGGAGGTAATGTACTTCGATACATTTGTTAATTTGTTTTATTATGACAGTTTTGGTTTTTGCTTTTTATCACCAATTCCCTCTTCTCTCTTCCCGGAAGATATTGCCTTGAATTTTGCAGAAAGCAGCAAACAACCAATCCTAGTTCTTCACTACATTTACACTTGCCCACAGATCTTCTCTGGTTTGCACCTGTCAGTTAAATCCAATAGAAATCCAAAGCAGCCTTTGGCGGAGGCTTTTAACGAAAATGTTCTCAAAGGTGAACCAAATACCATCTTTGATCCAATCAAAATTTCAGAATATTAATACAAAAGCAAAATACTGCAAAGTTCTTCTAGCTCCTTGTCTACATATCTTTGAATTTTACTGACAAATCTACCGCTTTAGCGCCTAACTTCAGAATTCAATTTGTCACTTAGAAACGGTCTACTAATATATTACACTTCGTCGTAAACAGTACCATTGGTGACAATCAAATTGTCAGTGAGGCTGCAGTCAGGAAGAGATGGATATACCCTGCCACAGCAATGGGAGAGAAAATAATCTGCCTCTCACCAAGATGGAATGGTTGGAGGTAACTAAAAAGGTGATAAATATAAGCATTGTGTTCATGACCTGGATGCAACCTAGAAAGTGGTATAATTACGTAACCAGGTCAGGAAAAGTGAGGACATGTGTTAATTCAGCTATAACCTGTGCTTTGAGCCATCCTTTCACTTTGTCTTGCTAACTGTTCTCATCACGTTACTCTTCAGACCCATTCACTTTTCAGCTTGGTACAGTTTTATTCAACAAGCATTTGGTAGCATTTTGCAGGATTTAGAACTGTGCAGGATTAGTGGCATTTTGCAGGGCTAGGTATTATTTTACAGTGATTAGTATTATTGCACAGGGTCCCTACACTAACTGCAATCATTTATGCATCACCCCAGACAGCAAGCATTAACAGGTTGCTTGATTTTGAAGGTATCGTAGTTGAGCCTGATCTTCAGGTAAGCATTCTCCAAGACGGCCTTCAAGACACATGACAACGCAGAATCACCAAGCAGAAACTAATAGCCAAGGTCTGCACACACGAGGACAGCCTCAGCCGGGATCTTGGGTTCATGTCACACAACCTGTAACCCCCATGACTTGCCTGGTTGTAAAATCTTATCAACTGTTCTGGCTTGAGACAATTCACACCTCTTTAACCTGTGTTTAACCCTATCTCCATTTGCATTGTCTCCACCTCTAAAGTCTTGATTACCTGTTAAGACTTGCATTCCAAACAATATCTTGTAATTGAGTCTGTGTCTATATATACCCTGTTTGTGAACCCAATTCTCCACTCACTGATGAATAGGCAGCGCTCCGAAAGCTCGTGCTACCAAATAAACATGTTGGACTTTAACCTGGTGTCGTGAGATTTCTCACTGTGCTCATCCAAAATCCATACACACGAGCATCAATGTTCCGAGACAATGATCAGGAGCAGGGATTCAATCTGAACTCTTCTCTTAATAACTAGACTTCACAAAACTGAGGTCAGAGAATTTGGCATCATGGGATATAGAGCGAAGATGAAACAGAGTGTTGAGATGCAGATTGGCTATTGTCGAACTGAATGAATGGCAAAGCATGTTCAAAGGCTGAATGACCTACTCTCTTTCTAAATAATCCATGCACTGCTACTACTTATACATCCTTTCCTCACATTTATGCCAAAATTTCTATTTTGGCATAAGTGTGAGGAAAGGATGATTTGCTCCAGCAGTAATTTCACTGACAAATTCCAGATCTTTTATCAAAACGAGCTTTATCATAACGCAGTTTAATTATAACTCTAAAAAAATGAAGCAGCAATTGACCAATCTTTAAACATGAGAGGAAACAACTCTAATTTCTAAAATCACTATTTCATTTCCAACGAAGCAACATTCTTCTTACAAACTTAAAACTCATTTTGAATATTGTTAGCAATCAGAAATATGCTTGCTGTATTGAGTGTAGACAACCTTGGAGTTTTGAGAGAGAGATAGAGTATTCAGAGGCCTGCAAAAATCTCCTAACTTCAAGCCGAACTTCAGCCAAATTCCTACTCATTTTTGGAAAAAACTGTTTCTTTCTCTGCTGCAGATCCAGGACGACACATAAATCACAACATCACATGACCTTGTCAATCACTCTAATTTGAAATCTTAGGAGAACTTAAGTAAACAAAAGTCCATTAACTCTACTAAACATAACCACTTGCAAGGTTGAAATGAGGAATTATCCTGCTTCCCAGCACCTGAGCTGTATTCTTTCTAGACATACTAACTATCTGTCAAAAAATCTGGACTTTAAAACTTTCTTCTGAAATATAAAAACAAATATTCTATGTATACATACACATATGATCTTCACACCCATATCTTCCCTAACATCCTCACCATGGGAACTCTACCATTTACCTCTCCTCTGGTTCCTGGGACTTAGTTCCAGGCAGCTCTCTGCAGCATCTGTTCCTATCATTGCAGCTCAGTTCCTGGAAGTACTGGAGAGCTGCTCACCAATCTGATCGGCAAGCAACTGTCCAAGATGGGACTTCCTCCCTATACTATTTTGGTACAAACAAGTAAACACAATCAGCAAATTGAGGGACAAATCAAAAAGGCAGCCTCTTTAAAGAGATACTGAACCAAAATGAAAAGAATCTCAAAGAAAACTTAAAACAACAAAATAAAATATGTTTAAAGGGGTCAGTAATGCACTCCAGCCTTTGCAGTGCCCAGTGAGCACAGAAGGCAATTTCTCCAGTGATGACCAGAAGCTCATTGGAGTGTGGAGTTGCATTGGGCCTGCAGGAGGATGGCTGGGCCCACAACTGTCTGAAAATTCAGGCCTATATTCAGAACATCAAAAAGATATTACATTCCCTAATCATTTATTTACAACTCAATAATATTACAAATGCATAACAAGTCAGTTTGCTTGTTAAAAATGCACTTGGGGAGAAACTATGGGCATAGAATTCTTAAAACAAATAATTTAAGAGTCCATTTAGCACCCAAATAGGATTTATGCTATGTTGGATCTTCAGTCTTCAATACAAAAAGGAACTAAACATAATGATTAAAATTAAACATATGCTGCTGAACTCTGAATGTGATAATAACTATAATCAAAATTAAAAAGGTATGCACATTTGGATAGTGCAAAATAAACACCAGTGCTACATTTGGGGAAAACAATATAGCCCAGCAACTGCGATATTCAATAATTTATATCCTTGAGCGGACAGGGTATTTGTACACCCGAGTAGAAAAGGTATCACTTGTATCCTTGATAACTGCTGCTGCAATTCATTGAAAATGAGCTTTGTAATTAAATTCATAAATATATATCCATTCACAATCACTACATTTGGTGCAAGATAAATGTTGACTTAAGGGAAATTAATAAGATACCTCTTTTCATATTGCTTTTCCAAACAGCATTTCCTGACTTTGAAAGGGCAATGCTATGCACAAAGGGAAATATCAAGCAATGATTAAACTTTGCTTTGTCATCATAATTCATAAATATAAAATTAGAAATAAATTGTGACATGTTTCCATTCATAATAGAGTTCATAGTCCAGAAAGACTTCCCAGAATGTTGTTCCAATACCCAACATGTGAAAGTAATGACCGTAAACCCAATTCACTGCAAATTACACAATGAATGCAACACTATACTTGTATATAACCTGCTAATCCGCAAAAAAGTCAACATTTATTTCACCTATTTACTGTCTCATCCGCCAGACGTAACAATCACTATAATCGACAAGCAAGATCCTAAAATACATGAAAATCAAATACAGAATGAAACTTGTTTATTTCCAATTTGAATTGAAATTCAAGCGTTCATGAGCATGGACAAAGTTTAATGTAAAGCTTGAGTGATATCAACTAAAAATGCAAACTAGCTATACTCGTATCATACCACAGAGGATGAGATGGTGCAATTTGTTAGACCACTCTCTCCCCAGTCATGTAAGTTTCTAACTAAGGCAGGGCAGACAGAATAGAAATCTCCACCCTGAGGTGACCACCCTTTGAAAGAAGTTTGGCCAATCATAGAGCTCTTCTGAAAAAATGCTTTAGAATTTATCAGTCAGGCTCAGTTGCTGATTTTGAAAATGCAAATATTCAGAATTTTTTTATGTTCTTTTAATTCCTGCTATACTATTCTGGAATTTGAGACTGAGTGGGTAGTGTTGGGATGTCATTGATGAAAACACAGGAAATTAACAAAGGTAGTTGAATAAATGCTTGAAATGATTGGTATTATGGAGTTTCGTAAAGTTAGACAGAGAGGCAGCACATAAGAGGTGTTTAGGAAGAGAAGAACAATGTATATGAACCTTATGGGTGACATTTTTTAGTTTTTTCTCATTCAATTTTGGAATTGTGGGCATCACTGGCTAGACGAGAATTTGTTATAATAGGTGATGATGGTGTTTGTTGTAATAGGTGTTGAAAGGGGTGTGCTCTTGAACAACTGTAGAGCATGTTGTCGGAACAGCCACAGTGCTGTTAGGGAGGGAGTTCCAGGATTTTGACGCAGCAACAGTGAAGGAACAACATGATACTTCAGGGTGGTGAGTGGTTTTGTGGGAAACTTGCAGGTGCTGTTTTTTCCATGTGTCTGCTGTCTTTGTCCTTCTAGATGGTAATGGTCATGGGCTTGGAAGGTACTGTCTAAGAAGCCTTTGTCAGTTCTTGCACTTCATCTTGTAGATGGTACAAAGAACAAAGAACAAAAGAACAACCCAGCATGGGAAACAGGCCCTTCGGCCCAACGAGCCCGCGCCGCCATTTCAACAAAGCATTTTCCTACACCTACCCTGCCTGTGTGTATGTGAATGGAACCCCTAATGTAGCCAGAACCAGGGGAGAATAGTGTAGGGTCAATTTGGTACACCAATCAGCCTAAGAGCACATCTTTGGGGTGTGGGAGGAAACCGGAACACCTGGAGGAAACCCACTCAACCACAGGGAGAATGCGCAAACTCCCACAGACACAGGCCCAAATCCATGTATCTGCACAGCTAGCAGTGATAGTCACTGAGCTGTTGTGGTGCCCGTCTGCTGGTCCAGGATTAAGCACGCACAACGACACGAAGTACTAGGCCACTCTCGAAACCTCCAAGAGCAGCCCACGCATGACCCACCGTGTGCATGCCCCTCGTTTGACAACAAGGTGGACCGACACCTGTGGATTAAAAGAGACAAAACATTAACATGTAATATTACATTTCCGGTGTCGTCCCGAGGCTCTGACCCTTTTTAATACCGTCTACTATAACCCTCCATCCCTGTTTCGCTCATGTGTCTATCTAAGTAAACCTTAAACAAGTCCAACGTGCCTGCCTCCACCACCTCACTTGGTAGCGCATTCCATATCCCCACGACCCTCTGCATGAAAAACCTTCCTCTAGTATCCAAATTATACTTCTCCCCCCCCACCCTTAGATCGTGACCTCTCGTAATAGTTGTCCCCAATCTAGGGAAAAGCCTGCCACTGTTGACTCTATCTATTCCCTTCATTATTTTATACACCTCTATCAGATTCCGCCCTTAATCTCCGTCTTTCTAAGGCAAAGAGCCCCAGTTTAGAACATAGAAAATAGAACATTACAGCGCAGAACAGGCCCTTCGGCCCACGATGTTGCGCCAACCAGTTAAAAAACAATGACCCTCTAACCTAAACCAATCCCTTTCCATCCATAAACCTATCCACGGATCTCTTAAACGTCCCCCAAACTAGGCGCATTTACAACTGCAGCAGGCAGGGCATTCCAATCCCTCACCACCCTCTGGGTAAAGAACCTACCCCTGACATCCGTCCTATAACTACCCCCCCCTTAATTTAAAGCAATGCCCCCTCGTGCTAGCTTTCTCCATCCGAGGAAAAAGGCTATCACTGTCCACCCTATCTAAACCTCTAATCATCTTATATGTTTCAATAAGGTCCCCTCTTAGCCGCCTTCTTTGTAATGAAAACCACCTCAAATCCCTCAGTCTCTCCTCATAGGACCTCCCCTCCATACCAGGCAACTTCCTGGTAAACCTCCTCTGCACCCTCTCCAAAGCCTCCACATCCTTCCTATAATGTGGGGACCAGAACTGCACACAATACTCCAAGTGCGGCTGCACCAGAGTCTTGTACAGTTGCAACATGACACTGCGGCTCCTAAATTCAATCCCCCTACCAATAAACGCCAAGACACCGTATGCCTTCCTAACAACCCTATCTACTTGATTCCCAACTTTCAGGGATCTATGTACACATACACCTAGATCCCTCTGTTCATCCACACTATTCAGAGTCCTACCGTTAGCCCTATACTCCACACATCTGTTATTCCTGCCAAAGTGAATTACCTCACACTTTTCCGCATTAAACTCCATCCGCCACCTCTTGGCCCAGCTCTGCAACTTGTCCAAGTCCCCCTGTAAACTAAGACACCCTTCCTCACTATCTACCACACCTCCGACTTTGGTGTCATCAGCAAATTTACTAATCCACCCAACTATACCCTCATCCAGATCATTTATAAAAATTACAAACAGCAGTGGCCCCAAAACAGATCCCTGAGGCACACCACTTGTAACTGAACTCCATGATGAATACTTACCATCAACCACCACCCTCTGTCTCCTATCCGCCAGCCAATTCCTGATCCAATTACCTAAGTCACCCTCAATCCCATATATCTGCATTCAATCAGTTTTCAATCCATCTAGCTACCTGTCCTTGTATCCCATGTGCCTTAACCTTTTCTACCAGCCTACTGTGAGGGACTTTGTCAAATGCCTTACTGAAATCCATATAGATGACATCAACGGCTCGCCCATCGTCAACCATTTTTGTCACCTCCTCAAAAAATTCTACCAGATTCGTAAGGCAAGACCTCCCCTGAACAAAGCCATGTTGCGTATCCCTAATCAGATCGCAATGCTCCAAATGCTGATACATCCTATCCCTAAGAATTTTTTCCAATAATTTTCCTACCACCGATGTCAAACTCACTGGTCTATAATTACCAGGGTTATCCCTACTGCCCTTTTTAAACAGCGGTACCACATTAGCTACCGTCCAGTCCTCTGGGACCTCACCTGTGTCCAAAGAGACAAAGATTTGTGTCAGAGGCCCAGAAATTTCATCTTTCACCTCCCTTAGCAGCCTGGGATAAATACCATCAGGCCCCGGAGCTTTATCAGTTTTTATGCTACCTAAAAACCCTAGCACTTCCTCCCTCGTAATGGATATTTCCTTCAAATGATCTACAGCTCCCTCCAAGACTTTACACGTTATCAAACCCCTCTCCTTCGTGAATACCGACGCAAAGTGTTCATTCAGGATCTCCCCCATTCCCTCAGACTCGATGCATAGCTCCCCTCCTTTGTCCCTAAGAGGACCAATTTTCCCTCTAACCACTCTCTTGCTCCTAATATAAGAGTAAAATGCCTTTGGATTTTCCTTAATCCTATCAGCCAAAGCCATTTCATGCCCTCTTTTCGCCCTTCTAACTCCCCCTTTAAGCTCCCTCCTACTCTCTCTCTATATTCCTCCAGCGCTCTCTCCGTTCCCAGTTGTTTCAACCTAACATATGCCTCTCTCTTCTTCCTGATCAAGTCTTCAATACCCCCTGTATTCCACGGCTCTCTAATCCTGCCTTTCCCATCCTTTCTCTTTGCTGGCACGTGCCTTTCCTGCAACATTATCAGTTTGCCCTTGAAAGCCTCCCACATACCAACCATGGACTTGCCAGCTAACAGCCCCTCCCAATCAGTGTCCTTCAGCTCCCTCCTAATCCGGCTATAGCTCGCCTTCCCCCAGTTCAGCACCCTCCCCTTCGGACGGCACTCATCCCTTTCCATTTTTATCCTAAAGTAGACAGACTTGTGGTCACTGTTAGCCACATGTTTGCCTACCTCAACCTCAGCCACCTGCCCCGGCTCATTACCCAACACTAAATCCAGTATAGCCCCCTCCCTAGTCGGGCTAGTTACGTACTGCTCCAAGGACCCTTCCAACACACATTTTACAAACTCCTCCCCATCCGTACCCCCAGCTCTAGGCACCTTCCACTCCACTCCAGGAAGATTAAAGTCACCCACTACAACCACCTTATTCTTTCTGCACCTATCTAAAATGCCTCTGCAAATACCTTCCTCCACTGACCTCGGGCTGTTGGGTGGCCTATAGTATACCCCCAGCATCGTAATCTCTCCCTTTTTATTCCTCAACTCCACCCACAGCGACTCAATCCCTAACTCCTCCATATTATCCTCCCTCTGCACTGTGATGTGCTCCTTTACTAACAGCGCCACCCCACCACCTCTCTTCAACCCTCCTCTGTTCCTGGGTATAAGTGTTTTAGGTGTGACATTCAATTGCCAGTCCTGCCCTTCCTTTAACCACGTCTCCGTCACTGCCACCACATCTAAATTCCTCACAAACATCGAGGCCCTAAGCTCATCCGTTTTACCAATCACACTCCTCGCATTGAAACAGATGCAGTCCAACCCACCAGGCCCACTTGGAACCTCCTTCCCCCTGATGATGATTTTCTTTTCATCCAAACCTACCCTATCACCCAACTCACTCTCGACCCCAGTGTCTAATGAGCTATCAGTCTCATCCCCACCCCCCCTCCCTATTAGTTTAAACCCTGCCTAAACACTCCAGCTAACCTCCCTGCTAAGACATTTGTCCCTCTCCCATTCAAATTTTCCCCATCCCTCCTGTACAGTTGCCCTATTCTCTCAAATACTTCCCAGTGGTCTACAAAAGTAAAGCCCTCTACGTTGCACCAACCCCTCTGCCGTGCATTCAGCTGCATGATCTTGTTATTTCTAGCCCTGCTGGTACTAGGCAGCAGCCCAGAGAATGCCACCCTGGAGGTCCTGCTCTTCAGTTTGGACCCCAACTCCCTAAATTGCCTATGCACATCTGCCCTACTCTGCCTTCCTACGTCCCTCTCCCCTACGTGTATTATTACTTCTGTCTGGGTCCCCTCCCCTTTCAAAATTCCTTCTATCCTCTCCGATATGTCCTGTACCCCTGCTCCAGGGAGGCAGACTACCATCCTGGAGTCACGCTTTTGCCCACAGAACCTCCTGTCAATTCCTTTGACCCTCCCATCCCCCACCACTATCACATTGCCAGCCCCCTTCCTTCCCTCTGAGTCATTCTGGCCCTCCTGCCTTTCCTTTTGTACCCCTGTCGATGCCTTTTGGGGGGCCACTGGGGTGGTCTTTGGACCAGGACTGTTCTTCTTCTTCCTCTTAACAGTTGTCCACCCATCCTGCTCCTCAGCCCCTGGGACCTCCACTTGTTCATGGTTCCTAGCCATTAACTCCTCATTCTCCCTAACCAGAAATGCATCCTGTAAACGCACCTCCAGTTGCCTGACCCGGGCCCTCAAACGCTGCAGCTCTAAACACTTGACGCAGATGTGGACCTTCGGGAGACGTGATGCCTCCAAGAACTCCCACATGTGGCACCTAACACAGCTAACGCTCCTCCCCATAGTCCCTGCCATGTCCCAATCTCACTTGGGTTTGTATGCACCGAAATGCAACGCGGGAAAGATAGAAACTGCACTCACCTTGCCTAAGCCCAGCGAGCCAAAGCCCTTATACCTCTCACTCAGCTCCCACTCACTCCGCTGCCTGCTCCTGACGCTGCCCGCTGTCTATCACTGCCTTCTTTTTATACCCCCCGCTCTCCCTTCCCGACTTGCCCCTCTCCTAACTTCCAGAATGGAAGTAAAAAGTACTCACAGAAACCCTGCGAACCGGAAATGCAGTCAAAAAGCGTTTAAAGTAAATCCAACACTCACCACAGCCACCAGGTACACTGCTCCAGAGAACAATGGTATACACAGTTGCCACTGTGCACTGGTGGTGGAGAGAGTGAATTTTTGTGGATGGAGTGCCAATCAAGCAGATTGCATTGTCTTGGATGATGTTGAGCTTTTTGAGTGTTGTTGAAGTTTGAGGAGCTTAGTATAGTATATAATTAGATTGTATACAAAGGAGACCAGAGTCAGGGAACAGGAGGCTGTGTATTGGAACAGAAATGTATTACAAAGTATGTACAAGACTATATGGGGAAGGAGATTTGAAAACAAAGGCACTGATTTTGAAGTGAATATGCCTGTTGAAAGTGATTTTGAAGATGGATGATAGGAGGGAGATGAGTAGCAGATGTTGGGATGCTACAGTTAGTGCTGCGAGAACTTGAGAGGGTAGCAAGAAGAACTGTGCAAAGTTACAGTTATGTGGAGCAGATCAACATTTTGGATTACGTTATGCATCTATAGCAAAGCTTCCAGTTTAGGTTCCTTTGCCAATAAGCAAACCATATTAAATACCAAAATTACCAACAAAGGGTAATGTTTGTAAAGCACTCGCACACATTTATTACATACTTTGTTCTTTACTATTCATAGCCACAAAATAATAATATGCATCCTCTGGTTTTATTTCTTCTTAGAAGCGGCTACACAGTTGTGTAGTCACTCACCACATAAAAACCAGGGCAATGAGCGTCAGCCATTGATAGGACCATAAGAACTCAGCTAAATTAATCTCAACCTGACAAGCATCCTTAAGCAGGGGCTTCTGGATAGAAAACTGGAACGTGAATTTTTTTTGTCTTTCCCACTTTATTACCCAGGATACAAAGCAAATTCTACTGCAGATAAACTCTTACAACTTGTATACTCAGGAGAGGAGATTTGATATGAGGTATTCAAAATTGAGGGGAGACCCGGGCCAAAGGAAAAATTGTTACCACTGATGGAAGGATAGAGAATGAGAGGGCACAGGTTTAAGGAATTGGCTAAAGAAGCAATGAAGACACACAAAAAAGGACATTTTTATGCAGCTAGTAGTTTAGAGCTGGCTGAAATGCACTGAGAATAGTGTGATAAGTTCAACCGAGACATCCAAGAGGGAATTGGATTATTATCTGAAGTGGAAGAATGTGCAGGATAGAAGTGGGGGGAGTGGAATAATGGGAACTTCTCATTTGGACAACTGTCAACAGACACGACAGAGCAAGTAGTTTCCGTCTGTGTTGTAATAATTCTCTGGTTCTGTGAGCCCCCTGGTGGCATCAAATAAAGCATGCAACTGTATGATATTACCCCAGTGGTAACTTGTAAGAATTACAGTTTAGACAACACAATGTGAATGACATTCTAAAAACAAAGAGTTCTTCAAAGTAAAATTATCCAATAACCAAGTAGTGCATATACTTTCATACATAACCAAACATAATCTTGACGTCCAGAAGTCAAATTATCTTAAAAACTCACCAAGTTTCAATAAAATATGCAATTTAAGTAACTGACTCTACTTGTAGTTTATTCTATTGAAGACCTTGTAATTGTTTGAGAAACCTCTCACCTCATTATTAAGGAAGATCTCTTTCACAAGAGAATAAAATGTAAACAATTTTTCTGAATGTTTCAGTTATACCAGACAGCTTTTTAAATAAATTTTACTTTGTGTATACTTAACAATTTACAAATTGGGTAAATTAAGTGAGGAAAGACCCTAATTCATATTGATCCAACTTAAAATTGGCTTGATTCAATATTTTGCAATATATTGCTTTGCTGGAAGATGAAGCTTTTGAGATTTAGAGGTTTTGTGATTCTCATGTTATTGTAGCAAGTGAGGCCCTTGTGTGAAAAAAACTAGCATTTCAAACAACAACATTTTGCCTTGCAAAATAGGATAGGATATTAAATCTTAGGGAAGGGATAAAGCTTTCAAAAGAGTATAATTACTGCACAAAAAAATTGTGTTTCCCACGACTTGACCTTGAATTTTCAGTGAAGAAATTAAAAATGATTACAGCCTTTCAAGCCTGTTTCACCATTCGATCAGATCATGGCTGATCTCTCCCTGGTCTCAAACCCATTTCCTCACCTGTTCCCTATATCCCCTTATCCCTTTTTTAATTACAAAATATATCCATCTCCTTCTTGAAACAATTCAGTGGTTCAGATTCCATCATGCAATGGGGCAGTGAGTTCCACAAATTCAACCTTCTGCGAGAAGTAGTTCCTCCTCATCTCAGTTTTAAATCTACCATCTCTCGACCGATGGCTGTGACCTCTTGTTCTAGATTATCCCATAAGAGGGAGAAATCAGGCAATGCAGGAAGTGCAAAAAGATGAAAGGATATTAGAAATGAGAGTTTATAAACATCAGGTGAGACTGAGACTCTTTCATTTAGACATTATAAGGCTGGGGCTGACCAGAAAGTGGCCTTTAAAGTTATGAAGGTTTCTATCGGATAATTTTAATCCACATAAAAACTGGAAAAATAAGATTTGCAGTAATAGCTCAGATGAGGAGTTTATGGAATGTTTTTGAAACAGTTGCTTACAGCAGCACATTCTGGAACCAGGGAGCAGGTTATATTAGTCTGGGGAATGTGTATTGTAACAGGATTAATTAACGACCTCAAAATGAAGGCACCACTAAATAGCAGTGACCACAATATGATTGAATTTTACATCCAGTTTGAGAGGAAAGAGTGCATCTAAGACTAGTATTTTAAACTTAATTAAAGGCAACTACGTGGACATGGAAGCCGAGCTAGCTGTTGTGAACTGAGACACTAGGCTAGTGGACACATCAATAGAGAAACATTTGCACATTTAAGTAGATATTTCAGAATCTTCAGAGTATATTTCTGCTGTAAAGAAAAATTCAAAGGGGGGGACCCACCATTCATGGTTAACTAAAGAAGTTATGGAAAGCATCAAACTGAAGGAAAAAGCATGGAGCGATGCAAAGATGAGTGACAGGTCATGTGATTAGTCAGACTATAAAGAACAACAGATAATGACTAGTAGGTGAATCGGGACAAAGAAATTAGGGTGTTAGTGGAAGCTGGTAGAAATGTAAAAATAGGTAGTAAAAGTTTCTACAGATATTTAAAAAAGAGACAAGTGAGTGTTGGTCCTGTAGAAAGATAACGAGGATTTAATAGATTGAAAGGAAATAGCGATGAAATGAATAAATATTTGCTTCTGCCTTCGCTATAGAGGGTACAAAATATTCCAGTGATGCTGTAGATCAAGAGGTGGAAGGGAACTTGGTGAAATTTCAATCGTTAAATAAGCAGAACTGGCAAACTGGTGGCTGACAAGCCTTCGGGTCCTGATGAACTTCGTTTTAGGGTCTTAAAAGAGCTGGCTACTGAGATAGTTGATGCATTAGTGAAAATTTTTCAGAATTTGCCAGATTCTGGAAAGGTTCCATCAGACTTGGAAGTAGCAAATCTAATCCCTGCATTGAAAAGGAGGCAGAAAACAGGAAATTATAGTCTTGTTGGCACAATGCCTGCTGTGGGAATAATGCTAAAAGCGATCATCACGAAGGTTATAACTGGGCACTTATTGAAACCTCGGGTAATTGGGAAAAGTCAGTTTAATTTTGTGAAAGGGAAATCATGCTTAACCAACTTATTAGAGTCATAGAGGTTTACAGCATGGAAGTAGGCCCTTCAGCCCAACCTGTCCATGCTGTCCCTTTTAAAAAAAATGATTAAACTAGTCCCAATTGCCCACATTTGGCCCATATCCCTCGATAGCCATCTTATTTGTGTACCCGCCTCTACCACTATCTCTGGCAGCTTGATCCAGACACTTGCTACCTTCAGTGAAAACATTGTCCCTTTCGACCCTTTTGTATCTCTCCCCCTCACTTCAAAGCTATGCCCTCTAGTTTTTGATTCCCCCACCTTTGGGAAAAGATATTGACTATCTCGCTGATCTATGCCCATCATTATTTTATCGGCCTCTGTAAGATCACCCCTATGCTCCAGAGAAAAGATTCCCAGTTGATCCAGCCTCTCCTTATAACTCAAATCATCAAGTCCCGATAGCATCCTAGTAAATCTTTTCTGCACCCTTTCTAATCTAATAATATCTTTCTATAACAGAGTGAACAGAACTGTACACAGTATTCCAAGTGTGGTCATACCAATGTCTTGTACAATTTCAACAAGCTGCCCCAACTCCTGAATTCAGTGTTTTGACCAATGAAACCAAACATGCCAAATGCCTTCTTCACCACTGTGTCCACTTGTGGCTCCACTTTCAATAAGCTATGAACCTGTACCCCTAGATCTCTTTGTTCTATAATTCTCACCAATGCCCTACCATTAATTGAGTAAGTCCTGCTAAAATGCATTACCTCACATTTATCTAAATTAAACTCCATCTGCCATTCATCAGTCCACTGGCCGAATTGATCAAGATCCCGTTGCAATCCAAGATAACCTTCTTCACTGTCCACTATGCCACCAATTTTGGTGTCATCTGCAAACTTACTAACCATGCCTCCTAAATTTTCACCCAAATCATTAATATAAATGACAAATGACCCAACACTGATCGCTGAGGCACACTGCTGGTCACAGACCTCCAGTTTGAAAAACAACCCTCTACAACGACCCTCCGTCTCCTGTCATCAAGCCAATTTTGTATCCATTTGATTACCTCACCCTGCTTTCTGTGAGATTTAATCTAATGCAACCTACCATGCGGTACCTTGTCAAAGGCCTTGCTAAAGTCCATGCCGACATCATCAACTGTACTGCCCTCATCTACCTTCTTGGTTACCCCTTCAAAAACTCAAATTTGTGAGACATGATTTTCCACTCACAAAGCTTTGCTGACTGTCCCTAATCAGTTGTTGCCTCTCTAAATGCCTATAGATCCTGTCTCTCAAAATACCTTCCAACAACTTACTCACCACAGATGTGAGGCTCACTGGCTGTAGATACCAGGCTTTTCCCTGCAGCCCTGTGGATAAAGGGAAGCATGTAGACACACTGCATCTGGATTTCCACAAGGCATTTGCTAAGCTACCACATCAAAGGATATCGCAGAAAATAAAAGCTCAAGGTATAATGGGTAACACATTGGCCTGGATTGAAGATTGGCTGGCAAGTAGAAAACAGCAAGAATGCATAAATGGTCTTTGTCTGATTTACAGGATGTGATGGGTGGAATCCCATTGTGGTTGTGCTGGAGCCCCAACTCTTTACAATTTACATCAATTACTTAGATTAGGGGAGCAAAGGCATGGCAGCTAAACTTGCAGGCAATACAAAAATGGTTAGTAAAGGAAGCCCTTTGAACCTGCATTGACCACAATCCCACACAGACCCTATTCCTGTAAACTCCACATATTTATCCTGCTAATCCCCCTGACACTAGGGTTAATTTAGCATGGCTGATCAATCTAATCCACACATCTTTGGATTGTGGGAGAAAACCGAAGCAGCTGGAGGAAAGCCACGCAGACACTAGGAGAATGTGCAAACTTCACACAGACAATTACCTGAGGCTGGAATTGAACCTGGGTCCCTGGCACTATGGGGCAACAGTGATAACCATTGTGTCACCATGCTGTCCACACAAAAAGTTAGCATTCAAGTACTGCATGTTATGAAGGCTAATGCAATGCTATCCTTTATTATAAAGGGACTTGAACATAAAAGTAAGGATGTTCTATTTCAGTTATACAAGGCATTGGTGAAACTACATCTTGAATAATGTCTGCAGGTTTGGTTTCTTTACAATGAAGGTTGTAAATGCATTGGAGGCAGTTCAACAACTTACTGATTTCCACATTAAACTGCACGAGTCAGAAGTTGCTGTTCAATTTACAAGTTAGTAATTGTAAGCACCATTAACCCAAACATTTATATATCACAATCTAGCCTTTTATGACTATATGGTTGACCATGAAAGTTAAATAAAAGTGGTGCTTGGAACTTGAAGAATGTCCTGAAAACTAGTGGAAAAAAAGCTGAGCTAGAGCCAGGTCCTGTGAGTTTATACTGGGCAATTTAAATGGCATCAGGAAATAAAGCATGCACTTCATCAGAACCTGTTCTTATGTGAGCAAAGCCTGAATGATAAAGAATGCTTTTATATTGTTAACCATTCAGTGAACCTTTCATTTGTACAGAGATTTTAATGTAGATTAACTTAATTAGTTAAGTGTCACACAATAAAAGGGTTCTAAACTTTGGAAAGAGGTGTTTGATTCTCACTAATTTTAACTGCGCCATATTACAAGCATTGAAGATTCTAATATTCACTACAGTACAGAAGCAGCACTGCCCTGTGAGTATATATCGTTGGATGTGGGTTTATACCAACTGCCTCTCTGCTGAATATTAATTATCCCAATATTCAAAACATTCTTCCAAAAACCAGCACCAAATGCTTAATCTTATTTATTAATTTTCCACATTTGTTCATTGCACCTGGTTGTGCATACATTAGCTGCACACCTGCCTATATATCAATACCTGCTATTCAAAATACAATTCATTAGCTGTATTTTGAGGTGGCGTGAAGGCCTGATAAGTGATTACATCAAAGCAGATTTGTTCCTTCAGTATTGAGTCAGGTATTCAATTCATTGAAAGTACGCGAGTGTTCTTAACCAATGATTTTCTTTTCACTAATTTAGAAGTCACAGCACAATAGAGCTGAAATGTTA
Organism: Carcharhinus amblyrhynchos; assembly: GCF_965287045.1. Lineage (NCBI taxonomy): Eukaryota > Metazoa > Chordata > Chondrichthyes > Carcharhiniformes > Carcharhinidae > Carcharhinus > Carcharhinus amblyrhynchos. The sequence continues at coordinate 91,239,036 of NC_137326.1, forward strand.
ACTGTTTCTCTCTTCAGAGATGTTACTTTATCTACTGGTATCACTTGTCTAAATACAAAATGTTCATCTCTCCCTTCTCACCTCAGCTGCCAGCAGTTTTTTTCCCACATTCAGGGCTCTCAAACTACCTATCAACAGAATCTTTATACCAAATGGTTACTTTGCTGGGAGCTTGTCTTTGCGCTTCTTAATTTTGCCTCTGTGCAGTGTTCCAATTTTTCTCCCAAATGGTGCCCTGCTTTTCTTTTGGGATGAATTTTTAAGAGGTCTACCATCAGTGTTAAATTCTGTTCCTCCACATGAACATTCATAAATATATATATAGATTTTTTAGAAGAAATAATTAAGGTTTTAATGTGAGAAATGAAATATGGCAAACTGCCTGCTGATCACAATTTAGGCACAGACAAAATATTCATTTTTGAACTGTAAAAAAAACCAAAAGCAGTAAATACAAGAGCAATTAATACTATAATCCAGTGAAAGCAAAGTTGTGGTTCAACTAAAACAGTGCTTAATATGCTGAACTTCAAATACTTTAGAACAGACAAGAACCCCATGAGAAAAATTAAAATTTTTTTTGTTTTCTCACCATTTTGTCATTAAAAAAAAATCACAGTTTTGGTCATTCTCCTTCTCTCCTGTGGAATTCAACTGTACATATGGAGAAGAAAATATTTCCGCAGATGACAGAATGGACAATTTATTAAGCAGCTGAGGCCTTCAAGGCATTATGCAATACGTCCTAATACATCAATATGCCACACTGTTTCCTTGTATGTTGAAATTTCAGTTGCAGCCTGGGGAATACAGGACATGTGCTTCTCAGTAAGGCAATGATTCCCATTGATGTGGCAAGAGCATGTGGTATTCAATTTTCCATGGAATTCACAAGAATTCAAGGTGAGCAAATGTTTTCAAAAAGATAAAACCCTGGAGGTGATGACAACGCTACTCTGAACAGGGCAGACACGAGGCCGAAGCTGAGCTCCTGGCCCTGCTCAACTTGTCTCTTGGTCTCTCTTCGGGTAACAGACTCCTGCTGATGGTCACTTCACTGAGTCTTGAAGCCTGGCCTTGACTATGAATCTGGCAGCAATGTTTTTGCTGCAAAGCTGCAGCCTGTACCCAATACCATACCCCAACTCTGCTGATGACCAAAATTAGCTACCTCAACGTGCATTTCATCCACTTCCTAGTCTCAGATGAAGACAATATTTTTACAAAGCACTTTTAAAACTAAATACTTTAATATTTGTGTGATGTATTGTAGATTAATGAGATTATATCTTGAATTTTACTATTCTACTTTACTGCTATTCTGTTGTTACAGGCATTTAGAGTCATGTTAGATTTCAACTATTAAATGGGGTTGTATTGGAAAGTAATTTGGGAAGCACTGCCATAGAGAGTGATAGAAGAATTGAACAGCTAGTGTCAGAGGTCCATTTTCATGCATTTCCGAGCAGCAGGCACACAATAGCAATAGGAAATTGGAAACCAAGTTTTATATGCATTTCACAGCTCTTGTGAATGTAAGACACACAGGAAAAAATGACCAGTTTGCAAGAAACAAAAGATCTTTTGGTAACCAAGAGAATAATCACAAACAAAAGAAACTTTTCATTCAACAAACTTCACCATCTATGTAATTCTTCCTTTGAGCTTCATGATTGGATCTTTGTTGTTAATAAATTCAAAAAATAAGATCCATATTTTATAAAGATCTTCCTAGTTTTCAAAAGAGAAAAGTTGAGGGACACAAATTTTGAGAAACTCGAATTCTCAACTCCAGATAAAATTTCCCCACTTTTATATAACAGCATTTTAAAAAAGACAGTGCCTTTATGAAATATCCTTGAGGAAATTTGTTTTGATAGATTAAAAAGATGTGGTAAATAATCTGAATAAATAACAAATGTATGCCTAACTGGGATGAGATCAATGTACTGAAACACAGTTCAGTTTTACAAACCTTTTTTGATGCATTACCCCCTTAACATTAGCAGCAATATAAATTTAAAAAAGATCAGATTTCTATAAACAATGTTGGATCCAAGTGAAATCTAACTGACAATTTCCCCAATCAATTAAATTATAAATGATAATTAGAGGATAATTAAGTGCTTTAGATCTAGATTTCAAATGGCAAAATATGATGGTTGGAGCTGGAAAAATATACAGATCAATGGGGACAGGGCTGGAATTGCTTTTAACTAGAAAAAAATCAAAAGCATTCACAATTATTACAATTATTCAGCAAATTTTGAAATCACAGATAAGACACCCTTTTCAAAAAGGTATCAGTTAATTTCCATCTGTGGTAATAAACAAATCAGTTGCTTTCAGAGCTACAGTATGAGGAGATAAACGTCAGTGTGTAATCTTTTGATAAATCAGTCTCCTTCAAAACTAGACAATGCTTTGATAAATGTTAGCTCATGAGATGTAATGATTGCTGCAAGTCTTATCAAAGGAGTACTGTTAAGGAATTCCTGTGGGTAGGTGTCCCCAACAAAACACTACCAACAACTGTTTATTTATGTTCTTGAAACAGTTAGCAAGCTGTGCAAAATACTGCCAACATTCTTGAAACATCAACTGACAATGGCTTTTAGTTCTTGGCTTTTCCCTTTTTAACTGGAAGTTGTCCAGTTGCTTCTAGGTATTTATTGACCAATTCTTCCTGTACACTGGGCAAGCAAGGCTGGTATCTGCTGTAGTCCATTGTGTATTCACCTTTACCCTGGAAAACAGTTAAAAAAGGTTATAACAAAGCTTACCTTTGCTCAAACAAACTTGAAAATGTTCACGTCTTGTAATAATGATAAACAGTTCAATCAATTCAAAACTTAATCAGTTCTTAATTTTTCATCATATTGATTACAAATGAAATCTAAAGCTTTATTTGTCACAAAATAAATCTTACTGATCACTAATAATGAATGTTACAAGTATTTATTTTAAGAATGAGTAACCTCAAGGGAGCAAGAAATGAAACTGAATGCCACGTAAAGAAGACATTTTTAAATGTTTGATAATATACCTCTGTGCAAGATCGCAGTTCTGTAGCATATCCAAACATGCCATTCAATGGTACCTGTAAAACAAGTGAAAACATTTTTCAAGTTTTGTATGTCAACAATATTGATAGTAGCTGGCCCTTCATGTCAAGTTCTGTTGCCTCTCATTCAGGTAAGGATTGCTATTACATAACTTGATAAGACAAGTAAAATAAGCCACAAAAACTGTAAAAATGAACAATTCGAGTTTTGGCTGTTACCCCAATTTTTGACAACACAATCATATAGACATCCTCTGTAGATTATAAAACTTAGCATGAGACTCTTAGAAATAGATTTGCATTCAACCAACAATACCGAGATGAAATTCCCACTAGAACAATTTATCACTGAAACAAAAACACAGATTGGCTTAGTAGCTCTTTATGTAACACCATTAGGATCTTTCCATAAACTTAAATATACCTAAATCTGGAAATTATTCTGAGCTGCTATGTTCAATTATTACTCAAAGTAAATTTCCTGAAGATAGAAATAGACACAAGCACAGGATGAAGAAAACCGAACTTTTAAGTGTGATTAAAAATATTCCAAAATCTACAGGGTGGCACTTCTAAATCAGTTTTTCTTCTGGAAAGCAGGAAGGTGCCAATACTTTGAAGGACCACTGGTATCACATTCAGGGAGTCCCAATACGACCACTGCAAAAAATAATATTTCTTCCCACACTATTCTAAATTTCTTTGATCTTTAACAACTGTCACAAACCTGGCTAATGTTCACTGCAAAGCTGTCCCAATTCGGAAACACACGTTCATGGTGATGTAATTCTGTTTACAGGAATGGTATAAGGGGCCAGATGTGATACCCAGTGAGTAGAAAAACACTTAAAGACTATTTATTACAATAAAAACATATACACAAACAGGACTATAATAGTCTATGACAGTTGCATATATGACTACTAAACACACCCACACACCTTAAGTAGGAATTATCTTTCTAATCCAAAGTAAATTTACAAGATCTGAACTCTTTCAGGACTTCCCTGTTGCCAACATCCAATCCAATAGACCTATAAGTAAAGACTAGCTTATAGAACAAAGAACAAAGAACAACACACAGCACGGGAAACAGGCCCTTCGGCCCAACGAGCCCGCGCTGCCGTCCCGTTGTCTCAGTGACCTATTCATGATTTTAGTCTACGCCTAATGTGCGAGGATCAGGGAGGTCCAACATAGGGACAATTTGTTACCCAATCAATCAGCCTAAAAGCGCATCTTTGGGATGTGGGAGGAAACCGGAGCACCCGGAGGAAACCCACGCAACCACGGGGAGAACGCGCAAACTCCCACAGACACAGGCCCAAATCCATGTGTCCGCACAGCAACAGAGATAGTCTCTGAGCTGTCATGTTGCCCTCGAGATGGTCCAGTTTAAGCACACTAACGACATGAAGCAATAGGCAACTCCCGAAGCAACATCCAAGAGCAGCCCACTACAACCTGCCGCATGCATGCCCCTTGCTGGTCAACAAGTGGACTTAAATGCCTGTGGAGACAAAAAATTCATTATTAAACAGGCAAAGACTGTAACATCCCTGAGGCAAAAACGGAATCCCAAGCCTACAATGTTTAGTAAGGCCTGCTATATCCCCCTATATGTAGACCGCTCATGTGGCTGTCTAAGTGACTCTTAAACAACCCTAGCGTGCCCGCTTCCACCACCTTACTCGGCAGTGCATTCCACACCCCCACTACCCTTTGCGTGAAAAACTGCCCTCTAATATTTGTCTTATACCTAGCCCCCCTCACCCTAAGCCCGTGACCCCTCGTTCTATCCATTTCTAATAGCGGAAAAAGCTTACCACCATTTACTCTATCTATCCCCTTCATAATCTTATAAACCTCTATTAGATCCCCCCTCAGCCGACGTCTCTCAAGGGAAAACAGCCCAAGTTCATTCAATCTTTCCTCGTAAGACAGCCCTTCCATACCAGGCAGCATCCTGGTAAATCTCCTCTGCACTCTCTCCAGGATCTCTACATCCTTCCGGTAGTACGGCGACCAGAACTGGAGGCAGTACTCCAAGTGAGGCCTAACCAACGTTCTATACAACTGCAACATCAGACTCCTACTCTTATATTCTATACCCCTTCCTATGAAGGCTAACATACCATACGCTTTCCTCATCACATTCTGCACCTGCACCGACACCTTCAGGGACTTGTGCACTTGCACCCCCAGGTCTCTCTGCGTATCTATACTCCGGATAGTTCTACCTTTTATCGTATAACTCCCCTCCACATTATTCCGGCCAAAGTGCATCACCTCGCATTTCTCCGGATTAAATTCCATTTGCCATCTATCTGCCCAATCTACCAGCCTGTTTATGTCCTGTTGCATTGCCAGGCACTGCTCCTCAGTACCCGCCAATCCAACCATCTTAGTGTCATCAGCAAATTTGCTGATCACACCACCTACCCCCTCTTCCAAGTCATTAATATATACCACAAATAGAAGAGGTCCTAGTACCGAGCCCTGCGGCACACCACTGGTGACAGACCTCCAATTGGAAAAGGAGCCTTCCACTACTACCCGCTGTCTCCTCCTCCCAAGCCAGTTCTCCACCCATCTACATACCTGGCCTTGTATCCCATGAGCCTTCACCTTTTCTATCAGCCTACCATGAGGGACCTTGTCAAACGCCTTACTGAAATCCATATAGACGACATCAACGGCTTGTCCTTCGTCAACCGTTTTTGTCACCTCTTCAAAAAATTCCACTAGATTCGTAAGGCACGACCTCCCTGTAACGAAGCCATGCTGCGTATCCCTGATCAGATTGCAGCGCTCCAGATGTTCATACATCCTATCCTTGAGGATCCTCTCCATTAGCTTGCCTATAACTGAAGTCAAGCTCACCGGCCTATAATTCCCTGGGTTATCCCTCTGACCCTTTTTAAACAACGGTACTACATTTGCAATCCGCCAATCCTCTGGGACCTCACCTGTGTCCAAAGAAGAGACAAAGATTTGCGTCAGAGGCCCAGCAATTTCATCCTTCACCTCCCTTAGCAGCCTGGGATAGATGCCATCAGGCCCCGGAGATTTATCCGTCTTTATACTGTCTAAAAGTCCCAACACCTCTTCCCTCGTGATGACTATTTCCCTCAACGGATCCTCAAACTCCTCAAGCACAGCACCAGACATCAGGCCCCTCTCCTGCGTGAATACCGACGCAAAGTATTCATTCAAGATGTCCCCCATTCCCCCAGGCTCCAAGCATAGTTCCCCTCCTCTGTCCCTGAGAGGACCAATCTTCCCTCTAACCATCCTTTTGTTTCTAACATAGGAGTAAAATGCCTTAGGATTTTCCTTAATCCTACCCGCCAAAGCCATCTCGTGGCCCCTTTTTGCCTTTCTGATGCCCCTTTTAAGTTCTCTCCTACATTCTCTGTATTTTTCTAACGCTACCTCTGTCTTCAAATGCCTAGATCTAATGTACGCCTCCCTCTTCCTCCTGACCAGGTCCTCAATATCCCTAGTTACCCACGGCTCTCTAATCCTACCCTTCCCATCCTTCCTCTTGACCGGCACATGTCTTTCCTGCAAAGATTTTAGTTTTCCCTTGAGAGACTCCCACATACCCAGCGTTGACCTGCCATCAAACAGCTTACCCCAGTCCGTATCTTTAAGATCCTGCCTAATCCGGTTGTATCTAGCCCTCCCCCAGTTTAACACCCTCCCCTTCGGATAGGCTTCATCTTTATCCATTAATATCTTAAACCAGACAGAGTTGTGGTCACTGTTAGCCACATGCTCTCCTACTTCAACGTCAACCACCTGCCCAGGCTCATTCCCCAGAACCAAGTCCAGTATAGCCCCCTCTCTGGTCGGGCTATCCACATACTGCTCCAGGGATCCTTCCATTACACACTGTACAAATTCCTCCCCGTCAGCACCCTCTGATCTCGGCACCTTCCAATCTACCCCGTGGAGATTAAAATCTCCCACTACCACCACCCTATTCTTCCTGCACTTATCTAGAATGTCCCTGCTTATCCCTTCTTCCACAGCCCTCGGGCTGTTGGGCGGTCTGTAGTACACACCCAACATAGTAACATCTCCCTTCCTATTCCTCAACTCCACCCATAGCGACTCGATTCCTATATCTTCTATACCTCCCTCCCTCTGCACTGCTATGATGCAATCCTTAACTAACAACGCCACTCCCCCACCTCTCAGCGACCCACCCCTATCACGCCTGAAGCACTTATACCCAGGAACATTCAACTGCCAGTCCTGCCCTTCCTTTAACCAAGTCTCTGTCGCCGCCACCACTTCCAACTTCCTTTTGAACATTAATGCCTTCAGTTCATCTGTTTTGCCAGTCACACTCCTAGCATTGAAACACATGCACCGAAGACCCTCAGAAACAATCCGATCCTTCTTCCTACCCTCCGGGCTTACCCTAGCCCCAATCCCAGATCCGTCCACCTCCCCACCCCCCCTCCATATTAGTTTAAACCCTGCCGAAACACTCCAGCTAACCTTCCAGCTAAGATATGCATGCCCTTCCCAGTTAACTGTACCCCATCCCTCTTGTATATTTGCCCCTCTTTCATAAAGACTTCCCAGTGGTCTACGAATCTAAAACCCTCTGCCCTACACCAATCCTTCAACCACGCATTTAGTTGGAGTATCTCATTATTTCTAGCCCTGCTAGCCCCAGGCACCGGCAGCAGCCCAGAGAACTCCACCCTGGAGGCCCTACATTTCAGCCTAGCCCCCAACTCCCTGAACTGCCTACGTATGTCCCCCCTGCACTTTGTTCCTACATCCTTCTCTCCTACGTGCACTATCACATCAGACTCAGTCCCTCCACCCTTCAAAATTCCCTCTACCCTTTCTGAAACATCCTGTACCCCTGCTCCAGGGAGGCAGACTACCATCCTGGAGTCCCGCTTTTGCCCACAGAACCGCCTGTCAATCCCTTTGACTTTCCCATCCCCCACCACTATCTCACACCCTGCACTCTTCCCTTCCTCCGAGGTATTTTGATCTCCCTCCCTTGCCTTCTCTACCCCAGCTGTCACCCCACCCTTGATATTCCGGGGTAATTCCTCCGGGGCGGTCCTAGTGCCATGACTCCTTTTCTTTTCGCTCTTCCTAATTGTAACCCATCCATCTCTCCTCCAGTTACCACTGTATACAATTGAATAGTTATTCTGGGGAATGTCTCTGCAGAGGAGATATGGATTTTAACTGCCTCCCCGTAGGTACTCTGTGCACTTACTTCTGGTCTGCTACCCAGCACTGGCTTACAGGCTGCCAGCTGAATTCTGCACATCAGGCTGCTAGATGGATACTGCCTCTCTCCTTCCATAAAACGGTTGCCAATTATATCATTGCTTCCCTTTGAAGATACTCTATATTTGGCTGTCTGTCCCCTTGGCTTCTGTCAGCTCTGATATTAGCACATGTATGTCTTCCCTGAATGGTACCATGATCTCCCCAAAGTATTTCCTATTAGGAGGACAATGTTTTTCATTTTTGATCAGTCTACACAATCTCATTATTGGGATTCACATCCTGTGAAATACCTTTTGAAATGCTGGTGGCTTTGGACCTACTGGCACATTCAAGACACATTCTCCAAAAGCAAAATCTTTTACTGAACCATCATTTTCTTGAAATAGTTTTTCTAGTGTCACAATCATGAATGTACAGTGAACAGTTCAATAAAATATAAGTATCTACACAAGGTAGAATATGACCATGGTTATTCAATAGTAATACCAGCAATTTTCCATAAAATGAAACAAAACAATGCATTATACATACATCAGCATAAAGTGTGAAGTATCCCTCTGCTCCATCCTGGCCAGTGATTACACCATGTCGGCGATTGACTCCGGCAATTACAGTTCCCTGAAACTCAATTGGTGCTACAATCTCCACTGACATAATGGGCTCCAGAATAACCACACTGGTCTTCTCCATAGCTGAGCAATAGAAACAAAGAGAAAGAAAGCAATTATTTCACAGTTAGTGTAAAGATAGGGGGTTTTGCTTCTCCCAGCATATTACACTTGCAGGGAATTGGGAAAGGTCTAGTAAGATACTCTCGACATATTGAACTCCAGGTAAATTTGAAAGGCCAGCTGCTCTATTCCTGCCTGTCAATTTCATATGCTCAATCTAATTCCCGAAATGCATATGAAATTTTACACATTAGATATGTTTATAACACTTACTTATTTTGATTCACCTGCAAAATAATTGTATTGCCATTATGTTTAGACATTAGCTGATCAGCCTGTATAAGTGACTCTCACAAACAGTTTGGTGAAAGTAAATGCTGATGAATTCACGTGCAGTCAAGATTTCTGAGCATGCTGATTTCCACAAAAGATCAGGCAACATCCTACAGCATTATAAAATAGTCTGGTGTAGAACATAGAACACAGAAAAGCTATTGCACAAACAGGCCCTTCGACCCACAAGTTGTGCCGAACATATCCCGACCTACTAGGCTTAGCTATAACCCTCTATCTTACTAAGTCCCATGTACTTATCCAAAAGTCTCTTAAAAGACCCTATCGAATCCGCCTCCACCACCGGCAGCCAATTCTACGCACCCACCACCCTCTGAGTGAAAAACTTACCCCTGTGATTATTAAAACCTGAGCGCAGGAGTACCGCATGGTAAAACATTATTCCATGATTCCACAAGGCTTGTAAAGTTTATTTATTAGTGTCACACGTAGGTTGACATTAACACTGCAATGAAGTTACAGTGAAAATCCTGAAGGCACCACACTCTGGTGCCTATTCAGATACACCAAAGGAGAGTTTAGCGTGGCCAATGTACTTAATGAGCATGTCTTTCGGTCTGTGGGAGGAAACTGGAGCACCTAGAGGAAATCCACACAGACACAGGGAGAACATGTAGACTCCAAAGAGTGACCTAAGCCTGGAACAGAATGTGGGTCCCTGATGTTGTGAAGCAGCAGTGCTAATCACTGCATCATTGTGCTGCTCTGTATGTGCATAAACAATTATAAAGATGAAATTGAAATAAAAATAACATACAAAACATAAAATAGGAAATTATAACAAAATTATGTCTGTAACATAACTGCATTTTTCTTGCAAATAATCTTTCATCCAAACTGCACACAGTTCCCATTGTGAAAATAATTTAGAAAATTAATTTATGGTATTTGCTTGAGAGAATATACAATGTACAGTTTTGGAATTAGCAAGATGCAAATTATCCATTTATGGACATAAAGATAGACAGGTTCAGTATGAATATCTGCAAAATTTTTATTTTTGTGTCAACTGATACCTGTTTTTCAGCAAGCTCAAGGTTTTAATAAAATTTGATGAAAGATTTCTAGGGACTCTATCGTGGATTTTTAGGGAAGAACATTGAACCATTTATTGTCAGTATTTTGAATTTCTGGTAACTGGTTCTATGAGCTTTACAAACCTTGCCTTACAGCACCCTCTCCAGCTCTGATGAATGAGATTTCATTGGAATCCACCATGTGATGGGCACCATCTTCCAGTACAAATCGTACTCCAGAGACTTTATGTGCAGTAAGAGGACCTTTATCACAAGCTTCAAGGAATCCCTGCCAAAATAATGCACAACACATTGTCATTTATGCCATGTTTTTGGTTGTACAGTTGTAACTTTGAACATTTTGTTTGAACTAAAGCAGCATGTTTAAGCAAGGCAAGATTTGAATATTTTATATATCTTAGCTTTCCCTTTCCATATATTTTAAAATGAGCTATACAGATCAAGGTGGCCCCAGTTTAGTCCACTTCTGTTCTGAAAGAGTGTCAAAGTAAAGATGCAGACATTGCAATTGGCTTTGGTATCACACAGTAAAATGTGGGCAAATTAAGATAAATTATACAAAAACAATTCAATAACATTATAGTAACTAATACAAATCCACAGCAAAACAGACAGATGCATTGTTATGACTGAATTATAAGCATCTTCCTTCTAACTGTATATAATTGCTGGTCAATGAACGGAATCCACAAATTTCTAGTGCTTACTCCTATTCAGTACGTGTCATACGATTTAACAATTTTAAAATACAAAAAATGTAATCTTACAATATCACGAGCTGTGATTTGCAATGGATAAAAGGTTGCAGTTGTGATGTCATCTCATGTTCAAAACACATTACTGCCTCAAAAAAGCTCCCGTCATGGACTGATTTCTATAATACAGATATACGGCCCTATTTTACCATTTTGATTCTAAGTGCTGGGTGGACTTGAAACCGGGAGTGTTTCAGATCTGATTTTTAGGCTCATTCTCAGGCGCTCCCATATGGACTCTGCCTGAGCAAATATTAGCGAGTCCGAATTGCATTGCAGAAGCAGCTCCAATTGGCTCCTCCAATTGCGCATATGCTGAAAAAAATGATAGAATGCGGCTTCCCTGCCACACCGCTCCCAGGCTGAACAGACGTTGCCCCACTCCCACAATATTACTGATCCCCTTATTCCCCCACCCCCTGTGCCACCCAAATAGATCGCAGGCCCCTCTCCCCCCCTCCACTGATCTCAGGCAGAGTGGCAGCGGATCGTCCCCTTCCCCCTCACTGATCACAGGTAGAATGGCAGCAGACCCCACCACCCCCTCCCCCTCACTGATCTTAGGTAAAGTGGCAGCAAATGCACCTCTCCCACACCCCCGCCCCCACCAATCTCAAGCAGAGCGCCGTCGGACGCGCGACACTTACCTCCTCACTGATTGGAATGCCCAAATTGGACTTTCGTGGAGCATGTCTGTTTTGCCCCGATTCTGGATGGGTGGATGCAGAGGTGAAGGGGGAATTGCCAGTAAGATTGGGCATGCAGCCCATTAAGTCAATTTAAATGCATGTTTCGTGGCCATTTTCGGGCCTCGGTAAAGGGTAACTGGTGCGGAGGCGGGCACAGATCACGTTACTCATCTCACATCCAACTTTACCGAGTTTTTGGACCGTGATGGTCAAATAGGGCCTATAGTCTCCATTTCCCTGTTAATTACGGTGCATTTGACAAGTTGTTTCAAACTTCATAAGTTTAGTTCTGTGGCAATACGTTATGGTTAGCAATTATTCCTATTCAATTTCTCTTGGAAAGGTTATATTTTGAAATGCTTAATTTCCTCCACCAGAAGCCAAGGTTTCCAAGTACAATAATTTAGGGTATTTGGTAATATTGCTAGAGGCAAGCAGAAGTCAGTCTAAGATGCCAGAAGGAAGTGAGGTAAGGAGATAATCAGATCCATTACCTTCTCAATGGCTGGTATAAACTGCTTTGGTACATTTGTTCCAATTGTTCTGTCAACAAATTCTAATTTGGTGTAGTTTTCAGGGTCCAGAGGTTCTAGTACACCAATAACTTTGCCATATTGGCCTGCCCCACCAGACTGCTTCTTGTGAGTAAATTCAAACCTGGAAAAATAAATGAAAAACATAATATGAAAAATCATCTGGTCTATAAACTAAGCCATGTTTCTCTTTTCATTAAAAAATATGTAACTTTTCAAAATTATTTATTCATTCGAAGGAGGTAGGCATCAATGGCTAAGCCAACATTTATTGCCCCTTCCCAATTGCCCTTGAAAACATTGTGGTGGAGAGCCGACTTCTTGAACTGCTGCAGTCCATGTGCTATAGGTAGTGTTAAGTTTGTTCCAGGATTTTGACCTAGTGGCAGTGAAGAAATGCAATGTTAGTTTCAAGTCAGCATAGTGTAGGGTTTGGGGTGGTGGTCCCATGCATCTGCTGCTCTTGTCTTTCTAGGTGTTAGAGGTTGTGAGATTGAAAGGTGCCATCTTCTTGTTGAGTTGCTGCAGTGCATCTTGTACATGTTATACACTGCTACCACTGTACATTGGTGGAGAAGGGAATCAATGTTGTAAGTGGTAGGTTGGTGCCAATCAAGCAGACTGCTTTATTAGATTCAGTTTTCTATTATGAGATAAGCGCAAATATTGGACTTGTTTTCCATTGAGGATTATGCAGTGGCACTATTTGATCCTTAAAATGAAGTGCATCTCTGATGCTTTTATTCCACAGTCAGGTCCTGGGAACATGAGACAGTGATATATAAACGCATTTAAAAGTAAAGATGGTTCTGGAATAATTCAACACAAGCATCCAATAGAATGGTTCCGCTGTAACAATGTTATTTTTTAAAAACATTATTGATTTTTATTATAATTAATGATTTTTACCATATACCCCTCCTGTATGCCTAGCTTTTCTACAGAGTTGTCACAAAATATTGGCATCATAAGAAATAGGAGGTGCACAGTAGGCTATTCGGAGGAGGTTTTGTTATGGAACGGTAGCGTCCTACTCCTGAGCCAGAAGTTGCAGATTTAAGTCCCACTCTAGGTATAGATGGCCGAGGAAGGTATGTTAATAATATGGCCAAGTAAGCACAGTATCAACTTGTAAAGCCTTCCAACGTACGCCAATGGCTGGCAGTAAGATCAGGAGAGATTCCTGGTTAGCCCTGAGATGTAAAGAAATTGAAACCTCCACTCCCACTATCCATTAGTGATAGTGGAGGTTTCAACTATCCGATGGTAAGGAAGGAATGTAGGAGAAGGGAGAACCAGCCGTGGTTATCAAAGGAAATAAAGGAGAGCATTAAATTTAAAGCTGATGCGTTCAGAGTGGCTAAAAGTAGTGGGCGATTAGAAGATTGGGAAAAGTTTAAAAATCAACAAAGAATGACCAAGAAGTTGATAAAGAAAGGAAGGATAGACTATGAAGCTAAACTAGCACTAAATATAAAAAAGGACAGTAAGAGTTTTTATAAATATATAAAGAGGAGGCGGCTGGCTAGAGTGAATGTTGGACCCTTAGAGGATGAAAGGGGGGATTTAGTGGTGGGAGATGAGGAAATGGATGAGGCCTTAAATAAGTTTTTTGCCTCAGTCTTCATGGAGGAGGACGTGAATAGTTTGCCAGATATTAAAGATAGAAGGATGGTAGGAGTTGAGGGCCTGAATGTGATCACTGTCACTAGAGAGGTAGTGCTTGATAGACTAACGGGACTGATGGTGGACAAGTCCCCAGGACCGGATGGAATGCATCCCAGGGTTCTGAAGGAAATGGCAGAGGTGATAGTGGATGCCTTAGTGATTATTTACCAAAATTCGCTGGATTCCGGGCAAGTGCCGGAAGATTGGAAAACGGCTAATGTTACGCCGCTGTTTAAAAAAGGTAGCAGACAAAAGGCAGGGAATTATAGGCCGGTTAGTTTAACGTCTGTAGTTGGAAAAATGTTTGAATCCGTCATCAAAGAAGAAATAGCGAGGCACCTGGAAAGGAATGGTTTGATAGAGCAGATGCAGCACAGGTTCGTTAAGGGGAGGTCGTGTTTGACGAATTTATTGGATTTCCATGAGGATGTGACTAGTGCGGTAGACAGAGGGGAACCGGTGGATGTGGTGTTTCTCGATTTTCAAAAGGCATTTGATAAGGTGCCTCACAAAAGGTTGCTGCAGAAGGTTAGGGTGCATGGAGTTGGGGGTAAGGTGTTAGCGTGGATAGAGGATTGGTTGTCTAATAGGAGGCAGAGAGTTGGTATCAATGGGTGCTATTCTGATTGGCGGTTAGTGACTATTGGAGTGCCGCAGGGATCGGTGCTGGGGCCTCAGCTATTTACCATTTATATAGATGATCTGGAGAAGGGAGCTGAGTGTAGGGTGACGAAATTTGCTGATGACACAAAGATGAGTGGAAAAGCAAATTGTGCAGAGGGTGTGGAGAGTCTGCAGAGGGATCTGGATAGGCTGAGCGAGTGGGCAAGGACCTGGCAGATGGAGTACAATGTTAGCAAGTGTGAGGTTATCCACTTTGGCAGAAATAATAGTAGGAGGGATTACTATTTAAAGGGCGAAAAACTGCAGCATGCTACAATGCAGAGGGACCTGGGGGTCCTTGTGCATAAGTCGCTAAAACCCAGTCTGCAGGTGATCAAGAAGGCGAATGGAATGCTGGCCTTTATAGCGAGGGGGATAGAATATAAAAGCAGGGAGGTCTTGCTGCAACTGTACAGGGCACTGGTGAGGCTGCAGCTGGAGTACTGTGTGCAGTTTTGGTCGCCGCACTTGCGCAAGGATATTTCGGCCTTGGAGGGAATGCAGAGGAGGTTCACTAGGCTGATACTGGAAATGAGGGGGTTGCACTATGAAGAGAGACTAAATAGACTGGGTCTGTACTCGTTGGAGTTTAGAAGGATGAGGGGGGATCTTATAGAGACATATAAGATAATGAAAGGGATGGATAGGGGTAGAGGTAGGGAGATTCTTCCCACTTAGAAAGGACAGCAGGACTAGAGGGCACAGCCTCAAGGTAAGGGGGGGGGAGCAGTTTAAAACGGAGTTGAGGAGGAACTTCTTCACTCAAAGGGTGGTGAATTTCTGGAATTCTCAGCCCGTTGAAGTAGTGAAGGCTACCTCGTTAAATATATTTCAGTCAGGGGTAGATAGGTTTTTGACAGACGAGGGAATTAAGGGTTATGGGGAGAAAGTGGGAAAAAGGAACTGATCCACTTCAGATCAGCCATGATCTTATTGAATGGCGGGGCAGGCTTGAAGGGCTAGATGGCCTACTCCTGCTCCTATTTCTTATGTTCTTATTAGCTCCAGGCTACAAAATGCACGTAAAGAAATGTATGCTGCCACAGCAACTTGGAATCTTTGGATCAGTTGGCACAATTGATAGATGGCTGGTGTGAATTTGATTGGTGTCAGTAGTACAGGTTTCGATCTCCATTTTCAGATAGAATTGTTTCAGGACCTGCCTGCTTGCCCTATCACTCATGGTAGAGATTGCAGCACCTGGTGTTGGACCTGCTTTGGGCAGAGAACTCAAGAAGACGATTCTGCCTGTCGAGCTTGAACCGCCATTCAATAACATCACAGTTAACGATTTGAAGGGCTTAAAGAGGACTGTGTAACCAGTGTAACTTTTAGAATGATTTCCACCATCAGTTACAAGGAGTAAAATGAAAGGCAGGAACTGGCTCACATTTGGCGAAAAGGTAGTGAGTTTACCAGAAACTCATCCAACATTAATTCCTGTAAATCATAATCAACATAAAGTTTAACATGGATGGTTTAAATTGAAACAGGCATTTTCCAACTTGATGAATTGCTCACACTTTTATTGCTGCTTTATTAAAATCTGTTTCTTTTCTCTGATAAGACAAAGTCCAACACACCACACAAACCAGGTAAAGAATGGGAGAAAGAAACAGAGTTGCTAAAGAAAGAACAATTGAAAGCAAAGCTCTCCCTTACATCATGTTGATTTAGAATTAAGTTTAAGATAAAGGCTGGAGTAAAGTAAACAAGCTAGTTGCTAGAATAAATCCTAGATAATTTTTCCTACTTCCTTCTCAGCAATGCAGCTGGATCAGATAAGCAAATATCTGAAGTTAAGTCCCAATGTGACCAATCAAATTCAGAACTCCAAATCAAAAGCACAGTGCTCCACTGCATGATCAGAGGCATACCATGGTGTTAAGTTCAACAATATAGTCTCTGATAAGTTTAATAGCTCACCTCTATATATTTTTAATTTATTTTAATTTAACGTTAAAGCAAATTTTACAATAGTCAACAGCAAATTTCTGGATCAATATTCAGTGATTAAATGAAATTTACTTCTTCCATGTGGATGCCTATCGCTCACTGATTTAGGGCATCATACCCCACTAATACCAACATAAGGATGCAGCCAGCGGTTAAATTGATCCACAGACAGCTAAACTTTCCAATAAATATTAGTTTTCAGATGAAGTCAAATGATTACTGATATTAGTTTTGGATTTCTAAACAAGCACAAAATAGCAATATTGGACAGGAATATCTGTAAATTGCATTAGTTTAGTTTTTGACCATTTCAAAATGGTCCACTTTATTCACTACACTACACTGAACAAGCATTACAAAAGGTCAATGAGGAGAAGTTAAATTGCATCCATCATTATGCTCATCTGCATAATTAATAAAGCAAAAGGTTGTGGAAATTAACATGATCACAAAATAATATTCCTTTCTCTCATCACTGATAAATTAAACAGGGAAAAGCACTTCAAAATATCAGATTCTGAACATGAATTGACTCAAATTCAAGAGTGAAAGAAATTTTTGGTGTTGAAAGTAAGATTAACAAAATAAAGTCAGCATTACATTCCAGACTTAAGCAATTAAATGCAGTAAAGACCAGATTAAAGGCAGAAGTGCAATTGTGTTGGAACGAGACGTTGAAACTGTAACAAAGTCCACGCAACATAAGCATTTATCAGTTGAATATATAACCATTAAGGTTGCGAGGGTGCAGCTGTGACGCAACTGCTGAAGCTATATCTTTCACACACTAAGGGCTCAGTTTAGTTCACATTTGGGTTTGCTCAAACATGTACTTAGTTCTATGCTTCATCGTTTGTTTCTTCCCATTATTGTATGGAATGCCAGTTACTACTGCTGCTGAAATTTCTACAACAGCCCACATTTCTCAACAAGCTGCAAATGTGGCTGTCCATTATTTAAACTATCGTTATGGATCCCCAAACAGAATTTATGAATTGCACAAACTGAAGAAAGTCTATACTGAGGTAAGAGTTTTAAAAATACAAACAGTATGAGGAACAAATTTAAACTGCTTGCTTTCTGAATGTTTCATTATGAGTGTGTCTTTTAGAATCCTTAATTCATGTCTTCTCTCTTAATATGTGTGATAAAAATAAATACAAACTAACATAAATGTGCTGCTACTGCAAAATTACAACACAAGTATTATTTATATGTTTCATACAACATGTTCCAGTTAGAACTAGAAGGACAAAATTAAAATGCAAAGCACACCAACAGGGAGATGTTAAATGCTTTTGTTTTTGGAAAAGTTGCTGAATTGGAACCTTTATGCAAGAAGCCAGATAATTGATTTCAATAATATGGGAACTCAGGAGCAGACTACATCTAATTTCCAATAATAATTTTTTTGAAAACAAACTTACAAACTAGTTTATACCAGTGGCTTGAATTGACAATTTTCATTCAATATTAAACTCTATTGTTTCAATACATTTATGAAGGATAGGTGGTGGATTTGGAGAAGAGTATTGCTTTCAAATTTCAATTTATTCCATTCCAAAAGAATGATAAATAAAATCAGTTTGAAAAGAATCAAAGCTCAAATGAAGAACTTTGCTGAAACTAGTAACTAAGGGAAACCCAAAACTCTTCTATCCAGTGAAGGTCAGGGTATTTAACGGTACAAAAACCATTTTGTATTCCAATCCATGGCACTTAGCAACTAAGGGCTTTCTTGCATATTTTCAATCCATAAGCACTTAGTGTTTAAAGTTCCACCTTAGAAATCTAAATAATGAAACCAAAGGTTAAGGTCCTTTCTTCCAGCTCACACATTGCACAGATTTTACTAACAGCTTTTCAATAAATCTTCTTTATATCAGTCAGGTCTCCCTGGTTTTTCAAATCAATTCAAACGATCAACCTGGGGCTAAGAAATTAAAGCTTTTTTTATTAATTCATGGACTGTATACTGACAAAACTGGCATTTGTTATCCCTAATTGCCCTTGAGGTGGTGATGCAGAGCCTCTTCCTTGAACCACTACAGTCTGTATGGTTAACAAGGTATTCCTTTAATTCTAGGATTTAAACCAGTGACAACAAAGAAACAATATATTTATAACTCAAGATGGTGGAGAGACTTGTGGCAGTGGGTGGGGGAGGGAGGTGATGATGGACCTTGGAGACAGTGGCATTTTTAGGGAAGTGGTGCTCCTGTCCGTCTAGCCTATGACTATTACGAACTTGATGTAGACCATTAACAAATAAAAAGAAATTCAAACTCCCAATTTCCTGAAAGAATTACACCATACTGTTTCACATTTTAAATACAAACCTTTATGTAGAAAAATTTACTCATTTAACACAACAAATATTCCACAAACCCTTAGATTTTAAATCTGAAAATATCAACAGACTATGCCCATTCTGTTTTTAGTTCCACAATACTTTCCAAGATCTTCAGGGTTCTTTCATTTCACCTGAGATCAAATTAAAGCATGATACAGCCTTAGTCAACTCTATTTTTTCAATACATAGATGAAGCATGGATTTGGGGCAGAATATTGCTTTCAAATTTCAGCCATTTCAATTTATTCCGTTCCAAAAGAATGATAAATAAAACCAGTTTGACAAGAATCAAAGCTCAAATGAAGAACTCTGCTGATATTAGTAACTAAGGGAAAGCCAAACCCACAGGTGGTAGTGCTCAATTCATTTTGACTCTCTTCAGTTTCCAAGTCTGGCACCTTGACTCCCTTGCTGATCTCTTCTACTACCTTTACCACGCAGATCCGACTATTTTCATCTCTCGTGAAAATGGATTTTTCATTTGAGGTATGGAGATCACTCTCAATTTCTGCTCAGTGACTCCAATTTAGAAATACCCCTGGTTCCTCTCTGCCCCTTGATGTGGTTACCAATAAAGTAACTGTTACTTTCTGATAGCTTTCCAAGTTCACTCACTCCTTCTGTGAGAAAGACAGGTAAACCCAAAACAAAAGATTGTCTCCTTGAAAGCTATTCCCAGGCAATGTGTCCCAGATATAAATTTCAATTGTTAGCTTAAATTTTAAGTCAGTCCTTTGATCTAAAAAGAATATGGATACTTTAATATCTCCCTTGTTTACTCTTTATTTTCGAACCCCTCTTTGATATGGGATACATATGAATAATTTACATTCCTTGTGAAGACAACTGTAAACATCTCATCTCTACCAAGAGGATAACCCTGGCCTTATCACTACACATGAGCGAATACTTTACATGATCTGGCAACTTCCGAATTCCAGAGTTTCTATTACCTTACACCAGTGGTCTCCAAATAGTTGACCATGATTGACAGTTAATCCTGATGTCTCAAATTCCATTGTCATTGACTGCCAAACTGCTGTCAAAAATGTGTGAGATTTGGTCTTCTAACGATGAGGAGTGAATCAACTCTGTGATTGCCAAATCACAGGGGCCAAAACGTAGACTCAGTTGGGTGAAGACAAAATAACGAATGAGGAGCCTGGGGCTTCCAAGAGGACAAAAACCTACCATTTCCACCAGGAATGGGAAAGTGGATTTCATTTTATGAATGTCTAAGACAAGACCACTTGTCAACAGAGTGTACCCTTGAGTAAAAGAGAAAATTTGGAACTGCATCAGAGGACAATGTATGCAAAATTTCAAGAAAATTTCCCTTTTAGCTACACCATTCAGACAAAGAAAGTTGAGGAGTTAATGGGAATGTTGCAAGTTCAACAGTCACTCTTTTCAAAACCTATGACTAAAGGCAAGGCTGGCAAAGAGGCATCTTGCTGCATTAGCACTGGCAAAATATTACAGACCATTCACCAATGGGGAAGTTGTCAAGGAGGCTGTGATGGTTGCTGCTGACACCTTGTTCAAAGACTTTAAAAACAAATTTGAAATTTGACAGTAATCAAAAGCATGCCAGTTAGTATCAGTAGTCAGAAGAGTAGAATTGTTGTCCAAGGATGTGTCTCAGCAAATCCAATGAGGCTTATTTCTCATTGGAGTTTGAGGAGTCAGTAGACATGACAGATATGGCCCTGCTGATTCAAAAATGCAACAATAAAGGAGAACTTCCTCACTCTTTTGCTACTCAAAGAGAAGACAAGAGGCAAGGATGCCTACAACGAATTTAAAAGGTATGTTACTGAGGAAAACATTCCGATCGAGGAACCGGTTTCAATCATAATTGATAGTCCACTGTCAATGCAGACTTTGTTGCATTTTGAGAAATTATCTTGAATTCCCCTCCATGGTCAATTAGCACTGTGATATGCACCAATAAGCACTAGCAAGCAAGTTTGTTGACTTTTTCATGTGATGACATTTGTTGCCAAGATAGTCAACTCAATGCATACCAGAGCACTTCAACATCACTTGTTTAAAATGTTAATCAATGCCACCCACAGTGAGGTAACCTTTCATGGACTTATGAGGTGGTTAAGTTGAGGAAAAGTCCTCCAAAGATTTTTTAGATCTGTTCCCTGAAATTGTCACCTTTCTTCGATCAAGAAGGACATACAGTGAGCTGTCAGATAACGTGTGGCTGCTTGACTTGGCTTTTCTTATGGACACACGTACAAATTTGAATGAGCGGAACCATGAACTGCAGGTGAGAGACAGAGACTTGTCACTCGTGATCAGTGCAGTGAATGTGTTTCAAATTGAAACCGGACCTGTGATCCACCCAGTTAAAGAACAAAATTACTATGCACTTCCCAAATCTGGAGAAAGTCTAACAAAAGGTCAAACAGAGCAGGTTCCATCCAAATAAATTGTGGCCATCTGAACAAATTGGAAAAGGAATTCAACAGGCGATTTCAGGAGTTAAGACGAGATGGAGCAAATCATTATGTTTGTCTCAAATCAATTTCTTCAAGTGGACATTGGAGATCTGACAGCAAAATTTCAACAGGTGATCAAACAAAGCAGTGGACATGACATGGAAATAATCACCACGCAAAATGACACACAACCAAAAGCAAGGTCAAAGGACAAAGGCTTCTGTGGACTTGCAAACAGAGAGAAGTACCCTCTTCTGACATTGTGGGCACGCAAAATAATGGCCATTATGGTTCTACATACCTCTGTGAGATGGCTTTCCCCCCAGGGGAAAATCATCAAGTCCAAGTATCATAGTCGTCTCATAGAACCCATCTGGTGAACTGTATGAGACTGGCCATCTCAAATGACAACCCAGGCTTCAATGCACTCTCAGATAGTGTGATTCTCGTGTTTGCACACTAAGAGAAAGTGACTATTATGCATAAGTACATTTTGGGGGGGGGGGGTTTCAGTAAAGTCCAATTTTTAAAAGTAGATCTTGTGCTGCATTTTGATGCTAAAAGTGACCTTGTGCTTAAAAAGATTGGAGACCACAGTCTTATGTTTATAAACTTAATTTCCCCAAAGTTAAAAATTATATTTCTACATCATTTAATTAGACATTCATAGCCAATTGCTCATCTTGCAAGCGTGGCAACAAAATAGAATGCATCCAAGCTATCCAGCAGGACAATGTTTATTATTATCACTTGTAGACTTCCATTAACACTCCAAGAAAATCCCCTAGTCACCACATTTTGGCGCCTGTTTGGGTTCACTGAAGGAGAATTTAGCATGGCCAATGCGCCTAACCTGCATGTCTTTTGGACTGTGGAAGGAAATCAGAGCATCCGGAGGAAACCCATGCAGGCACTGGGAGAACGTGAAAACTCTAGACAGACAGTGACTGAAACCGTGACTCGAACCCGGATCCCTAGTGCTGCAAGGCAGCAGTCCTAACCATTGTGCCACTGTGGAATCCTGGCCAATTTGACAATGATGTGGAGATGCCAGTGCTGGACTGGGGTAAACACAGTAAGAAGTCCCACAACACCAGGTTAAACTCCAACAGGTTTATTTGGTAGCAAATGCCACTAGCTTTCTGGTGAGTCACTCACCTGACGAAGGGCAAAGCCCTGAAAGCTAGTGGCATTTGCTACCAAATAAACCTGGTGTTGTGACACTTCTTACTATCCTGACAATGTCATTGTTCGTTTTGTATTGCATTATCTCATCATCAAGAGTTACATTATGGTCAGTGTCAGCTACCCAGTTCAGCATTTTTAGCTGCTAGTAGCCTCCCTGAAGTGGAGACTCAGGGCTTTTCATATCAGCACAGCCCTCCAACATAAACTTTAACAGCATTTCTAATGTAGAAAATTATATTGCACAAGCATGCTTTGTCATTTAACTCTGAATGTTACAATTTTAAGCACTTATGCATGTGACATAGTTTATAGTAGGAATCATTCAGTTTAGCTGAGAAGTGCAAAATTTAGTAAAACGATTTTTGTATAACTGAGTGATTTGATTAGATCATATTTTAAAATTTATAGGTGTTGCTGATTGTTAATGTACGGTTTGAATCATAAATGGTTCCATATTTCACAGTAATGATTCAGCTGAATTACATACATTATGAGGATCCCTGATTTTTAATAATTTCTGGCTGTGCCTTCAATAGTCAAGGTCCTAAGTTCTGGAACTCCCACCCTAAATGGCTCTTTCCTCCATTAAAAATGTTAAAAATCTAACTCTTTGGCCATCAGTCCCAATATCTCCTGACCTCGGTATCAAATTTTGCTCTCTAATGCTCTGGTGAAGCACCTTGGGATGTTTAATTTCAATAAAGAGGTGATATAATACATGATGTAATTTTTTTTCTGTCTGAATAATAATTTTTGCTTTAAAAGCCTTTTTCCGAAACATCCAGCCTTTCAGTTGATAGCTTTCCTCTGACAGCTTAAAAGACTTAACAATCAATCAGCATTCAGTACAATGCATTGTATGACAGAAAAAAAATATATAAATAAATCCTAAAGAAGAACCAGATTTGGTTTGGCATTATTATTTAAGTCACGGAAGGGAATGTTATTTAAACACCCTGGTTTTACATATTTCCAATATCTAATTGAAGCACATGCAGAAAATTGTGTTTTGAAACAAATGTTTTGTAGCCATGAATACATACCATGATAGCATTGTGCAGATACTGAACACCCACAATAAAATCATGGAGAAACTTCAAGTGGAGTGCTTAGAAAAATCTACTTTGAACTTTAGCGATAATAGATCTTTTTCACTGCCTCTACAAGTCCTGTACATCCAATATGAAGTATATTGAGCAGAGTTCAGTACAACATATGCGACTCTGCATTCCCTAAGACATCAAGATCTATATCCATAAATTATAATTTCCACAAATTTATAAGTGTACAAAAATGTTTTGACCAATACAAAATGAATTTAATGGAGGTGGCACGATGGCATGGTAGTTAGCATTGCTGCCTCACAGCGCCAGGGGCCTGGGTTCGATTCCTGGCTTGGGTCACTGCCTGTGTGGCGTTTGCACGTTCTCGCTATGTCTGCATGGGTTTCCTCCAGGTCCCACAATCCAAAGATGTGTGGGTTAGGTGAATTGGCCATGCTAAATTTTCCCTTAGAGCTAGGGTAAATGCAAGAGGTCTTGGGGATAGGGCCTGGGTGGGATTGTAATTGGTGCAGACAAAATTGTGTACTTTGCTGTAGTATTAAGTTTGATTCAATATAAACCCAATCAAATAAATGATTTTTTTCCCTCCAGGTGACTTTGAATAAAGGACACAAGTACTACCTAGAATTTGAAGTGAAAAATCAAGAAAGCGCTTCAAATGTAAGTAGAATCATAACAATATGGTCATGTCACATATGCAACATTCATTGTCTAAATGACTCTCATAAAATTTTATTCATATTTTCTGCTTTCGATGATCCATTTTTGGTATCAAGATTAAGTAACAAAGCTTCAGTATCTTTCACTGTTCATGTAAACTTGGGTAACTGAACTAAAATAAGTAGCTTCCTCATATAAATAATACAAGTGCAACAAATACTAAGAACCTAACTAACTCAAGATTACAATTATTGTTTCTCACCACAGGTTACTGCCACCTGTACAGCTAAAGTACTCTTCCATAAGAAAAAAAATCCAGGCACAGCTCTAATGTGTAATCTGAAAGATCAGATGAAGGACAGCTTCGAGAAAGATAATCAATTTTACCTCAATATGAAGGAACAGAAGTACCTTATGGTTGGCTATAATATCCCAGGTATCAAGCTTCAGTCATCCATATCACTCAACAGTTTAATTGGTTATCAAAATGATTTTTAGGATTAGAAAATATTCATAAATACTTGACCTATTTCCAAATCGTTTTTCTCAACATCTTGTTTCATTTTCTCCCTGCATATTAGACAATTTTGGATTTGTTGATCCTAAAATGATGCCAATTTGGCTCCTGGCCAAAGTTAGTGCCAGTTATATAATGTGGAAAAAATCCACTGAAGTCATGAATTATAACATGGTCCAAATCAAGAAAGTTAATCAATTGGTAAGAAATTAAAATATCTTCCTGTCCTTGAACATATATATTGCTGTATTTCCATCAAATGCTTTAGTAACCAAACAACTCTTTTCCAGAAAAAGACAGACACATTTCTTCAGTTTGTCTACATAATTCTTCTCCATGAGTTGCCAACCCAGGTAAATTAAACAACGACAAAAAAAGGATTATCTTTTCAAAGACCACTGATATCCCTTTCACAATGATCATTGCCAACTCATTAATTACATGTTTATAATGCTATTTTCTCTGGCCTGAATAGGATATACTTACTTGCTCTATGTGGGTGATGTGGCATCCCAAACAACCGCCGATTGTGAAATATTTTTGCCCGACTCCTCCATCTGAAAGTTTTCCTGAAGATCCAAGATTGAAGACATTTGAAGGATTGGGACCAGAGAGGTCCGAAGGGTCGGGACCAGAGAGGTCCGAAGGGTCGGGACCAGAGAGGTCCGAAGGGTCGGGACCAGAGAGGTCCGAAGGGTCGGGACCAGAGAGGTCCGAAGGGTCGGGACCAGAGAGGTCCGAAGGGTCGGGACCAGAGAGGTCCGAAGGGTCGGGACCAGAGAGGTCCGAAGGGTCGGGATCCGAGAGGTCCGAAGGGTCGGGATCCGAGAGGTCCGAAGGGTCGGGATCCGAGAGGTCCGAAGGGTCGGGATCCGAGAGGTCCGAAGGGTCGGGATCCGAGAGGTCCGAAGGGTCGGGATCCGAGAGGTCCGAAGGGTCGGGATCCGAGAGGTCCGAAGGGTCGGGATCCGAGAGGTCCGACGGGTCGGGATTTGAGAGATCTGAAGGGTCGGGATCCGAGAGGTCCGAAGGGTCGGGATTCGAGAGATCCGAAGGGTCGGGATCCGAGAGGTCCGAAGGGTCGGGATTCGAGAGATCCGACGGGTCGGGATTCGAGAGATCCGACGGGTCGGGATTCGAGGGATCCGAAGGGTCGGGATCCGAGAGGTCCGAAGGGTCGGGATCCGAGAGATCCGAAGGGTCGGGATCCGAGAGGTCCGAAGGGTCGGGATCCGAGAGGTCCGAAGGGTCGGGATCCGAGAGGTCCGAAGGGTCGGGATCCGAGAGGTCCGAAGGGTCGGGATCCGAGAGGTCCGAAGGGTCAGGATTCGAGAGATCCGACGGGTCGGGATTCGAGAGATTCAAAAGATCGGGATTCGAGAGATTCAAAAGATCGGGATCTAAGAAATCTAAAGAGTTGGGAGGAGAAAGATTAAAAAAAGGCAGGATTGGAGAGATTTGAAAGGTTGGAATCAGAGTCGAAGAGTCAGAATCAGAGAGACTTGAAGGCTCAGCTATGGAAGGTTTGCTCATGAACTGAATGCTAACCACTCATTTAGGATGCATTCCATTTATTCAAAATTATGGATTTCCATTGCACTTGTGGTAGATATAGTACAAAAATGTGAGAAAGGAAATATTACTAACACTGCATCCAAATTAATTTAATTCATATTTGAAACTAAAATGAATGTTCCTCAAATGTTGTCTTCAAGTTTTGAGATTGCATTTTCCATTAATGACAGACAAACATTTAAATGGCACAGGACATTGAGCCTTCAGTCAAGCCAGTAAGCTTACTTAATGTCAGATGAGTAAAACTCCTGTTAATCTCAACAGTTTACTCCCTCACTGCTATCAATTAATAAAGAATATTTATTGAAAAATGCTTTGTGAACAGATCTGTAAAAACTGCACACAAACTGGAAAATTGAATTATCTAACCTTGATAGGGTTTCATTCTTAGTAGGTGGATAAACAATTTTCAGTGAATCAAGAAATCCAAAATTGGCACATAGAACCCTGTCACCTCGAAATGTTTTCCTCCATTCAGAAATTGTTTCTCCAAGTTTTTGATCACAATTTATTTAAAGGAGCTCTTTAATAACACAAGAGTCTCCAAGCATTCCAGTAAGAGTGCGTATGCTGGAGAGGTCAAAACCGAACATTGACAAACAATTTAAGAACACAAGAACATAAGAAATAGGAGCAGGAGTAGGCCATCTAGCCCTTCGAGCCTGCCCCACCATTCAATAAGATCATGGCTGATCTGAAGTGGATCAATTCCACTTTCCCGCCTGCTCCCCATAACCCATAATTCCCTGACTGATCAGAAATCTATCTTCCGTGACTTAAACATATTCAACGAGGTAGCGTCCACCACTTCAACAGGCAGAGAATTCCAGAGATTCACCACCCTCAGAGAAGTTCCTCCTCATCTTTGATCTGAACTGCAGCCCCCCCCCCCCCCCCCCCCCCCAACCCTTATTTTGAGGCTGTGCCCTCTAGTTCTGGTCTCTTTTCTAAGTGGAAAGAATCTCTCTACCTCTACCCTATCTAGCCCCTTCATTATCTTGTAAGTGTCTATAAGATCACCCCTCAGCCTTCTAAACTCCAACGAGTACAGGCCCAATCTACTCGATCTCTCTTCATAAGTTAACCCCCTCATCTCCAGTATCAGCCTGGTGAACCTTCTCTGTACTCCCTCCAAGGCCAATATATCCTTTCGCAAATAAGGGGACCAAAACTGCACACAGTACTCCAGTTGCGGCCTCACCAGTGCCTTGTACAGTTGCAGCAAGACCTCCCTGCTTTTATATTCTATCCCTCTCGTGATAAAGGCCAACATTCCTTCTTGATCACCTGCTGCACCTGCAGACTGAGTTTTTGCAATTCGTGCACAAGGACGCCCAGGTCCCTCTGCACAGTAGCATGCTTCAACTTTTCACCATTTAAATAATATTCCATCCCACTATTATTTCTTCCAAAGTGGATAACCTCACATTTGCTAATGTTATACTCCATCTGCCAGGTCCGCGCCCACTCACTCAGCCTATCGAAATCCCTCTGCAGACTTCCCGTGTCCTCCACGCAATTTTCTTTACCACTCATCTTCGTGTCATCAGCAAACTTTGTTACTCTACACGCAGCCCCCTCCTCCAGATCGTCTATGTATATGGTAAACAGTTGAGGCCCCAACATCGATCCCTGCAGCACGCTACTAGTCACCAACTGCCAACCAGAAAAGCACTCATTTATTCCAACTCTCTGCTTCCTGTTAGATAGCCAATCCTCAATCCACACTGACATTTTACCCCCAACTCCGTGTATCCTAACCTTCTGCAGCAACCTTTTGTGACGCACCTTATCGAACGCCTTCTGGAAATCTAAAAACACTACATCCATCAGTTCCCCTCTGTCTACCGCACTAGTCACATCTTCAATAAAAATCCAGTAAATTCGTCAAACACGACTTCCCCTTCACGAATCCATGCTGCGTCTGCTTGATCAAACTGTTCTTTTCTCGGTGTCCAGCTATTTCTTCTTTAATGATGGATTCTAGCATTTTCTCAACTACGGATGTTAAGCTAACCGGCCTGTAGTTACCTGCCTTTTGTCTGCTACCTTTTTTAAACAGCGGCGTAACAGTAGCTGTTTTCCAATCCACCGGCACTTCCCCAGAGTCCAGTGAATTTTGATAAATGACTATTAACGCGTCTGCAATTACTTCTGCCATTTCTTTCAGAAGCCTGGAATGCATTCTATCCGGTCCCGGGGACTTGTCTACCTTCAGTCCCATTAGTCTACCAAGCACTACCTCTTTAGTAACAGTAATTGTATCAAGGGTCTCATCTCCTACCAACCTTCTATCTTTAATATTCAGTAAGCTATTTGTGTCCTCCACAGTAAAGACTGACACAAAAAACTTATTTAAAGTCTCAGCCATTTCCTTGTTTCCCACCCTCTCATCCTCCAAGGGTCCAACATTCACTCCACAAATATATAAAGAGGAGGAGAGTGGCTGAAAATTTTTTACTTTTTTTATATTTAGAGCTAGTTTAGTTTCATACTCTATCTTTCCTTTCTTTATCGCTTTCTTAGTCATCCTTTGTTTTTTAAATCTTTCCCAATCTTCTAATTTCCCACTATTTTTAGCCGCTCTATATGCATTGGTTTTTAATTTAATATTCTCCTTTATTTCCTTGGACATCTACGGCTGATTATCCCTTTTCTTACAGTCCTTCTTTACCACCAGAATACATTTTTACTGAGTACTAAAAAAGATCTCCTTAAAAGTCCTCCACTATTCGTCAGCTGTCCTACCAACCAGTGTGCGCCCCCAGTCTACATTAGCCAATTCCGCCCCCATCTTATCATACTGCCCTCTGTTCAAGCAGAGGACACTGGTTTGGGACCCTACTTTCTCACCCCCCATCTGTATCAGAAATTCAACAATATTGTGACCACTCATCCCAAGAGGATCCCTCACAAGAAGATCCCTAGTTCTACCTGCCTCATAACACAGTACCAGATCTAAGATAACTCGTTTAACAATCTTACTCAGGTGTGCATTTCCAAATTAGAAAAGTATAGGATTTTTTTACTTGAATGGGTGGAAAGCAGTTATAATTAAATGTCTAGGTTAGCAATCTATTCAACAGCATCAGCTGATGCACTGTGAATGGTGTGATGCCATCAGGAATAGATCTTTCAGGACAGAAGTTCAGTATATGGACAATGGCTTGTCTTGGATGGCTACAGTCATAATTGAGCCATTCAAATTCCACTTGTATCAGAACAACATTGTAACTTAATTTTGGTGTCAGCTTAAGTTACCAAACGTAAATTAAGTTAAGAACTAGCTCATTTGATGATACTCTGACTGTTGAGTCTACTTTAATATCTGCATTTAGAAAAACACCTCTTGGACCGACCCACATTTTTGGTGCCAAACAGCAATGCAAATTCTCATATACTGCCAATAGTTCCTGCATTTTTTAGCCTCCTGTGCCAAAGCTGGTCCCCTGTTTCAAATATTTTTGAAGAGCTTTTTCTTCACTAAATTTTACTTTGTTCCATTTAAATTTCTGCCTTCTTGCCATACTGTCATGATTTAACAATGAGAGCAGTGTTCCAGCTTGGCTTTTTCTGTACGGTTTAGTTCTTTCTTATTTGCCTGCTTTTAAGACTGAATTATCCAAGTTTGTGAAATCTTTCCTCAAAGCTCAATCCTCAGCAACCAACTTCATTACTTTTCATTACTATCTTGTGGACTTGAAAATCGTGGCTGCATCTGACCAACCAAAATTAGAGTACTCAAGTGGTCAGTACAATTTTAGCAGGTCATCTTTGAGTTGTTTTCGAATGAATAGTTAAGTAATTTAATCCACTTGCTCAGTTGACCACTCTTCATCATTAATCCAATACTACAAATGCCAAGTCTACCACCATCTCTGAATTTCCTTTAATATTGGTACTTCAGCATTATTCATGGAACATGTGCTTAATGTATTGCAATCAGCATATCCTTATACACCGCGCTGCGAGAACTCATCAGTGTGGCAACATCAAACTAGCATCTTTCTATCTGTGGCATTAAATGTTGGTATTATGGGCAGCACAGTGGTTGCCACTGCTGCTCACAGAGCCAGGAACCCAGGATCAATTTCCAACTTGGGTCACTGTCTGTGCAGAATCTGCACATTCTTCCTGTGTCTGTGTGGGTTTCCTCCAGGTGTCCCTGTTTCCTTCCATAGTCTGAAAGGCACACTGGTTAGGTGCCCCAGCCATGCTTAATTCTGTGCCAGAACAGGCGCCGGACAGTGGCGACTAGGGGATTTTCAGAGTAATTTCATTGGTGTTAATGCAAACCTACTTGTGACACCAATAAATAAACTTCAAAAAAATTTAAAGCAAAAAGGACAATGCTACTACACCCTACTTAATGTAAAATTTTTGCAAAGTAAACATATCACTGGTATGCTTAATCACTACATTTCCCAATATCAAGATCCTCTTTTATAATTAAAGGGATGGAATATACAGAGAAGTTGTGTTACAGCTATTTAAAACCCAGTTTAAATTTCATCTGGGGTACTTTGTACAAACCCTCAACAATCCACATTAGAAAGGAAAAGTTGGTCGTGGAATGAGTGCAGCACAGATTCACACGAATATTAGGTTAGGAGAGATTACATAATCTAGGTCTATAATCCTAGGATGAAAAGTTTTTAGAATTTGAAAAAATTTGACAGTGTTAATGGAAATGTTTTCCACTAGTGGGGAGTCAAGCAAAGGGGATATAACATTAAAATCAGAACCAGCTTTTTCAGGAGGGAAGTTAGGAAATGTTTATTTGTATAAAGGGTAATACAGGTGTAGAAAACTCTCCTACAAATGTCAGTACACGTCAGATCAATCAATAATTTGAAAAAGGTTTTAACAGATTTTTGCTAGCAAATAACTAAGACAGATGGATGGAGTTAGAATACAGATCGACCACGATCTTGTTTAAAAGCTTGAGGGCTGAATAGCCTACTCCTGTCACACAGATTTTTAGCGCCACAGGAAGATTAAGAAAGATTTTGATGTTAAAAAGTAAACTTTATTGCCAATTAAAAGGATTCCAGAATTCCAATCTCTTGAACTTCAGCTATGCCAAAAATAAAATACAATTTAAATTCCGAAGTACTTAATGACAAATAAGTCCAGTAAATTGACATTTATGAAACTACTTACGGAACACAGGAAGAGATGGTTTCTCTGAAGGCAACTTTCGGTTTTCCCATCACACAGGGACAATTGTATTCTCTTTCTAGTCTCTAAATATGGAGCAGAAAATAAAATAATTAACCATTTATGGCTTCATTTAAAGCAACACAATGGGATTACCATGAGTACTTGATAGCCTCTTTTATACTAATGCTGTTTTAACTGAGAGTTTGGGATACTGATGCTCACAACTTGATTCCTAGTATTTACATGACATTTAGTCAGAAAATTTATCCCTGGAGTAGATTCGACAGCATGATTTTGAAGGCTCTCGAGGTTCTACTCTTTCAGAATCTTAACAAAATCATGTATAAAACCAGCTTATAAAATATTTCACGTGATGTGTACAGCCAAGCTTAATAAGTCTCACTAACTTTCTCAACTAGTATGGGCCAAGTTCAGAAAACCTAGGAGCAGAATTAGGCCATTCGGCTTATCAAGTCCACTCCGCCATTCAATCATGGCTGATATATATGTTTTTAAGGTAAGGATAGATAATTCCTTTACTGTTCAAAAATTGAAGGGCTATGATGAGTGGGTGAGTAGGTGGAGTTGAGTCCATGAAAAGATCAGCTATGATCTTATTTAATGGCGGAGCAGGTTCGAGGGACCAGATAGCCTATTCCTGCTCCTAGTTCTTATGTTCTTTTATGCTCCTCATCCCCATTTTCCTGTCTTCTCTCCGTAACTCTTCAACTCATTAGCAAATAATATTCTGTCTAACTCCTCTTTAAATTTACTCACCAACCCAGCAGCCAAAGCACTTTGGGAAAGTGAATTCCACAGATTCACAACCCTTTGGGAGTAGTAGTTTCTCAACTCTGTTTTAAATTTGCTATCCCCTCTCCTAAGACTATGACCTCGCGTCCTAGAATGCCCCATAAGAGAAGCATCTGCTCCACGTCAACTTTATCCAGACTTTTTACCATCTTGTATACTCAGTTTGATCTCCCCTCACTCTTCTAAATTCTGGAGAGTTTAGACCTGAACTGATCAATCTGTCTTCATATGATAAACCCCTCATTTCTTAAATCAATCTAGTGAATCTCCTATGAGCTGCCTCCAATGCCACTACACCTTCTCTCAAATAAGGGGACCAAAACTGTGCACAATACTCAAGGTGTGGCCTCACCAATGCCTTGTACAGTTGCAACAATACTTCCTTGTCTTTGTATTTTTACTCCTTCGGCTATAAATGCCAACATTTTGTTTGCTTTCTTTATTATCTGCTGACCTGCATGCTAGTTTCTGTGACTCACGAAGGAGGACACCCAGATCCCTCTGCACCTGAGCACTTCAAAGACTCTCCTCATTTAGATAATAATGAGTCGCCTTCCCATTTTTCCCTGTTGTACTCGCAACAAGTCAACAGTAAACTTGTCTGGAAGTGTTTAGTCGAATGGCAGAATGGACTCAATGGGCTGAATGACTAATTCTGTTCCGATGTCTTATGAGTCAAATCAAATAGACGCTTTCCACTGATGTTCAGAATTAAAACTTCATGCTTTATGCTTGAGACTCATGCTGGTTGACACTACGCTAAGGACAGCAAACTGACCCATTCAGCACATTGCCACAACTTGTCAAGATTCCTCTTAACAGGAGTCAGGCAATTAATAGCAACACAACAATCTGTAACAGAGAGATAATAATGTAATACATTTACCAAATATATTTTCCATTGCTGGCACCTTCAAAGATGAAGTAATAGAAACACCATAAACAACACAACACAAACGAATTTATAATCAAGTGAAGCAGCGCAGAAGCAGAGATACAAATCACTTGCAAATTAGAAATGGTGTAAGCTGTTGTGCACCAATATTCTGTTGCCATCTTGGGCATTGCACAGCCAACTATATCACTATGGCAACAGCTTAAGCTTAAACAAACTCTCTTGCTCAGTTTAGATCTGCTCTAATATAAAAGAGCTTGCTCATGCTTTCTGAAAGAAGAAAGACTCTCCAAAAAGCAGTTTGGATATGATTTTTATTATCCACTCAGCTGTTAAAGCTCAACTGAGAGTACATCTAATTTTAAAAAGAATCAGCTTTAGTACTCTTAAATTCTAATACTGATTCTTGCAGGGTTTTGGTTTATGGAATAAACTTGCCCGCGGAACAAAGAAGTCCCCGACTTCTTTGGTGACTTAGAATTACTTCAATGCGAGTGCATTAAGTACTTCTGAAAGTGGGACTGAGACACATCATTGGCAAAAAGTTGAGGGAGATTGATTTTTCATTTGGCCATTCTATTTCAATCTTGTCTTCATAACACAAAATTGATTTCACAAGCCCCTGCTGGTAGTGGCTCCCCTTGGAGATCAGGTGTGTTGTTCATATTAGTTGCACAAGTTAGGGCACCCAACTTGCAGTAAGCCTTATTTTGAAGGAGAGTTGGGATTTTGAGTTTATTTTAATGGCCAGCACAAACCTCAAGAAAGATATAAATGGTTCAGTTCCTGGATTTTGCAGCTTTCTAATTGCTTTCCTACTAATATCAGTAGCAGTGTATCAACCTACTGCACAAGTAGGTTTTTTTACAAACCAACCATAAGGTTTTACAGTTTGGAAGTTTTTCTTCAATTTATCATATTACTACATATGCATTGTTATTAGTCCTTTAATAATTGCTTGAATGACCCAATGGGGTTAGGCTGCGGACAGGGGGAGCTGGGCATCTAAAGCAAAACCCAGAAGAAAAGGTAGAGGAAAACAGGGTATGTAATGTACTTAAAGGTGAAAGGTTGTTATAATTGTTAATTTGTACCATTGTTACTTGTTATTATTTAATAGGCTTTCAATAACAAATGACCAAATCTTCTGGACTCCAGAGATATTGAAGAAACACGTCAGGGCCTTATGGAAGTCCTGATGTGTGGACCTCTTTGGGAATTGCTTGGGATGTTTCAACTTTTGATGCACAATCCCCTGCACTCCAGAAATCTCCATGAATGCCACTGTCTTGGAGTTAAGAGTCAGAGACTTCAAACTGTTATGTAGTGCTTAATCCAAATAGCCAAGAAACGTCAATGCCTGGGTATCAAAATCAACTCCCCAATCAACCCCTGACAACCCTCAACCCCAACTAGCTCTGCACCCCAACTTCCAACACTTGACTACCTAAGACCCCAACCACTCACCAGCTTGATTATCCTGACTATCTGACTACCCCACCTCCGACCTGACCAACCACCCTTCATGGCAACCCACCTACACTGCTCCAGACCCGACCCAACCCAAGTACCCCCTCAAACCACTCACCAATCTGCTACCCAAGGACCCACCTCAACCACTGCCCACTTGCATACCACACGCATTCATAGACTCACCCACTCATTAACATCAGGCTGGACTTTTAAACTTATTATATGGAACTAGTGCTGTACAAGGGGGCATGTCTTCTGTGCTGATCCCCTTTGCAGGTCTCTGCATGGATTCCTGTGCTGAGGGAGGTCTTCTGCATTCCGGAAGTTGGGACTCATTTTAACATGTCAATGTTTAAGTGACCTTATTTTTGCAACCTCACCTTCCTTTAACAAATATTATGGGCAACTATAGAAAATGCAAGATAACCCTTGAACTTCGGCATTCAACAGTTATCATTTTGCAAATACAGGACAAATGCTTATCCTTGATTTGAGGAATTCAGTTAATGAGAAAATATTGAAAAGATTCTGGATAACCGGGTTAAACAATGAAGTTTTTGGCAGGGAATCTCACATCAGCAAAGGTATGACAAGCCAAATGGCCTTCTCCATTTAACAACTGCTTTGATTCCAGATAAATAACACACTTCAGAAATCTAAATTGCAGGATAAGCAAAAGGCAGCAGCAGACTCTAACTTCAGTAAAGTTTATCTATTAGTCATAAGTAGGTTTACATGA
This sequence comes from Carcharhinus amblyrhynchos, assembly GCF_965287045.1. Lineage (NCBI taxonomy): Eukaryota > Metazoa > Chordata > Chondrichthyes > Carcharhiniformes > Carcharhinidae > Carcharhinus > Carcharhinus amblyrhynchos. The sequence continues at coordinate 91,274,593 of NC_137326.1, forward strand.
ACACTGCAATAAAGTTACTGTGAAAATTCCTCAGTCACTACACTCCTGCACCTGTTCGGGTACACTGAAGGAGAATTCAGCACGGCCAATCCACCTAACTTGCACGTATTTGGACTGTGGGAGGAAACCGGAGCACCTGGAAGAAACCCACGCAAACATGGGAAGAATGTGCAAACTCTACACAGACAGTTACCCAAGCTGGGAATCGAACCCAGGTCCCTGGCACTGTGATGCAGCAGTGCTAACCATTGTGTTACTGTGCCACCCTCAGCTCATCATATTGTCTTTTCTGAATCTTGATATCAAGTAACAAGGTATCTATGCCATCAAAGTCTCTCCTCTATATCTTCACTTTTATATACAAACACAAACTATGCACTGCAAGTACCTTTCAGTTTGTCAACTACAACAGGGCTTCCCCCGCAACCCTGTTCAAGATATTTTCTCCTCAAAAAAAGCTGACAATTATACTGCACTGTTACAGCAAAATATACTGAATGAATTTGATCTCGTCTCAGCCTTAAAACAGTTTTAAAAAACAAATTTATTCTCTTGTTCATTTCAAGTCTGTTGAGGTACAGTTCTTCTTATGATCTCTGTTGAGACCAATAATTTTTTTAAAAATTCAAAATCTCAGTTAGTTACTGAAACAAAAATGTGATTGAATCTGTGGTTTCAAAGCTGTAAGTTTTGAGACAAACCCTAATTGGAAAGGGAAATTAAGGAAGGAAACTGTCCCTACCAGTTACCAAGAGAACTCAGACTGAAACTCATACTGAAAGCCAAAGCTTTTGGGAAAACAGAAACTGGTTGAAACCATATTAAAGGGCAGAGTCATTTAAAGTACTCAAGTTCAACGGGATATTTACATTAACAGCCTATGTACACCTTAGTTAGCTGTTTGTTCATTTGATGCAAAGCATTTATGTTGAAGTGAAAACATCAGATTTTCAAATTTATAAGCTGTTTTTCCTCCAATATCATTGAATGAACAGTTTCTTGCCCCCAAAGACTCTTGTTTTGATCCACATAAAGCTGTTTCCACCCTACCCATTGCATAGAGACAGCATTAATCTGACACTGGTGAGACGTAATGTGACTACTATTTCTCCTCAAACATTCAATGCAGTTGAGTACTCCACTTTTTCCCATCATCTCATTTGCATTTTACATTTGGGAGACTTGCCTAAAATAGATTCATTAATATTTTTTCTGACTCAGCCACCATATTTTCAGTAATGGTTCTCCACCCATTCTCTTGCCAAATTAAAATACGTCAAGGTTTCCTGAGTTCCCTTTTCTTTCTGGTTTAAATGCGGTGCCTTGGAAACATCACATGCAGAATAGGGGTCACAGTCAATACTTTGGAACACACTCAACCCCAGCTCATTACCAGTTCCAGTTTCACACTTCTTTTTTGGCAGATTTCTCAAACTGACACTAGGTCACAAACAAGTCAGAACTTCCTTTTACAGAACATAAGGAAAGCTGAAGTTACCTTATTCGAACGCTAATCTTGATCCTGACTCCAATTCTCTCTCAGTCTGTTTACATAGCTGAACTGGATGATGCACAAATTAATTATTTTATATGCGTGAGATTCAAACCCCATATGCTGTCTATAATCAAGGTTAGCATGTTTTGATTCTGATATCCAATTACTGATGATCCGTTGCAGAAAAAAATCTAAAGTCTGATTTACATCATGATCTTTGATTAAATGCAACTCTTTTGCAGGGTCAATACACAAAATAGCAGAGCTAGGAAACACAGAGCTGGATGGGAATAAAGGGTCTAAATCATATTACTAATGACAACTGAGGTTAGTTTAGACATTCCCACTATCATCCATGCCTATGGCTGTTGAGATGACCCAAAGCACATGAGCTCAGCAAGGATGGTTGCAAAGAAAGTTAGAACCTAATTTAAGAAGAGAGGTGACTAGTTTTATGAATGGACTGAATGGGGAAACAACTGAAAAGGAAATCATCAGAGCAACAGTAAATTCACTTGCTGTGATCAGAAGAGAGAAAAAGCCAAAATAAAATTTAAGTCAGTCTATTTGTTGGGAATGCACAAGAAAATCATGCCCAAAGAACTACTCATAGGACCAGCTCTGACTGAAACAGTGTTAGCCTTGACCAGTTTTAAAGTTAGATTGATTAAAGTACTAGCAATATCCCTAATGCAGGAGAAGGCAAGGCAATAAAATTGATTAATTCTCTGATGTATAGAAAAGTGTTTGAAATTAATTGCAGTAAGTGTTGATTATAACTCTTGGTATGTTCACTAGCTATCCATAAGTTAAAACAGTTCAACTATTTATACCTGGCTTCATTCCTGGGCAGCATGGTGGCACAGTGGTTGGCACTGCTGCCTCACAGCACCAGGGACCTGAGTTTGATTCCAGGCTTGAGTCTGTAAGTTCTTCCCGTGTTTGCATGGGTTTCCTCTGGATGCACCGTTTCCTCCCACAGTCCGAAAGACATGCTGGTTAGGTACATTGGCCGTGCTAAATTTTCCCTCAGGGTACCCAATCAGGTGCCAGAGTGTGGCGACCAAGGTGTTTTCACAGTAACTTCATTGCAATGTTAATGTAAGCCTATTTGTGACATTAGTAGATAAACTTTAAATTCACTCAATATTTTCCAGTTCATCCACTAAAAAAGTGGAGAAGCACACGTAAGAAACAATATGCAGTTCAGATCACATGGCTCATTGTTACTTGCTGTCCACTCTCCTCTCCAAGGATCCATGCAGATCAAAACTCAACCATAATACAGCGTTTATTCAAATTCCGATTGGCCTTGAAGGAAATCTGAAGGGAATTATTGATCTCATAGAGGAGCGTGCAGTTTACTTTGATGGCCAATTTGGGTAAGAATATTTTTAAAACGTTCTGGCAAACGCCCAGAGGTTTAGAAAACTATCCTTTAGGGCACTGTATGTGAAATATTTGCAGAAGGAAATCTAACTCTGTAAAAATACCGGAAGAGAAGTAAAAATGTTTGGTTTGCAAAATCACATTCTCTGAAAAATTGTCCTTCGTTTTTAAGGCTGGTAGAAATTTTGCAGCCTTCTTGACTCAGTAGGCCAAATGGTATATTCTTCCTAACAGCTGCATTATGATTGGGTATTATTCCTTGAGGAAAATCTTTACTCAGAGCATAGTAAGGGCATGGAATGCCCTGCCTGCAGCAGTTGTGGACTTGCCAACTTGAAGGGCATTCAAATGGTCATTGGATAGGCATACGGATAATATTGGAATAGTTTAGGTTAGAGGGTCATTAGATTGGTTCCGCTAGTCGGTGCAACATCAGGGGCCGAAGGGCCTGTACTGCATTGTAATGTTCTCTGTTCTATGCTTGTTGACAGAGTTTTGAGCTTTATTGGTGCCACCCTGAAATCCTTGGTCTTGCTACTTCCCTCCTTGTCTTGAAAACAACCCTGAAATGTATCTTTTTAATTGTTCTTTCAGCCAACTGTCCTACATATTCTTCTCCTGGGTTCTTTATGTCCAACAAGAAATTCTTTGGAACACTCTGTACTTTAAAAATGCATTGCAAATGTAATTTTTGCTGTCAATATTAAGCCTCACGTCAGTGACTAACTCAAGTATTTGGTCTATAGCTTTCCAGATTCAAAGCAGCTGAGTTTAATAGAAAAATAAAAATAACAAAGGTGAGAGTAAAGCTGGTCTTGAACACAGCCGTATGTCAGTATCAAAATATCTGAGTTAGATTTCAGGGCAGGGCAAAAGTACTTTGAAGAAAAACATAGAAGATTTTAGACTTTGTTCTAAAATCTGCCATGTAGATACAGAATTGATTTAAATCTATTCAAGAAAATCCAATCTCAGAAATAAAAGGAAATAACATTTCAATTATGTTAATAATCTCATCAAACTCAAGATGATTTGTTTGAGATAAATGAATTACCCAGTGTAAAAATACTTTCCAGTCCATAAATTCAGCTTAGAAATTCCACTTTAATTATTCTACAAGTATGAAGGTTGTACTGGCTTGTTTTATACTTGGGCAGGCTGGTGGCAAGATAAATCATACCAGTCCATAAAGCACACCATATATTAGCAGCCATAAAAATCTATTGGACAGGGTAATTTAAGCAGTGGAATTTTCAGTACTGCCATCCTTATCCCAATATTACGCCAGAAAACAAGGATTCCCAAAGTGGGGTGGTGGGGGGTGGGGGTGGGCGAGAGACGGGGGAGGAGCAAGAGGCTTGGGGGTGGGAGACGGGGAGGGGTGATGACGATGGCGGGAGGCAGGCCAGCGAAGGGTGGGCTGGTGGGATGCCAGCCTGTGTGGGGGGGGGGGGGGGGGGGGGGGCTGATGGTGCCAGGCCGGGAGTGGGGCAGGATGGCACCCGGCCTGTGGTGGGGGCTCAGATGGCACCGGAGGGTGCTGATGGTGGGGCAGGATAGTGCCAGGCTTTGGGGGGGGGTGGCACTGTAGGGCAGGATACCATCAGGCAGGGGGGGAGACGGTGCCCGGCGGAAGGGTGCCGGGTGAGGGAAAGTGATGAGTGTATGGTACAGAGAGGTGATTGGGGTGCATCTCTGAATTCAGGCTTGTTGACAAACCATGATCCCTCGAATATGATAGAATATATTTCACAAATGTTGAACGAATGATCGGAAAAGCCTATCATTCACATATTAACAAAACTATCAACATCAAATGATATAAACAAATAAGTATCTAAGTTTTGATTGGATGCAGAGCGAGCATACGCTCTCATGATCAATGTTGTGCGCAACCAGCACGCACCTTACTGCTTTGCCCTTTATGTGTACATCATTTTGGTCATTTGGAAGAACAAAACTTTGAACAGGAACCAGTGGAATCTGCAACCCTATATATGGGAAATGGTCAACAAAATATCTCGTGTGCTGCACTCACAAGCCTGGTGGACTGCATGTGGCCCTAGGCTGCAGGTTGCTCACCACTGATCCGTGAGGAGTTGTGGCCACATAAAATACATTTATATTGAAACCCAATGTTCACAACACACTTAATGAACTACACCAAAATTCAAACCTTAAAACTAAAATGAAGTTGCAAATAGGTTAAGTACCTGTGCATAGATTTCTAAGTGCAATTCTCCCATTCCAGATACAATTGTTTCTCTACTCTCAGAGTCATAATTAACTCTAAAAGTGGGGTCCTCTCGTGCAAATCTGCCAATTCCTTTGGAAAATTTATCCAGATCGTTCTGAAACAGAATATTGTGCACTTTGAAGTGTTTTCTTTATCATCTTACATTGAAATTTTTTTCAGTCTAAACAATACATTCTTAGTTTCAACATTCCTACTGCATTTGGAAAGCATAATGAAATCTTCCAATTCCCAGTTGTAGTGAGATGTAGGAAAATATCTTTGAATATTTGAGTCCGTGAGCTTAAGAAAGTATCTACAAATTTAATTTAACTTCATAAGCATGTCCAATATCTAATCATAACGATCATTTTTGATACAAAACAACTTTGAGTGCCTCAAATATTAGAAATATGCATATATTTATAATCATAACAGGTATATTTCCCAAAAAAGTAAAATCTTCAGTAAATACATCACTGGAGTATTTCAACTTAAATCATTACTCAACAAAACTGGCCCTCAATTCATATTTTATTTTCCCATGACTTTTACGTCATAGCTCTAACTTCAAATTATTCTTGTCACCTATATGGGTGGCATGATGGCACAGTGGCTAGCACTGCTGCCTCACAGCGCCAGGGACCCGAGTTCGATTCCCGGCTTCGGTCACTATCTGTGTGGAGTTTGCACATTCTCCCTGTGCCTATGTGGGTTTCCTTCAGGTGCTCAGGTTTCCTCCAGTCTGAAGGATGTGCTGGTTAGGTGCACTGACCCAAACAAGCGCTCGAGTGTGGCAACTAGGAGAATATCATAGTAACTTCATTGCAGTTTTAATGTAAGCTTTGTAACTCATAAATAAACTTTACTTTTCAAGTTCTTCAGGCAACCAACTACTCATTTTCATTTCAGATTCTGCATATTGCTATTTTTTCCTGCCACATGTCTGACTCTCAATTTAAAGTACATCACCATTCCTTTAAAAAAATGCAGTTATCAACAAAGGCACATAGGCTGAGGAAAGAATCTCTCAATTTTCATTTAGAATCAGAGTACAGAAATTACGCAAGGCAGAGACTAATGCCCGATTTTCTAAATGTATGCCAAAGCGTATTGCATAAAACCATTTAAGAACATAAAAATCAAAATCATATCATTTCTGTCTCTCCAATTTTACATACCTTGTTGGCAGGTTTTATTGCCACTGATATCACCGGTTCAGGGACATGAATAGATTCCTGTATTGTATTTTTAAAAAGAACAATTACTATAAATATTTCACATCTCAGATTCTTATATTTCTGTGTTACTTGATTACATTGTTGTATTTACATTAAAATTTTCATTATTTTAATACCACATTGTCTCCAACAGACAGCATTTCAATTAAATTAATTAAAAATACCAAACTTGGTTTGACTCTCCCAGCCCCTTCCTAAACTTTACAGATTTCAATATCAGAAAAATATAAAATGCACTTTGCGATACAGTACTGGGTTCTCGTCAATAAAAATAATTTTCTTGTTTCACTGTCATGGAGCTAGTTTACTTGAAGATTGAATAGCTGTGGGGAGACATGAAATACATTTTCTTACTGCCAGATTTTATTATCCAATAATGTAAGCAGTTATCCATCTGGTGATCATTATATATTAGATGAAATGTGTAACAATAAAACTTCAATTGTGTACAAATTGTTTGAAGCTAAAGACAACAAATTAACATTTAAGCAACATAAGTTATTCCCAATTTCCCCAAGTGAAGCTGCAAGTCAAAGCAAATTTGTTGTGCTATCACTTTCTTGTTCAACAGTCAGGTGAAAGGGCACACAACAGAGTGCATTCTTTTGCAATGCTGTGCTATTTTAACATTATCACAATTATGCAGCTCTTCCTTGAAGCTTTTCCCTGTCTAGTTGATGCCTTGTAACTAGAAAGCTGATAAAAGAAATCTCTTTATTAAGAGCTTCCATCTCACTGAGGAGGCTTCAAGCCAATGCACATCCAACATCTGCTCTGAAAACCTCTGCTCATAGTTTGACAGCTGTGACTATTTGCACCACAGTAACTGAGGAAAATGAGTGAAAGCATCAGCCACAGAGAAATCCATGACAAAAGATATTTGATCTCACAGATTGCTCACACTTCCACATGAACACTTAATTTTCCCATGTTGCTTGTTTGTGAGGGGTTTCAAAGATAAGAGTGACTCTTTTGGGGAGGCGGAAGTTATTCGGTCACTGTTGGAGAAACCGAACACTAAGATTTTGTTATACATTTTTTTCCTACCATTGAAAGGTTGTCGTTTGTTCTTGCAGTGAATGTATCACCACTGGCACAGTCAATGCCAAACAAAGCACAAATATCACCAGCATAAACCTCTTCAACATCCTATGGAAGACAAGCAAAAACAATGCAAATTAAACCAGTTTTTCAATAATTGGTCACCTTATTCCCTTCCTCCCAAATCAAACTAGGTGAAAATGCCTATCCAATCACTTCAATCACAGTTTTCATAAAATCAAATTTTGGATCAGTTGATAGCACTTTCAGTACTGATTTGGAAGGTTGTGTTTAAGCCCCACCTTGGGCATAGGCATAAAATTTCACCCTGTACTATGTTATTTTGAGAAAATGCTGCATGGTTTGAGACGTCACTTATGACAAAAATTAAATAGCTCTATCTAGTGTTAATTTTGTAGGGTTTCTCCGAAGTTAATAAGTTTTGAAGAGATTAAAGAAATAACTGTTTGCAGAAATAGTACACAACTAACTTTATGAACAAATATACAGATCTTGTATTGCCTTCATCGGTTTGGAGGTAACCAAATAGCAAACATGCACTATTATGCTGAATATGTGAAGATCAATGGGCCTTACTTCAGCTTACATGTTAAAAGAGGGACATCAAGCATTAAAACCAAATATAACCTACCATTATCAAGGAGTCCTTATTTAAAAAAAACTAATTTCACCAGATGTTACATCTATAAATCTGCATCAGGCCAAATCCCTGGATCAAACACTGCATTAAGCTTTGTCATCTTTCTGAATATCAGATCTAATTTCTAACATGTCACCTGTTGCAAAACACTGGACGACTAGACAAACCATAGATGAAAAAAGCTCACCCAACTTTACTGCAGAATGGACAGGGAGTGGACATTAGGTTAGAAATCATACCTCCATCTGATCAGCGTGCATTCGAACTAGGCGCTGCACTCTAATCTTCTTGCCAGTTCGTGTGTTGTAGATGTTTTCACTCTTTCTCAGCACACCCTGATAAACTCGAATGTATGTTAACTGCCCAAATCGGCCTGCCTGAGAAGTTAAAGGAAAACTAATTACATTGATACTAGCACATCTTTGCATGAGACTTACTCTTTAATAAGTAAAGTCACTGCTATGGTGATTATCTGAAGGATTAAAAATTATGCTATTGCTATTAAAAACAGATTCAAGTAACATTTTTCATTCAAATTTAGGTCGGTCCAGTGTGACATGAAATGTTTGGACTATAATTTCAAGTTCTGAAATAATGGTTCAGTAATATCTCTCATGATAGACCCGATTTTAATTCTGTACAAATGTATGGATTTTCAGTGAGTTAAAGTCTCATCCTTCCCATATTGCTGAACTTCCGATAATTCATATTCCACTTAACCATATCTGGAAATCAATATGGTAAACCTTTTCTGACTTGTGCAAATTCCAGCCTGTTTTCCTCACTTTAAATGTCTGCAACTCTTTAACTTGGGCTGCAGTTAATTACGTTTCTCACTGTCATCATATGTGCTCCTCCATCCATCTAAATCTGAGCATGGAGACATGAATAATTGTGATAACCAGCTGACCACAGAAAACTGAATGGTAGATATCAGGTTACTATTCTGACGACATTTGGGACAGAACTGACTTACACCTGTTCATAAAAATGGCTCCAAAGTTTCATCTGACATCAGTTTTTTTTATTTATTAATGTCACAAGTAGGCTTACAGTAACACTGCAATGAAGTTACTGTGAAAAGCCTCTAGTCACCACACTCTGGTGCCTGTTCAGGTACACCGAGGGAGAATTTAACATGGCCAATGCACCAAAGTAGCATGTCTTTCAGACTGTAGGAGGAAGCTGGAGTACCCGGAGGAAACTCATGCAGACATGGGGAGAACATGCAGATTCTACACAGTGACCCAAACTGGGAATCAAACCCGGGTCCCTGGGCACTGTGAGGCAGCAGTGCTAACCTCTGTACCACTGTGCTGTCATGACAAGAGACTGTAAACCCGAGCAAAGTTAATCATCACTTTGAAAGGACAGTTGATGCTGCAATTCAAACTTGTCCCTCTCTTTGAAGACCTGATAATTTTCTCTGCATCAACCCAGACATTATCAGAATCCAGTAAATAGAATAAACTTGAGACCAGAAGATTTGAACTCCTTCTGCAAGGTGAAAGTTCTTTTAATATTCATTTATTTATATTAGCCTTTAGCTTTTGCTGGTTAAATAATTATTTGTTAGGGAACAAAAATGTAATATAGGTTGGCTTTATTTTGGACAGATGTGCATGTTAGCAATGTTGAGTTACGGGAATTAAAAATTTCTACCAGGCATTTATCAGATAAGACATTCAATGACAGATTCCTTTGTTTGCTTAGGTTTGAGAGCTCCCATTATATATATATATATGTCTAACTTTTCAGGCAAACAGACATCTTTATGACAGTTAAATATGCCCCCAGACATATGTTTTGACATCAATTCAAGGAGTTATAATTCAATAACTAGGGATGTCAACTCCTCCAAGGACTCAGCCACGTAAGGAATGCGGTCAAGTGCTAAAATTGCTGTCGGTCACCTTTATTCTGTAATTGTTCTGCAACAGTCTCCAGTTGAATGATTCAGCTGACATTTCAGTCAAGGTGAAGCTAGAACAAAGTCTGGGGAGCTATCCTTTATTAAAACTTCAGTAGTTGATATGGGACAACAAGTAATCGAATGAACTATTCTATAGAACACATGATTCTACGAAACAGGACTAGATTTAAAAAAGTGTTAGAAAAGATACATCAGGATTTAATGAGGTGTTGTTAGCTTCAAGAAATCCTCAAGCTTAAAAACTGTAACCTACTCAGAATTCTTTGGGTGAACTCAAGATATCAGTATATTCTTCAGTTTATGTGTCATGATTGTCAATTATGGTTATCATAATATGTTTAATTCTGATTTTCAAATAATGCTTTTGAGCCATTAGCTTGAGCAGTAACTTATAACAGCACAAATCTTCTGGCCTTTCCATATGTGAATATGTGAATGAATCAACCAGAAAATACAGAAATACCTCTAGTTTAAAGGCCAAGCCAACAAATGGTTGAGAAGGGTCTCTTTTAGGATCCATTAGAACTTTAACTCTTTCCTCAGAATTCCTGAAGGAAACAAAGCACTTAAATAACATGTCATCAGGACCTCAGATTTGCTATTGAGTATACTTATTTAAACATCAGTGCATCCAAATATCCACTGACCATGCTCTACCCCTGATCAATTGATTTTTATGTTCGTATGCAAGTCCTGCTGCTAAACCTTCACTGCTGTCCTCATTGACCTACATTGGTTTATCATACTCCAGGCCGTAAACTTAAGATCTTGATCTGTATTTAAATCTCTTCATGGCCTCCACTCCCATTACTGTAGCCTCCTCCAGCCATACAACCAACTACCCTTCCCATCATACCTTCTGTTCCCCTGCCTCTGGCCTAATACGCCACTCCTACAATCCTCATTTCACCATTGGAGGCCTATGCCCTACATTTGGAAATTCACTCTCAAAACCCTCATTGATAGATTCTCTTCTTTTTCCTAAGAAAGTCTATAAAATCCTCCTCTTTGGCCAAGCTATTGTTCACCACTCCCTCATCTCTCCTACTTTGGTTCAGGATCCATTTTTTGATCATCACCCATGAAGCATTTAGGGATGTGATGCCATATACACGCAAGTTGTCATTAACATATTTTACTTCATTTTCAAAGTAATCCTCCAGCTCTAATTAAAAGCTCAGTGATTACAGAGAAGTAAGCCATTATCCATCACACATGGATAGAAGCCCAACAAAAAGCAAAATTCTTGAGTAGGAATTCAAGCTTGAAGGTCAGAGGCAGCCATGCTTTCTATATTTTCTACTGCTTGTTGGGAGAACAGTTATAGAATAGTACTTCAATGTGAAATCTCTGATTTATAAACTCTGCCAGTATCTTCTTTAACCACTCGATAAGGTCAAATATCAAATAAAAACATGATTAGTGATTCAGAAGTTATGAGTGTATGCTGCATAAAAAACTGTTAAGCAACAAATGATGAATGTAAAGCACTCACTCTTGATTAATAATGGCGTAATTTGGGACTTCACTAGGGTCTGGCAGATAGTCCAGAACAGCATCCAGTAGTGGTTGCACACCTTTATTTTTCAGGGCACTTCCCATTAATATTGGTGAGAATAGCCTGCTGATAGTTGTTCTCCTAATAGCAGCCTACAAATGGGTGGGAGAATAAAAAAAGTATAATGATCAAAAAATACAGCTACCTGTGAATATTTTCCATTAACAAATTTCAAAAAACATCTGTGTGAGAATAAAATTGCATCATTCCCAGTACATTCCATATTTTTCTTAATGAACTGCAAGCTACAAAATAAAGATCTAAGTATGTTGAAAGTGAAATCACTAATGGAGTATCTTTTTCATTTTTTTCTTAAAACACAGATGTAGTACAAGAAATATGAAACCTCCTCGGAGGCTGAAGTTTCCATTTCTTGAAAATGTGAATTTTTCATCAATAATAACTCACCTTTAAATCAGCAACTGTTGGGACTTTCTCTTCCAGAAACATTTCACCCAGCAGTTCATCCACATTGGCAACACACTCAACTAGCTCCTGGCGTCGATCTGCAGCTTCAGCCCGTAACTCAGTGGGAATGTCATCATATTTTAGATTTTGACTAAGCAAATGAAAATGATAATGTTTTAAGTAGCAAATCCTTTAAAGTACACTATATCTATCATTATCAATTGAAAAGATTGAGTGGACAGGCTGAACATGAATCAGCAAAAAATGTTTCACTTGAAGTTTAAATAAATGGTTTTAAAAAACGTCAATCTGTTACATCAGAAAGAGTACAAACTCTGACTATTGTTACAATCCCGGCTTGGTAGATTGTAACTTTTATTTCTTTGTTTAGAGGCACAGATGAACAGAATCACAGGATTGTTGATTCACTTTTAACAAAAGAATAAAAAATTCATTAAACAAGATTAGCTATAATAGCACTTCATCAACCCAGTCATACCTTCATAGATGTATACAGATTTGTATGAAAAACACAAGTTACAAGTTATTTTAGATTCCAATGTTCACAATACACACATAGTCCATGTAAATCAATGGGAGAAATGTAATCAGACATACCACACTCTGAAACCAAGAGACAGATGCCACCCCAATAAAACTTCTGTGGGTTTCTCATCAAAATCCCCCAGAGGCTTGTCACACTAAGACAACTGGTCTCACTGGAACTCTGGCTTCCACATAGGGGCTTCCAATCACTACTCTCAAAGGTCATACTTCAGAATCTTCTCAGATGCCTCCACTAAGGATCCATATCTGCGGTTTCAACCTCTCCTGTAGGCATTCCTCTGTCACATGCATTCTAAGTTCCTCGTAATGTCTCCGGTACTCAGCCATGCCAACAAACATTACTACTTTGTTCAGGTTCTAGTTCTTTGTCCCTTTGACTTCAGTCTTCCTGGGTCTTGACTTTTCATTCTCTCTGTTTTCTGGAACTTCCGGTTCTTTAGCTTCTGGGACTTCCTTTCTGCCCCTTTGTATTGGCAGCTTCTGTTAATAGTTTCTTGCTTTTGGGTTAGCAGACTGAACCACAATTGCTTGTGCTTCTCAGTATGGGGCTCTGGTTGCTAAGCTTAGTTTTTTAAACCTGAAATTGATTCTGTGTTGTATACCCTTAATTAAAAGGTTAAAGTGAAACCAAAAGCTATAGATTTGCAGGCACCCATGTTTAATGTACAAAAAGAAAACCCTGTGCTTATATATCATGTGTAATATTGTAAAACATCCAGGGCACTTCACAAGAGCATATCAAAGAGTTTGACCTGCAGCCAGCCGGGAAATACGGTGCTTGGTTAAGTGCAATAGGCAGGAGCTTAAATGCAAGCTAGCAAAATATCATTGACTGAAATTCATTGTGGAAATATGTGAAATAATAAACTTTGAGAGAAAGAATAAAGGAAAGATTTTCATACTTTGAGAATTTACATCACTTGGATGGGATTAATCTTTGGCTTAATTTTGGACATGACTTCAACACAAGTCACAATTAAAATTTTTGTGGTTTACTTCAAAAAATTATACTGCTTTTTTGATAAACTATGAAGAAAAGTCGGAGGTGTTGAGATAGTAAAATGACTGTGCACTTTTACAAGTTCTTGCAAAAAATAATTAGCCATGAAAGTTGTATCCCCAAAAACTAGACAGTATGGATAATTTGGGCCGAAGGGCCTGCTTTCATTCTGTAAACCTCTATGACTATAAATGATTTGCAAGAGTAGGCTGCCAATTCCCAATAATGTCAGGAAGCACTATATTTTATGATCTTGGGCATGAGGGGAGATGCGGTTCAGGACAATTAATCTTTTGTTTAAAGTAGGTAGTATTTGAGATTCAAGATGCTTACTGAGTGAATAAAGCTACAAGATTTGTTTGAATGAATTTGAACAACATTTTGAACAACCAAAATAAACTTTACTACACAAGTTCAGAAAGATAAGACAATTTCCAAACCTATCCTACACTCCAACATTTAGAAAACGTATAAGACACATGTGAATTAATAGGTGAACTATAGTAGGACGCATCACACTCCATGATAGATGACAGATGAAGAGAGATTGGATGGATTTCTCAACAACCCACCCAGATGTTTGTCACATTGTGAGCCAATAAATCTTAGGGAAACTTTGTCTTTCTTACCACAATTGCCAATTTCCACATTTCAAGATCTCCCCCTGCATTTTTCTTCATAATAGTCACTTCATAAGAACATAAGAAATAGGAGCAGGAGTAGGCCATCTAGCCCTTCGAGCCTGCCCCGCCATTCAATAAGATCATGGCTGATCTGTTGTGGCTCAGTTCCACTTTCCCGCCCTCTCCCCATAACCCTTAATCCCCTCTCTTATCAAGAACCCATCAACCCGCTTCTTAAAAATATTTAGCGAGGCAGCCTCCACCACTTCAACGGGCAGAGAATTCCAGAGATTCACCACCCTTTGAGTGAAGAAGTTCCTCCTCAACTCCGTTCTAAACCGCCTCCCTTTTATCTTGAGGCTGTGCCCCCTAGTCCTACTGTCTTTTTTGAGCGGGAAGAGTCTCTCCACCTCTATCCTATCCATCCCATTCATCATCTTATACGTCTCAATGAGATCTCCCCTCATTCTTCTAAACTCTAACGAGTACAAGCCTAGTTTATTCAGCCTCTCCTCATAGCTCAATCCCCTCAACTCCACTTGGATATCTTCAATAGTGAGCCACCTCGCAGTGTTTCAATCTCACTTGCCGAGGTGTTTTCCCCTGGATCTCTGAGCACTCTCAAGCTTTGTTTTCCAAGCACAATTTCAGATCTTACGTCAAGCAGAATACCATTGCTTCAAAGGGGCATCTTTACCATAATGGCCCACAGCACAGAGTCATTAACCTTTGGCTACTTTTGCAAATCCTCAGGGCTCCATTACAAAGAGGTCTCAATTATAAACTTGACTAAATTCACTAAGCAAGCTGACAGGGATTGAAAGACATCCTTTTTTTGCAACACAGTAAATTGCAAAACATTAATTGTTCCAGTTTGTTTATATATAAAAAAGATAAACTGATCTATATTTAACTTTGCACATTAAAATGTTAATCAGTCGACCATTCAGAATGTAGAAGAAATGCCTGAAGTGGCACATCCAAGACTACATCAGGCAGTTCACATATCAAGGAGTTTTCATTATCACCCCACATCACACAGACAGATAACTAGATACTGAGTAGTTTATTTATTAGTCACAAGTAAGGCTTACATTAACACTGCAATGAAGTTACTGTGAAATTCTCCTCGTTGCCACAGTTTGGACCCCATTTTGGTCAATGCATCTAACCAGCATGTCTTTCAGAATGTGGCAGGAAACCGGGGCATCTGGAGGAAACCCAGGTAGATACGGAGAGAATGTGCAAATGTGACATAGGCAGTGACCAAAGCCAGGAATCCCTGGCGCCGTGTCCTGGGCAGCAGTGCTAACCACTATCCCACCTATATCCAGTAGTAGAAGTAAACCTATGCCATAGATTCAAGATTTGTGCACGGGAAGAACTTTTGAAGTGGAACCCAGCAGAATATATACTCAACCCAAAATTGGTGACAAATGGTAGAATTTCAAATCAGAGCAGAATAGATTTACAGGACCTTTGCTTTTCAAAAAAGGGGCACATTAAAATGGTAATGGCAAACATATACAAATCAATAGTTAGACTGCAGAAGGCGGGTACCTGAGTCCATTTCACTTAATTTTAAACATTCCATTCTATTGTCATTCAAGCTTTGTCATAGAACAGAGAACATTACAATGCAGTACAGGCCCTTCGGCCCTTGATGTTGCACCGACTAGCGGAACCAATCTAATGACCCTCTAACCTAAACTATTCCAATATTATCCGTATGCCTATCCAATGACCATTTGAATGCCCTTCAAGTTGGCAAGTCCACAACTGCTGCAGGCAGGGCATTCCATGCCCTTACTATGCTCTGAGTAAAGATTTTCCTCAAGGAATAATACCCAATCATAATGCAGCTGTTAGGAAGAATATACCATTTGGCCTACTGAGTCAAGAAGGCTGCAAAATTTCTACTAGCCTTAAAAACGAAGGACAATTTTTCAGAGAATGTGATTTTGCAAACCAAACATTTTTACTTCTCTTCCGGTATTTTTACAGAGTTAGATTTCCTTCTGCAAATATTTCACATACAGTGCCCTAAAGGATAGTTTTCTAAACCTCTGGGCGTTTGCCAGAACGTTTTAAAAATATTCTTACCCAAATTGGCCATCAAAGTAAACTGCACGCTCCTCTATGAGATCAATAATTCCCTTCAGATTTCCTTCAAGGCCAATCGGAATTTGAATAAACGCTGTATTATGGTTGAGTTTTGATCTGAAATTCAAAAAGAAGTTTATTTTCCTTTTTTCATCTTGTTAGTGAGAGTAAGCAATAGTAGCAGGCATACACTATATTGCCCTCAAGCTTGCATTATCATTTAGCAATCATGGCTGATCTTCAGCCTTCACTTTCACATCCACTCTTCATATCCTTTGATTCCATGAGATCAAACAAATCTGTGTGTTCGAGCCTTGAATATATTCAATGTTGGTGCATTCACAACACTCTGGAGAAGAGAATTCTAAAGATTTACATCCTAGTTGAAGAAATTGTTTGAATCTTGATGTTGAGGCTCTGCCCCTGTGCTTTGGATTCTCAAGTTAGGAAAAGCAACTTTTGTGTCCACACCTTCAAGTTGTAATGCTGCTTCAAAATTTTGTACATTTCAATTAGATAATCATTTGACAATCATAACCAGAGCACCAATTATCTCTGCAGCTACTTCTTTTGGAACTCTGGAAGATATGCCTTAGGTTTCCCCAGTCATTCCTCTTTGCTGATATTAGTTACCTTAAGTTCTTAATTCTTATTAGGACCTTGTACTCTCCATTTCTCACACAAAATATTTGTTCAACATCTCAATTCCTTCATTGTTCACGAAAATTGCTCCTGTCTTTGCTTTTAAGGGGTTATGTTTACCTTAGCTACTCTCTTCCTTTGCTTTTAGCTGGCTTCTAAAATCTTCCCAATCTGTTTCAAGAAATAAGAATTCCCAAAACTATTCACAATGGAGACATTTGAAATATAACGTATGCAAACGTGATAGTGATGGATGATACTGCAGTCGGAGAATAGAGGCTGTTCTGTGCTACCATCACTGAGACATCTGAAGGTTGTGTTGTCTGCTGACTGATAGGCCTAGAGACAACTCATTGCTGCTAGAGGTGAACTTAGACTGGAAGGAGGAAGATCTGATTGTTATGGTCTAAATAGGAACCATAATATAGCTGAATTTTATATGAAATGTGAAGTAATATATTCGTCCAAAACAAAAATCTTAAACTTAATCATTGTCAATTATATTGGTCTTAGGGATCCATTGACTGAGATTGATTGAGTAAACAGACTAAAAAGTACTGCTTATGCTTACTGCTATGTTTTACAACATTATAAGCTTTTTATTTTTATTTATCTTAAACTATCTTAACTTCCCTAGTAGGCCAAGAGTGAATCTTTCTCACTGACTTTTTGTTTTTTTATTGAAATGTATTTTAGATTAACATTCTGAATAATTTCTTTCAAAGTTTCCTGTGGTTAATTTACAGCCATATCTTTTAGTCTGTTTACTCAATCAATCTCAGTCAATGGATCCCTAAGACCAATATAATTGACAATGATTAAGTTTAAGATTTTCGTTTTGGACAAATATATTACTTCACATTTCATATAAAATTCAGCTATATTATGGCTCCTATTTAGACCATAACAATCAGATCTTCCTCCTTCCAGTCTAAGTTCACCTCTAGCAGCAATGAGTTGTCTCTAGGCCTATCAGTCAGCAGACAACACAACCTTCAGATGTCTCAGTGATGGCAGCACAGAACAGCCTCTATTCTCCGACTGCGGTATCATCCATCACTATCACGTTTGCATACATTATATTTCAAATGTCTCCATTGTGAATAGTTTTGGGATTTCTTATTTCTTGAAACAGATTTCAAACATTAAGTGAAAATTGAACACTGAAAGCAAAGTACAGGAAGTCTGTACAATTTCCTCTCCAAAGCAGACACCAAAATTTAGTTCACAAAGGGGTCATAGATGTTGTATAGCTGTCATGATTTGGCAGGTAATCGCTGTGCACTATCTCCATATAAACAGGTCCTGGGTTTGAAGTGAGCTAGGCGCTGCCTTAATGATACTGGGAAGGAAGGTATCTCAGAAAAGGCAGAAGGAAAACAAAAGAAATGCACCTGCTTCTGACTGCTAGCTAGTGGAAGGACTAGCTTAACTGCATCGATCCAGAGGTTCAAAACAGCCCATTAACAGATGGTGTCAAAATGCGTAAACAAAGCAGTTACTTAACACCTGTGGAATTGAGAGTCTTACTTCCTTCAAAAAACGCCAGTGAAGAAACAATGAAAACACATTCTATTGACATTGCTCTTGATGAAAAGATCCCTTAGAGTAAAATTTTATCAAGTACTACATAGCTATCACATTATGCCCATTGAATAATTAACTGGCCAGACAACTGTAAGCTCTGTAAAGTACCACAGTCATTTGTCAGAGGCACTTTTGTCACGTCTTAACTGCCATCTAGTGGCAGTAACTTAGATTAGTAGCATCAAAATAAAGTTGGTTCCAAACTGGACAAGAATGGAAAATAAACATTTAAAACACATTTCGGAGTAATAAAAAAGATAAGGGGTATGTAGGGGGGTGAAGGAGGGGTTGGTTTTATGAGACATTACATGGAGGTTGGAGCTCAAAGCTAATGGGCTTGCTCCATTAGTAGAGGTGGATTCGCATTTCTAAATTATGGAAAGGAAATCAAAGATGAAATCTGCAGACTGATTAGCAAGATGAACAGGAATGAAGTAACAAAATTATTGTACCGGGAGTGACCCATATTGATTGGGATAAGGTGAATAAATGGAGAAAAAGGAATGAATTCTCAAAATGTGTGTAGAACTCCTTCCTCAGTAAACACGAGAGAGACATCATTCCCACTACCAAGAGAATCATAGAATAGAACAGAATCATAGAATTCCTACAGTAACAAATGAGGCCATTCAGCCCATTGAGCCTGTACCAACAACTTTCTCACCAAGGTCCTATCCCTGTAATTCCAGGTATTAACCCTACTAATCCCACTGACCCCAAGGGAAATTTTAGCATGGCTAATCTAACCCACACATCTTTGAAGTGTGGGAGGAAATGGGAGCATCCGGAGGAAACCCACGCAGACATGGGGAAAACGTGCAAGCTCCACATAGACAGTCATCCGAAGCTGGAATCTAACCCAGGTCCATGGCGCTGTGAGGCAGCAGTGTTAACTACTGTGCTGCTGTGTCACCCCCAGGGAGAAGAAGATTGTCACCTTATACAGGATGATCAAAAAATTAAGACTCTTTATAAGTATTTTGCATTGATTTTTTACCAAAAAAGGATATCAGAGAGAAGATGAATTTTGAAGTTGGTGAGCATGAAATGGCTGATGTTTTGAGGGAAAAAAGGTGAAACGCACATTTTTGTAAATGAATGTAAGACAACATGCTGGCATGAAAGGGTATATACATCCTTAAGAACTAAAGAATTACATAAGAGCTAGGAGCAGGAGTAGGCCATCTGGCTCCTCGAGCCTGCTCCGCCATTCAATAAGATCATGGCTCCACTTACCTGCCCGCTCACTATAACCCTCAATTCCTTTACTGTTCAAAAATGTATCTATCCTTGTCTTACAACCATTCAATCAAGTAGTCTCAACTGCTTCACTGGGAAGGGAATTCCAGATTCAGAACCCTTTGTATGAAGAAGTTCCTCCTCAACTCATTCCCCTTATTTTGAGGCGATGCCCCCTAGTTCTAGTTTCACCCGCCAGTGGAAACAACTTCCCTGCTTCTATCTTATCTGTTCCCTTCATAATCTTACATGTTTCTATAAGATCTCCCCTCATTCTTCTGAATTCCAATGAATATAGCAAATAATAACTCCAATGAGAATAGCAAATAAATATCCCAATTGATGTGGGTCACTCCCAGAAAAATAATTTTTATTTCATTACAGTATTTCAGAGAGCCTAAAATGATATTTCAGGACTTCACTGAATGTGGATGGATGCTGGAGGTCTGTAATTAACCCAATCTAATACCTATTTCAAAACAAGAGTTTAGAGTTAACTGAGTATTTGTTGGTTTTACATCTGTTGGCATGGAAATATTTCACCTACACTTCAGGATGAGGTTACCATTTTAGATGAAGGAAAAATAGTTGCATGTAACACAGCACAGGTTTCAAAAGGAACATTTAGGCTTGACAAACTTGATAGAATTCTTTCTGTCGATAACAGATATGGTAGATGTGAGAAATGCAGTCAATGAAGCATATATGGACTTCAATAAAGTTGCTGGCTAAGTGAAAGATTGCTGAAGAAGTGAATGTTGCACAGAATTTCAGGAGGTTAAAAATGGATTAACAGTTGACCAGAAGGGAGAAAGTGAAGCTAGGAACAAAGGACAGTTTTTTTTTTAAGTGGTTGAAAGTGGGAACTGCTGTCCTTTAGGGTCCTGTTCTGGGGTAGTTCTCGCTGTCTACCAATTATTTGGAAATGGGCCAAGAGGGAGTGAAATTGCAGTACCAAAATAGGAGGTATAGTTAATACTTTACAGACTAAAAGAAACTGCAAATGAGTAGTTATAAGATTAGGAATAAGCTGCAAGGTGATGTAAAACAAAGCAGAAAAGTGGAAAGCAAAAAAACTTAACATAGATTTATAGAACATTAGAGACAGCAGTTGATGTGTTTTTAAAAAAGATCAGAATGTACTATTCTGTTACTATGTAGTAAATCTTTGCTGTACTCTGCATTGTCCAAACATCTCATCACAAGGGTGACACCAAATGGGCCGATAGGTTTTCAATTTTATGATTTATTGAAGCCAATGTCATAAATGCGACAAAATTTCATATTCAAGCTATTCCACTTCCCAACCCCATCCACAAAAGAAGCTGATTCTGACATGATGGTGTCACATATTGATTATGTCTCGTCTTTGGCTGCATCTATCTTGTAGATGGCACATACTCTCTGCACTGTGCTCAAATATGAATATACCATGTTAACATATCACTAAATAATGGGTGCCATCTATGCATCATCTCTCATTCATTCCTTGTTCCCTAATCCTTACAGTTCTGTGGGTGCCAGTAGCCTCATGGCCCTTAAATGACAGTTTTGAAGTCTGAGCATGGGACACAAATATTCAATGTTTATCTCATCTCCATAAAGTACAAACTTAGTTTACTGTACGTATCTGTAAAAGTCAAATGGTGTACGATAAACAGAGTGCTCAAGTCTGCTGCCAAATGTGCGCATCAAATGCCACGCTAAATTGCAAATTGTCTTCCAGCCCACATACCCTATCACAATACCACCTTCTCACTTAAATACTGGCCTGAAACCAAAGGTATTACTGTAGGTGCAACTGGCAGAAAACAGAAAATATTAGCATTCATGTGAAAATCAGGGGATAGCAAATTAAAATAGACAACTTATCAAAATTTTCCACATTATAGCACAAACCTTATTTGATGAAGAGCTCGATTAGGATTAGCTCCCAACCTGTCCAGTTTATTTATGAATGTTAGAAATGGAACATTGTAACGCTTCATCTGTCTATTTACAGTCATTGTCTGACATTGAACTCCACCGACAGAACATAAAACCAGAATAGCTCCATCCAAGACTCTTAATGCACGCTCCACCTCTATTGTAAAATCAACATGTCCTACAAAAGCAGCAAAGAACAGTGTGATTAATGAACGAGAATATCTGACTTTCTTTGGTATGAAAGCACGTAGAGCACAATCTTTTGACATTCTGTGCTGTGAATGAAAACAGTAATAATTAATGCAAGTAAATAAGTAATTTCTAGAAAAGTGTCAAAATATAATAATGGAAAGACCAGTTTATGAAAATATTAGTGATCAAACCCCTCCATGGTGTTTCCCATCCCCAGCTCTTTTAGCTCCTCCAGCTCTACAACGTGGGCTTTTAGCTTCTGCATGTTGCAAACTATTGCTGAACTATTCCGTGACACAGAAGCTAAAAGTCAGCTTGCAGCAGCACCCCATCAAAAGCCTTTTGCAGGTATATCTCTATATCCCTGATTGAAATGAGCCAAATCAGCAGAAACCACAGCTGGAACAGAAATAGAGAAGCTTCTCCATCAAACTGAGAACACGGGAATCTCTCAAAGAACTATTTGCCTGAAGTCAACACTATTGGAATCTTGAAACTATACGCCTACTGAAATCAGTGCAACTGTCATCTTAAATCACGACAACCACAATGCTCAATCATCTATCCCTCACATGGTTTTATATATTTTTTCTTACTTATTTTGGACTCAGTGCTCACTTTTAATCTGTGTGAACATACTTGCATGTGTTTTACCATTTTTGTGCCTTTAGTAGTCAATACTCATTCTATCATTAACTCAAGAAAGCCAGGTTAAATTGGCTCCTCTTAAAACATAAATATTGGGATTGAGAAAAGGTATCTGCAAAGGGAGGGATCCTTATAAGATTAATCTTGTTATGGCCAGCTAAGGGGATTGAATTAGGTAAGGCAGCCAATTCATCCCTCCTCAATCGGGACATAACGATTCCCAGCCAGTCGGTAAAAAGCTGAGGTATATCGCCAGGGCAACAAATTTGGGGAATCTTACCTGAAGACCAGATGTAACAGCTTATATGTGGAAACTGATGCACACTAACACTGCTGACGTTTTGCATATGAGAGAAACACTAACCAAAAGAGAGAATGCTGCCAGATCTGCTGAGATTCTCCAGCATTTCCTCTTTTTGTTTCAGATTCTAGCATCCACAGAAATTTGCTTAGATAGAGAAACACTGCAACCGATTATAGAACATAGACATAGGACATTACAGCGCAGTACAGGCCCTTCGGCCCTCGATGTTGCGCTGACCAGTGGAACCAATCCAATGACCCTCTAACCTAAACTATTCCAATGTTATCTATATGCCTACCCACAGACCATTTGAACGCCCTTAAAGTTGGCGAGTCCACAACTGCTGCAGGCAGGGCATTCCACGACCTTACTACCCTCTGAGTAAAGAACCTACCTCTGACATCCGTCCTATAATTACCACCCCTTAATTTACAGCTATGTCCCCTTGTGTTAGCCATCACCATCTGAGGTAAAAGGCTCTCACTGTCCACCCTATCCAATCCTTTGATCATCTTGTATGCCTCAATCAGGTCACCTCGTAACCTTCTTCTCTCCAATGAAAATAACCTCAAGTCCCTCAGCCTTTCTTCATAAGACCTTCCCACCGTACCAGGCAACATCCTGGTAAACCTCCTCTGCACCCTTTCCAATGCCTCCACAACCTTCTCATATTGCGGTGACCAGAACTGCACACAATACTCCAAGTGCGGCCACACCAGAGTTTTGTACAGTTGTAACATGACCTCACAGCTCCGAAATTCAATCCCTCTACCGATAAAAGCTAACACACCGCACGCCTTCTTAACAACCTTATCAACCTGGGTGCCCACTTTCAGGGAGCTATGCACATGTGCCCTGAGATCCCTCTGCTCGTCCACACTACTAAGAGTCCCTCCATTAGTCCTATATTCTGTACCCCTGTTATTCTTACCAAAGTGAATCACCTCACACTTTTCCGTATTAAACTCCATCTGCCACCTCTCGGTCCAGCTCTGCAGCTTATCTATGTCCCTCTGCAAACTGTAACATCCATCCTCACTGTCTACAACTCCTCCGACTTTGGTGTCGTCAGCAAATTTACTAATCCATCCTTCTACACCCTCATCCAGGTCATTTATAAAAATGACAAACAGCAGTGGCCCCAAAACAGATCCTTGAGGTACACCACTTGTAACTGCACTCCAGGTTGAATATTTCCCATCAACTGCCACCCTCTGTCTTCTATCAGCTAGCCAATTCCTGATCCAAACTGCTAAATCACCCTCAATCCCATGCATCTGCATTTTCTGCAGTAGCCTACCATGGGGAACCTTATCAAATGCTTTGCTAAAATCCATATACACCACGTCAACTGCCTTACCCTTATCCACCTCTTTGGTCACCTTTTCAAAAAACTCGATAAGGTTTGTGAGGCACGACCTACCCTTCACAAAACCGTGTTGACTATCCCTAATCAATTTATTTCTCTCTAGATGATTATAAATCCTATCCCTTATAATTCTTTCCAAAACTTTGCCCACAACAGAAGTAAGGCTCACTGGTCTATAATTCCCAGGATGGTCTCTACTCCCTTTCTTGAACAAGGGGACAACATTTGCTATCCTCCAGTCTTCCGGCACTATACCTGAAGCCAATGACGACATGAAGATCAAAGCCAAAGGCTCTGCAATCTCCTCCCTAGCCTCCCAGAGAATCCTAGTGTAAATCCCATCCGGCCCAGGGGACTTATCTATTTTCACACTCTCAAGAATTGCCAACACCTCCTCCTTATGTACCTCAATCCCATCTAGTCTACTACCTGGTATCGCAGTATTCTCCTCGACTACACTGACTTTTTCCTGTGTGAATACTGTCGAAAAATACTCATTCAGTGCCTCTCCTATCTCTTCAGGCTCCACGCACAACTTCCCACTGCTGTCTCTGACTGGCCCTAATCTTGCCCTAACCAATCTTTTATTCTTAACATACCTGTAGAAAGCTTTAGGATTTTCCTTGATCCTATCCGCCAAAGTCATCTTATGTCCTCTTCTAGCTCTTCTTAACTCTCTCTTTAACTCCTTCCTGGCTATTTCATAACTTTCCAGTACCCTAACTGAGCCTTCAGGTCTCATCTTTACATAAGCCTCCTTCTTCCTCTTCACCAGAGATTCAACTTCCTTAGTAACCATGGTTCCCTCACTCGACCACTTCCTCCATGCCTAACAGGTACATATTTATCAAGGACTCGCAGTAGCTGCTCCTTGAACATTTCAGATGTTCCCAGCCCCTGCAATTTCCTACTCCACCCTATGTATCCTAAATCTCGCCTAATAGCCTCATAATTACCTTTTCCCCAGCTATAACTTCTGCCCTTCAGTATATGCCTATCCCTTTCCATCACTGAGGTAAACGTGACCGAATTGTGGTCACTATCACCAAAGTGCTCACCTACCTTCAAGTCTAACACCTGGTCTGGTTCATTACCCAGTACCAAATCCAATGTAGCCTCACCTCTTGTTGGCCTATCTACATACTGTATCATGAAACCTTCCTGCACACATTGGGCAAAAACTGACCCCTCTAACGTGCTTGAACTATAGCTTTTCCAAGCGCTATTTGCATAGTTAAAGTCTCCCATAACAACTACCCTGTTACTTTCGCACCTACCCAGGATCATCTTTGCAATCCTTTCTTCTACATCTCTGGAACTTTTCGGAGGCCAACAAAAAACTCCCAACAGTGTGATCTCTCCTTTCCAGTTTCTAATCTCAGCCCATACTACCTCAATAGACAGGTCCACATCAAACGTCCTTTCTGCCACCGTAATACCATTATTGCATACCCCAGAATACACCAGAGAAATCATAGCAGATCTCTCACTCTCTTTTAGTTTTCCTTATTCTCATATCATTTAATTTTTACTTTCATTCTTCTCCCTTTCAATTATTCAAATATCCTCCAACTTCTTCATTTGAAGGATTTATCAATCCTCATCTCACACATCACCTGGTGTATCAATTATATTGATATTCCTTTTATTCCATACTGTGTATGTAGCTGCAGACTGGATAGTGATTCCTCGCTGTCGCTCCAGTTCCATAGAATCCATTATGGCACCCACACCATCCTTTCCTTTTACCTGCAAATTAGAAGCAAAATCATCCCTTTAACACAGATGAGTTAATGAATTAAAGACTGCATTTTACAAAGCCCGCATTTTACAAAGGCCTTCATTCTGAACTAATGATTGGATTTAGTTGGACCTTACACAAGCTGGAATCCAGAAGTTGGACCTTACACAAGCTGGTTATGGTACACTCTATTATCAGACACTGAAATGTTGTAGTGTGAGGGTTACGATGTGCAACATTTTGGACTTTAGCATAGGCTTAACAAGCATGGAAGAGATCAATTGGTACTGAAGAATACTATCTAAAATGAAATTGAGCTCATTAAATGTTCAAAGAAAGTAGATGCTCTCTTCCACATCATCAATGCAATCACACTTTATCAACAAGAGTAGAGCTGTTCACATATGCAAGCACATATAGAATTCTCTCCTGACCATGCGAGTCAGATGAGCAGCCAGGCAGTGATTAAGTAGTTCTGAAGTAGAGGTTTGCGCCTCAGTAGACAAATGTGGAGTTACATGGATTTTTACTACTGCCCTAAATGAGTAACCTGTGAGCAGCTGTTATTCTCTGCTGTTGATTTTTTAAAAAAGCAATTACCTAGGATTGGTCAGAAAGTAAAAACTCCAGGGAGGGAAAATAAAGCTATTCACAAGCCTTGCTTAGGGTTAGACTGCTTTCAGATTTAATTAAATAATATATTTTTAAAAAATGAATATTAAAGTGCTGTATGGTACATGCTGAAGTTTGTGAGCTGGGAAGATATTATGTTACTGATGATGCTATATTAGTGAGTTTTCTTGCCTGTAGCTATTTACAAAGTGCATTATTAACTGGTGATTGTCATTGTGCACGCAGTAACAATGTTTTACTGAAACCATTACAGCAGTATTACTCCCTTGGGCCATAAAACAGAAAATGTCATAACTGTGTCTGGTACTTTGAATGCGTGACTTTCACTTCTGAATTTATCAATCAGATGTATTGCCCTGATCAAGCCACTTATTACACTTTTTTAATGTATACTCTGAATTACCATAAATATAAACAGAAAATGCTGAAACACTCAGCAGGCAGGCAAAACCTGCAAAGGGACACACACCGCTAAAGTTTCAGGTTGATGATCTTTCGAGATGAAAGTTCTTTCCTACCCTGCTGTGTTATTTCCAACATTTTCTGTTTTCACATCAAATTCCCAATATCCACAATAGTTTGCGCTTGGATTTTTATCCCGGCTCAAAATATTGTGGTTGCTTAGCTAAACCCAACAGGGTTCCAACTAAAAACTAACAAAACGTTGTCAGCATAACAAACATGTTAATGACTGAATGACTAGACACCAAGCATTGTTTCTTTATGGAAAAATTATAAACTGACTGGGAGAATACATTTTCCACAAAGTTCAGTGACAAAAATAGAGACATTTGATTCTGTAATAATTGAGTGGGCTTCCAAACAATGTTATTCATTACAAGATAAACTAACAAATTGCAGGATATCATTTTTTCCAGAGATCTCTTTGGCACCAGCCTGATATTTTTAATTAAACAGACAAATATGCTCCACATAAAATTATTTATTTTTGCAGGACACAAATGAAGTTCCAGGGTCATTTCACACTTGGAAATCAAAAAAAAATGTCCTCCCTGCAGGAGTTTAAAATGAGATCACAGAAAGGAAAGACAGCAATTTGTAGACTTTATTTAAAGCTTTGTAATTGATGAAATAAACTTAACTGATTTAGAGGAACTCATCTGGTGACCCAAGTGAAATAGTTTTTCTGGTGGAATTCCAAATACTTTTTATGTACTCTGTACTCAAATGTTTATGCCAGAAGCGTTTCACCTTTCTTTTTGAACTGTCAGAAACTTGGTTATTCACTGGATTGAAAAAAAAATTTATGTATCGGAGCACTTCAAATTAAAATTCACAATACCTCGTGCATTTCTGCTATTCTTCCTGTGTAGTACAGAACTCTTTCTGTCAGCGTGGTTTTTCCAGAGTCAATGTGTGCAGAGATTCCTATGTTCCGAATCATTTTGTTCGGTAAGATATTGGATGAACATTGTCGATAAATGTGTATAAGAATCTGAAAGAAAATATTGATTGTTACCAAACAGAAATGATCTTGCATCTTTTTTGAATTACTCTGGTTCTACGTTAAATTGTTGCTGCCTTTTAAAATCTTGTGTGCTGGTAACATGATTTGAAATTAAAAAAGAAATATGCAAGTCCAATTTCCAAATTAAAATACTATTGATGATGTGACAACGAGACTTGAGCGTTAGACACATCCTCTCCAGCCTTTTCATTTGAGCCCCTCTTGACTAGGATCTGCAAATCTTATTCTGCTAAGTCAAAGCAATATTTAGTGGAATCAAAGTATTAAGCGTATAAGAATAGCTTTAAATATGCATACACCTATGGTACCCCATACTTACATTTAAGGAAAACTCTCCTGGGATTTGTAATCCCATTTTAGGATCAAAGAGAAATGTGAAGTATTATTTTACTTAATGGCAAAGCAACTAAATAAAACAAATAGATGGAGATCTTTAAAAAGTGTCTTAACTGAGAGTTCCGACAGAGATGGGTCTTTGATCCTCAGGAAATAGCTAATACAACTGTCAAGCTATCAAGCACATATTTCACTGACAATTTCTCAACAAAAACATGTAAAGATTTACATGTATAATGTAGAATGGACCATCATAACATCATGATATTTATCAGGTTTACTGTGAGCAATTCATGGCATCACATATGAGGAAGGCCATATTAGTGTTGGAGGAGTGCAACATAGATTTACCAGACCAATGCTTGGACTCTAAGGGTTAAATGACAAGCACAGAAAACACAAATTAGGGTTATAGATAGAGAAACAATATCCTTTGGTTGGGGAGTTTAGGACTAAAGGGCACAGTATGAAAATTTGAGCCAGGCCTTTCAGGACAGAAATTGGGAAACACATCGTTACAAAAAGGCTGAAATATGGAAGTGTCTACTGCAAACAGAAATGCCAAATCAACTGTCAATTCTAAATTGAAGATTGATAGACTCATTGAATAGGGGAAATAGACTCAAGGGGTTAAAAGGTCTTCCCCCTGCTCACACATTCCCAAAAAAGAATACCGGTGCCTAACAAGTTTGAGTTGCAGTGAGACAAGCAGGTAGTTCTTAAGTTTCACATCTCAAACTCTGCCATTGAAAGCTATGGACGTGAAGGTTTCATAGATCCATATTCGTTTATGGCACAGAAGGAGGCAATTGGCCCACATTGTTCATGCCAGTCAAAGATCTGACTACACTAATCCCACTTTCCAATGCTTGGCCCATACCCCTTGAGGTTATGGAAGCACAAGTGAATATATAGATATTTAAATGTTGCAAAGGTTTCTGACTCAACTACCACTCAGGCAGTGAGTTCCAGAGTCCCACCACCCTCTGGCTGAAAGTTGCTCCTCAACGCCCCTCATAGCCTTCTACCTCTTACTTAAATCTAAGCCCCCTTGTTACTGACACCTCTACTATTGAAAAAACACCATTGAGGACTCTAACCATGTATTCCGGGTCTACACACAAGGTGCTGGCACTATTTCTGAGCAGCCTGTGGTTCCATGATGACATGCCTTTGTGGCAGGCTGGATAATCAAACACCTGAGCCAAGCAGATCCACAGCAATACAGGACAATATTATTACATGATAACCGTCCTGATTAATTGGAAAACCTGGAGAGTAGACCAGCTTACTGGGGTTGCAAGTTTTGCCAAATAACACTCCCAGTTAATGCTAAGGTGGTAGTGGCCTTCAGAGTAGCATTAAGAAACTTATCTGCAATTTGTGCTGGTAGGTGTATGATTTTAGGTAGCCGAGTTCTAGTAGCACATCTGGGAACAGCTGGGCCTTGGCTTACCCAAACACTTCTTATTTAGGAATGCGGCACTCCACCCCCTTAAAGGAAAATTACACTCCATATTGGCCAAACAGAAACTCAAGGCAGACATTTTCTTTACTCAGTATGGAAGACTCAAACATGGTAATATCATAGCCAATCAACCTAAGTTGCACATCTCTGGAGTGTCTCCAGAGGAAACCCACGCAGACACTAGGAGAATATTCAATCTCCACACAGACAGTCACCTGAAGCAGGAATTGAACCCAGGTCCCTGGTGCTGTGAAGCAAAACTTACAGGTAGGAAATATACAGTAAACAGCAGAACCCTTAAGAGTATCGACAGGTAGAGGGATCTGGGTGTACAGATACACAGGTTACTGAAAGAGACAACACAGGTGGAGAAGGTAGTCAAGAAAGCATATGGCATGCTTGCTTTCATCGGCTGGGGCACTGAGTTTAAAATTTGGTAAGTCATGTTGCAGCTTTATAGAACCTTAGTTAGGCCGCACATGGAATATAGTGAAAATTCTGGTTGCCACACTACCAGAAGGATGTGAAGGCTTTGGAGAGGGTAAAGAAAAGATTTACCAGGATGTTGCCTGTTATGGAGGGCATTAGCTATGAGAAGAGGTTGGAGAAACTTGTTTTGTTCTCACTGGAACGATGGAGGTTGAGGGGCGACCTGATAGAAGTCTACAAGATTATGAGAGGCATGGAGAGAGTGGATAGTCAGAAGCTTTTTCCCAGGGTAGAAGAGTCAATTACTAGGGAGCACAGATTTACGGTGCGAGGGGCAAGGTTTAAAGGAGACGTATGAGGCAGATTTTTTACACAGAGTAGTGGGTGCCTGGAACTTGTTGCCGGGGCAGGTAGTGGAAGCAGATACAATAGTGATTTTTTAAGGGCGTCTTGACAAATACATGAATAGGATGGGAATAGAGGGATATGGCCCCTGGAAGGGTAGGGTGTTTTAGTTAAGTCGGGCAGTATGGTCAGTGCAGGCTTGGAGGGCCGAAGGGCCTGTTCCTATGCTGTAATTTTCTTTGTTCTTTGCTAACCACAATGTCACCGTGCTGCCCTTGAACAGAGCATAACTTTAAGAGATGTGGATGAACAGAGTTGCAGTACTGCTGATAACTTTTAACCAAAGAATAAAACATTTATTAAACATGAAAAGATACACAGCTCCTTCATCCCACATACATTGTTACAGATGTACAAAGATTTGTAAAGATAACACAAGTTACAAAATATGCCTTGTAGGTTAATGTAGTCAGTAAGATCACAGTCCATGTAAATCAAAGGGCAAAACGTGGTCAGACACACCACACTCCCAGTGGAACTCTGACTTCCATGCATGCGTTTCCAAACTCCACTCTTGAAAAAACACATCTTGGAATCTTCCAAATAATGCTTTTTTTTGGATACCTTCACCAAGGATCTACTTCCAGGATTTCAATCTCTGCCTTCAGCATTCCTTTGCTTTGGATTGCCACATGATCAAGCCACCACATGATCTCCCAAGTGACCAGCATGCCAGAGCACTACTGCTTCACAGGTTGTACTAAGATGTCACCAAACTTTTGACTTCCTTGAATGCCATACTTCACACTTTAAATCTGGTTCTTGCAGCTGTCTCTTTACTGTGCTTTGCTTTAACACTGCTGCCTCACAGCACTAGGGACCTGGGTTCACTGTCTGTGTGGAGTTTACACATTCTCCCTGTGTCTGTGTGGGCTTCCTCCGGGTGCTCCAGTTTCCTCTCATAATCTGAAAGATGTGCAGGTTAGGTAGATTAGCCATGCTAAATTCTCCTTCAGTGTACCCAAACAGGCGCCTGAGAGTGGTGATTAGGGCATCTTCACAGTAATTTAATTGTAGTGAGAATGTAAGCCTATTTGTGACTAATAAATAAAATTTAAAAATTTTTAACCTTCACCCAACAGAACCATGTTGCAATTTCTTGTTCTTTGTTCCTTTAACTTAGCTGGTTGTCCTGAGACATACTTCTTGCCCCAACTCTCTGGTTTCTGGACTTTCACTCTTTCGGGAAGTCTGTTCCCTGCAGTTCCCTTGTCCTGTCCAGCTTTTTCACGGTCCAGTTTAAAACTAAACTCAGAAGTTCTTTCTAACCTAGAGTGGCCTGTGATTGCTAAGCAGCACCTAGTTTTTCCTTGAAATTCTTTACTTACATGTTGTAAACCCTTTAAACTGTTGCAGCATTGCAATTAAAGTGACCTAAAACACAGACATGCATGCACCTTTGTTTAACGTGAAACTAACTAAAGATATAACTTCCTAACATAGAACAACAAAACTAAACTTACTTAAAGCTATACCTGTTTTCTAATATCCACAGATACAAATATAGATGACTTAAATTACCTCTGTTCCCTGACAGTAATCTTCATCAGTGGCATAAGTTCACAAAGTATGGCGGGACATCATTCCATGTACAGACTATGTATATAGTTAATGTAATAATAAAAGATAGGTGTTTGCTCACAGCACCATTACCAGCATTACAATAAGTCTAGGACCATGACTACCACATACCAGACCAAAAACAATAATAACTGTTGCATGAATGGTTATATTTTAAACTATTTAAATCCAAGAAAAATATTAGCGAGTCTAAAGAATAACTGAATAGTATTTCTATCTGGATAGAAGGCCCATGTGATTCACACTGCTTTGGAGACAGGCCTTAAGGAAAGAGGCCTTGGGAAACGACTGCAGGATCGGAGTGCAGGTTTTCCTAAAACATCACTGGAAAGTCAGTCTGCAAGAGTTTAAGTGGGAGAGCGGGAAAGAGAGATACAGGCAAATAGTCTCATTTGTTTACCAGACAGAATGTGGATGGGTGATCAGGCATGGAATAAGAGAGCAGGTTTGTGAGGGTTTAAATGAAGTTGTAAGATTCACCGAGTTTTGCTCAGAGGCCTCCAGAGTAATCCTATCCATGACTTTGGCTGGCAAAATGAAGCAAACTATCAGCAGCTGAGAATAGTGTTAGATGGGTTCCTGAAGGAAGAAGCGTACACTTAAGGGGCATTGTAAGGTACATCTGTGAAGGGGGAATTTTCAGTCAGATGGAATATTTTCTGTAGCTTAGACCATAAACTGCCCATTAAAATAGCATTTTATCAATGTTGCTTTTAGTTTGTTCATTACAGTAGAAGTCTTAAAACTTGAAATCTTGTCATGTGATCCTTTTAGTCAAATCCCTGGAAGTTCCAATTTTTAAAAAAGTTATCGGGATTATAATATATGACAACACATCAAGCCGATCAAAAGAGGTCCCCATTTTCAATTAGTTTCTTAAATCTTCTAAAAGCTAATAATATTATTTACCTAAACATTCCTCCTTTCCTGTTGAACACTTTTTTTCCCCAACACAAGACAGTAACATGTTACATTATGTGTGCTGCATTCTTAATGCAGTAACAGAGATGGAGCTTGTCAAAGGAAACTGCATGAATGAGCCTCTGTCCAGAGGAGCATGTATTACCCTGAAAGGTAACGATGTCAGGAAGGTTGCTGCAGTTCAATGTATATCACTTGGCAGCATGAATGAGTAGAGGATCGCTGTCTGTTTCTGGAGCCATTTCCTTGCAATAGAAAAGCAATAAATGCTGGGAGAGACAGACATCCATTCTCAAAACTGATTAGACCGCCTCCAACTGCAAGTGAGGTTCAAATGACTGAGAAGTTCAATATCCCATCAGTTCCAGTGATCATGAGGCGGAGTATGACGAAGTGTCTTAAAGGAGCTGAAGCATATATTTGTTTTTAATGGGATGCGCACCAGCTCTGTTTACAGCATAGATAATGTACATCACCAGCGTGAACCTTTTTTCAGGTGGTCTTGCTACGAATGAATACAAGTTGATTCGACACAAGCATCCAAGTTAGTATTACAACAACAACTTGCATTTCTACAATACCACTGATGTAGCAAAACATCTCAAGTCATTTCACAAGAGAATGACAAAGACCAAAGGCAGTGGGTGTAGTGACTGAGACTTTGGCGTGTAGTGGTAATGTCACTGGACTGATAATCCAGTAGCTCAGACTAATGCTTTAGGGACACAGGTTGAAATACCACCAAAACAGCTAGTGGAATCTGAATTCTGTTAATAAATCTGAAATATGAAAATATTAAGTGACAATGGAACAATTATAGGTTGTTGTAGAAACCTATGTTGCTCATCAATCTCCTTTAGAGAGGGAAATCTGCCATTCTTATTTGCTTGGCTGGCCTACATGTGATTAGAGACCCACAGTAGCATGGCGACTCTTTACTGCCCTAAGATACAGCCTAACAAGCCACTCAGCTCAAACACAATTAGGCATGGGCAACACATTCTGGCTTGCCAGCGACATCAACATCCTATGAAGTAATTTTTTAAAAACTTACCCCTACTTCCCAACCTCTCTGACACAAGGTAGCCCTATAACAAACTATAACTATCCTCCCTGACAAAAATTAATAACCTAGATCTTAGTGTGCAGAGCATAACTTCAAAGTTTGTGAATGATACAAAACTCGAAAACAGTGTGAGGAAGATAGTGAAGAATTTCAAAGGGAGATAGACAAGCAGGTGAATGGACAGAGAGATGTAAAATGATTCATTTTCATGAAAGAACATGGCGAGACAGTATGAAATAGGAGGTACAACTTGAAATAGGGTACATATGTGCATTAATCGTTGGAAGTAAATGGACAGGTTGTGATAGCTGTTAATAAAATATACAATAGCTTGGGTTTTATTAATTGGGGGCAAAGAGTACAACAGCAAGGAGGTTATGTTGGATTTGTATATGATATTAGTTTGGCCTCAGCTGAAATATCACATTCAGTTCTGGGCTTTGCACTTTAAGAAAGATATGAGAGGGTATGTGGCAAAGATTCACAACAATCTTGGGCAGCACGGTGACACAGTGGCTAGCACTGGTGTTTCACAGCTCCAGGGACCTGGGTTTGATTCCCGGCTTGGGTCACTGTCCGTGTAGAGTTTGCACAGTAAAAAGTCTGACAACACCAGGTTTAAGTCCAACCGAATTTGGTCCCCATGGCTGTTCCGTGTGTCTGGATGAAAAACTGGTTGTGGAAAGTGAAGACATTGTGGTCCAGGATAAAGCAGATGAGTTGTAAAATTGCATCTGGAAACTGGCAGTTGTCGGCATTGAGTACTGAGGCAGTCACAAGACAGCCCCGAACATCACCCAAGCACAACGCAACGCCATCCACGCTCTCAAGACCAACTGCAACATTGTCATCAAACCAGCAGGCAAAGGAGGGGTCATCATCATACTGAACAGAACGGATTACTGTAAAGAAGTATACCGACAACTAAACAATGAGAAACACTACAGACAGTTACCCACAGATCCGACCAAAGAACACACTTGTCAATCAACAATCTGATCAAGACCTTTGATCCGGACCTTCAGAGCACCCTCAGTGCTCTCATTCCACGTACTCCCCGTGTTGGAGATCTCTACTGCCTCCCAAAGATACACAAGGTAAACACACCAGGCCGTCCCATCGTATCAGGCAATGGGACTCTGTGTGAGAACCTCTCCGGCTACGTCGAGGGCATCCTGAAACCCATTGTACAAAGAACCCCCAGCTTTTGTCGCGACGTTACGGACTTCCTACAGAAACTCAGGACACATGGAGCAGTTGAACCAGGGACACTCCTCGTCACAATGGATATCTCGGCGCTCTACACCAACATCCCCCACAACAATGGCATTGCTGCGACTGCCTCAGTACTCAATGCCGACAACTGCCAGTTTCCAGATGCAATTTTACAACTCATCCGCTTTATCCTGGACCACAATGTCTTCACCTTCCACAACCAGTTTTTCATCCAGACACACGGAACAGCCATGGGGACTAAATTCGCACCTCAATATGCCAACATCTTCATGCACAGGTTTGAACAAGACTCTTTCACCGCACAGAATCTTCAACCGATGCTATACACGAGATACATCGATGACATTTTCTTCCTTTGGCCTCATGGTGAACAATCACTGAAACAACTATATGATGATATCAACAAGTTCCACCCCACCATCAGACTCACCATTGACTATTCTCCAGAATCGGTTGCATTCTTGGACACACGCATCTCCATCAAGGACGGTCACCTCAGCACCTCACTGTACCGCAAGCCCACAGACAATCTCACAATGCTCCACTTCTCCAGCTTCCACCCTAAACACGTTAAAGAAGCTATCCCCTATGGGCAAGCCCTCCGTATACACAGGATTTGCTCAGATGAGGAGGATCGTGACAGACACCTCCAGATGCTGAAAGATGCCCTCATAAGAACAGGATATGGCGCTCGACTCATAGATCGACAGTTCCGATGCACCACAGCAAAAAACCGCACCGATCTCCTCAGAAGACAAACATGGGACATGGTGGACAGAGTACCCTTCGTCGTCCAGTACTTCCCCGGAGCGGAGAAGCTACGACATCTTTTCCAGACTCTTCAACATATCGTTGATGAAGACGAACATCTCGCCAGGGCCATCCCCACACCCCCACTTCTTGCTTTCAGATAACCACGCAACCTCAAACAGACCACTGTTCGCAGCAAACTACCCAGCCTTCAGGAGAACAGTGACCACAATACCAGCGCCGTACTTACGCAAGGATATTTTGGCCTTGGAGGGAATGCAGAGGAGGTTTACTAGGCTGATGCCGGAGTTGAGGGGGTTGAGCTATGAGGAGAGGCTGAATAAATTAGGCTTGTACTCGTTAGCGTTTAGAAGAATGAGGGGAGATCTCATTGAGACGTATAAGATGGTGAATGGGATGGATAGGATAGAGGTGGAGAGACTCTTCCCCCTCAGAAAGGATAGCAGGACTAGGGGGCACAGCCTCAAGATAAGGGGGGAGGGGGGGCGGTTTAGAACAGAGTTGAGGAGGAACTTCTTCACTCAAAGGGTGGTGAATCTCTGGAATTCTCTGCCCTTTGAAGTGGTGGAGGCTACCTTGCTAAATATTTTTAAGACGCGGGTTGATGGGTTTTTGATAAGAGAGGGCGGGAATGTGGAACTGAGCCACGACAGATCAGCCATGATCTTATTGAATGGCGGGGCAGGCTCGAAGGGCTAGTTGGCCTACTCCTGCTCCTATTTCTTATGTTCTTATGTACCACACAACCCTGCCACAGCAACCTCTGCAAGACATGCTGGATCATCGACATGGATGACATCATCACACGTGAGAATACCATCCACCAGGTACACGGTAAACACTCCTGCAACTCGGCCAACGTTGTCTACCTGATACGTTGCAAGAAAGGATGTCCTGAAGCATGGTGCATTGGACAGACCATGCAGACGCTACGACAACGGATGAATGAACAATCGCTCGACAATCACCAGGCAAGACTGTTCCCTTCCTGTTGGCGAACACTTCAGTGGTCACGGGCATTCAGCCTCTGACCTTCGGGTAAGCGTTCTCCAAGGCGGCCTTCACGACACACGACAGCACAGAGTCGCTGAGCAGAGACTGATAGCCAAGTTCCGCACACACGAGGACGGTCTCAACAGGGATCTTGGGTTCATGTCGCACTATTTGTAACCCCCGTGACTTGCCTGGGTTTGCAAAACCTCACTTACTGTACTGTCTGGAGACAATACACATCTCTTTAACCTGTGATCAGTGCTCCTTCCACTCACATTGTCAGTCACTTTAAGACTCGAACAGCAGGTTAGGTGTAAAGATTCGCATTCTAATCAGTAATCTGTAAACTGTCTGTGCTTTATATGCTCTGTCTGAGGCCAGAACTCTCCATTCACCTGACGAAGGGGCTAACCCCGAAAGCTAGTGAGTGTACTATCAAATAAATCGGTTGGACTTAAACCTGGTGTTGTCAGACTTTTTACTGTGTTTACCCCAGTCCAACTCCGGCATATCCACATCATGTGTAGAGTTTGCACATTCTCCCCATGTCTGTGTGGGTTTCCTCTGGGTGCTGCGGTTTCCTCCCACAGTCCAAAGATGTGCGGGTTAGGTTGATTGGCCCTGCTAAATTGCCCCTTAGTGTCCTGGGATGCGTAGGTTAGGGGGATTAGTGGGGTAAATATGCAGGGTTACGGGGATCAGGCCTGGTTAGGATTACTTGTCGGTGCAGACTCAATGGGCCAAACAGCCTTCTTCTGCACTGTAGGGATTCTATGGAAGAATGGTTCCTGAAATGAGGAACTTAATTGTAAAGAGAGATTGGAGAGCTTTGCTGGCTGAGCCAGCCTTCATTGCCCATCCTTAATTGCCTTTGAGAAGGTGGTGGTGAGCTACCTTCTGGAACTGCTGCAGTCTATGTAGTTACAGTTACATCTACTGTCCAGGATTTTGACCAAGCAACAGTGACAGAACAATGATATAGTTCCAAGTCAGGATGGTGAGTGTTTTGGGCTGTTTTCCTTAAGAGAAAAGGCTGAGAAATTTACATTCAAAAATGAGCAGAATTCTCCAACCTTGCCTATGGCTGGGATTATCCAGTCCCACTGCTGTGACAAACTTTCCATTCTCGCTGGTAGCAGCAGCAGGGTGCACAAGAGTAGAGAATTCTGGCTGAGGAGTCTGGCAGAGTAGATAAGGAGAAAATGTTTCTACTTGCAAAACAATTGCGAATGAGAAGACATAGATTTAAAGGAATCAGTAAAAGAAACAATAGTGATATGAGGAAAACCTTTTTCATGCGTTGAGTGGTTAGGATCTGAAATGTTCTGCTCGAGTGTGTGGTGGAGACTGGTTCATCTGAAACAGTCAAAAGGGATTTAAACTCATCTGAAAAGGATGGTGCAAGGTCACATAAAAGAATGGAACTAGATGAGTTGTTCATTAGGAGAGCTGGTGCCTCCTCAATCAACCACATTTCAATCCCCAGTGAATCAGCTGATCAGTGCTGGGGTGTTGCATTGAAAGAGACTTGACGTCAAATACTCAATTTGCTTTGGGACATGCCAATGTCAAAAGTTATTTAAATGGAAATTCTTTCTTCTAATTTTGAGTACAAGGGATCAGAGAGGGGGAAAAATATTTTCCCATTCTGGTGGGCAGCACAGTGGTTAGCACTGCTGCCTCACAGTTCCAGGGACCTGGGTTCGATTCCTGGCTTGGGTCACTATCTGTGGAGTCCGCACGTTCTCCCCATGTCTGCGTGGGTTTCATCTCAGTACTCCAGTTTCCTCCCACAGTCCAAATATGTGCAGGTTAGGTGCACTGGCCATGCTAAATTCTCCCTCGGTCTGTCCAAACTGAACCGACAGAAATGGGCGAATGTATTATGGGACACAAAGAATGGCCTTGGTTCTGTCTTCACAAAACAGAACACAAATCAAATGCCAGAAATGTTGGAGAATGCAAGATTTAGTGAGAAGGAAGATCAGAGGGAGATCAATATTAGTAGAGAAATGGTACTGGGAAAATTGATGGGATTGAAGATGGATAAATCTCCAGGGTCTGATCATTTACATCCCAGGTTACTTTAGAAAGTGGCTCTAGAATCAGTGGACGCATTGGTGGTCATCTTCCAGGATTCTATAGACTCTGGAACAGTCCCTGCAGATTGCGGTGGTGGGGGTGCACACGGTGTGTGTGTGTGTGTGCGCGTGTGTGGTGGTAGCAAAATGTCACTCCAATATCCAAAAAGGAAGATAGAGAGAAAACAGGGAATTGTAGACCAGTATGCTTAACAAATTCTCAAATCCATTATTCGAAGTAATTTATAGCAGAGCATTTAGAAAGCAGTTGCAGGGTCAGACAGAGTCAGCATGGATTTATGAAGGCGATATCTGCTTGACAAATTTGTTGGAGTTCCTTGAAGACGTAACTCGTAAAGCTGACAAGGGGAACCGTTCGATATGGTATATTTGGACTTTCATAAAGTGTTTGACAGAGTCCCGCACAAAAGATTATCGTGCAAGATTAAAGTGCATGGGATTGGGGGAAGTGTATTGAGATGGATAGAAAACTGGTTGGCAGAGAGGAAACAGAGTAGGAATTACTGGGTGCTTTTCAAATTGGCAGGCAGTAACTAGCGGAGTGCCACAGGAATTGGTGCTGGGACCCCAGCTATTCACAAAATATATTAATGATCTGGATAAGGGAACAAAATGTAACATTTCTAAGTTTGTAGATGATTCCAAGTTGGGTGGGAGGGTGAACAGTGATCGCCCAATTCAGAATGATTTGGACAGGTTGGATGAGTAGGCTAATCAATGGCAGATGCAGTATAATTTGGATAAGTGTGAGGTTATTCACTTTGGAAGCAAAAACAAAAAGGCAGATTACTACCTGAATGGCTGTAAATTGAGAGAGGGGAGTGTGCAGCGGGAGTTGGGTGTCTTTGTGCACCAGGTACTGAAGGTATGCATGCAGGTGCAGCAGGCAGTAAAAGGCAGCAAATAGCATATTGGCCTTCGTTGTAAGAGGTTTTGCGTATAGGAGCAGGGATGTGTTGTTGTTGTAGTTATACAGGGCCTTGGTGAGGCTACACCTTGAGATGTGTGCAGTTTTGTTCTCCTTTTCTAAGGAAGGATGTTCTTGCTCTCAAGGGAGAAGTGTTGGAGAACGCAAGAACATAAGAAATAGGAGTAGTAGGCCATCTAGCCTGCCCCACTATTCAATAAGATCATGACTGATCTGAAGTGGCTCAGTTCCACTTCCACGCTTTCTCCCCATAACCCTTAATCCCCTTGCCTACCAAAAACCTATCTACCCATGTCTTAAATATATTTAGCGAGGGAGCCTCCACCACTTCAACAGGCAGAGAATTCCAGAGATTCACAACCCTTTGAGTGAAGAAGTTCCTCCTCAACTCTGTTCTAAACTGTCCCCCCCTTATCTTGACGCTGTGCCCTCTAGTCCTGCTGTCCTTTCTGAGCGGGAAGAACCTCTTCACCTCTACCCTATCCATCCCCTTCATCATCTTATATGTCTCAATAAGATCCCCCCTCATCCTTCTAAACTCCAATGAGTACAAGCCCAGTCTATTCAGCCTCTCTTCATAGTTCAACCCCCTCATGTCCGGTATCAGCCTAGTGAACCTCCTCTACACTCCCTCCAAGGCCAAAATATCCTTGCGCAAGTGCGGCGACCAAAACTGCACATAGTATTCCAGCTGCGGCGTCACCAGTGCCCTGTACAGTTGCAGCAAGATTTAGTGAGAGGGAAGAACTGAGGGAGATCAATATTCATAGAGAAATGGTACTGGGAAAATTGATGGGATTGAAGGCGGATAAGTCTCCAGGGCCTGATAATCTACATCCCAGAGTACTTAAGGATGTGGCTCTAGAAATAATCGCTGTATCAGTGATCATCTTCCAGGATTCTAGAGACTTTGGAACAGTCCATGCAGATTGGAGGGTAGCTAATGTCACTCCAATGTTCCAAAAGTAAGGCAGAGAGAAAACAGGGAATTATAGAACATTTACTAGGCTGATTCCAGGGATGGAGGCACTGATTTATATGGAGAGATTGACTAGGTTAGGTTTGTTTTCGCTGGAGTTCAGATGAATAGAGACACAGAGACTTATAAAATTCTAACATGTCTAGACAGGATAGACTAAGGGGGGATGTTCCCAATGGTGGAGGAGTCCAGAACCATGGGTTACAGTCTGAGGATTCAGGGGAGACCATTTAGGATGGAGGTGAGGAGACATTTCTTCACCCAATCAGTGGTGAGCCTGTAGAATTCATTATGTCAGGAAATAGCTGATGCCAAGACATTGAAAATATTCAAGATGCAGCTAAATACAGCACTTGGTGCAACTGGGGTCAAACATTATGGGGAAAAAGCAGATTAAGCTATCGAGTTGGACGATCAGCTATGATTGTAATGAATGGCGGTGCAGCTTCAACACCAGATGGCCTCCTCCTGCTACTATCTTCTACGAATAGGCGACTGGGGGATTTTCACGGCAACTTCATTGCAGTGTTAATGTAAACCTATTTGTGACGCTAATAAATAAATAATGTTTCTGCCGAGAAGTGCCGTTCTTGCAGATCACAGTCAGTTGGGAAATTCAGGACAGCCACGGGAAGGGAGCAGTGACAGCACCCACTGAGCTG
The DNA here is from genome assembly GCF_965287045.1 of Carcharhinus amblyrhynchos. Taxonomy (NCBI): domain Eukaryota; kingdom Metazoa; phylum Chordata; class Chondrichthyes; order Carcharhiniformes; family Carcharhinidae; genus Carcharhinus; species Carcharhinus amblyrhynchos. The sequence continues at coordinate 91,316,492 of NC_137326.1, forward strand.
GAGAAGGGGGTGAGTAATTCCTCCTGAGAACCAGTCTATTCCCCATATAGTGACCAGTGCGGCACCAGCCCCGGGCAGCACTCAGCCCCTATCCCCGCGTACAGCTGCCGGCTCCGGCCCTCGCTCATCTCACCTGTCTCAGGTTGCGGGAACCCCCCGTGGTCCGCACCAGTTTCTGGCCCACTATCAGGGGGGCTCTGAGCAGGGACATGGCAGCGCCCTCCCGTCACACTCGCCGGCTCCAGAGGAAGGTCAGGCAGCCGGCACAGCGGGAAGATGGCCACCCGGCAAACAGAGGGCCCATACAGCCCATAGGGTGCGCTCCCTGTCGGCCGGAGTACCTCCCTCTCTCCGCAACACGTCCACTCTGAGCCGGAACACCTCGTCGTCGCCACACTGCGCGCCCCCTGCCGGTCAGAGTACCTCGTTGTTTCCGCATTGCGCCCTCTGCTGGATGCCGCGCACTGCCACCCCCGCCACCAATACATTGATAATTGTTTCAGCGCCTTTTCTGTTCTTGCCCCAAACTGGAAAGTGTCATCAACTTTGTTTTCAATGTCGACCCTTCTCACTTTCACAGATTATTTAACTTTCCTGTCTCAACAGCTGGGGATAGTTAATTAACCAATATTCACTGACAGCTCACTGACTCACCCTTAACTGTACATTTTCCGATCCTGCTACCCATGAAAACTCAATTCCATCTCCCAGTTTTTCAACCTCAGCTGTATCTGTTCTGATGCTGCTGCCATTATAAATTGAAACTTCAAACTTGTCATTCATTTTCCTCAACCAATATCTTCTACCGTAATTAATAGGCTCCTCAATCACCCCTGTTCCATTTCCCAAATTTCAGCTCTCATGCCATCTCAGAACCAAGGTGTCATAACCATCTACCTCACCAGTGTCCACATTCAATGGATCATCTTCTGGCATTTCTATCAACTAGTGTGATGCCTCCACCAAATTGGGCAACAACCAGGCAGCTTCTGCTCAAATTCCATGTTACGCTGCAGACCCAGAACCACTGGGGCTGAAGCCTTCACACATGTTGTAGCCTTTGTGTAGATAGGGAGGGCAGAAGAAAACATGACCTACAAGAATGCCGGAACACTTGCTGAAATATCCAGGATCTTATCACACCTCCGTCAGTATTCCAAGTCCTTCCAGATGTTGCAAAGGCAACAGTTCTTAAAAATGACTTTACCTGCAAGTTGGAAGACTGGCCTTGGACCCCTCTTGTTGCTGAAAACCTGGATCTGGTTGAGTGACGTGCAAATCTGTAAAATAGTCTAGCGTAGTCTAAATTTCAAAGAATCCAAGAGTGGTTGCTGCTCTAGGAGGCGGTTTGGTCCAGCACACCTGTGCCAACTCTCTGCAGAGGCCAATTCACTTGCCACTCTCCCTATATCAAAATTTGGGAAATGGGTTTCACATCAGCTCAAGAGGAACATCAACTGAGCTTCTTTTGACGCATGCAATAGGACAGTGGTTAGCATTCTCACAACACCAGGGACCAGGGTTCGATTCCCAACTTGGGTCACTGCATGTTCTCCCTATGTTTGCGTGGGTTTCCTCCAGATACTCCTGTTTCCTCCCAAAGACATGCTGGGAAGGTGCATTGGTGATGCTATGTTCTCCCTCCGTGTACCCAAACAGGCGACAGAGTGTGGCAACTAGGGGATTTTCACAGTAACTTCATTGCAGTGTTAATGCAAGCCTACTTGTGACAAAAATAAATTTAGGCTGGTGAGCTGCACTAGAAGCTGCTGTCAGTGCAATATACACCCTTCTCCCCGCAAGAGTTAGCTTCAGCAGTGTTGGTCATTATGAATTAAAGTCATGCTCATAATTTTGAATTTTGAGGCATAAATAGTAATCTAAATGGGAATGGAGGTGAGGGAACCAAATATCTCTCAAATGATTTCTGCAGATTAACACTAAAACTGCATTGGAAGTAGAGGCAAATAGACAGCCAAGTACTACTGAATGTAGTTAAATACTTCATGAGATCAAGAAGGACAAGTGATTCTGTGCTTCTTGCACCATGAACTCAAACTGGGAAATTGTGAAAATAAGACCAAGTACAAATAACTTTGGCTGCATGCAAATTGTTTCAGTTTTACAATCTGCACTTTTATCTTATACCTGGAGACAATTTTTGTTGTACACAATGTCACGTTTAGATTTAGCAGTAGAAATTCAACTGAATGTGGAAACAAAGTTGCTTAATTCCATAATCTTATATGCCAACTAGAAATTGCATACAGAAAGAACATCACTTTTCTGGCTCAATTAGGATTCTATACCACCAACCAGCTGCTCAGATCCCCTAAGCTTCAGGCTGTTAATATCAAGGGAGCTTCTCATTCATCCCATTACTTATCTGTCTAATTTATACCCTGAGTTAAAATTAGGGCTTTATTCTTGTTATAATCTTTGAATGCCACCAGATTGAGAGATGGATGATTGTGGCTTTTCACTATAATCATGGGAGGTCTGAGGTGACACTTGTCATGTTGTTGCAGCCTTTCTAGATCCTCTTGCTGAGCTTTTACAGTTGTAAATCGCTTCTGGAGCTACATGGCGGTGGGCTGTGTGGCCTTTCAAACTGCTTTCACTATACTGCTGAGATGGATGATGAATATTCTGGCCCTGCCTCAATCTAAGCCCATTTCCTGCTAAAACCATAATCTATTGGAATTGTCACCTCCTGAATAGACAATTCCAATACTCCTTTAGCTAGCCTGCTGTTCTCCATCGAAACCTGCTAATCTAAAACTCTGCTCCCTGTTTTCTAATTTGCACTGAACCTGGCTTACCTATGTACCCACTGAATTATATTGGCTTTCACTTCCACAATACTTCCAATTTCAAACTCTCTCACTGGTATTTAACCATCATCATGCTTCAGCTGTTCTCTATCTCCAGCCTTAAAATCTTCCAAAAATCTGTTCCCCTGTGTCATTTAGTGCAGACCTCATTCATTCCTTCACTTTGCCATTGACAGCCATCCTTTCCAACATTTAGGCTCTAAGCTCCAGTACTCCTTTTCTAAACTGCTTTCTCCTTCTTTAAGGCCTTCCTGAAGACCCACCACTTTAACAAATACTTTTATCACATTTCATACTAGTTCTTTGAATTGTTTGATTCCACTTTTATAAGGCTTCTCTGAAATGTATTTCTACATTGAAGGTACCATATAAATGCAACTTGTATAACTTTAATGTAAAATATCATGTCCAAAAAGGTGCCTGCAAAAAGTTATTAAAGAGCAAGGGACAAAAATAAATTACACAATGAAGACAATTCATAATTTGTATTTTATGTAGACATTTGTAGAAAAATCTTAGTAAAACTGCAATATCAGTGAAGCAAGCTATTACTTAAAAACTTTGTCACATTGCTGATCATGTTAGTACAGTAAAATTAAGTGCCAGGGTACATACTCACGTGGCTGTGCCATTATGTTTCACTAGGCCAAATTAGATAATTTTACTTTTCTTGAAACAAAATAAAGTGAGAATTCATCACTAAGATCATGATCACAGCTAGGCAGAAGTCTGAAATTAATATTTTAGTAAGCTTACTGGTATTTTTATTATGCTATGATGACAGTATTGTATTATCCAGGAGGAAGTTGTATCTAGTAGTCTGAACAATGTGTACATAGGCTTTTCTGCAAATACTGTTATTACTGTTATTGTCCACTTTACTCTGAAATCTTTATGTTGCCCTTAAAAATAAGATTGACATAAAGATTATAAAAAGTAAAGAGTAACCATTATTCACTCTCTCATTATTCACATTATTCAATCTGCAAAACATGGAAGTGAATTTCATTCCTAGAAGTCATGTTAGATTTGAAACGTTAACTTTGGGTGTGATTTTCCTTTCCCTCCGCAGTATGTTTCATGGTGACGAGAGGTGGCGCACTAGTTGCTGGTGTGGGATCATACGATCCTGCTCTTGTCAACATAGTTTCCCGTTGAACACACCCTTTGTTGCCAGGAAACGCATGGTGGGAGTGCACCATCAGTGGGACTGTAAGATCCCATCAGCATAAACGGCAGCAACATTTTGGTGTCTGTTTCTCTTACCACAGACCTGCTGAACCTTTCTAGCATTTGCTTTAGTTTCAGTTTTCCAGCACTTGCAATATTTTGCTTTTATAACAGAAAATCAGGATGCTTTGATAACTGCTGCTTCATAAAGATGCTTCCATCTTTATGAAGCAGCAGGTCCATTCAAAAAGGAACAAACCCACTGGATTTTCCACCTTGTCAAGTCCCAAGTGCCATAAGCAGTACTTGATGCTGGCAATTGGCCACATATTTAAATCATGTCCCTGCTACCACCGCCCCAAAAATAATTCCATCTCCCACCATCATCACCAATGTCACTGGATCAAATCATATTCTTCACCTGCATTTTTTAAACTCATTTTACTGACTGTCTATCTTGACTAAGTAGATAATTACTATAAACGTCTATAAAATGCATTTCCTTTATTTTTTGCATTTTGCTGATGACAGAAGTGAAATGCGGGTTATGAAGCTTACGCCAAAAGCTAAAAATGGACTGAAGTATTCTACATGAACTAAACTAGAACTCAAAAAGCACGGCCTTGGTCTTAACAACAGAGATGGTCTAAGACATACTATGAAGAGCTAGGTAGTTTTAGCTAAATGTTCATTTCCTCCTAGATTTCATCACACATTGTTCATTTTGGCTTCTGCGAGGAGGATTCATAAGAGGACAGCCACAACCACCAGGGGAAGTAACAGGATTTGAAGCTGGGAGCGGAGCAGCCGATCTTCTACAAGCGTTCCTAAAATGCAAAAATCCATAACATTGTTATTTATATTCTTACATTAATAGTGCACAAACAATTTTCATTGCCATCCAGTTTGAATAATACTGACAAAGGGTAGCCCATTTTCTTCAATATTTCTTCTGTTGTCAGAAACGAGCAGCAAGAGTTTATTAATTTCCAGTCCTGAAGTTTGAAACTTAATGATTCCATTCTGTATATTTTCAGGATAGATGATACTGCTTTATGACTCCTGGATGTGCAATGTTAGCACAGAACTTGCAGACAACAATAAAGGAATGATTCTCACTGGTGACCTCAGAAAAGTTATCTATTACTTTTTGCTAATCTTTACTGTCCAGATTTCCTAATCTTTACTGTCCAGATTTCCTATATTTACATGTCATTTTGAATTTGGTACCCTCTACAGGGAATTTGTGACTTTTGGCTATAGCGAAATCATCAAGCCAATCAGACTGAATAATTTTCACTGATAGCAAAGCAGGAACAAAAAAGCAAGGAATATGAGGTGCATTGAAATCTCACAGAAAAGCAAAATAAAGGTTGGGGCATAAACTTGTGGAAGACAGAACTGGAAATATCAGAATACATTCTTTAAAAAAGTCCTTTAAAATCTGTGATTTTAAAAAATGTCACTTACAGGTGATGAGACTTCACATTTAATTATTATGAGACTTCATATAAAATTATTGTCAGAGCAAAGGAGGTTTCTCACAGACATAACTTAGAATGCTACAGAAAACTTAGACTCAATAAAGTTTAACTTTTGTCATTGGGAGTAGGTGAGGATCATTGACACAACCTTTCAGATTTCAGTGTTTAAATGTGCATGTTGTAGGCAGATATTGCTGCCAGTTTTACACAGCAGTAACTTTCAGGCCAATATTGTCCTTCAGGTGAATGCTCTCACATTAAAGAACTATTACAGTGTGTGATACAAAACAATATGCCCTACTTTAAATTTCAAAGTGCTAAAACAGCATAGTCAATACTTTTGTTCATTTGAAGGCAAAATTTACAATAAACATTTGTAACATAAAAAAACTGCTACTGCCTGCTACTCTGGCTTTTTAAATGGCTGAATAGTTCAATCTTTATTTGTATAAGGTATACACTAAATTAAACTTTCACTATTGACCAAAATGAAATTAATTAGTAGTAACTGGCTGAAATGAGTAGATTGCTTTCCATGTTTTAGATTTTCCGACTAGCAGAAACATGCTGTGTCCTGGGGACGTTGGTAAGGTTTTGCCCAAAAAATAAGGTTCTGTTGCAAAAAGCGGAGTGATTCCCATCACCTCATTAAAAATAATACTTAAGCCCACGAGAATCATGCCGCTCCAGCAGCACATTCCCATTGATTTGCCCATCCCGCAAAGATTTACCTGTTGAAAACACTGGGGAGCTCCACATCAACAGCTTCCCAGCACTTGTTCCACAACAACTGCACGAGGATAGCAGGCAAGAAGGCAGCACCATGCTTTTCAGATGAGGCCGTCATCAGGATATTGGATGGAGTGGAGCAGAGGCAGGATACGCTCTACAGGAGATGACCTTTCAACAGGATTGCCAGCCTCACCTGGGATGCAGTGGCAGTCCAGAAGGGGATGGGGCAGCAGTGTCGGAAGAAGATGATTGACCTTTTTCACTCAGCTAGTGTAAGTGAACCACTCCCAGTCTCCCACTGGACTCCCTCGCACACTCCTTGCACTCCCAACCCCTTCACTCACTCAGGCATCAGATACCCCCTTTCTCCTACAATTACCACGTTCCCCCAGTAGTTGCTTTGCTCCTCATACTCCAGCTCCCAACCAAGCACCATGTCTGCCACACCTCTTCATCTTAAAATGTCAACACTCCAACCCAAACTCTTCTTGTGTCACTGCAGGACAACCTCAATAACAACAAGCATGAGTGGGTGCAGCCAGCTGGAATCATGTCCGAACTGAGAACCCTCAAGCAACTTGAGGAGCAAGTCCTTGACTTGGCCAGGAAGGAGGAAGAGTGTGCCTGCGCTGTTGGTGCAGTGGGAGCAGCAGAGAAAAAGTGAGAAATCTTAACACATATACCGTCATTCCTCATGTCTCAAGTGAGTAATCAATGTTCCCTCTATAGCCCTGTAATTTACTGACACTACATCCCTTCTCTTGCAGGCTGACCAGAGAAATAGGACAGACACATCTATTTAGTGGTCTATTCTTGGGTTCACCAAGGGCCAAGGGGGAGAACTGTTACAGGGGATCAAATTAAGTTAATGGAGCCATATATAATCATGAGTTTAAAACACTAACACAATACTGACATGGAGTGAATGGTCTTAGATTAAAGAATGTAACAGACTTGTGATACCAAATAAACCTGTTGGAATTTAACCTGGTGTTGTGAGGCTTCTTACTGTGCCCACCCCAGTCCAATGTCAGGATCTCCACATCATACCCAAGGACCAATTTAGTGAACCTTCACTGAGCCGTCTCCATGCCACTATATCCTCTTTCAAATTTGATGTCAAAAACTGCATAGTGTACTTCACATGCAGTTTCACCAAAGCCCTTAAAACTGTAGCAAGACTTCTCTATTCTTGCACTCCAAACCAGCTACAATAAAGGCCAACATGCCATTTGCCTTCTTACACATTTGCTGCTTGTCAACTTTCTGTATTCTGTATATGAGCACAGTCAAGTCAGTGTAGTGCAAGAGTTTAGAGCTGTCATTGCCTTTCACGTGACAGGGGGGCTGGCAACCATGTTATCTGGTAGTCATACTGTGTGGGGGAAGCCTCCTGTTCGGGCACCTTGTGGGCATAATATTTGATTTTCCCATTCCACTCTGACTTTTATGCTGAAGCAGGGTAGCGTCACCAACCTCTGCATAAAATTCAGCCCAAGAATTCATCAAAAGCAACCAAATAATTGCTAGTACTAACCCAAACAACAGGCTCAAGGTTCAAATGGCAATGCCTGAAGCTTGCCCGCACTTGCTGAACCTGCTTTTCTGAACGGCACTTGCAGAAGATTTGTTGGAAACTGATGTAGGGGGCTAATTAGGTTAATATAAACACAAATCCATTGGTTAAAGAACACTAACATAGTACTGACTTAGAGTGAATGATCTTGGACTATGGGAATGCTGGCAAGGCTGCAGCTATAAAAAACACATGAAAAATGAATTTTTTAAAGAAATATTTATATCTTGAATTTATGAAATCCTGTTTTAGGATTTTTGTGAAACTTTAGTCAATGACAGAATAGCACAAGCTCTGGTGAGAGAGGTATTAAGAAACAAAGTTTCATTGAAAGCAGTTATCAGGAACGAGATGGCTACCAATGCCAATTTGATGAATAAAGTTATACAACTTTGAGCTAATAACACAAGTGGCAAGTAATTATAGGGATTTCTCAGGGTCAGATAAGTGTCATGCAGGTTCAATTTGGTGGGAATTATTCTCACTGTCCAGCATCTCATATTGCAAGGCAACAGGAGGAGAGTACATCCGTAATTTATAACAAATAAAATCCCATTTGGTCTTGATGTGCATTGTTATTAGCTGGAGTTAACGACAGGATGATTATTGACTGCTTTATATTAATGTTTATTGGAAAGGTGAGCAATATGATTTGATAGATGTATAATTGCCTTAACAGAGGTATTGTTCTTCAGAGTGACATTGGGCTGCCTGCATTCACTACCTTGATGGTTGGGCTTCCTTACATCATTCTCCCATTCAATATGGATAGGTTTATGGACGAGAAGGGATTGGTTTAGGTTAGTGGGTCATTGTTTTGTAACTGGTCGGTGCAACATCGTGGGCCGAAGGGCCTGTTCTGCGCTGTAATGTTCTATGTTCTATGTTAATAGTTTGGTTAAATAAAGTCACGTCTTACATCAGTATATTGCATTTCATGAGTCTCTATATTAGCTTAAGTTTAGCAATACATAGCCTTGACAGGAAAACCCCTGTCTACAGAAGCAATACAAAGTAAAGCATGAGTCCAGGCACAATAGGATTTCTATCAGTGGAATTGGTTGTTTCCAAATCTAGAGCACCAGCTGCAATAGCAACTTTTCAAAATCCTAAAAATCTCAAACAAATCACTCCCTAACTTTCCATATTTCAGATAGTATAAGCCTTATTTATGTAATGTCTCTTCATAATGGGGGAGCCATGGGGCGGCACGCTGGCATAATGGTTAGCACTGATGCCTCAGCACCAGGGTCCCACATTCAGTTCCAGCCTTGGGTGAGTGTCTGAGTGGAATTTGTACGTTCTCCCCATGTCTGCACCTGGGTGCTCTGGTTTCCTCCTAGGTTCCAAAGGTATGCAGGTTAGGTTAACTGGCCATGTTAAATTGACCCTAGAGTCAGGGGGATTGGCAGGGTAAATAACTGGGGTTACAAGAGTAGGGCCTAAGTGGGACTGTAGTCAGTGTGGGCTCGATGGTCCAAATAGCCTACTTCTGTACTGTAAGGATTCTATAATAATCCAATTTGCTAACATTCTGCTTTTTCCTGTGCTTGTATTCCTTCCAGGTATAACATATTGTTTCTAAGGTGGAATGTCTTCATACATAGTACTCAAATGTGGTCAAACCCCAGTTGTGTGTAGCTGCAGCAAACTTCTGGATTTTTTTTGGTACCTACCCCAGTCTTAAATATGCAAAACAAGCATATATTTGGCAAGCAAAGTAAATATGTGGGAACATCAATGTGAAGAAGTTTATCAAGGGGAGAAACAAATATGATTAAAATTTCTCACGGAAACAGTTCACAACTTGACCATTAATTTTGTTTATTCAGATTGATGAAATCAACTCTAGAGATGCAATATGTCTTGGTGCAGTTTAAACTCGAAGTATTTTAAATTTCACCTCAATATTAGGCTACTTTTCCTTTCAAAAATAATCCTGTTAAAAGATAAAAGAAAATGATATACCTTTGTCCTTCCAGGACATTTTTCACATCCTGAATACCATATGGATGTTTTCCAGGAGGCATAAACTTTGACACCTTACTTTTCCATTCTTCGTCAAAATCCAGCGCCTCAGCTGTTATTAAAAAAAAGTCGGTTACAAAATAGGCATAGATTCTTGGATTCCACCACCCCACCGCCGCGCCGCACACCACCACCACCACCGCCCCCACCCCACCCCCCCCCCCCCCCACACCATTTCCCCCCCCCACCAAATCCTGGCCATGTACACACACTCAAATGCCCATCAAATGATGAATCCCAGCTGGCAATTGTTAGTGATGTAGAGATGCCAGTGTTGGACTGGGGTAAGCACAGTAAAAAGTCTCACAACACCTAGCTAAAGTCCAACAGGTTTATTTGGTAGCACAAGCTTTTGGAGTGTCGCTCCTTCTTCAGGTGAGCGAGGAGCTGAGTTCACAAACAGGGCATATACAGACACAAACTCAGTTTACAAGATAATGCTTGGCATGTGAGGCTTTACAGGTGTAGACATTGTGAGTGGAGAGACGGTTAAGCACAGGTTAAAGAAGTATATATTGTCTCCAGCCAGGACAGTTAGTGAGATTTTGTAAACCCAGGCAAGTCATGGGGATTACAGATAGTGTGACATGAACCCAAGATCCTGTTTGCAGAACTTGGCCATCAGTCTCTGCTCAGCGATTTGTGTGTCTGATAGCCAAGTTCCGCACATGAGGATGGCCTCAACTGGGATCTTGGGTTCATGTCACACTATCTGTAATCCCCATGATTTGCCTGGGTTTGCAAAATCTCACTAACAGTCCTGGCTCGAGACAATACACACCTCTTTAACCTGGGCTGAACCCTCTCTCCACTCTCATTGTCTGTACCTGTAAAGACTTGATTATCTGTAAAGACTCACATTTTAACCATTATCTTGTAAATTGAGTTTGTGTCTGCATATGCCCTGTTTGTGAACACAACTCCTCACTCACCTGAAGAAGGAGCAACGCTGAAAGCTTATGCTACCAAATAAACCTGTTGGACTTTAACCTGGTGTTGTGAGTCTTCTTATATTGTTAGAGTGGCTGCTCAGAAACTCTAAGGTATGTTATGAAGCCAGACTAGATCCCAACAATTTTTCTATTTTGACATAAATGGGAGGAAAGAAAGCTTCACCTCAGAAGTAATTCAATTAACAAATAAGGAATTTCTTTTATCTCAACAAACTTTATTCATAACAGACTTTAAGCACAACTCTAACAAAACAGAACAGTTTAACTCTTAACTGTTGAACAATCTTTAAACAAGAAAAGGAAGAGCTCTTTACTTTGAACTTATCACTGTTCAGTTCCAATGAAGCAATGTTTCCCTTATATACTTAAACCTTATTTTATAAGTAGTTAGCAACTCTAGGCATACTTGCTTTGACTTGGGTTAACAGCTTTGGAGTTTCTAGAAGAGCTGCTTGTTGGCTTCAATCTTGAAACAGCTCTCTCAAGCAACTGAACTCAGAAAGTTGTTTTTCTCAGTTAAAAACCTAGCTCCTCCCATTTCTAGTATCACATGACTATATGACCCTGCATACCTAACTCACCTTCCATTACTCCAATCAAGAAAACACCCCACAGATCATTTTCTTTGATAAACCAAAACTCATCGAGCCTTCTGATAAATAAACTCAAATGGCCACAAGGAGCAATTATCTTGCTTTCCAGCATCTGCTGTATTCCATCCAAACAAGTTGACTGCTTCTAACAAAACACTGCATTTTAAAGCAGTCCTCCTCAAATATAAAATGTTAATACTGCAGTATTATTGCACAATATTGTGGAAGTGCATCTGAAGCTTCTTGCATTTTCCGTTTGGGGTCATGACTTGCATGTTATGGGTGCATGACAGGAGCAAGGGGAGAAAATGAAACTTATTGATCTGAGCATGGGCTGAAGAGATACCTAACAATAGTCCAGAGAAAGATAGCACAATAGAAATCTAACTGTAGGAAATGCAGTTCAAGAAGATTGTACTATAAATGTAAACATGGATATGATGGTACAAATAGTAGACTAAATAAATGCAAGCAGCTCTATTCGGAGGATTTGCATCTAGTTATGTATATAGTTGCATGAAATTTAGTAACAGGACTGCAACATTAAATCATATTAATGCAATATATTAATTACTCTAATGTATTGTCCTTTTCCAACCACGTGTCACTTCACTTAAAGCTCCCTCTTCCCAGAGGTGCTCATTAAACTTCAAATTCACAGAACAACATCTGCTGAGCAGTCACCTCCCTTGGGTGAAGGACATATTGGACTACCCACTGTTAACTCCTAGTGTTAGCAACTATCCTCAGAGGACATCATTCCTTGAGGGTGTACTGTCACAGGATATAAAGAAATGCAGGGTCAAATATTTTCACTTTGGTGATCACCCTGTTAATGTATCATTTAAATTCCCATCTGGTGATTCATAAGCAAGCACTGGTGGCAGGGATCGCTATGAAGAATCAGTATTGTTGGATTCAATCCTCTCCAATCTTTGCCTTTTTGGAAACAGATACATTAATAGATAAATTGGGGCCATTGATGAGAAGGAGAATGGTAGAGATAGCAGGAGTAACTCTGTAAAGCATTGTCAGTTGTGCCACACACATGCACTCAACAACAGCAGAGAGGATAGTAGAGTCAAAACCAATATTAATGAATTTAGTCTGCCATGGAGAGATTCAGTCTTCCCAGGATTTCAAGCCTGGCTCCGTTTAAGTTTTGTCAACAGCCATGCAGTCTGAATGCCAAAGCATCTACCTCTTTAAACAGAATAACACATGATCTGAGAGTCTGCTAGGTGTCACTGACCATCATCCCAGCAGCGTAAGAGCAGTGATGGTTCAAGAGAGCAGAACGGGATATCAAAGTGGGAACTCCACTCAAAAGATTTCCACTTCTCACCTGCTGACACTGCATCTAGCTGCCCACTCCCACTTCCCGAATACAGCTAGTATTTGCCAGGTTGCATTGTCTCCCAATAGTCGAATAGGGCCCTGCATAGGTACAAACATAGCAGATTTTTATGGGGCTCTGAAATCTGGCGGTGATAGGCCAAAAGCAGTCAAAATAGGGATTAGAGAAGCGGCTCTTAACTCTGCTGAAGTTGCTTGGAATGTACAACACAAAAGCGATATGAAAAGTAAGTTAAAGCATTTTTAATTCACCAAATGTATGCACACTGATGTGTGACAGTGTTCCATTGTTAAGTTTCTGTTTAAACAAGATCAAAGAGCATCGCTTCTAGGTTTGCTTATTGTTGAGTCATGAGTGCAAACTTGCTCTTTTACTTCATGCTGAATGCAAATACATGACAGAACCCACTGTACATTGGGGTTATCTGTGGTCAACGACAGTTTTGTGCAAAGGGGTGGGGTTGGAGGCTGCTGGTGGCTCATTGATGTTGACAGCCTTCACTTGCTGTTGAGTCCATTCAAGTTTCTCAGAACAGTTAACAGAACCTTAAAGCTATGCAGACATCCTTCGAAGTAAATTGCTGGTCAAGTGATGGATGCCTCGTCTTCATATTCCTCCTCCTCTTTAATGTTCTCTTGACATATCGTTACCCGAACTGTTATCTCTGCCCTTATACTCAGATACAAGAAAGTAAATGTTACCTTGCTTGTCCTCCTCCCAATGCCTTTATTTGGTAAGAGGGTGAGAGGGAAACACTAATGTAATGTTTCACGCTTAACTGTTCCTTGAAACCAGTTCTTCCGCTACCCACTGTTCAGTCACGGTGACTGATCCGACTTCTCCCAGAATGCTTCTCAGTCACCTCTGTTGGATGCTGTTCCTCCAATTTATCACTAGGGGGAGAGGGGCAGGGGGTGGTTTTTTGCTGCCCACCATTCAGTCATGATGACTGAGCCAACTTCTCCCAGAATACTCCTATGCGGCCTCTGTTGGATCCATGATCTGTAGGTTTTGGCCTATCCTTAAACAACAAATGTATGATCGTCAATCGACTGTGAGGTTGCCTCACTTAAGTCCATGCTTGCGTTGACTTTACTGTCTCTAGTTCAAAGACTAGAAGTCATATAGTATGCTGCAACCATTTTAATAGCTTTGAGTTCACTTTTAAAACTACATCTTTAAAATTTGTAAAATCTCTGTGGCAGTGCGGGCATGACATTTCTACCTTAGAAGCATGAAAAGAATAACAGGAACAATACTGCTGATAGTAGGAAGAAGGATCAAAAATACATTTTCAGCTACTCAAGGAAGTCAAATGAGAGTGATCACCATGCTCAAGATGGAACATAGAGATTCACAGATGTGCGAACAAAATGGCTCCTGATGGAGGAGTTGACAGCAGCAACAGTTGGATAGCAGTCACATTGTACGTAGTTCTCACTGTGACTTTTGGTGGTAGGGCCCAAGCACCATAGGGATTGTTTCAAACTGTACTTAATTGTGTTATAATCATTTTCAAATGGATTGAGTATTGTACAGCCGGCTCTCCTGGCCTCGAATATTGATGTACACTGTCAAATTAAAAACTGGTAACAAACAATGAATAAATACATTTTAGGCAAATAAGGTCATTCCTTTATGATCCCAAATGTACCAGCAAAATTCTCAGCTTACCATTTAATACAAATGCCATGCATCACATAATATTAGTGACCTAATATATGCATTAAAGGATATTAATACTATTATAAAACAGCTCTTCCTTTGATCCAGAATGAGCAATATCACAAGAGATTTGCAGGTAAATTCTTAAAGAATGGTATGTAGTTTATGACCAATTTGCAAAGTTATTGAGCTTGAGCTACAAATGACAAGTTTTCTGCTTAAGCACTGGTCACTGAACAAGGTTCTAAAAAGTACCAGATTTCTGCCATAACTTTGTCAAGAATCTTATGAAATGGCTAAACACTCAGACTGGACTCTGATATGCCAGGTCCAGTCAAGTGAAAAGTTTTCTGATCAGCCTTATTAATTGGTCGAGTCTTTGATTTGATTTTTTTGTACAAAGCTTGTGGTGAGAAGGATATGAGCCTTGGATGTCTGCTTCTGTAATTCCACTGTCAGTTAAAACACAGGGTTTTGGCTGGTGCACCAATGTGATTTCTCAGTTGGGATTTAAAAATGTTTATAGTCATCAGCTTAGGATCCCGCTTCCAATTATAGTGTGGATCCTTGAAGAGAAGAGAAGAAAGTTATATTTTCAAAGTTTTGAAGTTGTTCCATTTGCACCTCAAATTGTTGAAGGCCTGGGTCCGCAGGCCACTACTGGTGATCCAAGAAACTTTGGTGGGGTTAGCAGCAGTGTCTCACAAAGGGACTCTGATGCCAACATAATTGTCAGGTTTACTCTCTGTGGAGTTTCAAGAGTTTATCCTATCTTGACACAAAAAAGCAATCTGAATGCACATTAAAAAAAAATTAAAAAGGATGCTAGGTCCTGGCATAAAGGCTGACTTTTGAAAATATTCTATACAAAGAATCAACAAGTTATTTCTATGCATATATGTTGACATCTTCAACTTATTTAATGGTATCTTTTGAAATAGACCTAACCAGAATATGGTTGTCTCACCTTCATTCAGATTGATAAATTCTTGATCAATTTCTTCATCACCTGTTCTCTGGTTTCTGGATTTCTGAATGACATGTGCACGGTCTTGAATGTGATGGCCAATTGACATTTTCTCAACTCCACTTTCAGAGTCTTTTAGTGCCTTCCTTACTTCTTTCATCTGTTAATTAATGAATGAATTAGTCCAATAGCTACAAAACCAACCAACAAAGTAACTTGACATTTAACAATGAGCTGTAAAGAGACATCTTTGAACTGAAAACTGTGTAAGCTTGTACATAATTTGCAAGTCACTGATATTTCCAACCATAGTGGTAAGGAATAAACACTGGCAATATAGTATACAATGAATTTATGCTAAAATATATAGGTCCATCTACAAAATTTTAAATAGAATGCTTCAATGTGTAATCTGATGTATTACTGCTACTAAATGATGGTCTTATCAGCGCAACATAGAATTCAATTAAATAATTCTACAGGCAGTAATCCAATATTTAGATTGAATAATAATTCAATGCCAAGAAAGTACAGGGTGCACGCAGGTGGGGAGTTAAAGAATAATAGAGCAATTACAGAACAGGAAGCCATTCATTCTGTAGTCCTGCAAATATTTTTGGTTGAGATAATCATGCAATTTTCGTTTGAAAGGCATATCTGAGTTTGCCTCAGCAACACACTCATGTGGCGCATTCCAGTTCCTAACCAACTGCAAAAAAAAGTTTTCTTCATGCTGCCATTGCTTCTTTTGTCAATCATCTTAAATCACTCTGATTCACAAACTCCTAAAGTGGGAATAGTCTCTCCTAATCTATTCTTCTCAGACTCCTCTTGATTTATTTTTTATTCATGGGATGTGGGTGTAGCTGACTGGTCCGTCCCTAATTGCTCTCAAACTGAATGGTTGACTTGTGAGGCCACGATGGCACAGTGGATAGTACTGCTGCCTCATAGCGCCAGGGACCCTGATTTGATTCTGGCCTTGGGTGACTGTCTGTGTGGAGTTTGCACATTCTCCCCGTGCCTGTGTGGGTTTCCTCTGGGTGCTCCGGTTTCCTCCCACAGTCCAAAGATGTGCGGGTTAGGTTGATTGGGCATGTTCAACTGCGCCTTAGTGTCAAGAGAGATTAGCAAGGTAAATACGTGGGTTAATGGGGATAGGGCCTTGATGGGACTGTTGTCAGTGCAGGTTCGATGGGCCAAATGGCCTCTTTCTGCATTGTAAGGATTTTATGATTCAGAGAGTAGTTAAGAATCAACCATATCACACATAGGCCAGAACGGAAAAAGGATATTTGTGAACCAGATGGGTTTTACAATCAACAGTAGTTTCATGATCATCGTTAGACTTAAATGTTTTTTATTAAATTCAAATTTCACCAACGGCTGTGGTCAGATTTTACCCTGGACCCTCAGAGCATTACTCGGGGTTTCTGGCTTACTAGTCCAGTAACAATACTACTACACAGCCATTTTGAACACATTGAACAAAACTCTTAGGAACATATGAACAAGGAGCAGGAGAAAGCTTCTTGAGCCTGCTCTGTCATTTAAATAGTCATTTAAATAGTCTGGATGATTTAACAGTCACTTCAAATCTGTATCCTGCTAATAGTCAATAACTTATCACTCCCCACTAATCTTTTCTTTTCCAAGGATAAATGTTTCCCAATCTATCCACTCAAATGGTTCTGGGGGTGAGAAACTTTGTTCTTGTCAATCCTTTCTGAACCCTCTCTCATATCTTCACATCCTTCCTAAAGTGTGATGCCCAGAATTGGATACATTGGTTAGACCACATTTGGAATACTTGTCCAATTCTGGTCACATATTACCAGAAGGATTTGGAGGCTTTGGAGAGCGTACAGAAAAGGTTTACCAGGGTGTTGCCTGGGTGGAGGGTATTAACTATGAGGAGAGATTGAATAACTTGGATTGTCTTCCCTGGAAAGATGGAGGTTGATAAAATTATGATGGGTTTGGAAAGGATGAACAGGTGGAAGCTCTTTGCCAGGGCAGAAATTACAGCTACAAGAGGGCATAAGTTCAAGAGGGGGAAGGTTCAGTGGAGATGTATAGGGAAGGTTTTTTTTTAAATACAGACGGTGGTGGATGCCCGGAATGCACTGCCAAAGGAGGTGTTGAGGCAGATTATGACTTAGCTGGACAGACATGAACAGATGGGGAATAGAGGGATTTAAGCGGTTGGTCTAGATAGGATCATGTGATCGGTGCAGCCTATCCTGTGCTGTATTGTTTTTGTTCTTTGTTCTATTACTTCAGCTCAGGCCTTACTTATAAAGCCCAGGATCTTGTATGCTTTATTGGCATTCAATATCAGTGGATAGATTAGAGTATCAAATTTAAAGTTACTTGGATATCACAGAATCCCTACAACGCAGAAGGAGACCATTCAGCTCATCATGTCTACACCAACTACAATCCCATCCAGGCCCTCTCCCCTTAACCCCATGTATTTACCCTACTAGGCCCCCTGACACTCTGGGGCAATTTAGCATGGCCAATCAACCTAATCCACACATCCTTGGACTGTATGTAATCAGAAAATCAGCAGCAAGGAGCTACATTTAATGGTAATTATTGGATCTCTGTCCAGCTTTTCCCCTGGTAGTTGATGATCCCTTTCAGTTGTGATGTAAATGGCCATAACCCATCCTGTGCTGAGAGTTATCTAGTTCCACTTGACTCAAGTGCTCATGATGTCTGTGGCCCTTAGCTGTTAAGCAACAGAATATTCTTTAAACCCTGTTTAATGTTGTAAAACCCTTATTACAATGTAGGCAACTTTTAAAGTGATTAAACTAAAACTGAAGTTTTAACCCGTTCTTAATAATAAATACTGAAACACAAAATTAAATTTGCTTAAACTTATACCTTATTCCAAACACACAATGTTAATATAAACACAAAAATAAACTTTTGAAAAGATTACATATAGATTATGGCTGCCAAAGTCACATCATTCCAAAATCTTGATTTTATTCATGATATGGATATGTGAAATTAGAAAATATTCCACTTCATATGCACATCTATTCTCACAGAATACTTTAGGCTTATCAATAATTCTGAATACTTACTCCACCAGGAACACTGTGTACATGACTGGAAGCTTGGAATATTTTGGGAGGTTCATTCCCCACTTTTGCATAGGTCATTACACTGGAACTGTTCATAGAATGACCACTGGCATCTAAGGCTCGGTTTCCCTGAAAAGAAACAAACTTCTCTAAAAAGAAAGCTCCTGTAGTTTGACAAAGCCCTTCAGAAAATTCACTAAGTCCAACCTATAAGCTTAATGTTTTAGTAATATGAAAAAACACGTAGTATTGTGGAAAATAAGAATTTGCCTTTGGCCATATCCACATTATGCTTACATGCATGTTTTGTGTGTTAAGCATTTCTTTTCTGATTTGTTCCATCATGGCGTTCATCCTATTGAATGGATCTGTCCTGGAAGAACCCTATCAAAGTACAGGAAAAGCAAATCAGAAACTAAAAGCAGAAATCATTCTTTTCTAAACAAAAATGGCATACTTGTAACACTAAAATCAAGTGATAAATGATAAATAGTAAACAGCTACATTTTGAAGTAGGAAAAGCAGTAAGTGGCTATAATTTCCTAACAACTTTTAATTATTTCAAATATTCGTTCTAAGGATGTGGGCATTGCTGGCTAGGTCAGCAGTTGTCCACCCATGAATCTGCCAATAAGGATCATGTTATGTAATCCGTTAAGTTATGCTGGACTTAACTACCTTCTGTGACAATGCCACTGACCAAACAAAATATTGTAATCTGTCAGGTTTTCATTTTCTCATGGGAAGTTCAGTTTTCAAATCCACACTTTCCAAAAGGAGCATTACTTCTTTCCAAATCCCTCACTCCCCACTATTTCAAATGTTTTCACACAGGATTACACAAAGTGTCATCTGAGCAAGTTAACCACTTGATATTGTTAACGTTTTATTACCAGGAAGTCCAAGTCTATACCGTGCTTCTCCATTATTGTTCACCTGATAGTTAGGTTACATTTACCTTTTAAATGTCCACTTCTACTTTTCATAGCCATGTATTACATTAGGTTCAATGGTCTCTCTTGAGCAGGTCTTTCGCACACAGATGGGCATGATTCTTATGTGGATGACACTGTAGCTAAAGCAAGATCTCTGGCTACCAATTTTTATACAGTACTACTGTCACAAAAACATCCCACAGTTTTGAAGCTCAAACTCCATTCCCTCACACCAGTAAGGATCCGATTTTAGGTCTCTGAGTTTTTCAGCCCCTGTGGCTCGAGAGGAATAGTGGGTGTAATAGCTACTGGACAGGTTTTGTCTTCAAAACACTTCAACCATCTTTATTGCTGGATAAAAGGATTGCAAATAAGGGGGAAAGGGGAACACAGATTTTGAGTACTTAGTGTAGAGAAAGGAAATATTGCAGGCTCATAAGGAATCAAGATAGGTGAATGATAAAAAGAGCAGGTTAGGGGACATAAACTCAAGTTCGATAAAAGTGAGATTCAGTAAAAGCCTGCTAGATGTCCAGGACGATCATTCTCACTTGCCTCTAGGATTTTGCTTGTTTGGATCAAGACTGCAATGATATCTGGAGCCCAGTGTTTCTCATGGAACTTAAAAAGAGCTTTGGTGAGCAAGTGCTGCATGACAGCATTGTTGTTAAGTCTTTCCATTGCTTTGCTGATGATGGAGTCAGCTGCGGGGATTGTAATTGGTTGGATTGGATTTGGTCTGCTTTCTGAGGATAGGGCATGTTTGGTCAATTTTTCACATCAGGTAGATGTCAGTCTTGCACCTTCACTGGAATAGCTAAGCTAAAAGCACTGCTCGTTCAGGAACACATTTCTTCAGCACTGTAGCCAGATGTTGTCAGAGCCATAGCGTTTTCTGTACTTAGTATATTCTGTCTTTTCTGAATACTATGTGGAGTGAATCAAATTGACGGAAGACTGTAGAGAGAATGCAGGATTAAACCAAGAAGGACCATTTACTCTGCATACTTGGCTAATATGGCTTCAACCATCAGCCTTTGCGTTTACATGCTAGATTCTGGCACCGATGGATGTAAGGATTTTCAGAATGCATTGTCCTCCCATTGATGTGCCAAGACTGGATAGTTTTGTTCTGTTCCATTAGTGTTGTAGCTTTGTTAATAACACACTGCTTAGCATGTATGTAGTCCTATGTTGTAGCTTGGCATCATATTTTTAGATATGCTTAGGGCTGCTTTTGATTCTCTTAATTACTTGTCTGTATTGTTCCCCTGGTTTTATGGTTACTGTAAAGTGTGGAATATGCCAGGCCATGAGATTACACATTACAGTGGAATACAATTCTGTTGTTGATGGTCAACAGCATCTCATGGATTCCCAGTATTTTTGAACTACCTTTTCAACACAGCAGTACTGCCTCATAACATGTTGGTGTCTGTCCTTAGTGTGAAGATGGGACTTCGTTTCAAAAAGGACTGTTACTTGTACCGAATTGTCATGGACAAACGCACTTGCATCAGGTAGACTGACAACGATTAAATCAAGTAAGTTTTTCCCTTGTGTTGGTTCTCTCAATGCTGGCCACAGGTCCACTCTGTTGACAATGTGTTTCATGACTTGGGAACCGCGGTTTACCAAAGAAGTTGAATCTCTGGTGAAGAGGAAGAAGGAGACTTATGTAAAGATGAGACGTGAAGGCTCAGTTAGGGCACTGGAGAGTTACAAATTAGCCAGGAAGGAACTAAAGAGAGTTAAGAAGAGCCAGAAAAGGACATGAGAAGACTTTGGCAGGTAGGATCAAGGAGAACCCTAAAGCTTTCTATAGGTA
The DNA here is from genome assembly GCF_965287045.1 of Carcharhinus amblyrhynchos. Taxonomy (NCBI): domain Eukaryota; kingdom Metazoa; phylum Chordata; class Chondrichthyes; order Carcharhiniformes; family Carcharhinidae; genus Carcharhinus; species Carcharhinus amblyrhynchos. The sequence continues at coordinate 91,337,715 of NC_137326.1, forward strand.
TGTCAGGAATAAAAGATTGATTAGGGCAAGATTAGGGCCAGTCAGCAACAGTAGTGGGAAGTTGTGCATGGAGCCTGAGGAGATAGGAGAGGCAGTAAATGAATATTTTTCGTCAGTATTCACGCAGAAAAAAGTCAATGTAGTCGAGAAGAATACTGAGACACAGGCTTTTAGACTAGATGGGATTGAGGTCCAAAAGGAGGTGGTGTGAGCAATTCTTGAGAGTATGAAAATAGATAAGTCCCCTGGGCCGGATGGGATTTATCCTAGGATTCTCTGGGAGGCTAGGGAGGAGATTGCAGAGCCTTTGGCTTTGATCTTTATGTCGTCATTGGCTACAGGTATAGTGCCAGAAGACTGGAGGATAGCAAATGTTGTCCCCTTGTTCAAGAAGGGGAGTAGAGAACATCCTGTAAATCATAGACCGGTGAGCCTTACTTCTGTTGTGGGCAAAGTTTTGGAGAGGATTATAAGAGATAGGATTTATAATCATCTAGAGAGAAATAATTTGATTAGGGATAGTCAACATGGTTTTGTGAAGGGTAGGTTGTGCCTCACAAACCTTACTGAGCTCTTTGAGAAGGTGACCAAAGAGGTGGATACGGGTAAAGCAGTTGACATAATGTGTATGGATTTCAGCAAAGCGTTTGTTAAGGTTCCCCATGGTAAGCTACTGCAGAAAATACGAATGCATGGGATTGAGGATGACTTAGCGGTTTGGATCAGGAATTGGCTAGCTGATAGAAGACAGAAGGTGGTGGTTGATGGGAAATATTCAACCTGGAGTTCAGTTACTAGTGGTGTACTGCAGGCATCTGTTTTGGGGCCACTGCTGTTTGTCATTTTTATAAATGACCTATATGAGGGTGTAGAAGGATGGGTTAGTAAATTTGCGGACGACACTAAAGTCAGAGGAGTTGTAGACAGTGAGGATGGATGTTACAGTTTGCAGAGGGACATAGATAAGCTGCAGAGCTGGGCTAAGAGATGGCAAATGGAGGTTAATGTGGAAAAGTGTCAGGTGGTTCACTTTGGAAGGAGTAACAGGATTACAGAGTATTGGGCTAATGGAAGGATTCTTGGTAGCGTGGATGAGCAGAGAGATCTCGGTGTACATGTGCATAGATCTCTGAAAGTTGGCACCCAAGTTGATAAGGTTGTTAAGAAGGCGTACGGTGTGTTAGCTTTTATTGGTAGAGGGATTGAATTTCGGAACCGTGAGATCATTTTGCAGCTGTACAAAACCCTGGTGCGGCCGCACTTGGACTACTGTGTACAGTTTTGGTCGCCGCATTATAAGAAAGATGTGGAAGCATTGGAAAGGGTGCATAGGAGGTTTACCAGGATGTTGCCTGATATGGTGGGAAGTTCTTATGAGGAAAGGCTGAGGGACTTGAGGTTGTTTTCGTTAGAGAGAAGGTGGTTAACAGGTGACCTAATTGAGGCATACAAGATGATCAGAGGACTAGATAGGGTGGACAGTGAGAGCCTTTTTCCTTGGATGGTGATGGTTAACATGAGGGGACATAGCTTTAAATTGAGGGATGATAAATATAAGATGGATGTCAGAGGTAGGTTCTTTACTCAGAGGGTAGTAAGGGCGTGGAATGCCCTGCCTGCAGCAGTTGTGGACTTGCCAACTTTAAGGGCATTCAAGTGGTCATTAACTCTATATTACTTATATGCAGCAATCTGGCACCATCAAAAACAGTGAAGGTCATAAAACAGCAACCTGATGGTTATGTTTGGACAAGGTCTGAAGTCTTGGTCGTGCTGATATGACAATAACACAAAAATGTATTTTAAACATTTTAAGCTGGATCAATTTCAGCAGTAACTCAATTTAGTTAGAATAGTTAGGATCCATTAAACAAATATTTTTAACAGTTCCAGGCTCACAATTCAACTTAATACTTTTTATTAACATATTACATCATCATGGCAATATCAAAACAGACATTTAACTGGAGTATGGAAATATAAACAAGAATACCTCATTTCTTGCTGGTTGTTGATAGGAAGGTCCTGCTGACAATAAGTCTTGCCCCATAAAAGTCGGCACATTGTTCATCATCTGACGGAGGTGGTCATTGTGAGAATGGAACGGTTCCCTAAAATATGGGGGGCGGGGAAGGGTGAAAAATGAACTCCTTTCAACTACAATAATCTAATGGAATATTTCATGCAAGTTATGTAAAACAAATAAACAAGAAGAGTGCAGCTGGTCTACACCAGCAACATGAAGCCTGCTCGTAGTGGGGGGGTCAACAGCCAATTTTCACTGCGTGCAATCTTCCTTCCAACAACGTTCACACAGCAATAGTTCAGAAACCCCTCTGAGGTCCTTTTGCCAAACATCAGTGTCATTTTACTTGATTTGCAATTGAAAATCAACAGAAAATAAAAACGAACAGTTCAAAAAAAAACTGCAGATTTATGATGAGTTCACCTTGTGTTGCTGGCTAAGATCAATTTCACCCTAACATCTGTTAAAAGAAACATACTTTCATAAATAATGTGGCTGAAATTCAGTTCCAACCAATTTAGTTACAAAATACTGAATTTGATGATGTTCATGCCTATAGATCTACACAAATTTCAACTTGGATTAAAGACAAAGAAATGTGTATTTCTTGTTTTAGATATTTGCTAGTTCTTTTATCTTTAATCTACAAATATATTCTTACTCAAGTTACATTTCATGAAAATATACAACTGTGAAGCTATGCTCTGTGAAGCTGTGAAACTATGCTCTTAAATGGGCTGCACAGCTAGTTAGTGATGTAGAGCAATGCCAACAGCATGGTGTCAATTCCCGCATCAGTGGTTATTTATGAAAGCTCATGTGGCAATCCTCAAGTTGAATGACCACCAGTTAGTTCTCCCCTTTAAGGGGGAGAGCAGCCACTGGTCATCTGGGACTACAGCGACTACAATACTGTACCGAGTAACAACAACTCCGTGGGAAAGGGAGGTTTCTGTGCAAAATGTAAATTTGATAATGCAATAAATATTAGATTTGGACATCTTGGTTTTGCATAATATGCCTTGTCAATTCATCAGTACACTGACTTATAAAGTAGAAAAATCTTCACTTTTCTCCCATTCACCCCAAAGATATCCCTACCATTTTGTGTCCAAACACCATCAGCACCATTACAATAGGATAATTAAAAGCAAAAATTAATGAAAAACCAAGGGAAGGAATTGGAAGAGGATGGTGTGGTAGACAGTGCTAATAACTTACACATTTCAGGAAAGACAAGATGCAGTATGACCACTGTCCAATGTAATTGATGACTTTGGTTGGAGAGATTCAAACAAGGAAAGATAGTTTCAGATTCATCAAGGTTGACAGTTTACATGGCTAGAATTCCAAGGGTGTGGTTGTTGAAGGGGCAGTTGATAACCAAGGTTCAAGAATGATGGGGAAAGTGGCTTAAGACAATAATTAATTACTGCACAGGGGGACATTTAGTTGTTGACCTCATGCTGACTCTTGAGAATAATATGCTGTCGCCCTGCCCTGTGTTCTTTCTTTAGGTACTTATCCAAGACCCTTTTGAAAGCCATAATTGAATCTGCCTCCACTAATCTCTTAGGCAATGCTTTCCAGATCCTAATCACTCAAATGTGTTGATAGTTTTTCCTAATACTGCTTGCTGTTAGTTCTTTAGTCAATCATCTTAAACTGACGTCACTTGGTACTTGACCCTTCTGCTGATAAGAGCAATTAATCTCATTTACACCCCTCATTATTTTGACATTTTTATCAGATCCCATCTCACCCTTCTCTAAGGAGAGCAACTCAGCTTCTCTCATCTATCCAAATATCTTAAGTTACTTAATCCTGGAATGTTCTAAATCTTTTCTGCCCTTTCTCTAAAATCTTGACATCCTTCGTAGAATTGGGTCTAATACACCAATTCATGGCAAATCAGTGTTCTATAAATGATCAGCTTAGCAGATGATAAGAATTGTTGCAGCGTAGCAGGCCAATCAGCCCATGTTGTTTGTACTGACTCTCCGAATGAGCAATTCACGAAGTGCCATTTTCCCTGTAACATAGAAAACGGAAGCAGGAGTAGGCCATTTGGCCCTTCGAGCCTTCTTCGTCTTTTTTTATTCAATAGTGTTGCAAATAGCTTACATTAACACTGCAAAGAAATAACTGTGAAAATCCCCTCGTAGCCACACTTTGGAGCCGGATACACGGAAGGAGAATTTAGCATGATCAATGCACCTAACCAAAGTGTCTTTGGGACTGTGGGAGGAAACCGGAGCACCCACAGGAAACCCACGCAGACCCAGTGGTGTAGCTAGGGGGGTGCAGGGGAAGCGACTGCTCCCCAGAACACATTTTTCAGAAGTGGCGCCTTTTCAATGAGGTGTTCCTCATGGGCCCCTGCAGAGGTTGCGAAGGAGACAAATATAGGGCGGCACGGTAGCACAGTGGTTAGCACTGCTGCTTCACAGCTCCGGGGTCCTGGGTTCGATTCCTGGCTCAGGTCACTGTCTGTGTGGAGTTTCCACATTCTCCTCGTGTCTGCGTGGGTTTCCTCCCACAGTCCAAAGATGTGCGGGTAAGGTTGATCGGCCGTGCAAAGAAATTGTCCCTTAGTGTCTAGGGATACATAGGTTAGAGGGATTAGTGGGTATAATAGGTAAGGATATGGGGGTAGGGCCTGGGTGGGATTGTGTTCGGTGCAGACTCGATGGGCCAAAGGGCCTCTTTCTGCACTGCAGGGTTCTATGATTTCTCCCACCCACATCCAACCTCCTGACTGACAGCTTGATTAGCCAATCCTAGGATGATATGTCACCCCCTGCTCTGCCAATGTGGTACATGACTCTCATGTAGTCCTGATTGACAGCTGAGTTCACCAATCACAGCTCGGTGCATCCACAAGCTCCACCAATCCAGACGCGGCTCCTCAGTCCCACTCCATCAGTGGGACGGCCCAGTCTACAGACGAACATCGGGATGCAGCAATCATCATTTTTCAGAAGTGGTAATGTCTTAACATTCACAGCAAGCATTATGCAGGTCAGAGTAAGGTATTCTGTTCGCTGTCTGCAACCATGAACAAAAATGTATTGAAATGCTGTTAAGTCTGCAGCTCCACCTGATTTACCAGTGGAGGGAGGTTTGTTCTGAATAAAGTTGGCCGATAAATTTGGTCTGCCCTTTTCTTGCTTCAGTATAACTTGACTGCTTAACAATCATATATAACAGAGCACTTGATCATCTGTAATCAGTCAATATGACACATCATCTAATTTCACTTAGAGTTTCAATGTTTTGGAATAGGAAGAGGATGAATCAATGCCAAGAATTTGCATTTTATATATTTCAACTAAAACTTACTGAGAAAAAGAAATTGACACCAAGCCAAAAGGAAAAGGAGACAGGTGACCAAAATGGGGGATTTCAATCTACATATTGATTGGTCGACCCATGCTGGACATGGTGGGCTTGAGGAAGAGTTCTTGGAATGCTGCCGGGATAGTTTCCTTGAACAGTGTGTGTTGGAGCTGACAAGGGAGCGAGCTATCTTCGATCTGGTGTTATGTAATGAGGCAGGTAGAATTAGGGACCTTGTGGTGAAGGATCCTTTTGGGAAGAGTGATCATTGTATGGTGGAATTTCTGATGCAGATGGAGGAGGAGAAAGTGGGTTCCTGGGCCTGTGTCCTTTGTTTGAACAGAGGGGAGTACGATAGGATGAGAGAGGAATTGGCGAATGTTGATTGGGGGAGTGCATTGGAAGGTAGGTCTGCTGGGGAACAGTGGAGGATCTTTAAGGAGATCTTCCTTGGTGCTCAGCAGAAATTTATTCCGATGGTTAAAAAGGATTGTAGGAGGAGAGATAATCAGCTGTGGATAACGAAGGAGGTAAAGGAGAGTATTAAATTAAAAGCTGATGCGTTTAGAGTAGCTAAGACTAGTGGGTGAGAAGAGGATTGGGAGAGGTTTAAATATCAACAAAGAATGACGAAGAAGTTGATAAAGAAGGGTAGGATAAACTATGAAGCTAGGCTAGCGCTTAATATAAAAAAGGATAGTAAGAGTTTTTATAAATATATAAAAAGGAAGAGGCTGACTAGGGTGAACGTTGGACCCTTACAGGATGACAGGGGGGACTTAGTGGTAGGGGATGGGGAAATGTCTGAGGCCTTGAATAACTTTTTTGTTTCGGTCTTCACGGAGGAGGACATGAATAGTTTGCCGGGTGTTAGCGATGGAAAGATGGTAGGAGTGGAGGGCCTGAATGACATTATTGTTACTAGAGAGGCAGTGCTCGACAGACTGGAGGGACTGATTGTGGACAAGTCCCCTGGACCAGACGGAATGCATCCAAAGGTTCTGAAAGAAATGGCGGAGGTGATAGTGGATGCCTTGATGATTATTTTCCAAACCTCGCTGGATTCCGGGGAAGTGCCGGAAGATTGGAAAACGGCTAATGTTACGTTGTTGTTTAAGAAGGGTGGCAGGCAAAAGGCAGGGAATTAGAGGCCGGTTAGTTTAACGTCTGTTGTAGGTAAAATGCTCGAATCCGTGATCAAGGAGAAAATAGCGAGGCATCTTGAGGAGAATTGTTTGATACAGCAGACGCAGCACGGTTTCGTTAAGGGGAAGTCGTGTCTGACAAATTTATTGGAGTTCTATGAGGATGTGTCTAGGGCGGTGGATAGAGGAGAGCCGGTAGATGTGGTGTTTCTTGATTTTCAGAAGGCGTTTGATAAGGTGCCGCACAAGAGGTTATTACAGAAGGTTAGGGGGCATGGAGTTGGGGGTAGGGTGTTAGCATGGATAGGGGATTGGCTGTCAAATAGGAGGCAGAGTGTGGGGGTCAATGGGTGCTATTCGGATTGGCGGTTGGTGACTAGCGGAGTGCCCCAGGGGTCGGTGCTGGGGCCTCAGCTATTTACCATTTATACAGATGATCTGGAGGAGGGAACCGAGTGTATGGTGTCGAAATTTGCTGATGACACCAAGATTGGTGGAACGGCAAATTGTGCGGAGGGTGTGGAAAGTCTGCAGAAGGATCTAGATAGGCTGGGCGAATGGGCCAGGAACTGGCAAATGGAATTTAATGTTGGCAAATGTGGGGTTGTCCACTTTGGTAGGAATAATGGTAGGAATGACTATTACTTACATGGCGAAAAACTGCAGCATGCAACGGTGCAGAGGGACCTCAGGGTCCTTGTGCATGAGTCGCAAAAACCCAGCCTGCAGGTGCAGCAGGTGGTCAGGAAGGCGAATGGGATGCTGGCCTTCATAGCGAGGGGGATTGAATATAAAAGTAGGGAAGTCTTGCTGCAACTGTACAGGGCACTGGTGAGGCCGCAGCTGGAGTACTGTGTGCAGTTTTGGTCGCCGCACTTACGCAAGGATATTTTGGCCTTGGAGGGAGTGCAGAGGAGGTTTACTAGGCTGATACCGGAGTTGAGGGGGTTGAGCTATGAGGAAAGGCTGAATAAACTAGGCTTGTACTCGTTAAGAATGAGGGGAGATCTCATTGAGACGTAGAAGATGATGAATGGGATGGATAGGATAGAGGTGGAGAGGCTCTTCCCGCTCAGAAAGGACAGTAGGACTAGAGGGCACAGCCTCAAGGTAAAGGGAGGGCAGTTTAGAACGGAGTTGAGGAGGAACTTCTTCACTCAAAGGGTGGTGAATCTCTGGAATTCTCTGCCCGTTGAAGTGGTGGAGGCTGCCTCGCTAAATATATTTAAGACGCAGGTAGATAGGTTTTTGATAGGCAAGGGGATTAAGGGTTATGGGGAGAAGGCGGGAAAGTGGAACTGAGCCACGACAGATCAGCCATGATCTTACTGAATGGCGGGGCAGGCCCGAAGGGCTAGATGGCCTACTCCTGCTCCTATTTCTAATGTTCTTATGTTCTTAAAAGGTTTTAGGGGCACCCATCCAAATTATAAATGTATTTTTTTGGGGTTTATTTTCCTGTTTTGAGAAAAGAGAAGGGTTTTTGGTCAAAAATAAATGTTTTTTTGAAGGAAAGAAAATAAATTACGAGAACAGAATGGTTGGTTTGCGTGTGATGTGAAGACACCAGACTGTGATGATGTCAGCGCAGGGTTGGGCCTAGACAGGGTGGGCAGGGATTGGCAGAATAATGCCATCAGAATAATGCAGTCCTTTTTCATGTCATGGCGCCTTTTTTTATGTGCTCGCTCCCCCTAACCTTCGAACCTGGCTACGCCAATGTGCAGACCACAGGGAGAATGTACAAACATGGCACAATGATCCAAGCCAGGAATTGAACCCAATCCCTGGCACTGTGAGGCAGCAGTGCTAACCACTATGCCACCATGCTTCCTGATCATGGCTAATCATCAAGTTTAATATCCTGATCCACCCTTTCGTCCCACATGCTTTGATCCTTTTCGGCAATTTTTTGAACAGTAAAGGAATTAAGGTGAGCAGGGATGGGAGGGTTGGGGATGGTAAGTGGAGCTGAGTCCATGAAAAGATAAGCCATGATCTTATTGAGTGGTGGAGCAAGCTCGAAGGCTAGATGGCCTACTCCTGCTCCTAATTCTTATATTCTTATTTAGACAGGCTGAGCGTGTGGATATCTGCAAGGCAAATGCAGCATAATGTGGATAAGTGTGAGGTTATCCCCTTTGGTAGCAATAATAGAAAGACAGGGAGGAAACCGGAGCTATATCTGATTTGTTCTTGAAATCAGACATTTTGGTCTCAACTACATCGTGGTAGTGAATTCCACACATTCACCACCCTCTGGGTGAAAAAATTTCTCCTCACTTCTGTTCGAAAAGGTATACCCCTTATCCTTAAACTATGACCCCTAGTTCTGGACTTGCCCACCACTGGGAACATTCTTTCTGAATCTACCCTGTCTAACCCTGTTAGAATTTCATAAGTTTCTATGAGATCCCCTCTCACTCTTCTGAACTCCAATGAATATAAGCCTAACCAACTTAGTTTCTCCTCATATGACAGACCTGCCATCCCAGGATTCAGCCTGGTAAACCTTCGCTGTACTCCCTTTATAGCAAAAGCATCCTTCCTCAGGTAAGAACACCAAAACCGCACACAATACTCCAGGTGTGGCCTCACCAATGCCCTATAAAATTGCAGCAAAATACCCTCTTTCTATAAAGGCCAGCATACTATCTGCCTCCTTTACTGCCTGCTGTACCTGCACGCTTACTTTCAGTGACTGATGCACGAGGACAGCAAGATCCTGCTGAGCATCCATCTCTCTCAATTTACACCATGTAAGTAATAATCTATTTTCCTATTATCACTACCGAAGTGCATAACCTCACGTTATACTGCAACTGCCTTGCAGATATCCACACACTCAGCCTGTCCAATTAAGAACATAAGAACTACCAGCAGGAGTAGGCCATCTGACCCCTTGAGCCTGCTCCACTCAATAAGATCATGGCCTATCTTTTTGTGGACTCAGCTCCACTTACCACCTCCCACTCATCTTAATTCCTTCACTGTTCAAAAAATTATCTATCCTTGCCTTAAAAACATTCAATGAGGTAGCCTCAACTGCTTCACTGGGCAGGGAATTCCATGGATTCACAACCCTTTAGGTAAAGGAGTTCCTCCTCAACTCAGTCCAAAATCTACTTCCCCCTTATTTTGAGTCCATGCCCCCTCGTTCTAGTTTCACCTGCCAATGTAAAAAACTTTCCTACTTCTTTCTTTCCCATTCCATTCATAATATGTTTCAATAAGATCGCCCCTCATTCTTCAGAATTCCAATGAGTAGAGCCCCAGTCTACTCAGTCTCTCTCATAAGCTATCCCTTTCAACTCTGGAATCAACCTAGTGAATCTCCTGTGCACCTCCTCCAGTGCCAGTGTATCCTTTCTCTGGGAAGGAGGCCAATTAGTACACAGTACTCCAGGTATGGCCTCACAAGCACCTTATACAGCTGCAACATTTCCTCACAGTTTTTAAACTCCATCCCTCTAGCAATGAAGGATAAAATTCCATTTGCCTTCTTAATTACCTGCTGCACCTGCATACCAACTTTTTGTGATTCATCCACAAGGACACCCGGTCCCTCTGCACAGCAGCATGCTGCAATTTTTTACCATTTAAGTAATAGTCCATTTTGCTATTATTTCCACCAAAATGGATGATTTCATATTTAGCAACATTGTACTCCATCTGCCAGACCCTCACCCACTCACTTAGACTATCTATATCCCTTTTCAGACTTTCAGTGTCCTCTGCAAAGTTTGCTCTGCCACTCATCTTAGTGTCATCTGCGAATTTTAACACTACACATGGTCCCCAACTCCAAATCATCTACGTACATTGTTAAACAATTGTGGTCCCAACACTGATCCCTGAGGCACACCACTACTCACTGATCGCCAACCAGAAAAATATCTATTTACCCCCACTCTTTGACTTATGTTAGTGAACCAATTCTCTATCCATGCTAATACATTACTCAGAACACCACGCACCTTTATCTTATGCAGCATTCTTTGGTGCAGCACCCTGTCAAATGCCTTCTGGAAATCTAGACACATCACATCCACAAGTTCCCCATGTAAAGTTCTCAAAGAATTCCACCAAATTAGTCAAACATGACCTGCTTTTCATGAACCCATGCTGCTCCTTCCCAATGGGACATTTATATCCAGCTGTCTTGCTATTCCTTCCTTGATGATAGATTCAAGCATTTTCCCTACTACAGAAGTTAAACTAACCGGCCTACAGTTACCAGCCTTTTGTCTATTCCCTTTTCTTAAACAGTGGCGTCACATTTGCTGTTTTCTAATCAGTCTGGAACCACCACCGAGTCCAGTGAATTTTGGTAAATTATTACTAACTGTATTTGCTATTTCCCATCTCTTTCAGAATCTTGGGATGCATTCCATCAAGGCCAGGAGACTTGTCTAACTTTAGCCACATTAGCTTGTCCAACACTATCTCTTTAGCGATGATGACAGTTTCTCGATCCTCACCAGCCATAGCCTTCTTGTCATCAATTTTTGGCAGGTTATTTGTGTATTCCGACACTAAATACCAGTACAATGCCTCAGCCATTTCCTCATTTCCAGTTATTACATCCACCTTCTCATCCTCTAAAGGACGAATGTTTACTTTAGTCACTCTTTTCCATTTTATAAGCCACTCTTTTCCATTTTATATCATGCTGAAGCATCTCTGCATCTTCCTCAGAGCTCACCCTCCCATCCAACTTTGTATCATCTGCAAATTTGGAGCTAATACATTCAGTTCCCTCTTCCAAATCATTAACATATGTTATCAGTTGGGATCCTAGCACAGATAACTGTGAAACACTACTAGTCGCTGATTTCTAATCAGAAGAAACCCCATTTATGTCAACTTTTTACTTATCTAACCAACTTTCCATCCACTTTGAGACATTATCTACAAAACCTATGTGCTTTAACTTATACAATAGTCTGTTATGAGAGACCTTGTTGGAAGCCTTCTGAATGTGTAAATACACCACATCCACTGGTTCTCCTCAGTCAATTCTACTAGTTACATCCTCAAAAACTTCCAAAAGTTTTGTCAAGCATTATTTCCCTCCTCTAAACCAATGCTGACTTTGTCTGATTATACCACTGCCTTCCAAAGGCCAAGTTATGAAATCCTTAGTTATAGTCTCTAGCAACTTCCCCAGTACTGATGTTAGGCTCACTGGTTTATAGTTCCCTGTTTTCTCACTACCACCCTTTTTGAAAAGCAGGCTTACATTAGCCACCCTCCTATCTATAGGAATCAGTCCATCGTCCAAGGAATTTTGGAAAATAACCAACAATGGATCTACTATTTCCAGGCCACTTCCTTAAAGACTCTGGGATGAAGATGATCAGGACCTGGAGATTTATGCACGTTCAATCCTATCAACTTCCTTAAAACCATTTCTCTGCTCATGCTGATTTCATTCAGCTCCTTACAAAAACACGTTTCTCTCAACATTTCTGGCACATTATTCACATAACACTGTATGTTCTTCCTTCTCAGATAATGCTAACAGCCTAATTCTGTTCTGAAAAGCTTGATTGAAGATGCTGCCATCATGTTTTCAGACAGTATAGAATAATAGAACCCTACAGTGCAGAAAGAGGCCCTTTGGCCCATCGAGTCTGCACCGACCACAATCCCACCCAGGCCCTACTCCCATATTCCTACATACTTTACCCACTAGTCCCACTAACCTACTCATCTCAGGACACTAAGGGGCAATGTTTTAGCAAAGCCAATCAACCTAACCCGCACATCTTTGGACTGTGGGAGGAAACCGGAGCACCTGGAAGAAACCCACGCAGACACGAGGAGAATGTGTAAACACCACACAGACAGTGACCCGAGCTGGGAACTGATCCCAGGTTTTTGGAGCTGTGAAGCAGCAGTGCTAACCACTGTGCCGCCCACTTGCAGACCCCAACCACTCGCTCTATCAAAAAGTTTTCCTTGTGTTACTTTTGGGTTTTTTTGCCAATTGCTTTAACCTGTGCTCTTTCATTCCCCATCCCTTCGTGAATAGGAACAGTTGTTCCTTATTTACTCTGTCCAGATCCCTCATGACTTTGATAACTTTTATCAAATCTCCTCTCAGCTTTCAAATCCTCCCATGGCAGATGGTGAAATTTTAATTCCAGAAAAGTCTGCAATTAAAAGTCTAATGATGACTGTTGATGTCATTAAAAAAACTCATTGGGTTCGCTAATGTTCTTTAGGGAAGGAAATCTGCCATCCTTACCCGATCTAGCCTACGTGCGACTCCAGACACACAACGATGTGGTTGACTCTTAACTGCCCTCTGAAAGGGCCTAGCCAAGCAATCTGTTCAAGAGCAATAAATGTTGGCACAACCCATGAATGAATTTTTAAAAAAAGTCTCAACTCTCTATTTTATCTTCTTAATTCCTCTGCTTTTGTTTTTCTTATGCCTCAAAAAGCTCAGCATCCTGCCCGTTTGAAGGTAGCAAGGAGAAGAATCAATGAGTTGCAATGATTTATCTGTTCATGTATCCCCCTTAGAATAATATCTTTTAGTTTGCATTGCCTCTCCTCAAAACGTCACTGCATTAAATTTAATCCATACATATCCTTCTATATTACTATGTTCTTTTCAAGTCTGTCACTTGCCTCTTACACTTCACAATATCTCGAGGTCTTGTGTCATCTGCAAATTTTGGAATTATGCCCAGTACACCCAAGTCTGAATCATTAATATATGTATACACTAATGCTCAGTAACCCCACTGTAAACCATCCTCCAGTCCAAAACCACAATGAAATTAGCCTTTCTCCAATCAAGTATCTTTACTCCAGGTTGTCCCTTGTTCTTTCCCAAAGTTAATCAAAATTTTAAGATCCCACTTGACAAAAATTTGACTCACATTCCTCAAAGCAGGGGCAGCAATAATTCTTCTAGTTGGAACAGAAACATATTGGCCAAGAAATTCCCTGGATACACTTCAGAAACTCTTCTACTTCTCCACTATTATTATCAGTCTACATATAGCAAGGTAATTAGAGTCCCCCATTATCACTTTTAGTAATTTTAGATGCGTGCTCAACTGAGTGGCTGCATGGCTTTAGTTGACCAAAAATCATGATCAAAGTGGATGAATTAATTGAAGCACTAACAGGCAGATGATGCCATCACAATATGACAACGTAGGATAAAAAGAATGGACTTGACAGGTATGTTGCAGATTTCAAGATAGAAAACAAAGCCATCTGAAGCCACTAGTTATTGAGAAGCAAGAAACAGCTGAACTAGGGTAGTCTTTGTTCCTTAACTAACTTTTGTTGCAAAACAAATTTTCCTGTTAACACTGAATCATGTTTTCATTTCTGTGATTTATTGTCTGGTATCTAAAGTTCTTACAATCTTGTTCATACCAGTTGAGGAAGATCTCCTCAGCATAATCCTACCTTTCTGCAATGGGTCCATAGCAGTGCAGATTTTCAAGTAGATATCCACTTTTTAAGTGAGATAAGATTCTGCCTCTCCAATCCTTTCAGTCAATGAGTTTCCAGGTTCTGAATACCTTCAGGATAAAAAATTGTTTCCTCATCTCCCTGCTAATCCTCTGGCAATTATTTTGAATCTACAATTCCTGATCTTTCTGCTCAGGCAATTGGTTATCCCTAGGCCGCTCAAATATTTTACAGTTAAATTAAGTAACCCCTTAGCCCCCTTCACTTCTGGGAGAAAAACACATTCAATTCTATCTTTCCTCAATATCTCCAGTAGTGCAACATCCATGTAAATCTCCTCTGCACTCTCTCCAGTACAATCATATAGTTCTGATCACCACATGGCAGGAACAATGAACAATACTTGAGCTGTGTACAATTTTCATATGACCTACCTGCAGTTATATTTGGTGCCTTGGTCAGGAAAGCATGTCATCTGCCTTCATAACCAGTTTAACAACCTGGGCATCTGTGGGCATGCACTCCAAGGTCCTTCTGTACCTCTACATGACTCAATATCTTCCTGTTTATTGTATGACTGTCTTGTTGTACTTCCCAAACATTACTTCATACTTCTCCAGATTGAAATCCATTTTACAGCTTTTTGTCCAATACATCAGCTTTCTAAATTTTCCCACAATCTGAAAATTTCTTCCTCAGTCTACCACACATTTATATCATACACAAACAAATGTCTTTATCATGTTGAATCCAAATCATTAAGGTAAACTATCACAAGCATGGAATTGAATACTGAACCTCTCCAAACCTCATTGATAGTAGCCTTCCAATCACAAAAACACCTGTCAACCATTATCTTTTACTTCCCGCTACTCAGCAAATTTTGGATCCAAATTGCCATTCTCCCTTGGATTTCAAGGGCTTTCATTTTTGCCAGTAGGATCTCTCTAAAAGTCTTGGAGACCACATCCATCACACCACTCTCATTAATCCTACTTGTTAGCTCCTCAGAAAATTGAATCAAGTTATTTAGACAAGACTTCTCTTAACAAATTCATGCTGATTTTAATTGATTTATCTTTGCTTTTCTAAACAATGATTTAACTTGTTCCACAGAATTGATTCCAATAATTTTCTCACAATTGGTTTGTCATTATTTGGATAAACAACATAATCCTTTAGCACCACTGGTGTAGTCAGGAATAATTGAAATAAGATAGTCAAGACCATCAAAATGTTTACTCTAGTTTCTTTTAACAATCTAGTTTTTTCATCTGATCCTGGCAACTTATCTACTTGCAGAGAAGTCAACCTCTTTAATACTTCCTCTCATAATATTTATCCTACCCAATAGTTCACATTCTTCTTCTTTAATTACGATGTAATCATTGGTCCCCTCAGACAGCTGCAAAGTGTTCATTATTAGCTCTATTTACATCCTCTGCCTTCATACAGAGGTCACCTTTTTGATGCCTAAAGGTACTGCTCATTCTATAACTATCTGATTGCCCTTTGATTTTCCTTGGATTTTCTTTGCCATTATTTTTTCATACCCCTTCTTTGCTTTCCTAATTTCATCCTTACACTTGATATTTATCTAGGCTTTCTAGAGGTATAGAGGTATATAAGATACTGAAGGGAATAGACAGAGTCAATAGTGAGAGACTGCTCCCTAGATTGGTTACAAATACAAGAGGACATGATTTAAGGGTGGGGGGGGAGAGGTATAATTTGGATATGAGAGGAAGGTTCTTTACGCAGAGAGTTGTGGGGGTATGGAACGCGCTACCGAGTAGGGTGGTGGAGGCGGGAACGTTGGACTCGTTTAAGGTTCAGTTAGATAGGCACATGAGTGAAACGAGGATGGAGGGTTATGGTAGGGGTTATTAAATAAGGGTTAGAACCTCGGGAGACACCGGAAAGGCAGGCTTGTGATTAACGTTTTTGTCTTTTTATTCCGCAGGTGGAGGTCCACCTCGTTGTCAAACGAGGGGCATGCACACGGTGGGTCGTGCGTGGGCTGCTCTTGGAGGTTCCGGGAGTGGCCTAGTACTTCGTGTCGGTGTGTGCGCTTGATCCTGGACCGGTAGACGGGCGCCGCAACAGCTCGGTGACCAGCACTACTAGCTGTGCAGATACATGGATTTGGGCCTGTGTCTGTGGGAGTTTGTGCATTCTCCCTGTGGATGCGTGGGTTTCCTCCGGGCGCTCCGGTTTCCTCCCACACCCCAAAGATGTGCTCTTAGGCTGATTGGTTTTGCCAAATTGACACTATTCTCCCCTGAATCTGGCTAAGTCAGGGGTTCTATTTGTAGATACACAGGGTAGAATAGGTGTAGGGTGATGCGGCGGCGTGGGCTTGTTGGGCCGAAGGGCCTGTTTCCCGTGCTGGGTTGTTCTTTGTTCTGCAATATTAATCATGGTGTCGATATAAGCTTCCCTTTTTTTGTTTCTTCTTACCTCTAGGCACCTTAAATTTCAGAGGGCTCTAGATATGGCTCTCCCTTTTCCATTGTGGGAAGAAGAACCCTTTGAATCTCCTTTATGAATAACTCCCAAGGATTTGAAACTGATTTGCCTTCAAGTAGCTGTTTCCAGTTCATTTTTGCTGAATCCTTCCTATGCCTAATAAAATTGACCTTCCCCAATTTAGAATTTTACTCCTATTTTACCTATGTCCTTTTCTATGGCTTTGATAAATCTAACTGAATTATGATTCCTTACCACAAAATTGTTCCTCCCGCTATGCTCCTTCTACCATCCTTGAATCATTCCCTAAAGCTGAATCCAGAGTTGCCACACCCACTGCACCCTTCTGTTTCGTTCCCACATACTGGCTAAATAAATTCTCCTGAATGCAATTTAGGAACTCTGTATCCCTCATACCCTTTTACACTGACTGTATCTCAGTTAATATTAGAGTGATTGAAATCCTCTATTATTATCCCCTTATTGTTTTGCATGTCAAAAATCTATCTACTATCTCTCACCCTTGGACTGAGAGGAGATCTGTAGTATATTTCCCAGCACGACAGCCATTTTTCTGTTCCTGAGTTCAACCTATATAACCTCATTTTATGAGTTCTCTAACATACCATCATTAAATCAATATTGTTATCACACTTTCCTTTTCAATCTGTTATTTCATCCAAAAATCCTGTAACCAGAAACATTAAGCCAGTAGTCCTGCCCTTTTCTAAGCAGTAATACAGGTTGGATGCCAAAATTCAGTACTCTTGGGACCAAAAACAAAATGAATATTGGATTTTCTCAGATTTTGGATATTAAGTCTATCCAAATTAAATGAAGACGAGAACATGATAAAATATGAAAATAGTAAATAATGTATGCTTTTTAAAAAATAAACCAGTATGCTACTGTAAACAAACTAAAAAAGCTAATAATTAGTCCAGCATATCACCAAGAACAAAAACCTAGCCCAGTTGTCCCAGTATTTGGACAGTAAACTTGAATTTCATTTCACTGAATAAGATAGAACTTCTTTTAAAATGGACATTTCTGTTTTCAGACAGCAAGGATTTTGATTTCCAACCTGCAGCTTAAAAATGTGTGCTCTCGGCTTATTCATTAAACTCCTTGCATTAGCTATGGACCATGAAGTGTGCAGGGAAGAAGCTGTTGTTGAGTTGGTTGGTACGTGGCCTCAGACTTCTGTATCTTTTACCTGATAGAAGGTGCTGAAACAGAGTATGCCTGAGGTGCGTGGCGTCCTTGATTATGCTGGCTGCTTTTCCAAGGCAGCAGGCAGCTGAGAAACTGGTTTGCATGATGTACTGGGCTAGGTTCACAATCGATTTAGTTTCTTGCGGTTTTGGTCAGAGCCGGAGTCATACCAAGTTGTGATGAATCCAGAAAGGATGCTTTTTATGGTGCATCTATAAAAATTGGTGAGTCGTAGTGAACACGCCAAATTTCTTCCTCAGAAAGTAGAGGTGTTGGTGGGCTTTCTGAACTATAGTGGTGACATGGAAGGACCAGGACAGGTTGTTGGTGATCTGGACATGTAGAAACTTGAAGCTCTTGACCATCTCCACCTCATCCCTGTTGATGTAGGCAGGGGCATATCCTCCACTACACTACACTCCTGACGTCGCTTTCTCCTTTGGTTTGCTGACATTGAGGGAGAGATTACTGTTTTCGCACCAGTTCACCAGATTTTCTATCACTTTCCTGAACTCTGTTTCATCGTTATTTGAGATCCAACCTACCATGGTGGCATCAACAACAAACTTGAAAATCGAGTTGAAACAGAATTTGGCCACATAGTCATAAGCGTATAAGGTGCATGGCAAGGGGCTGATTGAATTCTTCCCTACCTCTGCTTGGTTCCAGCACTGCTGTGCCATTCCTGCACTGTTTTTAAATGCTTTGCTCTTCCACTATGACTTACTGCATAGCGGAATAACTTGCCAACCAGGTACGATGCCACATCTCCAGTAATGTTGTGAATGCCTTTATTGTATGATGTTACTAGTAGATACTGCAGGCCTTACACACAAATTTTGATAACGTAATTAAACAGTATAGACTGAGAATCTTAAATCAGAGGTGTTAAAATCTGTGTGACATGACAGTCACTTTAGTCTGACAAAAGATTTACTTTCAGATCATGTTCCTGTGACAAAAATGTTTTTTTCCCTTTGCTGCTAGAGAAATTACTAAACTTCAGAAGTAATTTGTTGGCTGTGAAGCACTTTTGAGACCATTTATAGACACAAATCCCACTATATAAATGCAAGTTGTTTAGTTTTTTCCCACCATTACTAGTACTGGATCTGGTCATCATGAATGATTTTTTCCCCATGCATTCCATAAATAATAACTACTGATATCACCTTGTGCTACTGTCATCATAATTTGCTTTGAGGTTTCAATTGGGAAGGTTTGGGTTCAAGTTAGAATTGAGGAGACAATATAATTATAGAATTTTATTGCACTTTTCTTGTTATCATTGGCTCAGAGAGTGTAGAGGAGGCCCTACGGCCTATCAAGTCTGACGTGAAAAAACACTGAACTCCCACCTCAACCCATCTACAAGCATTCGGCCCATAGCCTTGAATGTTATGATGTGCCATGTGCTCATCCAGGTAATTTTTAATATGGTGCGAGGCAACCCACCTCTATCATTTTCTCAGGCAGTGCATTCCAGACTGTCACCACCTTCTGGGTAAAAAGGTTTTTCTTTGCATTGCCCTGAAACCTCCTGCCCCTCACTCTGAACCCATCTACCCTTGTAACTGACTCTTCAAATAAGGGCAACAGCTGCTCCTCATCTACTCTGTCCACGTCCCTTGTATTGTACACCACAAATCGGGTCACACCTCAGTCTTCTCTGCTCCAACAAAAACAACCCAAGCTTACCCAACCTCTCTTCATAACCTGAAAGTTCCATCCCAGGCAACATCCTGGTGAATTTCTTCTGGACTCCCTCTAATGCAATCACATCTTTCCGATAATGTGGTAATCAGAACTGCACACCTTATTCTAATTGACTATCCTCAATTTCACGCGCTCCATCTCCTGATTTTTCCTTTCCCTTCCTTGTCTCCACTTCTATTAACTAATATTCATTCAGAGCAGCATGATGGCATAGAGGTTTGAGGGCACCATGGTGGCACAGCTGCCAGATTCAATTCCAGCCTTGGGTGACCGCATGGAGTTTTAATGTTCTCCTTGTGTCTGCATGGGTTTCTGTGCAGATTAGGTGGATTGACTATGCTAAATTGTCCCTTAGTATCCCAAGATCTGTAGGTTAGTGGGGTAAAAACATGGGACTAAAGGAATAGAGCAGGAATGGGCCTGGATAAATATACTGTTAGAGAGTCAGTGCAGACTTGAGGCCACCAATTGCACTGTTGGGATTCTATGATGCTATAATATTCATTACAAGTTCACCAACTCCCTACATTTCCTCACATCCTACACCCATTCCATTCTCCCAGTTCCTCAATTTGTGTTAAATCATTTTCAATCAGGCATCACTCCACACTAGCGTTTCTGAGATATCTTCTTTTATCCTCAACTATATTACAATATTTCCTGCAGTTTTGTTCTTATCCCTTCGCTCCCAAAATCAAGATCGGATTCTCCTTATCGCCACTTACAACTGCACCAGCTTGCACACTGAATGGAACATTTTCTGTCATTTAGAAACCATAGAATCCCTACAGCGCAGAAGGAAGCCATTCAGCCCACGAGTCTGCACCGACCACAATCTCACCCAGGCCATATCCCTGAAACCCCACATTTACCCTGCCAATGCGAACATACACATCCCGGGACACTTAGGGGCAATTTAGCATGACCAATCAAGCTAACCTGCACATCTTTTGACTATGGGAGAAAACCCATGCAGACACAGGGAAAACGTGCCAACCCAACACAGACATTCCGAGCTGGGAATCAAATCCGGGTCCCTGGAGCTGAGGGGCAGTAGTGCTAATCACTGTGCCACCATGCTGCCCATCTGCCACCTCCAGCGTTATTCCACCACCGGGCATATCTTCTCCTCCACGAATAGCACTCCCAAAGGATTGTTCTTTCCATGATACCCCAAGATACTACAGCTTAGAATAATTAACCCACACCCATAACCAGTTTTCTGCCTAGAGGTAGCTCTCAAAAAGCAAACTTTGTATTAAAATATTTCATTTAACATTTTGTGGAGATCAAAATGAGCAGGTTCAGAAGCAGTGAGCGTTATTGTGTTTTTTAATCTTCTGGAATGATTAAAATAAAAGCAATAACAAGTAAAATAGACTGAAGTGGGAATGATGGTCTCCATCCCAACAATTGCTGTCGTCACCCCATTGCACTGATTAGGTCCCTCTCAGTTTTCTTCAGCTCCAAGAAGCTTGGGTGATTTATTTTGTTCGTAAACAGCACAAAAGGCGGCTATTTGGCCCATCATGTTTGCACTAGCTTGTAAATGGAGCAATCTACCTACTGCCAATCCTCTGCCTTTCAGCTAGCCCTGCAAACTTTTCAAATAACGATCCAGATAGCTGTTGAATATTTGAATTGACCCTTATTTCCACCCACATTCTCAGGCAGTGCAGACAGATCCTAATCTGCTGGGTGTTCACACTGCAGTCTCACAGCACCAGGGATTCGGGTTCGATCCCCAGCTGAGCTCAATGTCTGTACGGAGCCTGCACGTTCTCCGTACTGCGTGGGTTTCCTCCAGGTGCTCCAGTTTCCTCCCATAGTCCAAAGATGTGCGGGTTAGGTGCATTCTCCCTCAGTGTACCCAAACAGGCGTCGGAGTGTGGCGATTGGGGGATTTTCACAGTAATTTTATTGCAGTGTCAATCTGAGCTTACTTGTGACACTGCGAAATGAAAGGTAAACGTCTTTCCTCCTGTTGGCATTGTTTCAACCGTCTCAACTCTAGCCTCTTGTTCTCGATCCTTCCAGTAGTCCTCGCTATTTACTCTGTACAGTCCCCTTACGATTTTGAATACCTCGGTCACAAAAAAGGAATATAGAAATGACAAAGATGTGTCTGTAACCGAGGCAGACACTGTCACCTAAACTTACGTGAAGAACGGGTCCTCCTCCATTTCACGGAACATGGTGCCGGGCCGGGTTGAGCAAAGGTCGGAGGGGCTGCTGTTGTTCTAATCCCGCTTGGCGTTTTCTCAACGGGCTTTGCTGCCAGGCTGGAGCAGCTTAAGATTGGATCTGATCAGCTTCCCTCTCCACTTCCCCCCCACCCAAAGCAGGGACTCCCTCTCCACTCCCCTCCCTCGCTGCCCCTCTTGTCGCCTAAATCCCGAAGAAACTTCTGGAGGCTCACAGCCACCGCGCAGCGTTTGTTTTGATGCGCAACGTCGTTATGGCAACGCGCAGCTGGGGGCGGGGCAAAGGTACAAGGGAAAACTGCGCATTGATGGACAGCTGTCCAATCCGCTCGGCTCCCGCTCTGAAAGGTCGCCATGGTAACCTCCAATCAGCAGCTCCGATATCACATCACAGAAGGTTGACGTCACGCCATGGTGACCCTTCCCTCCCGCTCTCCCGGCAAAGTTCAGCAGGGCATTGGCACCACGTGTGTGATAGATACCAGGGCAAGCAATCTGTCCAAGGTGGTGCGCTGCCATTCAATGCTTTTATCCCACACGCAAACAGCAGAAAATAATTATCAAGGATACCCAAAATCAGTTAAGTTTTTTAAAATTGACAAAACATTCCAATAAATGTCCTTCCAAAGATAAGGTTGAGATGAAACATGTGAAATTGAGGACAGGGTAGAAATTGGAAGCAGAGCTGATACCATTTTCCAATTTGTTTCTAGGCTTCCTGATAAAATCTATTAACTTACAAATTAAAGGGCAAAATTTAGTAACCCCCCAAAATATCCATGCAAACCTTGAACGTCTAACAATATGCGCTATTTTACCAAATTGGAAAAAGCTTACAATTAACTCAATTATCCTGTTTGACTTATCCCTGTCTTAATTCTAGTGTATGTTGTGAAATGGGAACATTATTCTCACTGTAGCAAAGATAGCAATATTTTAAAGTAGAATAAGTGATGACAATGGAGAAACAAATTTGGGTATCAGTAATTTGATAACCTGGATAGATTGTGCAATGTTGCAAGCATACAATCTCCATTTGGTACATTTAAATGCCATCTTTTTGCACTGTATGTTCATTAATTCATGACAAACAGCACAAAAACTCAAAAAATATATTGGGCAGGAGGCATGTTCAGGTGAGGTCGCACAATGGTGTAGACAGTTAAAGTCTCAGAGTAAATATTATTTGATTCTCCCCCTTCTCAATATTTGGTTAGAAATTTGATATAATATCTCACTATGTAAGCAGATTATTTAAATAGTTGCATTGGGCATTGTGCAAACTGTACTCATCAGGTCTGTGAAAGGCATCATGCAACTTTCGCAACTGCATGGGGCACCATCCAACTTTCATTGCCTGCACCGGGCAACGTATGACCTTCACTACCTGTTTTGGACACATAAGGTCTTCTTGCAACCTAAAGCGTACCGGTCACTATGCAACTTTCACTGAATTGGGCATAATGTGACATTCATTGGCTACATCAGGCACCATGCAACCTTCACTACCTGTATCTTTACTACCTGCATCAGTTACTGTAACATTCACTGGCTGCATCAGGAGCTATGAGTCCTTAGATAAAAGCAAATTATTGCAGATGCTGGAATCTGAAACCAAAAGAGAAAATTTTGGAAAATCTCAGCAGGTCTGGCAACATCTCTAAGGAGAGAAAAGAGCTGACGTTTTGAGTCCAGCCTACCCTTTGTCAAAGCTAAAAGGCATAGAAAGTGAGAGGTATTTGTACTGCAGGGTGAGGGAATGAATGAGTCATAACCACAGAAACTAGGGGAAAAGACTGCGAATAGCTGTCCACAGAGAGAATAAAGTGTGTAAATGGCCAAACGGCAGAGAAGCTAAAATGAAGATTTTCCTTTGGGGGAAAGGAAAATGGATGGGACATAGGTAAGATTTAGAAAAGGAGCAGCAAAAAGGGAGAAATGATCAGGGAAGAAGATAAAGGGGGAATGAGTTGGGGGAAAAGAAAAACGAAGAAAGACAATAAAGAAATAAAAGGTAGAGAACAGAAAAAATTAAATAACATAGATTGAAAACAAGAGAGTCAAGGTGGGGTAGAGCAAATCACCTGAAGTTGTTGAATTTGTTGTTGAGACCAGAAGGCTGAAAAGTGCCCAGCTGGAAGATGAGATGCTGTTCCTCCAGTTTGTGTTGAGCTTCGCTAGAACATTGCAGCAAGCCAAGGACAGACATGTGGGCATGGGAGCAGGATCATGTGTTAAAATGGCAAGCAACAGGAAAGTCAGGGTCCTGACTGCGCACAGACTGAAGGTGCTTAGCAAAGAAATCACCCAGTCTACACTTAGTTTCTGCGATATAGAGGACACCGTATTGGGAGCAGCGAATGCAATACACCAAACTGAAAGAGGTGCAAGTGAAACACTGCTTAACCTGGAATGAGTGCTTTGCACCTTGGATAGAGAGCTTAGAGGTAAAGGATCAGGTGTTACGCCTTTTGCAATTCCATGGCAAGGTTCCATGAGTAAGTGACAGGAGAGGTGTTGGGTATAGTGGATGGGTGGACTAGGTTATCCCAGAGGGAATGATCTCTGTGGAATGCTGACAGAGGGATTGAAGGGAAGATGCATATGGTGGTGGCATCATGCTGGAGTTGACAAAAATGGCAGAGGGTTATGCTTTGCATGCCAAGGCTGGTGGGGTGAAATATGAAAAGAAGGGGGACTCTATCCTTGTTCTGGGAGGGAGGGAAGGGGCTGAGGGTCGTGGCGCAGGAGATGGACCGCACGCTGTTGAAGACCCTGTCGACAACTGTAGATGGGAATCCACGGTTGAGGAAAAAGGAACATATATTAGAGGTACCACAGGAATATCTCCCACTCTCTATGCCTTTTAGCTTTGACAAAGGGTAGTCAACTCTTTCCTCTCCTTACAGATGCTGCCAGACCTGCTGAGATTTTCCAAATTTTCTCTTTTGGACTATGAAACCTTAACTGCCTACATCAGGCATTGTGCAACCTGCACCAACCTTCACCGTCAGCATTGGATATGACATTCACTGCCTGCACTGGGCAGTGTTTTGTTTAAAATCAGGTAAAATCAGACTATCCCATAATCAACAAGATGAATCTGATGGGGGGAAAAAAGTGAGATCATTGAGGAGTGGTGGGGCATGGGAAATGACAACAGCTCAGATTATTTTTGAAGGGCCTGGATCATCTTGGCCCATAAGAATAATTTTTCACTGATCTTTAAGGTCTCCTCTTCTTGCCCAACAGGTTCTGTTCCACCTAGTAGGCATCAGAGTACAATGCTTTTAGGAATCTACAGCTTGAATCAAGTAAACTCCTCCGCTATCTCTCAAACGAGCAGCTGAAAGATGTTAGTCTGATATCAACCAGTTTTGGATTAGATTTTAACTAGGCCAGTAAGTAATACTTTTAAACAAAGAATAACTTAAACCAAAAATATTGAACTTGGGATTAAAATAGTTTTCACAAACTATTGTCATTATTTCTCATCTTCTGAATTCCCAATCCTGAATTGGATTTATTGCTTTGAATTTGTAAATTTATTTTCAAGTATTTTTCTCTAATTATTGCATGATACAACATAAAATTTGCTGCACCACACAGCAATTTTGCTAATAAAATCCCAGAAGCAACAATTTAAGTTTCTGAATAACTATGAGCATGAACAAGTCACACACTTTCCAATAATATGAAATGCAGTGTAACAAATTTAAAGCTAAAGACTCTAGATATGCAAATTACTTAATGAAAAGTAACAGCTGTTACAAATTTAATAGTTTGCTAAATGAGAAATCCTCAACTTTCAACAATTAGCTCTCTTCATAATAGAAAATCATACATTGCAAGATAAAACAATGAAATGCAATAATTTCACAGCAGACTTATTGGCTGATGGTTCAGTCATTTAAGAAACATAAACAACATTCAAAATCCAGACACTGGACTTCCCATTAATTTCTCCTGCCGCAGAGTGATTAACCTCTTGAACCATTTTTCTTCTGCTTCTTTCTTGTCCATGAACAGCTGTAGTGGCAGAATAAGACCAAGTACAGAAATTAGTTCTAACAACGTACTGTTGTTCTTTAACTGAATACTTTTTTAACATAGAGCTGTTTGTCTGACTTACACTTATCCAATTTTTTTTTAAAGTGCAACTGCAAGTGAATGAGAACCCACACAACTTGCTCTTTTGTAAAAGTTGCTGTGCAGACAGTGATGCAAACTCTGTGTGAAGTATCTTCCAACCTTGGTATGTGAATCTCAATGCAGATGTCAAACATTACAGTGCAAGGATGGAATCAAAATGACCCATTAGTCCCTTTCCCAAGGTGTCAGAGGGGTCTCAAGAACAGAATACTGATGAAATATCCTACTTTGAAAATGTACATATATAAGAGTTTAATTTCTTGAAGAACCTTTGAAACTATTGACAAAACTTTCATCTTATAAACTCAGTGTTGCAGACGTCCATCGGGAGGAGCCGTCATGACAAACAAACATGAACAATTGCCTTGAATTTTTAAAGTATTTATCCAGCATAATTACAAAGCATTTTACTATTCTTGCCAAGTATAGTTGCATTGATAACACAGAATCATAGAAAGGCTATGGTGCAGGAGGAGGCCATTCAGCCATAATGTCTGCAACAGCCAAAAAGAGAAAAAATAGCTGTTTATTTTAGTCCCATTTTCCAAGCACCTGGCCCAGTCGGTTACATTAAATCTAATAAATATTCACAAAAAGTCAAAATGAATATAATAAAAGTCCCAACAGCAACTACACAATTTTTTGCTGTTTGGTTACAAGTTTAATGATGTGTCAAGGATGTCAGGATTGCTTGGACAGGTAATAGTTAGTAAAGGGCTAGTGTTGTATACAGGAAACCTTTGTAGTTTGGGACAGGGGCACCATGTTGAAGAAGGGCAAAGGATAAAGAATAGTTTTGTTTTTAAAAGTTCAATGGTGAATTTTCCTTTAGTCCTGTTTTAAATAGGCACTCTGCAATGGGAGAGCTTTAATGATCGAGTCCTGAATATTGAGGGGGTATATGACAGTCAAGAAGAATAGGAAGGTAAGGAAAGGTGAAGGGATAGCATTGTTAATAAAGGATGGCAATTATGCAATAGTTAGAAATGACCTTGCTTTAGGAGATCAGGATATAGAATCAGTTTTGGCTGAGATAAGAAATAGTAGGGAAAAGTCAATCGTGCAAGTGGTCTACAGGCCCTCCTAATAATAACCACAATGTAGGACACAGTATACAAGAAACAGTGTTGGATGCCTGTGATAAAGGGATGACAATAATCATGGGTGACTTTAATCTACAAATAAACTAGAAAGTCAGATTGGCAATAGAAGCCTGGCTGAAGAGTTCATTGAATTCTTTCAAGGCAGTTTTTATCAGCAGCACATTATGGAACCAACCAGAGAACAGGTTAGACTGGACATGACATTGTGTAATGCGATGGCAATTAATGGCCTCAGAGTAAAGGCATTTTGAAGTGGCAGCAACCAAAATATGATGAAATTTACACCAGAATGAAATGGAAAAGAGTAAGTCTAGTACTTTAAACTTAAATGAGAACAACATGTTCATCTTATATATAGGCATGAAAACTGAGCTCGCTGAGGTCAACTGGGAAGAATGACTAAATGGTTAATTGGTGAAGAGAAATTAGATTACGAGAGGAAGCTGCCTAGAAACACAAAAATGTATAGCAAGAGTTTCTACTGGCATTTGAACAGGAACAGAATAAATAAAGTAAGTGAGTGTTAATCCTGTATAAAATGACAATGGAGAGTTAATAGTAGAGAACAAGGAAATGGCAGCTGCAATGAGCAAATATTTTACTTCTGTCTTTACTATAGAGGATCCAAAAAATATTCCAGTAATAGCTATCAATCAGGACCAGAACCAGAGAGAAATTTAGTGAAATTACAATCACTAAGGAAGTTGCACTGACAAAACTTATGAAGTTCCGGGCTAACAAGTCTCCAGGCCTGATGAATTTCATTCTCGGGCCTTAAAAGTGGTGGCTAATGAAATAGTAGATTTGTTGGTGGTTATTTTTCAAAGTTTACTATATTCTAGAAATTAAACTGGAAATGAGCAAACATAACCCCTCTAGTTAAGAAGGGAGGGGGACAGAAAAGGGGAAACTCTAGGTCAGTTAGCTCGACATCTGTCATAGGTAAGGTGGTAGAGTCAATCATTAAAGTGGTTGTGGCTGGACACTGTAGGTAATCTGGAAGTGTCAGTATTGTTTTGTGATGGAGAAATTATGTTTAACCAATTTATTAGAGTTCTTTGAAGGAATAACGTATGCTGTGAATAAAAGGGAGCTTGTAAATGTACTGTATTTGGATATACAAAAGACATTTGATAAGCTGCCACATTAAAAATTACAGCAGAAAACAAAAGCCTATGTTGTAATGTCTGATACATTAGCTTGGATAGATGATCAGCTGGCAGGAAGAAAATAGAGAGTAAATGGGTCATTTAATTGGCAGGATGTGACAAATGGAATCCTGCAGGAATCTGCAGTGCTGGGGCCTCAACGTTTTACCATTCACATCAATGACTTAGATGAGGGGAGTGAAGCATGATAGCTAAGTTTGCAGACAACTCAAAGTAGGAAAGTTTGTTGAGAAGAAGACATAAGGAACTTGCAGACAGGATGAGAGAGTCAGCAAAAATCTGGCAGGTGGAGTATAATGCAGCAGGATGAATAAGAAAAGCAGAGTATTTCATAAATAGAGAATGCCAGCAGATTTCCAAGGTGCAAAGGGATCCAGGTGCATGGATCACCAAAAAATAGTATGCAGACAAAGCAGGTAATCAAGGCTAACGTAATGCTATCTTTTAATTATGAGAGAAATTGAACATGAAAGCAAGAATTTTTGCTTCAGTTATAAAGGGCATTGGTGAGATCACATTTTCGAATACTGTGTGCTATTCTAGTCTCCAAGGAAGGAAGTAAATGCATTGGAGGAGGTTCAGACTGATTAGACATCCTACTTCCAAATCTCTTTCGCTCTGACAAAGAGTCAATCAGGCTTGAAACGTTAACTCTATTCTCTCTGTTCACACAGATGCTGTCAAACTTGCTGAGATTTTCCAGCATTTTCTGTGTTCCTTTCACATTCCAGCATCCACAGGAGTTTGCTTTCATATCTGACTAGATTGTTACCTGGAATGAGTGGATTGTCTTATGGGGATAGGTTGGAAAGGCTGTGTTTGTTTCCAATAGAGTTCAGAAGGGCAAAGGGTGACTTGATTAGATCCTGAATTGTCTTGACAAGGTGAATGTGGGAAGGATATTTCTTCTTGTGGATGATTCCAGAGCTGGGGGGGCACTATTCTAAAATTAGGGGTCACCCTTACAGGACAGATATAAAGAAAATCTTTTTCTCTCAAAGGCTTGTGCAACTTTGGAACTTCCGACCTCAGAAGGTGGTGGGAGCAGAATCACTGAATATTCTTAAGGCAGTTAAGCAAGTGAATCAGAGATTATTGGGGGTAGATAGGAATTTGGAACTTGAAACACAGACAGATCAGACTTGATCTTAATGGCTAGTTCTGCTCCTATTATATATATTCATATTAAAGCACGTTAGTTGTTGTTTTTATTGTACAACCATCTCATTCGGGTGATACCAGGACTTAATATACCTTTATACCATACCTTATCCAGACTCCAAAATCCTCTTTGTGCTTGCTATCCACACTGGGACACAATGAATGCCTCATGTAATTTTGCAAGTTGCAAATACCTGCAGCCAATTTTTCCATATTACTCACCTTCATTCACATATTTAATAGAGTAGTGTCAATGTCGATATAATAATAAAGGTATTGACAACAAATGTCCATGGGAAAGATAATTTGATTTTTTTTAAATTACTGGAGCAGGACGAGTGTCTAATTCACTGATACACCATTCTGGACTTCAATCATTATGCATCAACAGATTCAGAGCAAGTGTAATTTAAATTATGCTCTCATCTTTGGTGTCATTGCAAAATTTCTTTAAAATGTTTTGGTCTGTAAATTTGGATCCTATCAACTGTAGTCTAATTCAAATGGCAAATTAGGTATGAAGCTCTGTGGATACTTCTTAAATGTATGAGTGGTGACAGATTTGAATGACCAATGTTTGATTTGGAAGTTGTAGATTCTTTGTTGTTTGAGAAAGTCCAAAATGTAAGTTATTTCAAACATCACACTTTTTGCAGGTGAACCCATGTTAAAGAATTTGGTGATAGTGAAGGAGGCATGTTGCTGCCCCCAGCCTCTCGACTGCTTTCAAATAGTTACAGAAGCAAGGAGGATCAAAGACATCTGGATAGATTGGTAGTTGCAGTTGTTGATCGGTATAGGGTGTTTCTCTGCTTTTGCCTTTTTGCCGCAGTCCACCCAGGTTTACTCATCATGGCTTATACCACAGTATCACTATGGGACAAGGCAAGGAGATGGGCCAAAAGAACTACCTCATCCAGTGCAGAGATTGAACCTGTACTGTTAGCTTTATTCTGCATCACTCTCTTAGCCAGCAAGCCAACTATCCCTTTGGTTTTTGATTATTTCTAATTCATGCCTTATTTGTAACATGATGTTTCATTGCACTTTACTCTCAGATTTTTAAGTAAACTATTAATTGTTCATCCCAATATAAAACTTGAACCTGAAGTTCATGCAGGCACCATTTGCAGCACACAGAACAAAAATTAGCTATTTGCCAAACAAGAATGAAAGCTGTGGAGGCAATTTGGAATTTTAGCAGAGGCAATAAATCCACAATGGAGAAAAGAAATTTGGATGGGATGTGCAACTAATGGTCAATCTGTTACTCTGAATTTCTGCCTTACTGAAGTCAAAAATTACCTCCAACGCCTTCCCACAAAGCTTCAGAACTCAGTTTTATTGCCCATCATTTCTATTTGACATATTTGTCTTATTTTTAAAAAAAAGTATGACAATACTGCCCCTTTAAGAAATGTGCTTTAATCATGTTTCTCTGCAGGATGTTTCGAGCAGTCCATGGCATTTTATTGGAGCCATTTTTATCTGAAACCAGTATCCTTTAATGTTACTGAAGCAGTTTAATTGATACCATGTTTGTTTTATTCTGAACTAATGCAATGTTTTGTTGTTTTAGTGTTCCCCTGGGATTGCAGCGTAGAGCTTGATTGGGATGGTTGACAGATCAAGTCACATGACTGGAGACAGCTAGACTTTCATGGAGAATTCTAGCTTAGTTGCTGTTTTCAGATGCGGTTTGGAGTTGAGAGACAGAGTAGCATCTGGTTTCCCCTGTCGAGTTGGAGATTCTGCTGTCCTAGTGTAGCGGTTTGGTAAACTACAGAAAGGGAAGTGTCCTTTTCTGTCTCTGAAGTCTGAAGACTGGAAGCTGCTAGAGATTTGCGTTATTTCTGTGCTTTGCTGCCTTAAGGATATATTTTTTGAAAATGGCTGTTTGGATTTCTTGGATTTCTGTCCATAGGTGTTAAAAGCTGGAAATCTAGTATCACGTGAGTATATTTGTTTTAGTGCTAACTAATTCTGAAGAAGGGTGTATGTTTATGGGGTATAGCTTTAAAACTGGAACAAGGGAAACAACTAGCTGTTAAGAATTATACCATGTCATGTTCAAGTCTTGCAGTTGGTAAAAGTTACACTATTTTTGTTATATTCTAAGTTAAATAAACTTTGATAGAAGCTTGTTGCGGGGGGGGGGGGGGGGGGGTCACTTAAATTATTTCTGGAGTGAAATATCAATGCCACAATCAAATATAAAACTTCGGGTCTAGGCTAACTTCACAAAACACCTTGCAGTTTCTGCCATTGGCCTTAACACATGTTAGAAAAGTAGCTTAAAAGGCATAAGTGAATTTTGAGTTTAAATTTTATCAATTAAAAAGGCTGAACTGTCCTCAACTAAAACTTTTAGCTAATATATGATCTGATAATCACAAAATACAAACCAAATCAGCCAGGCATATTTAACCAAATAAAAACTGAAGATTAATTGAAGGAACTGAGATTTGACTGAGTGGTTATAGCGCACAATCATAGAGTCAGGGGGGATTACAGCATGGAAATAGGCCCCTCGGCCCAACTTGTCTATGCCGCCCTTCTTTTTAATACTCCTAAGCTAGTCCTAATTGCCCGCATTTGGCCCATATCCCTCTATACCCATCTTACCCATATAATGCTTTTCAAAACACAAAATTTTATCTGCCACTACTGCTATTCTGACAGCTTGTTCCAGACATTCACCACCCTCTGTGTGAAAATATTCCCCTCTGGACCCTTTTTTACCTCTCCCCTCTCACCTTAAACCTATGCCCTCTAGTTTTAGACTTTCCTATCTTTGGGAAAAGATATTGACTATGTAGCTGATCTATGACTCCTCATTATTTTATAACCTCTATAAGATCACCCCGCAGCCTTCTATGCTCCAGAAAAAAAATACTCAGCCTCTCCATATAACTCAAACCATCAAGTCCTGGTAGCATCCTAGTAAATCTCTTCTGCACTCTTTCTAGTTTAATAATATCCTTTCTATAATAGGGTGACCAGAACTGTATATAATATTCCAAGTGTCGCTTTACCAACGTCTTGTACAATTTCAACAAGATGTCCCAACTCCTCTATTCAATATTCTGACCATTGAAACCAAGCATGCTGCATGCCTTCTTCACCACTCTCTCCACCTGTGATTCCACTTTCAAGGAGCTATGAACCTGTACCCCAAGATTTCTTTATTCGTAACTCTGCACTACCATTAACTGAGTAAGTTCCGCTCTGGTTCAATCTACCAAAATACATTACCTTGCATTTTTCTAAATTAAACTCCATCTGCCATTCGTCAGCCCACTGGCCCAATTGATCAAGATCCCATTACAATCCAAGATAACTTTCTCTTCACTGTCCACTATACCACCAGTCATTGTGTCATTTGCAAATTTACTAACCATGCCTCCTATATTCTCATCCAAATCATTAATATAAATGATAAATAACATTGGATTCAGCACCGATCCCTGAGGCACACCACTGGTCACTGGTCTCCAGTTTGAAAAACAATCCTCCGTAACCACCGTCTGGCTTCTGTCATCTAACCCATTTTGTACCTATTTAACTACCCTGGAATCCGTAAGATTTAACCTTATGCAACAACCTGTCATACCGTACCTTGTCAAAAGCCTTGCTAAAGTCCATGTAGACAACATCAGCTGTTTATTTTAGTTAAATAATTTGTCACCAACTTAGTTATGATTTTGTGATACTGGACATTAGAATTTCCCATGAACACTAAATTGTAATTTCACACCCCAAATGACTGCTTTACAAATGCAAGGCTTTACAGGATGGTTATGTATTAAAATTTCTCTTTTAATTTGAGGCAAAACAGGATGTCCTGAAGAGGAGATGGTGATCATGCTAAACGCTGCCCAGAGATAGGCTCATGTGGTCCATAACTGAACCCGATAGAAAATCAAATGACAGGTTTCACACTTTGATATGGAAGAGGGACAGCTTATTTTCTAGACACAGTGACGAACTCAAAGGAATCACTATTATAAGCAATAATCAGCAACTGCTATGAAAAGCAAAGATAAAGACTGTTTTTTGTGTTAGCCATCAGGAAGGATATTGGTGAGATCAGGAGACAGTGGCATTATGATAATATCACTAGACTAGTCATCCAAAGACCCAGGATAATACTTTGGGACATGCAGTAAAATTCCACCAGAGTTGCTGGTCAAATTTAAGTTCAATGAATGATATTTGGAATTGAAAGCTAGTCTTAGGAATGGTGACCATGAAATTATCACTGATTGTCCATATCCTTTGAAAGATTTAAACTAATCTGGATACCTGCTTGAAGAGACAGGACTTGTGGAGATTTAAGGAATGTGGAGTCACTAAAGTGGGTGTTTTTGTTACAAAGTAGTTCAGGGACAGTTAAAAAACTGAGTGGAATGATTTTCAAAGAATACTGGAAGATTTGCCCTGGCATAGCAGTGAGAGGGAATCTGCTGAAAATCTGGTATGTATTTGTAACTTAAATATTCATGGCGACATATCTACTGGGACTGTGTCATAAAGCAAAAATGGATTTTGGTTGTGTTAGTTTAATGGGGAAGAACTTTTTCATTAGTTTGATATATTGGTTGCTTATTAAGTAATGTTTAGCCTATGTTGATCCAGTTTGTTTGTTAGAGTAAAAGTCTTAAAATGTGAAATCTTGTACTGCATTCTTTCCAGTGGTCACTGGGAAATTCATCCCTTTTTTTGATATTGGTCTCCATCGGGATTGTAACAACCGGCAGCTGATAATTCACTGCAGCTAAAGAAAATGCACACATCAGGTAGCTATGAATACTTAATTTGCATCGGTTCATTATGGTTGTATTTTGTTGTCTATAACTACCAAATCATAAAATTAAGTGGCAAATACAAATTTCTATTTTCAGCACAAAATACTTACACTCGGGTGAGCCAATGAGTCATCATCTTGATATTTAATAGCACAAGGGACATAATCAATTTCTTGTTTGATTTCAACGTTCAAATCAGTTGTTCTGTTGCTAAGCACAGTGGATTCAGACTTGATTTCAGTAGGCTCTTGTGCCTAAGCAATGGAAAAATCAGATTAAACATTTTGAATCAGCTCCCATCCATTCAAAAATACCAATCACTTATGGTGTGGAAAGGCTGTTTCTGCATAGCACATTCAAATATGTAATCTTTTGTCACATAATACCCCAATATTTGCGTAGTTTATCATTTTTCCAGAACATTCAGTAAATGAAGCACATTGTGACAAATTAAATTCTAGCATACCAATTCACCTTTGCTAGATATTGGAAGCATTGTACTTAATAGGAAAGAAGCAGTAGATTTTAAAAGAATAATCAGCAAAAAGTAAAATATTCCAAATTATGCAGAAAAAATATAGCATTAATAATTATCTACGTTAGTATATTTTAATTGCACTTTATAATAAGAATGAGCTCATTTTGACAAACATCTTACAATCCTGCATCCCAAAAGTCTAAATCTAAAATTTCCCAGAACTGCTGTCCTCTTTCAAATCATAGAACTATTGTAATATTCGCAGTCCTCAGCCACCGTCATTATATCCAAGGACAATATGATGATAATGGCTCTTTTATCATCCAGGGGACTCTGACTTTGTTTGTTCTGCCTTTTTCCTCTTCTGTATGTATGTCAACTATACCTGAACTATCTGTTTTGTTAGTTTTGCTGTCTGTCTCTTCCATTTTCATGCTCAGTGTCCTGAGATGCATTTGATCCATTCTGGTGACTTATGCACAATTAACCCCAATATTTCCTCTTCATCAAGCTTTAGCCCATCCAGTATGATAACTACCACTTTGTCACTATGAATTTCTTCCACGGTAAAGCCAGCTGCAAAGTACTTCTTTAATACCAGAGCCAAGTCCCTTTCCTCCAAGCATAAATTCCCCTTAAGGTCCCAAATTGGCCCTACTTCTTTTATTCCTTTTATGCTACTTATATATTTACAGAAGACTTTTGGATTCCCTTTCAAGTTAGCTGCCCATCTGTTATCACACACACTCTTTGCTTCTCTTTTTCTTTTATCCACCTTCCCTCTGAACTTTCGATACACAGCCTGACTTTGACTTATGTTATCAACCCTATCCTATCCTCATCTTACTCTTTACCTTTCATCATCT
Source organism: Carcharhinus amblyrhynchos (assembly GCF_965287045.1). Taxonomy (NCBI): domain Eukaryota; kingdom Metazoa; phylum Chordata; class Chondrichthyes; order Carcharhiniformes; family Carcharhinidae; genus Carcharhinus; species Carcharhinus amblyrhynchos. The sequence goes on from NC_137326.1 coordinate 91,373,009, forward strand.
GGAGATCTCTGACTTTCTTTGTTCTACCTTTTCCCCTTCTGTAAATGTACCTCAACTGTACTCAAACTTTATGTTCTTTAAAGACAGACCATTATTCTGCTACAGTTTTGCCTGCAAATTTTTATCTGGAATAGATCTGTTCTCATCCTATAGAAATTGATCCTCCCAAAGGTATTAATTTTATTGTGGATTGCTGCTCCTTGTCCTATTTCCACATTTAACCTAAATTTTATGGTACCACAATCATTTTTTCTTTAAGTGTTCCCATACTGACACTTGATCCACTTGTCATACCACATTCTCCTAAACCAGATCCAAACATGCTTCCTTCCTTGTTGGACTGAATCATACTAATTTTCTCTTGGACACATGTCAGAAACACTTCCCTCTCTCTCTGTTCTTCATGCCATTTTCTATCTCAAAGTTCCCCATTAGAACTTCTCCACAGTTATTGCAACTCTCCGTAATTTCCTTGCAAATTTGTTCACATATATCCTTCCCACTACTTGGAGGCCATAAAATACACCCAGTAGTGAAATGGTATCACAATTGTTTCTTAGGTACTTTCAAATAGATTTTGCCCTTGTTTCTAAGGATGTTCTCTCTCTGAAGCATTGTTATCTTTAATTAGTATTGATATCCAATCTCCTTAATTTTCTTCCACATCATTCCTAAACATTTAGTACCCAAATTTAAGCAAGGTCTCTAATACAGGTCAATACACCATTTCCTACGTGGCTATCTGCAACTTAATAATCTTATCTGTGAGGATGTGACCAGCAGGATAGATAAAGGAGAACCAGTGGCAATAGTATATTTGAATTTTCAAAAAGTACCTGATAAAATGCCACATGAAAGGTTTATACACAAGATTAGGTTCATAGGACTTGGGTAATAAGTTAGCATGGATGCATGACTCTTAAAAGACAGAAAACAGTGAATAGGATGGGTCATTTTCAGATTGGCAAGTTGTAACTCGGAGGAGAGGTCACAGCCATTTACATTCAATGTTAATGATTTAAATGAAGGGTCAGAGCATATTGTAGCTAAGATTGCTTACGATGCAAAAGTCAGGCAAGAAAGTTAAATTTAAAGGGGATACAAAGAGGCTGCAAAGGGATATAGATAAGTTCAGTGAATGGAAAATAAAGTAGTAGATGAAGTATAATGTGGGAAAATGTGACATTCTTCACATTAGAAGGAAGATCAGAAAAGCTGATTTGAGAAAGTATTGAATGTAGTCACCGAGTCCCCTTGTACAGGAATCACAGCAAGTTAATGTGTGGGTACAGCAAACAAATGAAAGGCAAATAGTATGCTGGTTTTATTGCAAAGGCATTTGAATGCAAGAGTAAGTAAGTCTTGTTGCAATTGAACATGGCTTCACAGAAACTACGCCTGGAGTATTGTGCACAGTTTAGGTTTCTGTATCCAAGAAAGAACATAGCTGCCTTAGAGGGGTCAAATAACATTCACTAGATTAATTCTTGGGATGAGAGGATTGTCCCAGGAGGAGAGACTAAGTACAATGAACTTTATGGACTTTATAAGAATGAGAGGTGATCTTCTTGAAATCTAGAAGGTTTTGAGATAGCATGACAGGTTAGATGCTGAGAAGCTATTTCACTGGCTGGAGCATCTAGAACTGGGGGCATCGTCTTAGAATAAGAGATTAGTCATTTTGCACTGCAAGAAAAGAAATTTCTACAATTTGATTTGATTTATTATCACATGTATTAACATACAGTGAAAAGTATCGTTTCTTGCGCGTTATACAGACAAAACATACTGTTCATTGAGAAGAAAACGAGAGAGTGCAGAATGTAGTGTTACGGTCATGGCCAGGGTGTAGAGAAAAATCAACTGAATGCAAGGCAAGTCCATTCAAAAGTCTGAGAGCAGCAAGGAAGAAGCTGTTCTTGAGTTGGTTGGTACGTGATCTCAGACTTCAGTATCTTTTTCCCGATGGAAGAAAGTGGAAGAGAGAATGACCGGGGTGTGTGGGTTCCCTGACTATGTTGGCTGCTTTCCCAAGGCAGCAGGAAGTGTACACAGAATCAATGGATGGGAATCTGGTTTGCGTGATGGATTGGGTTACATTCACAGCATTTTGTAGTTCCTTGCAGTCTTGGGCAGAGCAGCAGCCATACCAAACTGTGATACAACTAGAAAGAATGCTTTCTATGGTGCATCTGGAAACATTAGTGAGAGTTGTAGCTGACAAGCCAATTTTTTTTTAGTCTTCTGAGAATGTAGAGGCGTTGGTCGGCTTTCTTAACTATAGTGTCTGCAAGGGGGGACCAGGACAGATTGTTGGTGATCTGGACACCTAAAAACGTGAAGCTCTCAGAGGGCAACGAATGCTCGCTCAGTCACTGTCGCCGAAATTCTACCGCCTCGCACACCACAGGATCGGAACCGGCAAGAGGTGGTCAACAGAAATGTCTGTTGACCTTGGGTGGGAATTACCAGCCTTGCTCGAGCAAGGCCCTAAAATCCCGCCCGTGTACATTCAAGGTTATGATCAGTTGGCTTTTCAACTTGAAGGGAATAAAGGGAATTGTGAATAAAGGCAAAGCAAGCTGAGATTCAGAATCAGCCATAATCTTATTAATTGGAGGAGCAAGGTCAAGAGGCCATATGGCTGACTCTTGTTCCTATTTCTGAGCTCCTTATCTGGCTGTATTGTAGTTGACCTACAGGGCACTGGTGAGGCCGCAGCTGGAGTACTGTGTGCAGTTTTGGTCGCCGCACTTGCGCAAGGATATTTTGGCCTTGGAGGGAGTGCAGAGGAGGTTCACTAGGCTGATATGAAGCGGAGATGAGGGGGTTGGACTACGAAGAGAGACTAAATAGACTGGGTCTGTACATGTTGGAGTTTAGAAGGATGAGGGGGGATCTTATAGGGACGTATAAGATAATGAAAGGGATGGATAGGGTAGAGGTAGAGAGATTCTTCCCACTTAGAAAGGATAGCAGGACTAGAGGGCAAGTCTCAAGATAAGTGGGGGGGGGGGGGCAGGGCAGTTTAGATTGGAGTTGAGGAGGAACTTCTTCACTGAAAGGGTGGTGAATCTCTGGAATTCTCTGCCCGTTGAAGTGGTGGAGGCTACCTCGCTAAATATATTTAAGTCATGGGTAGATAGGTTTTTGACAGACAAGGGAATTAAGGGTTATGGGGAGAGAGCGGGAAAGTGGAACCGATTCACTTCAGATTAGTCATGATCTTATTGAATGGCGGGGCAGGCTCGAAGGGCTAGATGGCCTACTCCTGCTCCTATTTCTTATGTCCTTATGACCTAAGCATGCTCAATGTCACCACTAGGTGTCTCAAATGGAAAGTGTTCCATTCTCTAATACTCAGCAAAGTTAGTGATGTTAAACTAAAAACAAAAATAAGAATATTTTTCTCCTGATTTTCTCTATTTAATTGGTTTATCACCACATTATGATTTTTTAATTTTTCATTACCCATTTTGCAACAGATAAAAAAAACAGCAACTCCAATTACAAACACAGCTTTCAAATTTTTGGTCCAAATACTTAGGAAGAACTTACAAACATAGAAAATAATACCTGCCTTTTTTACATCTCGACCTGATCTGAAAGTTTGTTGGACGAAGAAATCACTTTCAATAGCTTCAATACTTTTTACTCGCTTCACTTGTTCTTCAATGGTATACTCTGGGGAAAAGTAGTGCAAGTTTTACACATTTTCATTTAAAGGAATATTAATACAATTTGCAGACATGATCCAAGGCCTTTCAATTCCAAACTGTTTTATAAAGTCATCACATTGGCTGCTGTGACTGAATGGTATTGTGTTGTGAATTTAAGTTGACAATATTATACAGTTTAGTGTAGTTCCAGGAAGGAGTGAAGAACAAGCAATGGTAAAGATAATTAAGGGGGCTAATTTCATGGAGTTGTAAAGGGATCTGGACTCAAACGATTGGTGGGTAAAATGGTAAGTGAAGATTGGGAAGTCTTCCAAGAGGAGATAGCACAGGTACAAATTGGGCATGTTCTTCTGATGAAAGGAAGGGCATTTAAAGTGGGAGTTCCCTGGATGACTAAAGTAATCAAGACTAAAGTCAAACAGAAAACGTGACTTTGAATACATAAAGTGGAATGCAAAAAAGTACAGAGGAGGACTGAAAACATAAATAAGAGGGACAAGGAGAATGCATGAGAAAAGAGTAGTGGGTAACAAACGGGAACACTAACTTGTTTTAAAAAAAAGTATAATGAGTTACAACAGTCAAAGAAATGATGAGGCTGACTAAGGACCAAAAAGAAACACTTAGTGTTGAGGGGTTGTACCATAGCCATGTTTCGTGCATCACAAATCTTCACGAAGTAAGATAATGCTGCCAATGTCACAATAATCATATAAATATATTAACTGTGTGCTCAAGGTAGTTAATCAATGAATGCCCTTCACCTGTGTAACCTTAACCTTGATAATACAGTTAACATATCATTAACACTTGTCATAGAATCCCTACAGTGCAGGCCCATTGAGCCTGCATCAACATCAATTCCACCCAGGACCTATCCTGTAACCCCACACATTTGCCCTACTAATCCCCCTGACACTAAAGTGCAACGTAGCATGGCCAATCATCCTAACCCGCATATTTTTGGACTGTGGAAGTAAAGCAGAGCACCCGGAGGAAACCACGCAGACACAGGAAGAACAAGCAAACTCCACACAGATAGTCACCCAAGTCGGGAATCGAACCTGGGTCCCTGGCATTGTGAGGTAGCAATGCTAACCACTGTGCCACCTGCTGCCCCTTGTGTCTGGTTTGAATTTCCAATCTTATACCTGGGGGCTCAGGTTCAAAATGCATGTTAATCATTCTTACATTATTCTTTTGTGACATAATTTTTTTGATTTTTTTCTTTAAAATAAGACACAAATGGCAATCTAATTTCATCACCATTATGTCATTGCATATGTGTTTATCAACCTAGTAAAAGCATAATCACCCTGTAGGAATTGGAAAGATTTCGAAATAATTAATTATAAAATATCTTGCTGTAAACCTATATTCATTTTTTAATCTTAACAGTAATGGAATGTAAAAAGCAAAACTTATAATTGAAAACTCTTAATTCACTTCTTAAAAACAGGTGCCATCTAGTCATCACAGATTGAACAATATGGAAAATAATTTATATTCATCAGTATGATTTTATTTGGCAATTACATTATGGTTGATAAAATCCCTTCCCTGATATTGTTGGTCAGATATCAGAAGACAATCTATTTGATAGAAAAATCAAATGTAATGGATTCTGAAATCCCCAGAAAGCCTCATATGTCTAGGATCAATATTCCCACATTCAGTAAAATTCTGGTCTGGGGTGAAAGATCATTCTTTTAGCGTTAATTGACATTCAATTTTAAATTTTGATTGTGCTCTTATAAAGAGTTAACAGACTTCTCTTTAGGTATTTAGGATTTCTTGTGCCATTTCAGTAGTCAAATTTAATGAAGTACATGAATAACATGCCTAATGAAATTTATCTTTGGCAATGCAGGTCTCTACCTAATCATTTAGCAACTTAATTTTTATTTTTATGCTATATATATTTTATCTATTAAATAAACATGACTTGGAAGGTAAACTTAAATTATTTCAGGATTGTTATTTTCTTGTAGAAACAGGTACATTTATAATGAAAGAACAAGCATTTTGTTCTTTGCCTTCCACCTGGGTACTGCAGGTATCTGCAGCTACTTGTGGGATGGCATCATGTCCAATGGCCTCTGGTGAATTGACTGAGAATTACAGTGGAGCTGTCACACATTTTGCGGTTTGTTTCATGAGTGGAAAACACATTAAAATCCATAGAATCCATTGAGTTCCTGCAGAGCAGGAGGAGGTCTTTTGGCCCATCAAGTCTGCACTGACTTTCTGAAAGAGAGGCCCTGCCCCAACCCTATCCCCGCAACCCTGCACACTTACCATGGCTAATCTACATCTTTGGGCACTAAAGGATAATTTAGCATAGTCAATCCATCTAACCCTGCACATCTTTGGACTGTGGGAGGAAACCAGAGCATGTGGAGGAAACCCACACAGACACGGGGAGAACGAGCAAACTCCACATGGATAGTCACCCAAAGCTGCTACACAGTACAGTGTCTCAATTGTTTCAAAAAGCAATGAAAAACACCACGTCTTTTTCAATATTTTAGGTCCAATTCCTGTTTTCAGTTTGGTTTGTAGAACAATGGGAAAAGAAAAATACCGGTCAAAGGCTATAATTTCACATCATGTTGTAGTCTAATGTTACCAAAGAAAGTTTAATAAACTATTGAAAGTCACACATTCCTTCAGGTGATTTTTCTTTAGGCGAATAGATTTTTTACATGAAAAATTCAGGTAGCTTTCACTCTTCAATCAACATTCCTAATTTTTCTTGACTATTAAACTTGAAGATCAACATCAAAGCCAGTTTTCTATTGATCACATACGTCATCAAACTCCAAGGAAGAACTCTACTCCCATCAGACCCGGGGTTCCATGGGTCTTCTTCCTCCTCTTCATGCAGTTCCAGTAATGCCCACTAATGTGCTCTTGGCACTGCCAGGAGTGATGGAGCTGCCGGCCACTCAAGATTGGTTAATGGCTCCCGAGGACAGAACTTCCCCCTCAGTTAGACGCCAAAGCCCCACTCAGCCCTTGTTTAACCCATCATTGGTGCATTACGGCTGTGGGGTGGGCTGGTGTGAAACAAGTCGGCTATATGCCAACTTTACTTCGTGGGGGTGGGAGAAGGGAGATGAGCCATCCATGCCCCCGTAATAATCAGCCCTATATTCTGTCATTGCTTATTGAAGTTCATAGTAAACTTGTACTGATATTTAAGTTTTGAGTGACTAGATTAAAATGCATTTAAACTCATAGCCAAATTAAGCAAATTATGTGATGTATAAGATAATATGCAACCTCACCAATGTGAAAGTAACATAACTTAGTAGGGATTGTCCCTTGAAATTTTTGAGACATTTTAGTCTCTTTGGTGGAGAGAAACTATGCATGTAACACACTTGTGACACTGGACATGGAATCTGTTTCTCAAAGCAGCATATGACTTAACAACTCTTTACAACAATTTGAGGTCCCTATCTACTTAAAGATGACCATCATCCCAGTACCAAAGAAATGGCAAGCAGTGTGCCTTAATGATATTGTATGGTAGCTCTGATATCCATCATTATGAAGTGCCTCAAAAGGTTAGACGTGGCACAAATCAATTCCAGCCTCCCTGGATTGCCTGGATCCACTACAGTTTGCCTATCACTGCAACAGGTCCACAGCAGATTCCATCTCCCTGGTCCTGCACTCAACCCTGGAACATCAATATATCAAAGACACCTATGTCAAACTCCTACTTATTGACTACAGTTCAGCCTTCAACACCATTATTCCTATAAAGCTAATCTCCAAAACTCTGGCCTGGGGTTCAGCTCCTCCCTCTGTAACGAGATCCTAAACTTCCTAAATTCATAGACCACAATCAGTAAGGATAGGCAACAACACCTCCTCCATGATCATCCTCAACACCGGTACCCCACAAGGCTGTGTCCTCAGCCTCCTACTTTACTCCTTATACACCTAAGATTGTGTGACCAAATTCCCCTCCAACTCAATTTTCAAGTTTGCTAATGACACCACCATAGTGGGTTGGATCTCAAACAATGACAAGACAGAGAACAGAGATAGAGAATCTGGTGAACAACAATAATCTCTCCCTCAATGTCAACAAAACGAAGGGGATTGTCATCGACCTCAGGAAAACATGCCCCTGTTTACATCAAAGGAGACGAAGTAGAAATGGTTGAAAACGTGAGGTTTTTACATGTCCAGATTACCAACAACCTGTCCTGGTCTCCCTCATGCCAACACTATAGTTAAGAATGCCCTCAACGTCTACTTTCTCAGAATACTGAGGAAATTTGACATGTGCACTATGACTGTCATCAACTTCTACAGAAGCGCTATAGAAAGCATTTTTTCTGGTTGTATCATAGCTTGGTATGGCTCCTGTTCTGCCCAAGACCACAAGAAACTATGAAGCATTGTAAATGAAGCCCAGTCCATTACGCAAACCAGCTTCCCACTCAATGACGCCGTCTATACTTCCCGCTGCATCGGAAAAGCAGCCAGCATAATCAAAGACCCCATGCGCTCCAGACAAACTCTCTTCCAAATTCTTCCGTTAGGGAAAAGATACAAAAGTCTGCAGTCACAACCAACTCAAGAACAGCTTCTTCCCTGCTGCCAAGAGACTTTTGAATGGACCTACCTTGCACTAAAGTTAACCTTTCTCTACACTCCAGCTTGACTGCAATACTACATTCCGCACTCTCTCCTTTCCTTCTTTATGAACAGTTTGCCTTGTCTGTATAGCATGCAAGAAACAATACTTTTCACTGTATACTTGTACATGCAACAATAATAAATCAAATCATATGGTAAGAGTGAGATTGAAAATGACAAACTTCTCATAATGGTCTCAATAAGTCTTAGCGATGATCCCTGGAAGTTTAATCTTGTACTGAACAGCCCGCTGCTAGTCAGAACTTTCCTGTTTTGAGAGCAGTAGTATGCAGGAGGATCAGATTACTTTGCAAAACATTTACAATAAAGTATGAGCAGTTTTATTTCCTCTCATGGCTTTCGCTAAGAAATCAGGGTAAACCATTGGAAAAGGATATTGGACCTTTTTGTAAAATAGAGATTCCAACTATAGGCCGTTCTGCAAAACAGGAATTAATTTGTCTTAAAAACATGGAAATCAGTTGCTTCTGAAGGAACCCATCTACTGTTAAGTTCTGAAATGAAGTCAACTAGGCTTGTCAGGTGTTATCCCTTCCATGTAAGTTTGCATTTTCTGCAAAAAGCAGAGTCCAGGAAATCTGTTCATTCCTGTTTGTCGGTATAACAAAACACTCCAGTGGTGTCAAACAACAAGAAAATTTAGTGCTTCTGAATTGGAGTTTGGAAGTATTGCATTACAAATATGTTGCCTAGTCAGACCTTTGAGGAATTGTCTGCAGATGCTGTTTCTTACGGTGAGGCATTTTTATTTTATTTATATTACATTAGCACTGCAATGACGTTACTGTGACGGATTCTATGGGTAACACGGTGGCACAGTGGTTAGCACTGCTGCCTCACAGCGCCAGAGACCCGGGTTCAATTCCCGGCTTGGGTCACTATCTGTGTGGAGTTTGCATATTCTCCCTGTGACTGCGAGTGTTTCCTCCGGTTGCTCCGGTTTCCTCCCACAGTCCAAAGATGTGCAGTTTAGATGAATTGAACATGCTACATTCGACCACAGTGTACCTGAACAGGCACTGGGGATTTTCACAGTAACTTCATTGACTGTGAATGCAAGCCTACTTGTGACTAATAAATAAACTTTAAAATCCCCTAGTTGCCACACTCTAGTGCCTGTTCAGGTATGCTGTGCGAGAACTTAGCAGGGCCGATGCATCTAACCAGCACATCTTTTTGGACTGTGGGAGGAAACCGGAGCACCCGGAGGAAACCCACACAGACATGGGGAGAATGTGCAGTCTCCACATTGACAGTGACACAAGCCAGAAATTGAACCTGGGTCCCCTGTTGCTGGGGCAGCAGTGCAACCACTGTGCCAACAAATAACAATTGTAAAATATATAAGTGTACTCCAATCAGGGTGCTGTTCCACTGCTTCAGCAAAGTTCTAAAAAGTTGCATAAATTTTCACTAACCAAAGTAAGAGAGCCTTTCACAGGTCACCACATAACAGAGGCAACCAGCATCCGGCTATCCCCGCCTGCTCAGCAATGACCCATTAAGATAACAGGGAAGGGAAAGCCAGTGTGGATGGCAGGAAAGTGGTTTAAAGGCTAGATTTGATGTATCCCATCTGAGATCAGTTGGAAGGAGGATTATAATGCAGTCTGCTAAGAAAGTCAACACTAGGACAAGAAAAAGGAGCAGTGGATAGCATTCACCTGGCATGGTATTATGGGAAGATAACAATTAAGTTTTCCTGTAGCCGAAGTTTCTCAGTAATCACGGTTGAGAGGGCTCCTCTGGGATAAGAAAGTGAAGGTTTCTGATAGTTTGGAAGGGTGGAGAAGTTAAATGATTGAAGGCGCAAAGTGAAGTGGGGGTACGGGGCGGTAATGGGACAAGTAAAGAAGTAAAGATGGTTTAGAGAAATTCCAAATGTGAAAAATAGACCTTCACCCCTTCACCCCTCCTCCCCTCCCCTTGAAGTTAGAACAGGTGAGGCTGAGCAGGAGTGCATTGAAATAGTCAAGTCTAGAGGTAATTAAGGGATGGGTGAGGGTTTCAGCAGCACAGGTGAGATAAGATTAGAATGAGGTAATGTTACCAAGCTGAAAACAAGAACTTCATTACTGCCACAGACATGTGGTCAGAAGCTCATCTAAGGGTCAAATACAACAACAAGATTTTGAACAGACTGGTTCAGCCTCAGACCAGAGAGAGGAATGGAGTTTGTGACAAGGGAAGGGAGCGATGGAGGGGACTAAAAATGACAACTTTGGTTTTCCCCATATTCAGTTGGAAAAGATTTCTGCTCATTTAGAAAATGGATGTTGGACAAGCAACTGATAATTTATAGACAGTGAAGGGGTTGAGAGAGGAGGTGGCAGAGGAGGACTAGGCCTTGCACACATGAAAACCAATGGTGTGCTTTTTTTGGGTGATGTCACCAAGGGGCAGTAAGTGTGAAATAGGCAGAAGCCAAGCATAAATTTTTGTGGGAATGCCAGAGTTAATTGTACAAGAGGGAAGTGAAACTACTGCACCTCATTCTATGACTGGATACATAGGAATGAAACCCACTGGAGGAGACAAATCCAACATTTCGTTGATTTATTTGTGGGATATGAAGGCCCATGGAAAGGCCAGCATTTGTTGCTCATCCCTACTTGCCTTTGAGAAAGTGGTGGTGGTCACCTTCTTGAGTCACTGCAGTCCATGCAGTGTTAGCTACGGAGTTCCAGATGTTTACCCAGTGACAGTGAAGAAATGGTAATATAGCTCCAAGTCAAGTTGGTGTATGACATTGAGGGAAATTGCAAGTGGTGATGTTCCCATGTGCCTGCTGCCCTTGTTCTTCTAGGTGATAGAAGCTGCGGGTTTTGGGTTGCCTCAGTGCATCTTGTAGGTACACACTGTAGCCATTGTATGCTGGTGGTGGAGTAGTGAACATTTAAACTAATGGATGAGGCGCTGATCAAGCAGGCTACTTTGTTCTGAATAGTGTTGAGCTCATCCAGGCAAGTGTAGCATATTCCATCGCACTCTTGACTTGAACCTTGTTGATGGTGGACAGGCTTTGGGGAATCAGGAGATGAATTGCTCGCCACAGAATTCCCAGCCTCTGACCTGCTCTTGTAGCCTGGTGACCCCAGGATGTTGATGGTGGGGGATTCAGCAATGAGAATGCCATTGAAAATTACCGGGAGATGGTTAATTTTTTTTCTTGTTGGAAATGGTCATTGCTTGGCACTTGTGCAGTGAGAATGTTACTTGCCACTTGCCAGCCTAATCTGAATGTATACGAATGTTTAGGACTTGCAGACACAGACTGCTTCAGATTTGAGGAGTTGCAAATGGTGTTGAACATTGCATTGTCATTACTAACATCCCAATTTTTGACCTTATATTGGAGGTAAAGTCATTGAAGAAACAGCTGAAAATGGTTGGTCTGAGGGCACTACCCTGAGGACTCCTACAGTGATATTCTGAGGTTGAGCTGATTTTCCTCCATCATTTTTTAATGTTAGGTTGGACTTCAAACAAGCATTTTACCTTTGATTCCCAGTGACTTCCATTTTGCTAAGGCTGCTTGATTCAACACTCATTCAAATGCTGCCCAGGTATTGACAGCAGTCAATCTCAAACCTCACCTCTGGAATTCAGCTCTTTTGTTCATGTGGGGATCAAAGCTTTAGTGAGGTACAGAGCTGAGTTGGCCTATAGGAAGTGGCTGGACAGCAGTGGAGAGGCTTTGGAGGAGAATGGTTTGGTCTACCATGCCAAAGCCTTCAGATAGGCCAGGAAGGACAAGGATGATAATTTATCCTCATCACAATAAGTTAAGATGTCTTTTGTGACTTTGATAAGAGCCATTTTGTCACTGTGATAGAAACCTAAACCTAACTGGAGGGATTCAAACATGGAGGGTTGAAAAAGACAGGTATGGATTTGGAGGGAGATAACACATACATGGACTTTAGAGAGGAAAGGAAGGTTTAAGATGGTTTGCAAGGAAAGAACAGTCAGCTATTCTTTGGGAGAAAGAGTTAATCATGGTAGATTTGAAGGAGGGGGCTGGAGGGGATAGCAGCTGTATTAAGAGGACTGGATAAGAATATCTGCTAATGTAGGAGGCAGGAAGGAAGATTGGGTAGTCAGCAATCCAGTAGAAATAGGATTGTGGAAGCAGGAAGTGGGTCTCATGGACAAGATGAACTTGCTGTTGGTATGAGGTGAGATAAGAGGGAACATAAGAAAAATATGAAAGTTCAAGGCCAGGATAGGGAAGAACCCCGGAGGAAGTTTGGCCCAGTGGGCTAAGGGAAGGGAGTAAAGTGACAGAGGCAGCTGAACATACAATCTTAGTGACAAGAAGTCCGTGAATGTGTTGCACTTGCTTTGGGGGTGGGGGTGAGGGATACAGGATAAAGTCGTTTAAGAAGGCAGCTTGCAGGTTATCTTTGCTTTCTGGGATGATCCTGGAACAGTGAGCAGTTTTGGCTATCGAGAACAAACCTGCTGGTCAATCCGATCTGGCAGTGAATTAATAAAAATGACAACATCTTTAAAATGGTTTTTGTATTTAAGTAGATCAGTGTGAACTGTAACGTAAACATCTAATCTTCTCGTAATAGCTGTAATTACAGAACTGTTTGAAGGCCTGGGAGTATTGGAGGCAAGAACTGTCGGGTAAGTGCCCTCTGGAATTTCTGCACCTTCCTTTGGTGGAACGCACAGAGTGTTAAGAGTAGACGCAAGTTACAAAAGAGCAAAGGAAGAGGAGGAATAAGCAGTTGAAGGGAAAAGAAGTGGAAATAATGAGAAGGGATAGTGAGTGAGTGAAGCTGCAGGCTCTAAGTTTGAGAAATGGGGAGTGCTGCTGAACATCATTCATTTTCTTAGCAATCTTTGACCCAAATGTAGCCTGCAGCCATTTTATCACCCACTCACTCAGTCCCCGCCTCCCCTCACCACACCCTGACCTCACCCGGCCATGTTACGTGAGAAAGAAACAAATAAATACAGACAATCATATGTGGGGGAGTGGGGAATGGGTAAGGGGGAAGGTAAGGGAGCAAAAAGATACAGGGAGAGAGTAACAAGAGAAGAGAATGAGAGAGACAGAAGTAGAAAAGGTGATTGAGAAAGAAATATAAACAGAAAGGCAGTAAAACGAGTATAAGAGTGACCATATTCTCTGACCAAAAAGATTCACTACATTGCATATCTTTGGATAGATTGTACTTCCTGAAATTACCACTAGATGGCTCATAAAGCAAGACTTTAACTGCATCTGACAAAGGTCATTTGCAACTAAAACCAGCAGATGTCAGTAGATAATAAGCTGTAATCTGGTTTGATTATACATGCTGAACAATGTCAACTTTAAACATTATCATGTGACAAACCATGATTAAAATTACCCCATGAATTAAAAATGCAGAACAAAACTTTTGCAGTTCTATTGGGCACATCTACATTGCTCACGCATTAACTGACATTTTGGTCCTTTTTTTTTACACATTAAAAATGTCACTGCCATTTTGTATTCATTATTTTCCTCTTTATTTGCACATGTGCATTCCTAGTAAACACAAAGCATTGAACTTCGTGAAATTTATCTGAGATAAATTCATGTTTACAATGGGTGTTGAGTTAACTGCTGGAGTATCACACATTAGGAGTAATTTTAAACCTTCACAACCAGCAGAAACTGGGCAGATAGGTGTTTCTCAGCAATTAGGAAAGACGCCCGATGGAAACCAGTGAGTGTTGATGCCATCCAGGATTACGGCTGTTTAAGTCAAGGGGGGTGGGGGGATGGGGGATTTGTGGTTTCCTGAGAAATGAATTTAGTGGGAAGAATCTGGCCCAGAAAGCACTCAAATAGCTAATTTTTCAATTTTTAAAAGTTCCGTTCTTAATGTTATAAAACCAATGTGCAGAGTGGACTGGGCAAACCTTAATCCACCTCCTTGCTTACTGCAAAAACCAATTCAAATTGAACCCAATTCATGGTCCCCACAAGAGAGACATATAAGATCTAAACTGATAAGAAAATGCATTGTACCTGAACTTGGGCTTGATCTGATGCTTGGCTTTAGCCAAAAGGCCAAGTTTAAAAAAAATCCTATTCTTAACGTTACAAAGCTAATGCTCAGAGGCAAACCCAAATCTATTCCTTGCTTGCTCCAAAAACCAAATTCAAAATCCAATTGAATCCAATTCAAGGTTTTTACAAAAGAGATGGACAAAATCCAAGCTGACCAGATAAGGCGTTGCATCCCAACTTGGGCTCGATGTGGTGCTTGATTTTAGCCAAAAGGCTAAGAAGCTAAGTATCTGATCTTAAAGCAAATGTCCTTGTGGGGCCTGATACCTCTGCTCATCATGAAGTCATTCCAGAAACCCCCCTTTTTTTTGGCAACATTTCGCTTCTGCTCGCTGAATTGTTGCCATTTCTGATTGGTTTTGAACACTAGAATGATGGAGGCATGCAAATAAAGCTAGAGTTACATTACTGGGTCTCATGCCCCTAGCTTAAATGCTCTGTATTGTTATGTATGTGAATTGGGGTCACGTATACTAACGTTGTTACCATGAACATCCATCCCTAAAACTATTCAAGGATGTTAGCAAAAAAAATTTATGTTCTTACTTCTGAAATATGTCACCAGCCTACTGCCACTTTTTCTATCCTTTTTACATGCAACAGGATAGTCATTAATTCTGAACTAATAGTGATTATTTAAAGCATATGGGTTACACATCTACTGCAATGTGTCCTATTTTAGCCAGCAGTAATATACTAACTAAAACTGTTGTACAAGGTATTATAATGCTGCAGTTGTATTATAGATAATTGATTCAGCTGGCAGACCCCAGTTACGTTGCTGGCTGCACTCAAGCACTAATTCAAAAACCATGAACCTTCGCACAGAGCTTCATTCCTTGGGCAGTTAATTTTAATCTTACAAGAGGTGCACTTCTTTATAACATTCAAGAAAGTCAAAAAGTAATGTTAAGAGATTCCCAGGAAATCCAGGTGAATGATTGGGCACTAAAAGCTAAGTACAACTGCTGCGCAGTGCGAAACTATTCCCAATAAAAAAAATGCAAGCAGAGAGTGAGCATCTACCTAACCGTGGTGTGGTCTCTGTTTATTGGTCCCACCTCTGAGTCAGATCATCAAACTGACTTTGAGATCAGACTGTGAACATTTGTCAACATACCTCTCAACCACTTCACAACAATCCATTCGCTGTCCTGGAACTGCAGCTGCCTAATAATAATTAATTCTTGCACTGCCAGCTTGTAAAGAAAACATGAGTTTCAGGAAACAATGAGGACAAAGATCGAACAATTTCAAAAAATACATTTGGAGCTCGACATTGAGCAAAAACCTTGAAATGTTTCTCAATATCAATTAAAGACATGTGGTCATTATTTGAAAAGAAAAGCTTGGCTGTGGCTAAATTGTTTGCAAACATTAAATAAGCCCTGTGTTCTGTTCAATGGCATTATGTGATTTCCATGTGTCTGAAGTCTAACACAGCAGAAACCCACAGCTAGGAGAATGGGAAACTGAACAATCTGAATTGATACTTCCACATATAAAAAGAAGAAAACTAACAAAAGCAGACCTTCCTCTGGGCAGACATTGTGCTACCTTTTTTTGTAAGCTGCCTGGGAGCTAAAACGATGATTTGATACTGAGAATATTTCTTGCCGTTGGGAGCAGGGAGGAGGCGTCAAACAATGTGGGGGTAGACTATAGAATCAATGATGCTGTTTTCACTAACTTCAATACATCTGTTGAAAAATAGTTCAACTTTCAACTGTAGCTGTAAACCAGTATAAAGCAGTAGGCCCATGCAAACAGACAACTTCAGGATTATGTCGAACTAATTTACAGATGATTAATTTGTGTTTTCTAAATTAAAATTTAAATGAACATTCTGTATGTTTTTATTTCTGCAATCACATCTAGGATTTTTGCAAAATCAAGAGGTAGCGTTTTCACAAAGGCACAAGTATTACTGGAATCTTTGTAGTGCAACCATTGATGGATTACCCTCCATGACAAACTCCACACTCTGTGTAACCATTAAATTCCTGTAATTTTACACAGCAAACATGCACGTGTGTTGGTCCATAAATACTCAGATTAACGTGAGCAGAAAACATATACCTGCTGTAAACTTAAGAATGACAACGGGTTTCAAGGTAACAAATGATGCTGATTTATTCATTCCATTGTTCTTTATATTTAGAGAGAATTTGACGACACTCCATTAGAAGACAAGTAACTGGAACTATTTGGGACTAGAAATAATATCATTAAAATGGGTTACTGTCAGGATGATCTAATAAAATTCTATTAATACTCAAAAGGATGTGAAATATTAAATAATTCAATGTATTTAAAACCCTCCTGATTGTTTTTTATATTTTGTACCCTCTTTAACTATGGCAGCAGAGGACATGAAATATTATTAAGACACAATAAGATAATAAATGTTTCAAATATTAAACATTTTACAAAACAGACAACACTAAAATAACTGAAGGCAGCCTTACGATCAATTATACGGCTGGAGTTCCTTGAAGGCCATTGATGCATTGATAGAACTGCTCTTCATGAAGGAATGGAACAGAATTCCTAATAAATCTATATTCCTTTTTAACCTTAACTAATTCATTCTGAAACCTTCTGAAAGCTAGCAAACCACCAGATAATAGATTGATTGTTGAAAAAAGCAGTGCCTTAATTTGCTGTTTTCTTGTGCGACTAAAGTGAAAAAATTGAACTCTTTAAGGTGGCTCACTTGTAAAGTTGTCATCTACAGTGGAAACTATGTAATTAAGTGGGATAAACATAATTTTTTGTGAATTTAGCAAAAACTCACATCATAGTCCACTGACTGGAAAAAATGATTGGCCCAAGTTAGCAACAATAGTGTTGCAGCCATTCCAAATTTGGAAGTTCCTTTTGACCCAACTGATTAATTTACTGTGAACCAAAGCACAACATGTTTACAAGGTACCAGTCATTAGATGCCATCTGCTAGCCATCTTCAAACACCCCATAACCACATACAACTGCTCTGTCAGGAGAGGTAACACAGACATTGCAGGGCATACCACATTTGTCACTTAGGCCAACGTCAGAGATATGCCTACAATAAGCAGCTCCCTCTTTCAAATACGCAGGGCTAGATATGTAATTCAATGCTCAATTTACCCTTGCCTCACAGGAGATTTTTGCCTGCTAATTGATAGAAATTAAGCCATTAATCAAGCCACTAGCCATCATTCAAGCCAGGGAAGATGAATACAAACTTTCATAATAACCACCTTCACCATTTTAGTGCTCATTAGCATTAATTTTTAATGCAATTATGCTATTCTTTTTCGCTGAGCTCATAAATTACAGCTCTTCTGTTGCTGGTTGGCCTTGTAAAATCTACAGTAATGCTTTGTAGTCTGATCTTAAAGGCAATTACTGGCTTCTTCTATCTTTTATCTCGCTGTCTACCCAATAACCTTTTACTACTGATTTATTCCAAATCCTTTCTTTCTGTTTGCTTTTATTTTCAGCTCATTGAAATGCTTTGAATCTAAGATTTGCAATATCCAAAAACCCTAAAATTCATTATAATTCAAAGTAAAATATGAGGATTTAGAGCTTTTCTGTATTTGATTGTTATCCTGAGTTTAAATTTGATATGAGATATTTTTATATCATACAATCACCAAATATTTAAAGCCAGAATGATCTGTATTTTACTCACTTTTTAAAAAGGATTGATGCTGAAATAAACATCCCATTATGTGACAAAAGTGTGTTAGTTAAATTTTTTTCCAAAAACATTTGACGTTACGATGCTTTTGAATCCATTTCTAGCTATTTCTATGAATTTTTTTGTAAATATACCTCTCTTACTATTTTGTTTCATTTCGCCTTAATTTTCTTCCCAACTCTTGTGAAGTAGATTTTGAAAAGATGGAAGCTATCGTTTGTCTTTGCCTCTAACCACAGAAGTCCATTCACATTTATCACCCTGACCACTGCCTCAAAAGAGAACAAGACTGTTCACAATTTTGGAGTCTACCTGATCTTGAGTCAACACTTTGACCCCACATTCTCTCTATCAAAAAGACCGCCTATTTCTGGCACTGTGACATCGTTCTTCTCTATCCCTGTCTCCATCTATCTGCTGCTGAAACTCTCAGTGCTCTGTTGTAGCTTTCATTCCATCTTTCACCCTCTTTAAACCTGAAATTATGAAAAACTGCTATCTCTGTCCTAACCCATATTAAGCCCCACGTGCCTGCCACCTTTGTGCTCACTGATGTACATTGGCTCCCAGTCTGGCATGATCTTGACCTTAAAATATTCATCGCTGTGTTCAAATTTCTCCATGATATTGCCCCACTCTATCTCCACAGCCTCGTCTAGCACTCAAACCATCCAAGAACTTGGTTCCTCTCCAGCACTTATCTTTTAGGCATGTCCCACTCCATTTTCTCCACCATCAGCAGCTGATTAGACCCTTAGCTCTGGAATTTGCTCCTTAAACCTCTCTTTTCTCCTGTGAGACTTTCCTTAAAATATACCCTTATAACCAAATTTTAATCACCCTTCCTCATATATCCTCCTTTGATTTGTTGTATATTTTGTTTAATTGCACCAGTGAAAATAATGTTTTTTCCATGTTAAAGGTGTCGATTGAAGGCCACGGTGCAAAGTTTCATGAACATTTAAAATTTCCTGGTACTTCACAGCAACAGGCCATTCATCCTGAGAAAGATTTGGCAATTGGAGTTAAGCAAAAAAAAAAATCATACAGAAATGTCACAGGCAACACTGATCCTCCTGGACAAATTTGTTGGCCACACATTCCATTCTCTAGCACAGGTAACTGGTCAGAATTCAGAAGGATGAATACCAATTTTTTCTCTTCCTTTCATGATTCGACACTGGGAATGCAGGTTTGGTCTAATTACCCTTTGATGTTAAGGTTATAAATAGATACTGACCATTTGAACAAGGTCACCGAAGTTAACTGGCAACTTTATAAAGCGAAATTAAAGCTGTAGCATTTATAAGTCACAAACACCTTCTTTGTCCCTCAATGTCAATGCAAATGGATCTGTGGTGTCTTGAGTCTTGCAATGTAACAGGTAAATCTACAATTGAACTGGGAGTGAGTTAACAGGTCATTGAATGTCTTTAAGACAGATAGATAGGTTCTTGATTAATAAGGGGATCAGGGGTTATGGGGAAAAGGCAGGAGAAAGGGGATGAGAAAAGTATCAGCCATGATTGAATGATGGAGTAGACTTGATGGGCCGAGTGGCCTAATTCTGCTTTTATGTCTTACGGTCTAACAACAGGAGAAGACAATAACCAGGACAATAAGAGCAAGATCAAGCAGTTGGAACAGGGCAACAGAGGCCCCTGAAGCAAAATATGTTCACGAAAGAAGTGGAGTGAATGCGAGTAGATAATTGCTGTTGAGAAAGTATTAAGATCAGATCAGGAAGGCAACAACAGGCCCAAGAAAGAGTTCTGAAAACTTCAGGTGTAAATAAATCCATGTGATCTTTCCAACACAAGAACCAAACCATGGTTTTGCCAATGCTCTAAAAGGAAAGCATTGTTCCTTGACATCAAAATCAGCAGTTGCCAACAGTACAACTGCAGACTTGGCAGTAATATTGTTCAATGTAGATTACATTTCTATCAATTAAAAATTGATTATAAAAACATATTGTAAAAAGTTGTGTCGTATACAATATTATCAACTTCCATTAATAAACTCTTTAATTGTATGATATATCTTTCAAGTCAGGAAAGATATGTTTATGGTTTATTTATTATTGTCACAAGTAAGCTTAACACTGCAATGAAGTTACTTTGAAAATCCTTGGTCGCCACACTCTGGGGCCTGTTCAGGTACACAGAGAATTTAGTTCGGTCAATCCACCTAACTAATCTTTTGGACTGTGGGAGGAAACCAGAGCACCTGGAAGAAACCCACACAGACATGGGGAGAATGTGCAGACTTTGCACAGCCAGTTACCTGCCGAGAATTGAACCTGGGGCCCTACTGCTGAGAGACAGCAGTGCTAACCACTGTGCTGTGTGTGTTCCTGTAATGGAAGTTTGAAGTATATTTGATTTACTGTAAAGTTGTACTAAAGTCAGCATATGTTGTAAATTTCTATTTAAATTTTCCAAACAATTTCACTTATATTTGTCTTGTTTCAATATTACCAGTTTCAACAACAATGCAGTATGATTATTTCCATAGAAAAATTAAGAATGTTAGGAATTGATACTTAAAACAGTAAGGAAAATAAAACTACAATAAATATGGCAATAGGAACATAGGAGCTGGAGTAGGCCATTGAACATAACAGATAAATCTCTAACTGGTCAGGGAGGGAGTTGAGTCCATCGAATCTGCTCTGCCATTCAGTACAATCATGGCTGATCATCCACTTCTACGTCTTCTTCCCCTCATTATCCCCTTATCCCTTTATGTCATTGGTATTTAGAAATCAGTCAATCTCTGCTACAAACATACACAATTACTGAGCCTACTTGGCCCTCTGGGGATTCCAGCGAGTAAAGCAATTTCTCTTCATCTCAGTCCTCAGAAGCTTCCCCCTTATTTTGAAATTGTGTCCTCTATTTCTAGACTCACCAACCAGGGGAAACATCTTACCTGCATCTACTCAGTTTATCCCTTTAAGTATTTTGTACGTTCCACCTCTCATTTATCAAAACATAAGAGATACAGGTTCTGTTCCTCCATCTCTCTTCATAGGACCATCCTGTCAGCCCAGAACAAGTCTGATGAACCTTTATTGTACTCTTTCTATGGCAATCATATTTTTCCAAGGGAAGTGGGCCAGAACTGCGCACACTACTCCAGCTTCAGTCTAAGCAAGATTCTCTACAATTGAAACAAAAATTTGCTACTCCTGTACTCAAACCCTCTTGTGATAAAGGCTAACATGCCATTAGTTACCCTAATTGCTTTCTGCACCAGCAATTATCTCATGATAATAATTTCCAACCAAACAATAAATTTAAGATATTTTGCTTATGCTTCAAGTAAAAGTTGAATTATGTTAATAACATGTAATATTCAGTATTCTACAACAATTCTGATTTTTATTTCAGTTTCCACAAACTACGTGGCACAGAGAAAACCTGTGCTCTGATGTGCTGTATGGTATTCTATGTTTCTGGTCACACTTTGTATTTGATGGTTTTCAGAATGCACTCCATAATGATCATAAAAGTTGGTAAGTTATCAATAGTAAGACAACATGGTGCTCAGTTCTCCTCCCTCCTTCTTTGCCTCCTGGTATGATTCAAAAACCCTTTATTTAAAAAAGAAACCCTCACATCCAACATTTTAGGATAACCCATCTTTGAACCGATGAATGTAGGACAATACTATTTATACAAGTAACCTTGTGCATTGATAGGAGAGGTGTAGACTCTTCATTTAGGGGTTACTCCTCAAATTAGATTTTCATCTTACATCTTTGCAGTGGCTTTCTCATTAAAAATAAGCCACACATATGTTTAAGGTAAAATATTAAACTTCTCTTCACACAATGAATTGCATTTAAATCTAAATGGGAATTTGTTTACACATAACTAAACGTTTGAACAAATGCAGTGGAAGTGTCTCCAGAGTTTTCTTTTAAAAAAGAAATCACCTTTTGGAACTAACCTATGTTTTGTGGAACATTGCAAGTTATCACTTTCAAAAATAAATGTTTTCAGCATTGAAAGTATTATTTTAAAATGTAATAATTTGTTGAAATCATGGAGGGATTACTTCTGCCAAAAAAGAGGAACTGTAACATAAACATCACACAGCTTTTCAGAAGTTTGCACTTCTGATAGTAATAGGAATTTTACACTTGCTGATTTCTTCCTAAAAAAATGTACAATTGAGTTATTCTGCAATTCCCTATTACTGCCCACATACAAACATTCTGGTGTAGCGGGGCATACACAGTTTGCTGACTTGAAACCTTATCTCCAGGGACAAAAGATTGGTGAGTTTTCAATAGAACTGATTACTTGCCCCAACAGGGCTGGCCAGGATAAAATTGCTCCTCCCCGATGAGCTTCTCATTGTTGGTCCCAGTGGCAGCCCCAACCTGAAGCTGCTGTTTTGCTTCAGGAATGGGCTCTGGGCTGGAACTGGGATATTCCTAGTCACGCAACAGATTTCCCTCTATGTTCCAGAGTCTTTTTCAAGAGCAAAGTAGTTTAGTCACATAGCAAATGTGGCCAGGACTGGAACTGAAGAGATTGCCCCTTGAGAGGCAGCTTTAGTTTAGGGGTGAAAAAATATCAAACATCAGGGCTGGAATTGTGTTGAATTTGTGGGAAAACTGGAATAATTCACACTTTTTTTTCAGTGGGAATTCACACTAAAATCACCGCCCAACTGTGCAATGCAGAAGCCACCAATGTCAATATCATTAGATTTCAAGGAGCAGGGCCTATTCCTGCCCAGCAGACTGAAGGGACTCTGAGTGTGTGCAGTGGCCCCAAACTGTCAGCCTCCTGTTTGCTGACCAGCTCGTGGTCCCTGCAGTGCTGCCCCCCACAAACCCTCCATGACCTGAACACAGACTTCTGATCATTCCAGGGTCAGCCTCAACCCCCTCCCTGCCCCCTGTCCCAGACTGCCCCGATCTCCAGAACCCCCCCCCCACTGACTACAGTGCAGACACCCCCAAAGACAGACTCCCCCATCGCTAGCCTCCCTCCTTCCCCCATTGATCCCAGTGGCAGAGGGACCTCCTACTGCACCAATCGTCCCTAGACACCTCCCCATAAGCCTCGCACCCACATGCCCTGCCCCCTTGGCACAGACTGATGCCCAGTGGGCAGTGTCAAGGTACCCATGGGCATGTACATTTTGCCCCTTGGACAGTGCCAGAGAACAGGCTGATACTGCCAGGGTGCCCATGCCAAGGGGGCACCAGCCCCTGCTGCACGATTCCCCTCCCCCATCAGGGGGCCTCGATTGTCTCCCTTCACTCCAGCAAGTCAGGCCATTAGTTCCCCAAATGTGGGGAGCTAGTATATTACACACCAGAGTAAAACACTCTGGCGGTGTAGGAGAGGCTAGCAGGCCTAGAGAATTTAGTCCAGGCCTGCTAATAGCATTTAAATTGTCTTAAAAATATCATTTAAATGTTAATCCCACCAATTTCCAATGTGGAGCAGGCCACACCGGCAATCCAGTGCTGGGAGGTGCTAGTAGGCACAAACTCTTACTCGAATCCTGTGCATCCCACCCCAACCGTGCAATTCTCCTCGCAGTAGTGGGATGGGAGAATCTCAGCCCACTTATTTTCCTGGAACTTCTTGAGAATATAAAACCAAAACCAGTAAAAACAAAATGCGTTTATGAAGAACTAGAATGTGTTTTTTTACTGTATTAGTTATTAATTTTGAGTGGAATCTGTACAATTGTGAATTGCCATTGATCCGATGACACACAAACAAAATTCCTACTGCCGGAGTAAGACTGTGATATTAATGCCAATTAATGCTGAATTAAGGGGCAGTTTGTTCTGTTACTAACTCCCTAAGGCATGCAATGTCCACTTTAATTTGCACCCTCAGCAAAAATCAGTGGGGAGAACTGCATCTGCATCAGGGTTGGAATTGAACCTTGACTATGATTGAAAATGCAGCACTGTTTCATCAGAACCCCTTCAAAATAATGTACATTCCAACTAAAATGAACACATCATTGGAAAAAGCTTAAGTTACTAAAATTTCTACGGCTAGTTTCTGTACACCATAGTAATACTTCTTGCGTACTATTTTGTAAGAAGTTATGGTAATGATATGAAATTCTCTTCTATTGTACATACTATTGGTCAAAGAACCATAGAATCTTACAATGCAGGCGGCAAACATTTGGCCCATTGAGTCTGTACCGATTCAGCATCTTTCCCAGGCACTCCCCTCCACCCGATTGTCTATAGCCTCGTGCAGTTGCCATGGCTAATCCAGTCAACCTGCACATCTTTGGATATCAAGGGTCAATTCCGCACGGTCAATTCACCAAACCTACACATTTTTGGACAACAACGGCAATTTAGCATGGCCAATCCACCTAACCTACACATCTTTGGATACCAAAGGACAATTTAGCATAACCAATCCACCTAACGTGCACATCTTTGGACTGCAGAATGATATTGCACAGAACGGAACTATCAGTCATTATGCCTACGTTAGCTCTCACAGCGTGTTAACCAATTAGTTGCTATTTCTGCACAGCCTGCAAGTCTTCCATTTTTGCACATTTAACATACTTTAAGAATTGGGGAAAATTAAGATTCAACAAAAACAATACAATTTGATTCAGGGAGTTGATTAGAGACAGACATCTGGAGAAATGTTGAATTGTGAAGTAGCCTATCAGTGGAAGAACAAGTGTTTACATTTTTTAAATTCATTTGTGGGACATGGGCATCATTTATTGCCTATCCCTAATTGCCCTTGAGAAGGTGGTGGTGAGCTGCCTTCTTGAATTGCTGCAGTGCTTGTGCTGTGGTTTGACCCACAATGTCATTAGGGAGGGAATTCCAGGATTTTGACTAGAGGAAACAATAGTGCCATGGTAACTTCAAACTGGAGAGATAAGGAAATTAACACGTATCTGCCAAACACCAACTCCACAGGGTGGATAACATCGAAGGGAAAGAAATATTAGAATTGTAGAACACAAACTGGGGAGTAGGGCTGGTGTAGCAGGGGGTGGGGGGAGACACAGCTAACATCAGAGCTGCAGACACAGTTCTTGCATGTACTTTTTCTTTTTAACTTAATAAATGTTCCTTATTAATTGTTCACACAATGACTAGACTGTTTCATCACTGGGTTGTACATCGTTCCTCACATTGGACAGAATTTTACCGCTCCGCCTGCCACAGGGAGGTAAATAAACTGATCTTGGACGGAATTTTACGAGTGAGGCCGTAAAATCCCACCCGTTATATAAAAAAATATATACTCCTTTAAGAGCCGGTATTCCAAGTT
The DNA here is from genome assembly GCF_965287045.1 of Carcharhinus amblyrhynchos. Classification (NCBI taxonomy): domain Eukaryota; kingdom Metazoa; phylum Chordata; class Chondrichthyes; order Carcharhiniformes; family Carcharhinidae; genus Carcharhinus; species Carcharhinus amblyrhynchos. The sequence goes on from NC_137326.1 coordinate 91,398,422, forward strand.
GCCCTTCTGGGCTTTGGGATACCCTCACAGATTTGTAACAATATATAATGCACATAATCACATTATTTGCTTTTGAAATTTACTACTGAATCTATTTCCACCACTTCTTCAATTAGTGCATTCTAGATCATAAATATGGCTGCAACTTCCTCAGAGTGGCAATCAGCAGCGAATTGCCACTTTGTGCCTAATTACTTGCACTAAATTTCTTCAATGCTTGTCCGGCCTGACCTTCTGACTCTGGAAGGGTGAGATCTGACACTGCAGCAATCTTCGAGGCCCAGTGCCAAAGTCCAGCAGAATCTGATTGAAGGAGGATGCATCCCCTTTATACATCATTAGCTGCTGTAAACTGGGTAAGTTAAAGGCCCCATTGAAATTGACAGGACAGAGAAAATCTAAGCATCTAAGGTAAGTGAACAGGATTTGGAGGGTAGTGGGGGGAGAAATCAGAGGTTGGAAGGGGGTTCAGAGGCTGGGGTGGGCAAAAGGTCAGGGGAATTGCAGGTTGGAATGGTGGGGGTGCCGAACGGACAGAAGGGAGTTAGTGGTGGAGGGGGGGAGATCCTCTAGGGGGTCAGTAGTGTGGGGGCCACCCATCAGGCAGTGGGGTCGGTCTGGGTCTTTATAATAGTTACCCAGAAGTAACAAGAGATTTTACCCATTAAAAAAAAGAAGTTAATGATGTGTACCACACAGCTGAAGCCACCTGAAGTTGTGATTTAAACAGCACTTTCAGATGTTTCCCAATGCAGTGCAATTGTTCAGAGGAAGTTTTCATTTCTTGTCAATTGCCATGCAAATTCTCAGAAGTTACAGCCTATCCTGCAGGAACAAAATGCTTTGTTAACTCCAGTTCCATTGTCAATCATTTTGATTGTGTCCTCCTGTTAATTTTTCGTCTGCTACTGGAAAAGGTTCTTCCTATTTACCCCATAAAATACATTGATGATTTTGAATAGCTCTATTAAATCTCTGTTGGACCTTTCCTGCTGCAAGGAAACCAACTTCAGTTTCTCCACATAATGGAAATCTGTTACCCTGGTGCCAATCTAATAAATGTCTTCTCCAACCTCTCCGATGTCTTGACATCCTTCTGAAATTATGGTATCCAGGACTGAAAACTATATTCCAACTGGGGCCTAACCTGTGCCTTACAACGGTTCAACATAACTTGCTTGTTTTTGTACTCTATTCCTCAACTAATAAAGTCAAGGATACCACATACTTTAACAGCTTTAAGTTGCCCTGGTACCTTCAAAGATACAACCCCTTGACCTTCATGTTCCTTCAGCCCCTTTAAAATTATTTAGTTTAGATTACTTCCTTTCATTCATCCTATCAAAATTTATCACTTCATATTTCTCTGCTTCATATTTCTATCTTTCCTTGTTGAAGGCATCAGTTACATTTAATTTCATGGCCTATGACGAAAGCAACATGATACAAAAAGCACAAGCTAGTACTTCATCAAGGTCATGTGGGAAAATGAAGACATGACTGTTTATAAAGCAGTGGAAGCCACTCAATTCTCTGTTCAGGAAAGATTTTAATGCATATGTTTTACTGATCATATAAGAATATATATTTATAATTTTTGATATTACCCCTTAGCTTTTCTGTGATAAATTGAACAGATAGTTTAATGAATTTCATTCTATAAAACTACATTATTTTGCAGCCAGTAGGACAAGTATTAGCACAATACCTTACTTGCATTTGTTCACACGTTAGCCTTTCCGAGTTCTTTCCAGTTACGTTGTTGGAAGTAGTTCAAATAAATAAAAGCCACTAAATCAAAAAAACTACACATAATTTCACAGATTAGCTCCCAAAGGAAAAAATTAAGAAGTTTATTTCCATAACTCTAAGCACTCTAATGTAATTTTCTGTGTTATATCAAAATAACGATGTAGACTTTTTCGATAAAATTAAGGCTTATTTTCCTCCAGTGTTTACTGAAATTAAATTTGCATGCAAGTACTCTCATTTATTGATTACATGCCTCCCAGTGTTTTCACAAATCCCATTCAGCCTTTCAGGATTTCTACTTATCTAAAGTCTAGTAGCATTACATATGTATATGGACTAAACACTGCATCATATAGGGAAACTGTTAAATGAATAGTGAATTACTCATGACAGAAGCACTGCCTCCCTGGTGGCCCTGCTAATCAATTAAGAGCTGCCAGCCTCTGATTGGCTGGCAGCTCTCAGCAGGTGGGACTTCAGCCTCTGAGGTCCTTAATTCCGGGCAAGGCCATGCACTGTCCAGTTAAGTGCATGATTTACAGAGCTCTCGCCGGCTGTTCAGCCAGCAGGCCACACTGCCATCACCTCCATTAAATACCTGCTTTTACAACATGCTGCATTGAATTCTTGCCCCAAAATATCCTTGTAACATTTATAACAAGGCATGTGGCAAGTATTTTGGCTTTGTTTGCTATCACAGAAATTGATGCTGCAGTTAATGAGAGGACATAAAAATGCTTTATTATTGAAGAAATACCACAAAAAGACATATGTGTTTGATGACGATAATACTGATTAGCCAAATCACATAAAACAGAAATAATTCATTACCTGTTCAATTTTTGAACAGTCCCGTGACATGAGAAACCTGATTCTAATTTTCACTTAGCAAGTTAAGTGCCTGGTGATAGTTTTTTCCGAACCCAGTTCCATAGGAGTTTCAAACCAAACAAGTTACAATACTTTTCATGAGCTTTGTAGCACTGGCCTTCATTGAAATATGACAAAAATACTTCCAAACATATTCAATATTTGTATGGGTAAAACTCTTTCTCAATAGTTCCATCACACAAATTCTTGCATTGAACTATTAGATTTAAATTAATTTACCCAATCACAAGACCTCACTCCTGTTTTGTCAATACAGTATGGCAAAGAGATGATGGAGAAGAAACAGCAGAATGTCACAGGAGTTAAAAATGGGATTTAACGGAAACCTGAATGAAATTTGAATTGAAACTAAAAATTAAAATTAACTTGTCACTTAAAAAAATGTACTGTACTTAACTGTACAAATTCAAGCTTCTTTGCATTATAAATGCAAATGATTTCAAGGGTCTGTGCAATTTTTCTTTTGAGTTCTCTTTCACCATATGTACACTTTGCCAACCAAGTTGATTCAGACTTTTAAAATACAGGTAACATCCTATAGCTGCTAGAAGACAGTTCATTATCAGCACAAGAAAGACTGAACAAGGCAAACAGAAAGCACACACATACTTTTCTCACCTGTCTTCCATTACTGATGGGAAGGGCAGATTAGGTACACTGGGCAGCCAGTCAAAGTTACTACTCCAAGTAGAATGCCTACCTTGCAATATGGTAACATGAAGCTCCCACATTTCTGTCTTAGTTAAATCTCCACCCTCCCCATAGCCAAAAGGAATGGGATTAAACATGGCTTCTGAGGTGCTGCAAGGAGCTATCTCAATAGCATGCAATGTTTGAGATTATCCCGAATGATCTGCCCACGGAACAGCTAATTAACACTTTGAATCAATATTGCTGAGATTAATTTCAGACTGCTGCCTTATTATCGAGAAAAAAAGTGCTGTGGGCAACATTGAACATTAACCCCACTGAAGCTTAATCTTATGTTGGAGAAACACTCTACAGGAACAACTGTCAGTCAGAGAACAACAACATAATAATCCTGAAGAATTGTACTCTTGTAAAGAATAATGAAGGAAACTATAGGAACTCAGTGGAGAAGTTGTAATATGGTCTGCGAACAATTCCCTCAAACTGAATAAAACAAGACAAAAAAAACAAGTGATAAACTTCAGGAAATAGTTAATGATATTTTGTCTGTGAAGATTCATGATATGAAAATTTAAATAGTTACTAACTACAAGTATCAAGGTGGCAAAATAGGGACATACAAGATCACACCTACCTTGAAAAATCAGAATCCCTTTGAGTAAATCTTACAAGCATGAAAATTTTTCATATGGTTGTAGTTGAGAGCGCTTTTCTCTTTTGGTACTATTGTCTTCTGAAAACAGACTCTTTATGGGTACAGAGATTATTGAACCTGGCAGGAAAGATATTTGATGAGCAGATCTTTCTTGATGAAATCTGCTCTCGATGAATTTTGATGAAAGTCGTGTCATGAACAATGAAAATCACCCCTAGCTTCAGTCTTACTATTGGATGCAATCTGGGAAAGACTACAGTCCCTCTCATACAGGAGAAATTCAGTTCCTTAGCTCATTTGTGCCCTTCTCTACAATAATTTTTAATAGGAGTTTGATGAATGGATAAGGATACACACGCAGGATGGAAATCATTGGCTGATTATTTTAATGTATTGCAATAGTTTTTAATACATACAAACATATGAATTAGGAGCAGGAAGAGGCCACTCTGCCCCTGAACGTGCTCTGCCATTCAATAAGGTCATGGCTGATTTGACTGTAACTTCAACTCCACATTCCCATCTACTTCTGATAGCCTTTGATCACCGCACCCCCTCCACCCACAACCCCTTCCTTATCAGGAATCTATGTACTACCACCTTAAAAGTATTCAAAGATTCTGCTTCCTTTGCCTTTGAAGATGAGAGTTCCAAAGACACTCAACCCTCAGGGAAAAAAGTTGGCCTCATCTCTGTCACTGCCAGCACTGCTGCCACATAGTGCCAAGAACCCAGGTTCAATTCCAGCCTTGGGGGACTGTTTGTGTCGAGTTTGTACATTCTTTCCGTATCTGTGTGCCTTTCCTCCAGGTGCTCTGGTTTCTTCCCACATTCCAATGACGTGCAGATTAGGTTGATTGGCCATATTAAATTGCGCTGTGTCAGGGGGATTTGCGGGGTAAATACATGGGGTAACAGGAATAGGGCTTGGGGTGTTGGTGGTGCAGGCTGATGGACTAAATGGCCTCTTTCTGCACCAAAGCGATTGTATAATTCGGTCCGAAATGGGCCATTCCTTTCATTTAAACAGTGGCCCTTTGTACAAGGTTCTCCTACAAAAATAAAAACTCTTTACTTATCGACCCTTTTTATTCTTTCATTGTTATCATTCATGTTTTAATGAATGGGCAATGTAATGAATTGGAAAAAACTCTAGCTCAGGCAACGCAGGCAAAATCCAAAAAAAATGACCAACACTTGATCAGTCTTGAAGTTTATCAAATCCTGCATTTTTAACTCATCAGCATCTTCCTGTTGCACAAACTGAAGTACAGTAATTAATGTATATTTGTCTTAGTTAATGTTTTTTCTCATGTTTGGGCTCTATTTGGGGTTCTCCAGAGATTGTGCACTTGCCTTACGTAAGCTACGCATGGTTGTATTTTGTGAACACCATTATTATGGTCATGCTTATTTCCTCATGTACAAGTAAATCATCCACACGGTATATTATTCCGTCCATGCCTTCTAGGGTCTGACACACAGTTCATAGAATCCATACGGTGCAAGAGGAGGCCATTTGCCCCATCAAGTCTGCACCGAATCACTGATGGAGCATCTTACCCACAGGCAACTAATGGAATCCACTGGTTAGGTGAACAGGATTACTGCTAGCTAGTTTGGAAGATTGTCATCTACTGATGGTGCCGGGGGATTCACGTTCCACAAGTTTGTTTAGTTCAATCAAATACACGCATATTCTAATTGAACAATTTTGTTTTGCGATTGTGATCATTCGACAACATCATTATGTTGGTATGGTTATGAGAAAGATAATGCCCCACTGTAGTATATCCTCAGTTTCATCCTTGACTTTATTTAAGAGCGAGTGAGAGACTTACCTCCCTCGATGTGGTAGAAAATTGGTTTAGCATCACTCTTAAGATAACATGGCTTTTGGTCTTCAGTTTTCCGAAGCCTTTAAATAATCTTGGAAATTTATTCCTGAATGCACAACTGTGCTTTTTGTCAGCAAGTTCAACAACTTTATTGATCAGCTTCAATTGTAAGCATGCCTTCCTGCTTAATAATGATGGTTCTTGGTTGTGCAATGATGTACAGACATTCAAATATTTCTCTTTCTTTGTATTTTAATTTTGTCAGGTGTTGTCCTACGACTTTCAGTGTAGTCTACCCGGACTATATAACTGGATGGATGATGATTGTATTGTAATGTGCTTCAGCTATCTTACTTTGTTAGAATAGACTGAAACACCTTCTCCAGTATCTAATCCAAATTCTGTGGATTGTCCATCCGATGCAAATTTAATGCATCAGTATTTATTTTCTGTTTCATGTCCTTCTCCAATGAGTGCAATTTCCTTTTCTGTGGTTCTTTCCCTTCTTGTACATGGTGTAGCTTTACTACTTTATCTTTCTTTTTGGAGGCTGAATTCTAGATCTGCAGACAATTTGGAATGTCCTACTTTCCCAAGGTTGTGGCACTCTGATCCCCCTGCTGGACATTCTTCCTGTTTTTGTAGGGTTTTCACCAGCCACACCGAGAGCACATCCAAATGACATTTGGTATACTTTTCTCAGTTTTCAAAGGTCTCTGTTTTGGTAGGCTTTCCCTCCTCTGATCTACATACTGAGTGGCTTCTTTCATGTGTTTAGAAGAGACCTCATTTTCCCTGCAAACTAACACACTATTTTGCCCTGTGATAGGTCCTGCCTTAAGTGGAGTCAAACCTTCTCCTGTTCGCAAGAAATCTGATAGAGCTACATCCAGGACCCCAACTACCATGTGATCATGAATCAGTTCATGCCTCAATATTCCATAGTCACAAATTTCTGCCAGTCAGTATAAATCACTGATGAACTAATTCATGCTCTTGCTTGGTTTTTGTTTTCACTTGTTAACTTATACCCATTCTATAATTAAAGTTTTATGAACACTGAAATGTGAATCAAATGCTTGCAGAACCTCATCATAAGAGCTTTAAGTTTTATCAACTCCTTATCTTACTATTCTGTTGTCAATAATAGTTCCAATTGCAAAGAATAAAGTACTGGTCTCATCCTTTTGTCCCCTTTTGTGGGGTTCTATATCTGGGAAACCTCTTTCTCCAGTTGTCCCAGATACGAGCCTTCAGTACTTCGGAAAGGTTCTGGGTGCGGCAGTGTAGATTCCACACTTACATTGAACTCTGGGCATTTTGCTGCTTTCCTGGTGTTGCTTGTTGATTCTGATTAGTGCTCACAGCTGTCTGGATACCAGGAGGGGAATTCTCTCAAAATAATTCTAAATGTTAAATTCTGAAAACAGAGGTAATACAAGCTGTTTTTTTCAGAGGGAGTTCAAAAAAGAATCACCCATACACTGTGCACTGCAGAGGCCACCAGCATGAATATCATTAAATTTCAGTGGGTGGGGCCTATTGCCGCTGCAAAGGCTGAAATCAGTGTGCTGAGCAGTCTACTGCACAGTGTTGAGATTGGCGCATACACAGTAGGCCCGCACTAACAACCTAATTGCTGGTCAGCTTGATTGCTGGCCAGCCCCGCAACCTCCTCAACGCTGGCTCTCTGCCTCTCCATGGCCCGACTGCCGTCCCCCAACCATTGCCGGGTCCAGCCCTGACCTCTCCCTGCCCTTCTGCCAGAGTAAAGCCCCTCTCCCACTGAACTGACCCACGCCCATTGCCCTGTCCCCCCCCCCCCCCCCCCCCCCACACACAGTTCTAAACCCACAGCAGGCTGACCCTCCCAGCCCAACCCTCTCTCCTTCTCTTGACTGATTCCTATGCAGAGTAGCAGTGGAACCCCACATCCCCACTGATCACCCGTGGCCCTGTCTACATCATGCCCTGTCCCAATAGGGCCCATTCTCTTGTCAGTGCCCAATGCACAGTGGGTAGTTCCAAGGTGCACCTTGTGCATTGGCACTTTGTCTCTTGGGCAGAGCTGGGGGCACAGGCTGACACTGCCAAGAACCCCAGGCCCAGGGGGTTCAGATTGCCTGCCCTTCACTCCAGCAGGATCGGGACTCCCCAAAAATGGGGAGCTAGTGTAATCCCTGTTGGAGTGGAAGAGGCTAGCGGGCCCGTAGACTTCAGTTCCAGGCCCGCTAATCTCATTTAGAGGGAAATTATCTAAATCATTTTCTTGTCTCCCTGACGATTTCCAGGGCAGAGCAAATGCTGCCGAAAATCCAGTGTTGGGAGACGCTATCACAGCAGGAATGCATGCGAAAATCCTAGACATTGCCCGCCCTGAGATTCTCCAGAGTCGCTACCCCTCCCCAGCCTGTACTTCAGCTTGTGTCTATTGCACCTGTGATGCTTGACATATTTTTGGTGATTGTTCAGCTTGCTCCTTCTTTCAAGGATCTGTAGGTGGTGGTGAGCCACCTTCATGAACTGCTGCAATCCATTTGGTGTGGGTACACCATGGTGCTGTTAGTGAGGGAGTTCCAGGATTTTCATTCTTCATTATAAAATAATGATGCTTACAATGAATAAAGGTGTAAGATATGGTAATATCAATGGCCTGGTGGCCATCAGATAATAGTTGTAAATTGAACTGCCCATAACACTGAGAATATTAAGACTTCACCACACAAATGCATTCACTGTGTGCAATAATGAAGAGCTATTAAGGCTATTGATTTCCTGTTTTCAATTGATAATTTCTAGGCTAAAGTAGCACATCAATATTTGCATGAGTAATGCCCAGAAGGTAACAGTGACAAATATAAACCTCTTTTAGTATAACAAAATATTAATTGAAATGTATGAAGGATAATAAAATATAAACATAATTAGACAAATGAGCAGACCAATCAGATGTAATAATTAGTTCTCGGTTCCGGTACCATTTTTTCAAATGATGGGGATGTCCAGAACAAGATAATTTTTTTTTTAAATTGAAGAAACATCAGGCAGGCCGTTGAACGAGTGGCCAATGTGGAAGTATCAGTTGTATGCTGCTTCTCAAGTTGAAAATTGTCCTCATATAATTATGGGATGCCAGCACAAAGACTAACCTTTTCTTCAATCTCAAGATTACTTTCATATATTAATTGGTTCTCTTTTCAGGACAATATGACTTGTGGAACAAATCATTTGGAATGGATCAAAACAACTGTATGCTCATAATGCAAGGACCATTCAAGTTGAATCATTCTCAACTCACAACAAGCAACTTTAATTGCAATAAAATAACAGAAGAAAATGAACAGGCTTAAAGAATTGTAATGATTGGTAATGAGTTCACACATTATATTTGCTGGTAGGAAATAATTAACTGATTTGATGGAAGAGTCTTTTAGTTTGACCTAATTGAAAATCCAAAAAAAGTTCAATAACTCAGTTTAACTGAAGCATCATTCAGTCATTTGGGTAAAAAGATAAAATGAAGGAAGAAGAAATTCAGGTATGTCTTTCAAATAAAACCTTTGAATAATTTGAGTTGTTGAGTACATGTTGTGTCAAAGATTACTGGCTGCATTGGGGTCATTACCAGAAAACAGAAAAATGAAAAGCTGAACTTTAAATCACAGATGGTTGCATAATTGTTAAGAAGCTGTGCTTCCTCTGCTTGGATTAAGGTATTTAGATTTTAAAAATAATGGACGGGTCCTTCAATGATGAAATAGAGGAAATAAAACTGATGTTTCATTTGAATTTATGACACTGAACAGAAGATAATAAACTTATGTCATATAGTGATATTACTATCATGGCAAATGGTGTAATTACAAACTCAAGACAAGGGCCATGGAAGTAAATGGATGACATCGGGAGTGCATTGGAGGGAAGTGATGCACAATATTTCCTCCCAATGGCAACAGCCTCCAACAGGGATTCGAACCAAATTCTGCAAAATTGCTCCCTAATGTTTTCCACCCTCATATGTTGGTGTCTGTTAACACTGATGAATAGATTTTCAAGGCTTGCCACACATACTGTACATGGGGCACAATATGAGGTCAATGATGATCAACATGAGGAGGAAATGACAGTAAATCATTCTTCACCACTTGCCTGAGCTACAGACAGTTATCCCTGGAAAAACTGTGATTCCATCCTCAATGTTGATCAGGAGATGTTTTTGAAAGGGAGTGACGCATCGTACAGGTGCTCAGAAATTTCCACCAACGCTTTTTCATCACAACTGCTTCAAGTTTAAGGAAATACAAACGGGCCTGTTCAGTTAAGTGCTGCTAAGTCCAGTTGTTCTTCAGTCACCTTGTTCTTCAAAAGAAAGGGAAGTGTGACAGTGAGTTAGGTGCAATGTCTTTGGTGATTTGGCAGCCAGGTCCCAGGATTGGACTCCTAGATATTTGGTCCTACTGTCTTCTAATAATTCGTCTGGAAGGCCTTGTGCAGATAGATAACATCTCTCTTCCTTTATATTGCCTTGATCGAGGTTGCTTTCTGCTATTTTGTAATTCAATATTCATCTTGCTCATACACTCTTCCGCAAGAGGCTCCAGCATCTACCTCAGCCAGAATACACTTCCTCTTAGGAGTACTGGGGTGAGCAGTTCTTGACCCCGTGTCTAAGGAAGGCTATGCTGGCCTTGGAAAAGGTCCAGGGGAGGTTCACAAGAATGATCCCCGGAATAAAGAGCTTGTCATATGAGGAATGGTTGAGGACTCTGGGTCTGTACTAGTTGGAGTTTAGAAGGATGAGGGAGGATCTTATTGAAACTTACAGGATCCTGCGAGGCCTGGATGTAGAGACGATGTTTCCATTAGTAAGAAAAAACTAGAACCAGAGGGGCACAACCTCAGGCTAAAAGGGATAATCCTTTAAAACAGAGATAGAAATCATAGAAAAACTACAGCACAAACAGGCCCTTCGGTCCACAAGTTGCGCCGATCTTACCTCTACCTACTAGACTTACCTATAACCCTCAATCCTGTTAAGTCCCACGTACTTATCCAGAAGTCTCTTAAAAGATCCTAACGAATTTGCCTCCACCACCACCGATGGCAGCCAATTCCACTCACCCACCACTCTCTGAGTGAAAAACTTAGCCCTGACATCTCCTCTCTACCTACTCCCCAGCACCTTAAACCTGTGTCCTCTTGTGGCAGCCATTTCAGCCCTGGGGAAAGGCATCTGAGAGTCCACTCGATCAATACCTCTCATCATCTTATACACCTCTATCAGGTCTCCTCTCATCCTTTGTCTCTCTAAGGAGAAAAGATCAAGCTCTCTCAACCTATCCTCATAAGGCATACCACCCACCCAATCTAGGTAAAATCCTTGTAAATCTCCTCTGTACCCTTTCAACGGCTTCCACATCCTTCCAGTAATGAGGTGACCAGAACTGAGCATAGTACTCCAAGTGGGGTCTGACCAGGGTCTTATAAAGCTACAGCATTATCTCCCAACTCCTAAACTCAATTCCTTGATTGATGAAGGCCAGTACACCATACGCCTTCTTAACCACATCCTCTACCTGTGAAGCTGATTTGACAGTCCTATTAACCCAGACCCCAAGATCCTTCTGATCTTCCACACAGCTAAGAATCTTACCCTTAATATTATATTCCTTCATCCCATTTGACCTGCCAAAATGTACCACTACACATCTATCTGGGCTGAAGTCCATCTGCCACTTCTCCACCCACTCTTGCATCCTATCTATGTCATGCTGCAACTTCTGACATCCCTCCAAACTATCCACAACATCTCCAACCTTCGTGTCATTGGCAAACTTACCAACCCATCCCTCTACTTCCTCATCCAGGTCTTTTATAAAAATCACAGACAGCAAGAGTCCCAGAACAGATCCCTGAGGCACTCCACTGGTGACCGACCACCATGCAGAAAAAGACTCATCTATAACCACTCTCTGCCATCTGTGGGCAAGCCGGCTCTGGATCCACAAAGCAACATCCCCTTGGATCCCATGCCCCTTCACTTTCTCAATAAGCCTTGCATGGGGGGACGTTATCGAATGCCTTGCTGAAGTCCATATAAACCGCATCCACCGCTCTTCCTCCGTCAATGTGTTTAGTCACATTTTCAAAAAACTCAACCAGGCACGTAAGACACGATCTGCCTCTAACAAAGCCGTGCTGACTACTTTTGATCATACTATACTTCTCTAAATGTTCATAAATGAGTAGGAATTTCTTCAGCCAGAGAGTGGTGAATCTGTGGAACTCATTGCCGCAGAAGGCTGCGGAGGCCAGGTCATTGAGTGTCTTTAAGACAGGGATAGATAGGTTCTTGATTGATAAGAGGACCGGGGGTTATGGGGAAAAGGCAGGAGAATGGGGATGAGAAAAATAATCAATCATGATTGAATGGCTGAGCAGACTCAATGGGCTGAGTGGCCTAATTCTGCTCCTATGTCTATGGTCTTATCGTCTCTTTAAGAAATGCATGCTGGTTTTATGTGGTGCAGGTTAATTTGAAGTGGTGCCAGTCTCTCATGATTCTGTATCACCTGCTTAGGCATCAAGACATTTCTCAGTGTGCTGAGCCTCGTTGCACAATACTTTAAATTAGTGGGCAGCACAAAGATTGTGTGCTGCTTACATCAGAAGCAATGGGTGCCAGGTAGTCAAGTATCACAACCCACGTTTTCATTTTTGGGACTTACCTAACTTTTGATCATCCTGTTCTATGTGGTAATCTGGCCTCCCAGAAATCAGTCGAGTGGATTTTTCTGAACAGCTTTGATACTTACTCGACTGTTAGTGGCAATATTCTGTTTCTGTGTCTGTGAAGAAATTTGTTCATCTCACATAAAATGGGACCCTTGACACCATTTTGCACCTCATATCAATCTGATGACCTTAGCTTCAATAGCTAGGCAAAAAAATTAAGCAATATTCTCTTTTGGAATAAAAATATCCCATTCATTTGTGCATTAAAAAAAAACAAGAAACAGGAGGAATGGTAGGCTGTTTAGTCCCTGGCACCTTCGTTGTTATTCATTATGATAGCTGAACTTTTATATCAATACTAGTTTCTCATCCTATCCCCATATTCCCGAATGCCCAATAATCTGGTAACTTTGATCTTGAATATACTCAATGGCTGAGCATCCACAGCCCTCCAGGACAGACAACTGCAAAGATTAACATGTCTTTGAGTGAATAACTTTATTCTCGTCTTAGTCTTGAATGACTGACCCTTTCCATTTTAGGATGGTTGGTTTTGTATTGCTCTCATTGGCAAAAAACAAATTATAGTTATTTTTGTTCTTGTCAATGATTCAAACTGCAGCATTTGATGTTCAAGAACACAAGAAACAGAAGCAGAGGTATACTATTCTGCCCATCAAGTCTGCTCTGCCATTCAGTAAGATCATGGTTGATCTGACTGTGGTCTCAACTCTATTTTCCTGTCTGCCACCAATAACCCTCCACTCCCACGTTTATCAAAAAAGTATCTAGCTCCACCTTGAATGAATTCAATGATCCAGCATGCACTGCTCTCTGGGGAAGAGAATTCTACAGACTAACAACTCAAGAGAAAAAAAAAATCCTCAATTCAGTCGTAAAAGGGAGACTCCTAATGTTTAAACTGTGTCCCCTAGTTCTAGGCTCCCCCATAAGGAGAACCACCCTCTTAGCACCCACCCTGTCAAGTCCCCCCAGTATCTTCTAAGTTTCAATAAGGTGATCTCTCATTCTTCTGAACTTGAGTGGGCACAAGTCCAACTTGCTCAAATCCTTTTTCAAAAACTAATCCTTTTGTCCCAGAAATCAGTCGAGTGGACTTTTTCTGAACAGCTTTGAATGTAATTATGCTCTTAAGTAAAGAGCCCAAAACTGCAGACAGTACTCCAGATGTAGTCTAACTAAGGCCTTATACAGCTGGAGCATCACTTCTCTACTTTTGTACTCATTTCCCCTTGCAATGAAGACCAACATTCCATTTACCTTCCTTATCACTTGCTGTAACTACAAACTAACCTTTTGATTCATGTACTTGGACAACTCGACCCCTTGCTTTGTACCAGAGAGATCTGCAGCATTTCCCATTTTAAATAATAAACCACCCCTTTATTCTTCCTGCCAAAGTGGACAAGTTCACATTTCCCATGATTCTTCATCTGCCAAATTTTTGTCTATTAATTTTTGTCCATTAATTTAACAGCTTCACTTGACAGTTACCCACAGAATTTCAAACTGATCTGACTGTGGTCTCAACTCTATTTTCCTGTCTGCCACCAATAACCCTCCACTCCCATGTGTATCAAAAAATTATCTAACTCCACCTTGAATGAACTCAATGATCCAGCATGCACTGCTCTCTGGGGAAGAGAATTCTACAGGCTAACAACTCAAGAGAAAAAAAATCCTCAACTCAGTCGTAAAAGGGAGACTCCTAATTGTGTCCCCTAGTTCTAGACTCCCCCATAAGGAGAACTATCCTCTCAGCACCCACTCTGTCAAGTCCCCTCAGTATCTTTCTATGTTTCAATAAGGTGATCTCTCATTCTTCTGAACTTGAGTGGGCACAAGTCCAACTTGCTTGAATCCTTTTTCAAAAACTAATCCTTGGCAGCTGCTTTATCTATAACCCTGCCCTACATATCCAAAGAAATATATTATCACAGCCTTCTAAACAGTCTGAAACAATAATACCTTTCCAACTTAATCAAGCTTTCCAGAGTGTCAGCTTGAACAGTCAAGTCAAAGAGTTCAGCATTGCATTTTGCCCAGCCCATTATTTCTGTCTCCTATATTTTGCCTTTGGTTTCTCTCAGGTTCTTCTCTTCCCTCTTCTCCCCTTCCAGTAACTGTGTTTCTTTTCTCTTTAACTTGACTCTCCAGGCCCTCATATCACCCTTCACTGTTCCTTTACTTTCCCATTCTCCTGCTTGAAACCACAGGATAAGCATACAGCTATCCTTTGTGCCTCTCTTTGCATTATTTGCAGGGTTCATCAAAACACTCATTTAGACCCAAACACCCAATTCCTTATTTTCTGCCTATTTTCCCACTTAGTGCATACAGTTTATCTTACCAACCAGCTGTTTCACATGTCATCTGCCACTGTCCCACTCATCAGTAAATCAATAATCACCAACATCTTTATTAACTCTCAGAATGTCCATCCGCTTGTGAGCAAAGCTTTTATCATTCATGGTTTGATTGTGGATAATGGCATTGATATCCTGGCTTTAACTGAACCCACATTGCCCACTCCTCTGATTTCACTACCTTCCTGTCCTCCCTGCATAAATTTCTTTTACTCATATTTACAGCCACACTCTTGACCTTGCCATTTCCGATTGGCATCTCTGCTGCCACGTTCTCAATCATGTCAGGTATTTTTAACTTACTAACTGCCCAGTCTGTGGGCTTGCATTCACCATAATATATATATACTGCTGTCAGAATTGAGCAATAAAAAAATGCTTCGCTGGTGCCACAGAAGGAACTCATCTGGTGCTGGGATGAGCCATCAAGAAAAATGAACTTGCATTCATATTGATCTTATAATGAAGTACCACAAGTTACTTTTCAGTGCAAAGACTATTATGTGACAAAAAGGAACAGCCATTTTGAACATAGCAATATCAAAGAATTGCAATAGGAAGGACAGCGCATTAATCTGCTTATAACGGTGATGGTTGAGGAAGGAATGTTGCTCGAGATCTCTCTGCTCTTCTACAATTAGTGCTGTGGGATTTTCAACATCCATCTTAACTAGTGAAACAGGCATTTGAAGGATGACACCACTGCACTGCACTTTTTAGTGCCAAGCCTGGAGGGCAGGTTTGAATTCGCAATTTTGACTCGGGAGGCAATAGGAGTGGCAAATGAACCAATGGCACGGTGCTGTACCGGGTGGGACAGATTAGAGGCATCTGATCTGAAAATGCTTCATATTGAAACTGTGCATCAAAAAAGCTCACTATTCTTCAGTGCTAATATTCCTCATGTTGATCAGAGCCAAGTTCATGCACAACAAGCAATAACATGCTGATAAATTATAATGAATGTCTCATTGCAAGCCATTCTTATTTATTAGAGAAACAAACCTTGAGGCTAAAGGTATCAAAGTGCCTCAGCTCCATCTGCATTATGATTATGATTTCCCATAATAAGCACTGAACAATGAAGAAAGATTTAATCAAAATATTTTATGCACTAATTGCAATCTTGCTGCTTAAATAACTTTATTATAATTACAGTCACTATTGATAACATCTCCTAAAGTATAAAGCTTCAATAGGGTTAAAAGTTAGTTTACATAGGGCACTTTTTGAAAATTGCATTCAGAATCAGTTTTGGACTACTGGCATTTAGCTTTTAGATGACAGTCCCCAGTAATTTCTGGTGGTTTTACACCTTTCTCCTGCCTTCCCATATGAAGAATCCTAATGAGGATCAATCAGCAGGTCAATAGATTAAGATCACAGTCACAGCCAGATGCTAAAGGAACCTCGGGAGGTTGACAATGTACAGGGCAGGTGGCTGAGTCAGCTTAATGAGGCCATGACATATACGCTGGGGAGGCTTTCAACTTCCACAAGACCCATCTGTACAGATTAATGCTGCACTTACCTTACAGAGCTGCCACCGACAGCAGCCCCAACTGTGGCATCTATGTTCTAACGTAAATAAGGTGGGACTGCTGCCTCTGCTGATTCTAAGAATGAACTAAAAAGGTGGATTTTTTCAGTACTCTGGAGGTGACAGCATAAGGCATTTTTGCATTTGGGCTTGTTTACTTCTGATCATGGGATACCTATGATCAGGCTCCATGAGGCAGTTCTGTCTGTGTACACCACTATAAAGAAAAAAGTATCTCCAAATCTACTCCCAGGCAAAGGAAATTAATTTTAGCATCATAGACAAAAACTGGAACATTTTGTCTTCTTGTGATATAAAACAAATAGTGCAATCTACAAATGATGCCAGAGGGACAGATTGCCCTTTTTTGCAGCTGCCAGAAGACTGAATAGTCCCTCCCTCATGGTTTTCACTTGTTGGTCTAAATGGTCCTCTCTCCCATCATTCATTCTGTGGTCAAAAAATATATTTGCAAGTTCTGATTTTAAACCAACAGCACACAGAGATTACAATATGAATATAGCATCAAGTGCTCCAACCCCATCAAGTACTCGGTTAATTATAGCAGCATATTCAGTTAACCTTTGATTTACTCTATCCTAAAACAAAGACCAATCAGTAACTCTAAAAGGTAACAGGCTAATTAATTAAATCATATAAGATCAACCAATTACTTAAAATCAATTAAACAATGCATTAAAACAACAGTACTTTCTGATTTGTTCTTCTAAATTCTTAAAGGATACAATTTGCAAATTGTGTCGTACTTTCTACATTGGTCTGACATGATCTGATTTGCTACAAAAGCTGCCTTATGCTGAAAATGCATTTAAATAATATATCACAAATATTTAGTATTAAGTTCACAAAGTACTTCTGCTGGATTTTATGCTATAAATTATTAATTATCACAGCAGCTGAAAAAAGAAATCTGTTCTATTAATGGTAATACATGATGTCAGTGCCTTTAGCTTTTACTGCTGATCATGGGCTTAGGTCATTATTACACACTCACATTGGGATAAAATATACTTCAGTATTCCTGCGCAATTAAACAAGCAAGTCTGACCTTTGACAAAAGCTAATGAACTGAAATACATCTTAATATATTATCTTATCATCTAGCATAGCACTTAAGGAATTGCACTTGCAAAATTTGACCTTTCCCAAATCGAATGTGGCTCCTGCAAACTTGAACATTGCCTCCTCAAAATTAATCAACAGAAAGCACAAGGCTTTAATGGTTTGTCTTGATATTTTGTTTAAATAGATAGCATAATATAGGCAGAATCTTCTCATTTCAGACTTTATTTCTTTGACTGGGCTGTGTGATTTTGCTAAACTATCAAGAAATAAAGAAAAGTGTATTTTTCACAAAGGTTGCATGACTTGTGGGTATGCTAATCCAGGTCCTGATAGTATCAGAATGTACTTTAGGTTCTCAGGCAATTTACAAAAAAGCTTGCTTGGTCTCCGCCACTCAGTGTCCTCAAGGTAGTTATCTCAGCAAAAAGCTGGCACTGCAAAGCTACGGCTTATTCAATAATAGCAATACAAATGGCATACATATATTTTGCTGTAGACCAACAAGTTTAAAAAGTAGATTGTGAACATTGTATGAATTTCCCCCTTTCATTTATGGGCAGTAACAATTTTTTTACATTTTGTTTTCCCAAAGCACTTCAATGACTGGCCTAGATGCTGGCAATGATCTCTGTGCTAGAACAGGAAAGCCTTAGGCCCATCTGATATTGGGCCTCAGGCCTCATTCAAATGAGAAGATGATTGCTTGTATCCACCAGCAGCTAGTCAGTGAATCAACAGTGGAGTTTGGGCTGCTGCATCAGTGTCCTTTCGTTACGTTCTGGGAAGGAAGTGGATCAGTTGGATAAAAAAAAAGAGTATTGGAGAGGGGTCTTTTGGGTGTAGTGGAGCCAAGATATGGAATCCCCATTCAGGTGAGTATTTCTTTAAACAAATGTGCCAGGTTAGTGGCAGTCTTTTGAAGGTCAGTGTGTGTAGATCATACTTTTCACATGCACCAAACTCAGCATCAGCTGTGTTCAGGCCAAACTAACTTTGCATTGAACATCCATTATTTACATATACAAAGGATAGGATTTTGCGTCTGCACTCGCCACAAGGCCAGAAAATCCCACCTGAAGTCAATGGGCCTTTGCATGGTCCATGTCCCGCCTGCTACAATTCCTGTGATGGGTGGAACAGTAAAATTCCACCCATAGTGTCTAATGTCTGCATCAGGCTCACGTCCTGGATGCTTCTTTTATTGTCTATACCAATACAGTGAGTGGTGCACCAGTGGGGTCCACTGCGCAGTGTATTAGATGCTGAGGTGCCTGTTTTGAACATGCCAGTTTCTGGCAACTTTTGGTATGAACATCTATTTCACTGTTTTTCTGGGTGTTAAGTGACATTTCATCAATTTTCCAGGAATGAATTGCTCAATGATAGGACACCTCAACTACAAACATAGAAATGGTTGTGTAAACTTAAAGACTGCTCTTAAGAAGCTGATAATATTCACTTGAAAACACATATTAAATAAACAGAATCCTACTCAACTTATTAAGCATCAGGATAATAACATTCCAGTGGCTTAGAACATAGAACACTACAGCACAAACAGGCCCTTCGGCCCACGAGTTGCGCCGATCACATCAACACCTATCTATAACCCCCAATCCCATAAAACCCCATATACTCATCCAGAAGTCTTTTAAAAGACCCCAGCGAGTTCGCCTCCACCACCACTGACGGCAGCCGATTCCATTCACTCACCACCGTCTGAGTGAAAAACTTACCCCTAACATCACTTCTGTACTTTCCTCCCCGCACCTTAAACCTGTGTCCTCTCGTAGCGACCATTTCAACCCGGGGAAATAGCCTCTGAGAATCCACCCTATCTATTCCTCTCAACATTTTATAAACCTCTATCAGGTCGCCTCTCAACCTACGTCTCTCCAGGGAAAAGAGACCCAGTTCCCTCAACCTAACTTCATAAGGCATGCCTCCCAGTCCAGGCAACATCCTTGTAAATCTCCTCTGTACCCTTTCAATAGCTTAGAATACAGAAAACACAAATAATTGACATAAGGCTGTAATACTTTAAATCTTGTAACAGGTCAATAGTCCCCAGGTAAAAGATTTAAACAATTTTGTTAGTAACAGATATGTGCTCACCTATGGGATGGGCTGAAGGGCCTTTTTCTGTACTGTATACTTCCGTACTCTATGACTATGAGCGTAAACATTATTTTCAATCATGATTCCTCTAATATGGCATATTTTATTTTCTTCAGAACTTAATGGAAATCATTTCATTCACTTGTCCCATTTTCAACATATGGGGGTGGGAATGAATGGGAATCAAAGTATTCATCTGGCATTAAAAAACGTCCATGATATTTTGAAGGATTTAATCATGATTTCTGTCTGAGATACAAAGATGAACAGAAAAACTGACATTCAGCTTTATTACTCCTGAGTTATACAATAAGTCTCACTCATTAAATAAAAATTATACCAAACATATCAACCTATTGTATCCCATATTTATGTAACATGTGTTTTGAGATTTGCTATGTGAAAAACAGAGAACAGATGGCCATGAGTTTGCCACAAAGATGTAACACAATCTCCGGGTTCTGAAGAATGTCATAAACCACAAGAGTAAAGTGGCCATGAGAGTGTGTTACATCTTGGAGCACACATTTAAAAAAAACATATACCAGGTAATATATATTTGATTTCATTCAAAGTTGAAGGTTATTTGGTTGCAACACAAAGGAATTACTCTTGGAATTCTGTGAGAGTTGTAAGAATAATCACACAATCTAAATTTTGTGGATAATTTCAGTAACCTCGAGGTCAACTAGATTATATTAATTGCATTTGTACGGTTCAAATGAACATAAATAAAAGATTAGAAACCAAAC
Organism: Carcharhinus amblyrhynchos; assembly: GCF_965287045.1. Classification (NCBI taxonomy): domain Eukaryota; kingdom Metazoa; phylum Chordata; class Chondrichthyes; order Carcharhiniformes; family Carcharhinidae; genus Carcharhinus; species Carcharhinus amblyrhynchos. The sequence goes on from NC_137326.1 coordinate 91,418,827, forward strand.
CTTTGTGTGTTGTAAATTATTTTATTTGCATATTTATTAATATTAATGTCCATATTTCCCCTTAGCACAAAACACACTGAGCCGGCAGAATATTTTGGGATTTTGCTGTGTTCTCAATATTTCACAGATTGCTACTCGATTGCCAGTGAATCAACTATAGACACTTAAAATGATATTCTACCCAAACCAACAGCAAATATTAATTACCTGTGCCCATTTTTCCTTCATACAGGATTAATTATATGTCCAATCACAACAAAATCAATGAGATTTACAGCACACATTTAATTTGAATTTCTCAACAAAGAACTCCTCCAACAGAGATGGGGTGCGATGCTTAATCAGTTTAATTAATTCCAACCATTATATAACTTACCTATGGTAAAGCAAGAACTCAGTAGGCAGAGTGCTTTGAAAAGTGCAAAAAAAAAATTGCTTGTAATAAATAAAATGTTAAAGTGGCTAAGTAATGTAGCCATTACATGTTTGGACTCAAAAACAGCAATGAATGACTGATACTATAAATCAGATATGGTTCCTGAAATGATCCAAAATAACTCACACCTAGATGAAACAATAGGCTAGATTTGCAATTAGTAGTGAAGCAAAGTCTTGCTCATCGCAAAGAAAGCCTCCCACAAAGATCTAATCATCTCTGGGTTTGCTAATATTCCCCAATCCCAACGGCAATTTAAGTCTGGCATCAAGTCAAGCGGATCTTAAGGCACGCAACAGCTGTGATGTCAGCAAACAGAATAAGCAACCAATCACAATGAATTATTCTCACAGACAGCAAAGAAAGAAGTTAACATAGTTTAACCTCCACTTATTATTAACATTTTCAGATATTGAATTATTCTAATTGGATTTAATGGAAACTAAAATAGTAATATGAAGTATCTTTTAAGCATGTGGAATTTCTTATTTTCGAGAAGTCTGACATTCAGAATCAGTGAGGGTATGTAGCAAAGATTATGAAGTTAATACGTCACTCAATATCAAAATATAACAGCAGATAAGTGGATGCTCTCATCAATTGTCTGATTGCTTTTAGATTACACTCTGGAGGACCTCAAATTGCACAACCTCTGGGAGCAGCATAAAACCACAGGCAGCTACTTCTGAATTTCTGTAATATTCTGCACATCTGCAGATGCTGAAGTTGTTGTCAGTTTCTGTGGTTAATGATCCTGAGTGCTGACAGTTTCACTATGAAGTTTGGACCACTATTCTTCTAAATTAGAACAAGATACAAATTCTAGAAAAAAACAGCTGGTATAATTAATGGAAAGGGCAGTTTTGCTGTCTGCACAGCAGGCATGAGTCTGATTTTAAATGATATGTTTTAATGTATTTCCATGCCATGGACTCATACAAGCTTGACAACAATACAGGTGCTAACATAATTGACAAGGAGCATCAGTGATTTTTGGTTATTCAGCTCATGCGAAGACCTCCAAGATTCACTCCTGGTGGCATACTTTGTTCACACAATATCTGTGATATTGAAGTTGACTTTCTGTCATTCATTAGTCATTTCTCTGGACTTGCAAATTTATTACATCATCACATTTCTGAGGATTTTCTATTTTTTAAAGTGGAAACCTTGATTATGCAAGATAATAGACATGAGTGTTTGCGAACACAACGCATACCCATTGCATCCATACCACATCATTATCAAATGAGGTGAGAGTAACTGTCCTTGACATCAAGACAGCATACGATGGTGTGTGGCATCAGATGCCTAACAAAATTAAGTTGACAGTGATCAAGGGGAAAACTCTCCACTGGTCAGATTCGCACCAAGTGTAAAGGAAGATAGTTGTGGTTTTTGATGACCAATCACCTCAATCCCAGAACAGCGCTGCAGGATTTCCTCAGGGAAGTATCCTTGGTCTAATTAGCTTCAACTGCTTCATGAATAAACTTTCCCCCATTAGAAGGCCAGAGATGGGGATATTTGTTTATTATTCAGTGTCCAGTACCAACTGCGACTCCTCAGATTTAGATGCAGCTCATTATCAGTATGCAGAAAAAACTGAACAACATTCAGGCTTAGGCTGATGAGGAACAAGTATATTTGTGTCACGCAAGTTTCAGGCAATGACTAATCTCCAACATGAGAGAAGCTGACCATCTCCTCTTAATAATCAATGGCATTATCATTGCTGTATCTCCCATTATCGATTTCCTGGAGGGCACGGAAACTGAATTGGACCAGTCATATAAATACCATGGCTACAAGAACAGGTCAGAGACTTGGAATTCTGTGACACGTAGCTCACCTTCCCAAAGACTGATATAGCACAATTCACAAGTGTAATGGAATATTCTACACTTACCTGGATGAATGTAGGTCCAACTACACTTGAGAAGCTTAACATCATCCAGGATAAAATATTCAGTGCAGTTTGATCAACATCCCATTCACAGCTTTAAACATTAAACATTCATTCCCTCCACGACCGACACGCAGTGACAGCACTGTGTACCATATAAGAGATTCTAAGCCTCCTTTACAGGACCACTCAAACCCATGACCTCCACCACTTGGAAGGAATAAAAAGGCAGGATTCACGTGGAAACATTACCAACCACAAGTTTACCACCAAGCTACAAAACTATCCTTATTTGGAAATATATCGCTGTTTCATCACTGTCACTGGGCGATAATCCTAGAATGCCCTTCCTAACAGCACTATGGGTGCACCTACACCAGATAAGCTGAATTGTACAAGATGACAGTTAACCACTGACTTCTCACGGGCAATCCGTCATTGGCATATATTTTAGGAGAACTAAAAAGGCAAGGGAATACACAACGAATGGTAGAATACAAGGAAGTACAGTGTATCTTGGGGTGCTTGTCCATAGATCCCTGAAGATGGCAGAACAGGTAGACAGGGTGGTTAAGAAGGGAAATGGAATACTTACCTTTATTAGCCCAGTCGTAGAACATAAAAGCATGGGGGTTGTGATGAAGCAATATAAAGCATTTATTTGATCACAGCTGGAGTAGAGCCTGCAATTCTGGTCGCCACGTTAGGAAAGATGCGACTGCACTAGAGGGGATTCACCAGGATGACACCTGGGCTGGAGCATTTCAGCTATGAAGAGAGACTGGTTAGGCTGGATTAATTTTCTTAGAGCAGAGAAGGCTGAGGGGGAACCTGACTGAGGTGTGCCAAACTATGACATGGAGTTGCCGGCTTTAGACTTGGGTCGGCAGATTAAGTCATCTCACAACACCAGGTTAAAGTCCAACAGGTTTATTTGGTAGCACAAGCTTTTGGAGCATTGCCCCTTCATCAGGTGAGTCAGAGATGAGAGGAGAATGATAACTGCAAGCTTCTGTTCTAGAAATCTGAACAATGGGAATGTGAATTCATTTCAACCAAATCCCTGTCCCTATTGCTGCTGCTACCCCTAACTACTCCTACCAGGTGATCTGTGGTTATGGTACGTCACAGTCATCTGTCCTGTGCCATCCTCGCACATTGACTGGAGTTCATCTGCAAACACTCTGGGACATTCATCACCCAACTACACCTAGGCTGACCTCTTTTTGAGGCACTCCACTTTGCTCCCTAGTAGTATTCCAGCTCTGAACAAATGGCTGAAATACTAATATTTTCTTATTCAGATGTCACTTTAAAATCTTCTTTGTGTTCTTGCAATTTCAGACAGTTCTTCGTCTGTCTTATGGTCTATATATGGCATTATTAGCATACATCTTAACATCCACATGCAATGCTCTGTATATATTATTTCACAGATCTGTATTCATTGTCCAGGTTTCTGAAATATACAGGAAAGTGAATAGAATGTAGCATCTGATGAGATTTTTCCTTGTTACAAACTTTAATTTATTTGGTATTAATGCATCCTTCATCTTCACAAAATTACTTTTGGCTATCTCTACCCTTTGGCATCACATCTACCATCTTCTGTTATCTTTTATCCTAAACAGATAAACTTATCTCCTTGTTCCTATGCCAGCTTTATTTACCAACACTTAAATGCAGAACAGTTCAGTTATCTATATGTCTAGCAGCTGCCAATAAGGTCACCCCTTGTTAAATTCTTCCAGATGCAAGTTAATTTCTGAAAAGCATACTTATGTTTCTCAGATATTTCTTTTTAGTGTTTTTTTTCCCTTAAAAGATTGCAGGGACTAAAACGTAAATGGAACAATTGGTTTGCATGTTTGTCCTCTTCAACTAATTTTGTCCTTTGAATATGTAGAACTGAGATTCAAGCAATTACAATGCATTTTCATTTATGTTTTACTGCCAGCAGAATAAATCAAATGTAAAATATTTAAAATGTTTGTTGTTCAACACAATTCAATACTCTGTTTGATAAGAAGAACCTCTGTACAGATGGCACGTGATTTTCCTTTAACTATTGCTCTAGCGTGCTGTCAAAATGTTAAAATGGATGTATCTTTTGAATTTTGGAATTCAAAAAAATGCTGCTTTTCGATCATTTAATTTGTCATGATGGATCTGACTTTCCTCTGCCTAATAAAGAAGTGTTTCTGCTGCACATACTCACTGCAGCATGATTCTGGTTGATGCTGTTTTTTTTATGACACTAACCCTATTAGACAGTGGCTGTACTCATTCAGTCTCACAGGCCACGTGGGTTTTACTTTCAAGCTTATTCAACTGATGTTTCAGTACCATGTGCCACATGACTTGTTCATATAAATAGAGCAAATTAAACTGTCTCCAAAGATATCCTATCACATTTGTACCCCGAATCGCCTATTTAACACGTGGGCAAGACACCACATTATCTGCCTGGAAAGGTCGACCCCTGGATATTAGATTCTGCCACAGTTCTCTCTTGTACTAAACCAAGGGGAAACACTTAATCACCCTCGCCTTTTCAAGAAAAAATCAACTTAAAATTTGCCATGATGAAAAATCAATAAACCTGTAATTGCTTGGCTTATCATCATGTGGAAGGACAAATTGAGAAGTGAAGCTTGGCGTCGACACAGATTTCCCTGTAACACTGACAGTTTCAGGATCACTGGCTTGGAAAAGGGAAAGGTCTCCAAGTGATAATTAAATCTTCTCATGCTGATTTTCTGCCAAATTTATTTCCCAAGAGTGTATAACCCTGATTTGCTGGTTACAAACCAGGCATAACTAATCAATCCAACACAGATGCACTATTTCCCTTTGTAAACATCAATTAAAAAGGTATAAGAAGCTTCACAAATATTTTTTAAAAGGTATAAGTTCCTTACAATTTTGTTAAGGATCATTCCAAAACTTTACACAGAGAAAATATTTCCGTTTGAATTTCTTGATTATCTGCAAAGCTGTTCTGAAAGGTTTTTGTGGAGCTAAATTGCATAAACACTTTTGATATATACAATGTGTTTGGTTGTCATCTCAATAATCAAAATACAAGTACAGTCAATTATAATTCTTTTTTAAAAATCTAGTACTTCTGAATGCTCATGGAGCAGCAAGGCTGTAATTCAAATAGCTGCACCACACAGTAGTCTGCTTAAGTTCTGAGCACATAATTCAATTTGTAAAAAAAAACATTTCCTCAATTGTCCTATGAGGGGGAAGTGCTGAACAGGTACTGGATTTTTGAAATGAGAGAAAATTGATACCCAGGTTATCTTGGCCAGCTCTGGTGCAACCCTTTGCAAATATAGCTGTCATTGAACAAGCAGCAAGCTCTTACCTCCTGTTTCTCTTGACCAGAAAATGCAAAAGGCAGACTTAATTGGAATACAATGAAAAATATACTTTAAAACTACTTTTTTTGTTGTTGTTGTATTTCCTCAGGCTGGCTGCTTAGCTGAAATAAGCCCAATGAAGACTGCTGGAATATTTTCACACATGAATGCAAGTAAAAATAACACATGCACGCTGTGTATTAGCATACTCCATCCATTTCCATTGTAGATTGAAGGATAGAGAGCTGACTAAGATTAAATATGGTAGATGGTCTCCAAGTGCTAAATTCAGTATTCCACCAGGGCACTGAATTTGCATACTAATTTATTCAATCCGAGGTAACTCAAAATCAGCCAGTATGCTTGAAATCCAAGCTGAGACTCAACCTCTATCGTAGATTTCAGTCCCAAAGGATTTGGGACTTAGGGGCTTGCTGGTCATTAACCCATGCTTAGCCATCATTCCCAACTGTGATATGCCTAAAAACATAAATACATTCTCAAAGCCCATTCCATACACTTCTGCATGCCACTTCAGCATGAAATGATGCCCAAAAAATACAGATCTGTGCACGGACAAACAATATCATTCACAGTGGCTGCATCTGCAGTGATTGCACTTGTACAATTTATTTCCAACTTCAGTTTTTTTGCTTTGCCTACAGAGGACCCAAGTCAAGGAAAGGAAATGCATTTAAATGTTGGTGTGCAGAAGCCACATGGTGATGCTTCCTCGTAGCTACCAGCTCCAAAAATCACCAGCAGTATAAATTGATGATTGTACAGGCTGACGGGTACAAGGACGTAAGGTTTTAAAGCAAATTCGACACCCTTTTCAATAACAAACAGGGCATTAATCAGCATGAGGTCTCCACATTAGAATAGAACTCTGAAATCTGCACTACAGCCATTAGTAGATAGATAGCATGATTGCTCACAGTATCACTCTCAAGGTCGAATGACATTCTTAGAACGCAAGATCCTAATAGGAACCAGTGGCTGCTAGTCAACTAATTGGAGTATGTAATATTCATACGTATTGTATTCATAAATACAATACAAGAGTACTTTACAGTTTTCTATAATTGCAATGAACTTATGATCAAATTTCCTTCAGTCACAGAAAGCTACAAAGCACATTGAAAATTTATAGGGCTATTCAAATAAAACATGTTACATTTATGTTGTACCTTATCACACTGAAATTTCTTGATCATGCAATGAATTATTTTTCAAGTGCAGTTGCTTACTTCAAAGATACACACGTGTTTTGATGCTACTATTTGAGCAGGTAACTGGTGTAAATTATTGAATTTACAAAACAATACACAGATTTTTAAGCATCATGTTTAGCATAAATATTTTACTTGGTAATTTTGGTCACATTAGTCACAAACAAATTGCCATTCTTGAGATCACTACTTTTCTCTCGGTTTACTCACTGACTTGAAATATTTAGTAAAAGTTCCAAACATACAGAATAAGTACCATTCATTGAGCTCCTTAAGCAATTATACAAGATCGGGTATTATTTAAAATTGCATGGTACTGATAGAAATATTGTGTGGTGCAGAACCCACATTATTTTTCCCTGTCGGAAGTCCTCAGTTCATTGTGGATCAAGGACAGTTCATTGGGACAAGAAGTTATGCTACACAACCACCTACATTTAACTATTTTGTTTCTGAAAATCTGTCAGTGCAATTTCATTTTATTAAAAAATCAAGTTATTACAAAAAAATGGAAATTCAGTCATAATAATTAAAATTGAGCAACAGATTATTGTGTGATTAAATATAAAGCAATCCAATTATACTTGCATATTCCTGCCCATTTCTAACATGCTATTTACCAACAGTTTTCCAAATATTGTATGTCCTTCAGATGGCAGTGAAGACTACGGTAATTAAAAGATTTAAAGTAGCACAAACCCCTAGCCTCTAATCTAATGCCTAGGTCAGTCGCTTGTAGATTCTAATTTGTCCTCTATTTGTATTCATGACATGATGGTTCTGAATATTTAACAGCAGGAGTGTATTTTGTAGGGCTTGGAGGTCAAATAATTTGATTTTCAAGCAGATTACAGTTAACATTATTGTCCAGTTGCTCACTTGTTTGTTGAGAAGATAAATAGAAAAAAGTTAAGCTAGCCCTACTCCATCATCAATTACAGGATATTCCAAAAGACCAACAGTGAAGATGATGATAAAAATCAATTTATCAACTTTTGAAACAATTTTGGACACTGGAAAGATAGAAAACAATATTCATATTAAAACGGTCATTTTACATTTAATCGGGTGTTAATTGCTGTTCTGGATGTAGTTCAAGGCCAGTTGGAATTCACACAAAATTCATTGCTAAAGCATTTTTAAGTTTACCCATAAAGAATAAAAATAACAAGTGCTAAGCAAAAACAAAAAAAACTACCAACAGTCCAATTATTATTTCAAAAGGAAAGTTGTTTTAAATGAGCAGTCTTCTTTATTTCTCAGGCAATTATTGCAAACACTTCATCAGTGTCCTACGATTTTCCAAGGAATTGTGGCCCAGAAGAAAAGATAGTTTGAGCCCATGTTCCAAAGAACAGTTTTAAAAATATTTTTTAATTCCCTGAAATGCTGGGACCAAACCCAACAGATGATTTATTCACCATTGCTTAAAGGTTTTCCATGGTTCAACTGCAAGCTCATCTTTTCCCATTATCAGTTTGGACAGTCAACTAGCTCCTCTCCTTCAATTAATTAATCAGTTTGTTTTTTTTTGTTCACCCTTGCCCCTTTCTGTCCCCCTCCCCTTCCCTCAACCTTTACTATGTTCCTTTTTACAAGTGCTTCATCTGACATATTTACCATGTAGGGCTATATTTGCAATGGTGATATTTTCCTTTCCTTTCCTTATAGATCCTACCTGACTTGCTGAAGATATATTTGGCACATTAAGTCTTGCGTATTAATGGAATTCCTTCCATGACAGGATCTGGAGGATGCTCCGTGCAACTCTGATTTTGCAGTACTGATGTTATTGGAGTCAAAATTCTGGCAAGCAATAGTTTCAAAAATGTCTACTGAAATCGAAGACCCCAAAAATATCTATTGCACTTGTACAAATGCAATTAGCACCAGAGCGAATGTTTTGGATCTGAAATCACAGGATCTTTTAGAGTCAATCTTGAACTTGCATGCTTTATTTAGTTGGAATAGATACCAGAAATGGGGAGATGAGACAATTTTCCCTGCACTTATTTTATACTTCATCTGTTTTTTTTTAAATGGAATGGAAACACTGAAATATGGCATATTTGAATTTTATCACAATAATCATGAGACAAGTGATACATGTCTTTTAAATGCTAGACAATAGTCAAGTATAAGCTGGGTTTTATCCTATGCACTTTAGGGAAAAACTGGTCAATTTACCAGAAGCTGAAATAAGTGAACAGATTTGGTTGGCTACAGGTGCAATGTAGTTCAGAACTGTATTATGAACAGTACAAAATAGTACAGTACCAAAAATACAGGTGAGGTGAAAGTGACTACTCTTGACATCAAGGCAACGTTTCACCAGCTTTGGCATCAACAAGCCTGCCAAAATTGAAGTCAATGGAACTATCAGAGGAAAACTCGCCACTAGTTAGAGACCTTATTAGCACAAAGAATGATGCTTGTGATTATTGGAGGCCAAACATCTCAACCGCAGTGCATCACCTCAGGAGCTCCTCAGGGTCGTAAGCCCAACCAGTTTCAACTGTTCCACTAATGACCTTCTTCCATCATAAGTAGGGATATTCAATAACGATTGCAGTGTTCACAATCACTCACAACTGTTCAGTTGCTGAAGCAACTTGTATCCTATGTGAAAGACCTGGACTTTATTCAGCCCTTGGCTGATAGATGGCAAGTCTTATTCATACGACGTAAGTATCAGGCAATGACCATCAGGAGAGCATCTAACAATCTCCCCATGACATTCAATGGCACTACCAATGTTGAATTTCCCACCATCGATGTCCTGGAGGTCACTACTGACCAGAAACTTAACTGAAGCATCATACAAATACTCTAACAACAAGAGCAAGTCAGGGATTGGGAATTCTGTTTTGACTAACTCACCTCAAGACTCCCCAAAGTCTCTTCATCATCTACAAGGCACAAGTCAGGAGCATGATGAACTACTCTTCACTTTCTTCGATAAGTATGGTTCTGATCAAGAAGCTCAACACAACCCAGGGCAAAGCAGCCTGCTTGACTGGCACCCCATCCACCACCATAAACATTCACCTTCCCCACTATTGATGCAGAGTGGCAGCAGTGTGTACCATTTACAAGGTGCACTGCAGCAATTCACCAAGGCTCCTTCGATAGAACCTTCCAAACCCACAATCCCTACCACCCAGAAGCATTAGAGCGGCAGGCATATGGGAACAGCACCACCTTCTGGTGTCCCTCCAAACAACATATCACTGATTTGGAATATATCACCATTTCTTCACTCTTGTTAGGTCAAAATACTGGAACAGCCTTTTTAACAGCACTGTAGGTGTAACTATACCAAATGAAGGAACCACCTTCTCAAGGGAAATTAGGCATGAGCAACAAATGCTAGCCTTCACAGCAATGCTCACATCCCTTGTAAGAATAAAGCAAAGCTTTCAGTTTTGACATGGACTGTATTATTGTGGAAGTGTTTCTGTCTCCAGTCAAAAGGCAGAATCTCTCCATACCAGGGACTTGTTCATTTTGTGCCAATGTGGTGGCTAGTCCTTCAGCTTGTGATACAGTTTTAAACGTGTATTTCATTTAGGAGGAGCACAAAGTGTGTGTAACAATTGTATGGGAAACATTCAGTGATGATACTTAGGACTCTTTTCCTCCTTGTTACATTAACTCCATACATAACTTGATGATACATTTTACAAAACACTCAAAAAAAGCTAAAAAGACCTTGCATTTAAACAGTAAGTGAATTAATAAGGGGGAAGAGTGCCAACTGTGTTCACTCTCTGGAAACAACATCAGTGTGGAGCCAATAAGCTCCACTTTGACTCACTCTGCAGCCATACAGCAAAGTGGGACTTCTGCCCCTCACTGGTAATACTTTGAATGTTAAGGGAGCCAAAGAAGGCGTCAGTGACTGCTGCCCAGGCTGCAGAAGAGACCAAGGCCCATAGATCCATGGAGAAGGTAGGTTCACAGTCTTGGGCCAAGAGGATTTGTGTAAGTTAGGGAAAGGGATGGGGAGTGGATTTAAGGGACGGAGGGGCCACGAAGGAGGGGTGGGAGGGCACCTCACAATCGGCAAATGGCAACCCCAAAAGAGGAATCCTCTCCCTCTCCTTCTTCCTACTCTTTAAACAGTTAAGTCAAAAAAAATCAGGCTGCCCACTCCCACCCAGCTGTCCACACCAAACATTAGGCTTGATAACAAGTCAGTTGGCCCTTGATTGCATGCATTTAAATACGACGAGGTGAGCTGCTGATTTCAGCATCCAACCACACCCCATATTGTGCGATGAGCTACTTTATGTGTAAACATTAACTCAGTTTCTCTCTCCACAGATGCTGCCAGACCTGCAGAGTTCTCGCAGCATTTTCTGTTCTTATTTCAGATTTCCACCGTACATAGTAATTTTGCATTTATTAAAGGATCTTTTGTAGTAGACACTTGTCTAATATCGGGAAACACTGGAACCAATTTGCATACAATCTCATATTAACAATAATTAGAAAATGACGAGATATTTTAGTCATGGTAACTGAAAGATAAATATTGGTCACTATACCAGCAGAATTCCCTTGATCTGCTTCCAATAGTGCCATGGGATCCTTTCTATTCAGAGGCATTTCATACCTCATTTGAAACATATCTAGGCTCTATCATGGAATTTATTCCAAACCACGGATTTCCAAAGACGGCAAGTTCTCTGGACGATCAGTTCAGACTACTTACATTTATCGATGAGGTTTACATTTGAGGAGGAATATGGGGCTGTCGAGATATATTACATTCCTTGAGAAATCATATGATTTCAAGACATCTGTTTTCAAACAAATGTCAGTCCTCTTAAAGCAAGTGAAATGGTCTGATATGGAGAAGTTGAGCCAAAAGTCTTTGCATTGAGATTGATTTTGACAAGTTGTATGATGAATATTGCATCTTAGAGCAACTAAGATGAAAAATAATTTCAAAGGAGCAAAAATTGATCAATAATGGGTGGAAATTTTCAAATGAATACAACAAAAACATTCATATTTTTAAACTTGCATTTTTACATTTTCAATTCTAGTTGTAAATACATACTGTGAATTGTTTTCTGTTTAATGACTTAGCTTTGGGACAAAGGAAGGATTTTGTTGAGTGGAAGTTTTGTGAAAGCAGAATCACAGGTGCTGCCAAACTACAAGATGTCTTGTCCATGATTTTGTCAAAAAGCAACCAGAAGCACCACAAAACCAATGTTGGTACCAGCTTAAGATAAAAGAAACTTTTAAACTACCGGGAATCAACCTCTAGTTTTTAAAATTTTATTATTGTCACAAGTAGGCTTACATTAACAGTGCACTGAAGTTACTGTGAAAATCCCCCAGTCGCCACACTCCAGCGCTCATTCGGATATACTGAGGGAGAATTTAGCATGGTCAATCCACCTAACCCGTACATCTTTGGACTGTGGTAGGAAACCGGAGCACCCGGAGGAAACCATTGCAGACACGGAGTTAATGTGCAAATTGCACATAGTCACCCAAGCCTGGAATCGAACCTGGGTCCCTGGCTCTGTGAGATAGCAGTGTTAATCACTGTGCCATTGTGCTGCTTTGTAAGCTAAGTGTCATAACATTTGCAAACCCCAGCAATTGACTGTTACGTGCTCCAGTTTTACGTGATTGGGTATCATGCGATTGAACCTTGAGACAAGTCTAAGCAGAGCTGGTCAAAGAGCCATATGGTGCAGAAGAGTCCCATCAGCCCATCAAGGCTGCACCAACAAAACTACATTAAATCTACACTAATCTCACTTTCCAGTACTTGGTCCATAGCTTTGAATGTGATGATATTTCAAAAGCTCGTCCAAATACTTTTTTAAAGGGTGTGAGTTTTCTGGCTTCTGCCTCCCTCCAAATAATGCATTCCAGACTCCCACCGCACTCTTGTCAGAAAAGTGTTTCCTCAAATCCCTTCCACACCTCCTGCCCCTCACCTTAAAATTATGCCCCCTTCAACTAAGTAGAACAGCTGCTTCCCATCCACCCTGCACATACCCCTGCTGATCTCATCCAGCCCACCTGCAAATTGGGCATTCATCTGCCCAGGGCAGCAAGTAGTATTCCTGATCCCAAAGTTGTCTTCCTTAGTGGGCCTTGCATTAAGGGCCAGTACTCTTTTCTTAAAAAAAAATTGGGGATAATTCTGCGCCCACTTCCTCCTTGAGTGTAAATCATGATGTGGATGCAAAATACCATAAGCAGATAGATCAATTTGAGGAATATAAGTCTGTTCACTTTCTCTACATGCCAGTTGGAACAGGTAATTAAACTCGCCTCAAACAATAATTTTGTTACTGTGCACAGATTTTTCCTTCCATTTTCTTCTCACCATCAGGTCTGATTTAATTTCTAGGTCTGGGTCTTTTCTACATGGGACATCTATGATAATTTTTTCTCTACAATAAACTGACCATCAGAAAGGAGTAAGGGAAAAAAATATATAAATTAAGTTTACTACACCTTCCATTGCTATCAGATGTCTGAAGTGTTTTACAGTCAATAAAATACTTTTGAAGTAATTTTTGGAAAGTGCAGTAACCAATCTGCTCATACTAGAGTCACCCAAAGAAAAAGTGACAATAACCAGATTTGTTTGAAAGAAGAAGTTGTTATTTTAAAACGGAAACTGTGGAAAGCCAGGTTGGCTGGGTTGATGGAGCTATGGTTTTTGACATGCTGATTAGTCTAACAACACTATAAACAGATGTTTTTCTAAAGCAAATTGGTAACAATGGAGAATAGAATATCAAAAGTTAAAGGATAGTAAAAGTTCAAAAGAGAATATGGAGGTGAATTTCACACTTGCTTTCTAAAAGGTAAACCGATGTAATAAAGATAATTAGGAGTGATTTCTGAGAAGACTAGTTCAGATAATGGAATATCAGAAGGAAGTGCAGGATATCAAAAGCAAGTTCACCCTATGAAAAGGAGCTGGTTTGAAACCGAACCCAAGCAGGAAGCTGTGTGCTTTTGTGCCTTTTGGCTAAGATCAAGTGTAGTATTGACATGCTATGCTTGGTGAAGTCATTAGGTTACATTTCAACTTCATTTAAAGCAATTTTTAAAAGCGGCGTCTCGGCTTTTCGGCTAAAATTCAATGAGATCAAGCCTTGGAGGAGGAGCTATGCCTACTACAATCAGCTTGGATTATATAGATCAAGCCCAAGACAGGAGGTGAGAGCCCTGTCTTCTCAACTTGTTGAGACTCTGAATTGGGCTTGATTTGATTGAATAGGAATAAAAACAAATCCCACCAAACTTCACCATTTGAGAAATTAGTTGTCTCCATCCTAAGTCAGAAGCAACCGCAAAACTGTTGTTTGCTTATAGTTTAAAAACCTATGAGTTGTTTAGGGAGGTTTCGCTATGAGGTCAGAAAATAGAGGGATTTGGAACTCGGTAAATTTAAAAATACAATGCATAGCCATTAATTAGTTTATACTGTTTGATAAACATTTATTTTGTTTATCATCACAAAAACATCTGGGGCAACCTTCATCGGTCTTCACATCTTTCCTCACATTATACTAAATTGCAAAACACAGTAGACAGGAAGCATTCCAAATTTCTCTTCTGGAATTTGGAACACCCTAGCATTTAACATCAGCTGTGCTCCTAAAACTGGTTAGCGGCAAAGTGGTTTCAAAGTCAATGGCAGAAACATTTCATATATAAAGTTTTCTTTTGTTTTTCCCCAAGAAAATATATAATTGAGCCAAGTGAGGTGTTGCAGACATAACAGTTGAAGTGCAGTCTATTGAAATTCAAAAACGTATCGTGGAGAATTATTTTTAAAATAACATTCCCACAATGATACAAATGAACCACCAAAAAAAACAAACTCTAGAAATATTCAGGTTTTTACCACTCACAAGCAAACTTTATATCAGCAAGTTAGAGTAAATGAGCAGTCATCTATTTTCCACAATTCACTTCAAAATTAACAGTGATTTTGACAAACCAGAAAATAGCATTCCAAAACATTCAGTATTATTTCACTAAAATTGATTTCTGTTACCTTGCTCTCTTTTCTTTTTGGCATCCTCCTCTTTCCTCTCCTTGGCCTTTAATACTTCATCTGCTTTTGCTGAAAATTAAAAAATATTTATCATTGAGAATGTCTTAAAATTATCTTCTTAATTCTCAAATCTTTGAAAATTAAGTTGTAAAATATTGGAACCATTTTACTTGTTAACAAAATCTTTAAATTATTACATTTTGACCATTTCAATATCTTCACCATTTTGAAGTACACATCACAGTTGTTTGCAAGAATAAACCCAACACTCCAAGTACAATTTTAACTTAATTTTCAAACTATAATGTCAAACATTCTTGCCACATTTACAACAAAGCTATAAAAATAGATTCTTCAAAACTTTTACTGTTCGCAATTTAAACCTCTGCTGTAAATGATGTGAATTAATTCAGTTGCATGCCCACACATCTTCACAAACTGTTACCAGTGCCAATAGATGAGAATCTAGTTCAGGTAAATAACATGAATTCTTTCTGGTCTCATGTTATATGCCTAAGCTATGCACTGAAATGGGATAATACTTGGCACCTGCCCTTGTTCAGTGGAGGATTGCGTAAAATACCAAGGAGACCAAATTCTCAGTTTGAATCCAGCACTAATGGACCAATATATTTACAATTGAACATCACAATTAATCAGAGCAAGGTAACTAAACCGAATGTGTCTTGCAGCATTTATGTAATTAAATGTCCCAATTGAACAGACAAGCCAGTTGTTAAATATTGGATGGTTCTTGCTTAAACAATTTAAGCATACGACACTCAAGATGAACAAAGTCCATCTGGCAGATTTCTGCCAAAAATCAGAAACAATCATTTGGTTATGGACTCCAGACACGCTCTCCCATGGAAAAGTTTTCAGAAGATTCTTTCTGTCCCTACAAAGCAATTGAACTAAGCTTGAGAATTCATGTTTAATTTTGTATTCTACATGATATAACTTTGATCAATTACATTCCATAAACAGTCCCATAATTTCAGAAGCCAAAGACCAATATGTTCCATAGAAGATCTACTTACTTGCATCATTTGCTACCTATTCTCAGAACTTTCAGGCTTGTTTAGGTGTTTATCTTACCAGAAACAAACCTTGTTCGGTTTTTTAGTGGTTTATACAAGAAGAATCCACCTGGAATACAGGCACAGAACTGACACTCCCATTTGGTGAAAAAGACAGGTTTCAAATTTATAATTAAACACCTCCAATCAGTAAAATATTTAATATGTCTATCAATTTTTTCCTTCGCTAGGCCTGCTTTTTTTTCTATCCTAAGCATTACATATAAGGGATTTTTTTCAGGCAGCATTTAAAGAAGCATCATCTTTCTATGGAATGGCGTTTGATCAGGGCTTAAAAATAAAAATACAGCATACATCATTTTATCATCTCATGTTTTGATCTCAGATCTGACATACAATTTTTCAATTTTCATTGGATATGCCTGTTTCTTAGATCAGCGATTCCCACAACTCTTTAGCTAATGCTTCGAATATCTTTGATGCTTCTTTTTATTGATTGACTGAGATCATTCCTCTACGCTGTTGAGCAATTATTCCAGCAATATCTCCCATCTATTTATTTTTGCTTTCCCTTTCTTTAAATATTATAAAACAACTTATTTTTACGTAGAGACTTTAACATGATGAAATCTCCCAAGCTGCTTCACTGGAACATTACAAAATAAAGTACAACACCAGGCCACATAGAGAGATAGTTGGTCAGATGACCAAAAGTTTGGTGAAAGAAGTAAATTTTAATGAGTATCTTAAAGGAGTAAAAGAAGGCAGAGAGGCAAAGGGTTCTGGGAGGGTATTCCAAAGCTAGGGGTCTCAGCAACTGGAAGTATAACTAATGGTGGGACAATTATAATTGAGAATGCACAAAAGGTCAAAATTAGAGAAGTGCAAATATCTTAGGTGGTTTTGGGTTTGGACATGATTTCAGAGATGGGAAAGAGCAAGGCCATAGAGGCATCTGAAAGCAAGGATGTGAATTTAAAAGTTCAAACATTGCTTTACTGGAAGTCAATGTCAGTCAATGAGCGCAGAGGTGGCAAGTGACCAGAACATGCTGAGAGTTCAGGCAAGAACAAATGGGTTATGGATGATTTCAAATTGATGGTGAGTAGAATACGGAAGACCAGTCAGGAATGCATTGGAATAATTGAGTCATGAATGCGAGTTTTATTTTGAGCTTGGGGCTATTTTGAGTTTATTCATTTTTATTTAATGCATTAAGTTAAATTCAGTGCACAAATGGTTAAAAATTATTGACCATGCAGCCTGTCAAGGGAAGGTAGTTATCTGAGGCTTAAGTTATTCATTTTGATGATAGGAGCTAGTAGCTCAGACCAGACAAAGTGTCTGATAGAATTTGTTTCCAAAGTAGTTAGGCATAATGATGTACTTTAACATATTCTAGTGACTTCACACATATAACACGGAAATAGTCTCATTCATTTAAACGGTCAGAAGACCGCCAACTGGAAGGGTGGTTTCAAGTTTGATTGACAAATAATCTGTTCAATCCCCAATATAGATAGCGGGGGGGAGGGTGGAGGGGGAGGTCAGAGAGTTCGACAACATAGAAAAGCTCCATCGATCCATCATATCTTTGCCGGTCAAAAATATAACTTTGAATCTAATTTTCCAGCACTTCTCCATAGCCTTGTATGCCTTGGCATCACAAGTGCACATCAAAATACTTCTTAAATATAATAAGGATCTTCACCATCCTTTTAGCCAGAGAGAGTTCCAGATTCCCATTACCCTCTGGGTGAAAAGTTTTTCCTCATATCCCCTCTGAATCTTCTGCCCCTTACCTTAAATCTATGCCCCCAGTCAATGATTTCTCCACAAAGGGGAAACATTTCTTCCTGTATTCTCTATGCCCCTCATCATTTTATGCATCTCAATCACATCCTCACTCAGTCTCCTCTCTCCGAGGAAAACAACCTGTCCAATCTCTCTTCATAACTAAAACTCACTAGCCCAGGTAACATCCTGGTAAATGTCCTCTGCACCCTTTTCAAAGCTATCATATCCCTCCAATAATGTGGATTCCAGATATACACATAATACTCTAGCTGTGACCTAATCATCATTTTATATAGTTCCAGCATAACCTCCCTAATCTCAAACCCAATGCCTCAGCTAATAAAGGTAAGTATGCCATATGCCTTCTTAACCATTTTATCAACCTGCCCTGTTCCGTTAAGGGATCCACGTACACGCACTTCGCCTGAGCCTCGGTGCTTCCCAGGTTCCTGCCGTTCATCGTGTATTCCTTTGTTTGTCCTGCTCAAATGCATCACCTCATAAGTATCTGGACTGAATTCATTCGTCACTGACCAGCCCATCTGACTAGCCCATTAATATCCTCCTGTACTCTAAGGTTACCCTCCTCATTATTTACCACCCCACTAATTTTCGTATAATCCAAGAACTTACTGTTCAACCCTCCTACATGCAAGTTTAAAACACTATTATAAACCACAAACAGCAAGGGCCCCAACACTGAACCCTGTGGGACTCCATTGGACAGTCTTCCAGAAAAATATCCCTTGGCCATCACACTCTGTCAGCTGCCACTCAGCCAGTCCAGGATCCAAATAAAAGGTCATGTCTACCCCAGGCTAATTTTGCATGGTACCCTTTTACAGATGATCTGTGCCTTTATTCAATAAAACAATTGTTCATGGTAACTTGCTCTGTGTGATTGGCTGCCAAATTTCCTACATTATAACAGTGATTGTACCACAAAAGTCATCTTGGGGTATATGGGACATGAAAGGTGCTATACAAATACATTTTATTCCCTTATTCTGATGCAGCAATCAGGGTAAATTTCAATGAAAACTGTGTTCTATCTGTACATCTGTCACAGGTAAAATAAATCAGTTAGTTGATTTATAATGGTCTCATCAGGTAGAGTGGTCATTTTTCTACCTTCCAATAGTTAGGAGAAACATACAGGGAGATATGTGTTGGATTAGAGTACCCAGCACTCAAAAGGTTTCATTACTTTGATGCAAATTGTACTGTTGCACAATAAATGTTAGCAAAAGTAAACTCCAGATTGCAAAGGAGGTGGAGCCCACCCAAGGGATGCTGAACTTGAGAGAAAATCGAGGGCAGACCAGAAACCACAAATAGTCCTAAGGAAGGGTAATTGACTTGAAACATTGGGCAGGAACTTCACAGGGGAGGTGAGGTGGTCAAATCAGGAAACTTCCCAACTTGGTAGCCCATTTTCTTCAAAATCAGACCATCATCTGACATATTTTCAATTCGGGGAGACAGGTGAAGGATTGATTTAGGGCCAGCCACCTCTTGAAGTGGCCACAAAAGTGGATGAATGGTGAGGCCGGCAAGCTAGAATACTTGCTTCCATTTACTGGGACATTGGCCTAATTGTAGCGATGAATGTCAAGCCCTCAAACTGCCACATGCCCTCTCATACACCTAATCCTCTTCATAACCCCCATACCTCCTCCATCACTCCCATATATCATCTATACCAGTCACCCAGTATCCACTATGCAAATGAGTCATATAAGAGCAATGGGAATCCTTCAAAATGGATTTAAGAAATACACCTATAACAATCTAATAGAGATGTCACTGAAAAACATAGTCATTCATATTATGGAAAATCCTGACTCAATGAAAACGTAAACCATGTAAGTGGCCATTCAGTTGTAAAATAAACAAGCATCTATTCAGGAACCCATTAAAACAGTTAATCTTCTAATGGCCTCTTAAAACTGTTAAGATATGAATTCAACCTCTCCTTGCATTGAGATAAATGGGTTGTTGCTTTTGAAACTCACCCAAGTATTCATAATGATACTAGCTGCCAAAACAATGACTTGAAAATGCAAGCAATAGAGCCTACTACTCAATAAATAGATAACCCAGTGTTTTATAAGCTACACCAGGTACTCTGTTAATTAAAGCAGTTCAGAAGCAGGTCCCTGTTTTTTTTTCCTCAGTCACAGCTGCAAAGGTCTTTTTTCTCCAAATTTAAAGGGCTGTCGATATTTAAATCACTTTAGATCACAGCAGTTTCTAAGTCCCATTTTCTTTCATCTTGAATGCATAACAATTGCCAATGAAAAAATACATGAAAGCTTGAATCAATGCTCTCACAATATGATCAACGTAAAGTCAACAGATTTCTTTTCAGGACAGGGCCCAGCGTAATAAAAAACTGCAGTAAAATTGTATCTATGTTAAAATATAGCATCTAACTATTGAAACTGAAAGAACAGTTTTTTTGCATTTCAAAGTCTGACAATTAAAGAACTCCAAGGGCAATTTTTTTTTGGTTCCCCGTTAAGCAATTGGGCTCCCCTGTGGTTCATGACTCTTTGGAGGTGGGCGTGCTGCATGTGGGCATGTTATCTCCATCACTATCCTGCACTGATTGTCAGAAATTAGAATGGCAGTGTGAATTCCAGAACTGAGTTCCACCCACCATTTTTAAGAGTTCTCAGGTCAGTCCAACATGATGTAATTTTAGGCTGTTAAAATGGGTGAATCTGACCCAGAGTTAAGAGTAAGTGCTGCGCCAGGGGTGGGAATATTACGTGTTTCCCACTGTGGTGGTTGGGAGAAAAATATGGCAAATCATCCGGTCCTGACCTCATTAATTATACACCTAAGTGTATCATGCTATATTCAGTAGCAGGGAAGGCCTCAATTGCACGTGGTCCTCCACCATTTTGAAAAAGGTGCTCATCATCACTGACCCACGATTGAAGAAAGAAGGTGGACCTCCTGGGAATGAAGTTGGATCTCAAGGAGCACTCCTGAGAACAAAGGTAGATTGACAGGAATATTCTGAGGCTAGAAGACAGGACCTTCCAGAACACCAAATCTAGAGGGTCCACCAGTAGATGCACTCCTGGCATTTAGAGTCTAGGGTTGCAGAAAGTCTCCATCCTGAAATCTGCAGGCAGCCTCAGGCATTGTTCAGGTGACATATTGGTGCCTTGTTGCACCAAATACATTTCACACTGGCATGTTTTTCTGCCAACATCACGGAAAGTGTGGTATGGGGAGGGGTTGGGCCTTCACAAACATCACTTTAATTGGATGAATTAAGGTTCACGCTGGCCTCTGGAAGGTTTCCTGACCTGCCATGGTGGGTTCCATTGGAAGATCCCGCTGTAAATTCACACTGGTGTGAAACACATTTCTGGGTATCCTGCCATATTTTTCCCCCGCTATGTCCGCCATTGAATCTGTCGTCAGAGGCTTGGCAGAATTACACCTGCTACTTCTACCTTCACAGGCCTATTAATGGGACGTAGACGAAGGCCTAAATCCATTACTTGGATGAAATTAAGATTCACGCTGGCCTCTGGAGGTTTTTCTGACTTGTCATTTTCGTTTATGGAACTTGTTCATCTTTCAGTTGTGAAGAACACGGTCTGAAACGTTCACCTGTTTTCTCACTCTACAGATGTAGACTGACCTGCTGTGTACCCCTTATTTTTGATTTTGTTTCAGATTTCCAGCATTCTACCTTTTGCTTTTTCAGTACGTTAAAACAAAACTCTCATCAAATGAGTTGACCATCCAATGATTGAAACTCATTGTTAAGGAGCCAGTGGAAATGAAGTTAAGATAATGGTTTTTAAACAGAATTCTGATGTTAAAGTATGGGTTTGCCAAGTTGTCTAGATGTTTAATTTTATTGATGTTAATTGTCATTACTGCTAGTATTCTTTTGTAAATACCAAATAAAACTTTAAAGCAGGATTTTTTTTTATTATTTCATCGGATGTTGGCATCGCTGGCCAGCATTTGTTGCTTATCCCCAATTGCCCTTGATCTGAGTGGAGTGGAGTGGAGTGGAGTCACATGCAGGCCAGACCAGGTAAGGATGGTAGATTTCCTTCCCTAAAGGACAACAGTGAACCCTATGTCTTTTCATGACAATCTAAAATAGTTTCACGGTCACTTTCAACTCAGCCAGCCTTCCAGCTAACTTTAAAAAACAAATTCAATCTTCCAAGGTTTCATGTTTTAGAACTTTTACTGCAACAAATAACTGAAAGAAAACTTGACTGAACAGTATTTTTGTTTTGTAGACTACAGAAAGTAACATTGGAGCTCTTGTGGCACAAGCTCCAGATTCAAGTCTCACACCAGGACTTGATAGCCAAGGAAAGTGTATTCATAATGCAGCCAAAAAGTTGAGTATCAACCTTCAAAGTCCTTCCAATATGCTAACGACAGGTGGTAAGATGGGTGAGACTCCTTGTCAGCCACGTTTGATGTGCAGTGGCAACCCTCAACCTATAAGCCTCTGGCAATAGGCTAGCAACCTATCCCAGGTAAATCTCACTGTGGAGTCAGATGAAAATTAGCCTTGTGCATATGGTGTGGAAAGAGACACATTAAACAAAAGAAAGTGACATAATCCTTGTAAACTTAACATCTATTGTACTCCCCACTGCATTACAGTCCCTTTAGCAAATAGTCCACAGTTGTTGCAAGATTTCATGAGTACTAATTTCCAGTGACAGTCTCCAGGTGCTTTCCTCAGATTTTGGAGAGTTTCTTAAATTCATGACCAGCGGTGAAGCCTCTTCCAATAATTCTTCTTAGAACATACAGCATTACAGCACAGTACAGGCCCTTCGTCCCTCGATGTTGCGCCAACCAGTGGAACCAATCTAATGACCCTCTAACCTAAACTATTCCAATGTTATCCATATGCCTATCCACTGACCATTTGAACGCCCTTAAAGTTAGCGAGTCCACAACTGCTGCAGGCAGGGCGGGCATTCCATGACCTTAACTACCCTCTGAGGAAAGAACCTACCCTCTGACATCCGTTCTATAATTACCACCCCTTAATTTAAAGCTATGCCCCCTCATGTTAGCCATCACCATCCAAGGAAAAAGGCTCTCACTGTCCACCCTATCTAACCCTCTGATCATCTGTACGCTTCAATTAGGTCACCTCTTAGTAAAATAACCTCAAGTCCCTCAGCCTTTCCTCATAAGACCTTCTTTTCCCTGGTCATGCCAGAATAAATCTTCCAGAAACTACAGAAGGCTGCAGGATGCATCTCTTCCAACAAGAGACTAAGTCCTTCCTTCAGCCAGCTATCGGAGCTCACAAGGTCAAATCGCTTTTCTTTCAATTGATCACACAGAACCTCTGTCTTTGATGTTCACTGATTTGTAGGGGAACCCGTAACCCAATCTCAAAAATGGCTTCCTGTGTTTGCTTCACCATGGCAAGGTGAAACACATTAAACTTCTATCTGGATGGAAATACTAATTAACTATTCTTAATTTCAACTCTTTTTCATCTTATAAGTAAATGGACTAGTTGTAGTATAACTATTTACAACATGGAACCTTCAACGCCTTTCTGAGATTTTGGCAAACATTGAGTTCACTCATGGTAAGTTGAGATGCTGCTGCCATTGTCTCCACGTGTAAAAATCTTGAACCCTTTTCTCAGTAAAACAATCTTAGCCTTTCTTTGATTACTGACAATCAAACCATCCAGGCTTATGGTCACGAAAATGCCAGAGCAAGTCACATGACTCTCTTCATTTACCCTAAACTTAAAACTACATCCCCAACATATAAACATAAATCTTATAAACCTTATAAATGTAATACGGTTTTCCAACACTACAGTACAGATGTTAAAAAAAATTAACAATCACTACCAAGTAACCAGGGGTTATCAATAAACTCTGTAAATTAATTAAATTTCTGTTCCAGCATATCATTTATTTCAATGCATAAATGTCTCGAGGGAACCATTTCCTTTTATTACTAAGCTGCTGGTGAGTGAACGACGTGCAAAGTAGTTTCTCGAAATAGACTGTAATAATAGTTGCCAACTTACTTTAACTTGCTTTTATTGCATTATAACAAAACATTTTCTAATTTCTCTTGTCAAAAAGCTCTGCATTCCGCCAAATATTTGCTGTGATTATTAAATCAAAACCACTAATGAATCTTTGCCACACTAAGTTCTGTTATTTAAATGATTGTGGAAATGTTATTTCCCTTTCATGTTTCAATCACGTACCAATCAATTTAAATTATTACTGAGTTAAAGATAAACATGTAAAACATCAATTGAAGTTTCAAATTTACAAATACTTACACTTTAGTTATAAAAAAGGATAATTTGTTGCAAGCTGCATATTGTGCAAAAACTGTGAGTGCAGTTCAAATGCAAGTCTCCAACCTTCCTCACAACTCAAATATATTAAATTAGCTTACAAAAACAATCATTTAGAACAGTAAAGAGCCATACTTCATTTACACTTCATTCTCACTGCCAGAAAAGAAAGGATAATTGAAATTCCATTTAAATTCAATTTTGGCCAAAAGTGTAATTGTAGATATACCCCTTGAGTCATGTAAAACGTTTGTCTAATGTTTCATTCAAATTATCCTGCTCCAGTACACATTCAGCACCATACAACCATCTTCAAAATGTATTAGCAGTACTCATTAGACTGAAATTTAATAACAAAAACATCAGGTGGATTTCAAGAGCCCCCATTATCAGGAGAAGATTGATAGCCATAATGCTGTTCAGAAGCCAACTGGGCACAATTTAGATTCAACAAACTAATGTGCCTTATTTTGATTTATTTGCTGTACTTCACAAGTTTTGTCTTTATAAAGATCTTTTATTACTCTTCAGCTTGATCAATTTATCTGAATTCTGAGCTGGTGTGGGGGTAGGCTTCCAGAAATTTTATTGGAGAACAGTGAGACACATACTTGTACTCCAGATTTAATAGATAATTTATTTTAGTTGTGATGCAATATATTTCATATTGCTTTCAAAATAACTGTGTTTGCTACAGCTTCCATGGTGGATGGGAGAGGTTAAGAAGAATGCAAAATTGCTCAATTCTGGATGTGGTGCTACTCAGTCTTCAAGTGAGGTTAACATCTACATATTGTGAACAAACGAGGCAATCCAATGGGTAAACTCAGAAGATTTTTCTGTTGTTTAAGAATGTTTGTTCCTGAAGCCTTTCCTATTCTTTTTATACAGTTCCCAAATTAATCCATTCAACAACACCTTGAACAGTCAGTTGACACTGACAGTCAAGCTCCTCAGTGAACAGGGGCCATTATTAGTAAGGTACTACAGAGTGGTCATCATCCATCAAGCTGTGCTCCAGCAAGGTTTCTACATCTTTGAAAGAAATGGAAAGGAGGGCATTGGTGGGGAACCAAGGAAAAGGTTTTATCTTGCTTGAAATGAAAATGATGTGACATACAAAAACATATGAGCCTTGAACAGCCAACATTGTTTTGTGAAAGGAAATTATGTTTGGTAAATGTCTCAGAGTATTCAAGAGTGTATGTGGAAGGGTAATTAAGGGAGTACTAATGGATGTTCTATTTTACGAAGGCAATGAATAAGATGCCAAAAAAAGGTTGTTGCACAAGATTAAGGTTCATGGGACTGGACGCAATATATCACATTGGACTGAGATTTTGTTAATAGACAGAAAACAGAGAGTAGGAATAAATGGATCATTATCAGATTGGCAGGTTGTTCTTACAGGGGTGCTGCAAGAATCAGTGCTTAAACTTAGCTCTTTACAATCGAGATCAAAGACTTAGAAGAGGGGATCAAGTGGAACATATCCAAGGCAAAAACAAAATAGTGCGGAAGCTGGAAACTGAAACAAAATAGAAAATGCTGGAAAATCTCAGCAGGTCCAACAACATTTGTGGGGAGAGAATAGAGCCGATGTTGAGTCTAAATTACGCTTCATCAGAACTCTTGACGTTGGCTCTATTCTCTCCCCACAGATGCTGTCAGACCTGTGAGATTTTCCAGCATTTTCTGTTTTTGTGTTGGAACATATCCCAGTTGTTGTTGATACAAAGATAGGTGGAAAATGGGCGAATGGGATGCTGGCCTTCATAGCGAGGGGGATTGAATATAAAAGTAGGGAGGTCTTGCTGCAGCTGTATAGGGCACTGGTGAGGCCGCAGCTGGAGTACTGTGTGCAGTTTTGGGCGCCGCACCTGCGCAAAGATATTTTGGCCTTAGAGGGAGTGCAGAGGAGGTTTACTAGGCTGATACCGGAGTTGAGGGGGTTGAGCTATGAGGAGAGGCTGAATAAACTGGGCTTGTACTCGTTAGAGTTTAGAAGAATGAGGGGAGATCTCATTGAGACGTATAAGATAATGAATGGGATGGATAGGATAGAGGTGGAGAGACTCTTCCCGCTCAAAAAAGACAGTAAGACTAGGGGGCACAGCCTCAAGATAAAAGGGGGGCGGTTTAGAACGGAGTTGAGGAGGAACTTCTTCACTTAAAGGGTGGTGAATCTCTGGAATTCTCTGCCCATTGAAGTGGTGGAGGCTGCCTCGCTAAATATTTTTAAGACGCGGGTTGATGGGTTTTTGATAAGAGAGGGGATTAAGGGTTATGGGGAGAGGGCGGGAAAGTGGAACTGAGCAGCGACAGATCAGCCATGATCTTATTGAATGGCGGGGCAGGCTCGAAGGGCTAGATGGCCTACTCCTGCTCCTATTTCTTATGTTCTTATGGAAAGTAAGCTGTGCCAAGGACACAAACTTCCCAAGAAGATATGGGCTGGTTAAATTAGTGAACTAGCAGGTGGCAGATGGAATTTTTCATAAATACATCCACTTTGGTTGGAAAAATAAGAAAACAGAATATTTGTTTGAAGGGGAAAGATAATAATGTTCATATGCAGAATGATTCGTCAACAGAGTTAACATTGAGGTATAACAAGCATTAGGAAAGCAAATTGTATGCTAGCCTTTATTGGCGAGCATACAATGGAGTGGAGTATAAGGGTGAGGAAGTTGTGCTGTGATTGGGTGCTATGAGACAACCCCTGAAGAAGGTCTCCTTATCTCAGGAAGGATATATTGAGAGCTGGTGTGACCAAACATTCATTAGATTGATTTGTGAAATGAGGCAGCTATGCCATGAGAAGAGATTGAATAGAATGGAACCATTTAATAAATCAAATCAAATCATATCCACTTGAGTTTCAAAGAATGAGATGGTATGATATGCAATGCATTTGATATAAAACCAAAGTCGGAGTGACTGAAAAAAGGCAAGACGTACAAACACCAAGGAACTGGCAACTTAAGTCAATTTGACAAGTAAATTGCAGCTCAGTTAATGGGTCTTGTGATCATAGCGGAAGATCATTGTGCTGTCAAAGGAGAAGTGTGAAGGTGAAAAGTAACTTGTTCATTATTGAAGGGAAGGATCCCCAACTTGAGAAGAGGCACAACAGAGTTAGTGAAAAATAGTCGAGTAGAATGAGCTGCTGTCTATATCAATATATAACCCAGAAATGGGCAGTCCAATTATGTGCAGTGAAAATTTATTTTGGATAGGCAGACTACAATAGTTTTTCATGCAAATCATTGTAGTTCCTGTATTTTAGTTCTGTGATTCTTTGGCTATCAACATTTGAGAAACTGTCAGAGCCCACAGCCACAATCTTCAAAGAAGACTGAATAATTAGAGTGAGCCTTGTCTTAAGTTGTCCAGTTGTTAAATTCAGAGAAACCAAAGTAAACCAATGTGAGCAAAATCTGTGTGAATAAGAGGATTATGATGTGACAAAGGATTAAGACTGAAAATGATCAACTGTCCACAAATATTCCGGAGAGAAAAATAAAACATATCCAGAAAGGTAATTTCAGATGCCTGTGGGCAACAGCAGCCAGCCCATTTAGCAATTAGAATTGTTGATGGACCAATGACAAACTGCAGTATTCACTCACCATGGCAACAACAGGTCACTTAAAAATAGTAAAATCTGTACAAAAAAGGACAATTATCTTTAGCCTGAAAACTGCAGAACAGCAATAACCCAGAAAGTTTTTAAAAATGTTTTTTGACAGCTTTGTTTATCATGAAGTTGCAAACAGAATTTTTTTATTGGTCAAGTGAGATAAACAATAGTTGGGAGGGGATTGAGGTATTAAAGTATTGGGGCAAATCTTGCTATTGACGAGTTTTTTTGGCATCCTTCTGCAAGTTTTTCAGTGTTATAACTTGTTGGAAATATAAGCCAATAATGGTCTGATATGGACAATGGGACATTTGGGACCAACAATGCATCCCTTTAAACAACTAGATTGAAGAATGGAGAAAGAAACAGAAGACCAATGGAAAGCGATATATTATTAAAGTCAAAAGAAGTACAAGCACCAGATCCTTTCTCAAGTGTCTTAAGAACGTGAAAACCGGGCATTGCTCTGGAAACTGCAATCCACATCAGCCATTGCTGTCTGTTATACCCAGGTTATGGCATTCTTTGAATCCAACTTTATTTATTCCTTGTTGGGATTAATGCCACAAAAGCCAGGCGAGTATGCCCTTCACCCCTTCCATCAGGCAGAAAAATCAGCCCATCTTAATTTATTATCCTACCCCTACCCTACAGGACTTAAAATCCAGAAGTTCCACAAATCTGGTACATGTCCAGTCCCGGGCTTTCTAAATACTGAGTCCAGTACCCATTTAGGAAGCTAGAGTTATAGAGATATATAGCATGGAAGCAGGCCCTTTGGGCCCAACTTGCCCATGCTGACCAGGCTTCCTGAACTGAACTAGTCCTACTTGCCTGCATATCCCTTTAACCCTTTCCCACCTATGTACCTGCCCAAATATCTTTTCAATGTTGTAATTGTACCTGCTTCTGGTGAGTCATAGAGGTGTACAGCATGGAAACAGGCCCTTTGACTCAACTTGTCCATGCAGCCCTTTTTTCTTAAACCCCTAAGCTAGTCCCAATTGCCCGCATTTGGCCCACATCCCTCTATACCCACCTTACCCATGTAACTGTCTAAATGCTTTTTAAAAGATAAAATTGTACCCACCTCAACTACTACCTCTGGCAGCTTGTTCCAGACACTCGCCACCCACTGTGTGAAAAAATTGTCCCTCGGACACTTTTGCATCCCTCCCCTTGCACCTGAAACCTATGCCCTCTACTTTTAGACTCCCCTACTTTTAGGAAAAGGATATTGACTATCTGGCTGATCTATGCCCCTCATTATTTTACAGACCTCTATAAGATCACCCCTCAGTTTTCTACGCTCCAGAGAAAAAAGTCCCAGAATATCCAGCCTCTCCTTATAATTCAAACCATCAAGTCCCGATAGCATCCTAGTAAATGTTTTCTCCACTCTTCTAGTTTAATAACATTCTTTCTATAACAGGGTGAACAGAATTGTATACAGTATTCCGAGTGTGACTATCTTGAACAACTTCAACAAGACGTACTTAATGTTCTGATCAAATAAAACCAAGCATGCTGAATGCCTTCTTCACAACTCTATCCACCTGTGACTCTACTTTCAAGGAGCAATGAACCTGTACACCCCTAGATCTCTTTATTCTGTTATTCTCCCCAGCGCCCTACCATTAACTGAGTAAGTTCTGCTCTGCTTTAACCTGCCAAAATGCATCACCTCGCATTTATCTAAATTAAACTCTATCTGCCAATCATCAGCCCACTGGCCCAATTGATCAAGATCCCATTGCAATCTGAGATAACCTTCTTCACTGTCCACTATGCTAACAATCTTGGTGTCATCTGCAAACTTACTAGCCATGCCTCCTATAATCTTAACCAAATCATTAATATAAATGACAAATAACAGTGAACCCAGCACTGATCCCTGAGGCATACTACTGATCATTGGCCTCCAGTTTGAAAAGCAAACCTCTACAACCATCCTCTGGCTTCTGTCATCAAGCCAATTTTCTATCCATTTAGTTACCTCACTCTGTATCCTGTGAAATGTAACTCTACGCAACAAACTACCATGCAGTACCTTGTCAAAGGCCTTGCCCAAGTCCACGTAGACAATATCAACTGCACTGCCCTCATCTACCTTCTATGTTACACCTTCAAAAAATGCAATCAAATTTATGAGACATGATTTTCCATTCACAAAGCTATGCTGACTGTCCCTAACCAGTCCTTGCCTCTCTAAATGCCTGTAGGTCCTGTCTCTCCAAATACCTTCCAACAACTTGTCCACCACAGATGTGAGGCTCACTCACCTGTACTTCCCAGGCTTTTCCCTGCAGCCCTTATTATACAAAGGCACAACATTTACCACCTTCCAATCTTCAGGCACCTCACCTACGACTAACGATGATTCAAATATCTCTGCTACAGGACCCACAATTTCCTCCCTACCCTCATAAGAACATAAGAAATAGAAGCAGGAGTAGGCCATCTAGCCCTTCAAGCCT
Organism: Carcharhinus amblyrhynchos; assembly: GCF_965287045.1. NCBI lineage: Eukaryota > Metazoa > Chordata > Chondrichthyes > Carcharhiniformes > Carcharhinidae > Carcharhinus > Carcharhinus amblyrhynchos. The sequence goes on from NC_137326.1 coordinate 91,449,125, forward strand.
GCCCCGCCATTCAATAAGATCATGGCTGATCTGAAGTGGATCAGTTCCACTTTTCCGCTTTCTCCCCATAACCCTTAATTCCCCTGTCTATCAGAAACCTCCCACAATGCCCTGGGATACACTCCATCAGGTCCTTGGGATTTATCTGCCTTGATGAGTTTTAAGACTTCCAGCACCTCCTTCTCTGTAATATGTACACTCCTCAAGACATCACTATTTATTTCCCCAAGTTTCCTAACATCCATGTTTTTCTCAACAGTAAATAATGATGAGAAATATTCATTTAGGATCTCATCCATCTCTTGCAGATCTGCACATAGATGATCTTGCTGATCCTTAAGGGGTCCTACTCTCTCCTTAGTTACTCTTGGCCTTTATGTAACTGTGGAAGCTCTTTCGATTCTCGTTTAACTTACCTGCCAAAACAATCTTGTGTAGATAGAGAGAAAAACAAGCATTTGGCTTTACAGCATGAGGAAAAAAAAGATAGAGGAAAGGGAAGGCCAGAACAAAATTCATTTACTGGGGCTGAATTTCTGCATTGGGCACAATTGGCAATCTGGACAAAAACTGCACCCAAATTAGTTTTTGCCTTTCGTTTTTGTTTATTTCTAAATAATTGAGAATAAAATCTGCCACAGACCAGAGCAAATATTCAAGGACATGTTCAAAATTTTACACTAAAAAAATTTAAGACTAGTAACTTGCTGCAATTTGATTAATACAACTGAAAATGGGTTTATCCCAATAAATACGCATTTTTATTATTGCTATTTACTATTTCATTATTGCAAGTAAACTGATTTCAGTCAATTGATAATTACTTATAAAAAGCTGTAGAGAACCAATTGCTAATTGTTGCGTAGTTAATTTCTTAATAAGTAAAAAAATGCACGTTTGAAAGATTTTAAAACATTTCATATTCCTGCACCCCAACGAAAGTGTTCAAGTTTAAGAGCCTGTGTGATGGCTTGCAATTAAAAGAAATGCACAGCAGTGAATAATTTAATGAGGGCATGACTACTTTTGTAGATGGGACTTGCTTCAAGTGCAACTTCTTAAACTAGAGTGAAGGATCACAGAATCTTAATTTGTGCTAGACACAATTTGCGCTCAAAATTTCATCTCTTTTTCTGCAATCTGGCCAATTTTAGGGCAACTGTGCTGAAGAAAACAGCTTATCTTAGAAGCCCCACGCCAAAATGTTTAAAATCTCCAAGAATTTATTACATGCAAGAATGAGACTGAGCAGTTTAAATTGTTCCCTGTCTGGGCCAAAGAAGTTGATAGGTATGCAAAAAAAAATCATGTTGTTAAAAGGGAACTTGCTCATTGATTACCAGTTGTAATTTTTTACGCCAAGTTTCACAGGTTAAGATGCAAATCCAGCAAGTTCTTTAAAATAACAGGGAGGCTAACATTGAGATGCCACTTGTGTAAAGAGGAATCTACATAAATTGACTGGCAAGTTATAAAGATTTGCAACTCATGGTATATCCCAATCTCCTGGACTTGCTAGCTGATATGTACAATAACATAAGCAATTAATAAGCTGTTAATTTTCCAGCAAGACTTGAACATAATAAGAACATAAGAAATAGGAGCAGGAGTAGGCCATCTAGCCCTTCGAGCCTGCCCCACCATTCAATAAGATCATGGCTGATCTGTCGTGGCTCAGTTCCACATTCCCGCCCTCTCCCCATAACCCTTAATCCCCTCGCTTGTCAAAAACCCATCAACCCGCGTCTTAAAAATATTTAGCGAGGCAGCCTCCACCACTTCAATGGGCAGAGAATTCCAGAGATTCACCACCCTTCGAGTGAAGAAGTTCCTCCTCAACTCCGTTCTAAACTGCCCCCCCTTTATCTTGAGGCTGTGCCCCCTAGTCCTACTGTCCTTTCTGAGCGGGAACAGTCTCTCCACCTCTATCCTATCCATCCCATTCATCATCTTATATGTCTCAATGAGATCTCCCCTCATTCTTCTAAACTCTAACGAGTACAAGCCTAGTTTATTCAGCCTCTCCTCATAGCTCAACCCCCTCAACTCCGGTATCAGCCTAGTAAACCTCCTCTGCACTCCCTCCAAGGCCAAAGTATCCTTGCGTAAGTGCGGCGACCAAAACTGCACACAGTACTCCAGCTGCAGCCTCACCGATGCCCTATACAGCTGCAGCAAGACCTCCCTACTTTTATATTCAATCCCCCTCGCTATGAAGGCCAGCATCCCATTCGCCTTCCTGACCACCTGCTGCACCTGCAGGCTGGGTTTTTGCGACTCATGCACAAGGACCCCGAGGTCCCTCTGCACCGTCGCATGCTGCAGTTTTTCGCCACGTAAGTAATAGTCCTTCCTACCATTATTCCTACCAAAGTGGACCACCTCGCACTTGCCAACATTAAATTCCATTTGCCAGTTCCTGGCCCATTCGCCCAGCCTATCTAGATCCTTCTGCAGACTCTCCACACCCTCCGCACAATTTGCCGTTCCACCAATCTTGGTGTCATCAGCAAATTTCAACACCATACACTCGGTTCCCTCCTGCAGATCATCTGTATAAATGGTAAATAGCTGAGGCCCCAGCACCGACCCCTGGGGCACTCCACTAGTCACCAACCGCCAATCCGAATAGCACCCATTAACCCCCACTCTCTGCCTCCTATTTGACAACCAATCCTCTATCCACGCTAACACCCTACCCCCAACTCCATGCCCCCTTACCTTCTGCAATAACCTCTTGTGAGGTACCTTGTCAAACGCCTTCTGAAAATCAAGAAAGACCACATCCACCGGCTCTCCTCTATCCACCGCCCTAGACACATCCTCATAGAACTCCAATAAATTTGTCAGACACGACTTCCCCTTAACGAAACTGTGCTGCGTCTGCTCTATCAAGCAATTCCCCTCTATCCAGTATCTGGTTCTAAAGAACTCTATCCACAATTTCAAAATATAAATCCAATTATGAATATAAACACTAGTTCAGCCAGCCACAGTGTGTCTGGAATTAATGTGTTTCATGTTAATTTCAGGATTCCGAAATTAAGTTACATAGAGAGGAGAAACTGAGGTTGTTCTCCTTAGAGCACAGGCAGTTAAGAGGAGATTTGAAAGAGGTGTTTCAAATCATGAAGGATTTAGATTTTTAAAAATTCTTTCATGGGATATGGCAAGGCCTTGACAAGGGTCACTGACAAGGCCCAAAATTTGCTGCCTCCTTGTCTGCCTTTGAAATGAATGGCTTGCTAGGCCATTCAGTGAGTTAAAAGTCAACCACACTGCTGTGGGTCTGGAGCCACATTAGGCCAGACTTGATAAAAATGGCAGATATCCTTCCCTAAAGGACATTAATAATAGTTTCACAGTCATTGTTACTGTGACTTGCTTTATTGCCAGATTTATTGACTGAACTTAAATTCCACCGGTTGCCAAAGCGGGATTTGAATCCATGTGCCCACAGCAATAGGGTGAGCCCTTGGATGACTAGTCCAGTGACATTACCATTATATCATCCATCATCTGCCAATAGAATACAACTGAATAACCAGAGGTACAGATTTAAATGACTGGCAAAAGAATAACAGGTTAGAATTTGGAATACTATCAGAGTGTGAACATAGACATGTTGGGCAGCTTTGCTCGAGCAGACTTTTTGAGATTAATTCAAACATCAGATACTTCAGAGAAATGTTTAATAGGTTCTTGAATATATGTATTCTGACCTACAGTGTTATAATAATTCTTGCGTAATAATTCTGAGTAATATGAATGCTGAATTCACATTTGGAGATCACAAATTGAATTGCAAACTCAATTCTGAATTCCAATTTGGGTTTGTTTGACTAAGACCATATTTACCGTCCTATTCCATATGCTTTCCTGAAAATTAAAACTTAAATTGACATTAAATATGTTAATGAAATTTACAGATGTTTGTATACATCACTAAACTAAAATAATCTTCAAAATCAATTCTTTTTTTACTTGTTGAAACTGATATTGTACCAGATCTGACGGTATCTTTCTGTAGATTATATGAAAATTACTTTTTTTTTCCCTTGAGTACAGTTGACAATTTAACACAAGACATTTTATTAATGCTTGTTTTTCATAATGGGTGTAAATGCTACCGAAGGTTAATGAAAAGATTATGCCTACTGACCAAGAAACACTAATGAATGAAAATCTGTAATGGCAACCCCACTGATGTTTATCATCAAAATGAATCTCAGTGCAATGAGCCACTGATAGGAACCCAATAAATCAATGTTTTAATAGTCTACTAAAGGACAGCCTACCTGCACTAATGCTAGTTGAGATACAATGGCAATCTCTACACAAGATTAAAAGAATATTGGGAGAGTATCAGTAGCTTTTCTCATGTCTACTTCTTAAAAAAAGGGCTGTTTTAAATAAATTAATTCATCTTTTAAAAACTTGTTCATAAATTTAAAAAGAAACATAATAAGGCTGAAAATTTAATGGAAATCAGAAATGAATTGCATTTAAACTGCAAAAAGCCACTCATGCTAAGTAACTCATGCTTAATTAGATTTTGGAGTTTGACACACAAACATCTTTTTGGTTCTCATACATCTATTGTATTCCAATCTCTCATTTATTTTCAATGGCTCTCAAGTGACTGTTTAAATTAGATGAAATGTTTTTGCTTTGGAAGCCAGTATTACTTTGAAAAACTAAATTCTACTTTTGGTCAGATAATAAAAATAATTTTAAAAAGTTAAATTGGGGAAATTAAATATTAAAATACAATACTGCAGTTGCAGTAAATCTGAAATAAAATCAGAAATTCATCAGGACTTGAAAAAACTAGAGGCATGACAAGTCTTCAGAAGGAAAATAGAAAATGAATTATATAAACAAAAATCCAGTGTTTTAAGAGAAAAATAAAAAAAAGTTGTAATAACAAAAAATGCCAAGCTTGCGGTATCTGAATAAAAATTAGATTTTCAGCTTCACTGTGGCTATTCTCACTTACAAACAAACACTTATTAAAGGAAGTAATATTCGGCTGCTTTAACCTTGTGAATAGAAAAAGTGTTTTGCAACTTTCAAATTACATTTATCTTTGCCATTAGATACATTGGTGAAGTTGTTTGGCAAATCTTTATTGGTAATTGAACAGAACAAATTACAACCCGAAATCAAACATTTCTCATTACTGCAATTTAAAAAATGTAAACATATCATTTTGGTTCAGTAATGCCATTATAATTTTGCAGGGGTTTGTTATTTGAGTTACTAGTTTGTTAAATTTTACACCATTGCTTGGGCCAATCATCCTAAAAAGACCGCTATTTGAATTGTGGTTTCTATTTCTTTCCTATTACTGTGCCATTATCATGATGTCAATATTTTATTACAATTATATTGCCTTTACATAATGATATACCATTATGTGTGGTGCTATTGCAATTCAACATATTCAGTGCAATTATCATTTGTTCTCCCGAGTGACAACAAAACAAGATTTCAATGTGCAGGAGGGGTTACAGAAAATCAAATCTCTATCAACACGTTACAGCGAGTGATGTCAAAGTTGTTATTTAATTTATTGAGAAATGAATCTCAAAACAGTGTAACAGAAATAATTGCAGAATGTTAGCATCATTACTCATATGTGCACATGGAAATAAATGGCACAAGGTGACCACCACAAAGTGCCATTTACTTGCAGCTGATTGGTAAACATTGTGACCAGCATCCTCAGTGTTGTATTTTTTATTTCCACCATAAGAACATAAGAAATAGGAGCAGGAGTAGGCCATCTAGCCCCTCGAGCCTGCCCCACCATTCAATAAGATCATGGCTGGTCTGTCGTGGCTCAGTTCCATATTCCCGCCCTCTCCCCATAACCCTTAATCCCCTTGCCTATCAAAAACCTATCAAACCGCGTCTTAAAAATATTGAGCGAGGCAGCCTCCACCACTTCAACGGGCAGAGAATTCCAGAGATTCACCACCCTTTGAGTGAAGAAGTTCCTCCTCAACTCCGTTCTAAACCGTCCCCCCTTTAGCTTTAGGCTGTGCCCTCTAGTCCTACTGTCCTTTCTGAGCGGGAAGAGTCTCTCCACCTCTATCCTATCCATCCCATTCAACATCTTATACGTCTCAATGAGATCTCCCCTCATTCTTCTAAACTCTAACAAGTACAAGCCTAGTTTATTCAGCCTCTCCTCATAGTTCAACCCCCTCAACTCCGGTATCAGCCTAGTAAACCTCCTCTGCACTCCCTCCAAGGCCAAAATATCCTTGTGTAAGTGCGGCAACCAAAACTGCACACAGTACTCCAGCTGCGGCCTCACCAGTGCCCTATACAGCTGCAGCATGACCTCCCTACTTTTATATTCAATCCCCCTCGCTATGAAAGCCAGAACTTTAAACCAAATAATTTACAGCAAAATTGCCCTAACATTGCATACATTTGCTTGAGAAGTGTACACATTTATCTGAGTATTGTAGACATTTACCGTTGGCACCTAACACCATATTCATTGGACCTTGAACACCATTTTCCTAAAACATCTTCAGATTAAACAGTAACCTGATTTTTCTTTCACAATAGAATACAAAACATTGAAGTGTCACATTGTTTGTTAGCTTTGCATCACAACCCGTATTGCTCAAAACAATTCTGGAAAATTGTCCTTATTGATTACATCACAGAAAGTAAATGCTCCCCATAAGCCATGCTTAAACAGACCAGAAGACAATTCAACATGGAATACATGTTCATGGCAGTTCTGTTCTTAGAGTGATTCATTCACACAAATCGCCCAAACTCCCAGGATCTGAGCCACTTCAAAGTTACTTAGTCCCACTGCTGCATTTTTCCATACACTTCCATTTCCAGTCATGTAACTGTATTTAATGCTGAGTGTTCTGTTTCAAATGTCTCCATCCTGAGATGTACCAAATCTAAAACAATCCCTATGTGATAATCTGATAACACTCTTTAATCCTTTGACAAGCACTCACCTCATTCCCAACTCCATTCTTCATGTTGCAAAGCCAACTGATGACAGTGCATTAAAGATTTTTAAGAACTATTAACCTGTTTGCAGTGAAATGTTCACAATAGAATGCTGACTTAATATGACTGGCACTGCAGAATTGCATGTGTGACACATTTACTTTTTGCACCTAACTGCCTCCAGAACAATTAGGAATGGGCAATACACACAAGTCTTGCCTGCAACGTTCACATCTCATGAATGAGTAACAAAATAATGTTAACACTGTTAAATCTAAGAGATATCAACTTTGGCAGAAAGAGGTTGAACCAAGGATAGTAAATTTTGAAGCAATAGATTGCTAGCAAATAGATTCCAATGAATTGAACTTTAACAACTAATTATGTGTGGTATGTGCACAAGTGTTATGCCATGGACATTTTTTTCCCCATCTCGCTGGTTTGGCCAGCAGTTGTTGCCCATCCTTAATTGCCTTTGAAGAGGTAGTGTGTTGCCTTCTTGAATTACTGTAATAATATAGGTACACCAACAGTGCTGTTGGTAAGGGAGTTCCCATATTTCCCACATGATAGTAAAGGAACAGTGATATAATCCTAATTCAGGTTGGTGTGTAGCTTGGAGGAGAACTTGCAAGAAGTGGTGTTCCCACGCATCTACTGGCCTTGTCTTTCTTGGTGGTAGAGCTCGCACATTTAGAAAGTGGTGTCAAGAAAGCCATGGTGAGCTACTGCAATGCATTTTGCAGATGGTACATACTGCTACTTGAAGATTATTCATTTTGTCTTTTCTTTAAAATGCTCTACAATTATTTTTAAAAGAGTTGTCAAACCAAGGAGAACTGGAATGTTTGCCGCACCAGTCAGTGTGGTGAGCCAGCAAGATAGCATGTGAGGCCTGTTTAGCTGGCAAGAACAGTTTCATGCACAGAAAGGGTGCAAAGCCCATTAGCATAGGATTGACTTAATTTCAATACTAATAACGAGTCCGCCCTCCCGGATGCTTCTCCCTCACTGGCAAGATGTCATGCCAGCGAGAATCACTACTGCTTTGCAATAATAGAGAAGGCTCCACGGCCACGCCAAGGGTATCGGAAGCCACTGAAGCTTCCAGGCGGTCAGGAGAATGGCCAGACAGTGCCAGCTTGGCAGTACCTTCCTGGCACCCTGGCACTGCCTGGTTGGGGCCATGAAGTGAACCAGTGCCAAGGGAGTGTGGCCTGTTGGGGTGGGGTTATGATAGGCAGGATATGTTCAATGATGGGGGGCTTATGCAGGGGGGAGCTTTGCAAGGGGGCAGCTCTGAGAGGGAGTGGTCAGCAGAGGAGCGCTGCAAAGGGGGTCATGACGGGGGTGTTTAGGGGGTATCTCAGAGTCCATCAGGGGACTCATCGGGAAGATCCTGATGCCAGCAATCCATGTTAGTGTGGGGGATATCAATGCCGCTAATGATGCAGGCTGTGGAGTGGGGACTTGTAAGAGATCTCCAGTTTGCTGTCAAATTGGGACGCTTGCACAGTGGCGAGCACTCTGAAGCTAGTTTCACCAGCGTACCAGCACAAAGCTCTCAACTGTCAGAAAAACTGAATGCTGAAAGATTGCAATGCTGAGCTCATCCAAAAGACCGGCGCAGAGGACTCCTGTTTTTATGCTGTTATGACACTTAGAACTTTTGAGGGAAAGTTGTGCCCCTGATTTTTTGCAAATCCTTATTTATGTTGAAATATCAAAGTTTGAGCAGAATATGAATTTCCATTTCATGTGTTATATCTCAGAACTGTCAGTTGGTGGCAGACGAAGCACAACCTTCTGAAAAAAATTTCTAATCTATCGAGGAATTTTAAATCTCAGGTCATCGGGTATTTTATAAGCAGCCTTTTCAACAGCTTTAATAATGTATTCACTCCATGGCTGGCAACTGTTCCGAACAGTCACATTGTAAGTAAAACAGAAAGAAAGCCTAAAATGAAAGTCATGGCTTATGGAAGTAACAGGACCTTTATTTATAACACAATGCAACTTCTTTATCAGCTTTATTAAGTACTACATTTACCCAATTTTAATACTAAAAGCAATGAAGATTTAATTAATATGCTGTATAAATTGATACAAATTGCCTAATTGTTTTCCATGCCGCAGGGCATATTCAATATAAAAGGGAAATTTATTATTTTTATTCTGCTATCAAAAATGTCTGTAGCTTTTTCATAATAATTTAGGACAAAATTAAACTTTTTGACAGTAGATGGCATTATAGCACTGAATATATGAATATAATTCATATTTCTAGGATGATTTATAGTATAAGACTATCTTAAACACAGCTGTTTTTTCTATCTTCTACACAAAACTGATTTCCTTGTTTCACTTCTCAAGATCTTAATGAAAATTCATCAGTTTAATATCTGGATTGAAAGGTTTTCTTTATCTACTTTTGCTGTAAATTAGTTAAAGAAGTAGAAAAAAAAACCCAAACATTAATCAGCAGCCTAAAAATACAAACCTGCAATGACTCAGTGTGGAGTGGATGAGCGTCTTAAATAGTACGACTGAAGAGTTCTTGCTGCCTGTGAATGCCAAGGATTGCTAAACAAGTAGCTCACATGGCAAGTCAAGTGCTAGGACAGCTGAATTTCACAAAAGGGTCCAACAATAAAATAGGACCTTGCTGTAAATTATCATTTAACATGTTTCCAACACATGCCCTGGATATGTGCAAAGCCGCCAAAAATGGCAGGTGGTACACCTACAGTGTGGGACTAAGTGCCTATTTTGTGCCTGCAAAACAGAAATGCAGTCAACAAATTTCTGGACCTGTGTCTCATCAGCATTAGCCAACAGCTGACACAATAAGCTAAGTTCCATTAGGTAGTATGCCTACATGTGGAAATCATACACACAAAATAATACTTGGTTACAGACACATAAACTGCACAATTGATGAAATTTAATAAACTTCCCATGAAGCAGGCTGAAGCGGACTGAAGCGGAGAGGGCCATATAACCAGGTGGGTAGCCATACAGTGCACAACCTGTTGTCTTTCATTCCTTTTAGTACTTCAATTATTTCCCCTGGTTAGGTCAATTGATTAAGTATTTTACGAGTAGTGCAAAGGCCAGATGCCATGTGGAGAGGCCACCAGTGTACTCTGGTGGCCTCATTGCCAGCTCAGTTTGGGAGGGGAGCAGAGCTATTTCCCATGGAATTCCCTGCTCTGAATAAAAGGCCTCGCCAATTAAAAGAAGTCCCTACCCTCCGCAACAGCCATACCCTTCCACCCCTCTCTGTACTGGGCCTGCCTCACTAGTCATGCTGAGCCTGCCGAATTCACCGTTTCCTTGGGCGAGTTTCCTTGGGTGCTGCTGGCCAGGAACCTCCTGCAGTGTCTCTGCTGGGACTGGAGAGCTACCAGCACTCTGGCTGGACAGCAACTCCTGGAGATGGGATCCTCACTTAAGGGCACAGAAACCCCAAAAACAGGCAGTTGGCTGCCTGATGGGTATTTACTCTCATTGGAGCCTGTGGAAATAGCTGTGGCAGGGTTGTCACTGGCTTTCCAGCCAATGAATAGGCCACCACCATGGCCATTAAATACAGCCCCACACCTGCACTTAATATAGACTGGATCTAAAACCAAATTCATATGAATTATACTCCATACAAACATTCCAAGCTGTTTGATTGTACAACAGCCTAATCTATTGCTATCTAGATATACACAACTAACGTATTCTACACTAAACACAACAAATATTACATCGCTGTATGCATACTTATAAGATTGTGAAAAAGCAAGTCCAGCAGGAACTGAAAGTGTTGAGAGCACGAAATAGATTAACCAGCCCCTAAAGAGAGAACATAAATTAGCATTTCAGGTATGTACTCCTTTATCTCGAAACAACAGCACTTAAGGGGAAGGTGGATACATAATAGCCACACAAAAAACAAGTCTAATCATCTTCCTTCCTTTTGTGTGTTCCATTTTAAATGTTACTTTTGTCAGTTAGAATGAGACGTTGTACCCCAAGTTCTTCTCACAAATGCTGACTGACCTACTGAGTGTTAGCAGTATTTTCTGTTTATAAGGGTGTACAATAGTTTTATAGATTGCTCATTTTGATTTCATAAGTGTGATAAGAAAGCTAAGCGTATAATATTCAATCAATCAATATTCAAGATTGAAGATTACACACTTAGCTTGTATTCCCTAAGTCTTTGCTACAATAATGCATCCAATTACAAGTGGTGATTATGAGTGGGATTCTCTGATCTTGAACATGCCCACCCCACTGCAAGTGATTATGGACAATTTGATGCTCCAGCCAAAACTTCATTCATTTTCAGTGGTCAGTGCCACTGAAGCGAGATTAGCAGTTTTCCTCATATATCTTGACCTCACGATATATGAACCTCAAAGCGAGGTTAGCAGTTTTCCTCATATATCTTTTTCCCCATATTCTAATTGTTAGTAATTCCAACCCTTGTTTTCCTGGGTTCGTGCTCTCCTTAATTTTTTGGTTTTAAAGATAAAATCTTGCATTTAACAAATGCTTCTCATAAGCTTAGAACTTTCCAAAACACATTTCAGCCAATGAAATACTTCTGGAATATAATCACGGTTGTGATGCGCAGAAAGGTCTCACAAATGACAAATAAGTAATGTTCAGATTATCTGATTTTGGAGGTTTTGATTGCGGGGTTAATGTTGGCCAGGATTCTAGGGAAAACTACCAGATTCTTCTTCTAATAGTTCCATAGGATCTTTTACATCAAACTGAGGGAGCAGGCTTTTGTTTAACATCTCATCAGAAAGACAAGATCTCCATCAATGCAACGTTCCTTCAGCACTGCACTGGTCAGCCTAGGTTATCAGTTCACACATCTGGTTTAGGATATTACTCCTGAAATATGTATATTAGGCACACATTTTACAAACTGCAGTTCCAAAATTGTTCTTTTTTTGAAGAGTCATTGAGGTAGATTTTCATCCTCATTGCCTGGATGTTAATTTGGCAGAACAGGTTACTTTGTGGAACACACTCAATTTTCATTCAATTATCCAAATCTGCTAGATTGCCTCGGTTTTATAAATAAGCTGCAGTGTCATGCATGTACTGAAACTAATTGTTGTGTGTTTTAACCCAGCTATATCAAAATCTATATTTAAATGTATTTTAAAAAAATACTTTGTTATATTTAGATAAAAGTGGCAGTCTTGCAGACAAGGTAACAAAAATCATGGATCATGCAAATACAAAGAAATATTTACTTTTTTTTAAGATGGAAATGCCAGTGCTCACTGTACTAAAAAGTTAATTATTATTTTGTGACTTTTTAAAAATCACAGAAATCATTGTTCCATTATATGACATTCAGTACAAAATGGGAATTGTTACATTTTAAGCAGGCTATCTCTCCTAAATGTGGCTTTGTGTTGTTTCTTCCTTGGAATGCCAACATTAAGTCAATATGAAAAACATTGCAGAAGCTTAATAATTATTTTAAGAATTAAGGTCATGATAGACCTTAGACCAGAAAGAAATTACCTGCAGCAGATCACAGGAAATTACAACATAATGTGAGCCATTATTTCTTAAGTGGTGAGAGATTGAAAAGTGTTGATGTCCAAAAGGATCTGGCTGTGCTTGTCCATAAGTCACTAAAAGTCACTACCATGTATGTGCAGCAAGCAATTCAGATGGCAAGTGATATGTTGCCCTTTATCATGAGAGGTTTTGAATACAGTAGTAAAAATGGCTTACTTCAATTTTACAGAACTTTGGTGAGATCGCATCTGAACTATTGAGTATAGTTTTGATCCCCTTACCTAAGGGAGAATATAGCTGCAATAGAAGGAGTACACCAGACTAACTTCTGGGACGGCAGGCCTGTCCAGTGAGAAGAGATTACAGAGATTGGAACTTTATTCTCCAGCATTTAGAAGAAAGAGAAATGACCTCATTGTAACTTACAGAATTCTTAAAGGGTTGAAGGGTAAATGTGGCCCTGGCTGGGTGGGGTTTGTCCAAAGCTAGGGGACATGGTCTCAGAAGAAGGGGTAGGCCATTTATGACTGAGATGAGAAGGAATTTCTGCATTTGGAGTTTAGCGAATCTTTAGATTTCCCAACCCGAGAATGCTCATTGAATATGTTCAAGACAGAAATTGAACGATTTTTGGATACTAAAAACATAAGGGGATATGGGGTTCATGGTGCAGGAAAGTGGCATTGAGGTAAATGATCAGCTATGACCTAACTGAATGGTGAAGTACATTTGAGGGGCTGAATGGCTGACTTTTGCTATTAAGTTCCAATTTGGCTCAATGGACCTCTATCAATTTCCTGAAAAAGTTACCCATTTCATCACATTTCCATGCTCAGATCTTTCCACATTTTCCTTTTCAAGCATTTATCTGCTTTTCTTTTAAAAGCTATTCTAGATTCTGGACTTCCACTTGTGTTTGTAATCCAGCATTCCCCAACTTCTTGCTTTTGGCTTGTAAATTCAATTTATGCTCTTCAGTTATTAACTTCCCAACCAGTGGAATTTGTTTTTTTTTACATTTTACTCATCAAGACCCTTCATAATTATGAATATCTCTTTTAAAAAAAACTGCCTTATATTTTAGCATTCTGGTGAAAAGACGCCAGTTTCACTAACCTCCCCATAAAAGTGCAAAATTGTATAATGCTCAACAATGCTTCCAAATTGAAAAATCAAAGAACTATTTGTTGGGTCCATTATTAGTCAGTAAACTGAGACACTTAGGCATGATTCTATAAAAATAACATGGCCACAATAGATTCTGATTTACTTTAAAGATTAAATAAAAAGTTTGCAAACAGCATAAATTTACTAAAACCCAAGCACCTCCTGATATGGTAGCTGAACATTAAAATATTGAAGGTGTAAGCTAATTCAACCATGAAGCTGCACAACACAAGCTAATTCATATGCACATTTTTGAGCTGCAATGAAAATGTTCTGTTAGTCTTTTCAAAAGACAATGGAGAGCTGAGGCAGAGGTAAGGGAAAAAAGATCTCAGCATTTGCAGTAAAAATACGATGTCCCCATAGTCTTGGCAAGTGCTGGTTACTGCTGCTATATTAAGTCTGCCTTTCTCATCACTTAATGCTTATTTTCATCACTTTGTTTAAAATATTGATAATCAATTACAGCTACGTCTGTTTTGCTACAGATTCTATGTCACAGTCTATCAGACTGTCAGGACCAATTCGGTCCTTATTCAAAGTTAATTTTTTCTTCATAAATCTGCCTTTGGAGAAGTCATTAAGTGCAGAACATAGCCTGAGGTGCAATCACCTATTCTCTTTCATTAGGCACAGGCAGGGAAGGTGAGGGAGATTATTAGAACTTTGCAATGATCACAAAGCAGCGTGCTGCCTGTCAGATCCCCCCAACATTTAATTCATCTCACCAACTTCAGGGCAGTCTTGCCAACAGTTTTAAATGGACATTATTCATGAACATCTGTGACACAGTGCGCATTTTGAACTTGAAATGATGAAAAGGAATTGCCCTTTTGACTTTAAAATTAATGTGAACATTAGAATATTAAGAATAAATAAATACATTTGAAGTGTTTCAAGATATTTATTTTGCAGGACTGCAGAATTATGTTCAATTTTAAATTTATAAACTGAAACTTAACAATATTAAGGAATGTATAGGAATTTGGGTGGATTTATTAGCATATAGGCCTGGATTTTTATGCATAACAATGAAAGGACAAAGCTTGTCACTGACCTATCAAAAAAAAAGTTGCCTGCAAAAATTAGCAGGCTGCGATCGTAGATTTCCTCATTTCCGAGATTGAATTTCAATTTTGCTCCATCTGCCAGGGATCCGTGGCATCCAGCAACAGAGCAGGCAGATCAATCAGGTTGAAGAATTTTCACAGACAGTAAAACATGAAGTGTAAAGCACGAAATATAAATCACACTTCAATCAATGAACAGAAATCAAAATAAAGATTGGGGCATACACATGGCATTAAGGGAAAAAAAATCAAAACAATATTTTTCAATAATTATCTCAGCAAACATCTCAATTTTAAATGTTTTCTGAGGGAATGGGACCTTCTCACTGGCAAAATACGTTTTACAAGAACAGAGAGGTCGTTCATTAGTAAACATAACTAAGTCTGCTGTTATAATCTTAGTTACTTCTGCCTGACCACAGCTTCAATTTTTAATTTTGTTTTACAGGACAGTGGGTGGGAGTTTTCAGATGTGATTGCCTCAAAACTGGAAGATCTTGCCAAGGTCAACAAACCTTTCCGATTTCCAGAATTACATAGTCAGCACATAATTAGGATAGTGCAGTAATGGCTAACAATGCAATGGAAACCTTATGTAATTAGTACACGTTCAAAAGCAGAGTCCACTGAAATTTTATTGAAACATTTAGAGATGCAGTGAGAACAAACAATTGCTGGAATTTTATCGCATTGCCGGCCTGAGGCTTGTAAGATCTCGTCTGAGGCCAACGGAAAATGCCATCCTGGAATCAGGGCGATAAAATTCCAGCAAACGTGTTTAATCCTAAATTTTACCTGAATTCTACATGCTTGAGTCATAGTGGGGTGTGCAGAAAGGGAAAAATCTGCCCCAGTATATTATCAATTGAAGTCCACAACTAACCAATGATGTTGAATAATTCCTTTGTGAAATCTGCAAAGAATGGGGGCATCACTGACAGCAACTTCTGGATTTCCAGAAATTATTGCAACTTTTACACTGTAATGATCATGAGCGTTAACAGTTTTGCCATCATGACAACTGCTAATTCCAGATGAATCATCATGAACGCTATATGAACAATGAAACTCATAAAGGGAACAGGTAGGTAATTTCAGCTAAGTAAGAAATACACAAATAAGGAAAAGAGTTGAAAGGGTTATTTAGGTTGCAGCCTGTATATTTCTCCTAAGCTGTTGTTTGCTGTTGTTTTCGTTATGGACAACTTAACAGGTAACAGGGCTGAAGTACTTTCTTTGGTATCTACAGGCTTGTTTCACACAATGTGCAACATTAATTAAATACCTCACTGGGGGGAAAAATGGTAAAATATAAAACTAGTTAGTGATTTTTCAAATATATAGCATTCAGGTAAAATTTAGGATTGAACACATTTGCCAGAATTTTACCGCCCTGATTCCAGGATGCACAGAACAGCATTCACTGTTGGCCTGGGGTGGGATCTTACAAGCCTTGGGCAGGTGAGGCAGTAAAATTCCAGCAATTGTTTGTTCTCACTACATCTCTAAATGTTTCAGTGGACTCTGCTTTTGAACGTGTACTAATTACATAAGGATTCCATTGCATGGTTAGCAACTGTCACACACTATTGGTGCATCTAAGGGAGCTGCACTATCCTAATTATGTACTGACTATATAATTCTGGAAACCCAACACAAACTGGATTTATACTAATTGCCAAAAACGATAGACAGTGATGTACACTTAAGTATAATGAATGTGCAAACTGAAAAGAGTTTTGAAGGCAAAGATCGCAAAGTTCAGGATCCAAATACTGATCCAAAAAAAAGCCATTTTTGAAAATACACTTCTGTGTACTCGTGTAAAGCAGATTGTCATGAATTTCATTGCAACTTCGAAAACATATCAATTTCAATACAGTTGCAATTAATTTTTATAACACCAGTTATTTTCCTTGGACTCTGAACCAGTTTTGCAACCATATAAGAACATAAGAAATAGGAGCAGGAGTAGGCCATCTGGCCCTTCGAGCCTGCCCCGCCATGCTGCAATATTATTGTCCAGGGTAAAATGCTCTTTCAGAGAGTTGGTGCAGACTCGATGGGTGGAATGGCCTCCTATGAATCGTGCTGTTCTGGAATTTTAGCAAATCTAGCTCACTGGGGACATTGTCTTTATGAAATTGAATCACACTTGTACTACCTGTTACGATGGGCACCATTTGCCTGCTGATTTAATGAATAATTTATTTAAGTTGCAATGGTATAATAACTCGCAGTATGAAACTCTGTGCACAGAAAATTAAAGAGATTATCCTAACTGACAATAAACCAAAACTATCACAAATTGCTCGGTGGCAATGGGTAAAGCAAATCACATATCAAAAGATCAATATTGAGCTAAAATAGTGAGGTAAGCCTTCCACTTTGTAAATCATTGGTAACACCGCACTTAGAACATTGGGTACAAGTTTGGTCATCACAGTATAAGAAAAAGATATTGCAGATATTAAACATTAACAGAAAAGAGCAACCAGAAATACTGAGGGGATAGAAGGAATGGATCATTTGGAGAGCATATGTAAATTGGACATGTTCTCACTGGAAAAAGAGAAGATTGGATGATTTTAGGATTCTAAAGTTAATCTACACCATGACAAGCTATTTCACAAAGTCCAGAACAGTAACATCATAGACATTCTGCATTTAAAGGAAGGTAAATTCAAAACTAATCAAATCTTCAAAGGTTTGGCCATTACTGTCAGACTATTCTGCTCCTACTTTTCTGCAGCATAGTGGAACTCGGCATTTCTGCCCAGGCTTTCCAATGCCGGCTTCTTCTTAAGTGTGGAGCATACCTTCAGTGGAACTGCTTCCTCGGAGCATTGGATTGTTGGGGGAAAGACAAGCCATGCCCACTTTTTATGACACACGCTAAGTGTTGTGGTAAAGCAAATTGCGTGGAGGGTGTGGAAAGTCTGCAGAGGGATCTGGATAGGCTGAGTGAGTGGGCGAGGACCTGGCAGATGGAGTATAATGTTAGCAAGTGTGAGGTTATCCACTTTGGCAGAAATAATAGTAGGAGGGATTACTATTTAAAGGGTGAAAAGCTGCAGCATGCTACGGTGCAGAGGGACCTGGGGGTCCTTGTGCATGAGTCGCAAAAAACCCCGTTTGCAGCTGCAGCAGGTGATCAAGAAGGTGAATGGAATGCTAGCCTTTATAGCAAGGGGGATAGAATATAAAAGCAGGGAAGTCTTGCTGCAACTGTACAGGGTACTGGTGAGGCCGCAGCTGGAGTACTGTGTGCAGTTTTGGTCGCTGCACTTGCGCAAGGATATTTTGGCCTTGGAGGGAGTGCAGAGGAGGTTCACTAGGCTGATACCGGAGATGAGGGGGTTGGCCTATGAAGAGAGACTAAATAGACTGGGTCTGTTCTCGTTGGCGTTTAGAAGGATGAGGGGGGACCTTATAGAGACGTACAAGATAATGAAAGGGATGGATAGGGTAGAGGTAGAGAGATTTTTCTCGCTTAGAAAGGATAGCAGGACCAGAGGGCATAGCCTCAAGATGGGGGGTGGGGGGGACAGAGTTTAGATCGGAGTTGAAGAGGAACTTCTTTAGTCAAAGGGTGGTGAATCTCTGGAATTCTCTGCCCATTGAAGTGGTGGAGGCTACCTTGCTAAATATATTTAAGTCACGGGTAGATAGGTTTTTGACAGACAAGGGAATTAAGGGTAATGGGGAGAAAGCAGAAAAGTGGAACTGATCCACTTCAGATCAGCTATGATCTTACTGAATGGTGGAGCAGGCTCAAAGGGCTAGATGGCCTGCTCCTGCTCCTATTTCTTACGTTCATTAGAACACTGAGAAGCTTTGGGGTATTTAAGCAACTTCTCAATGAGTTAGTGAATGAGTGTAAAGTGAATGTGTATGTATGTCAGGTGAGTGAAGTTACTGGATAGGTTGAGTGATGTAAGTGGATAGGGTGAGTGAAGTAAGTAGAAGGGGTGGTAGGTTAATGAGGTGATTAGATAGGTTAAGGGTAATCAAGTCAGGACAGTAGTTGTATGGGGTTGCTGGGAAGTCGGGAAGGATTCGGTTTTTGGGGGGGGCGGGGGCGGTGGGTGGTGAGGGGGAAGAGGCATGATTTGGGCTGACCAGGTCTAGTAAGGGGAAGTCAGAGGAGCATTGGGAGATAGTCAGGTGGCGGGGGGAGTCAATCGTGTCGGGTGGCAGGGGTTAATAAGGTCAAATGGCGGTGGGGGCATGTTGGGATGGGTTGGCAGGAAGTCAGACAGAATTGGGCTGGGTGAGAAGGGAGTTAGGTGGTAGGGGTTTATAGTCAGGTCCAGGTGGCGGGAAAATTGGGGGTGGCAGTGTGTCGGTTGTATAGTTACCTAGGAGTTTGACTAAGATTTTTCGGTCTAAAATTATCCAGGTAAGCAAGTCAGAACTGTATCAAGTCTGTGACCCTAATTCACAATTGTCCCATTGTCAGAGTGTTCCTGGTAGTAGGGGAATTGCCCAGTGGAAGATCAAACTTCCTGAGCAACTCCCATGGAATTATTCCATCAGGACCTGCGAGGGGTCTTGAAGTGCATCTTGGAATGGTTTATGCAGTCTCTGGCAATCCAGAGACTAGACATTTTACTGTCTGAACAGTCAATCTATGGAACAAACCTCCCACAGAAATGGTAAAGGCTCATTTAAAGGAAGATAAATTCATGGTTCATGCTGATTCATTCAGTTGTAAATTAGTAATTTCCTTCATAAATAATATTTTGCAGAATAGTTCATCAGTAATTTGAGATAAATGTGGTAAATGTAATATGCATGAGGGACAACAAACTTTGGACTTCTTGTTCCGAAGTTATCTACCACTGGGATTTTTCTCATACCGTTTCTGGAGTTGTTCCAGACTAATTGATAGAGACAGCTGTAATCAGTCAACAAGGTACTCCAATTTTCTCCCACAGTCCGAAAGGATGCTGGTTAGATGTTAAACTCTGCCTCAATGTACCTGAACAGGTGCTGCCAGAGTGTGGTGGTTCGGGGATTTTCACAGTAACTTCATTGCAACACTAATGTAAGCCTACTTGTGACACTAATAAATGAACTTATTTGCAAATAAATACCTGTGTGGCCATGCTAATAGGGCATGGAGGGATTGTTGTTGGTGTAGGTTTGATGGGCCAAATGGTCTCCTGCACTGTAGGGATTCTGTGACTCAATGAACTCCACTATTATTGAATCAAGTGACTTGTTTGCACCACTTGCACTATCCTAATTTTTCCCAGTCACCTATATCAACCAGGTACAACCAGTTTTCATCACCTTGTTATTTTTTATTAACATTACTATGCTCAATGGTTCTCTGAACATGCCACTCATTCTTGTTCGATTCAGTCTCCTTACAACCTCACAGTACTGAAATCAAGGCACTCTTCACTTCCTTATACATTAGTCTTCCATTCATCCTGCAATCTTCAACCTCAATGCATTTCACATCAGGCTTTAGCTCCTCGTCTGAATGCACAATGAAGGAAACATGATTAAGTACACAGAATATGGACTAGCAGATGGTCGCTATTGAAACATGAAGGCCAGTGTACTTTATTGTAGGAAACATAGAATATCGAAACAAACCATGTACACAATAGCTGAATGTCAACTGCCATTGAATAAAAATGGTGTAATTAAAAGACTGTGCTCTCTTATATCAAGTCAACTGAAAACTCTTAGGTTATTTAAAATGTTGCATGTTACAGTAGTTTCGGCAGGTTCATGAAAAAGTGGCAAGGATGTATTCAGGAGTCAAAAAATATTGGCAGTCAGAATTGGGTTTCTCCTTATTGGAGGAAAGAAGGTTGAGATTGGATCTGATCTCAGTGTTTAAAATGCTGATCAGCATAGATAATGTGATATAAGCAGGTTATTAAACTTAAGCTGTGGTTGCAGGGCCGGAAGACATGAATACAAAATTAGCCTGCCTCAAGCAGTACTAGAGATTAGAAGAATTTTCAAGAAGATTCTTTCTTTGCAGACCAGTAGATATGCAGAATAGAATCCCTCCAAAAGCAATTAATTTTATGTCAATCTAATTTTTCTAAATAGGAGTGGGCCGGATATCTAGTTATGAAACGGATTGAAGGTTACAGGGATAAGTGTAGGAATAGATGATTAAATATTTTACAGACTCTTTGGTTCCAATGCTACTGATGCATGGGAATGTCATACATAGGGTGCAGCCAATCACACTTGAATGATGTTCATTAGTAAGTTTGCAAAAAAGTGGCTGTTTGTTTTTTCATTGTTTGATTTGGAAGAGGCAACATTTTCAGTTTTTAAACATTTTAAATGTTTTACCTGTACTACTCTTATAGATTCACATCAGTTAGGGGAAATTCATAAGAATATAAATTGCTCATGTTCCATTGAACACAAAGTACCAGAACATAAGAACATAAGAAATAGGAGCAGGAGTAGGCCATCTAGCCCCTCGAGCCTGCCCCGCCATTCAATAAGATCATGGCTGATCTGTCGTGGCTCAGTTCCACATTCCCGCCCTCTCCCCATAACCCTTAATCCCCTTGCCTATCAAAAACCTATCAACCCGCGTCTTAAAAATATTGAGCGAGGCAGCCTCCACCACTTCAACGGGCAGAGAATTCCAGAGATTCACCACCCTTCGAGTGAAGAAGTTCCTCCTCAACTCCGTTCTAAACCGCCCCCCCCTTTATCTTGAGGCTGTGTCCCCTAGTCCTACTGTCCTTTCTGAGCGGGAAGAGTCCCTCCACCTCTATCCTATCCATCCCATTCAACATCTTATACGTCTCAGTGAGATCCCCCCTCATTCTTCTAAACTCTAACGAGTACAAGCCTAGTTTATTCAGCCTCTCCTCATAGTTCAATCCCCTCAACTCCGGAATCAGCCTAGTAAACCTCCTCTGCACTCCCTCCAAGGCCAAAATATCCTTGCGTAAGTGCGGCGACCAAAACTGCACACAGTACTCCAGCTGCGGCCTCACCAGTGCCCTATACAGCTGCAGCAAGACCTCCCTACTTTTATATTCAATCCCCCTCGCTATGAAGGCCAGCATCCCATTCGCCTTCCTGACCACCTGCTGCACCTGCAGGCTGGGTTTTTGCGACTCATGCACAAGGACCCCGAGGTCCCTCTGCACCGTCGCATGCTGCAGTTTTTCGCCACGTAAGTAATAGTCCTTCCTACCATTATTCCTACCAAAGTGGACCACCTCGCACTTGCCAACATTAAATTCCATTTGCCAGTTTCTGGCCCATTCGCCCAGCCTATCTAGATCCTTCTGCAGACTCTCCACACCCTCCGCACAATTTGCCGTTCCACCAATCTTGGTGTCATCAGCAAATTTCAACACCATACACCTGGTTCCCTCCTCCAGATCATCTATATAAATGGTAAATAGCTGAGGCCCCAGCACCGACCCCTGGGGCACTCCACTAGTCACCAACCGCCAATCCGAATAGCACCCATTGACCCCCACTCTCTGCCTCCTATTTGACAGCCAATCCTCTATCCACGCTAACACCCTACCCCCAACTCCATGCCCCCTGACCTTCTGTAATAACCTCCTGTGAGGCACCTTGTCAAATGCCTTCTGAAAATCAAGAAACACCACATCCACCAGCTCTCCTCTATCCACCGCCCGAGACACATCCTCATAGAACTCCAATAAATTCGTCAGACACGACTTTCTCTTAACGAAACCGTGCTGCATCTGCTCTACCAAACAATTCTCAAGATGCCTCGCTATTTTCTCCTTGATCACGGATTCTAATATTTTTCCTACAACAGACGTTAAACTAACCGGCCTATAATTCCCTGCCTTTTGCCTGCCACCCTTCTTAAACAACGGCGTAACATTAGCCGCTTTCCAATCTTCCGGCACTTCCCCGGAATCCAGCGATGTTTGGAAAATAATCACCAAGGCATCCACTATCACCTCCGCCATTTCTTTCAGAACCCTTGGATGCATTCCATCCGGTCCTGGGGACTTGTCCACAATCAGTCCCTCCAGTCTGTCGAGAAATTATAAATATTTTACCAATGATTATCTGGTAGCCTATTTAGCTTTTTCTTGCTTCATGTACTATGCAATACCTCAGAAAACAAGTGTGCCCTTTTACATTTTCAGTCAAAAGTGCTGCGGTTGCCAATGAGCCATTACCAAACCCTCCTGTTTCAAGCATCTATAAACAAAGGCAACAGTAGTTCAACCACAACTGTCTCAAATAGACTGGACAGTGAGATTCTATTGGCAGTAAACAGTGGAAGGGAGTGGTCCTGACTGAGAATGTCACTGGATATGGGATGACTGGAGTATCAATCAGCATTGGAGCAGAAAGTGCTGGAACTAAATCGTATGGAAGTAATAATTCAAAGTAGAGTCTCTTGCTGTCCCCTGCAATATCCACTCTGTCAACATTCTCTCCTGTTCAAATTTCAGTACACCCCGCCCCCCCACCCCCCCGGAAACAAACCTCACAACATTGCTTGTTCATATCCACACCAAGGTGACAACTAACACACAGAAATCAAGTCTCTTCTGAATTGAAATTGCCAGCTTCAGTTTCTGTTAGCTGAAGTCAGTTTAGACCAAGGTGAACAAAGAATACTTATTACAGCTGGTCATCACTGATGATTACAACGGATGCCAACTATGTTCTTCTGTTACCTCAAAGAGCAAAACATACTAAATTGTTAAGCTATTGTTTTCAATTAAAAGTTCCTCCTTGAGTTCAACCCATATGGTCTTATTTGATTATCCTTCTACAACGGAATTAATATTGCAGCTGTATATGGTGCTGGTGAGGCCAGTGCACAGATTTGGTCTCCTCACTTGAGAAAGGATAGACTGGCACTGGAGAGAGTGCAGAGGAGATTCACTAGGTTGATTTTGGAGTTGAGAGAGTTGGCTTATGAGGAGAGACTGAGACGTGGGACTATACTCGTTGGAATTCAGAAGAATGAGGAGCGATCTTATAGAAACATATAAGATTATGAAGGGAATTGATAAGATAGAAGCAGGAAGGCTGTTTCCACTGGCAGATGAAACTAGAAATAGGGGGCATGGCCTCAAAATAAGGGGGAGTAGATTTAGGACGGATTTAAGGAGGAACTTCTTCACCCAAAAGGTTGTGATCTGTGGAATTCCCTGCCCAGTGAAGCAGTTGAAGCTACCACATTGAATTTTTTTTAAGGCAAGGATAGATAAATTTTTTTGAACAGTGAAGGAATTAAGGATTATGGTGACCAGATGATAAGTGGAGCTGAGCCCATGAAAACATCAGCCATGATCTTATTGAATGGTGGAACAGGCTTGAGGAACCAGATGGCCTACTCCTGCTCCTAGTTCTTATGTTCTTGTATCATTCCCCACATAGCTTTGATCAGTATTGCAAGCCCCATCTTTTTTGTTCTCCTGAAGATGTTATAACTAGAAATGCTGAGCTGCCATTCCTACCCTTATTTCAGCCATGTCTCATTAATAGCTGTAATATCATACTCCCATCTGTCAATCTGCTTATCAGCCTTAATCTCTCGTTTCTTGAAGATTTTGAACTGCAAAAACTAAGGAAAGCTAATGGGGCTCAAGGTTGAAAAGTCTTCTGAACCTGATAGCCTGCATTCTGGGGTCTTAAAAGTAAGTGACTTCAGAGATAGTGAATGTGTTGGCTGCACTGTTCCCTAATTCTCTAGATTATGGAAAGATCCCAGTGGATTGAAAAACACCAAATATAATAGCACTATTCAAGAAAAGAGGGAAACAAAAAGCAGGAAACTATAGGCCAGTTTGCATAACATTTGTCATTAGGAAAATACTAGAATCTATTATTCAATAATATGCAACAAAAACATAAGCAACATATTAAATACATAAGGAGTGATAACTCCCACTGACAGGGCAAAATTGATGACAAATATCCTCCAAGTTGTAGTAGGACTACAATTTCCATAACTTTCATTTTCTTTAGCTGTTGTTGCCAACTGGCGAGTCACCTTACGAAAGTAAACACCTTTATAGAGGCTTTACATGACCACTGAATGGCTCAAAGTGCTTTACAATGAATGAAGTACTTTTGGAAGTGTAGTCACTATTGCAATGTAGGAAATGTAGAAAATGCAGGAAAGACAGCAGCCAATTTACACACACCAAGCTCCCATGAACAAGTTTGTCTTTGCAATGTTGACTGAAAGATAAATATTGGCCGGGACACAAGGAAAAAATCCCCGGCACTTTGAAAAAGTGCCATGGGACCTTTTAAGCCTATCAAGAGAATAACAAGATCTGAGCATAACTTCTCAGCCGAAAGACGGCACCTTCAGCAATGCAGCATTCCTTCAGTACTGCACTGGAGTGTCAACCTTGATTTTTGTACAGAAAATCCTGGAGTAGGACTTGAACCCAGAATTTCATGACATGAAAGCTTCCAACAGAGCAAGGGATTTTTTAAAATTAATTCATGGGATGTGGGTGTTGTTGGCTGGGCCAGCATTTATTGTCCTTTGAGAAGGTGGTGGTGAGTTGACACAACTTGTATTGGAATCTTACTACAATGTGTGCACAGTGAATGCATTGCTAATGAATACCAGGTGTTTGTGGAGGAGAAACAAATTACTGCTATTTAGTACTTCTCAATCTTCTGTATTTATTTTCAAATCACTTGCACCACAGATTCCAGCTGAAAGTCCCCAACTAATTCTTGACCATTTGATGGGCTTGAACTAGACAAGTCTTGATGGTGAAGGGCAGGCAAACAACATAATCTACAGTAAATCTGTTTAAAACTTCTCAAAAGTATTGACATCCTCTCCCAAGGAGTGGTGCCCAGAATTTAGCACAATACCTCAGCTGAGACCTAATTAGTATTTCAAAATAGGTTAGCATGATTTTTAGTATAATTCTTGTACTCAATTCCACTATTAATAAAGCTAAGGATATTTTACCAGCTTTCTCAGTTTTTTATTATTTATTTATTAGTCACAAGTACGGTTTACATAACATTGCAATAAAAATTATTGTGAAACTCTCCCAGCTGCCAAACTCTGACACCTGTTCGGGTCAATGCATCTAACCAGCACATCTTTCAGACTGTGGGAAGAAACCAGAGCACCTGGAAGAAACCCACACAGACATGAGGAGAATGTGCAAACTCCACAAAGAGAGTGATCTAAGCCGGGAATCCAACCCGGGTCCCTGGCGCTGTGAGGCAACAGTGCTAACCATTGTGCCACACATGCCGCCCCGATTTAAGTAAAATATTGCAGATGAAGGAATCTGAAAGAAGAATAGTTGCTGGAAAATATCAGCAGATCTGGCAGCATCTGTAGGGGGAGAATGATGAAGACTCAGATGCACTCGAAATGTTAACTCTGCCTTCTCTCCTGATAGTTGCTGCCAGACCTGCTGTATTTTTCCAGCATCCTCTGTTCAGCTTTCTCAACTTGCTCTGCCACTTGCATACATACACTACTAGATCTTTCTACATTGCACCCTCTTTTAAAATTGAAAATTTAGGTCAAATTTCCTCTCCCCATCCTTTCTATAAAAAATGTATCATTTAACATTTCTGTGCGTTAAATTTCATCTGTTACGTGTCTGCCATTTTACCAGTCTGTCTGCATCCTCCTGATATCTGTTATTATTTCCTTGAGGTATACCATATTTCTGAGTTCTGTATTATCTGCAAACTTTAAAATTATGTCCAAAGTCAATAACGTAAATCAAAAAGAGTGGACTTCAAGACAACCCCAAGGGAACACCATGGTAAACTTCCCTCTAATCTGAAAACTAACTTTCACCATTTTTTTTGTCCTTTGGCTTGGTTTGTATCCATGCTACCACTCTTGTTGTATTTTATCAAATGTCTTTTCAAAGTCATGTGCACAACATTAACTGGATTACCCTCAAACACTGTTATATCATGAATAAATTGCACCAAATTAGTCAAATTATGTTGACTTTTATTTATTAGCCCATGTTTGTTCCAATGCCAAATAATTTTGTCCTGAATTATTGTCTCCCCACCACTGATGTTAAGCTGACTTACCCTGTAGTTGCAAGGTTTGGCCCTCTCCCTCTTTTTAAACAGCAATCTTTTATTTGCAGTCCTCCACTCCTCTAGCACCACCCTCATATCCAAGGAGGATTGGAAACTCCAGTCTTGCATCAGTGCACCCCATTTCCAGAGGGTAACTTTTCTATTTCACAGCTGACAACCTAAGTACAACTTCTTCATCTATTTTATCTTATCCACTGGGCAGGATTTTACGGCCTTGCTCGATCTGAGATCAGAAAATCCCACCATAGGTCACCAGACATTCCCATTGTTCTCTCTTTTCCTGCTTTGATTCTGTGGTGGGTGTGGTGTAAAGTCCCAGCAAATATCTTTATTGCCTTGCCCTCTATTACTCCACTGTCACAAATGAAAACAGCTCCACTTATTGCATCAACATGCTCTTTGCCTTCACATCTCCTTCCTTGAATGACTGCTTTCCTATTTGTGTGCTTATAAAAATGCTCAGGTTGTCTTTCATGCTGGCCATATATCTTTCTCATACTTTTTTTAAAAGATTTTCTCTATTCTTACTGTATTCAACTTGATTCTCTACTGTACTGTACTCTGAACCTCACAATTATCATAAGTCTAATTTTTATTAGGTTTAAGACTTGCTGCAATTGTACATGGGTTTTGCTGAGACCAAACCTGGAGCATTGTGTACAGCTGTGATCTCCACATTACAGAAGGATATACTTACCTTAGATGAGGTGCAATAAAGGTTGACAAGATTGAATTCTGGGATGAGATGGTTCATTCACACAAACTTGTTGCTCTCCCACTCTATAACTGAACTGTATCCCACACAAATTTAAGGTTTTGCCTGCATTATAGAAAACCATCCCAATATAATTTTTGGTGAAAAATGTCCTCCTGAAATCCAGTTTTTGCCCATGTTTTATTGTTACTGGATGACTTTGAATTTACAACAATTCAGGATAGAAACAGTTAACACACATTTTTACACATTTGCTTATTGCAATATTAATTTATATTTCAAATTTGTTGGCAGTACAAAACTGTATTTGACGAAGGGTCATCTTGACTTGAAACGTTAGCTCTATTCTCTCTCCACTGATGACGTCATACCTGCTGAGATTTCCCAGCATTTTCTGGTTTTTGTTGCAATATTGTAACTAATAGTCTGGCAAACAACACAAAACAAATGTCCTCCATTTATAAACAGTTTTGGTATATGTTACAACTAGGTAACAAATAGATTCATGTTTCACACAACATCAATGTCATAATGACACTGAAATAAAAAAAACACTTGAAAATTGGAGCAAAAACAATCACTTTTCCTGACAAGCATAACCTTTTTATGCTAATACTTTTACTGACTGTAAACTGAAATAAGTTATATAAAGTAAGGTGTTTTGCTTGGAGAAAAATGTGCACAAAACGTCAGGCTGCATACAGGCAGTTAATTTTGCTGTTTATATTTCACCTACCTGTCTTGGTGAAGGCTACATAACTTGTCTTCTATTACTTGTGCTGTACTTCTATTCTATCCAACACCTGGGGTATTACATCTCACAACACCAGGTTAAAGTCCAATGGGTTTGTTTGGTAACGTGAGCTTTTGGAGCGCTGCTCCTTCATCAGCTCAATCGCTCACCTGATGAAGATGCAGCACGCCAAAAGGTTGCGCTACCAAATAAACCTCTTGGACTTTAACCTGGTGTTGAGAGACTTCTTACTGCGCTCATCCCAGTCCAATGCCAGCATCTCCACATCATGGAGTATAACAAGACAAAATGTGGATGCTCTCTATTACTCACTAATTTCCATCGCTCATCATTGTCGTCAACACCTGAATGGCGCATTACAGCTTATTATTAATTCAATGTGATATGTCTGATGTAGAAAAAGTTCAGTTTTGAAACTGTTTTGTATTTCAATAAGATCATAGTTGACCTCCTTCCTAACAAAAATCCATCAATCTCAGTTTTGATATTTTCAACTGACCTAGCTGCAACAGCTTTGTGTATGTTGGCCAGAAGAGACTGGGAGATGGAGGAGTCATGGCATTAGGGGGGAGGAAAGGGTTCTGATTGTAACTACCATTTGTGTGAAGAGATTCATTACATCACTTCTGAATAACCAAGCTTTATTGCTATGCATCCTTGTTTTAGGCTCTCCCACTATGGAAGATCATTGCCCCCCATCTACTTTACCAAATCCTTCAATCATCTTAAACACCTCAATTAATCCCATTAATTAAACATTTGTTGATTACTAAAGTAGCATTAATATTAAACTAGGACTCTAATGTACATATGAGTAGTCTCACTTTCATTCATTATTTAATCTGCACAACAATGTTTATTGAACTTCAAATACACGTCAATTTTCCCAAGATGTGACTACTGAGTCATTGTCGGATTGACAAGTATTCTCCATGATACGATGCCAAATGACTTAATCTCAAAAATATTACAATATTCTTATTTATATGCTTGAACTGATCTGATAAGTGACGTTACTTTGGTTTTAGAGCTGATCAGATATTGTGAGGTCTCTAGTCTGGTCTGTGGTATAGTTTGACAACACTGGATTCTTCAAAGTGAACCGAACTATAATCACCATTTGAGTATTGGTGGGTTCAGGTTTGCAATCACTTAGCCTACCCCATTCACTTTGAAATAGCAGAACATACATTTAAGAATAGTAATTACTTATAACTAACACAGCAATTGGAAGAATCATTTGCTAAGTTAAATTAAAGAGCCACAAGAAACTATAGGTTGTAGCATAAAGCCTGTAATTTGCTTGTGGATGAGGAGCAAGACAATGCATGATAAAGATAGTTTTGAGTGAGATTGTCTAGTACCAGTGTTGTTATTTTGTTATTTGTATATGGCTTGTAAGCAGTTGTCCTTCTGCTACTTGAAAGATCATAGAATGTTTGAAAATAGATTCAAAACTTGTGCCCAAAATGAAGATATGATTAAGTATAGTTTCTCACAAATTTGTAATTAGCAGAATTTCACTTAAACTTAGTCTGAAAAACTGGTTCATGCAAATAAATGTGGTTATTTTTCCACCCTTTTAAAATAACCATATATTTATAATTATACAATAATAAATAGAAGCTGTGATATTATCCTCATTTGGTTAAATAAGTTATATTATCACTTCTTGTCAAATCACTGTTTGAATAGAGGTTATTATCTGTTGTTGCACATCCTTGTCAACAGAGTAGAAAAATGTGAGGATATCATTAAATTCATATATATTATATAGAATAAAACACTTTACAGCATGATGTGAAGCAATAACACACTGATGACTTGAGATAAAGTCATATTTCATGACAGCAAAACTCAAGGTCCCCTACATAATTCAAATTGCGTTCTCAATTGTCCTATCTTTCCCATATGCACAATATTCCCCAGTTTTATGTCCATGGATCATGCCATACTAACATACTGCGGTGATGACATCATAATCCCTTTACAGTTCAGTAATCCTATTTCTGCATGACTTTTTACTGTTGCTGTAGCATTTATTTAAATGTAATATAAAAATTCAGGGACAGTAGAGAGTATGCAAAAGGCTTCAATTTAATTTTGAAGTTCAGATGACTTTCATCGACAACTACAGCATTATTTTCATGATTTGTAACTTTGCCTTGTGTTCTAGCCTTAGTATTCATCATTATCTTGCAAATTCAACACTTTGGTTAAAGTTTTTTCAAAAACTTGTAAAAGCAGATCAATCAACTTTTGAAATGATGACATTATGTGTATTATGCAAGTAAGAATCCATAACATTAGTTGAGCTAACTGCTTGAAATATTTATTGAAGTCTTGATATATTATAACCTGGCAACATTATGTTTTTAATGCAGCATTTAAGTTGAATCGAAAGAAATTTGTTTTGGTGCGATGTTCTTAGAATTTACACTTCGAAGTTTAGCAGAGGTGTGAATCAGTTTCAGGAATTGGTTAAAATAGTGCAGTGCAGGTCGGATGTCAAGGCTTGAGCTGACTTCAAAGTGAAGCAGAGTCAAACTCTTTTCTCCAGGCAGCCCAGTTGGACCCTGCCTTGAGATTAAGGCCGCATTATCCCATAACTGCAGCACTGCTGCAAAGCAAATGTATTTCATGATTTTAAATATTAGCAATTTGCTTTGTGAAGCTATTTTCTTGTGCTTATGAGATACAACCATGCTGGTTTGAGAATTAAATGAAACACTCACGAAAGCAGTCAATACGATTATGGTGATGTTGGTAGCTGAAATGCATTGGATAATAAATCATATAAGAATAATCTGTTACATGTTGTGTTTAAAACAGTCTTTGTTCAATTACATGAATTTCCTGAAAATGTGTGAATCAGCTGGAATAGTAAATGCTTTGCACAGAAGAAAAAAATTAATTTGCCTTTTTTTCCAATAATGCCTGTAGCAAACTGTGGTCAAATACAAGTGTGGAGTTCATTTTAAGAGGAGGCAGGGATATATCATAGTCAAAGCTTACCTCAGGATAATATTACAGCAAGTAAATATATTGACTTTCAACATATGTATTTGAAACCATTTTTATTTATTAAAAATCACTTGTTTTAGGTTTGAAGCTATATCTAACTCACACTTTATATCCAAAAATATGTAACATTACTCAGTCAACAAATGAACAATCCTATTTAATCACACCGTTACCAACCATTACTTAATAAAACAACAACACTGATTTTCTTGCATTCTACAAACTAAAACCTTCTCCTTGCATCTTTACCTTCAACTGGCAATGCCTGAGGAAAAGTGGCATTAATTTTATTTTAAACATTAGATCACTCTTGCGAAAAGCAAACAAGTAATCTTTCCTGCTCATATTAGATGGAAGCTTAGCACCACTGTCATTGTTTAAAAGTAATTTATGGGATTGGGCATTACCACCAAGGACAACACAATGTCCATTTTAATTATCCTTGATAAGATGGTGAGCCTTCTTCTTGACTGCTGCAGACTGTGCTGTGTCAATGTTGTATTGACACAATGCTGTTTGGGAAGAAGGTTCAGAAATTTGACCCAACAACAGTGAAAGTACCAGAGCAACATTGTTCCAAGTCAGGATGGTGTGTGGCTTGGAGGGGAATTTGCAGCTGATGATGTTCCCATGCAACTGTTGCCCTTATCCTTCTCAATAGTAGCGGCTGTGAATTTGGAAGGTTGTATTGAAGCAACCATGGTAAGTTGACGTAGTACATTTTTTATATGGTGCATATTGCTGTCATTTACAATGGTGGTGGAGGGAGTGGCCATTTGAGTTGGTGGTGGCTGGGGTGCCAATCAAAGGAGCTGCTTTGTCCTGGATGGTGTCAAGCTTGTTGCATGATGCTGAAGTTGCAATCAAGACAAGTGGAGAGTATTCCAGCAATCTCTGAACTTGTGCCTTATAAATGCTGGATAGATCTTTAAGAATCAGGAGCCGATATACTCGGACCTGCTCTTGCAGCCATGATATTTATATGATAGGTCCATTTAAGTTTCTGTTCAATGGTGAGATCATAAGGTCATTTGAAATAGAAACAGTAGGCCATCGAACCTGCCCCACATCAGGATGCAGATGGTGGGGCTTTTGCGACAGTAATGCCATTAAATGTCAAGGGGAGTTGGTCAGATTCATAACCACCTTGATGGAGATGGTTATGACCCAGCAATCATATGGTGAGTCTTACTTGCCATTTCTCAGCCTAAGCCTAAATTTGTCCAGGTCTTATTGCATATGGGCGCAGATTGTTTCATTATCTAACTGAACACTATGCATTCTTCAGCAAAGACTTCCACTTATGATGGACAGAAGGTCATTGCTGAAGCAGCTGAAGACGTTTCAGCCAAGGCACTACCCTGAAAAACCCCTATAGCAATGTCTTATAATTCAGATGAATGGCCTCCACCTACCAAAGCATCTTCCTTTGTGCTACGTATGACCACAGACAGTGAAGATATAGTCCCCCTCGATTCCTATTGTCTTTAATTTTAACTCAGGCTCTTTGATGTCACATTTGCTCAAATTTTGTCTCAACATCAAGCGCAGTCATTTACATCTCATGTGGAATTCAGTTCTGCCATCCAAGGCTATAATGAGGGCTGCAGCTGAGTGGTCCTGACAAAACCAAACTGAGCACTGACAAACAGATGTTGCTTGATAACATTGTCATCAACACCTTCCATCACACTGTTGATGTTGGAGAGTAGCCTGATGGGGCTATAATTGGCTGAAAGAGATTTGTCTAGTTTATTATGGATAGGACATACTTGGGGCAGTTTTCCAGGTTGTTGGTTAGGTGCCAGTTTTGTAGTGTAAAAAACGATTTTCTAATAATATACTTTTTAAAAAACTAACTGAATATTATAGAAATAACTCTCCCTCTAAGAAAAATCCTGTAGCAGGTGGCTGGGCTGAAAAGAAAACAGAGCAGCAGAGGCCTCTCCACCAAGAATACAACTCTAGCATGGCTCTGAAATTAAATATCACTAAAGCTGATAAATTTGGATCTCGCAGAATCCATACAGCGCAGGAGGAGGCCATTCAGCCCATCGAGCCTGCACCAACAACAATTCAACCAGATCCTACCCTCATAACCCCATGTATTTATCCTGCTAATCCCTTGACACTAAGGGGCAATTTTACATGGTCAATCACACCTTTGGACTGTGGGAGGAAACCAGAGCATCCAGAGGAAAGTGACACAAACATGGGGAGAATGTACAAACTCCACACAAACAATGACCCGGGGACGGAATTGAACCCAGGTTCCTGGCACTGTGAGGCAGCAGTGTTAATCACTGTGCCACTGTACACCCTCATGACCCAAGCTAACTGCTGGAGCAGGCAATAAACACGAGAGGTTATTGGGAAGAAAATGTGTTTGTCTCAAGTACCTATCCCTCAGTGACTGGATAAATGGAATCAAAGTAATTGACATGGCATATCCTTCAGTCACTAAAAATAATGTACTTTGGCAGGTTCTTGGAGGGGAAGTCTTCAATCTTTTTTACACAGAAAAGACCAAAGGAGAGTTGTATAGTACTTTAGTTAGCTCAAGAACAAGCAAAATAGGAGCACAAGTAGGCCATTTGACCCCTTGAGCCTGTTCTCCAATTCAATAAGATCATGGCTGATCTTTTTGTCTCAAATTCCACATTTGAATCCACCCCCATAAGCAGGATAAATGCATTCCCTTGCCCATGAAGAAGTCATCTACTTCGACCATTAAAATATTTAATGATTTCTCTGCCTCTTGAGTCAGAGTTCCAAAGTTGCACAACCTTCACAGAATAAATTTCTCCTCATCTCTGTTCTAAAAGGGTGACTCCTAATTTAAAATAGTGCCCCCTAGTCCTGGACTCACCCACAAAAAGAAACATTGATTCAAAGTCAATCTTATCAAGACCATTCAGCGGACTATATAGTTCAATCAAGTCACCCCTCAATCTTCTAAACTGGTAGAAACAAACCTGTTTTGTCCAACCCTTCCTAAGACAACCATGTTCATTCCAGGCATCAATTTTATAAACCTCTGAATCACCTTCAATGTATTTGCATTCTTCCTCAAATAAGGAGACCAAAACTGCAGTGTTCAAGATGTGGTCTCCCCAATGTCTTGCATAACGGAAACTTGCCATCCTTACTTTTATCTTAAGATTTCTCTTGTAATAAAGGACAGCATTCCATTGACCTTAACTACTTACTAACATTTTGTGACTAATGCACAACACCCTTGTACCTTGGAAACTTGCAGCTGTTCTCCATTTAACTAATACTCTGTCATTTAAAACTGAGAATGGAAAGGTGCTACCAGTCACTAAGATCAGCATTCCCACTGTTTCCTCTATCCATTCATCCAATCTGGGACATTTAATTGTTCTCACATATTCTGGGCCATGTGTCTTTTCTGTCTATTTATCCATGTATCATACCTGAATTGTTGCTTCTTGGTAAACTGCTTTAAAATCACCTATGATTTTCACCCCATTTTGAGTAATATGCAACTTCAATTTTGAGTACAGAATATAGGGCTAATGGAAGGACTCTTAGTAGTGTTGACAAGCAGAGAGATCTCGGGGTACATGTGCATAGCTCCTTGAAAGTTGGCATCCAGGTTGATAAGGTTGTTAAGGCGGCGTACGGTGTGTTAGCTTTTATTGGTAGAGGGATTGAATTTTGGAGCTGTGAGGTCATGTTGCAACTGTACAAAACTCTGGTGAGGCTGCACTTGGAGTATTGCGTACAGTTCTGGTTGCTGCATTATAAGAAAGATGTGGAGGCATTGGAAAGGGTGCAGAGGAGGTTTACCAGGATGTTGTCTGGTATGGTGGGAAGGTCTTATGATGAAAGGCTGAGGGACTTGAGGTTATTTTCATTGGAGAGAAGAAGGTTACGAGGTGACCTGATTGAGGCATACGAGATGATCAAAGGATTGGATAGGGTGGACAGTGAGAGCCTTTTACCTCGGATGGTGATGGCTAACACAAGGGGACATAGCTTTAAATTAAGGGGTGGTAATTATAGGACGGATGTCAGAGGTAGGTTCTTTACTCAGAGGGTAGTAAGGTCATGGAATGCCCTGCCTGTAGCAGTTGTGGACTCGCCAACTTTAAGGGCGTTCAAATGGTCAGTGGATAGGCATATGGATAACATTGGAATAGTTTAGGTTAGAGGGTCATTAGATTGGTTCCACTGGTCTGCGCAACATCGAGGGCCGAAAGGCCTGTACTGCGCTGTAATGTTCTATGATCTATGTTCAAGACTAAATCTTACAATAGTTATGTTGGAAAAACTTGGCTAGGAGTACAACCAGCTCAGGAGCACGAGTCTTCAGCAGTACAGGGTGGTTATCCTGGTCCATAGTCTTTTCTGTACCAGTATAGTCAGTCGTTTCATGATATAATGTGTAGCAAATTTAATTAATTGGCTAAAGACTGGTTTCTATGATGTTGGGGAACCTTAGCTGGAGAGTGAAATGAATTACCCACTTTTCAACCTCTCTGGTTGAAGATGGTTACAAATATTTCAGGCTTGACTTTTGCACCAACATGCTGGACTTTGCCATTATTGAGGACAGATCTGAGCATAGAACATCCTCCTCCAATTAGTTGTTTAAATGTCCACCATCATTCATGACTGGACCCGACTGTAATGCAGTGTTGAAACTCTCATTTTTGCAGGATTGATTAGTTCGGCCTATCGTGTTAGAATCTGCTCCAGTGGACTTGACACTGCTGATGCTGCTTGGACTGATTGGTGTTCTTTCGTAACTTTCAACAAGGTTTTTGTTCTGGATTCCTACCCTCAGCTTGCTCCTGATTTCCTTAAAGACTGTGAAGTTCACTTTCATTTCTCTATTTACTTCTTCTGCTTTCCTTTCAGTGTCATTTTCAGTTCAGCTTTGCTTTTAAGGCAGGGTCACCTCAAAAACATACAAATTAATTTAGAAAATATAAATTCCTTAACAATAACATCGTTTCAGAGTGCATGTTGTCCTGAGTTGAAGCTTCATCAGGTTGGCACCTTATTTTTAGGTATGCGTGGTGTTACTCCTGGCACTCTCTCGACCTTCTTCACTGAACCAGTTTCAGTGGTCTGGCTTGCAATGTAAAAGCAAAATACCAAATTTTAATAAAACCAAACAGTGCAGGAAATACTCAGGGTGGTTCTAGACCTGTAATAATAACTCTGTTTCTCTTCACAGATGCTATCAGAACTGATGAGTATTTTGAGCATTTTCTGTTTTTATTTGATCTCATAGCTGAACGTGGCAGAGTGGGGGATATGCCAGGCCATGCAGTTTCAGATGCTGGTGGAATAGAATTCTTATGATGGTCACACCATCTCAGTGGATGTCCACTTTTGAGCTCCTCTCCCAACTTATCACAGTTAGTGCAGTGATAGTGTCACTGAACAAAATGGAGGTTGTCCTCAGAAAGGAGGGAGGGCTTCATCTTCACAAACACAATGCAATGGTCACTGGTACCAGCACTGTCATGAATAGATTGATGAGGATGAGGTCAAGTCTGTTTTTCCCCCTTAAGGTGTTTCTCTCCCACCTTCTGGAGGCTAGTCTGTCAGATATGTTTTTCGAGAATCAGCCAGCTCGGTCGCTAGTTGCGCAACTAAGCACCTCTTGGTGATGGACAATGAAATTCCCACCCACTGTACATTCTGTGCCTTTGCTACCTCATTGCCTCTTGCAAGTGGTGTTCAACATGGAGAAATACTGATGCATCAGTTGAGAAAAGGTGGTAGCTGGTAATGAGTAAGGAGTATTCTTGGCAATATTTGATTTGATGTTTTGAGATTTAATGGGGCCTGGAGTCAATGTTAAGATTCTCAGGGCAAGTCCCTCCTGCCAACTTATCAATTGCCACTAGCTCTGGTGAGTCAGTCCTGACAATGAGAAAGGACATACTTAGAGAAGGTGATGGAGGAGTATGGGATGTTGGCTGCAAGTTATGATTCAATGAACATAATGATTATGTCAGGCAGCTGTTTGACTAGCCTTTGGGACAACATGCCTGATTTTGGTTCTAGCCTTCAGAGGCTAATGAGGAAAACCTTGCAGAGTCAACTGGGCTGGGAGTGTCTTTGCGTTTTCCAGCGCCTAGGTTGATGGCCTGTGTTTGGTCTGGATTTATTTTTCTTCAACATGTTTTTGTTGTGATTTGATATAATTGGTTGGCTATGTTATTTAGGAGGGCAGTTAAGAGTCAATCACATTGTCGTGATCCAGAGTGAGATCATATAAGGACGGCAGATTATGTTTGCCATAAAGAACACTAGTGAACCAGATGGGTTATTACAACAATTTGGCTGTTGTCATAGTCATCATTACTGAGACTACCATTTTATTCCAGGTTTATTTAATTAACTGTATTTGACTAATCAAGCTCTTAGAATTTAAACTCGTATCTATGGAACTCAGGTCTCTGGATTACTAGTCTGTATAACCACTCTAACTTTCCACTGCAATTAGAGTTATGTTTCACTAAAGTTTCAAATTGAGTGGAGTTTTATATTTAAGTAGTTGCTGATTGCTTTAAGAGCTCATCACATAATTTGGTGGTGATGTCATTAGGTTGTTGCAGAGGTTTCACTTTCAGCATGTACTCTATACAAGCAAGACCTCATAGAATAAATCTGTGGCTGCTAGTTTGAATCTATGGATGCAAACAATATTATTTTCCTCTTCATTTACTCCTAACATGGTTAGGACATTACAAAAAGGAAATTGGCGCCGAGATACAATTTTGTTTCATCAAGAATGTGGAGAAAAGATCCTAATTAGAGGAAAGAAAAATATTGAGAGTCTCAGAAGGCTGGGGAGAAGCGACAATAGAATTAAAGATTGAAGTGCCAGTATAGGAAGACAAGAAAGAAAAAAGCTCTGTGATTTTAAAAGAGGGGAATTTTTCTATGAGAGAAGTGTGAGATTCCAGGCAGTACTTGGCATTTTTGAAAAGAATGAATGCTTGGTTGTTTGAAAAAGTCAATAGTCTCCAGGATGAAGAAAGGGTGTAGTTGAAGACAGTACAGAAACATAAACAGAGTGATCTCAAGTTGCTAGTGCCTGCATGAAAAATGGTGCTTCAATTAGGCTCTGTAGGCCCTATAATGAAGAAAATGAATCATGGAGTTCCTATGCAGAGCTTTTTCAGTACTCTATATGAGAAAATAAAATTGCCAAAAACTTGTACATACTTGTTTTTCTCAGTGCATTAGCAGGTAAAACTTTTAATTTGCACTGGAGCTTGGTTCATCCAGCAAAACCAGGAACCAAAACTTACTATGATTTGAAGAAGATCCTTGAAGAACATTACTGTGCAAAGCCATTGATCACCACAAAAAAGTTCAGGTTCCACTGAAGGAGTCAAATGAAAGATGAAGGTATTACTCAGTTTGTGGCAATCTTTAAAAGACGGGCACAACTTTGAGAGTTTATTGAATCATTAGAAGATACTCCTCGAGATTGTTGGGATTGTGGTCTCCAGAAGTCAGCTACCCAAAGAAGATTGCCGACTGAACATGCTTTGACTTTAAAGAAAGCAGTAGAAATCACAGTGTCAATGGAATTAAAGTTCATTTATTTGTCACAAATGGACTTAACACTCACTCTGCAATGAAGTTACTGTGAAAATCCTCTAGACGCCATACCCTGGCACCTGTTCGGGTACACTGAGGGAGAATTTAGCATGGCCAATTCACCTAACCTGCACGCATCTTTGGACTGTTGGAGGAAACTGGAACACCTGGAGGAAACCAATGCAGACACAGGGAGAATGTGCAAACTCCACACAGACAGTGACCCAAGGCCGGAGTTGAACCCGGGTCCAGGGCTCTGTGAGGCAGCAGTGCTAACCACTGTGCCAAAGAAGGGAATATCCAGAAATTTGACAATGAGCTCTAGTTGAACATCTTATCCACACAGAGTGAATCACATAGATTCTGGATGATTCCAATGTTAAATGGACAAACTATTAAGATTGAGATTGATACTGGTGCTGCTTTCTCTTTAATTCCTGAGATTACATACCAGCAAAAGCTGAAGCATCTTCCTTTAAAACAGGCCAATGTGATTTTAAGTACATACATGGAAGAGATGGTGCTGTTAAAAGGTTACATTGTGGTCAATATACAGTTGAATGGACAAACAGTGGACTTGCCTCTCCATGAAGTCTGTGGTAATTTTTCAGACACGTTTGGGAGATCATGGTTGAAGATAAAGCTGAACTGCAATGCTGTCAATGGATAGGTCATTGCAAATGCAGGCCTACAGCACCTTCTGGATAAATACAAGAGCACATTCGAAGAGACACTGTGCTCACTGACGGATTTGCTGTGTGGCTCATTTAGGAATTCCAGAAGCCACAAGCAGACCAGTCCTTTGCAGACAGAAGGAGCAAGTCCATACTTTGTGCCTTTTTCAACGTAACAAATCTTGGAGGACAGCTATTCCCCATGGTAATGTCGTGACAAAAGAGTGTTGACCTCCTAGGTTTGAATTGAACAAAAGCTTGGCAGTTAACTGTTCTCTGCTGCCTTCTCCACAGTAATACCTCTACAAATCAGAGTTCACTTGCCAACCAATCAGTGCTGTCTTCTAATGAAGTATAAATTGTTGTTCCCTTTACTTTTGGTTTATCTTGCATAGATATTCTGATGAGTGCAAGATAAAAAGCTTCAATAGCATGTCTCTTTTTTTTGGCAATGTTCAAATACTCAAGTTCTGTGAACCAAGCAATAAATTGACTTGGGTTAGCTGCAACAATACCCTTCATAACCTTTTACATGTTAATTTGATAATCTTTCCTCAGCATCTTATTCCACACCAGAGACGTCTACTATTCAAAAGATCAAGACAACAAATGTATGACAACACCACTACCTCCAAGTCCCCCTTCAATGTTGCGGCATCAAAATCCTAAAATTTATTGCCCAACAAAATTTTTGGAACACCTTCACAAAACAAACTACAGCAGTTCAAAATAGGCTCATACCTTTCAAAGGGAACTAGCGATGGGCAATAAGTTCATGCTTGAAAGTGATGGCCACAGATCAAGACTGGATTAGATCACCTCCAAGTCTCTGCTTTCCAAAGATAAGTGCAATTTCTTACCTGGCTAATACTGGCC
This sequence comes from Carcharhinus amblyrhynchos, assembly GCF_965287045.1. NCBI lineage: Eukaryota > Metazoa > Chordata > Chondrichthyes > Carcharhiniformes > Carcharhinidae > Carcharhinus > Carcharhinus amblyrhynchos. The sequence goes on from NC_137326.1 coordinate 91,489,604, forward strand.
AACAGTATGAAGCCACATTATTCATCTGTTTCACATAAATTAGGTTCATTGGATTATAGGTGAAAGATCCTACAATTGTTATTAGGTTAAGAGGTAACAGGCATTAGTCATGGCTCCGTGTAGCACAGCCTCTGATACAAAGGATCCTGCATCCACACCGCATTCTGTAGATTTGAGCACATAATCCAATCCAACACTCCAATGTTATACAAGGGAATGCTGCACAGTTGAAGATGGCACCTTTCAGATAACATGTTAAATTGAGGCCCTGTCTTTCTTCTGAAATGATTGGAAAACATCTTGTGGCACTTGAAGAAAAGCAGTGAGTTCTGGCTGGTCCTGTTTAAGATATGGTCACTGTTACATCACGGTTTAAGGGACTTTGCCCCAGTGGACTACTGCATTTTCTACATCAAAAGAAGGAATAGACTTCAAAGGTATTGTATTGTATTGTACTTTGAGACACCCAGTCATGAAAGAAGCGATTATAAAAGCAATCTATTTATGAAGCAATCTTGAAAACAAATTGAAGTTAAGAAGGAACTGAAGATATCGCACAACTGAAGAACAATCTTTTTCACTAAAACTATGGTTATATTCACTGATTTGCTCTTTGTGAGACCTTGACGTACAATGTGGTCAGCTATACAACAGGGATTACTTCAAAATAATTTATTGTATGTGAAACTTTTGAGAATATTTCTGAAAACTGTTCAGGTGGAAGTTTATTTTGCTTTCTCTTTCACTGTACAAAATGGCAACTGTATGTATTTGGAGATTGGAGTACATTGCCTACATTGGAGATTTGCAATACTTCAGTTAAAGAGGTTTCCAGTATATCAATCTTTTTGTTGTACCTGCATTTGCTGTAACACAGAACCTTGCTTGTCAACTAAAGATCCACAAAATAACCAGAGTATACTGTTTCATGGATTCCAAACTAGGGTGAAAATATAACTAATTATGGGTTAGGATATTGTGACATGAGTATACCCTTAAGAAAGGTTTTTTTCATAACTCTTGTTCTGTGCCGTTGGAAGCAGATCTTTTTCAGCTTGGTGTCATTGCTGCCAAATTGTCCAAGAGGGGTCCTTTTATTGCTGTTTCAATAGTTTAAATGGGGTTTGGTTATTCAAACTCTGGATTGTTTTACGATCCTGCATTGTTAGGAGGATGGTTGTGTATTTTTGGGCAGTTATTTTCCCCTTTCCAGTCAGTTTAAGGTTCTATTTTCTGTTTGGTTGCAGTTAGAATAGAGTTTTAGAAGGGACAACAAGCTGAAAAGAACTTTCTCTCCCTGGTTTTGGAAATTCTGCTGGTTAGCAGAAAGCAAGGTCTTGCCTTTCTGAAGGGGGGCGAAATTGGCTGTTGGTAGCTTGCCTAGAGTTCCTGATATTTTGGGAAGTTGTCCTGAGTCTATCCAGAGAACTGCAGACTTCGTCCAAAGGACTCAATTCCAATATCACGTGAGCATTAGTCTAAACTGTGTTGAATCTGTTTTAAGGGTTTTGTGTGTGGCAAGGCTTTTGTTTGATTGGGACAGCTCCAATATTCATTAAGGGTTAAACATTATCATGATTGTTTCATTTTTATTTGTAATTGATAAAAGTTACTGTGAATTTTCTTTCCATACGCTTACTCACATTCTTAAATAAACTTTGTTTGATAAAAGCTCCTTAGTGGGTCAGTTGAATCATACTTAAGTGAAACATATCATGCTTATCCTAGCCAAATTCACAGTGCAAAACTTGCCATCCAGGCAGGCTCCATAAAACACTTTGGAGTTTCTGATATGAACCACAACAATATTAGCTTTAGTTAAAATACGTGTCACACGGTGGTTGTTTCCACCACAAACACTGCCTAAATTAGCTTTACAATATTTAGACCCAGTATCACACTCTAAAATCTGCAATTAACAACTATAATCTTCCAACATCATCTTGAATTTCTATCCCAAGTCATAGTGCAGCTTATGGAAGGAATTAAGATAATTTTGCAGTGAGTTACAACACAAAGAAAAATTCCTCAATACTTTCAATCTCATCAAATTTGTTAATTTTAATTCCGAAAGACAGAACGTGTTAATTTTCAGAAATTGTTGTCTAATTGGCATGTTGCACTTTTTCAGAAATGGAATCAAAAATATTGACATGGCTATCCCTGCCTGCAAGCACACTTCTTGGCAACTAACCAGAATGGAATTAACAACAAGCATAAAGATTGCTGCAGCATGGAATAACGGTTTATCCTACATTCAAGAATAGCTGAGGGACAATTGGCCTTGTGGTGAAGCAGAAAATCAGAAAACAAAAAAATGACCAAGAATATTTGAAAAATATTTTATCAAATTAACTTTATGGTTAAAATATTTTACAGATCCTAAACTATCCAAAAATCACAAAGGAAATATGGTATATAGTTCACTTCAAGGTCTGAAGCAAAAACCTTGCTTGAACCCCCTGGCCTTTTTCTTCCTCATGTATGGCTCACATCAACAGGGTCCTTTGCCGCTGTGGAAATACTGGGCTGCTGCACCCTATCGATCTCTTTTAAACCTACTGAATAATAAATTTCAGGACAACATAGCACATGCCGACTAAAGCCCTTTAATTACATCACTGCTGAAAGGAAATCATTGATCAATGGCATTATGGGAAATTAAACCACCCCCAAAACTGGATCAAAGTCAATGAAATAGCCTACTCTCTATCCCCAGTTGGGACACATGGTGGATTAGTGATTGTGGACAGGCAGAAGCAGCTCTACCATCATGCAATGCATGCAGTCCTTTTGAAGCTCTCCCAGGCAGGTGTCATGCTCTTAGCATGGTTTTTGATTACTCCAATTAACTATAATACTATTAACAGACATTCATATTGATCCCCTTTAAAACCCCTGCTAAATGGAAAATTAAAAGAACTTCAAGAAGAATGGAAGGAGTATCAAGGCAGTGTTGCATGTCGATTTAACTTGCCACCTTAAATGGTTCCTTTAAATACTAGTGTCTTATCTAGAAAATGCCGCATCACTTGGAGACCTCTCAGGATATAAAATTACAATTATTTCTGTAATTTATTTGCTCCAATACTGATGTTGCAATAGAAAATGACACAGAGGATCAGCTCAAAATCAATCTATAAACAGTAATAAATTAATGCTTAATTTATAACAACACCCACAGTATGAGTACAACGCTAATTCCACACTGGGTTATCAGGTGGGCAGAAATTCACAAGATTGATCTTTCACACATATTTACAGATGAATGTAACTGCTGAATCACAACCATTGCATACGATTATCATAAAGAGACCCTTCTGTCCATCACATATGCACCAGCCATCAAACACCCATCTATTAGAATCCTATTTTCCAGTCCACTTTATCCATAGCTTTGTATGCTGTGGGATTTCAAGTGCTTATCTAAATGCTCCTTAAACATTGTGAGGGTTCCTGCCTCTACCACTCTTTCAGGCATTAAGTTCCACATTCCCAACACCCTCTGGGTGAAGAAGTCTTTCCTCAAATCCCCTCTAAATCGCCTGCCCATTAACTTAAATCTGTGCCCCCAGTTATTGATCCCTTTACTCACGGGAAAGATTTCTTCCTATCTATGCCCCTCATAAATTTGTACCCCTCAATAAGGTCTTCCCTGGAAAAAGTTGGCTGAATAGTATTACTTTTGTATAATTACTTGGGCAAATGCAGTCAGCTTAATATTCAGTTCAAGCCAACTGATGACACATTATTTGGAGTGTGTGTGGAGTGGAAACTGCAGTTCCAGGTTAAATAAAATAAATTAATTTCATTCTTCAAACTGACATGCAAATACATGAAGAGAAACAGTTAAGATCAATTTTGAGTCCAATTTTAAAGATGTAGCTTGGGCCAACCTATATGTTTTAACCAAAAACCATGAAACCCAAATTGCAGAGTTTTAAAACTGGATTTAAAAAGGATGCTAATTTTTGGAGTCATTTATACACAATCTTCAGCCCATCGTAGTTCAAGTGGGCAGTATAAACACATGCATCATATTCCTCTGTAGCATGTTATTAAACTATCAATTTAATTCATATTTTAAAATGTTTGTCAGAACAATCAGTATGGAACTTGAATACAAAGGATCCAATTGAAATAATTATTGTATTGTGCGATATGTTTACTGCATGACATAGACAGATTACATATTTTACTAATAGGTAACATGAACTGTAGTGATAATTTCATAATGCAATCCAGATATTTGTCATTAGATAATCAATGACTGGCTGCTCTCACCTGCCCCTCCCCCATCCTCATCCCCTATTATTCAATCCAATTCCCTCAGGTGGTTCTTGTTGCCCGAGTCCAAATGGTTACAACCTGTTGTTCATTCAGCTTGTCTGTAAAATCCAGCCTTCTGGCTAATTTACCCATGGATTAATACTTTAAGACGATTCCAACCTGCTGCTGTGTTTCTATACAAAAATCCTGCCCATCAGGGTGATGCTGCTAAAAGCGAAGAGGTCACTTGTAAATAATTGATACACAAAGCATAAACTATTTCATTTCCACCTGTGTACCAAAATTGTAATAAACAGGTAGACTGGAATTAGAGTTTAGTGGAAAGTATGTCTGCTCTTACTATACAATTTTGGAAGGTTTTCAGCTCTTACATTTATGTACCAAAGAAAAATGATACACACATTGAAAACAAAAGCAGTTCATTTCATAGTGTCTCTTCTGCTTACTTGAAGGACTGCACATCTTTGTTGAATAAAATTACCAAGAAAGGAAAGTATAATTGAACACAGCAAATCAATCGCCTAGTTTGAATAATGTTGTTCAATTTCCGATTACATTTCAAAGTGTGATTTACTAAAACTGTCAATATAACATAACTAGAAAATTTGAAAAATGTTTCTTCTAAAATTGTGGTTCAAATTGTAATCTATAAAGAAATAAAACTTAACATATTAAATGTCTGACTTCCATTTTTTATTTAAGTAAAGGATGACAAGAAATTGTAACTCATCCAAAGCTTTGGGTATGTGAACATGACTTCTAACAAAAGCAGTTGAAACAAAGCCCAGTAACACATGTTAACTGGAGCTGGATAAAACATTTGGTTGGTAACACGACTGGCTGCATGCAGACAGGTAGATAAACACTCCAGAGGGCACCATGGTTCATCATGCTGTCAGGATGGGAAAAGTGAATGAGCTATGAGGAGTGCTACAGGCAGGATGCCACAGTGAAAATGTTCAGATAGACAAATATTCTGGAGTTTTCTTTAATAGCATCTGATGATCAAGGAGTATTTACACAGAATTCTCTCCTAGGATATTACTTGAATGGGACATGGCCCATCACTGTACAACACACTTGATCTGTGCGTGTGTTCTGTACATTCTCTCTCTAAATCGCAGTGATGAAGTGTTAGCTGTTTTTGTTCGACACTTGTTGTCACCTTATACTTTCTGATGTCTTTAAATGCTTCAAAAACAGTCCAACGGAAAATAAAAAGAATGCACACTTTCATTATTTTTTCCAGTTTCCTCCACATCTCTACTGAAATCACTGGGACACAACTCATGACTGTTGGCAACCCAACAGTGTCCTGTCAAAGTAGCCATTACTTTTATGTACCAGAGTAGGCAATTGGTTTTAACATACTAATCAAACAAAGACAATATCTCAACCAAGCCAGATTTTGTTCTCACAGACATCAACACATATAAGCTTTCCAACAGCACTTACTGGATAACAATCAGAAGTTGGAATCCTGACTGATTTTCCTCCTCCTAGGCGCAGAAGAACTGAGAACAAATGCAGCTATCCCAGCTGAGATTAACAAGCTCAAAACAGACATAGAATTTGACACAAGATCTTCTGATTTGTGTATATTTAGCCATTAAAGCACCAGGAGACTTGTTTCCATTGTTTTAAAACTGCCAACGATTGCTTGAAAAAGGTTGAAAGGATAATTTGTATAATGTTGCAATCGTTTTTCACAATACCTGTTAATTAAAAACTCTGAACTTTTGTTTAAAATGTGTATGCAAATTGACATCACATCAGAACTTCAATAGAGAATTGGTAAATGTTGACCAAGAACTTTAGAAAAATTCAAAGTCCACAAAGCTGAAAACCTACATTTACTTTATACAGCTCCTTTAACATAGTACAACAAACTCATTAGAGACCAACATCTTGTCAAGAAATGTGAACTTCAAGATAATAGTTGAAAGGATAACATAGCAAGATTGCTTGTTTTAAAACTTCTAATGTAACAAAGGTTTGACTTCAGAACAGATCACATGACCCCCTTTAATTTTATCCGAAATTGAAGAGTTCCAAAGCATAACAATCATATAAACTTCAAATCTGTTACATCAATGAAAACATCAAAAGAAGCTTCACTGAAGTATTAGCAACCTAGTTTGACGCTGAGCACAGAATATTAGGACGGGTGACCGGAAAGCTGTTGGCTCAAGTGTTGAAAGTCATGGTTGAAATTAATCTGACCAGGGGTAACACCTGAATCTGAAATAAATCTGACCACCATCAACATTGCTGCCTCACAACGTCAGGAATCTGGGTTTGATTCATGGCTTGGGTCACTGTCTTTGCACTTTCTCCCTGTGTCTGCATGGGTTTTCTCCGGGTGCTCAAGCTTCCTTCCACAGTCCAAAAGATATGCTGGTTGGGTGCATCAGCCATGTTAAGTTCTCCCTCAGTGTACCCGAACAGGTACCAGAATAGGAAATTTTCACAGTAACTTCATTGCGATGTTAATGTAAGCCTACTTATGACATCAATAAAAAAACTTGGAGAGAGGAATGGCACAACATGGCATCACTAGTTTTGCAAGTAGTGTAAAAGTATTACTGCAAAATTTGGAATACAACTTTCCTCTTTAACTTTTAAATCCACCGAAAACTCACAGCTCTACAGTACGCTGTCCATTCAGTAGATGATAAATTCTCCTTGAACCAATCAAGATCAGGCCAAGTCAACATGGCTCTGTGAAGGGCAATTGTACTTTAAATAATTTATTTGAATGTTCTAAGAATGTTACAAGCAAAGTGGATAAAAGCATTTGGAAAGGTGCTACATTAAAGGTTATTACACAAGATACTACTACACATGGTTAGGGAGTAATATATTAGCATGGACAAAGGAATTGGTTAGCGTGCAAAACATAGGGATAAATGGATCATATTCAGGTTGGCAAGTGAAATGTCACAGGGTGCTGGGGTGTCAACTATTTACAATCTGCACCAATGACTCTGACGAAGGGACTAAATGTGTGGCAACTAAATTTGTGATGACTCCAAGATAGGTAGGAAAGTAAGATGTCAAGAAGACGTAGAGTACTAACTGATACGGACAGTTAAGCAAGTGGGCACAAAATTTGGAAGAGTAAGATGTGGGAAAATATGAACTTCTCCACTTTGACAGCAGAAACAGAAAAGCAGGATATTATTTAAATGGAGAGAGACTGAAGAACTCAGGGGTACCAAAGGATCTCAATTTCCTGGTAAATGAATTACAGAGTTAGTATGAAATTACAGTGATTAGAAGGTAAATGAAATCTTGGTGTTTATTGCAAGGGAAATGGAATATAAAAAGTAGGGAAGTTTTCATCTCCTTATTTGAGAAAGATAAAATTGTGTTATAAGTAATTGAGAAGGTCCACTCGACTCATTCCTGGAATGGAGAGCTTAGCTTATGAAAAAAGGTTGAACAGGTTTGGGCCTATACCATTAGAGCTTGGATAAATGAGAGGTCATCTTATTGAAACACATATCCTGAGGAGACTTGAAAGGGTAAATACTGGGAGGATGTTTCCTCTTGTGGGGGAGGCTACATATAGGGGAACAAAGGTGTCCCTTTTAAGATGAAGATGTGGACAACTTATTTTCTCTCAGCAGAAGGATAGAATTCTCTTCCCAAGAAAGCAGTAGAATTTGTGTCGTTGAATCTATTCTAGGCAGAATTAGATTGATTTGTGATAGACAAGGGAGTCAAGGATGATGAGGGATTGACGGCAAAGTGGAGTTGAGACCACAGCCAGATCAGCTATGATTTCATCGAATGGCAGAGCAAATTCAGAGAGCCAAATGGACTACTCCTGCTCCTAATCCTACGTTCCGTAAGTGCTGCCAATTGTTTTCTTCTGTTCTTTCCTTTCCCAGCTTAGTAACTGCAAAATCCAGAAATGTTCTCCACAGTGAGTTTCCTGGGATGCAAATAAAGCAAATCTTCCAGTCTTGTTTCAAAACCTCACAAATTTGGTTTGAGTTCTCACCTGGTTTCCTGTATGGTGAACCTTTGAGACTTTTGGCCTCTCACTATCTTTCTGGAAACTGGCAAACTGTCTGCATCTGAAGTTTCAGGCATATCTCAGAAACCATTATCCTCTTGCGGCCCATCTCCATGGCAGTGTGAATCACATGGGCTGTGTGTGTCCAGATAGGAATGCTGATCAGCTACTCTTTGATTTCCAACCCTACTCTACCTTGGAAGGAAATAAACAGTTAAACATAACTATTTACAATCTGACATTCTCAATACCTCAGCAGGTCTGACATCATCCTCTCTGAGCTCTATCTAAGAGTCAACCAAACTTGAAACAGTAGCTTCTCTCTCCCCAGATACTGTCAGAGTTGCTGGGATTTTCCAGCATCCACAGTAATCTGTTTTTATTCTCAACACCTTCCTGGAGGGTTTGAAGACGAGCAGTCTAACCACTGTAAGCACAAATACTACTGCCACCTTTCACTTTCTATCCATCACAACAACCCTGGCCTTCCTTGAGTCTTCAACGGTCGTGTTACACAGACCTGTTTTTCACTACTTCCTAAATTAAAGACAGTTCCAAAGCATAACAATCTTACAAACCTCAAATTTGTAACAGTCATGATAACATCTAAAGCTGCTTTACAGAAGCACTATCAAACAAGATGTGGCATGGAACCATATAGAGAAATGAGAACAGATGATCAAAAAGCCTGAGACTAGGGCAAGTGCTCAAAGTCATGGTTAAAAAGAATCTGATGTGGGGATGCTGGCGTTGGACTAGGGTAAACACAGTAAGAAGTCTCACAACACCAGCTTAAAGTCCAACAGGTTTATTTGGTAGCAAATATCACTAGCTTTCGGAACACTGTTCCTTCATCAGGTGAATGGGAGTTCAGTTCACAAACAGGGCACATAAAGACACAAACTCAATTTACAGAATAATGATTGGAATGCGAGCCTTTATAGCTAATCAAGTCTTAAAGGTACAGACGATGTGAGTGAAGAGAGCATTAAGCACAGGTTAAAGAGATGTGTATTGTCTCCAGACAGGACAGTTAGTGAGACAGTTAGCAAGTCCAGGCAAGTAGCGGGGGTTACAGATAATGTGACATGAACCCAAGATCCCGGCTGAGGCCTTCCTCATGTTTGCGGAACTTGGCTATTAGTCTCTGCTCAGCGACTCTGCACTGTCGTGTGTCATGAAGGCCACCTTGGAGAACGCTTACCCAAAGATCAGAGGCCGTATGCCTGTAACATAAGAACATAAGAAATAGGAGCAGGAGTAGGCCATCTAGCCCTTCGAGCCTGCCCCGCCATTCATAAGATCATAGCTGATCTGAAGTGGATCAGTTCCACTTTCCCACTTTCTCCCCATAACCCTTAATTCCCTTGTCTGTCAAAAACCTATCTACCCGTGACTTAAATATATTTAGCGAGGTAGCCTCCACCACTTCAACGGGCAGAGTATTCCAAAGATTCACCACCCTTTCAGTGAAGAAGTTCCTCCTCAACTCCGATCTAAACTGCTCCCTCCCCCCCCCCCCCCCCCATCTTGAGGCTGTGCCCTCTAGTACTGCTATCCTTTCTAAGCGGGAAGAATCTCTCTACCTCTACCCTATCCATCCCTGTCATTATCTTATATGTCTCTATAAGATCCCCCCCTCATCCTTCTAAACTCCAATGAGTACAGACTCAGTCTATTTAGTTTCTCTTCATAGTCCAACTCCCTCATCCCCAGTATCAGCCTAGTGAACATCCTCTGCACTCCCTCCAAGGCCAATATATCCAGCTGTGGCCTCGCCAGTACCCTGTACAGTTGCAGCAAGACCTCCCTACTTTTATATTCTATCCCCCTCGCTATACAGGCCAGCATTCCATTCGCCTTCCTGATCAGCTGCTGCACCTGCAGACTGGGTTTTTGCGACTCGTGCACAAGGACCCCTAGGTCCCTCTGCACCGTAGCATGCTGCAGCTTTTCGTCCTTTAAATAGTAATCCCTCCTACTATTATTTCTGCCAAAGTGGATAACCTCACACTTGCTAACATTATACTCCATCTGCCAGGTCCTCGCCCACTCGCTTAGTCTATCCAGATCCCTCTGCAGACTTTCCACACCCTCCATGCAATTTGCTTTTCCACTCATCTTCGTGTCATCAGCAAATTTTGTCACCCTACACTCAGCCCCCTCCTCCAGATCATCTATATAAATGGTAAATAGCTGAGGCCCCAGCATCTATCCCTGCGGCACTCCACTAGTCACCAACCGCCAATCAGAATAGCACCCATTGATACCAATTCTGTGCTTCCTATTAGGCAACCAATCCTCTATCCACGCTAACACCTTACCCCCAACTCCGTGCACCCTAACCTTCCGTAGCAACCTTTTATGAGGCACCTTATCAAACGCCTTTTGAAAATCTAAAAACACCACCTCCACCGGTTCCCCTCTGTCTACCGCACTAGTCACATCCTCATAACAATCCAATAAATTCGTCAAACACGACTTCCCTTTAACAAATCCGTGCTGTGTCTGCTCAATCAAACCATTCTCTTCTAGGTGCCTCGCTATTTCTTCTTTGATGATGGATTCAAGGATTTTTCCAACAACAGACGTTAAACTAACCGGCCTATAATTCCCTGCCTTTTGTCTGCTACCTTTTTTAAACAGCGGCGTAACATTAGCCGTTTTCCAATCTTCTGGCACTTCCCCGGAATCCAGCGAATTTTGGTAAATAATTACTAAGGCATCCACTATCACCTCTGCCATTTCTTTCAGAACCCTGGGATGCATTCCACCCAGTCCGGTCCTGTTTGTGACCACTGAAGTGTTCCCCAACAGGAAGACAGCAGTCTTGCCTGGTGATTGTTCAGTGGTATTCATTCACCTGTTGTCATTGTCATCTGCTCAGATGAGGAGGATGGCAATAGATACCTCCAGACGCTGAAAGGTGCCCTCATAAGAACAGGATATGGCGCACGACTCATCGATCGACAGTTCCGGCACGCCACAGCGAAATACTGCACTGATCTACTCAGAAGACAAACACGGGACACGGTGGACAGAGTACCCTTTGTCGTCCAGTACTTTGGAGGAGATGTTGTAGCTTCTCCATTCCAGGGAAATACTGGACGACAAAGGGTACTCTGTCCACCATGTCCCGTGTTTGTCTTCTGAGGAGGTCGGTGCAGTTTTTCGCTGTGGCACTGCGAACTGTTGACCGATGAGTCAAGCGCCATATCCTGTTCATCTGAGGGCATCTTTCAACGTTTGGAGGTGTCTGTTGCCATCCTCCTCATCTGAGCAGATGACAATGACAACAGATGAATGAATACCACTGAACAATCACCAGGCAAGACTGCTGTCTTCCTGTTGGGGAACACTTCAGTGATCACGAGCATTCGGCCTCTAAGCGTTCTCTAAAGTGGCCTTCACGACACGCGACAGTGCAGAGTTGCTGAGCAGAGACTGATAGCCAAGTCCTGCACACATGAGGATGGCCTCAATTGGGATCTTGGGTTCATGTCACACTATCTGTAACTCCCATGACTTGCCTGAACTTGCAAAATCTCACTAACTGTGCTATCTGGAGACAATACACATCTCTTTAATCTGTGCTTAATGCTCTCTCCACTCACACTGGCTGTGCCTTTAAGATTTGATTAGCTGTAAAGACACGCATTCCAATCATTATTCTGTGAATTGAGTTTGCATCTTTATATGCCCTGTTCGTGAACAGAACTCCTACTCACCTGTTGGACTTGAACCTGGTGTTGAGGGACTTCTTACTGTGAAAAGAATCTGACCAGCCAAGAATGAGGCAAAGCACAACACAGGAAAGAGTGGACTCTAAGGTTTTCGGACACTGCACTTGACATTTTGGTGCAGGATGTGGAAGTGAGAAGAGACATCCTGTACCAGCAGCGGGAAAAGAAGACCCTGCCAGTACACATTCAAAAGGCAGTAGGTAAAGTAGGGACCATTGCCAGAAGTCAAGCCCTGCGCACCTGGACGCAGTGACACAAAATGTTCAATGACCTTATGTGAGTTGTCGAGATAAACAAATGCAGCTTCATGTGGCATATCCTACCAACTGCACAAGTGGGATCAGCAACAGCTCAATGCAGCACACCCCATTATTCACTGATCAACCATCTCTATCTATCATATCTCATTCCTAACATTCATAAGCTTAATTTCATCCTTACAAACCTAGCATGCTGCAAGCCCACATCTCACAGGCTCTACACACTTCCAACCATTTAACATGACAGGCACATCAGTCAAACAGATTGCATGACACTCACTGACACACTTTTCTTTCTCTTGCAGAGTTAGGTGGCATACCACTGAAGGCAGCAGGGGCTAAGCTGAGAGGAACAGGCAGGGAACTGGCTGCGGCCATGGCCAGGAGCAGGCTGTAAACATCAAATATGATAGTATCCTTGTACCTAATTTTTCCTTCTCGCATCCAATTTCCCCCTTAACCTATTATGATGGCAGCAGTCTAAGCTTTCGTGGCAGTGAGCTAAATTTGCATGATAGTAGTATGAACTTCCACTGCAGCACACAGCTGTTTGGTGGCTGGCGTTTGTGATTTAACAGAAGCTGTTGCTGTTCAAATACACAGAACTCCTATGATACACTACCTATGGTCATGCACCAGGTCATGGAATGCCTTTCAATTCTGATATATAATATAACTGACATGAGACACCTACAAAGTGATGTGCATACTGGCAGCACGGAAAGCCTGTTATCATAGCAATGTCATGTGTTCACTCCCCCAGCTTGTCGGTGGCACAGTGGTTAGCATCGCTGCCTCATAGTGCCAGGGACCTGGGTTGATTCCCGGCTTGGGTCACTGTCTGTACAGAGTCTGAACATTCTCCCCATATCTGAATGGGCTTCCTCCGGGTGCTCTGGTTTCCTCCCATAGTGCAAAGATATGCAGGTTAGGTGGATTGACAATGCTAAAATGTCCCTTACTGTCAGAGTTCCAACTAGGGTAAATACATGGGATTATAGGGATAGGGCCTGGGTCGGATTGTGGCCGGTGCAGAGTCAACAGGCCGAATGGCCTCCTTCTGCACTCTATGATTCTAAGGTACGACAGAATGAACAGTAGTTAACTTTCTGAATAGAAACTCTCAGTAACTTCTCTTATATAACAGTGAATGGCAGACAGGTACAGCCACCTTCACAAGTGCTGGGAATGGAGGTCGTTCCCTGCTCTGAGATTGCTGTTCTAGCTGCAGCAATTAACAAAGTTCATTGAGGACATCCTTATTCCACCACACATTGTTCCTTGCTGAGATTCAGGTAGGAAAATTGCCTGGGCAGACTCCTTTACCATCATCCAACAGCTTGCTGCTTTCCACATGGCCTCTGGTTATTCTCCAAGTCATGCTTTGTTCCAATAAAAATCCCTACTCAGACACTCATATCTGGAAGCAATTGGCTTGAGTCAAAGCCTTGAAACTAGCAGTAAGTCCTTCTGTAACTCTCTGTAGATTTCTTTGCAACTTGAAACACTATGCGAACAATTTTAGAATCACTGCAATAGCCAGAAGACCTCATGCAACAACTAATCTGCAAGCACTTGATTATCCCTTAAAATTATGCTATTGGGCGCTGGATTCTTTCTGCTGCTGAACATGGAGTCAGCTTTGCAAGGCTAAAAAAAGAAATAGCACACTGAGCTCTGAAACAGCACCGCTGATTTCACATCAGCATTGCACATTGACTGCCATCATAATCTGCTGGCTCTGCATTTCTATGACAGATATTCATGCAAGCTCATAATAAATGTGGTCGATAGGAAAGCTGCAACTGATGTGGTGGATGCTCTTTTTTCAGAAAAGTATCGATTTGGTACCACACAGGAAATTACCAGTGGAGATTTAACAGGTGTGTATTTATGGGAAGGACAAATAACTGGAGGGAAAATTGGTTTGAAAAGAAACAAAAGGATTAGGAGTTAAGGACTATGAAATAATGTTTCTTAGGGTTTCATTCTGGGGCCACTTCTGTTTGTTGTGTATATTCTTCCTGTGGGTGGTGTCAAAATTTACCAAAATTGATGGCATAGTGAATTACCTAGAAGGTCAAAGGAAACTGTAAACATGTACTGCTAAGATTGGGAATAGAAAGGGGCATAAGAAAATGGCAGATGGAATTCAACATCAGTAACAGTGAAATGCTATATCTGGGTAAAATAATAGAAATAATTAGATAAGAATATGAGAAATAGGAACTAACATTGGGCGTTTGGCCCTTCTAGCCTGTTCTGTCATTCAATAAAAGATGATCATGGGTGAAATTCTATTTCAACTTTACCTTCTCAGGCTTTCACATTGTGTGTTACTTCCTTCAATATCCCAAACATCGACTGAACTCTATCATGAATATAGCTAATGATCTAGCATCCACAGCTCTCTATGGTAGAGAATTCCAAAGATTCTACCCGGTGAAGGACCTTAAGAATTTTATACATTTCAATGAGATGGCCTCTCATTCTTCAAAACACCAGGCAATACAGGTGTAACATAAACAGGGCCTAGTTTTAAGGCTGATAAAATTGGATATCCTAAATTAAAGAATTGGGCATATTAAAAATCAAACACAGTCAAACCTCAGGCAGGCCAGTTGTACAATACACAAACCTGTCTGGGCCCAATTCATCAATCTCCCCTGCATCCGACTGATACTTGGCAGGAGATCATTGCACTCCACTGAAATTTACCAGTCTACTGTTAGAAGCCCAGATTGGGCCAGACTTTCTGTCACCAAGAGTTCCTGCAGTTGGCTCAATCTGATAACAGGTTACGTGTAAGCAGCAGCATGGAGATGGACACCTGGGGGCAGACCCTGGTGTACTGTCAGGCAGACATCAAGAAACCCACTGGGTATTGGAACCCCCCCCGGGACCTCATTGGCCAGAAGCCAGAGAAGTTTCTGGAAAGGCAAGCAGGCAGGGGGTAAAGGAACACATTTTCAGACACCAGGAGTGAAGATTCGATGAAGGAGGCGACCCTTGACCATTTGGAAGACTGACCAGAGAAGAAAGGAAGGAAGAAGCTGCCATTGAGACTCAACTTCGTGATGACAGACCAGAGGGACTCAGAGAATCGAGCCAGCAGTTTTAACCAAACCATCTTTGCGGGTAGTATATCTGATTTTGGGTGTATCCTCTTGTTTTATGTGGGTAATGTTGGCAAGTGTGAGGTGGTCCACTTTGGTAGGAAAAATGTTAGGAAGGACTATTACTTACGAGGCGAAAAACTGCAGCAGGCGACGGTGCAGAGGGACCTCGGGGTCCTTGTGCATGAGTCGCAAAAACCCATCTTGCAGGTGCAGCAGGTGGTCAGGAAGGCGAATGGGATGCTGGCCTTCATAACGAAGGGGATTGAACATAAAAGTAGGGAGGTTTTGCTGCAGCTGTATAGGGCATTGGTGAGGCCGCAACTGGAGTACTGTGTGCATTTTTGGGCGCCGCACCTGCGCAAAGATAGTTTGGCCTTGGAGGGAGTGCAGAGGAGGTTTACTAGGCTGATACCGGAGTTGAGGGGGTTGAGCTATGAGGAGAGGCTGAATAAACTGGGCTTGTACTCGTTAGAGTTTAGAAGAATGAGAGGAGATCTCATTGAGACGTATAAGATGATGAATGGGATGGATAGGATAGAGGTGGAAAGACTCTTCCCGCTCAAAAAAGACAATAGGACTAGGGGGCACAGCCTCAAGATAAAAGGGGGGCGGTTTAGAACGGAGTTGAGGAGGAACTTCTTCACTCAAAGGGTGGTGAATCTCTGGAATTCTCTGCCCGTTGAAGTGGTGGAGGCTGCCTCGCTAAATATTTTTAAGACGCGGGTTGATGGGTTTTTGATAGGAGAGGGGATTAAGGGTTATGGGGAGAGGGCGGGAAAGTGGAACTGAGCAGCGACAGATCAGCCATGATCTTATTGAATGGCGGGGCAGGCTCGAAGGGCTGGATGGCCTACTCCTGCTCCTATTTCTTATGTTCTTATTTCTTATGTTCTTATGTAATTTAAGGGTTAGTAGTGTCATTGTTAATAAACTTGTTGAACCTTTACTTGTGCTTGTCCTTTGTCCACCTTGCAAATAAGGGCACTGGGGTAAAACACTGGAATAAGCAAATTGGTCGAAAGAATCTGAGATTTTTTAAAATTACAACACAGGCCTCATCTACTCAGCACACCCCAAAATATTTTATTGCATACAACAGTGCCCTTGGCCCAAGAACCAGTCTAGTGAACTTTCATTGATGGAAGTCGGCTCGGCGCTATGGTAGAGTAGAGGAATTTGGGAGGACAGATTCATAGAGTGATAGAGATTTACAGCATGGAAACAGGCCTTTTAGCCCAACCTGTCCATGCCGCCCAGTTTTTACCGTTAAGAATGACCCAATTGCCATGTTTGGCCCTCTCGACCAATCTTACCCATGTAAGGGCACAGAACATTAATGTAGCAACTCAGGTTCATGCGGCTAAAAAGCTAGCTAATGGAATTCTAGATTTTATCACAATGCTTAGGATACAAAAGTCTCAAACTAGTGATGAGTCTACATGAAACCTTAATAAGATCTGTGTTAGAAATGTGTGTACAATTTTGGGCTTTGCCCCACAAAGGATATTGGAGCTTTATAGAGGGCACAATGTAGATTCACATGGGTGTTTCCTGGTACAATCCAAATAGGCTTGGAAAATTAGATCTTTTTCTCATTAGATGAATGAAGTTTATGGACAAATAGAAGTGTTTAAAATTATGAAACAATCAGCCAGGGCCAACTAAACAAAGAACAAAGAACAACCCAGCATGGGAAACAGGCCCTTCGGCCCAACGAGCCCGCGCCGCCGCATCCTCCTACACCTACCCTGCCCTGCGTGTCTGCGAGTGGAACCCCTAACTTAGCCAGATTCAGGGGAGAATAGTGTCAATTTGGTATGCCAATTAGCCTAAGAGCACATCTTTGGGCTGTGGGAGGAAACCGGAGCACCCGGAGGAAACCCACGCAACCACAGGGAGAATGCGCAAACTCCCACAGACACAGGCCCAAATCCATGTATCTGCACAGCTAGCAGTGCTAGTCACCGAGCTGTTGTGGCGCCCGTCTACCGGTCCAGGATCAAGCACACACACTGACACGAAGTACTAGGCCACTCCCGGAACCTCCAAGAGCAGCCCACGCACGACCCACCGTGTGCATGCCCCTTGTTTGACAACAAGGTGGACCTCCACCTGCGGAATAAAAAGACAAAAACGTTAACATATAAGTCTGCATTTCCGGTGTCTCCCGAGACTCTGACCCTATTTAATACCCCCTACTATAACCCTCCATCCTTGTTTCGCTCATGTGTCTATCTAAGTAAACCTTAAACAAGTCCAACGTGCCTGCCTCTACCACCCTACTCGGTAGCACGTTCCATACCCCCACAACCCTCTGCGTGAAGAACCTTCCTCTCACATCCAAATTATACCTCTCCCCCCTCACCCTTAGATCATGACCTCTCATAATTGTACCCAATCTAGGGAGCAGCCTATCACTATTGACTCTCTCTATTCCCTTCAGTATCTTACATACCTCTATCATGTCTCCCCTGAATCTCCGTCTTTCCAAGGAGAAAAGTCCCAGTTTCTCCAACCTTTCCTCATAACTCAGTCCTTCCATGCCAGGCAACATCCTGGTAAACCTCCTCTGCACTCTCTCCAGGGTCTCCACGTCCTTCCGGTAGTAAGGTGACCAGAACCGGACGCAGTACTCCAAATGCAGTCTAACCAACGTTCTGTACAACTGAAGCATTAGACGGCAGCTCCTGTACTCTATACCCCTTCCTATAAAGGCTAGCATTCCATAAGCTTTCCTCACAACCTTCTCCACTTGTGTCACAACCTTCATAGACTAGTGAACCTGCACTCCCAGGTCCCTCTGTATTTCTATACTCCTAATCGGTCTACCTTTTATCACGTAGCTCCTCTCTGCATTATTCCTTCCAAAATGCATCACCTCGCATTTGTCAGGATTAAATTCCATCTGCCACCTATCTGCCCAATGTACCAACCTATCTATATCCTGCTGTATCACCTGACATTCCACCTCAGTATCCGCCAATCCTGCCATCCTGGTGTCATCCGCAAACTTGCTGATCACACCACGTATGCTCTCTTCCAAGTCGTTTATGTATACTACAAAGAGGAGAGGTCTCAGTACTGAGCCCTGCAGCACACCACTGGTCACTGGCCTCCAGCCCGAAAAGGTCCCCTCAACAACTACCCTCTGTCTCCCATTGCCCAGCCAGTTCTCAATCCACCTAGCTACCTGTCCTTGTATCCCATGCGCCTTAACCTTTTCTGCCAGCCTACCATGAGGGACTTTGTCAAACGCCTTACTGAAATCCATATAGATGACATCAACGGCTCTCCCATCGTCAACCGTTTTTGTCACCTCCTCATTGAATTCTACCAGATTCGTAAGGCAAGACCTCCCCCTAACAAAGCCATGTTGCGTATCCCTAATCAGATCGCAACGCTCCAAATGCTCATACATCCTACCCCTAAGTATTTTTTCCATTAATTTCCCTACCACCGATGTCAAACTCCGGTCTATAATTACCAGGGTTATCCCTACTACCTTTTTTAAACAGCGGTACCACATTAGCTACCCTCCAGTCTTCTGGGACCTCACCTGTGTCCAAAGAAGAGACAAAGATTTGTGCCAGAGGCCCAGCAATTTCATCTTTCACCTCCCTAAGCAGCCTGGGATAAATACCATCAGGCCCCGGAGCTTTATCCGTCCTTACGCTACCTAAAAGCCCTAGCACTTCCTCCCTCGTAATAGATATTTCCTGCAACTGATCTACAGCTCCCTCCAAGACACTGCACGACACCGAACCCCTCCTCTCCTTCATGAATACCGACGCAAAGTATTCATTCAGGATCTCCCCCATTCCCTCCGACTCAACACATAACTCCCCACCTTTGTCCGTAAGAGGACCAATTTTCCCTCTAACTACTCTCTTGCTCCGAATTTAGGAATAAAATGCCTTCGGATTTTCCTTAATCCTATCAGCCAAAGCCATTTCATGCCCTCTCTTCGCCCTTCTAACTCCCCTTTTTAGCTCCCTCCTACTCTCTCTATATTCCTCCAGCGCACTCTCCGTACCCAGTTGTTTCGACCTAACATACGCCTCCCTCTTCTTCCTGACCAAGTCTTCGATACCCCCTGTAATCCACGGTTCTCTAATCCTACCTTTCCCATCCTTTCGCTTAACCGGAACATGCCTTTCCTGCAACATTTTCAGTTTCGCCTACCTCAACCTCAACCACCTGCCCCGGCTCATTACCCAACACTAAATCCAGTATAGCCCTCTCCCTAGTCGGGCTAGTTACATACTGCTCTAGGGACCCTTCCAAATCACATTTTACAAACTCATCTCCCTCCGTACCCCCAGCTCTAGGCCCCCTCCAATCCACTCCAGGAAGATTAAAGTCACCCACTACAACCACCCTATTCTTTCTGCACCTATCCAAAATGCCCCTGCAAATGCCTTCCTCCACTGACCTCGGGCTGTTGGGTGGCCTATAGTATACCCCTAGCATCGTAATCTCTCCCTTCTTATTCCTCAACTCCACCCACAGCGACTCAATCCCTAACTCCTCCATATTGTCCTCCCTCTGCACTACTGTGATGTTCTCCTTTACTAACAGTGCCACCCCTCCACCTCTCTTTAACCCTCCTCTGTCACACCTAAAACACTTATACCCAGGAACATTCAGCTGCCAGTCCTGCCCTTCACGTAACCACGTCTCCGTTACTGCCACCACATCTAACTTTCTCACAAACATGAAGGCCCTAAGCTCATCCGTTTTTCCTGTCACACTCCTCGCATTGAAACAGACACAGTTCAACCCACCAGTGTCCCTTGGAACCTCCTTCTCCCTGATAATTTTCCTTTCACCCAACTCTCTCCCAGCCCCAGTGTCGAATGAGCTATCAGCCACATCTCCACCCCCCCTCCCTATTAGTTTAAACCATTCCTAAACACACCAACTAACCTCCCCGCCAAGACACTAGTTCCCCTCCCATTCAAATTCTCCCCACCCCTCCTGTACAGTTGCCCTTCTCTCATAAATACCTCCCAGTGGTCTACAAAAGTAAAGCCCTCTACCCTACACCAATCCCTCAACCATGCACTCAGCTGCATGATCTCGTCATTCCTAGCCCTGCTGGTACTAGGCAACAACCCAGAGAATGCCACCCTGGAGGTCCTGCTCCTCAGTTTGGACCCCAACTCCCTAAATTGCCTACGGACATCTACCCTACTCCTCCTCCCTACGTCCCTCTCCCCTACGTGTATTATTACCTCTGCCTGGGTCCCCTCCCCTTTCAAAATTCCCTCTACCCTTTCCGTAAGTAGATGGGTCAGGGCCAGGGATACAATATTAAATGTAATAGGGAGTTAGATCAGATGGCAAGGCAAACCTCTCCAAACAGAGTTATAAATCTAGGATCACGTGGTTCAAGCAAAAATGTTATCTTCATTGGGATTACATTATATTTACATCAATCAATATAAAGGGGTTGAAGGAACCTGGGAAAAGAATTAGTAAATGTGATTGCAGCTGTTGCACACTTGGGGGGGTAAATGCTAACTATAGACTGGTTTGGCGTAAAGCCTTGTTTCTGAGTTGGTGTTCTACAAAAAAATAAGAAAGAATGCTGCATTCCCCAACCTCAGCACAGCCCAAAATGCTTCATTTCAGTGTTATAATTTATATAACTGTTATAATTTAAGAAACATATTTTAAATTTTAATCACATTGGATAGGTTTTATAGTTTTATTTAGTTCTTGTCACCCAGAACCAATTGTTTGTTCCATTTTTAAATAACTTTATTATCTTTGATATTTACTCTGTTTTTAAGCTATTCTCTGATCTCTATGTACCAAAAAAACCTTCTTTCCTTCAAATAAGTAAGAACTGTTTTCAAATAAGAAAACAGTTCTTACCCTCATTAAGTTTTCAAAGTCAATCTGCTTTTACTAAAAGAGCCCAATAACAAATTCTAAAATGAGCGTCAACACTGTGCATTTAGTGCTCGAAGGATTCATCCTCATAGCTGTTTCAAACCGAAGACAACAGGTGAAATTGCTGCTTTAGTAAATATTAACTGGCACAAATATATTCCAAAAAGAATCATATGCTTTAAAATCTGCCTGAAACTAAATCTTGATATAACTTTATGATGCTTTGCAATTGAGGTTTAAAATGCATACATTTCTGTACACATGGTTTAGTTTGTGCAGCTCAGGTGTCCGGCCAAGAAAGAATCTTCCACGGTACATTAAGAAAGCTTCAATTAAAACTTTATGAACATCTAATTACAAACCTAACCAAAAACAAAATCATTACAGTTGGTCTGGTTTGTTCACAATCTCTGATGCCACTGTCCGATTTTGGATAGCTCAGTTCCTTCACACAACATCAAATGCCTATACCTTCCATTCTGTTAATGTTTAGCTGTCAACAATCCAAATATAATTAAAATGATGGTAGCAGCTGCAAAATTCTACTTAATTGGTGAAGTAACTGTATGTTGTACAAAAACTCTCGTATCATCATTTTTCAATTATCTACACATGGTCAGGTGGGAGGTCAGACATGGTAATATTGACATGTGCAATAATATAAAATGTATAATAGCAAATTAACAACCACTTATTTCTCAATTTCCAAATGAAAATACAGATCAGGCTAAAGGTAAAACAGGCTGCAGACACACTGGTTAGAACTGCTGCCTCACAGCGCCAGGGACCCGGGTTCAATTCCTGGCTTGGGTTGCAGTCTGTGCAGAGTGTGCACTTTCTCCCAGTATCTGGGTGGGTTTCTTCCACGTGCTCGGTTTCCTCCCACAGTCTGAAAGATGCGCTGGTTAGATGTGTTAGCCATGCTAAACTCTCCCTCAATGTACCCAAACTGGTGCCGGAGTGTGGTGACTAAGAGATTTTCACAGTAACTTCATTGCAGTGTTAATGTAAGCAGACTTGTGACACTGATAAAATAAACATGAGGATTCACTATTACCTTTACTGAGATTTCCAAGAAATTAAGGCATTACAAATATATCTTAGGAGCATTTCCTTGTTGCTTGAAAATGGCTTAAATAAATGATTATTTAATAACTTACATAATAAACTATTATATGGTCAAATTCTACTCCAACGATTTTAAAAGTCTACATGGCTTTAGCAGAATATTGTCAAAAGCGAACACCAACTGCTCTCAAAAAACACAGCAATTGCAGTCATAAAACTCTCACAAACAGTGATCATATGCTGTTCCAGTCCATTAAAGATGTAATTTAATCATTTTCTATTCTCTTCCAAAATCACATTCAGACAAATTTTATTGCCACGCTATCTAAATAGTAAATAGTTATTATAGGCTCAAAATGAGTTTTTACTTGCCATGGGCAACTACTTTGCCTTTATTGTTCAGTTCTGTTACAGCAACAAGAAGTTAAAAAGGTTATAAAAACACGATTAACATCATGTGACGGTCTTGACACAACTTAAAAGTGCTTAGTAATTGAAGGTTTTATTCAAAGTATATTAGCCCCATATAAGGGAGCAGTTAATATATTGCTGTAGGCTTTATTATGTTGCAGCCTACCATGGTCACCTACATACTACTGAACAATCTGAAAAGACTCTCTTGAAAACATGGGTCATTTTATCATGTTACAGACTGGGCACTTTGAATGAAATGTCAATAATAAAATGTTATAAGGCAAGGAGGGGGAAAACAGCAAACGAGGGAAATACTTTGAATTATGAGTAATTGGGACAGAGAGCCTGTGCTGAAGGTACTTTTTCCACAATTTACTTTCATCAGTTTTCGACATAATTTATTTCACTCATCCATGAGGGATATGAATTGCAAACAAAGTGAGAAAACTGTAACGTAGTAAGACAGCCAGTTTCATCTTAATTGTTGAATGTGTACTGCATGGTTCATGTCAGTCTAAATACTTGCTCAATCAACCATTTTGAACTATGCAAAATGATTAGAGTTTACATAACAATGATACACCGAACTATCTATTTGTTTTTAAAAAAAATTAAATTCCACCATAAACCTAACCTTAATATCCACCATACTGTGGCAGATTTTGATCTGCTCTGTTTAGTATGAAGGTTTCATGATCTGTGAAACAATGCATATTATTCCCAAGATCATGTTTTCACACTTTTTATGCTCTTTACAGGTTTTCCAATTTATCCCTGGCAGATTCAAATCACCCAAAATAATACCTTCAGCAGCTCCTGAATCTAACTATCACGATGTTGGTCCAAACCCTGCTACAAGTCTGGCAGTTTTCTTCTAGCTGTTAACCCTAATCTTAGATTTACTTTCCTTAACATACAAGCCATTTTAAATTCCTCACAAATAACCTGACTCCACACTTCCTTAAAACTTTATTTATTAGTCACAAGTAGGCTTACATTAACACAGCAATGAAGTTACTGTGAAAATCCCCTGATCACCAAACACTGGCACCTATTTGGGTACATTGAGGGAAAATTTAGCATGGCCAATGCACCTAACCCACACATCTTTAGAATGTGGGAGGAAACCAGAGCATCCGGACGAAACCCATGCAGACATGGGCAGAACATACAAACTCCACACAGACAGTGACCCAAAACAGGAATCAAACCTGAGTCCCTGGCAGTATAAGGCAGCAGTGCTAATCACTTTGCCATCGTGCCGCTCTTAGTGGTTGCAGTTCATTTCAAGACTGGTGTTATGTTTACTGTAGAATATTTCCCAGTTTACACTGACTACTCTGTCTACTTCTTGTCATATCGCTGTACCTTTCCTCACCATTGTTCCACGCAGGCTCTGGTTCAAGAGTTGAAGACCTTTGGGCTGACATGATTCTGGAATTAGAAGACATTCTTGGAGATGTTTCATTGTTTGGAACACCTCTCTTCAGTCACAGTCAACCAAATTTGTTTGGTTGCATCCCCATTTTTGCACAAGGGCTTTGTAATAGACAACAACAATACTCAGGCCATAGATGCACAGTCAAGTAGGACATATTTTACTGCACCTTACTGAGAGGGATTCCTCTGGGTCCTCAGACAACTCAGATGCCTTCCTCTGTAGATATGTTGATGAATCAGCAAGGTAACAGATATCAGGGTTGCAGTCTACGAGCTAGACAATATGCAGTAAACTGCTCCACAACTTGAGTATCTCCAGAGCTTTCTGGAAAAGAGGGTGATGATGGTCCATTTTGTCTGTTCTACTGTTGTTGGAACTTGCTCCCTTATGGTGGGTAATACTACACCAACAAGCAGGTACAGATCATTCATTTCAGTAGTCTCAGGCAGCCAGTAATAGTTGCACTGAGGATGAGATCTAACTTATTGGTCAGTATTCCCAGGCAGGCATATGTCAGCTGCTCAGCAGCACAGAGCAAGGATAGTTATTCATCATGCTTTAGGTCAGTTCTCCACTTAGAATTGACCAGCTTCCTTTTTTTTTGGTTTCCATCTTCTCCTTTGACATGATTGTTGAAGCTTATGGTGTGATCTTACATTACTCCAGGTACACTGACTTAAAGTTTTGTGCCAGTGGTCTTCCATGCCAACATATGTTAAGCCCTTACTTTGTATCTCTATCTCTTAGATGAAAAGAATGGATTGTTGTCTTTTCAAGGTTGGCCCACAAATGATTAATCACCAGCTCAGCTAGTTCATCGCCAAGAAACTTCACTATTATAACTGAAGGATTGGTCCTATGATGCTATGTAAAGTCATCAACATAGAGGAAACTTCTGCTATGTGGATGAATGGGCTGGTCATTGGGGGTCACAGAAGCAGACTTCATATTGTAGTCCATGTCAGGTTTTGCTTAGCCTATGAGTCCTTCCGTGTGACTTAATCTAACTTTCTGTAACCAGAATCCACATACCTCTAAAAACTAGCCAGTCATGTTTCTAATTTTAAAAGAAATTAAACAAAAATGATTTGGCAAGAGCTGCATTTCAAAACTGAACTTTCAAAATAAACAATTGTCACTCCTGGAAAGTTGCCGATTTGCTTCATTAACTCCAACTTTAGAAAAATCAAGGCTGACACTCCTGTGCCTCAGTGAGAAATGCTGTATTCTTGGAGATGGTGTACTTTAGATTAAATGTTAAACTGAGGCTCCATCTATCTGCTCAAGTGAACATAGAAGATCTCATGACTCTAATTCCAGGAAGAGCAGGGGAGATATCCCCAGGGTCTTTATCAATAGTTATCCCTCAATCTACATCACACAAAACATCACCTAGTCATCATATTGCTGCTCGTACAAGCTGGTTGTGTACAAATCACAATTGCAAAAGGTGTCCCATTTCCTGCATTACAACTATGACCACATTGCTGTAAAGTGCTTTCAGACATCTGTGCCAAGATACGCCACAAAGGGAATTA
Organism: Carcharhinus amblyrhynchos; assembly: GCF_965287045.1. Lineage (NCBI taxonomy): Eukaryota > Metazoa > Chordata > Chondrichthyes > Carcharhiniformes > Carcharhinidae > Carcharhinus > Carcharhinus amblyrhynchos. Next base: position 91,515,399 of record NC_137326.1, read on the forward strand.
AAAAATACTTCAGATGGTCAGCCAGTGTCCTTGTCTTTGAAGTGAATGAATTAACCCATTCCTGAGAAACCTGTTCCAACCACTTTGAATGATATGTTGTGGGAAATTAGCACATCGCCTGAGAATTATTGAGGACATTGCTGGATAGAATAATACGAAGGTTCTATACAAGAGTTATTAGAATTTGAATATAAAAGTAGGGAGGTCTTGCTGCAGCTGTATAGGGTATTGGTGAGGCCGCAGCTGGTGTACAGTGTGCAGTTTTGGGCGCCGTACTTACGCAAGGATATTTTGGCCTTGGAGGGAGTGCAGAGGAGGTTTACTAGGCTGATGCCGGAGTTGAGGGGGTTGAGCTATGAGGAGAGGCTGAATAAAATAGGCTTGTACTCGTTAGAGTTTAGAAGAATGAGGGGGGATCTCATTGAGACGTATAAGATGATGAATGGGATGGATAGGATAGAGGTGGAGAGACTCTTCCCGCTCAGAAAGGATAGTAGGACTAGGGGGCACAGCCTCAAGATAAAGGGGGGGCGGTTTAGAATGGAGTTGAGGAGGAACTTCTTCACTCAAAGGGTGGTGAATCTCTGGAATTCTCTGCCCGTTGAAGTGGTGGAGGCTACCTCGCTAAATATTTTTAAGACGCAGGTTGATGGGTTTTTGATAAGAGAGGGGATTAAGGGTTATGGGGAGAGGGCGGGAATATGGAACTGAGCCACGACAGATCTTATTGAATGGCGGGGCAGGCTCGAAGGGCTAGATGGCCTACTCCTGCCCCTATTTCTTATGTTCTTATGTACTACCTTTTGCTCCACAGGAACAACCTACAGAAACATATCAATTCTTTAATTAATTGAACAGAGTTTGTCAAGCCATCATGCACAGCCTCTAGAGCTTACAGTGATCACTTATAATCAAATGGGTGATGTACCTAATATTTGTGACCAGGCAGAGAATCTGATAAAAATTCTTGACAGAAAAGCTGCTTCATTTTGCTCCAAATAGTGTAACAAAGTGTTATGATCCCAGTGAGGTCAGTAAATCTCACAAACCAAATTTTCCAAACTACCCCTAAATGAAGGAATTACCAAAGAAGATTTCACTTTTTGTGGCTTTTACTTTAACACAAATCAGAATCAACACAAATGAAGTATAAATTAACAGGCAAATCACTGCCAGTAGGAACTAAAAATTAAACATGGAATAGACAATGCAACAAAGAAACTTCGGAGATCTTACAGGCTGTCCTGTGTGGTGCCAATTTTGGCTAGACATTTCTTTCAAGCTTGCTCTTCATCAGGTAGAATTCCAGTCTCTGTTCTTCAAGGACTTAGCTGGCAGCAGCTTTCATGTAAACGGGGTTCCTCCTGTGCATTCTTCCCCACAATTCTGCACTTCTTTCTGGAAACATCTTAACTCTCACCTCTCATCGATTATGATAATGTGGATCTACCAAAATTACCTTTACCTTTCTATGATATGGCCGATTCTGGACAATCAGAAGGAAGTGGCCCAAGAAATAGTGGATGCATTGGTGGTCACCTTTTAAGATTCTCTAGACTCAAACAGTTCCTACAGGTTGTAAGGTATCTAATGCAAAAGAGGGAGGTAGAGAATAATAAGCCAATCTGATGTCAGTCATGGGGAAAGTTCTTGAATTCATTATCAAAGATTTCTTAGCAGAGCATTTTGAAAAAAGTGTCAGAATCAGACAGACTTGCACGAATTTAAGGAAGGGAAATTAAGCTTGTCAAATCAACTGGAATTCTTCAAGGAAATAAGTAGCAGAATTGATAAAGGAGAGTCAGTGGATGTGATTTAATTGGACTTTAAGGAGGCTTTCGACAAAGGCCCATGTAACTGATTAGAGTGTGAAACTGAAGTGCACTGAATTGTGAATAATGTATCGAAGATGGATAGAAAACTGGTTGGCAGACAGGAAACAAAGAGTGGAAATAAATGTGTCTTCTTCTGAATGGCAGGTGGTGACTAGTAGGATACTGTAGAGATCATTCCGAGGACTCCAGTTGTTCACAACATAGATCAATGATTTAGATGAGAGAGCTAATGCAATACAGTGCAGCCCCGTTGTAACGCGATGGTTGGGGTCCATAAAATGTTATTGGGGTCGCGCTAAATCACTAAACTGGAAAGAGCAACAAAAAGGTTCCTTCTGTCATATCCGATTCCGTGGCTAAATCAATGTGCGTAAATTCGGGGTTCCACTGCACCTCCAAATTTGCAGATGACACAAAGTTGGATGGGAGGGTGAGCTGTGAGGAGAATGGGAGATGCTTCAGTGTAATTTGGAGAAGCTGAGTGGAAAAATGCATGGCATATGCAGTATGATGTGGAAAATGTGAGGTTATCCACTTTGGTAGCAAAAATAGGAAGGCAGATTACTATCTGAAAGACTCTCAGTTGAGAGGAGAAATATCAATCACTGAAGGTAAGCATACAGATGTAATAAGCAGTAAAGAAGGAAAATAGTTTGTTGGCCTTCATATCAAGAGGATTCAAGTATGGGAGCAGGGATATCTTGCTCCAGTTATGCAAGACCTTGATGAGGCCACACCTGGAAGACAGTGCATAGTTTTGGCCTCCATATCTTGGGAAGGTTGTTCTTGTCAAAGAGGGAGTGCAGAGGTTTACTAAGCTGATTCCTGGGATGGCGTTACTGATTTAGGGCGTGAGATTGAGTCAGTTAGGATTATCTTCATTGGAGTTCAGGAGAATGAGGGGGGAATCTCATCAAAACTTACAAAATTATAGACAGGGCAGATCCAAGAAGCATATTCCCGATGGTGGGAAAGTCCAGGATCAGGGGTCATAGAGTAAGAATAGGGGGTAAACCTTTTCGGACTGAGATGAGGAGAAGTTTCTTCACCTAGACCGTGTTAAGCCTTGTGGAATTCTATACCACATGAAACGCTTGAAGCCAAAACATTGTATGGTTTCAAGGAGGAGTTAGCTCTCAGGGCAAAAGGGACCAAAGGATATAGGGGGAAGGTGGAATCAGTCTATTGAGTTGGATGATCAGCCATGATCATACTGAATGTTGGAGCAGCTCGAAGGGCCAAATAACAGGAAGCAGTTGCATTGATAAGCATACTTTCTGAAAGCTCAGGAATCCAACTCTGACTCAGCTCATTGAGCACCTTCTTTATCCAGCTCTTCCATTTCCACTTTGTCTCTGCCATGCACCTCCACACTTTAATTTCCTTCTTGTTGGGACACCCAGGTTATGTATTGCTAGGCCATTTGGACCAGTACTTAATATCCAAAAATTTTAACTGATCCCTGTACAAGTGAAACAAACTCTTAAAAAAACTTTTTCAAACATTTTTTTTAAGTGACAGATTCCCCAAACATTTTGAAGCAGTTAGAATTTTTCCTTTAATGTTACTGCTTCTGAGGTAAAACCTGTCACAGAAAAATAGCAATTTTTTTCAAGGTCTTCTAATTTGTTGGTTAGTCAGAATCAGGGAGTCGCTCTGCAACAGTAATTTTGTTCCATCTGGTTGCCTTTCTCAGTTATTTGTTCAGTTGTTAGATAAACTTGCTGGTTAAGTTCTAAGGTAAAGCATTGCACTTTCCACGTGAAATGTTGCATCTTCTTCCAATTAGTCTCATTTAGAAGTACACTTCTCGTATTGATATTGGCTTTTAGTATGTTTATATAGTTTGGTGCTCCGTAAAATTGAGTTTCATTGATTTGTACTATTCAATTAGTTCTGTTGCTTCAAGCCAGTGTTTTACTGATTATCTCACGCTGCATTTATCAACTTCCTTGTGATTACATACCGAGTGCTCACAACCTCCAGTCTTCTTGTTGTCTTGAACCCCTCCCTGCTTTCATTACAACAATAAAATTCATCTTTTTTTCTATTCTTCAAAGACATAAATCCTCAATGTTTGAAATCTAACCAATCTATTCGCCACCCTCAATCCCTCTTCATCAATCATTTCTTTTAGCTCTGACCTTACAAGGAACTGCCACATCTCCTGGTCACCCAATAAGCAATTTCCTACTTGCATTTCCTCCAAAACAGGCACAACTGCATTTATGTGGAGCTTGCAACATAGTAAAATGTAATATGGTGCTTCTCACAGTTAGTGCTTTCAAACAAAATTTGCTATCAATCCACTTAAGGAGTTCCTGGGGCATATAACTGAAAGCACAATCAAAGAGACAGTTTTTTAAAGGAATGTTTCAGAGGAGGAGAGGGGTTTTGGGAGGAAATTCCACAGCTTAATGTCTGAGCAGTTGAATGGTGGAGTAATTAAAATTTTGGTTGTTCAAGATGCCAGAACTTAAGAACCAGAGATATAGAGGTTCACAGCACGGAAACAGGCCCTTCGATCCAATTTGTCCATGCCACCCAATTTTTACCACTAAATTAGTCCCAATTGCCCACATTTGGCCCATACCCCTCTATACCCATCTTACCCATGTAATTGTCTAAATGCTTTTCAAAAGACAAAATTGCACCCACCTGTACAATTCTGGCAGCTCATTCCAGACACTCACCACTCTCTGAGTGAAAAAATTGCCCCCCTGGGCCCTTTTGTATCTTCCCCCTTTCACATTAAACCTATACCTTCTGGTTTTAGACTCCTCTACCTTTGGGAAAAGATGTTGACTGTCTAACTTATCTATGCCTCTCATTATCTCAACAGTTTGTAGGTCCAGAAGAGATCTCAGAGACAGAGACGAGTATGGCCATGTAGGGATTTGAAAAGAGGGATGAAAATTGTAAAACCGGGACACGGGTGATTCAAGAACCACTGTAGGTCAGCGAGCATTGAGATAATACAACAGCAAGTTTTGAATGACCTCTAGTTTACAGAGGGTAAAAAATAGGAGACCGCACTACTGCGTGGGGAAGTGGAGTCAAGAGGAAACAAAGTTAAGTTCCTTTTGTCTCTTCATTTTGCTGTTGCTATTACAGCTGTGCTCCTCTTGTTTACGTGCAGGGATTCCAATGATTGCACAATTAGCAGCTTACCGGATTTGCATCAAATTGTACACAAAGTCCTTTTTTGTTTGGCTTCTGCCATTTTACTTGGGCCGCCATGATGTAGGTTATCACCAATTCCATCTCTCCTTATCAACTCACCCATCTCTCTTCTAATCTGCATCTGCAATTCTTGTCACTACCACACCTTTCCATCTGGTGTTAGGCCTTCCTCTTCTCCTCCTTCCTGCCAGTCTCACGTCCATGACTCACCTCACAACATTTCCTCTCTCTCTCCCTGCAACAGATGACAATACTATTTCAATCACTTCTTGACTCCCTCAGTGTACCTGAAAGATTGTGGTGACTAGGGGATTTTCACAGTAACTTCATTGCACTGTCAATTGAAGGTCTACTTGTGACACTAATAAATAAACTTAAACAATGCGTGCTTATTAGTTAATTCAGTATCAGCCTAGATCTAGGATTACGAACTCTCAGTCCAGTAATATCTATTTGGTTCACCAGTTTTGAATTGCATTCCATTCAAAGTTGTGAAGGGGACTGACTTGGAAGAGAATAATATGCCAATAAATATATTAGATATGTGCTTTCAAGTGGCAGTAAATATTTAGAAGCCTTGGTTTCAATTACAAGATTGTGCTGGAAAATAACTTCTGCATCTCAAGAGCTTTTAGAACCTTGAGTAGAAAGCAAAACAAAATAAAAAATTTATAGATACATTCACTTATGTCAGTATTGCCCAAAATGTTAGCCACATGTGACAAATCCAGATGAGGCTAATTGCATTTTTGAGTAGTAAATAAAAAATGAGCAATGGAAACCATTGTTGGGAATACAATAGCAACACTCAGATTCACATGATATACTTGAACTTTATGTCCATTCATTGGCAAAATTGATGAATTTAAAGCAGTGTAAGTCTTGTTTGCTGACCATGTGTAGTTACTACTAAAATTGTGTGTAACATGGCTGGAACACCAATAACGCTGTATGTTCAGAGGAAACATTGTATGATGAGGGGAAGTGTCATTTAAGCCAGCTTGACCAATAGGAGTAACCATTCAGCTCGACAGAAGATAAATAAGACCAATGAATATCAAGCAGCTCAAATAAGGCAATGAAATGCAATTCAAAATTGGTGAACGAAATAGATATTTCTGGAACTGAGTGTTTGTAACCCTTGATCTAGACTGATACAGAATTAATTTCTTAGCTGTAGAAATTATTGTACTTCTCTGACAAAAAAAAGTTTGTTTCGGAGTTCTAACAGTCCTGGTATAGGGCTCAGAAGAGGCAGATTGAATATTACTACCCCACACTGTATTTCAGAGCCATATTTTATTTACAATAGACTTACTTTCTCAATGCAGGGAAAAAGCAACGTTCTTGAAAAATATTGCATTTACACCACAATAGATTTCTTGACGGTAAAAAAAGTTTTTTAAAACTAAATTACTTTAATTGGAAAGACAAATTATATCAACATGTATCAATTTTTCCTGAATTCTATTTTATTATATTTGAAAATAATGCCACAGTACATGCCAGTGAGGCTTCAGTGAGTGAATGAAAAGGTTTCCATCATTTCAGCTGGAACAAATCTTCAAGACTATGAAGAGTTGCGAAGAGATAAATAGTGGCAGATTATTTTCATTGGTTGCCAGTAAGGTAATAGAGGCCATAAATAACAAACAGAATTAAAGGGAAAGTTAGAAACATGTCTTTATAAAGAGTAGTTAGAATTTAAAATTCTCTGCTCAAAGCCTCACTAACGTAGAATTCATAAATTTAACAAGGAGTTGGGACAGTTGCTTGTGAAAAATTAAAGAATATAAGAAATGCGCAAGAAAATTGGATTTGATGAGACGGTATCTTGGAGAAAAACCTCAGTGTAAATAGGCTGAGTGGTCCATATATGCTCTACCATCCAAATGGAATTGTTTTAGCAGATCATATCCCAACTTTGATATGATTAGAAAGCCCAATTTGAAACCAGAGAAAACTAGGTTCACTGCACCACTGCAGATTATTTCGAGTTGGTTATCAGTTAAAATTCAGATGCCAGTAAGTGCAAGAAAGTAGGACAAAACTAGTAGTTTTGCTAGGGAAATGCCATAAGGATATGTGAAATGGAAAAGGTCACTGCAATGAAATATTTAATTTAAAAAGAACATTTTTTAGGAAGAGGAGGGATGTGAACACACAAAGACTGAGCATAATAGTAGAGTTTTGGGGCATTACCTTACTGATATGGATTGGCAAATAAAAGCCAAATACAACCAAATAGAGGTCATGTCTATTTATAATAAGTGGAAAAACAATAATATGCAGTGATATTTCACAGGAAAATAAAGCTTCTCGTAACTGAATTTCTGTTATTTCTATTCTAAAGAGTTCAGCTCAATTTATCTCTTTTAGTCATAGAGTCATAAAGGTTTACAGAATGGAAACAGGCCCTTCAGCCCAACTTGTCCATGCCACCCCTTTTTATAATCACTAAACTAATCCCAATTGCCCGCATTTGGCCCATATCCCTCTACACCCATCTTACGTCTAAATGCTTTTTAAAAGACAAAACTGTGCCCATCTCCACTACTACCTCTGGCAGATTGCTCCAGACACTCACCACCCACCCATGTAAAAAAATTGCTGATGTGGAGATGCCGGCGTTGGACTGGGGTAAACACAGTAAGAAGTCTCACAACACCACGTTAAAGTCCAACAGGTTTATTTGGTAGTAAATGTCACTATCTTTCAGAGTACTGCTCCTTCGTCAGGTGAGTGGGCCCTACGGACACTTCTGTATCTCTCGCCTCTCTCTTTAAACCTTTGTCGTCTAGTTTTAGACTCCACTACCTGTCATTATTTTATAGACCCTTATAAGATCACCTCTAATCCTCCTAAGCTCCAGAGAAAAAAGTCCCAGTCTATCCAGCCTCTCCTTTTAACTCAAACCATCAAATCCCAGGAGCATCCTAGTAAGTCTTTTCTCCACTCTTTCTAGTTTAATAACATCCTTTCAATAATAGGGTGACAAGAACCGTACACAGTATTCCGAGTGTGGCCTTACCAATTTCTTATTCAGCTTCAATAAGATGTCCCAACTCCGGCATTCGATGTTCTGAACAATGAAACCAAGCACACTAGATGCCTTCTTCATCTCTCTGTCCACCTGTGACACCACTTTCAAGGTGCTATGAACTTGTACCCCTAGATCTCTGTTCTATAAATCTCCCCACCACACCACCATTAACTAAGTCCTGCCCTGGTCCGATCTACCAAAATGCATCGCCTTGCATTCATCTAAATTAAACTCCATCTGCCATTCGTCAGTCCACTAGCCCAATTGATCAAGATCCTATTGCAATTGGAGATAACTTTCTTCACTGTCCGCTATACCACCAATCTCGGTATCAACTGCAAACTTACTAACTATACCTACCAAATTCTTTACATACTACTCTATATACATATATATATATACATATATATATATATATATATATATGTGTATTTGTTAGCCATCATTCTTGTCACACAGATTATACGCGTTATTTACAGTTCTCTCCATAACTTTGTTTTAAATTTTAAATGTCTTAGGAACTAACTTATTTTGGAATCCTTTTCAAAATGGTTCATATTGATGCAACTTTTAAGAGATCATCTTATTGATTTGATTTGATTTATTATTGTTACATGTATTAACATACAACAAAAAGTACGTTTCTTGCACACTATGCACACAAAGCATACTGTTCATAGAGAAGGAAAGGAGAGAGTGCAGAATGTTGTGCTATAGTCATAGCTAGGGTGTAAAGAAAGATCAACTTAATGCAAGGTAAGTCCATTCAAAAGTCTGACAGCAGCAGGGAAGAAACTGTTCTTGAGTCAGTTGTTATGTGATCTCAAACTTCTGTATCTTTTTCCCAACAGAAGAGGGTGGAAGAGAGAATATCCGGGGTGCGTGGGGTCCTTAATTACATTGGCTGCTTTGCTGAAGCAGCGGGAAGTGTGGACAGAGTCAATGGATGGGAGGTTGGTTTGCGTGATGGATTGGGCTACATTTTTGACCTTTTGACCTTGTGGTCTTGGACAGAGCAGGAGCCAGACCAAGTTCTGGTACAACCAGAAAGAGTGCTTTCTATGGTGCATCTGTAAAAGTTGATGAGAGTCGTACTGACATGCCAAATTTCATTATCCCACTGAAGAAAATTACTCTAACTTTGTGTTTGTTATCAACTATTTGGTATAAAGTTCCAATTAACATAAATGTGCTGAAATATAAAGTGAAGATGGGAGTTAACAACATACATTGAAATATGTGGATTAAATGGGAGAATGCAACTCCTTTTTAAGGAAATTAGTTGGACACTATTTAAATGCTGCAATTCACAGGCATTCCTCAAAAGTATCACCAAATGAGTTCAACATTCAGTAAGCAAGTTAGGTTAACCATATGCTTTGCAGGTGCAGAGTCCCACAACAGATCCTTTATTGTGAATATTAATAGAAATGTAAATAAATCAGGAAAACTGTACATACCTTGCATACATGTTAACTCCTGGTTATAAATGGTTTACAGTTAGTCAGTACTTCATTGCACATTAAATCTTGCAGCAGCATGAAATAGTTCATCCAAGAGGGAAATTTTTAACGACTGCCAAATTGAGATTTAAAAGATTATCACAGTCATGTTTAGTTTCCAACATTCACTGTTTCTATGCATTAATCAGAAATCATAATAAATCTACATGCTTCTTTTGACAGCACATTAGTCAGAATAGTTTTGCGACATATGGACATTGACTAATGGGCTGCTTGTTGGAAGGGTCAATCATAAACTCATCAAATGCTTCATTTAATTTCTTAATTTAGACAAACACAATTTGTTTAGGGGAAAGAGATCAGGTGTTCTTGAATGAATAATGGCTGTGAAACCAAGCCCCATTAATCAGCCCATGATTACAAATTAATTTGCGAGTATTTATTCTAATTTCTCTCATTTAGGTTAACAAAGAAAACACAAGCAACAGTCATATGGAAAAGGACATTGTGAATCTTCATACCAATTTTAAGGTCATAATTGCCTTGCATTTGTTGAACCAAATGCCTTCAATCCATAATATATGTGTATATCAAATACAAACTTCAAAGTAGTGCACTGCCCAAAATTTCTTCTCTTAACCAAACACAGATTAAACAGTTTTTCACTTTGTGATTACAGAGTTTTGCCTTTTGGAAATCATTCTACACAAAAGCAGTCATTGCAATTCCAAGTAATTCATTATATGTAAATACATCCAAGATATTTCCCCATGTATTGAAATTTAACATTTGCATCAATGCTATAACATTTGTAATGGATTCAATACCTAAGTTCACAGCACTATAAACATCCTTAAGTAATTCTCATAATTGAAACACAAAACTCAATAATGGTCTCTGTCCACAGCTTTCATTTCACATCAAGTAAAAAGTATCAAGTCTCTGATTAAGTTTCACTAACTCAGTGATCAATCAGATGGAGACAAATACAAAGGTTAATGAGATCAATCTAAAAACTTCCTCTGAAAAGATTTGAATGTAGATAGAAAATGTGTTCCATATGCATGCCACAAACTGGACTGAAAGTATGAGGTAATTCAGGCTCTTAGTTTATGTAACAAGACAATGAGAAAGAAAATCTAACATGATTGCAAAGTTTACTTTCAGTTAACATTAATCACAAACAAATGGCTTAAATTTATCGTTCAGAGAATGTTCTATTATATCAATGATGTCATGCCTGAGAAGAGAATCTGCTGTTACTTCACATCCAAAATACACATCAGAAGATTATGGTCAAAATTAGCACATATACATGTTTACAAAGCAACATTACACTTAGAATAGAAGTCAAAATTTGCAAGTTGAGCCAAATCTCCACCTTCAACTCAGACATTTCAAGTCAACAGTTTGCATATTTTTTTCTAACATGGTCAATTGTTTGAAGATGACCATTTGGTTTGAAGCTCACATTTTGGATTGTTCAAAACTACTTCAACATCAAGGCAGCACTTGATCAAGTGTTGCATCAAGAAGCCTGAGCAAAACCAGATTTGATGGGAACAGAGGAGAAAACTCAGCACTGGTTTGAGTCACACCTAGCACAAGGAAGATGGTTGTAGTTTATGGAGGTCAATCATCTCAGTTCCAGGACATCACTGAATAAGTTCTTCATGGCAGTGTTCAATGCCCAACCATCTTCAGCTGCTTCATCAATGACTTCCTCCCCACCTCCAACATACTGTCAGCAGTGGGGATGTTCACTGATAACTGCATAATGTGCAGCGCCATTCATGATTCATCAGATATTGAAGCAGTCTGTACTCTTATGCAGGAAGATCTAGGCAACATTCAGGCTTGGGTTGACCAGTGGCAACTAACATTTACACCTCAAGTGCCAGATAATGACCATCTCCATCAGAAGAGAATCCCAATCTCTCATTGACATGCAATGGCATTACCATTACTCAATCCCCCACCATCAATATCTTAGGGATTACCATTGACCAGAAACTGAATTGGACCAGCCATATAAGTCTGGGGCTACAACAGCAGGTCAGATGATGGGATTTTTGCAGTAACTCACCTCCTGGTTCCCCAAACTCCTTTCCACTATCTACAAGGCAGAAGTGGGATGGAATACTCTCCACTTGCCTGGATGAGTCCAGCTCCAATAACACTCCAGAAGCTCAACACCACCGAGGATAGAGCAGCCTGCCTGACTGACACTTCATCCATCACCTTCAACATTCACTCTCTCCACCATCAACACTCAGAGGCAGCAGTGTGTACCATCTGCAATACGCTCTTCAGAAATTCATCAAGGCTCCTTTGCCAATACCTTCTGAACCCACAATCTCTAACATCCAGTCGGGCAAAGGTAGAAAGTACATGGAAACACTACTGCCTGCAAGCTCCCCTCCAAGACACACATCACCCTGACTTGGAACTATATCAATGTTCCTTCACTGTCACTGAGTCAAAATCCTGGATCTCCCTCTGTAACAGCACTATGTGTGTGCCATTACCACATGGACTGCAGCAGTTCAAGGCAGGAAAGCACACCATCTTCTCAGGGCAGTTTGGGAGGGACAACAAATGCTAGCCAAGCCAGTGATGGCAAAATCTCCAGACAGAATGAAAAAAGTAAACTTTTGTATTTTCTCAAACAGCTTGGATTTCTGATGCTGAAATATTGGCCATGCTCTGCAAAATACAGCTCCACAAACAATGAAGCCACAAACATTAATAAATCACTTACTGGGTCCCTAAGGCTAGTCTACGACATCTCCCTGCACCACTCGCCATATCTTCTACTCAAGACACTTATTGCTGTTTTCTTTCAAACAGTAATCCCATTGCTCAATCCCATTTTCCTTTGAGCCTTCCCATCCCACAGGAGGGGCAAATCCTCCCAATCTCTCCCCTTTTCAATTCACTACGCCATGTTTCCTGTGTTGGTCTTGTTGACTCTACCAGAGGACTGGCTATAACCATTCCCTTACCACACCTCTCTCCACAATGTCATCCCATTTGTGAACAAGGTCCTTGCCAATCATGAGCTTAGTGTGAATTATTGCACAGCCTTGATGGAAACTTAGCTGAGGAGTAATGATACTTCCTCACTAAATGAAGCTTGGCTATACCTTCCACAACTTTCCCTGTCGAGGCCATCACAGTGGCAGTGTGGCCCTTATCACCAAATCACACCCTGGTTCATTCTCTTTCTCTGGCACTTCTTCCTCCTTTGAACAATTGTTTTATTCTGAAGGACCATAAAAAAAAGCGTAGAAGACCATTCAGCCCATCCAGTTTGCACCGACTTCCCAAAAGAGTTTCTTATCCAGGCCCACCCCTACCCTATCCCTGTAACCCCAGGCATTTACCATGGCCAATCTACCTAACCTACATATCTTTGGACTATGGGAAGAAAGCCATCCAGATACAGGCAAATGTGCAAACTCTACATAAACAGTCCCCCACGGCCAGAATCAAACCTGAGTCCGTGATGCTCTAAGACAGTAATACTAAGCACTGTGTCGATCTGTTATTCAATCCATCTTAGCTCTCATTTAAAATCCCCATTCTCTACCACCCACCTCAGCATCATAAAGATTTTCTCACTGAGACATGTTACTAACTTTCCTCCCTCAACCCCTCCACTGAATGACCTCTCACCCTCAATAATTACAAACTTCATTTCAGTTTATCATGCATTAATTCTTCTGAATCTGCTAACCTCCTGTCTTCCCTTAATCTCTCCCTCCATGTAAATTCCACAATTTATATTCACAGCCACTCTTTGACCTTGCCAGTTCATGTAGTTGATCGCTTTCTTGGAGTGCATTCCACCCATTCTCTTCTTAACCTTACTATCTTCTGAGCCCCTCTCTTGAAAAAATATTCCCAATTCACATACAACTACACAATCAGAATTTCATCGTCTAGTCTTTGGCCTTCAACATCATTATTCTTATGAAACTCATTTCCAAACTCCGTGGCCTGGGCCTTCACTCCTCCCTCTAAGATTGGATCCTGAACTACCTAACTCATAGACCACAACTGAGAAGGACAGACAACAACGCCTCCTCCACGATCATCCTCAACACCGGTGCCCCACAAAACTGTGTCCTCAGCCCCCGGCCATTCTCCTTATACATCTATGACTGTGTGGCCAAGTTCCCTTCCAACTCGATTTTCAAGTTTGAGGGTGCCATCACTGTAGTAGGTCAGATCTTAAATACTGATGAACGCAGTACAGGAATGAGATAGAGAATCTGGTGAACTGGCACGACAAAATTAATCTCTCCCTCAATGTCAACAAAATGAAGGAGATTGTCACTGACTTCAGAGAACCTACCCCCGTCTACATCAATGGAGACAAAGTAGAAATGGTTGAGAACTTCAAGATATTAGGTGTCCAGATCACCAACAAACTGTCCTGGTCCCCTCTTGCCTACACTGTAGTTAAGAAAGCCCACCAATACCTCTACTTTCTCAGAAGACTGAGGAAATTAGGCACTTCCACTCTGACTCTCATCAACTTTTACAGATGCACCATAGAAAGCATTCTTTATGGTTGCATCACAGCTTGGTATGGCTCCTGCTCTGCCCAAGATTGCAAGAAACTACTAAGTTGTCAGTCTACACTTCCCACTGCTTTGGAAAAGCAGCCAGCATAATTAAGGACCGTTACATCCTGGACATATTCTCTTCCACTTTCTTCCATTGGGAAAAAGATACAAAAGTCTGAGGTCACACACCAACCATCTCAAGAACAGTTTCTTCCCTGCTGCCATCAGACTTTTGAATGGGCCTACATCACGCTAAGTTGATCTTCCTCTACACCCTAGTTATGACTAACATGACATTCTGCGCTCTCTTCTTTCCTTTATGTACGATATGCTTTGTCTGTACAGCAAGCAAAAACCAATACCTTTCACTGTATACTATACATGCGACAAATCAAATCAAATAATATTTTTGCAACTACCGATTTCCTCATCCACACCCTTGCCTCCACCATTATGCCTTCATCCCAAGGAAAATATTACTTCCTTTCACCCTGGGCAATCCTTATGGAACGGCCCTGATCAGGGTCCAAGGGTCTCAATGAAATCATTTGCCTCTGCGACTCCCCTCCCTTGTCCTCGCCAGTGAATTTGATCTCTGAAGCTTCTCTCTGCCCTAACCTGAACTCACGTATTTCTACTTTCCTTCCTATCGCTTCTTTTGTGGTCAGTTATATATAGCATTGTTTGTAACATTTCAGCATATGAACACAATTAATTGGGGATGGCACAGTGTTGAGCACTACTACCTCTCAGCACCAGGGACCTGGGTTTGATACCCGGCTTGGGTTGCTGTGGGTGCTGAGTCTACATATTCTCCCCGTGTCTGCATGGGTTTCCTCCGGGTGCTCCAAATTCCTCCCACAGTCTGAAAGACGTGTTGGTTAGTGCATTGGCCATGTTAAATTCTCCCTCAGTGTACCCAAACAGGCACAGTAACTTCATTAGGGGTTTAACGTAAACCCACTTGTGACACTAATAAATAAACCATGTTCTTTATTTTATGATCTGGACTGCTAATAATTGACAATTCTTTCCTGAATAGAAATATTCTTGTCCAGATGACACTGCAAGAAAGAAAACAAGTCAGAAAGAATGTCATTTCTATAACATCCTTTACAACATCAGCACATCTCAAGGCACTTTACAGTCAATGAAATCCCTTTGAAATGTCAATATAGTTGTACTGCAGAGAAATACAGTAACTGTCTTGAACATAAGATCCTACAAAGAGCAATGAGATAATAACTAGACAATGTATGTTAGCATTGTGGCTTGTGGGATCAATAATGCCAAGGATCATGGAGAAGCATCCTTTTCTTCTTCAAATAGTGCCTTCGGATCTGAGAGGGCAGCTCCTCAGTGAAACCCACCACGCTAAAATGTTACCCACGTTTATGTCCTCAAGTCTCTGCAATGAGACTTAAACCCACAACCTCTGACCTGAGGCAAAATTGTTCCCAGTGAGCTATTATTGATGCTGTATAATCCAACAATTAAATGCATAACTGAAAATTTTCTTTTATTTCTCCAACTATTTTAATCCACTTTTATATCTTATCAGCAATGGCAGGTGCGTGGTACTTCAAATTAGCCAACAAGAAAAGAAAGCTTGTGGGTAGATTGACAAAGACGTGCAAGGTGGTCACAACCTTTTACGCACCATCTTGCCAAGACTTGAAAAAAAGATAGAAGTGCTTGAAGAACTACACAATCTACTTACATTAAGCATGTAACAATACATGTGCAACACAGGAAGAAAACCACCATTACTATTAAACTTTGGAGCTGTCAATTCATGCACTCTTGTGAAACCATTAATAATAGCAAAGTGAAATAAGTCTGTCTTCCTCAGATGAACAAAATTATTTGCTGGAAATTAACAATTGGTGCACTTAGCTGTAGAGGTCAGTGTGGCCATTTGCAATTATCTCTGCCCATTTGTGATGGGCTGAAAATGGCAATGCATCACTTTCCATCATTCTGCTGCATGAATCATCACCATTATTGTTTTCTGGGCTTTAAGCAGCTTGGACAAATAAGTAACTTTAAAGTACCAAAGGAATGAGTACACACTGTGCATGCTGTACCTATTAATACCAAGCCACATAAAAATTAAATACTGCGGACACTGGAAATCTCAAAATTAAAGCAAAGAAATGCTGGAAGTACTCAGCTCAGGCAGATTCTGTGGAGAGGGAAAAAGTTAACATTCTAAGTCATTGACCTTTTATAGTTCTATTATATTTCTCTCTTCATGCACGCTCTCCAAACCGCTGAGTATTTGCCGAATTTTCTGTTCTTATTATCGGTATTTAAGCAACCTAACCAGTGCACTGAACGGGACTGCTCTGAAACCAGTTAAATTTCTTGGTTACTTTAAGGAGATTTTTTTGGGGTGGTGGGGGAACAAGAGGAAGGAAGCCCTCCTGGCTTTACAGAAATCAGCTGGTCCACTGCCAGACTGCCAAGATGAAATCCATGAGAAGATCAATAGCCAGACTCCAGGTGAGGTCACTAGAATTCCTGCTAAACTGAGTGGAATCGGCTGCCTTCAGTGGTGGTAGAGGCGAAGTCACTGGGGTCTTTTAAAAGACTTCTGGATGAGTATATGGGATTTAATGGGATTGGGAGTTACAGGTAGTTCTATGGCTTGGTAGGTATGAATGTGATCGGTGCAACTTGTGGGCCGAATGGCCTGTTTGTGCTGTAGTGTTCTATGTTCTAAACTTGACCAGTGAGTTGCCCAAACGATGCTCGCGGCTCAAGAATGATGAAAACAAGGCCAGCCACAAAAATAGAGTCTCTGCAGGGACAGTACAAAGCGAGCAGCAGATTGCACACTAAAGCA
The DNA here is from genome assembly GCF_965287045.1 of Carcharhinus amblyrhynchos. Taxonomy (NCBI): domain Eukaryota; kingdom Metazoa; phylum Chordata; class Chondrichthyes; order Carcharhiniformes; family Carcharhinidae; genus Carcharhinus; species Carcharhinus amblyrhynchos. Next base: position 91,532,345 of record NC_137326.1, read on the forward strand.
GAAGGTGCCCCCCCCCCAACAATTCTATGTGTAGGCCAATACGACAGCCTTCTCATCATAGCCTCCATGCAGTGCTCAGGAGCAATCCTTTGACTTCTTTCTCTTCTACTAACAGCTTCGCTATGGCTAACAAGATACTGTGAGGGGAAATGGTGTATTGAACCACTTGCTGTAATAAGAAGATAGTAATTTTTTTCCTGCTTAACAAGCATTCTTACACATTATCTTTATCATCACATATGACCTAAACATTGATAGAATAAAGGGCCTTTCATGTTGAAAAGTTGGTAGTATTCTGAAAAGTGGCATTTCTGGCCATGTGAGGGTGGTGGTGGACAATTCCGCTCCTCCTTCAAAGTTAATAAGCCGGGACAACATGGTGGCAGAGTGGTTAACAGTGCCACCTCACAGTGCAAAGGACCTGGGTTCGATTCCAGCCTTGGGTGACCATGTGGGGTTTGTACATTCTCCTTGTGTCTGTGGGGGTTTTCTTCAGGGTGTTCCAGTTTCCTCTCATAGTCCAAAGATGTGCAGGTTATGTGGATTGGGCATTTAAATTGCTTCTTCGTGTCCAACAATGTTAAGGGGATTAGCAGGTTAAACGCATGGAGTTACAGGAATGATATGATACGTTGTTGGAGAGTCGGTGCAGGCTTGATGAGCCAAATGCTCTCCTTCTGCACTGCAGGGATTCTATAAAATCTCACATACGATGCTGCATAACCATTGAAAAGTTACTAAATAATCAACTTTGGCAAACAAATCTTCTGTGGCTTGCCTGATGCAGAATTGACTAGGGATGTTACATTTATCTCCTGATGTAGTCCAAAGGAATTAGTGTCATAGTGGTTAACATTGGCACTATGGTGCCTGTGGCAGAGGTTTGAGCAAGCATGTGGTACAATATCTGATTTGCCTCAATGAAGGCAGTGCAGCTATTTTGGAGCAATAATGATCGATGTGGTTGAGATATAAACACCTGGGCTGATAAATACTGAAGTATAGATACCTGTAGATAGGTCCCAAATGCCCACGTGGTGCCATCTCAATCTGACCTCCCTGCACTATCCTTCCCTACTATCCCAGGACAGATAATGGGAAATCCCAATTGGAACAATACATTGGTCTGGAATTTTGAACCCTTCAAAGATGTCGGGTGGATGGGTCCTAATTCTGGGTTTTCCAGCCCCATTCGCAGGGTTTCCAATTTTAGGCAGCACCTTTTAAGGCCATCAGCCAGTTCAGGTCAAAAGCCCACACCCTGCACTCCCAACATGCAACTTCCAGCATCATTGTAGGGTTACATATGTCCTAGATCTTCACAATTTTCATGGAGTCAGCCCAGCATTTCAAAGAATCAGAAGTGTCATAATTCTTAAAATCTCATAGAAGTGTCATACATTCTGCATGAAGTGAGTTCAAAAGCTGTTCCTCATGCCTCCTCAAACAACCCCCATGCCTGTGCCCAAGTATGCCCCACAAAAACCCCTTTGCAATCTGCTCTGACAAAAAAGTGGACTGTAAAAGCTTCTTTAAGTATATAAAAAGAAAAGAATTAGTAAAGACAAATGTAGATCCCAATAAGTCCAAAACAGGAAAATTTATGAGAGAGAACAAGGAAATGGCAAAATAATTACACAGAGGAAGACACAAAAAGCTTTGCAAAAATGCTAAGGAATCAAGGGTTGAGTGAGAAAGAGGAATTGAATGAAATCAGTATTACTAAAAAAAGTGCTGGAGAAACTAAAGGGACTGAAAGCCGACAAATCGCGAGGTAATCTTCATCCTGTGGTATTAAAAAAAGTGGCCTTCGAAATAGTGGATGCTTTGGCTGTCCTCTTCCAAAATTCCTAGGTTCTGTTACAGTCCTGGCATATGGGAAGGTGGCTACTTTTGTTTTTATTCACATGTGGGACATGGGCATCGCTGGCTGACCAGCATTAATTGCCCATCCCTAAATGCCCTTGCTCACATTGCTGTGGCTCTGGAGTCACAAGTAGGCCAGACCAGTAAGAAAAGCAGATTCCCTTCCCTAAAAGGCATCAGTGAATCAACAGGTTTTTACAACAATTGACAATGGTTTCACAGTCATCAGTAGATTCTTAATTCCAGATTTTTTTTATTGAATTCAAATTCATCATCTGCCGTGGCGTGATTCGAACAGGGGTCCCCAGGATATTAGCTGAGTTTCTGGATTAATAATCTAGCAATAATACCATTAGGCCTTTTGTTTTAAAAAAAATAAGCAGAAAACAGGGAATTACAGACAGGTTAGCCTAACATTAGTGGGGAACAGGATTAGATAAAATCAACATGGATTTATGAAAAGGAAATCATGTTGGACAAATCTATTGGACTTTTTTTGATGATACAACCAGTAAAATAGATAAGGGTGAACCAGAAAATGTGACGCATTTGGATTTTCAAAAAGGTTTTGATAAAGTCTTACATTGGAGATTAGTGTACAAAAGTAAATTGGGTTTGGGGGTAACATACTGGCATCATTTGAGAATTGGTTGGATGACAGGAAACGGAGAGTAGCAATAAATGGGTATTTTTTCAAGCGGCAAGCAATGACTACTAAGTTCCTGCAGGGAACAGCGTCCCTGCCCCATCTATTCACAATACAATGAATTTGGATGAGGGAAACAAAAGTAATATTTCCAAGTTTGCTGATGACACAAAACTTGTTGGAAAGGTGAGAAGTGACAAGAATGTCATGTGGTTTCCAGATTATTTTGACATGTTGACTGAATAGGCAAATACATGGCAGATGCAGTATAATGTGGATAAATATGAATTTATCCGCTACTACTTATCCACTCAGAATAACGAAGAAACATGTTGGGGAATAAAGGTAGTTTTTAAGCGATTTACATTTGTATTGGTAAACATTAGAAATAAGGTATGTACTTAAGTGGGTTTATTTAACATTTATGTGCCTGAAAGGGTGAAACAAAGAGATAGATTCATGTTGGACAAAGGTGTTTGTATGTGTTGGCAGTGGTTTCAATTCCAAACGTGATTCTATTCTGCTTGGAGAGGGCTACAAAATGTAGAGTAAATAAACCAGCAGTGGCTGCTTAGCAACTGTGGCATTGTAAGATAGAGAAACTTTTAAGTTTTACTTTAGTTAATTTAATTGCTGTTGGAGATAGGGAGTGAGAGAAAAGGCATCTCTCACAGCTTTGCTGGAAGAAAAGCCGTACAATGGAGTCTTATTGCAGCTGTACTGACCTTGGTCAACTATACTGGGAATAACGTGCAGTTTTGCTCTCCTTATCTGAGAAAAGATATACTTGTCATCAAGGGATGCAGCAAAATATCAGACTGATTTTTGGGAGGACATGATTGTCATAGGAGGAGAGACTGGGTCAACTGGGCCTGCATTCACCAGAACTTTGAGGAATGAGAGATCTAATTTTAATGTATAAAATTCTGACAGGGTTAGATGGACTGAATGCAAAGATACTGTTTCCTCTGGTTGGAGAGTCAACAAGTGATCATAGCCCCAGGATGATTAGGTCATTCAGGACCGAGATGAGGTGAAATTTCTTCATTCAGAGGTTGGTGAACTTATGAAATTCTCTACCATAGAAGGTTGTGGAGGCCAAACCACTGAATATATATAAGGAGGAAATAGATAGATTTCAAGACACTGTTCCCGTCAAAGAACTCCACGGCCTCTCATGCCCCTATACTAAGTTATGACACTACCATGCCCAATGATCCAGTATGTACTGCATTTAAGCAACAAACCCTAAGGTGGTAGGGTAGGAATAACAGGTAATAAGAGTGATAGGTAAGGACTAATTTGACAAGCAAGTGAAGGAGTAATTTGTCAGGGAAGTATACTATGAAAGGTCTGACACTAGAAAGTTCTGAAGATCAAAGGGACCTTGGCATGTTTGTCCATAAATCTCTGAAGGCGGAAAGGCAGGTTAATAGGGTGGTAAAAAAGGCATATAGCACACTTGTATTTATCAATTGGGGTATAGATTACAAAAGCAGAGAGGTCATGGTAGAGTATAGAACTTTGGTGAGGCCACTGTGAAGTACTGTGTGCAGTTTTGGTCGCCACATTATAGGAAGGACATGAACGCACTGGAGGGGATGCAAAGAAGGTTTACCAAGATGCTGCCTGGGATGAAACATTTAAGTTATGAAGAGAGGCTGGATAGGCTTGGGTTGTTTTCGTTGAGGCAAAGAAAGACTAAGGGGCCACCTGATTGATGTATTCAAGATTATGAGAGGCATGGACAAGATGGATCGGGAGCAGCTGCTCCACTTAGCTGAAGGGTCAATTATGAGGGGACACAAGTTAAAAGTGACAGTGGAAGGTTCCGGGGGACTTGAGGAAAAACATTTTTACTCAGAGGGTGGTGACAATCTGGAATGTGTTGCCTGGGAGGGTGGTAGATGCAAGATGCCTCACATCCTTTAAAAAGTACTTGGATGAGTACTTGGCACACCATAACATTCAAGGTTATGGGCCAAGTGCTGGCAAGTGGGATTACGTGGGCAGGTCAGGGCATTTCATGTGTCAGTGCAGACTCTGAGTCGAAGAGCCTCTTCTGCATTGTTGTATTCTGAGATTGTAGGATATGTTTTTTTTAAAGTCGTTGATTCTTAAAAATATATTTTACTACAGCCAAATAAAAGTGTTAATCATCCAGAGCCTTTAAATTTTCAATTGCAAAAATCACAAGCACTTGAAACCTCTTAATAAGTAAATATTGTGAAATTGACAGAAGAGATCAGAGAGTCAGAGGTGTCAATCAAGAAAGGTGTTTTCGGACTCTGATAGATCTCTGGGCTCTTAGCAGATAATACATAATGAAGCTTGGCTGAAAGTTCATAAATCCATCTGTCTGTTGAAATACCTGGCATCCCAAAATTTTCATTGCTTGCAAGTATTTTCAAAGTGTAGTCACCATTGTAATGTGGGAAGCGTAGCAAACAATTTTCATATTGCTGGTCAGAATAACAGCAATGAAAATAAATAGCTAGAAAGTATGATTTTCTTAATGGCAAAGAGTGATAAATATTGGCCAGGACTCTGGGAGAAATACCCTGCTCACCCTGGAGTAGTGCTATGGTAACTTTTAAAACCCAAGAGAACAGATGCAACTGTGTTTTAAGGCCTCACATGAAACATGGCACCTTCAACTGTGCTCCTCACTCATTACTGCACTGGATTATATGCACAAATCCCTGAACTGGGAAATAAATTTGTTACTTTGAAAAGTTCTATAGCTTGCATCTGATGTGGATTTGGAATTTTGGAATTGAGAACGTTAGGATGAGTCATGACAGTTTTATAGCACAGAGAGTGGTCCTTTGGTCCATCATGTCTGTGCCCGCCATCAAGCACTTATCTATTCTAATCCCATTTTTCCAGGACTTGGTCCACATCCTTGTATGCAATGGCATTTCAAGTGCTCATTTAAATATTTCTTAAACATTCAAGATTCCTGCCTTGACCTCCCTTTCAGGCAGAGAGTTCCAGGTTCCCACCCCTTTTGCGTATAAAAGATTTTTCTCAAATCCCCTCTAAATCCTAAATCTCACTACCTAAGAGCTACACCCAATGGTTATTGACTCTTCAACTAAGGGGAAAAGTTTTTTCCTATCTATGTCTTTCATAATTTTGTATATCTTGATCAGGTCCATCCCCTCTCCCCACCCTTCTCTGCCCGAGGGAGAACAACCCCAGTTACTCAGCCTCTCTTTATAATGCTTCAGCCCAGACAGTGTGCTAGTGAATCTCCTCTGTACCCGTTCTAGTGTAATAACATCCTTCCTATAGTGTGGCAACCAAAACTGCACACAATATTCAAGCTGTAGCCGAACGAGCCTTTTATACAGCTCCATCATAACCTTCCTGCTCTTAGATTCAATGCCTCAGCTAATAAAGGCAAGTATCCTATATGCCTTTTTAACCACTTTACCATGCTGCCTCAGGGACCTATGGGCATGCACCACAAGGTCTCTCTATACTTCCTACATTGTATTATTCATTGTGTATTCCCTTGTCTTGAGTCCTCCCAAAATACATCACCTCACACTCTAAATTCCATTTGCCACTGTTATGTCCGTCTGACCAGCCCATCTGTCTATCACCCTAGTATCTCAGGCTTTTCTCCTTGCTCGTTACCACGAACCAATTTTTATGTCATATTTGAACTTAGAGATCATATCCCATACATCCCCATCTAGATCATTAAGGTACACTATAAACAGCAAGGATCACAGCACTGATCCCTCTGGCACATCACTGGACACAGGTTTCCAGTCACTGCCACTAAGCCAATTTTGGGTCCAATTTGCCAAACTGCCCTGGATCCCCTGGACCTTCCTGAACAGTTTCCCATGTGGGAACTTGTCAATAGCCTTACTGAAGTCCATGCAGAGTACATCAACTGCACTGCCCCCCATCTGGTCACCTCCTCAAAAAATTCAATCAAATTTGTTAGACATGATCTCCCCTTGACAAAACAATGACTGTCCTTGGTTAACCCTTGCCTTTCCAAGTGGAAGTTAATTCTGTCACTCAGAATTTTTTTCCAATAATTTCACTACCACTGATATTGGACTCTCCGACCTGTAATTATCTGGCTTTCCTCTACTTCCCCTCCCCTAGTCCTCTGTCGCTGCTCCTGGGGCCAAAGAGGATTTGAAAACCAATGTCAGAGCTACTGCAATCTCCTCTCTTGCCTTACACAATAGCATAAGGTACATCTAATCTGGGCCCGGGGTTTTATCCATTTCTAAGCCTGCTAAAATCTCCCTCTCAATGCTAATCTGTTCAACTACATTACAGTCCCCCTCCCTGCTTTCTATAACTACATCATACTTCTCCTTTGTGAACACGGATGCAAAATACTCAAAAACTATTACCAACAACTTTTGGCTCTACACACAGGTTGCCGCTTGGGTCTTTACTCTTTCTCTAAAAATGCTTATAAAACGCCATGAGATTTTCCTTTATTTTGCCCACTAGTGTTTCTTTATGGCACATGCACACGCACACAGAGCGCTAATCAACGCCCTCAGTTCATCAGCCTTACCCATAACATTCCTTGCATTAAAGTGAATGCCATTCAGCTGTGCCATACTCCTTCATGCCTTCAGATGTCTATCTTTGCTCTGCCTTCCAGACTGAAAACTTCAGTTCAAATAGAAGTGTCACATTAGATTTGAAACACTAACTCTGTTCCTCTCTCCTCAGCGAGACCTGCTGAGTTTTTACAGTACTTTGTTTTTATTTCTAATCTCCAGCACCTGGTATATTTTGTTTTCATTTTTCTCTTCCAGCTCCTTTGAATCTGCCTCGATGTAGGTGGAACAAGAGAAGAATAAGTGAACCAATTGTATGAACTGCATCACCTGCTGAATGCATGAAGCCATGATGTGGAGATGCTGGCACTGGACTGGGGTGAGCACTGGGGTAATGCGTGAGGTACCATTACCTTGCTAAGAGACAGCTAAACTTAGTTCATAGAGAAGGGGGTTTCATTTTTTCAAGCCATTTTGGATTGGCTCAACAACTATAAGTTAATAGAATATAGTTCAACAGTTACTTGGTGCTTTGAAAAATGAAGCAATTTCTTTTAAAATGAGAAAATGATGGAAACATTCTGCACATCAGGCAGCATCTGTGGCATGTTAATGTTTCAAATCATTACTCTTGTGATGGAACATTATCAGCCTGAAACATTAACTGTTTCTCTCTCCACAGATGCTGCCTGACCTGCTGAGTGCTTCCAACTTCAAACATTTTTATTTCAGATTTCACATATCTGATGTTATTTTAGTTTCATTTAAGAATCAGCATAACTGGGTTTATTTAGCTTAATTTACTAAGCTAGTAATTTAGCTTATTACAAAGAAAAATAAATTAAGTTAAAAATTATTCCACAATTCCTATAAGGTTTCTGATGAATAAATACAGGAATATGGGAGGATAACAAAATGCGTCAAATCTAGGCCATGTACATGGTTGCATTTTCATTATTTTTAGTAGGAGCACAATGTTCTGCTATGACCCATTTCTTAATCATTGTTTCACATTGCAGACCAAATGCTTTAGGTCATGCATTTTAGGTGTGGTATATCACTCATATCACAAAACATACTCCGTGTAACAAGTTAAGTGAGATGCTTTTTACGGGTTAACCCTGCCCAATACACAACACAGCAGATGTGGCATACCAATCTATGAAAATAAACAGGCACCGTATTTTTAATTACTCAGTCCAAATTGAAATTTAAGTTTACAATAAACTAAAATATGATGTGCCACTGCAAGATCATTGGAACTGAATCAAAATGTTAACCTTCATTTTCTTATGGACAACACTGTAAAATAATTATGTCATTTTTGAGGGTCCTTGCAGCTTCCTCCTCCTTCCTCTCTGTGATATAGAAAAAATACAAATTGCAAAAAGCAAAACAAAGAGTTTTTTTTCTGATAGAACAGGCCAGAATACAAATTTTGCCACATCAAATTATGTTTAACTTAGATATGCTATCATGCACAAATGTATTAAATGTCACAAATATAATGAAAACTATAAACAGGCGAGTGAGAACTCTTCAGTAACACAATTAATACCGAAATTAGAATATTGCCAAAAGGCAGATTTTCACACGTTTCACATATGTAGCCACCTGTCAGTAATTTTTTTGTTCTCCATATCTTCCCACATACAGATTGGCTGAATGGGATCCTCTTTTATTTTTAAAACAGTTCTTATAATAAGCCTAGGCCTCTGAAAGTGAAGAGTGATCCAATTAGTTCCACCAGAGTAAAATGATACAGTCTATGTATGTGGTCTCCTCTGCCACATCTGTCATGGGCCATTTCGAAGTTCAGGCTCCTGCAGAGTTCAGATCGCTTAATGCTCTTATTTACTGTGTAGGCATTAGGGAAAATCCAACGACTTTCCATTTCTCAAATGAATTAACCACAAACAAAATGATCTATAAAATAAATGTACATATGACAGTCACTGAGGGAGCTTCCTTTATTTCAACATACAATTAAATTGTAAGATCTGTGTTTTATATTACAGTGAAATACTAAACTGAAAACAAGATTTAACTGCAAAATCTATTTTAAACCACATTTTAGAAATGATATTAAAATGAATTTAAATTACAGTTTCTAATATAAATGCTGAAAAAATACATTTACTTATTCTGAAAAGTTTACTTAAGATTTCAAAAAAATAAATCACCGAACACCCTCATAGTTTGGCAGCTCTAAGTGACAGAAGCTTCACTAAATCCTCTGTTTACACTAGGGATTAACTGAGAAGATATTGAGCAGCAAAGTGAACTGTCCATGGTCAAGGGAACCTGCTCTCTGTCAGCCATTGGGGCATAAGGACAAAGCACAGCCCCGGCAGGAAGTGACCCATAAATACATCTTTACACTAGATTTCTACAAAGAAAGTCTGCCTGTCACAAACCCCATATGACCATTAACTGCCCTGCAAGGCTTGCCAGGAGGCCTAATTACAGGTCTACAGAGTCTAATAACAAAAGCTGAAGAGCTTTAGCCTAGGGATGATCTGCTTCATACTGACTTGAGAGAGTCCATATAGTGTGACATTAGAAAAAGGCCCTGCTTTAAACCTCTCCAGGGACACAAAACAGGATCCAAGACCAAGGAGCCATGTGCAACTCAGCTTTGTACAAGCTTATGGCATCAGTTTTGTAACATTAACATTCAACTTCTGCGTGCTTAACATCTGCTTAAGAAAAGACAGACTTTCAGTTACAATTTTCCTTGCATTTTGCTGTCCACAAAAATGGGGGCATTGAGGTAAATAAACAAGAGAAAAATAGCATGCATCTATAAATAAGCAATCTTTACATTTTGACCATGCTGGTTTTTAAAAGTAATTGTCATTTGTTAAATGGGTGTGGGAAAATGAGTTCCAGCAAAGGGTTAAGAAGTTTGCAGGTCTTTGTTTCAAATCCTACCCTTTCATACACAAAGCAGGAAAACACATTGCAATTCTAATGTGGAAAAATATTTGCAATATACATATAATTTATTACATTACTGAGCATGAGTATGGTAAATACTGCAACTTTCTGAACCCATTTTCCTTCAAAGGAAAGATGATTGGCAAGGTGGAGGAATGATGTGATTTTATGATAGGCTGCATAATCAGATTGTCTCAATATGGGGAAACACGCTTGGACTGGCAAGAGTAATTATTTTCTTATACAAACTACAAAACTCAGTAGCATTTTCTTGACCAAATACATTTAATCTATGGCTGAAAAGGTTTTCTAAATCATCAGTGCATTACAATCATTTGTAAATCAGTACAATTCGAGATAAAACCACCTTTAGTTCTCCAATGCCACATTTTCAAATTATTTTATGGTACGTTTGTCTATTATGCAAAAGGTTAAATAAAGCAAACTAGCCATTTCCAATTTTGTTATGGAAATTGTGCACAACTATTAAAAGTTACACATTTTTCAATACCATACTGAATGAAACAACATGGGGCAATAAAATATTTTATGGTGTTAACATTCTACAGGGTACTTGGTGCATAGTGTAATGCCACTGGACTAATAATCCAAAGGCATAGACTAATGCTCGAGGGAAGAGAAACAAATCCCATGACAGCAGCCAGTGAAAGTTAAATTAAATTCATAATTCTGGAATTGATAAGAAATGGTTACCAGGAAACCATCAATTGTCACACAAAGGAAGGAAGTCTGTGGTCCTTGCCTAGTCTGCCCTACGTGTGACTCTAAGCCCACAGCAGTATGGCTGATTCTTAACTGTCCTCTGAAATGGAGTTACCAGCCACTCAGTTCAAGAGCAATAAGGGATGAACGAGCAATGCTGGCCTAACCTGCCCATAACCCAGAAAAAAGGAGTTAAAAAAAAAAAAGATTGACGAGCACTTTAAAAGTGTGATTCAGGGGTCTTGTTCAGTCAGATTCTGGTATACATGGAATGAGACTGCCTTCATATTGTGATCAATTCCTTTACAAGGCAACCTTATCTTCCCCACGGAACCTTTGCCAATCGTTTTAGACAAAAATTCTTATTTGAGTGGTAGAAAATTACTGTAAGTTTTCTTCTCACATGTTTATGGCTGGCAGTCTTACTTTTTTTTTAACTTGGTTGCAGTTACTTTGGCTGCCGTCAAAGGAACACTGTGGTAGAGATTGGAAGTATCATTGATTCAGGTCAGAGGTCATTTAACACTTCATGGGGTTGCTCATTCCAGCTTGTTCTGGAGAGATCATGTTATCCCATTCATGTTATTTAAATCAATGAATAACAGGACACCAAGATTGAACGCTATAGTACGCCGAATGCCACCATACAATGAACCCCAGCTTTTACAGTAACTTGGTTTCAACTAGCTACTATACATTCATGGAGAATATTTAACATCTCATTAAGTCTGGGTGCAAACTAAAAAAATGAGAGAAATTTGCTCTTAACTTGGAAATGGGGTGGGTTTTTCTGGCACTTCGCGCTCGCAGGATCTTCATAGAATCATTCAGTGCAGAAGGTGGCCATCTAGCCCATTGTGTCTGCACTGACCACAATCCCATCCAGGCCCTATCCCCATAGCCCCATGAATTTACTCTAATTAGTCCTTGACACTTAAGGGACAATTTAGCATGGCCAACCTACAAATCTTTGAAGTGTGGGAGGAAATCAGAGCATCTGGAGGAAACTCATGCAGACATGGAGACAATGTGCAAACTCCACACAGACAGTGACCCAAGCAGGGAATCAAACCCAGGTCCCTGGCACTGTGAGGCAGCAGTGCTAACCGTTGTGCTGCCTCTCTTCTAGTCCCTGTGGTGGGATGGTTGAGCCACACAAAATGCTGTGGACTTCGGCTGGACAAGAAGATGCAACTAGCAGCCAAAACACGTTGCAGGGAGTGTGGTGGTGGTTGGGGAGGGGGGTGGGGGGGAGGCAGTCTCTTTTGAGCTCCAAGAAGTGCAAGGTACAGATAATCCAACATGAAACAACAAACAACAACAATAAAAGTAAAATTATTTAAAATACATTACCAATCTGGAGGTATCTAAAAGGTGAAAGCAATAGATGAAATGTTGACATTTTTTAGTTGATGGCTTACCTTGTGTTCTTGCAGCAATGTTTTGCTTTGATTCTGATTTTCAGCATTTGTTCACATATGTCTCAATGTAAAACTATATTGATCTTGCAGGTGAAGTGTCAAATTGACTCATTAAAGCACTGTCAGCTGGTCAAACTGTTGCGTACTCTAGCTACCCACCACCTCTGCAACAAGGCTTTGAGCACATCACCCATGTTAAATAGACACTTCTGAGAGAGGACTGCTTTTCCATGGGAGCTGTCTCTTCGAGGAATTTTAGGTTTATAATACTGGATCAGCAACCCAAAAGTTGTAAGTTTATCTTAAAGTTGATTTATTAGTGTCACAAGTAAGCTTACATGAACACCGCAATGAAGGTACTGTGATAATACCCTACTTGCCACACTCCGATGCCTGTTCAGGTACAATGAGAGAGAATTTAGCATGGCCAACGCACCTAACCAGCACATCTTTTGGACTGTGGGAGGAAACTGGAGCACCCGGAGGGAACCGGAGCACCCAGAGGAAACTGACGCAAATATGGGGAGAACATGCAGATTCCGCACAGACCGTGTCCCAAGCCGGGAACTCAACCCGTGTCCCTGGGGCGATGAGGTAGCAGAGCTAACCACAGTGCCACCGTGTCACCCCTTATCTTCCCTTTGACAAATTAAGAAAGTGAATTTAATAAATACCATCATCTGTGGATTAGCACTAGAAAAAAAACTGAACACTGCCACAGTAAAAATCCAACCCATCACATTCCAGCCACATACTGAGTGACTGAATCTTGACAATCTCAGAGGAAACTAGGAATGGTTGAATAAACAATTGCATACCATCCCAACAATAAATAAATTGGGGTGCACCTAAAAGATCCTACAACACTAGCCAGGAGATAGCAGAGTTCCCCAAGTATCTTGACCAATAAAACTGAACCACTTCTACTACCATTGACAGGTTAATTACTTCACTTGTTGTTTGTGGAAACTTGTTGTGTGCAATTTGCTGAAAAGTGACAACATTTCAAAAATTATTCATTGGTTGTGAAGCACTTTGGTTGACCAGAGATTGTGAAATGTATTACATTAATATAAGTTGTTGTTTCAAGTTTAAGGAAGTATATTTCAAGGACAGAAACTACATTGTGCGATTGGTTTGTAGCTCATGTTTCAAATGACTGCTGTAAACATGAGACTCCTCTTCCTAATAAGGGAACATTAATCTTGAAAATATATAATGCTTGCCATTTTTTCATCAAGTGGAAAATTAAAAAAGTGGGAGAGAGTGATCTCATAGTCCATGACGAAAAAAGAAGCTTGTCACAACAAGGAAGCTTCTCCCAGTTGTCTCTATTCATTTAGAACTCCATTAAACTGCCATTTTTTTTCATCAATAGAAAGCCGCTCCAGACAGACAATGATGCAAATGTAACTGAAACAAAGGTATCAAATAACAATCTGACTCCTACACACACTAAATCTAGGAGGCTGCTTTGATCCTGATCAGGTGCAGTGCAGGTCCAACATTTTGACTGCCAATTCTGCACTTTCAGGCACTTACCGAACACTTTTCTCAATGCTGGGAGAAAGTAGAAATTCTCTGCGCTTCGATGACATTAAAACTTTGCCCCACACAAGAGCAAACTCTGCACAAGTCAAAGCTGCACATCTTACTCTGCAGATACTGATCTGAAACTCGTAGCTGCAGTTGATTCCAACCTAAAAATACATCAATTGCTTCTGTAGGGCAATAACACACCCTGTTATGGCCTTTGATCTTATTAGAAACTCGTCTGAGAAATAGGTTTCTTAGGGCTGCATCTATTGAATGTCAGCATAATAGGTGATTATGCAAAAACCTAAATAATCATATGATCCATATTATGTCCTGTTGTGATATAAGTTGCAAATAACAAGTTAACTGCATTCAATTAACATTATTTTATTCTTTGGATTAGATCCTACTAAATTATGCTTTTAAAGTAGCCACCACAGTCCAAAATGTACTTGCAACTCAGCAGCTCTTCCCATTATCAATTGCTAATTGGATGTTATGTGTCTGAGCAAATGCATCCTTAAAAACATTCTCAATGTTTGCTTCCAAGTAATGCACCACATAACAAGGTTCTCATTAACCACCATTTACTGCACTGTAAGATTTATTTAATAAACAAAATCAAAACATCCTGCACATCATGCAATACAACTTAAGTTTCTTGAAAGTCAGAGCATTTTTAATCAAATAAAAACAAACCATCTTTATCTACGTTGCTATCAATGCAATTTGGATCAAAATTAAACTGCTTCATAAATTGGTGCTTTGAACAACTACCATATATTGACGTCTATTGAATTTTGAATGGTTTTAAGTAAAACAGCTGCGAGCAGCCATAAATATTATAGCTCTAAATACACTTTGATTATTGCTTAGCTATCAATGACTATTTGCTAACTGCCAAAATAAATATTGCTTTTTTAACTCAAGTAAAATTAAATAATGACATATGAATATGCTCTACATTGCTGACATTGTTAACCACACTCCTTGAAATAAGGTTATAAAAGTGAAATTCAAATAGAGAATAATCTTTTTCAACAGAAACAGGTTCCTGTTTCCCACCAAGACTGCGTGTGATCTATTCTCTCCTTCAATTTTTCACTCTAAAAATAAGATGCCATGCACTATATATTTCATTTGAATCACACAGATTCAAGACTGGAATGATATATAACCCATAGTAGCTTTATCATATTTTGGAGAGTAAGATTAAGAAATAAATGCTGACAGCTCTGTGCAAATTAAACAAATTGTACCATTCAGCTCACAACCGTCACATCTACTTTATAATTATACATTTCAAAAATATATTAAAGGTTCTCCAAGTTATATATACAATTTGAACCATGATACAATTCTACTCCTTTACTGTTTCTGTGCGTGTGCACGCGCGCATGCAACGCATGGGGAGGGGGTTGGTGGGGAGCATACCTGCATTGAAAGTTCAGCTAATATGGTGAGCTAAACATGCAATGCAATCAGTTAGCAAGTTCTAATTGAAATGTTTTCATTTTGCTCATATCAATTGCTTTTATAAATGAAAATTAGACAATTTATTTAAAAGGTAAAAATGAAAATAAAATATCGATCATGTATAGTAATTTGCAAAAAAAATCCAACTAGATTTCTGAGATAATGTCGAAGTGTCAAATTCACCAAAATTCATTGTCAAGGAGACAGAAAATTAGTTGTACTTTGTGAAAGCAATATGCATGGCGAATGAAATGTTTCATTTCTTTCATACATTATTTTCTTCCTTTTGGAAGGATTAACTCCTTGCCGGCTCCAGTTCCATAGGTGCCAGTTTGCCAATAGCTTGCCACCCAAGAGGCCTTTACTCATGTGTAAGCAATTATCTTTTGCTCGCCAGTTACAGCAGCCTGAACACAGTGGGACAGATACCATAACAAGGGAACAAGAAAAGAAGTGAAAAACATGCCGAGCCCAGGATGAGGTCTCAGCAGGTCCAAAAGAGACTAGAAGACATCAGTACTCACACAGAGAATCAGTACAACCCAAGTCCCTGTCACTTTGTATCTATCTGCCAATTATCTTGTGATACGGACATTGATCCTCTTTTCACCTTTGCAGCCATGTCAATTCCTGATTTCCAACGTCATCAAATCAGCAAATGATTGCACAATAAATTACTGCTACTTTACAAAGGTGCCTGACAGGACAGTACACTCCACTGCCAATGCTGATGTTGCTGTACTCAGCTGCTCTGGTCCTGTTGCTAATGCTCCAGTTATTCTCATGTGTTTAGCTATCCAAAAATTGGGAATTGCTCACCAAACATGGGACAGTCTTCAGCTGCCGAGAACATAGGAGATTATCAGGGAGTTAACACTGAAAAGAGAATATTCTGATCAGCATTTCATCTAAATCTAACAATATAATTTTTAAAAATGGGGAACTGTGTCTGTAATAACAGTAATTGCAGTCAATATCCGATTCTTGTTTCATACAAAAGCCTGCTTCAAAAGTGATATAAGGTCAGCACTAAATTGTGTATGAGGAGTGATAGCAAGGTAAATAAAATTGTGACAATTAGATTTCTCATCCCTCTCCCAATCTGAATTCTCCATTAACTGGAATTCTGGGGTTGGATCTGTTTTCTGATTGGATATATCAAATTCACTAGTAATATTGATTGGCCACTTATCCTTGCTCTGATCTCAGCCTCCCACTGCTCTGCTGCA
Organism: Carcharhinus amblyrhynchos; assembly: GCF_965287045.1. NCBI lineage: Eukaryota > Metazoa > Chordata > Chondrichthyes > Carcharhiniformes > Carcharhinidae > Carcharhinus > Carcharhinus amblyrhynchos. The sequence goes on from NC_137326.1 coordinate 91,548,729, forward strand.
CCAGCTGTCCTTGGTGCATCCACTTGATCCACACGCTCCATCCGTTTGACCCATACGCTCCATCACCTCTCGAGACCCCAACACCCCCTGAATGAGCAACCTGGAATGTTCCAATTGGATAAAAATGTGGAACTCACCTTAAATTTCAGTTAACAGTATATTCATGTATATTTGATTATCTGGCACCTCCCATTCCCATAGTATGCCAGACAACAGAGATTTTACTGTAGTAAGTAAATGACAAACCAACATTATTCTGAGAGTAAATGGTCCAAGTTGTTCATCAGGAATTCGCTTGTGCCCCGAGAAATAGGAACAGACTGAAAATGTGGATTTGGGTCAGGTTGATTTGGGTTAAGTGATGTGCATTCATTAAGTGTACCTGTAAATAAATGCTTAAAGTATGTAAAAATTGACTCAATTTCTATTCTTCATCACCTGGTTTTCTGGTAACATACATCAGTGCTGTGGTTAAAAAAACCCAAACTTGCGAAAAACAAGCAGCAGACAAGGATCAGGTCGGCTGTCACAGCAGCTGCTCGACTGCAAGCAACAAAAAGCAAGGTCTGAAAGCTTGGCTTTCGCAGGGTAGAAAGGCTACATCTCCCGAAATCTTTCTAGATGGGGTGGGTTCTCAGCAGAGGACTGGGTTGACCATCAAGAACAGGATCTCTAAGTGGTCACATTGTTGCAATTAGTTCCTCATCACAAAACCTAATCTTCAATATGTCCTTCAGAGACACCTTGAAGATGATTTTGGCATGAACCACATTCCTCAATGTTGTTGTCCAGCATCAGGACCTTGAAAGCTTTGGCTTGAGATGGACACTGGAGAGCTGCAGAAACACAAGTGCTCATTATAATCAGATATATAAATATAGAATCATAGAATGGTTTTAAAAGCACAGGAGGAGGCTTTAGGGCTATTGTGTCTGTGCTGGATCTCTGAAGGAACAATTAACCTAGCTCTTCTCCATAGCCTGCAAAATTTTCCCTTTTCAGATAATGGTCCAATTCCCTTTTCAAAATCTCAACTGACCCTGCACCCATCACACCCTTAGTGTATTCCAGATCCTAAACACCTGCTGCATGGAAAGATTTTTCCTCATGTCACCATATACAAAAAAAAGGGGTTTGGCAGTGGGCAATATGTCTCCTGATCAATTCAGTTTCTGTTTCTCAGTTTTGAATGTTATAGCTACATTTTGCAAAAAACCTTTTCTGCCAAAAAAACAAATTCAACTGAATAGCGATAGAACCAACAATGATGTAAATATGGTTTTAGCTTTGCTTCTACGTTGTCAGGGAAACACAAAGTAAGCATACAAGATTTAATCATGCCAAGTTTGTAATTCATGCTTTTTTTCCTCACATGGTTTCTGGGAAGTGTGTGGTCCACAAAAAAATTGCAGTAGTGGTATGAAATGTTTTTTTGATACCTTTCTGTACTAAACATAGCTTTCTGACAATTATACACTAAAAATACAGAACAAAAATGAATCTACAGATCATTTTTGAAAAGCAGTCCAAATGTGTTTGCAGCTATAAATATACTTGGAAATGAAGAGTAAAAACATGGATTCATATAGCTGCAACTGAAAATCAACAATTGTATGAGGTTTGCAATATTGGGGTCCAAAGGATCCCAACCATTTTATTTGTCTCAAAATGCCCGGATTGACAGCCAGGTAATCAGGGAATTAGAAATGGTAACTGTAAGAATCTGTGTTGTTCCTACTATTGGCTGAAATGAAGCTCTAGCAAGAAGAGGTGCACAGGAAGAGAAGGTGAGCAAGAAAATAAGGCACAACTAAAAAGACAGAGGGAAAAGTGCAGACTGAAAATAGAAAAGATACTGTGGGATGGTGAAAACAAACATCCACAGGTAAAAGGAAATGCAAAAGTTGTCCTTACAAAAAACGCTGAGTGAATCTGGAAGAATTAGAAACCTGAATACCTGTTGGTGATTGAGAGGAGGATAGCACTCAATACACCACAGGTTAAAGGGGTATAAATGTTTATTGGAGCAAAAATGATTCAAATACTTGTCAGGTTAAACTGGGTGCAAATTTCTACCTGTTCAGACAAAATGTGTAAACAATAAAAATAGTTCCTGACAGTAGTATAAAGATAATGGTGAAGAACAAACCTGATTTAAAATAATCCAGAATTTGAATGAAAATCCCCAAATTACAATCAGGGTTAATAAATGCTATATTATTTAGAGTATCTGAACAATGAGAAAAATGCAAACATAAATGCTATGTTCTGTATTATATTTGTAATGCTAGGCTTTCTCTACAATAAGCCCTTTAAAAAAAAAATCAGGTTTCGTTTTAATTGCCAGACTGCAGCAGTGTAAAAATCACAAACAATTCCTTAATCTTGTCACCACCTCGCCACCTGTCGCAAATGCATCTGTCCATGATAGTATCAGTAGGAATGAATAGCATACAGGCCTTATTGAGACAAGTCCTGTCTTCGCTCTGCGCAGCAAGGCATTACTACCGTGCTAAATACGATAGATTCAGAACAATTTAGCAGTTCAAATCTGGGCACTCCATGACGCATTGGGATCATCAGCAATCTGTAACCTCACAGCCCAGATATCGCTGACTCAACCATTACCATCATGTCAGGTGACCAATTCTCATTCAATAAAGTGTGTCACATAGCATGCTAGGAGATACCAGACATAGTTGAACATTCAGTGCCAATCCGGTGAAGGTGCAATAAGATGATATCTATGTTAAACAGTAGAAGCAACATGCAATAGATAGAGCAATGGAGCAGATCCAAGCCCTCAAGTCCTGCTACATCCTTCCATGAATCGTGGTGGACAATGAAACAACTTACAAGAGGAGGTGGCTGCACGAACAGCTCAATTTTCAATAATGGCAGAGGCCAGCAAAGGGGTGCAAAAGACGAGGCTGAAACATTCGCAATCATCTTCAGCCAGAAGAGCTAAATGCATGAACCATTATAGCCTCTTCCTAAGGTCTCAACATCACAGATGCCAGACTTCAACCAATCTGATTCAGATTGAGAGATTCCAGGAAACAGGAAATGCACTGGACACAGCAATTCAGCAATAGTACTGAAAGATGTGTGTTCCAAAATGAGCCTCACCTCTAAACAAGCTGTCCACTACAGCACCTGCCCAACATAGTAGGAAATTGCTGAAGTATGCAGTGCCCACAAAAAGCAGGACACCAGTTCCTTACCTCTTCATTAGTTTACTGACAATCAGCAGCAAGGTGAGGTGGTGTCAGGGGCAATGATATCAGTTCCACCTACACACCAATAAACTATTTGCTACTAAGTTTGGGTTCTACCAGGATCAATTGGCTCCCAGCTTCATTACAGGCTTGGTCTAAAAAAAAACACAAAAAAGCTGGGTTCCAGAGATGGTGCGAGAGCCACTGCCCTTGACATCAAGGCAGCAGTTCGCAAAATGTGGCATCAGGGACTCCTAGTAAAATTGAATTCAATGGGGAATTAGGTTGGAGGCATACCGAGTCAAGGGAACATAGTTACAATCATTGCAGACTAATCATCACTCCAGAACATCATGCAGGTGTCCCCCAGGATAGTATTGAAGGTTCAACCATCTTCAGCCACTTCATCATTGGACTTCCCTTTATGATAAGGTCAGAAGTAGGGATATTCACCAATAATGAATTGCACAGTATATTCATAATTCTGATGAAACTGATGAGTATGCCCACCTGCTGGACAACATTCCAGCATCCAATGATTTGCATGCAAGTTTCATGCTAAACAAGTGCCAGAAAAGACTATCTCCAACAAAAATAGCTTAATCGCCTTCTCTTGACATTTAACAGCATTGCCATGATCAAATCCTCCACCATCAAAATCCGAGGGATTACACTGACCAACGACTTAAGTGGACCGGATCAAATAAAAACTGTAGTTATAAGAGAATGATGTGGGTATGCCGGAGTTGGACTGGCGTAAACACAGTAAAAAGTCTGACAACACCAGGTTTTAGTCCAACCTATTTATTTGATAATATACTCACAAGCTTTCGGGGTTAGCCCCTTCGTCAAGTATATTATCAAATAAATAGGTTGGACTAAAACCTGGTGTTGTCAGACTTTTTACTGTGTTAAAAGAGAAGTCAGAGGCTGGGCATTCTGTGACAAGTTCCTCACTCTCTATATCCTTTCTACCATTTACATGGCACAATTCAGGAATGTAATGAAATACTGCGTACTTTCCTACATGCAGCTCCAACAATACTCAAGAAGCCTGAGACCATACAAGCCAAAGCAGCCTGCTTGATCAGCACCTCATCTACCATCTTAAGAATTTTCTCTAGCCACCACCACTGCACTGTGACTGCAGCGTGCACCCCACAGAAGATGTACTAAACAACCCTCCAAGGGTTCTTTGACAGCAATTTCCAAACTCACCGAGAAGGACAAGGGTAGCAAGAGTGAAGGGAAATGACCCACCTCTAAATAACACACATCCCGAGTTGGAAATAGATTGCCATTACACCAACGCTGCTGGGTTAAAAGTCCAGAAACTCCCCATCTAACAATCTGTAGGAGTATCTTCACCACATTAACTGTAGGGGTTCAAAGAGGCGGCTCACTATCACTTTTCTTGAGGGAATTTCGGGATGGGCAATAATGCTGGACTTTATAATGACATCTATAATTCAGAAACAAATAAAAACCAATCTTCATATTTCCCAATGGTGCATTCAAATTAAGAATTCACTGCCTGATTAAGTCCAAATTTGTACCAAACACAGTAAAGATTAGGTTGTCAATGTGACAAATTTACAGATATATCAATACAATATAAATAGCTGCCACATGAATCTCACATAAATTCCAATGAAAATTTAACAGTCATTTTAAAATATTCATACAGATAATTTATTGAGGAAGATACAGAGTAACTGACAAGCAGTGATACAACATAACTTGCCTCCACTTTTCCTGCAACACCCAGGCATTTTATTTTAAAATTAGTCAACACATATTAATGGCCTGGAGATTCTTGAAAAACAATGTAACCAGCAAGTTACATAAAAATGTACTGTGATCTTCCCAGAGGCAAGTTATGCCAACATTTTCTGAGAACCTAACTAACATATGCAGAATGGAAAAATAACTGTCTGAAATGTGGAAATCATTGTAACAAATCTCAGCCCAAGGACAGTGCTGAACCAACACCATATCCCTTTTCAAGCATGAAAATTAAAATTTCAAGCCAACAAATCATTATTTACGTACATTAAGCACAGGTAGAAGTATTTCTGTTTTTAATGCCAAATCATTCTTGCGGCATAAAGATGCATTAAAATATATAGAGTGTACTTCATGACCCAGCAAGGAAAAAATTGCCATAAATCTGAGGCATGCATTTACAGCCAGTTCTGAGCTCCTGTAAATTCAGGGAATTCACGTGAGCTGTTCTTTTGTATTGGCCTTGGATCCACGTCATTAAGTGCCAGAAGGTTTTGGCAGAGGTTACGCTAAATTGATACAAGAAATGCAAGTAATCTGTACAAGGCATAAAAATTAGAGAACATTTTTATACCCAAATGTCCTTCATCTTTTGCACCTTAAACTGGCATTAAGCCTTGATTATATAATTTTGTCGCACAGAAAATTCCACATTACTAAATCTACAGAACGTGCTTGCATGGTGGTCTCCATTAATGCTCTCTGTTAGCTGAAACAAGATGCACCATTCTCAGGCAATATAGACAGATTCTGCTCTGTGCATAATTATTAACTATTTCTTCAACCTCTCCATCGTGCACACATGTTCTATCTTCATCAATCAAGTTCAAGTTGCCCCGCCACCAGATGATAACAGTAACAGAAGAAAAGCTAAGTTTCACCAAAATGTTAGAGGAACAGCAACAAAATACTTGCTCATATATATATGAAAATAGTAAGAACGGTTTGCTTGGTCTGTAAATGTGAAATACTTTGGTAAAACCCATCATCATTAATCAGTCTTTTACAAGCAAATACATGTTTCTAATTAAGAACTCATACAAGTCTATGTCAACTTAATTTGAATCTAAGTTTCAAGAAACTGAAATAACTTGGCAGGCAAATACAAACAATTCTTTTCTGCCAAAGAAAGAAATTGCACCAAACATTCAACAACCAATTTCAAAATCTGGTTTCAGCAAGCAAAAGTCTGGGCTTAATAGCTTTCATGGAAATAAACATTTACTTTATTTTTAGTGAGACAAAGCTTATTTTTACAACTAAGAAAATAATGAACAGAATGAAAATATAAACCATCGTTTGAAAATATCTACACAATATGTGTACAAGGAAATTCAATCTCATACAGTGCATGATACTTCAATATCGTCACCTACCAGCAGCCTGGAGGACCAACTGTAATCTTGCTTTGGCCTGTTCCGCAGGGGGCTGCAAAACAACAAAGATAAACTCACATCCTTTATAATGGATCTCTGTATTAATGATGAGATAGTCCAAGGGATTTTCATTCATCAAGAAATAAAAGAACTGTGCACGACAATATACAATTCTTTGTGTAATCAAAATGACGCAGCATTCAAAAAAAAGAGTTTGAATGACTGGTGAAACACCGTCAGTTTCTGATTCAGAGTAGAATACTAGGTACCCATAAAAACATTGACCAGCCAACGTTAAGTATCCTAGTTAAACACGACACAAGTAAAACATGGTTCCCAGTTATCATTTCAAAATAACTGCATAACATTACTTAAAATCTATCATCTTTTAGCAGCACTGTTCAAATAACTGAGACATAATGAAATATAAAATGTTAAGTTGCCAAAATATAGTTAAATATACTGTGACCAACATTTTATACAATACTCATCCTACAAATCTTAAAAATTACTCTTCCCACCAATTGTTACAAAAAATCCTCTTCATTTTCACATGCATGCTTAGGTGCTGCATCTATTATAGCAAAGTTCCAAAAAAATGAAAAAGATGTAAACTTTGCTTTAATTCTTTGTAGTTTGGGATCATTAGATTATTTGAGGATTTGCATAGTCAGTTCATACACATGTGCCACCAGAGCTCCTTGCAATCCCATTCAGCAAAGAAATGTTCAAATTTGCATAATCCTTCAAAGGCATCAACCTCCTCCTCCCCCACACAAATCCTCAGATTTAACACTACAGCTTCAAGTATTATCAAAATTATACTTTCTGCAACTTTGTGTAATGCAAATACATACACCACTTTGTATAATGGTTTTATTAAGACAAACTGGGGGCATAGAAACATTAGAGAGACAAAAAACATCAAAATGTATTCTGTAATATCTGAGAGGTAGTTTACAGGAATGCTTTCAAACATGACATACTGTTATGTCTCTATTTCTGCCAATTTTCTTCCTTTCCTTCATCTCCTAGAGACACTGGCACCTTGCAGGGACACATTCCAATCCTATTCTAATGTGTCAAAACATCCATTTTTCACATATGAGCCCTGACAGTGAGCGTTAACTGGCTATTTGAATATGGGTGCTATCACACTCAAGCCAGATCATGTCCTCAATTGCCTACGTGCAGATAGGTTATATAGACTGAACAGATTTCCTGGCCAATCCCTTCTCAAGCCTGGATTGCTAAAAACCTTTTGTAGTATAACTAATTGCCATACCCCAGCGGAGATCAGATAACTTAAAGCAAGATGAGGATCAGACTTGCTATAATAATCACATTTTTAAGAACGACATACATTTATATTGCGTCTTTCACTACCGCATAACATAAATTAAAACTAATTATGCACCTGCAAAGCAGTCACGGTTGCAATGTAGAAATGTAAGTAACCAGTTTGTGCAATACAAGCTCCAACAATAGCAATGTGATGATGATTGACAGATAAGTGAACAATTCTTTGAAGAATGCAGAGTGGACTCCAGCCTCTCAAACACCCAAAGCTGTATGTAGTGACATATAGGACCTTGGAATGTGCTAGTCTGCAACACTAGGTCGAGAACAAATCTTTGCACTAGAAGATCAACATGCTTCAGGCAGACGAAAGAGTTTCTCTCACTGACTTAATATTCCTCCAGAAGCAGTTGATGTTTGTCTTGGTGTATGTTCCTGGGAACAGCCCATATAGAATCCTGCATCACAGAGGTGCTAGGGATAAAACTTGACAAATGCAACTGCGACTCTCTTCAGATCCTCTATGAGAAGGCATGCGAACATCTCTTTTCCACAAGGGACAGGTGATATAGTACGGTCCAACTACCGGGAGCATTCTGTGGCAACATAGTCAAGCTCATCCTTCACAACGCCAGGGACAAGTCGGAGCTCAGTATATTGTGACACTTCGTGTTTGCGTACCAAGGATGTACACAGCTTGATGCAACTGCACACAAAGGTGGTCATCAGGACGAAGGCGGCATTGAGTTCCTTTTTACCACTTTATCCAGAAATTTGTACATGGTGCCCTTTCAGACACAATCCATCCTGGATCTCCAGATGAAATTGAAAATGGCTCAGGTGACTGCTATGATGAAGATTCAGAGTATGGGCCAGACCAATCCCCAGAGTACCTCACACCTGATGACAAGGCTTTTCTGGCAATGAAGAGGGAGCATTGCTCCCACATGCCCAACTTTTGCTTCACCTTGGCCCACACCCTAGCTGCTGCAAATCATATTCCCACCTGCTTCACATAATCTGAAGGGTCAAAGGATTAGTCTGTCCAGTCCCAAAGAACATAGCTTCACTCTTACCATGATTTACCTTGGCTCCTAAGATCATCCAAATTGGTCAAAGACATTCAGGAGCCTGCACACCAGCATCAGATCTGTGCAGAAAACAGCGACATCACTCGTGTACAGTGAGGCTTTGACTTGAGTGCCTCTGCTGCCTGGGATTGTCACTCCTCTTATACCCGATCCTTCCTGATTGTCTCGGCAAAAGGTTCTATACAACACGCAAACAGGACAAGGGAGAAAGGACAGTCTGCCTGTCTCCGGCTTTGAACAGGAAACTTTTTGATTTCTACCCACTGACTGAAACTGTGCTACTGATATTTATGAAGAGCCATTGGACCCAATAGCAGGTTCCCTCCTCAAACCCCATTTTGGTCAGCAAATCCATCAAGTAGGTGCATGATATTTAATCAAACACCTTCTCCTGCCCCAGGCTGTTGAGACAGGTGTCCACCCTCCTCTCCTGCACATAGGCAATCGTATCCAAACAATGGAGCGTGATTTTTTATATATCCAATTCAAAGTCTCAACAAGTGAGACATTCCAGATTCAAGCTGACAAGGCAGGCGAGCCACTTCCTGTCTTGGGCTTGATCTACATGATCCAATCTGATTGGAGCAGGCATTGCACCTACTCCCAGTCTTGATCTCATTTGCATATCAGCCAAATGGCCTAAGTGCCACTTTAAAAAATTGCTTCAAATGAATTCAGTGTAACCTCGTTGACTTTGACCCAGTGCAGGGCTGCTTGATCTTAGCCAAAAGACCGAAAAGCAATGGAGCACGAATTGCACTAGTATCAGCTTCAAAGCATCATTTACATCAATCGAAAAACAATAGAGCTCTTCATCATTTCTCAATAGTAACTCTTTCATGTTAGCCTTGATCTCTGTAATTAACTTGGGAAATGGTGAAATACATATTAAAATGCTAGAAAATACAAATTATATGTAACAAATTTTACAGTTACATCTTCAAAGCATTTCTTGCTCTGGTCAAAGCATTTCTATAATCCATACATGTAAACAAGTAAGTTACATGTGGCATGTGAAGAATACACAATCAACCAAAACTACATTTAAAACTTACAGTAAAGTGAAAACAAACGGACAGAGCTGGAGTTAGAAAGCAGACATATCAATTGAACCAGAACTAACTGTAGCCAACAAACCATTAGCCTTACTACTTGTCGTTTATCTTCAATAACCTTTGGACTGCAAGTAAATTACAGACCCAAATAATGTGACACCCCTCAACAGATCTTCTAGGACGTGTGCGAAGAATATACATAGCTGAGCATCTTGTTCACCTATCAGCCCACACCCCACCCTGTGCATACCCACCTACACTAGCTGCCAATTGAGCAATACACTGATTTGAAAATTCTCAACTTAGTTTTCAAATCCCTCCACAGTCTCATCCCCTCCTGATCTCTGCACCTGACTCCAACTCCATAACTTTCCAAGCTAACTGCACTCCTCCAATTCTGACCTCTTCTGCATTGCTGATTTCACTCACTTCAACACTGACAGCCAAGTGTTGCTCAAGGCCAAAGCTCTGGAATTCCTTTCCTAAAAATCTCTAACTCTTTTTCCTCCTTTAAGGCAACCATTTGACAAAGATTGTCGTCACCTGTTCCAATATTATCTCAGTGTCAAATTTTGCTTGATAATGTTCTGCTACCTCCAGCAATACATTTGCACCTTAGTGTTGCACTGAAGTGTCAATCCAGATTATGTGCTCAGTCTCAAGAGTGTGACTTAAACCCAAATCTTCTGACAAAAGTGATAGCGTTCTACTGAACCTTTACATTATGCAGTTTTAGACAAACAGATACAAATTGTAAATTGCCCACACTCACAGAAAGAGCTAAACAAACAGATCGATTGTCCAGACAGACAATTAAAAATAAAAACAGAAAACGCTGAATAAGCTCAGCAGGTCTGGTGGCATCTGTGGAGAGAGATACAGAGTTAATGCTTTGAGTCCAAATGACCCTTCAACAGAATGATAGACCTGAAACATTGGCTGTAATTTTACCGGTCCGCCCGCCATAGGAATTGGTAAGGGCAAGACGCTGACCATGAAAGATCCGTTGATCTCAGGCGGGATTTTCAGAATGAGCAAGGCTGTAAAATTCCATCCATTAACTCTGTTTCTCTCTCCACAGATGCTGCCAGACCTCCTGAGTTTATCCAGCATTTTCTGTTTTTATTTGAGATTTTCAGCATCCGTAGTATTGTGCTTTTATTTGGGATAATTAAAATGTGTTGCATAGCACAGTTTATTAGTTCATAAAATATGAGCATTGCTAGCACGGCCAGTATTTATTGTTCATCCTAATTGGTCAAATGGATGCTAGACAGCCACCTTCTTGAACTGTTGCAGTTTATATGGCAAAGATATTCTTTATCTGTCCTTTTAGAGAAGGTGTTCCAGGTTCTTTCCCAGTGAAAATGAAGGAGGAGCAAAAGCTTTGCAAGTCAGAATAGTAGGAGAATAATATCTTGGAGGTTGTAGTTTTTCCATATACCTGTTCCCCTTGTCGTTGATGCTTGAGGTCACAGATTTGGTAGGTAACATTGAAGAAACAGTTTGAGTTGTTGCAGCGCATATAGTAGATGACACACAATTACACACTGCACAAACAGTAGAGGGAAGAGGTGCCAACCAAGCAGGCTGCTTTGGCTTGAATGTGTTTGGAGATGTGTGCATCCAAACAAGTGGATAATATCCCATCTCACTCCTGATCTGTGACTTATAGGCAATGGAAAAGGTTTGGGGGTCAGTCAATACAGAATACCAGACTCTTATCTGCTCTTGTTGCCATGGTAATAATGTGGCAAATTCAGGTATGTTCCTTATCAATGGCAACCCCCAAGATATTGACAATGGGGAAATCAATGACGACAGCACCGCTGAACTTCAAGGGGAGGTGGTTAGATTCTCTCATTGAACAATGTCATGGCCTGGCATTTTTGTGGCCCAGATGGTACTTGAAAACTATTAGTGCAACCCTGTTGCACATGGCGTAGGTGCCTTGGTTTTGAGGAATTATGAACAGAACTGAACACTGTACAATCATCAGTAATAATCCCCACTGCTGACCTGACAATGGGAGGAGGTCATCGATGAAGCAGCAGACAGTGGTTGGGTCTAAAATAATGCCCTGGAGAACTCCTGGTGAAAGGTCCTGGGACTGAGATGATTTGCCCTCAAAAACCTTCTTCTAGACCATATCTTCACTGTTGCAGCCATGATGTTATCAGGGTCCATAACCTTTGCAGCATCCAGGGCACTCAGTCAGTTTCTTGATATCACATTGGCTTCAGATGTCTCTGATGGAGAGAACCTCAGGAAGAGGCAGATTGGTTCATCCACTCAGCAGCTCTGGATGGTTGCAAATGCTTGTCATTTACATGTGTACCATTATTTAAGATAAGGTATGAAGGGAGCCTTCTCCTCCCATTACTTGTTTTACTACCCTGTCATTATTCATGACCAAATGTCACACAGCCACAAAACTTTGATCTGAACTTGGTTGGTTGGGGGGGTGGGATTCATTTATTTCATCTATTGCATATAATCCCCACTGGTGTTACAGGTTCATCAGGTTGAAACCTTATTTTCAGGTTGGAACCTCATTTTCAATTTGATACAAAATCTCTGGGTCTGGTGTCACTCAGAGGTCAGAATGGGTAAGGGTGGCAAGTTTCCTTGGATGGAAAATGGACTGCCAATTGCATATGACAAATCTAATTATTATAATGGAAATTTTCTACCACAAATTACCAGATCAACAATAAAATTAGATCACAACTACAATATTTTAATTAATATAAACTGTTGGCATTCATCAAATTCAAGAATATTAGTTCTCAAGAGTAAAATGAGTTTTTTGGTCAGCACTAGCCATGGTGAAGCCAAGTGTAACCCAGGATAAAGTTTATTCTACTATGCCTCAAAATTGCATCTCAACATTCATCCCAGAGATTATCCCTGTCACGTCAGTGTAAAACAGATGTTTAGAAACAAACCATGGTCCAGAGAGAAATGGCCAGCTTCATGCTGAATTACAAATTACAACTAGTTTCCACTACAACATTGCCTGCTTATTAGTGGATATTTTTCACCTTTTTGTTTCTCCAATCTGAATACAACTATTTCAAAAAGTTTCTAACATTAATTGTAGAAAATGGGCTTCTGGTGTCACAGGAATCCACAATTCAAGTTAGTATATCACAAAACCGAAATAAGATACCAATCTTAAATGATATACGATTAGCAGTTTTACATACTACACTTGCAAAAAACGCAACTGAAAGACTATGCAACTAGCCACATATGAAGCTGACCATTTGATAAACTGCAATATTTCAAAAGTAACTTGACGTAAAACGTTTTTGGATTCTCTAAGAATGGAAAGGTAGGACATAAACATAAGTTTGTTTGTACTCATCTGCACTGTATGATTATATTCTAACCATCTGATGTATAGAACAACTATAGTAAAATTTCTTTCTTTATACATCTTAAACAAAAATGAAATAGGCTGTTGTAACTGTTGTGTACAAGTCAAATCTTCGTGCACCCTCTCCTCTGAGTAAAGGGCAACAATTTTTAAAGCAGTACAAATTCAGGCTCTGGGAAATACAAGAATGAAAAAGGACCTAATTCATAATCTGGATGGTCACAGTAATGAAAAGCCAAATTAAAAACTGCAAAATTATTCCAAATGAAAATCCAGTTAATTAGCTAACTTTGTACAAATGTACTCCACTGCTGGTGTAAGCAATGCATTAGATTATTCAAAAATTTCATGAACTAAGGCAACATCAAATCTAGCCTTTCCTTTCAAAAAATAGTTACATGGCGATCCTTAACAGAAATGGTTTAAAATTAAAAACACAATTTCAGCAGCATTTCTTTAAGTTGCTTCACGTACCATTATGGCACAGGGAAATGCTGACCTCCTGCAAAAGTGTTTTACCACCAGAAAGCAATTTATTCCTATGTTTCTTTAAAGGAGAGTAGGCGCATAATAATGTAATTTATATTGGCTCAATTTTATTTTGTAGCTTTGCACCATTTCTCAAACTTCATGACCTTTAAAATTGTCCCAAACTTTTATTTCCACTTATTATTCTGAACAGATTTCATTACATATTTTAAATGTAAACAACTCTGAATAATGATGTGGACTGTTCTGTGATTGTTGCTCTGACATTTGCGCATGAAGCCGAGATGGAAACCTACTGCATTAATTTAGCTCTCATCTCCAGTAACTGCGCGTCTGTAAAAAGTTTTAGACTGAATGCACATAAATCATGTACAAGAAAAATGAGAAAATCTGGTACCTAACTCATCTTCTACCATTCTGTGAAATGAAATCCACTAAAATACCTATCAAAACTGCAATCATCAGTAGATAATATCGTCTTAGGTCTATCTGCACTTTCCGATTTAATTTCCTCCATGCCCTTGACATCCACAGATACCATTAAGATTAAGCACATACAGTAACTGAGCATTTTTCATATTTTGATATACGAGGCCCAGGCGCTAAATGTAATATCATCATTTGAAAATTAATGCAATATTTCTTTTGTTATTTTTGACTTGGAAAGCAGGATGAATATTTTGGTTTCTCTAAAGTAATTTCCCCATCAGAATGACATACAATTATGAATAGATATGCAACTGGTCAAAGGTCAGCTAAATTACTACATCATTAAATGAGGGAAGAGATCAAAACTGAGCATGGTACTGCTGCTGAAATGGTTATACTGCCTGGTACATCAAATATGATGAAATCATTAGAGTAATAAGCATGGAAATCTGTTTGCAGATTAACCCGTGGTTTCACGCTGCTTTTATCTAATGGGGCACTGTGGAAATCTTGTCAGCTTTTCATCAGCCACGATCAAATTACTGAAACCATGAACATATCATGGCTGCAAATGAGAACAGCATGCCTGATTGGCATTTTTATTTCCACAGCAGCAAAAGGTTTAATTTTATGCCAATAAACATAGACAGACAATCCATCGTTTGGAATTAATACACCAGTGAACATCTGAGCTGATCTTTCATGTAGCTGCCGAAAATTCACATTTGAGAAACAAAATATTTGTCAGAGATATAAGCCCACCACAGTTTACAAATTACTCCCACTACCAAGTGGATGAAAAGATGGTCCCTTCAGTTGAATTCTATTTGTGTTGCTTTGAACCATTCCAGGGATCTCTGAGACCAACATCCATTTACTATCTTTCCTTCCTTTGGGGACGTCCCCATCTACACTCATCATACTATCGATGAATCCAAGTTCAGATCATGAGCATATTTTGTGGGGAATAAGAATTATGGCATTCCCCAATAAAGGGGAGCATACAGATGTACTGCACTTGAATTTGCATAAGGCATTTGATAAGATGCAGAAAACAAAGGCTACTAATATAGGGAGCAACATTTTAGCATGTATGAAAGATAGGCTGGCTGACAGAGACTGAAGAGTATGTGAAAATGCATCTATGATTGATTGGCAGGATGTGACAAATGGAATCCCACAGAGATTGGTGGTGGGGCCCCAGTTTTTCACAATTTATAGCAATAACTTAGATGAGGGGTGTAAAGGCATAGTAGCAAAATTTGAAAAGAACATCAAGGTAGGAAAACATTTTGTGAAGGTATAAGGAGTTTGCAGGTGAATATGAAGAGGTTGAGTGAGTAGATAAAAATCTGACAAATGGAGTACAATGTGGGAAAACATTGTTCACTTGGCAGGAAGAATGAAGAAGCAGAGTATTATTTAAACAGGAAACAACTGCAGATTTCTTAGCTGCAGTGGGATCTTCATGTTCTAGTGTACAAATCAAAAAAGCTCGCAAGCAGTTACAGAACTGATCAAGGTTAAAGAAATGTTATCCTTTATTATGAGAGGAAGCAAACTTAGAAGTAAGGATTTTATACTGCAGTAATGCAAGAATTGGTGAGACCACATCTCAAATACAATGTGCAGGTTTGGTTTACTCATTTAAATAAGGATGTAAAGTCATTGGAGGCAACTGACAGGAGGTTTACTGGATTAATACCTGGAATGACTGGGTTGTCTTATGTGGAAAGGTTAGACAGTATGGGTTTGTTTCTGCAGGAATTCAGAAGGGTGACTTGACTGAAGTATTTAAGATCCTGAATGATCTTGACAAGATGGACATGGAAAGAATGTTTCCTCTTGTTGGTGGACCCAGCACTAGGGGACAGTGTATTAAAATTAGGGAATGGCCTTGTAGGACAGAGATGAGGGCAATTATTTTCTTTCAAGGGTTGAGAGATTTTGGAACTCTCTGCCTAGAAGGCAGTGGAAGCTGAGTCACTGAATATCTTTAAGGTACAGGTAGATAGATTCTTGTTAGGCAAGGAAATAAAAATGCTATCGGCGGTAAGTGGGGAACGTGAAACTGAAGACAAAAGGATCTTATAAAAGGCTGAGCAGGCTCAAGGGACCAAATTTTCCACGTCTGTATGTCATACATTTTCAAAATAATAAAATCAGTGCCACTGAGAAAAAGTAAAATAACACATTACCCATACATCATTCGATAGTTCTTGCCAAACTCCATCGAATGGACAAGTACTATCAAGTCATACACCAGAATACTACTGCCCCCAAGAACTGGAGTGGGCAAGGGGCGAACAAGGGAAAGTCCGTTGACCTCGGTAGGGATCTTCCGGTCTCAGGTCAAGCGAAGCCGTAAAATCCTGCCCATCGGCTCAATATGAAAAACAGGTTGACTTTGCAACATTTATCAGTAAATAGCACACATTGTCCAACCTTTCCTCAAAAGACAACTCATTAATTCCAGATATCAATCCAGTAAACCTCGCTTCAATTGCCTCTGATGCATTTGCATGCACCATAAGATTTGAAATAATAAATCCAGAGAAATGCTTTGGTAAATGTCATGTTTGTGTTGATCAAATGTTGCAATTTGAAACATCTTACACAAAATTCCCTTTCACATGGAAATTCTCCAAAGTGTTGTAAGTAGCAGACATGTTCAATGGAGCACAACTTAGTAGAATAGAAATAATCATTCGCCTTTGCCCAGGCTCTTCAAATTCTTCTCCAATGTAGTCAGATGCAATGGACATTGATGTTCTCACGAAGACATCTGAAAGTTTTCAAAATGCTTAAAATAACATTTCTTTGAAAAATCCATGCATAATATCTATTCAAAATGGTTGTTTTTTTTATTCAGTTGTGGGACATTGGCGTCGATGGCTGGCCAGCGTTTATTGCCAATCCCTTGTTGCCCTTGAGGTGGTGGTGACAAATTGCCTTCTCATTCGCTGCAGTCCACATGATGTGGGTTGACCCACAATTCTGTTAGGGAGGGAATTCCAGGATTTTGACCTAGCAACTGCGAAGGAACAGCCATATATTTCCAAGTCAGGATGGTAAGTTACTTGGAGGGGAACTTGCAGATTGTGGTATTCTCATGTATCTGCTGCCCTTGTCCTTCTAGATGGAAGTGATCGTGAGTTTGGAAGGTGCTGTCGAAGGACCTTTGGTGAATTGCTGCAGTGCATCTTGTACACACTGCTGCTTTTGAGCATCAGTGGCGGAGGAAGCAATGTTTGTGGATGTGCTGCCTATCACATGGACTGCTATTACGACAATAGATATAAGACAAAGTAACCTGTCAAGTTATCCAAACAGGCAAAACCTGTGAGAAACATTGAGAAAGTTGAAACAAATGTGGATTGTGGCAAGGACACTGCAAAAATGATAAATGCTTCGCATGCTGCAAACACGTCCAGTCCCATCTTGTCATATGTTCACATTGATGCAAAGACAATTAGTTATAATTCCATGACAAATCATATTTACGAATGAGAGTGGAATTATGTTAACAAAAGCAAAATACTGAGGGTGCTGGGAATCTGAAAGAAAAACAAAGTGCAGGAAAAAAACTCAACAGATCTGGCAGAAATTGTAGAGAAACAGAGTTAACATGTTGAGTTTGTATTAACATGCAAAACTATGCTGAATCATAGTGTTATTAGATAGGCTGTAGAAATGAACTAAGCCTGCTAAATTCAACTTAATTACCTCCATCACTGAAGTAATGTTTTTGCCCCTGTCTGTAAATAATATCTCAAAAACTAATGAATAGATTTCAACAAAACTTGGTGCGCAATTAAGGAATGGCCCAAGGAAGAACTGATTAACTTTTAGGTAAGGTGCAGATTCAGATTTGGATTCTGAAATGTTTTAGATCATGCACTAACATATACATTTTTTTAAAGAACGTTATGGGTTGTTTTACTTCGAGTGCTTTTGATTTTTGTGGTTTGTTTTAGCTGCTGTGGCAGAATTTGTCACACTAGTTGAAATGTAAGTAGAGATTTCAGAGCAGGTTATTGGATATGGATTGGATTGAAGCCTCCTTAATGAGATCAAAACTTTCAATATTTATTCAGCTTCATAGTTAAGGTGTCAACCAGGCAGGGAAAAGCCTCAAGAATGAGTTGCATAATTGTATTAACAGAGTTAATACAGAGTGGCGGAGGTATGCATTCTACTGAGTGCCCCCTCATTTGTGTTAACAGTATAATTTTATACACATTTAAAGAAATAGTTCTAAAATGATCCCAAAACATTAACTGGAGGTTATCATGTACCAAAATTCTCCTTTCAAAGTTAAATAATACAATTTCATAGGAACACGAGTTGGTCATTCAACTCCATGGGCCTATTCTGCCATTCAATGAGATCACAGAACATAGAAAACTACAGCACAAACAGGCCCTTCAGCCCACAAGTTGTGCTGATCTTTTCCCTACCAACTAGGCCTAGCTATAATCCTCAGTCCCATTAAATCCCATGTACTCATCCAGAAGTCTCTTAAAAGACCCCAACGAGTTCGTGTCCACCACCACCGATAGCAGCTGATTCCACTCACCCACCACCCTCTGAGTGAAAAACTTACCCCGACATCTCCTCTGTACCTACACCCCAGCACCTTAAACCTGTGTCCTCTCGTAGCAACCATTTCAGCTCTGGGAAATAGCCTCTGAGAATCCACTCAATTTATACCTCTCATCATCTTATAAACCTCTATTAGGTCACCTCTCATCCTTCGTCTCTCCAGGAAGAAGAGTCCCAGCTCCCTCAACCTATCCTCATAAGGTATGCACCCCAGCCAGGCAACATCCTTGTAAATCTCCTTTGCACCCTTTCAATAGCTTCCACATCTTTCTTGTAATGAGGTGACCAGAACTGCGCACAGTACTCCAAGCAGGGTCTGACAAGGGTCTTATAAAGCTGCAGCATTATCTCCCGACTCCTAAACTCAATCCCTCAATTAATGAAGGCTAGTACACCATGCACCTTCTTGACCACATCCTCCACCTGCGAGGCCAATTTAAGAGTCCTGTGGACCTGGACTCCAAGGTCCTTCTGATCCTCTACACTGCTAAGAGTCTTACCCTTGATATTATACTCCTTCATCCCATTGGACCTGCCAAAATGGACCACTACACATTTATCTGGGTTGAAGTCCATCTGCCACTTCTCCACCCAGTCTTGCATCCTATCTATGTCCCGCTGCAACTTCTGACATCCCTCCAGACTATCCACAACACCACCAACCTTCATGTCGTCGGCAAACTTACTAACCCATCCCTCCACTTCCTCATCCAGGTCATTTATGAAAATGACAAACAGCAAGGGTCCTAGAACAGATCCCTGGGGCACTCCACTGGTGACCAACTTCCATGCAGAAAAAGACCCATCCACAACCACTCTCTGCCTTCTGCAGGCAAGCCAGTTCTGGATCCACAAGGCAACAGCCCCTTGGGTCCCATGTCCTCTCAAGAAGTCTTGCATGGGGGACCTTATCAAATGCCTTGCTGATGTCTATATAAAACACATCCATCACTCCTCCTTCGTCAATGTGTTTAGTCACATTTTGAAAGAACTCAACTAGGCTCATAAGGCACGACCTGCCCTTGACAAAGCTGTGCTGACTACTTTTGATCATACTAAACATCTCTAAATGTTCATAAATCCTGTCCCTCAGGATCCTCTCCATCAACTTACCAACCACTGAGGTCAGACTCACTGGTCGGTAATTTCCTGGGCTATCCCTGTTCCCTTCCTTGAATATAGGAACCACATCCGCAATCCTCCAATCCTCCGGAACCTCTCCCATCTCCATCGACAACGCAAACATCATCGCCAGAGGCTCTGCAATCTCTTCCCTCGACTCCCACAGTAACCTGGGGTACATCTCATCCGGTCCCAGTGACTTATCTATCTTGATGCAATTCAAAAGTTCCAACACATCATCTTTCTTAACGTCCACATAATCAATCTTTTCAGTCCGCCGCAAACCTGCAGTACAAACACCCAGATCATTTTCCACCGTGAATACCGAGGTAAAGTATTCATTAAGCACCTCTGCCACTTCTACTAGTTCCGCACAAACTTTTCCCCCTTCACCTTTTATAGGTCCTATTCCTTCACATCTCATCCTTTTACTCTTTACATATTTGCAGAACGCCTTGGGGTTCTCCTTAACCTTACCCGCCAAAACCTTCTCATGACCCCTTCTGGCTCTCCTAATTTCGTTTCTAAGCTCCTTCCTATAACCCGTGTACTCCTCTAGATCCTTAACATTGCCTAGCTCTCCAAACCTTCTATACACCTTTCTTTTCTTTTTGACTAGGTTCATTATAATCTTCGTGCACTACGGTTCCCGTAACCTACCAAAACCTCCCTGTCTCATCGCACGTTGTCATACAGAGCTCCAGACAAACATTCCTTGAAAATCTGCCACCTTCCTTCAGTACTTTTCCCCAAGAATAACTCCTTCCAATTTACTCGTCTAACTTCCTGCCTTATGGCTTCATATTTCACCTTGCTCCAGATAAACACTTTCCTAGCCTGCCTGATCCTATCTCTTTCCAATGCTATTGTGAAGGAGATAAAATTACGATCGCTATCCCCAAGATGCTCTCCCACCGAGAGATCCGACACCTGACCAGGTTCATTAGCCAGTGCCAGATCAAGTACAGCCTCTCCTCTTGTAGGCTTATCCACGTGTTGTGTCAGGAAACCCTCCTGAACACACCTAACAAACTCCTCCCCATCCAAACCCCTTACCCTAGGGATATTCCAATCGATGATTGATCGTGAAGATCATAATAAATGTGTCTCTGAACTCCACCTTCCTGCCTTTAATACTTTTGAGAGCAAGAATCACAAGCCGACAGTTATTAATTAATCTGCTGTTCTTTTTATGGAACAGAGTTCCATACTACAACCACCCTGCTCATGAAGTGCTCATGAACTGCAGAACAGACCGTCTGATTTTAAGTTATTGTTTCCTTCTTCCAGAGGTTGAAAAGTTTCTCTCCGTCTATCATAGCAATTTTTCCAAAATTCTAAAAAGAAACACAATCCCTTAGATTTATAAACCCCAGGGAATGCAAATTTAATTTATGCAATTTCTTCTCACAATCCAACCACTGGAGCCCTAGTAATCACAGGTGAATCATTCCAAACTCAATGTATCCATTCCAAGATATTCTGCACAGAATTGTACACAATTGTCTTTATGTAG
Source organism: Carcharhinus amblyrhynchos (assembly GCF_965287045.1). Lineage (NCBI taxonomy): Eukaryota > Metazoa > Chordata > Chondrichthyes > Carcharhiniformes > Carcharhinidae > Carcharhinus > Carcharhinus amblyrhynchos. The sequence goes on from NC_137326.1 coordinate 91,570,096, forward strand.
CTGTAGCAAAAGTTCCTTTACCTTATATTCTATCTATTTTTCTAGTTTTAATGGCTAACTTTCCATTTCATTGATTGATTTGTTTTGAATCTGACTGTTATGTTTTAGAATTTTGAAAGGATCGCTGAATCACTTCAGAACTCCACTGTTTCTTGTTTTTCACCATTTGAAAATACCTCCGTATGTTTAAACATTTTTAGTCCAAACTTGGTAACTTCACAACATTCTTTGTTAAAATTTATCTGCCACAATTTTGCCCAATCTAAAAATGTTTCTTTCAAAATTTACGCTCTTATCTATACTTGTTCCTACACCACCAATGTGTCATTGGCAAAGGTGGATACATGTCTCGATTTTATCATTGAAGTAATTAACAAATATAGTGAGTAGTTGGGGCCCCAGAAAAATCCTTGTGGGACACCACCACTTTCTTTTGATTAAAGTGCATATTCATTATCCTTATTCTGCATCCTGTCACCAAAGCAATCTCCTAACCTAGTCATTTTTTAAAATCATTTCCATAAACTCTTCTTTTTGTTGACAGTATATGGAAACACTGGATGCTTTCTGAAAGTTCATAGAAAGCACAACCATAGACACTGCCCTGGTCTACTGTTTTAGTTACTGTCTCAAAAAAGGTTGCATTAGGTTTGTTTGACATGACCTCCCCTTTCCAAATCCCAGTTGGCTGTCAGTAATCAGCTCAAATGTCTCTTAAGTGCTTAGTCACTCTGTCCTTAATGAGATTCCAATAACTTTCCCACAATAGATGTTGGACTAACAGGGTTATAATTTCCTGGTTTTCCTTTTTCACCTTTTTTTGCCTCTAGAATGGAAAACATCCTAAGGTGCTTTCACAGACATACAAAATGTAACAAGATCTGAAGATTGGAATGGGCATTTCTTCCTATTCGTGGAATTTGGGCTGCTTTGCCAGCATTTATTTTCCATCCCTAATTGCTTGAGTGAAGGCAGATAAGCCAACTTCTTGAATCACTGCAGTCTTGCAGTTTCAAAGGGAGACTAAAAGTTTCGCAAAAGTGTTGGGATTCGAGGAGATTTTTTTAAGAGGAGAAAGTTAGAAAGGTTTAGTTTGGGTATTTCAGAGTGTGTTACTCTGACGCCTATCAATTATGAGACAAAGGGATAAGATACGCACAAAATGTCACGCGCAGAGGAACAGGATCCTTAGGATGGTCGTGGGCTGGTGGAGGTAACAGGGAAAGATCACATAAAGACGATGGGAGATTTATGGATGAGAATTTCCAATTTCAGGCATCGGAAGGCAGAGATTCCACATTAATCAGCAAGGACAAAAGGAATGGATGAGTAAGATTTGTTGCGGGACAAGATACAAACTGCAATTTGAACAAGTTACATAAAGTGAAAGTGAAAAATGGAAGGCCACAAGGCCAGCTTTCTTTTGGCTGAACTTAAAGACGACAAGAACTTTTAGATGTTCTTACACAGGGTTGAAGATGAACACTTGTGAAGGTGGAAGAAATTTAACTTGTAGACAATATAAACTGAGTTCCACAACCTATGGTCAAATAGGACATAAAGGGTGGGATTTAGCAGGCCTGTTAGTCTCTGGCATAAATCCTGATGGCCACTTAGTATTGCAAGAGGCCAAAAATAGGATTTGCACTGGCAAGATTTTGGAATGCAATCTTTCCGGGTCCTCCGCAGTTCATGCTGAGGGAAGGTGCAAACCTGATTAACATGATTTTGAATCCACTAGCATCACTTAGTGGGCTTAGTGTCGCATCTTCAGCCCGCATCGAATCTTCCCACCTAGCTGGTGCGGCATCACACTATTTTCTACTGCTTTTTAAAAATAGACATCAGACACTGAGCACTGGGAGGGAGGAAGGAGGTGAGCACAACCGTCTACACTGAGTCAATGAGCACTGAGGTATCCAAGGTTTTGAGGGTTGGGGGGGGGGGTGCAAGGAAGCTGTTGAGGGCATAAGGCTGTACTTGTGTGGCAGGGTGAGGGTCATGGTTGGTGTTGGTGGTCTTGGAGTCTGTGTTCAATGCATTCAGTACTCTATAAGTCTGCTATTTGTGTTGTTCGAGTATGCAGTCTGTGGCATGGGAGACTGCAGACACAGGGGTTGGGATACGTTGGGAATCATGGAACTAAGCCTAATAATGGACTATGTGGATGAGTCCCTGAAAGAGAAAGCAACATGGCACCCACCTAGAGATTGTGTGTGTGTGTGTGTGTGTGTGTGTGTGTGTGTGTGTGTGTGTGTGTGTTGGGGGGGGGGGTGCATTGGGGATCGCTGTCCAGGGGGCAGTAATGAATTCTGAATTATGCGCATGACTCGGAAGGGTGTCTATTAGCTCTGCCTCTCACTGAAGGAGAATGCAACTGTTCCCTTTAATATTCCTGAGACTCATGCTTGTGACACTGTTGGCCACCAAGAGTTAACACTTAGCATTGTTACCTCCCAACAGTCTCAAAGTCCAGCAATGGGATGAATCCTCAGGGTTCAGGGCTCAAAGCTTGGTGGCATGGGATGGCTTCTTTGCTGAAACCTCAGCTCCTGCCAGTCAGGATTCAGCAACCCCTGCAAGGCAGACATAACTATCCAGTTGACCGTAGCCAGTTGGGATGAGGGAGCACAGGACCTTCCTGTAAGAATCCCCAATGAGTTTAAGGGAGGGGAGAACCAGATGGAAGGTTACAGGCAAGTCTAAGTGTTGAGGGCATAAGCCAAGGCCAGCATGTTCTGGCGATGGAAGGGCACCAGAACTGTGAGTGCGCGATCATTGCTGGTGATGCTCTGGGATTGGCTGCTTCCAGGTTAGGAAGGCCAATGGGTCAGGGGAAGGAATGATGGTCAGCGGTTGTGACACCAATCTGATTTTCTCTCTGTCATCGCTGGCAGGATTCCGATTGATATCGGAATGGAGCCAGTGGAATTGCCTACCTTACTAATCACTGTGCTGGAGGAACACAGGCTGCAACAGTAACATATAGCAGCTTCAAGGGAAGATTCCAACCCTAATCCAAAGGAAACCAAGTGGCCACAGGGCAGGATCAGAGGCAGGAGCCTTCACCAGCCATGCAGGGGGTACGAAGGCACCAAAGAAGACCAAAGGTCCACTGGACTCATGTGTCCTTCATGGGAACTGTCTGACATCATATCTCATCAAAGACTCCACTTTAAAAAAGAGACTATGTGGCACCTGTGCCGGTCTTTGTCAACTTGGCATCATGTGGCAGCAGAGGATACCCACTGCTTATGGCTGTCAAGCTCAAGACAACACTCAACATCTATGCTATGGAGTCTTTCCAGGGCTTCACCAGGTACCTCTGTGGACATCACAGGCACCCACTCCTAAGTGCATCTGTGAGGTGATGAATGTACTTTATGCACAGGCTCTAAACTACATTCTCTTTGGCCTGGACCAGGCCTGGCATGGCATGTAAGCATGCTAGGTGGCAGCATGTGGGGTTAAGGTGTCATTCTGAGGAGTGACAGCAAGATGGAGTTCAGGGAGGATACAGAGAGCACTTACTTGACAGAACACAGTAGGTCATAGAAACTTAGAATTATCGAATCCTACAGTCTGGAAAGAGGCCGCTCAGCTCATCATGTCTGCACTGAGCACAATCCCACCCAAGCTCTATTCCCATGTTTTTACCCTAGCTAGTGCCCCTGACACTAAGGGTCAATTTAGCATTGCCAATCCACCTAACCCTCACGTCTTTGGACCGTGGGAGGAAACCCACGCAGATATGGGAAGAGTATGCAGGCTCCGCACAGATAGTGACCCAAGCAGGAATCGCAGCAGTGCTAACTACCGTGCCACCATGCTGCATTATACCCCTGTCCTTTTGTGCAGGCTGCTGGCATTCACTAGTGCTAGCAGTGTATCCCAGTAGGGTTCATCATCTTGCGAGACAGTCTTTTGCCAGCAAGAAGATATGTTGCTGTCTCGCCTCCACAGCATCCACTAAAGGAGGTAAGGGCCTCCTCCATGAATTGTGGAGCTGGCTTTCCCACTGTCATCCTCCTGGCTTGAATGAGAGCAAATGCTGTGCAGCCATTTAAATGCAGCACTTGATTCAACAGCTCAGATGATTCTCAGGGTGGGCAAATCAGGCACTTTTTGCCTTAGATGTGGCATTTTTCAGGTGGGGTAAAAAAAAATTGCGATCTGGATTGTGCCACCAAGGCCTGCAGCAATAGCACCAGTTTTCACGCCGAAATTGACACTTTGCCTTTTTTTTGGAAACTTGCATCCAACAGATCCAAACAGCTTGGTTTAGCTAGATATTGACTGGGGTGAGTTCACAGTGGGAAGCTGGGGAGGAAAACAATCAATTTTACTTATACTGCACCCTATGTTCATCATAGGGAAATCCAAAACTCTCAGCACCCACATCAATCCAACTTCCAGGGAAGAATGTAAACTGAACAGAAAGGACAGCAAAATAGACTGAAAAATAAATCTAAAAATAATTAAAATACATAAAACAACACAGTGCTGGGTCAGAATATACTAAACTACTCCTCGGGAGACGAAATGATGATCTAAAAAGATTGCAGAAAACAAATCCATGACTTTGACAGATGTCGACAGTCAGAAATTACCACCATCCTCTGTATAATCGTTGCTTCTTCTTCACCGAGAAGGACTCGAAATTTCACAGCATCACAATGAGTTTTCTTAATGAAGATGGTTAACCTTTTTTTGTTATATTGCACAAAATAAATTTTCTGCGTACTTTGATAACTGATTTTAAATGTGGAAATTAGCCACTATCAGCAGAAGCAAATGAGAACGTTTTGAAGAATTGAAATGAAAATTAACTTGTATCAAAATTTCCTTTATTATATATTAGGCAGGCAACATCAACATGCTTTCCAAGTGTTCCTGCCCACATTACACAACAAATATTTGTTAGCAATTTTAGGGAGCTGGAAAAGAGATGACATATGGTAGCAATAATTAACCTCAAGGTATAAATCTCCTGATTACTTCTGCTGCCAAGTGCTAATGAGTTTAGAAATAGAAATAAAGGAGGTGAATGCATGGCTGAAGAGGTGGTGGGGTGGCTTTAGATTCCAAGGAATTGAGACTGGTTCTGGGGTAGTCGGATCTGTACAGAATGAACATTGTACACGTCAACAGGGCTGGGACCAATGTACTCACAGGATGGTTAGCTTTGAAAGAGGATGAGGAGGAGTTGAGGAGGAACTTCTTCACTCAAAGGGTGGTGAACCTCTGGAATTCTCTGCCCATTGAAGTGGTGGAGGCTACCTCATTGAATATATTTAAGTTACGGGTAGATAGATTTCTGATAGACAAGGGAATTAGAAGTTATGGGGAGAAGGCAGGAAAGTGGAACTGATCCACTTCAGATCAGCGAAGATCTTATTGAATGGCGGGGCAGGCTCGAAAAGCTAGATGACCTACTCCTGCTCCTATTTCTTATGTTCTTATGTAGGATGAAAACCAATTCTGCAGTGAGATAGAAACAAGTCGTAGCATCATAAAAGAGTAACAAAATGCACAAATGATTGAGAGAGACAGATAGTATGAAAGTGATAAAAGGAAGCTATTGCATGGAACAGGACTAGGAAAAGCAGTAAGATGAAATTTAGGTTTTCACTGCATATAAGCAAATGCAGAAAGCACAGTGAATAAAGTTTGTGGGCCGAAGGCACAAACAGGCACTTGAGAATATGATATTGCATTAATTGAGACCCAAGTCAAAAACAGGCAGGACTGGGTATGATGCTGGGTGGCATGGTGTACAGTGGTTAGCACTGCTGCCTCATAGCACCAGGGACCTGGGCTCGATTCCCAGATTGGGTCACACTCTGTGTGGAGTTTGCATATTCTCCCCATGTTTGTGTGGGTTTCCTCCAGATGCTCCAGTTTCTTCCCACAATCTGGAAGACGTGCTGGTTAGGTAAATTGATCCGAAAGGCACCGAGTGTGGCGACAAGGGGATTTCACAGTAACTTTATTGCAGTGTTAATATAAGCCCTACTTGTGACTAATAAATAAACTTTAATTATTCCTGGATGCAAGGTGTTGAGAAAAGGTTGGGATGGAAAGAAAGGAGGAGCAGTAGCTGTACCAATTGAGAATATTAAAGTTCTGGAGAGAAATGCCCAAGAGATATCAAGGACATAATCTATTTGGTGAAAACTGAGAAAGAACAGGAACTGCTACTGCTCTACTAGATGTATTTTATAGGCCAAAGACTAATTTGCTTCTCTGCAAATTTTCTGGGACATTACATTCAGCAACCAGAAAAATAAATCTCACTGTGATAGTAATTGCATCATGAGCAGATAGGGGAAAGAGCTTCTAAAGTACGATCTGAAGAATTTCCTTGACGATTCAGGAGGCAGGGAGGTGGTGGAGCAATTGGCCTTGGCGCATTACCCAAGGTAATGCTCTGGGGATGGGAGTTTGAATCCCATCACGGTAGATGGTGAAATTTGAATTCAATAAAAACAATTTGGAATTAAAAATCTGATGATGATCATGAAACCATTGTCAACTGCTGTATTGGTTGACTCCTGAAATACCTTCAAGGATGGGCAATAATTGCTGGCCCAGCCAGCAATGCCCACATCCCAGGAATTAATTAAGAAAATATTTCGGTCTCAATGAGGAAAGTGTGATCCCTGGATCTGGTTCTGGAAAATGCTATGGCTCAAGTGGATCATGCACCTCTCGAAAAACATTTAGGAAACAGTGATCATTGTACAATATTTTGATTAGCAATTGAATAGGATAAAGAGCAATCTAGAGTAAAAACAATTATGGGGAGGTGGGAATTTCACTGGTGTTTCAAACCAAGAAAACGTAAACTGTGGGGCTTTCCAGGGGTCAGTATTAGAATCACTGCTTTTATTGATCTATAGCAATGACTTAGGCTTAGGTGCATAGAACACAATTTCAAAATCTGCTGATGACACAAAGCTTGGAAGTATAATGAACTGTGATGATCAGTGATAGCTTCAAGGGGACATAAATGGGTGGGTGGAATGGATGTACATGTGGCAGATCACATTTAATGCAGAGAAATGTGAAGTGGGGTATTTTGTTTGGAAGAAAGGCTTTTATATCTAAAAATTACAAGAGGCCGAGGGTAAATGTGCGCAAGGAGACCAAAAGGCCCACTGATTCCATGCCAGCCCTCTGCAAAAGTATTTAACTAGTCTCATTACCACAGCCATGAAAATCACTTCATTTCAGATAATCATCTAATTCCCTTTTGAAAGCCACTACTGAATCTCTCGTCCAGACTTTATATTCCATTTGTTTCATTCAAGAAGTTTGTCCTCATGTCACAATTGGTTCTTTTGCAAATCATATTAATTCTGCCTCCTCTGGTTCTTGACCAATGAGAACAATTACTCTCCATCTACATTGTCAAGATGCTCTATAATTTTGATTACTGCTATCAAATCTGCACTCAAACCTCTACAGGGAAAACAATCTCCGTTTCTCCAACCTAGCCACGTAACTGAAACCCCTGCATCCCTGGGATCATTCCTGTAAACCTTTTCAGCATGCTCTCAAAGGCCTTCTAAAGTGCGTGCCCAGAATTGGACTCAACAATCCAGTTGAGGCTGAATTAGTTCATCATAAAAATTAATCATACCTTTCACGTTTTTGTACTTATGCCATTATGCCTTATTCACCACTTTCTCAGCCTGCCTTGCCACCTTAAAATTCTTCAGGAGTCAACACTCCAAATGACAAGACACCCAAAACATAATATTAATAATAATTACTATTAACATGAAGCCAATTTTCTAATGTACTGCTGAACAAATTGCCTCAGATTTTTTTGGGACATTCTTGCCTCAAGACATTCTATTTGCAATTCTGGATAACTATCATCAGTACCCACTACTTGATATCAATTAACATTGACTGACAATGCCCATATCATTGATAAATAAAATGACAACATGACAAACCGCCTTCATGGTCTAAACAAACCAGAAATGACAGGCTTCTCTGACAGATTTCAAGTGGTTAGCTGTTTGGTCTGATCACATAGACAATGAAATTACACTTTTCAACATCGGCAGCAACCTAAACTCTCAATGACAGAAACACTGTTGGCTATAATGTCCATAAGGAACACTACTACTGCAGTGCAATGCATTTCAATTACATGCTGACTTGGCATCTTCGTAAGTTTAACTTTAAGAATTCTTATCGTACCTTTATGTTATAATGCTGATAGTATCTTGAGGATATATTGTAAATAATATTCTTGAATATATTTTGCATTGATGTATGTACTTTATCTCCTAATTGATTGAAAAACTTGGCAGGATGTGTCAGAGTTTGTTGAAAAAAATGACCTTTTACTGACCTGAAGGAAGCAATTGAGGGAGAGAGGAGGCTCCTGAAGAGTCCTTTTACTCAACCACACAAATTCATCAGTGTGCATTCCTAGCACAACTTATAACTGAATTGCATACCCAGCATCAAGCTGCATCCAATAAATATAGGCTTCCTTCAAGAATCAGGGTCACGTTTAGCTTGAGATTTGAACATTTAATAGGTTGTAATGGCATTTGTGCATTCGCTTGCATGACTTTTAATTTACTTGAAATATCTAGAATATTATTTCACTAGCTGTTCACTATTTTGCAAACATATTTTATCTGTGCTTTATGTTACAGGTACGGATTTAAAATAGGTAATTTGTGATTATGGTTATTTTGGAGAGAATAGTGTGTGTCCAAACATCGCACCAATGTTCATCATAACATTGGACTCAGGTATCAAAGTGACTGTATCCCTAAATTTAAAATTGCACAGGACCTAACATATGCTAAGGATTTAGACGACATTATTACTCTGGAATATAATCTTAAATCTCTTAGTCACATAGTTAAATTGCACTTTCTATGCTTTTTATATGTTCAGTTTATGACTGATTTTATTTTTCCCCGATGTCTTTCATGATGGATAATAATAGCAGTTAACTCAGAGCCATATAGTACATTGTCGTTAAATCAATTTTTTTTAGCCATTTGTTTAGTGAACCAACACATGGAAATTGTAACCATTCAGAGCCCAGAACGTTCCCATGCACGTTACATTTGATCTTAAGTGGAACCCTCTGGGAGTGTTTTGACAGGTCACTCAGACCAGTTCAAAGGTCACCAGTTTTATTCAGTCAGAGAGTCAAGACCAGGAGCAGTAGCTCCCTGAAGCTAAAGTGCTGCTGGTAGCTCTGAGCAGTTGGGTTAGCCATCTCCAGACAGTCAGGGCTCAGGGCAAATCCTGAGGAGCTGAGACTGGTTCAATGCTGGAATAAGTTAGGACCGAGGACAGCTCTTAGGAGCCATTTGATAGCATAGTGTATTTGGGGCTCAGTAGGAGCCATTTGTTTGTTCCGTGCTGGACAGGGTTAGAGCTAAGAAGAAGCCTGGAATCATCCACGGCTAAACATAGCCAGGAGACTGGAACGTGGAGAAATCCAAGCACTGTGCCAGCCCAGTGAAGTTAATAGGCTATTAAAGAGCTGAAATTGCACTGGTAATTAGAGGTCAGAGTGCAGACTTGGGAATCCAATGGACATATATTTGGGAGGCAAGACTGAAACAGTGGAAGGTTAGCAGTCGTTAAGGCAATCCGAGTCTGAGCAACTTTTGAAGGCAATTCCGAAGCTGGATCTTCAAAAGGGAAGACTGAAGATTTGCAATTCCTCATATAGGAGACAGAATTTCATCGTGATTGTATACCAGACTGATGTCTGGATGGGAAATCCATGGAATCTTGTCTTGATTGCATCTGACATTTATTGTGCAGGGTAGTGTGTTCGAGCATGGTTTGCCTGTTATTCACTCACATGCGCATGGGGTTGATTTTGAATGTTAGAATATAAGCTAGTTATTGTATGTCATTCTACTTTTCAGACTATGTGTAGTAAAGTTTATTTTGCTTATTTTTAGAAACATAGAATCTTGAGCAAATAGCTGGGGTCTCAAACTTTGTCTACTTTAAACAAAACAAGGCTCAATTGTCACATAAATTTTGGGGTCTAGTCCAGGATCATAACAATATCCCACATCCAGTAAGGACATATTCCGAACTTTCAAGATATGGAGTTCAGTCAATGTGGACTTTTTGAAAGTGACTTTACAAGAGTAGACACTGTACCCTCTCAAAATGGCTCTTCGCAATTTATACATAAAAGTAAAATTAACTCATATCTGAGCATGTCACTGGGAAGTTCCTAAAATGTAAATGACTGTGGGTATGTTGCATGTCCTTGAATGGGCATGCTGGAGACAAAGCCACTTGTCGAATTTACAGCTTCATTATGTGTGTATTTGCAAAACTTAAACTCAATACCCCACAGCCCAGATGCAATGGCTGAGAGAACATAAGAAATAGGAGGAGTAGGCCATCTAGCTCTTCGAGCCTGCCCCGCCATTCAATAAGATCATGGCTGATCTGAAGTGGCTCAGTTCCACTTTCCCGCTTTCTCCCCATAACCCTTAATCCCCTTGCCTACCAAAAACCTATCTACCCGCGTCTTAAATATATTTAGTGAGGTAGCCTCCACCACTTCAACGGGCAGAGAATTCCAGAGATTCACCACCCTTTGAGTGAAGAAGCTCCTCCTCAACTCTGTTCTAAACTGCCCCCCCTTATCTTGAGGCTGTGCCCTCTAATCCTGCTGTCCTTTCTGAGCGGGAAGAACCTCTCCACCTCTACCCTATCCATCCCTTTCATCATCTTATACGTCTCAGAGGTACATCGAGAGCTTGACTTAATAAAGATAGCTGCAGATAAAACCTGTTTTCTCATAAGCAGGTGTGAATAGCCACCGTGCATTCTCCATTATATAGCAACGGCTTCTAATTTTGAATCGTTTGTGTGGACAATAGAGGTTTTGATCATGTAATGACATGATCAAACCTGACTTCAGATAACAAATCTTATTACTCCAAGAGCCATGCAGAGACAGATCAGTCTGCAAGCCGACAAGACAAGAGAGATCATCTCCGGCAAGAAGAATGGAATGCTATATGAACAACCAATCAACCCAGGCATTAAAAGGGAGAGGGAGAAGGTATGTTCTCAATTGCAAAGATTCATCTTGATTTCATCCAGTAACTCAGAAGCTTCCAACTCCCATTCATGCAAAGAAACACAAGGGAGAGAACACAGTTAGGTTTATGATGTTTGCCTCTTAAAGGATTAAAATTTGTATGTGATTTATTTCTTGTACTTCTGGTGATAACTGAAACACATGCTTTGTCCTAGAATCCATCTATACTTATATGTGTGTCTGTGTGCATAAAGGAATGATTGTGTTGCATTGCATTCACATTCAAGGATCTTTATTATTGAAATTCACAATATTCAAAAGGTACAACACTCCCCATAAAGTACAACTTGTTATGGACAACTTAGAGGTGAGAAAGGGGAAAAGTTATCCCACCATCTCTCTCCCTGTCCATAACATATATCGTTGGGCCAGAGGCAATGGGTTGATTCTTGGAAATACTGAAGCTGCTAATAACTAACCCTTTGTTATTACAAGTTCAGTACAATTTAATAGTAAGTGATGAAATTCTTGTCATGTGTACAGCTGTGCAATGAGAAGTAACCAATGAAGTATATGGTTTCTACCATCCAAGCTTGTTATATCCACAGAAAGTATTTTTAAGTGGACAATTGGCTGAAAACCAGGTGATTTAATGTTTGTCACTGACATTGGTAAGAATAATCCAGAGGGAAGTAGAAGTATCATACATGTTCCTCGGGAGCACTGAAGCGAGGCAGCGATTTGCGAGAGGAGAGCTTGTGGGTGAATACAGCGATTTTTAAAACTAACTTTACCAGTTTTTTTTAATTTTGTACCGGAAACCGGAAGGTGTTGCAAAGACACTTGGGTAGAGTTTTTTTTTAACCTTACTATAAGTTGGAGCGGTGAGGAATCCCGATACTCTACACAGGTAGAGTATCTCACCCCTCCCTCCCTCCTCGAACCTAAAAAAGAGAGAGAGAGAAGGGCTCTGAGTGAGAGCAAGTAAGTTTGTTTTTGTGTGAGCTGTAAGGGCTTTGGCTCACAGGGCCAAAACAAAAAGGGTGAGGCAAGGTAAGGTGTAAGTTTTTATTACTTTTTTTTCCTCTGGATTTCTATAAAGGGCAAGTATGAATGTGAGGCCAGTACGTTGTTGCCAATGCAATATGTGGGAGGTCTTGAAGGCTCCAGGTCTCCCAGACATCCATACCTGTGCTCGGTGTGTGGAGCTGCAGTCCCTATGGGACGAGGTAAAGAAACTGGAAATGCAGCTCGAGGACCTTCATCTCATTAGAGAGAATGAGGAGATAATTGGTAGGAGCTATCGGCAAGTGGTCACACCAGGGCAACGGGAAGAAGGCACGTGGGTAACTATTAGGAAGGGGAAACCTCAGGTGATGGAGAGCATGCCGGTGGATGTCCCCTTTCAAAATAAGTACTCCTGCCTGAGTACTACTGAAGGGACAGCTCATTTGAGAGAGGCAGCTGTGGCCAGCTCTCTGGAGCTGAGCCAGTACTTCAAAAAACTAAGAGAGAGAGAGAGAGCACCAAGGCAGTACTAATAGGGGGGCTCCATAGTAAGGGGATCAGACAGGCATTTTTGTGGTCGCAGATGGTGGTTTGTCTCCCTGGAGCTGGGATCCGGGATGTCTCTGGACGCGTCCCAGACATCCTGAAAGGGGAGGGTGAGGAACCGCAGGTTGTGGTTCATATAGGTACTGCTGACATAGGCAGGAAGAGGGAAGCAGTCATGAAAAGGGATTATAGGAAACTGGGTAGGCAGCTGAGAAAAAGGAATGCAAAGGTAGTAATCTCAGGATTGCTGCCTGCGCCGCGGGGGAGTGAGAGCAGGAATGGAATGAGGTGGAGGGTGAATGCGTGGCTGAGGGACTGGAGCAGGGGGCAGGGATTCCGGTTCCTGGATCATTGGGACCTCTTTAGGGGCAGGTGTGACCTGTACAGTAAAGACGGGTGGCACTTGAATCCCAGGGGGACCAATATCTTGGCGGGAAGACAGGCTAGGGCTACTGGGGGGACTTTAAACTAGAAAGGTTGGGGGGAGGGAATAGAGATGAGGAGACTAAGACGGAGGAGGTTAGCTCCCGGGTAGGGAAGGACTGTGGACAGTATGAGGGGGAGGTTAGACGGGTGGTGAAGAGAAATGTCCAGACTGAGGGCTGAGGCGTGTCTATTTTAATGCCAGGAGTGTAGTAAATAAGGTAGATGAGCTTAGGGCGTGGATTGCTGCTTGGGAATGTGATGTGGTGGCCATTACAGAGACTTGGATATCTCAGGGACAGGACTGGGCACTTCAGGTGCCAGGATTCAGATGCTTCAGGAAGGACAGGGTTGGGGGTAAAAGAGGTGGTGGGGTGGCACTGTTGATCAGGGATAGTGTCATGGTTGCAGAGAAGGAGGATGCCATGGAGGGATTGTCTACAGAGTCTCTGTGGGTGGAAGTTAGGAACAGCAAAGGGTCGATAGCTTTGCTGGGAGTTTCCTATAGGCCACCCAATAGTGACAGGGAAGTTGAGGTGCAGATAGGGAAACAGATTCTGGAGAGATGTAGAAATAACAGAGTTGTCGTGATGGGAGACTTTAATTTCCCAAACATCGACTGGAATATCCCAAGGGTAAGGGGTTTGGATGGGGAGGAGTTTGTTAGGTGCGTTCAGGAGGGTTTCCTGACACACTACGTGGATAAGCCTATGAGAGGAGAGGCTGTACTTGACCTGGTGCTGGCTAATGAACCAGAACAGGTGTCGGATCTCTCGGTAGGAGAGCATCTTGGGGATGGAGATCATAATTCTATCTCCTTCATGATAGCATTGGAAAGAGATAGGATCAGGCAGGCTAGGAAGGTGTTTGTCTGGACTAAGGGGAAATATGAAGACATCAGGCAGATAATTGGACAAATAAACCGGAAGGCGGCGTTCTTGGGGAAAAGTACAGAAGGAAGGTGGCGGATATTCAAGGAATGTTTGACTGGAGCTCTGCACGATAACGTTCCGATGAGACAAGGAGGTTTTGGTAGGGCGTGGGAACCATGGTGCACAAAGGTTGTAGTGAACCTATCAGGAAGAAAAGAAAGGTGTATAAAAGTTTCAGAGAGCTAGGAGATGTTAAGGATCTAGAGGAGTATAAGGCTTGTAGAAAGGAGCTTAAAAAGGAAATTAGGAGAGCCAGAAGGGGTTATGAGAAGGCCTTGGCAGGTAAGATTAAGGAGAATCCCAAGGCCTTCTACAAATATGTGAAAAGTAAAAGGATGAGAAGGGATAGGACCTATAAAAGGTGAAGGGGGAAAAGTCTGTGTGGAACTGGAAGAAATGGCAGAGGTGCTTAATGAGTACTTTGCCTCGGTACTCACAGTGGAAAGTGATCTGGGAGGTTGTACTACAGGTTTGCAGCAGTCTGAAAAGATTGAGTATGTGGCTGTTAAGGAAGAGGATGTGTTAGAACTTTTAAACTCTATCAAGATAGACAAGTCACCGGGACCAGATGGGATGTACCCCAGGTTACTGTGGGAGGTGAGGGAAGTGATTGCAGAGCCCCTGGCGATGATCTTTGCATCGTCGATGGAGACGGGAGAGGTTCCGGAGAATTGCGGACGTGGTTCCTATTTTCAAGAAAGGAAACAGGGATAGCCCGGGAAATTACCGACCGGTGAGTCTGACCTCAGTGGTTGGTAAGGCTTCTGAGGGACAAGATTTATGAGCATTTGGAGAAGATTAGAATTATCAGAAATAGTCAACATGGTTTTGTCAAGGGCAGGTCGTGCCTTATGAGCCTAGTTGAGTTCCTTGAGAATGTGACTGAACACATTGACGAAGGAAGTGCCGTGGACGTGGTTTACATGGACTTCAGCGAGGCGTTTGATAAGGTCCCCCACGCAAGACTTATTGAGAAGGTGAGAGGGCATGGGGTCCAGGGGGCTTTGGCCTTGTGGATCCAGAACTGGCTTGCCTGCAGAAGGCAGAGAGTGGTTGTGGATGGGTCTTTTTCTGCATGGAGGTCGGTCACCAGTGGCGTGCCCCGGGGATCTGTTCTGGGACCCTTGCTGTTTGTCATTTTCATAAATGACCTGGATGAGGAAGTGGAGGGATGGGTTAGTAAGTTCGCCGACAATACGAAGGTTGGAGGTGTTGTGGATGGTCTGGAGGGATGTCAGAAGTTGCAGCGGGACATAGATAGGATGCAAGACTGGGCAGAGAAGTGGCAGATGGACTTCAACGCAGATAAATGTGTAGTGGTCCATTTTGGCAGGACCAACGGGATGAAGGAATACAATATCAAGGGTAGGAGTCTTAGCTGTGTTAAAGAGCAGAAGGATCTTGGGGTCCGGGTCCATAGGACTCTTAAGTCAGCCTCGTAGGTGGAGGATGTGGTCAAGAAGACATATGGTGTACTGGCCTTCATTAATCGAGGGATTGAGTTTAGGAGTCGGAGGTAATGCTGCAACTTTATAAGACCCTTGTCAGACCCCACTTGGAGTACTGTGCGCAGTTCTGGTCGCCTCACCATAGGAAGGACGTGGAAGCTATTGAAAGGGTGCAGAGGAGATTTACAAGGATGTTGCCTGGATTGGGAGGCATGCCTTATGAAGATAGGTTGAGGGAGCTGGGACTCTTCTCCCTGGAGAGACGAAGGTTGAGAGACGAGCCGATAGAGGTTTATAAAATGTTGAGAGGAATAGATAGGGTGGATTCTCAGAGGCTGTTTCCCCGGGCTGAAATGGTTGCTATGAGAGGACACAGATTTAAGGTGCAGGGAAGCAAGTACAGAGGAGATGTTAGGGGTAAGTTTTTCACTCAGAGGGTGGTGAGTGAATGGAATCGGCTGCCGTCGGTGGTGGTGGAGGCGAACTCGCTGGGGTCTTTTAAAAGACTTCTGGATGAGTATATGGGATCTAATGGGATTGAGGGTTATAGATAGATCTGTGGCTTAGTAGGTATAGATGTGATCAGCGCAACTTGTGGGCCAAAGGGCCTGTTTGTGCTGTCGTGTTCTATGTTCTATAAGTATGATATCACAGTCTTAAAAAAAGTGGAGTCAAATTTACTTATCCTTATAACAGCACACAAATTAAACCTTGTGACAACTATATGTACTAGGCATAGGCCAGGGCATTTTTGTATTCCTGCTGTGACATTTATCTTGCATGAAATATAAATTAGATCATCAGGGCTGTAATGAGGTAGCCCTCTCTCCAACTCATGCTCCATTTGAATGTGGAGCCAATTGCTAAATGACTGATGTAAAACCAAAAATATGGGGCCCTATTTTACCATTTTGATTCTAAGTGCTGGGCGGACTTGAAACTGGGAGTGTTTCAGATCCAACTTTTAGACTCATTCTCAGGTGCTCCCACATGCACTCTCCCTGAAAAAATAACAGCGAGTCCAAATCACGCTGCACAAGCCTGTGGGCAGGGCTTAACGCACCCAGAACCCTGCAGCTTCAATCCGCACTGCCAGATGCGCACGTGCAGAAGGATAGAATGTCGCTCCCCTGCTACATCCCTCCCAGCCCAGATAATGCCCCACGCCCTGGCCCATTGCACCACCCACAATATTACTGACCCCTTTATCCCCCACACCCTGCCACCCAGACCATATGCGCCCTCCTCCCTCCCACCAATCTCAAGCAGAGTGGCAGCAGACCTCACTTCCCACCCACTGGTCTCAGGCAGAGTGGCATCAGACTCCCCCGTCCCCCCCACACTGATCTTAAGCAGTTAGCCATTGTGCACTTGGCACTTACCTCCTCACTAACTGGAGTGCCCGAATCAAACTTAGATGGATTTTGTCTGTTTTCGTGCTGATTCTGTTTGGGTGATTGTGGTGATCAAGGGGGAAGCACTGGTAAAGTTCGGTGTGCAGCCTATTAAATCAATTTAAGTGCATGCAAACGCATTTAAATTGCAGTCGTGCCCATTTCAAGCACGGTCCCAATCGCAGTCATTTTCAGGCCTTGGTAAAGGGAGAACCAGCACGGAGGTGGATGCAGATCACGCTTCTTGCCTCATGCCTGACTTTACCAAGTTTTCACGCCTGAAAATGGGTGCAATGCAATGGTAAAATCGGGCCTATGTTCTTTAAAAGGGCTTCATGATGGAGTACAATGAGTAAAAAGCAGAGCTGCATATTGAATCTTTGAAGGTGGTGCAAAGAGAGACCTCTTCCTGAGTTGCATCCTAGAATATTTCAACTGAGATCAAATACTAGCATTGGATGAATAGGTGTGGATATTCCATGCAACCACTCTATAGATCGCAAAATGGTAAAACGGGGATTAAAGCATACACGTGGAAAATCTAATTCAATTAGTAAACAGCTTAAATTCAGCATTCTATCCTTGTTAGTGGACAACATGTACAAACCACTTGCTTGAACCATTGAGATTTTCAAAGAGACAGTACAATTTATCCAATTTACTAAACCAATCCAAAACTGTACATGCTGCCCTGCTCTCTTCTCTTAGATCTGACTATATTCTGGCAAGAATACTGAAGTATTGTGTTTCAGAAAAGCTACGCTCCTGGCCAAGCTATTCCAGTATAGCTACAACACTGGCATCTACCTAACAATGTGGAATTGACAACATGCTCTGCCTTCCAAAAGCAAGACAAATGCAACTTGGCGACTCCCAACTCATCAGTCTACTCTCAATCATCAGCAAACGATGGAATTGTCGACATCAAGCAGCACTTGCACAGCAATAAGCATCTCACTGATGCTCTGTTTGGGCTCTGCCAAGTCCTCTCAGCTCCTGATATCATTAAGGCCTTGGTCCAAAAAAAGGGCAAAGAGCTGACTCATGAAGTGAGAGTGACTGCCCTTGGCACCAAAGCACCATTTGACTGAGTGTAGCATCGAGGAATCCAAACAAAACTGCAGTCGTTGGGAATTAGGGGAAAAATTCTCCATAGCACAAAGGAAGATGGATGTGGTTGTTGGAGGTCAATCATCTCAGTCTCAGGACAATAATCCAGGAGTTCCCCACGGGAATCTCCTTCATTGAACCATCTTCAGCTGCTTACTGAATGACCTTCTTCTATCATATGGTCAGGAGTGGAGATGTTTGTCAATATTTGCATAATGTTTAACACCATTTGCAACTCCTCAGATACTGAAGCAGTCCATGATTATACACAAGCTCCAGACAGCATCCAGGCTTGGACTGACAAGTGATAAGTGACATCTGTGCCACTCTCGTGTCAGGCAATAACCATCTCCAACAAGAGAGAATCTAACCATCTTCCCTTGACATTCAATGGCATTACCATCACTGAATCCCCCATTATCACCATCCTGGTGGTTACCATTGACTAGAAACTGAACCAACCATATAAATACTGTGGAAACAACAGGGTAGAAACTGAGAATTCTGCAGTGAGTAACTTATCGCCTGACTCCCCAGAGTCTGTCCACCATTTACAAGGTTCAAGTCAGGAATGCGATGGAATATTCCCCGCTTCTAGCAAGAAAGTTAAAGTTTATTAGTCATAAGCTAGGCTTACATTAACATTGCAATTAAGTTACCGTGAACCTCCCCTAGTTGCCACAGTCCGGCGCCTATTCGGGTCAAAGCACCTAATCAGCACGTCTTTCAGAGTGAGAGAGGAAACCAGAGCACCCAGAGGAAACCCTGCAGATACGGGGAGAACGTGCAAATTCCCCACAGGCAGTGACCCAAACCCAGGGCCCTGGCACTGTGAAGCAGCAATGCTAACAACTGTGCTAATGTGCCACCCTCAGAGCTACACCATCCAGGACAAAATAGTCTGTTCGATTGGCACTCCATCCACAACCTGATTTGGAACAATTTTAACATTCCTTTACTATTACTGGGTCAAAATCCTAGAACTCATTTCCAAACAGGTCTGTGAATGTACCAACACAACACGGAAAGGTGACTCATTACCACCTTTTCAAGGGCAATTAGGGATGTACAATAAATGTTGGCTTAGGTAGCAACACCAACATCCAATGAATGAATAAATTATAAACCTATTTCCTCTGCTTTGAATGCCTATCTCACTGATAGAAAGAACAATTCAAAGTAAAAATACATTTTAAAACAAGGTACCAAATGATAAAAATATTGAAAGCATAAAATTTGGAATTGTTTTTGCAGGCACTTGAAACAAATGTTTCAACCAAAAGTTTAAAGCTATACAATTTTCCATGAAAATTAAAAGAGGGAGAGACAGACAAAGAGGCAGAGACAGAAAATAAACAGATGCATTCATTCATTCATTCATTCATTCATTCATGAGTGGTCTGCCCAAGGCAGGCCCTTAGCGTACTGTCTGCTGACTCTTCATCCTGAGCTGTTTTCTTGGCAGTTTTTGTCAGTGGTGGTTTTCCATTGCCTTCCACTCTCAAGGGCAGGGTGAGGAGGAGGCAGTTTCAAAGTATACCTCAGCCAGAATGGGAATTATTCCCGCACTGTTGGCAGCAATCTGAACTAGCCAGCTGAGCAATCCAACCCCCAAAAAGCTGTAGAAAAAGAGAGAAGAGGTGTGTGTGTGTGTGTGTGTGTGTGTGTATATATGTGTGTGTGTGTGTGTGTGTGTGTGTGTGTGGGGGGGGGGGGTGGGGAGAGAGAGAGAGAGAGAGAGAGAAAGATTGATTTAAAACCACTGAATTTTATGGCACTGAAGGCCATCCAGCCTATTGTGACTTCTAGCTCTGATTAAAACAATCCAAAACTAATCCCAGTGCCCCGTTCTCCTCATGGCCATCTATCTTCCATGATTCAAATATTTATCCAATTTCCCTCTGCCTATGCCACACATTCTGAACAAAATAATTCTTTAGCAAGTTAAGCACTTGTATTTAATCATACGTGGGTGGTGGTCATTAACAGGGATTGTTGTTTGGATTCACAACATTCCCTATTAATACGGAGATAAAACTGTGATTGTATGGTTCGGAGGTGCTTGCTTGTAATGCGTAACTTTGTGGATAAATATAAAGGTGTGAAAAGATTGGCTCTAATTAAATCCTTCACCTACTGGCTCTCTAGAATAAAATGACAAAACTTTCAAAACCAGTGAAATACTTTAGCAGTCTGCAAACTGAAATAGGGCTGATTTGTGCATGACAAGAGTAGAGAATGCTAAAGATGTACAATCCTTTAAGTGAAGAAATTTCTCCTCATCTCAGTGCTAACTGATGGACCCCTCAGCCAGAAACCGTATACCAAATTCTAGATTTCCCAGCTGGGGAAACAACTTCTCAGTATCAACCCTGTCAAACCCTTCAGAATTTTGTATGTTTCAATGAGATCACCTTTCATTCTTCTAAATTCCACAGCACATGGATGCAATTTACTCAGTCTTTCATCATAGGACAACACTTTCATCCCAAGGACCAATGTAGTAACTCTTAGCTGTTTTGCCTCAATGCAAATCTATTGTTCGTTAAATATGAAAAAAAATGTGC
Organism: Carcharhinus amblyrhynchos; assembly: GCF_965287045.1. Taxonomy (NCBI): domain Eukaryota; kingdom Metazoa; phylum Chordata; class Chondrichthyes; order Carcharhiniformes; family Carcharhinidae; genus Carcharhinus; species Carcharhinus amblyrhynchos. Next base: position 91,590,592 of record NC_137326.1, read on the forward strand.
ACAGTATATCTGGTGCACTCTCACCAAATACCTGTGCAAGTACGGTAACAGTTGTTTTGTTTTTACTCCACTTTTTTCAATAAAGGCTATTATGCCAATATCCTAATTGCTTGCTGTATCAGCATCCTAATTTTTTGTATTTCTCATCCAAGCACACCCAAATCTCTTTGAACATTAGCATTTAAAAGCTCCATGCCTTTTAGAAAAATGTTCTGCTTTTATGTTCTTACATCACACTTCCCCACATTATACTCTACTTGCCCCTTGTTGCTCACTCATTTAGCCTGTCCACTTCTCTTCGCAGTCTCTCTCTGTCCTCCTCATACCTTGCATTCCAACAGCTTTATATAGTCAGGAAGCTTAGATTTCCTACTTCCGATTTCTTCATCTAACTAAACTGAGGCTCCACTAATCACAGCCTCCCAACTTGACAATGCCCCACTTTACTGATTCTCTGCTTGTAATCCATGAGCCAATATCATGGATCCATGATCCATGCTAATACAACATCCCTAACGCCAAGAACTCTTATTTTGTGTATGGTACATTACTGCATGTCTTTTGGAAGTTCAAGCATACCACATCTCCTAGTTCCCCATTATCTATCCTACTAGCTACATTTTCTCCTGAAAATTATACATGCTACACTTCTGCAGGAGATCAAGTTAGAAATGTTTCTATTCTGCACATTTCTAAACAGAACACACATTTCATTTTCTCAATCTCTCCAACAAACTATACTGCGCTAAGTTCAATCTTATTTGTTTCCTGCTCTTAATCCCCAAATTATTTCTCAGCTGCATCATCAATGACTATCAAGTGTAAAATAAGCCAACTTTACTCAACAGGCAAAACTATCACTGCAGCATTAATGATATAATAATGAATGGTTAATGATAAAAATCACAAAGATACAGAAACATTTCACAAAGATTTGGGAATCTATATGCCAGGGTAAGAGATTAGCAAATACAGGGTTAATGTGGGATCAAGTACAGCACCACCCACACAGTAATGTAAGAGAACATATGGCCCACACCCAGGGGTTAGCCTGGTGTTTGAGCTGTGTGCACCAGCATGCATGGAAACCGCTCTTAGCTTAGAACATAGAACAGTACAGCACAGGGCAGGCCCTTTGGTCCTCGATGTTGTGCCAAGCTAAGTCCGAACCCAAGATCATTCCTACTCCCTATCATTCAGGTGTGTTCCATGTGCCTATCCAATAACCGCTTGAAAGATCCTAAAGTGTCCAACTACACTATCACAGCAGGCAGTGCATTCCACACCCCAACCACTCTCTCAGTAAAGAATCTACCTCCTATATCTCTCATCACGAACCTTATAGTTATGCCCCCTAGTAACAGCTACATCCACCCGAGGAAACAGTCTCTGACGTCCACTCTATCTATTCCCCTCATCAACTTATAAACCTCTATTAAGTCACCTCTCATCCTCCTCTGCTCTAAAGAGAAAAGCCCCAGCTCCCTCAAACTTTCCTCAGAAGACCTACCCGCCAAACCAGGCAGCATCCTGGTAAATCTCCTCTGCATTCTCTCCAATGCTTCCACATCCTTCTTACAGTTAGGTGACCAGAACTGCACGCAATATTCCAAATGTGGTCTCACCAAGGTTCTGTATAATTGCAGCATAACCCCACAACTCTTAAACTCAAACCCCCTGCTAATAAACGCTAACACACTATAAGCCTTCTTCATGGCTCTATCCACTTGAGTGGCAACCTTCAGAGGTCTGTGGATGTGAACCCCAAGATTTCTCTGTTCCTCCACATTCCTCAGAACCCTGCCGTTGACCCTGTAATCCGCATTCAAGTTTGTCCGACAAAATGAATCATCTCACACTCCATCAGCCACTTTTCTGCCCAGCTCTGCATCCTATCAATGTCTCTTTGCAGCCTGCAAGAGCCCTCCACCTCATCCACTACTCCACTAATCTTGGTGTGATCAGCAAATTTACTAATCCACCCTTCAGCCCCTTCTTCCAAGTCATTGATAAAAATCACAAATAGCAGAGGACACAGCACTGATCCTTGTGGTACACTGCTCGTAACTGGCCTCCAGCCTGAAAATTTTCCTTCCACCACCACCCTCTGTCTTCTATAAGACAGCCAGTTACTTATCCAATCAGCCAAATTTCCTTCTATTCCACACCTCCTTACTTTCTTCATGAGCCTACCATGGGGAACCTTATCAAACACCTTACTAAAATCCATGTATACAACATCAACTGCTCTACCTTTGTCTATACATTTAGTTACCTCCTCAAAGAATTCAATCAAATTTGTGAGGTAGGACTTACCCCTCACAAAACCATGCTGACTATCCCGGATTAAGCTGCATCTTTTCAAATGGTCATAAATCCTATCTCTCAAGACCCTTTCCATTAACTTACCAACCACCAAAATAAGGCTAACTGCCCTATAATTATCAGGGTCATTCCTGTTTCCTTTCTTGAAGAGAGGAAGAACATTTGCCACTCTCCAGTCCTCTGGCACAATCCTTGTGGATAGTGAGTCAAAGATCAAAGCTAAAGTCTCCGCAGTCTCATCCCTTGCCTCCCAAAGAATCCTAGGATGTATCCCATCTGGCACAGGGGACTTACTGACTCTCAGGTTTTTTAAAATTGCTAATATATTTTCCCTCAGAACATCTACCTCCTCTATCCTATCAGTCAGTATCACATTCTCATCCTCAAAACATGGCCCTTTTCCTTAGTGAACACTGAAGAAAAGTATTCATTCAATGCCTCACCTATCTCTTCTGACTCCATGCACAAGTTCCCACTACTATCCTTGCCGTAACCTCACCCTGGTCATTCTTTTATTTCTCACGTAAGAGTAAAAACCCTTAGGGTTTTCCTTTATCCAACCCGCTAAGGACTTCTCATGCCCCCTCCTAGCTCTCCTAAGCCCTTTTTTAAACTCATTCCTAGCTACCTTGTAACCCTCAAGCGACCCAACTGAACCTTGTTTTCTCATCCTTACATACGCTTCCTTTTTCCTCTTGACAAGACATTCAACCTCCTTTGTGAACCATGGTTCCCTCGCTCGGCTATTTCCTCCCTGCCTGACAGGGACATACCTATCAAGGACATGCAGTGGTTGTTCCATGAACAAGCTCCACTTTTCATTTGTGCCCATACCTGATAGCTTCTGTTCCCTTTATTGTATAAATGCACATACATTTGGTGTTACTGAATGTTTACAGTTAACCTACTTAAGACTATGAAAACTTCAGCAAAAGCTACTGAACTGTATCCAACAGCCTACAACATGGTGATAGCAATGAAAAGAAACCAAGCCCTCACAAAAAAATGTAGATAAAAATTGAAATCCTGCAACAGTAAAGAAAAATTCAAAGTATTCTAACCTGAAGAAAAGCTCAAGAAACAGATACGTAGAGGAAAACCAAAAGAGAAAAATCTTCAAAGAAAGGCTTGGAAGCTGAAGGCAGAAATGTAAACTTCTTCTGTGTGCCATGGAGTCTCTTCGAAGTCTAGCTTCAATTCCAAGAAAGCAGATTTAGCATGCCAAGAAGGGGTGAGCTAAGACTTTTAATTTCACATCACATCAAGTCCTAAAAAACCTTTAAATAGTTTAGTGGTCAGAAGTTGCTTTTTATAATGATCAGGGAAAAACAGACTCCCAAGTCGACATCTGAACCAGCACACACAGGCAGATTCTGCCTTCAAACAAATGGCAGCGCCATCTTGAAGTTAAACAACTTTCAAAACTTGAACCCAGACTTAAATTTTTCTAACCATTGAGTAGAAATCCACTCTTCTAGATCAATGTGAACTTACCCAAGGCCCAGATAATTGGACACTTTGAATCAAAAGAATCCTTTGATACATGATTATTTCAGGTCAGGATCAAAGACAAAAACTGAACAGTTAACAGACTGCTTTACTTGGTAGGCCTTAAGCAGACAACATTATTGCTGGCCAAGGAATCAATAAATCATCTGCTAAATGTGAAAAAGTACTGAAATTATTTGATGTTTATTTTATTCTAAGAAGCAACAAAATCCTCCAAAGGGCTAAATCTAATAAGCATGGTCAGCAGCTAGGCGAACCCACTGATTCATTCATTAACGATCTGTACAGGATGACTGAAGCTTATGACAACGGAGACCTAAAATTTGAACGTATTAGGAATATTGTTGCAGGAGTAGTGGATGATACACTCTCAGACACACTGCAAGCAAAGGCACATCTAACCCTTTAGAAAGCTATCCAGATTATATGGCAGTCAGAACTCCATGGACAGGACAGGTCTGTTTTAAGAGGAGAAAGAAAATCGTGGTACAAAGAACACCCCGCAGTCCAGTTAGTTAACCAGCACAGAAACAGGGCCACTCCAGGCTAAGGGAAGCAATACCCTAATCAACCCAGTAGGGGGACCATTCATTGCTTTTTCACACAGTGCCTCCCACAGCTGAGATTCATGTTTTGCCATTTCAGCCTTATGATTTCAATGTAACAGGGTTGGACACTTCAGCAAACTGCAAGGCTAAAATATCTAAACTGACAGAAGCCCCAAAAATGATTCATGAGATTGAGACTGTACATCAAGAGGGCACAAAACCATGCTTCATGTGTGAGATCAAAGATCCTGAATTTTTGTATTGAAATGCAGACACTTTGGCTAACGGTCATCTCACAAACTTTAAACTAGACACAAGAGCCAGTGTTAAAATTCTATCAGTCAAAGAACTGCAACTGAGACACCTCTGACTTCAACAACTGACCCACCATTCAACAGACCCAAAGGGATCCAACTTCCAGTCACAGGCATGATTCTGGTACCACAGAGGTATAGGCAGCAACCAAATCTTCAAGCTGTTGTACATAATTCGTAACCAGTCTTTTTCTCTCTTGACTGGAGAGGTCTGTGTAGCCCTGAATCTCTTCAAAACTGCGATGATGTCAAGGCAACTGAAGCTCAAACAAGTATCCTAACTGAGAGTTCAGCTCTGAACTACCTTCTCTCTACAGAGCAGGTTTGTCCATTCTTGTTACAGGTGCTGGAAGGCCCTCATTAGTCAGACCACTCAAATCATTACCATGATGCATCCAGTCGAGGTTGTGCAAGAGAGCAACCAAAAGCCAGAGAAGCCTGAATCTACAACACTGAAGACTGTTGATGAGGTCAGCATTGTGACCACAGAGTAAATGCTGCAGCTCCCAGCCAGCATCACAGTGCCACAGACAATGCTGGGACCAAGTTGCAGCTGTCTCTTGTCGACAGTACACCACACAGCCAAACACAAATGTGAGCTGACTAAAAAGGACACATCCTTCTAACAGGAAAGGCCATCTTCCAACACAGAGGACATCACAACAAAGGATGAAGAGGGAAAAAGGACTTGAGCAAGAAACAGGACGGAATAACAACCACCTATTATAACAACTATGGCAATTCAATACTGAGGAATGGAAAAAGAAGATGAAAAGATACCCAGATGCAGGATAACTTCCAAACCAACAGGGTTTACCAACAACAACAGATCCTAGCCTACCACTTTTCCGACAGCAGTACGAATGAAATACAAAAGAGTTATAAAGCCTCCAAACTACCTGAGACTTGAAGCGGGGAGAAGGTTAGTAATAATGATGTAGCTGCATAAGGTAAACAGGAATAATTAGAAATGCATTTGATAAAGATGGGGGGTATAATACAAGGGTCGAGCACATATTGAACTTAGTACAGCAGTACCCACATACTGATGTAAAAGAGCACATTACTTCCATTTAGGATTCAGTCCAGTGATTTGACTTCATTTATTATTGCCACACGTATTAGTAGACAGTGAAAAGTATTGTTTCTTGCATGCTATATGGACAAAGCATACTGTTCATAGAGTGCATAGGGGAGAAGGAAAGGAGACAGTGCATTTTATAGTGTTACAGTCATAGCTAGGGTGTAAAGATCAGCTTAACTTAAGGTAGGTTCATTCAAAAGTCTGTTTAGTAGGGAAGAAGCTTTTCTTGAGTCAATTGGTTCGTGATCTCAGACTTCTGAATCTTTTTCCTCAGTGGAAGAAGGTTGAAGAGAGAATATCTGGAATGTGTGGGATGCTTAATAAAGCTTTGACAAATGCCATCTACACTCAAAATACCTCCTCTTTTCTCTCCATAGAGATGCTGCCAGACCTGCTGAGATTTTCTAGCATTTTCTCTTTGGGTGTGTGGGATGCTTGATTATACTGGCTGCTTTTCCAAGGCAGTAGGAAATGTAGACAAAATCAGTGGTTTGCATGACGTGTTGGACAGAGTTGTGTACGCAAGCAAGATGGAGACAGTTCCTAGATTGAATCCTTTACTGTGTTTGTAAATACTTCTTACTAGTAAATACATAGTTAACCTATTTAAGGCCACAAAGACACCAGTAAGACTTGCTGAATGAACCCAACACCCTACAACACAAAGTTTAAGGAGAGTAGACAAAATAAACTCTGATCAGATGAACAATCAGTAATGAAGTAATATAAAAATCCCTATCCAAAACAAGGTCCACATCTGTGCTAAATGTTTAGAGTTGCAGCGCTTGAGGGCCCGGGTCAGGCAACTCGAGGGGCGTTTGGAGGATGCGTTTCTGGTCAGGGAAAACGAAGAGATAATGTCTAAGAACCATGAGCAGGAAGAGGTCTCAAGGGCTGAAGAGCAGGATGGGTGGACGACTGTTAGGTGGAAAAAGAGGAAGAAGAAGAGTAGTCATGGTCTCCCGGCCTCCCCAGTGGCCCCCCAAGATTCATCGACAGGGGCACAAAAGGATAGGCAGGAGGGCCAGAATGACTTAGAGGGACAGAAGGGGGCTGGCAAGGTGATAGTGGTAGGGGATAGGAGGGTCCAAGGCATTGACAGGAGGTTCTGTGGGCAGAGGCGTGACTCCAGGATGGTGGTCTGCCTCCCTAGAGCAGGGGTACAGGACGTAACAGAAAGGGTAGAGGGAATTTTGAAAGGGGAGGGGACCCAGGCAGAGGTAATAATACACATAGGGGAGGGGGACATAGGAAGGAGGAGTAGGGTAGATGCCGTAGGCAATTTAGGGAGTTGGGGTCCAAACTGAAGAGCAGGACCTCCAGGGTGGCATTCTCTGGGTTGCTGCCTAGTACCAGCAGGGCTAGAAATGACGAGATCATTCAGCTGAATGCATGGTTGAGGGATTGGAGTAGGGTAGAGGGCTTTACTTTTGTAGACCACTGGGAGGTATTTATGAGAGAAGGGCAACTGTACAGGAGGGGTGGAGAGAATTTGAAAGGGAGGGGAACTAGTGTCTTAGCAGGGAGGTTAGCTGGTGTGTTTAGGAATGGTTTAAACTAATAGGGAGGGGCGGTGGGGATGTGGCTGGGAGAGAGTTGGGTGAAAGGAAAATTATCAGGGAGAAGGAGGTTCCGAGGGACACTGGTGGGTTGAACTGTGTCTGTTTCAATGCGAGGAGTGTGACAGGAAAAACGGATGAGCTTAGGGCCTTCATGTTTGTGAGGAAGTTAGATGTGGTGGCTGTAACAGAGACGTGGTTACGTGAAGGTCAGGACTGGCAGCTGAATGTTCCTGGGTATAACTGTTTTAGGTGTGACAGAGGAGGGTTGAAGAGAGGTGGAGGGGTGGCACTGTTAGTAAAGGAAAACATCACAGTAGTGCAGAGGGAGGACAATATGGAGGAGTTAGGGATTGAGTCGCTGTGGGTGGAGTTGAGGAATAAAAAGGGAGAGATTACGATGCTAGGGGTATACTATAGGCCACCCAACAGCCCGAGGTCAGTGGAGGAAGGCATTTGCAGGGGCATTTTGGATAGGTGCAGAAAGAATAGGGTGGTTGTAGTGGGTGACTTTAATCTTCCTGGAGTGGATTGGAGGGGGCCTAGAGCTGGGGGTACGGAGGGAGATGAGTTTGTAAAATGTGATTTGGAAGGGTCCTTAGAGCAGTATGTAACTAGCCCGATGAGGGAAGGGGCTATACTGGATTTAGTGTTGGGTAATGAGCCGGGGCAGGTGGTTGAGGTTGAGGTAGGCGAACATGTGGCTAACAGTGACCACAAGTCCGTCTACTTTAGGATAAAAATGGAAAGGGATGAGTGCCGGCCAAACGGGAGGGTGCTGAACTGGGGGAAGGCGCGCTATAGCCGGATTAGGAGGGAGCTGAAGGACACTGATTGGGAGGGACTGTTAGCTGGCAAGTGGGAGGCTTTTAAGGGCAAACTGAAAATGTTGCAGGAAAGGCATGTTCCAGTTAAGCGGAAGGATGGGAAAGGTAGGATTAGAGAACCGTGGATTACAGGGGGTATCAAAGACTTGGTCAGGAAGAAGAGGGAGGTGTATGTTAGGTCGAAACAACTGGGTACGGAGAGTGCGCTGGAGGAATACAGTGAGAGTAGGAGGGAGCTAAAAAGGGGAGTTAGAAGGGCGAAGAGAGGGCATGAAATGGCTTTGGCTGATAGGATTAAGGAAAATCCAAAGGCATTTTATTCCTATATTCGGAGCAAGAGAGTAGTTAGAGGGAAAATTGGTCCTCTTAGGGACAAAAGTGGCGAGTTATGTATTGAGTCAGAGGGAATGGGGGAGATCCTGAATGAATACTTTGCGTCGGTATTCATGAAGGAGAGGGGTTCGGTGTCGTGCAGTGTCTTGGAGGGAGCTGTGGATCAGTGGAAGGAAATATCTATTACGAGGGAGGAAGTGCTAGGGCTTTTAGGTAGCGTAAGGACGGATAAAGCTCCAGGGCCTGATGGTATTTATCCCAGGCTGCTTAAGGAGGTGAAGGATGAAATTGCTGGGCCTCTGGCACAAATCTTTGTCTCTTCTTTGGACACAGGTGAGGTCCCAGAAGACTGGAGGGTAGCTAATGTGGTACTGCTATTTAAAAAAGGTAGTAGGGATAACGCTGGTAATTATAGACTGGTGAGTTTGACATCGGTGGTAGGGAAATTAATGGAAAAAATACTTAGGGGTAGGATGTATGAGCATTTGGAGCGTTGCGATCTGATTAGGGATACGCAACATGGCTTTGTTAGGGGGAGGTCTTGCCTTACGAATCTGGTAGAATTCAATGAGGAGGTGACAAAAACGGTTGACGATGGGAGAGCCGTTGATGTCATCTATATGGATTTCAGTAAGGCGTTTGACAAAGTCCCTCATGGTAGGCTGGTAGAAAAGGTTAAGGCGCATGGGATACAAGGACGGGTAGCTAGGTGGATTGAGAACTGGCTGGGCAATAGGAGACAGAGGGTAGTTGTTGAGGGGACCTTTTCGGGCTGGAGGCCAGTGACCAGTGGTGTGCCGCAGGGCTCAGTACTGGGGCCTCTCCTCTTCATAGTATACATAAACAACTTGGAAGAGAGCGTACGTGGTGTGATCAGCAAGTTTGCGGATGACACCAAGATGGAAGGGTTGGCGGATACTGAGAACATAAGAACATAAGAACATAAGAAATAGGAGCAGGAGTAGGCCATCTGGCCCTTCGAGCCTGCCCCGCCATTCAATAAGATCATGGCTGATCTGTCGTGGCTCAGTTCCACTTTCCCGCCCTCTCCCCATAACCCTTAATCCCCTCTGGAATGTCAGGTGATACAGCAGGATATAGATAGGTTGGTACATTGGGCAGATAGGTGGCAGATGGAATTTAATCCTGACAAATGCGAGGTGATGCATCTTGGAAGGAATAATGCAGAGAGGAGCTACATGATAAAAGGTAGACCGATTAGGAGTATAGAAATACAGAGGGACCTGGGAGTGCAGGTTCACAAATCTATGAAAGTTGCAACACAAGTGGAGAAGGTTGTGAGGAAAGCTTATGGAATGCTAGCCTTTATAGGAAGGGGTATAGAGTACAGGAGCTGCCGTCTAATGCTTCAGTTGTACAGAACGTTGGTTAGACCGCATTTGGAGTACTGCGTCCAGTTCTGGTCGCCTTACTACCGGAAGGACGTGGAGACTCTGGAGAGGGTGCAGAGGAGGTTTACCAGGATGTTGCCTGGCATGGAGGGGCTGAGTTATGAGGAAAGGTTGGAGAAACTGGGACTTTTCTCCTTGGAAAGACGGAGATTGAGGGGAGACATGATAGAGGTATATAAGATACTGAAGGGAATAGAGAGAGTCAATAGTGAGAGGCTGCTCCCTAGATTGGGTACAATTATGAGAGGTCATGATCTAAGGGTGAGGGGGGAGAAGTATAATTTGGATGTGAGAGGAAGGTTCTTTACGCAGAGGGTCGTGGGGGTATGGAACGCGCTACCGAGTAGGGTGGTGGAGGCAGGCACGTTGGACTTGTTTAAGGTTTACTTAGATAGACACATGAGCGAAACAAGGATGGAGGGTTATAGTAGGGGGTATTAAATAGGGTCAGAGCCTCGGGAGACACCGGAAATGCAGACTTATATGTTAATGTTTTTGTCTTTTTATTCCGCAGGTGGAGGTCCACCTTGTTGTCAAACAAGGGGCATGCACACGGTGGGTCGTGCGTGGGTTGCTCTTGGAGGTTCCGGGAGTGGCCTAGTAGTTCATGTCGGTGTGTGTGCTTGATCCTGGACCAGTAGACGGGCGCCGCAACAGCTCAGTGACTAGCACTGCTGGCTGTGCAGATACATGGATTTGGGCCTGTGTCTGTGGGAGTTTGCGCATTCTCCCTGTGGTTGCGTGGGTTTCCTCCGGGCGCTCCGGTTTCCTCCCACACCCCAAAGATGTGCTCTTAGGCTGATTGGTTTACCAAATTGACACTATTCTCCCCTGAATCTGGCTAAGTTAGGGGTTCCACTCGCAGACACGCAGGGCAGGGTAGGTGTAGGAGGATGCGGCGGCACAGGCTCGTTGGACCAAAGGGCCTGTTTCCCGTGCTGGGTTGTTCTTTGTACAAGGGAAGAGGTCCACTGACAACGATGCAAGAAACAGACATAAACCAACATCATGTCAGATGGTAAGCACAACAATGGATGTTACTTTAATCAGGACAGCTGATTGTGTGTCAGAAGTAACACTTAAGCTAATCAGACCATGTGTGGCATGAATTTAAGTTCTTGCACCAAATCACATGGGAAACATTGAGGTCATTGATGTGGTACTGAGTAGAGCATTAAAATATTGAGGTAAGAGAAAATATTGGAAAAACTGGGTCTCTTTCACTCTGAAATGAGGTGACCAACAAGTATCCTTACAGAACTTCATGAGATGTTGAAGACATAGTTAAAATAAATCCAGATATCTCTCAAGGTTTGTCAAGGTGTAAAGAAGATTCCCTTCACTTCAAGGAATGATCAACACTTGGAATTATCTTTTGGGAAGGTTAGCAGATGAAACCCTTAGATTTCTTAACAAAAAAGTTTGAAGCCAAAGATTGCAAGATTTTGTTTCTTGCTGAATGAGCGAAGATGGGCCAAATCCCTTTAATCTACTGATGGGGCGATTCTGTTGTTCATTCCCAAATACTGTGTGCTAATGTAAGAGAAGTGATGAACAAAAATCTTGCACTGATGCAGTATCTTTCATGGCCTCAGCAAGCAAAGCATTTTGTAGCCAATTAAGTAGTTTTGAAATGTTGACACTGCAATCATGTCTGGAAATGCAACAATCAATTTGCGCATGCAAAGACCCACAAGCAGCAACAAAATAAATCAGCAGACAATCTGTTTCCCCGATGCTGCTTGAAGAAAAATTGTTGGCCAACAGATGAGGAGACTATGAAAACTCCCCTGCTTTTTTTCCAAATAGTGCTATGAGATCTTGAGCATCCAAAAGGTGAGAGAGACCTCCGAGAATACAGCACCTCATCAGGTCTGACGTTTCAATTTAGCTTTTGAGCTGACATCTCTGGGCTGGAGTTTGAATCCATGATCTTCTGACTGAGAGGTAAGCATGGTAGCAATGAACCACGGCCAACACAACTACAGTTTGGTAACAAACATAAGTCAAATCAATTCATATTAATCTGGATATTTGAAATTTAACAAGCACGTTCAGACAAACTGTGTTCCTGATGACTTGGCTGCATTGGAAAGTACAGCAAAGAGAGATTAGAATGATTTGTGATTTAAGATTCTAGATGCAGAAGAAGCATTAAAATGCCTGATAACATTGAGAAAATTATCCAAAAAAAAACAGAGCTCTCGTGCAGTTTATTTCACATGTACTGCAGGCATAAATATAGCAATAAATATAAAATTAACATAAATCAAGACTAAAGAGTAAGACTCTGTGTCCAGCCTCTGGATATCAGAATCAGATTCTCATAAATTTAGTGCATTAATGTACCTATTGAAAATAAATGCAAGAGCATCCAATTAAAAATAGGATTGTAAAGGCAGAACTGAACATGGTGATTTAATAGGTTACCACACTACAACAGTTAAAAAATATGTATTTAAAAATATGGTACTCTTAAATCAATTATTGTTAATACAGAATATTCATTCAGATTCTTTTTGTAATTTATATTTAAAAAAATTAAAAACAAACCTACACAAAATACATAGCCAATGTTTTCTATCAGCATTATGCTGCAGTGCCATCCACAAGTTCCCTTCCATGCTATAGGTTTCAGTCAATTTTATTTCATCTTTACATCAAAAAGATATAATTTATAACAAAAAAAAATTAATTCCCTTGGAATGCAGAGATAAATGGAAGTGTGAGTGCCTAGTACATAAGAAAAGTAAGGCTGCCCCTCTGGGAAATTGTCTACTTTCAGAGTGCTAGGTATTCAAAGCTTGTTCAAAAGTGTTCGTTTAGAATACAGATATCAAAAGATGATGCAAATATTCAGGAGATAATCATAAAACTTACCAGATGTTCTAATCCTACTTTGATGTTCCCAGGATCCCTGTAAAAGAAATTTTTAAAAGTCCTAAATAACAGTTGTTCAGTTCCATGCAATGCCCACCCCAACATCCAAGATTCAAAGTGTTCTAACTTAAAACTATAACATTCAGCCATCTACAAGCTAAAAATGATCACCATAACAAATTATAACTCTTATTATTAGAAAAATGTATTCATTTTTGTTGCATTTTAGAATTATAGATGAAGTACATAATTGTTCTGGCAAAAGATTGTGAACCTGAAACGTTACCTCTGTTTCTCCACAGGTATTCCTGATCTGCTGAGTATTTCCAGCATTTGCTATTTTAAAAGCAGAACTGTAGGTTTTGATATGTTTGCTCCAGCAGAAGTGTAACCCAAATTTTAGCTGTCTGTCATGTAATATTTTTTGGAAATAAAATAATCCGATGATTACTGAAATATATACATATACTACATATGTGTGTATGACTGCAACTTTATATCGTGCTGCCTTCTTCTTTTCCCTTGGAATCTTCTTTCTCCCTTCCTTTCTAAGTTCAAACCCCAATAATGTCAATATGAACATTTTTATATTCATTTATGACATTTTATACAAGCCACAAGGTCCTCCCATCTCCGATCTTTCTTGGGTTGAATTCAAGGATTTAACTATTGATTCTTATTCAACAGCAGCTCCCAATCAGCTTGAGTTTCACAGGAACCATCTTCAACAAAATGCTGCAACTTCACCAGAATTTCCTCAATTCCACATTTGATGAGGAGATGCCAGCATTGGATTGGGGTGGGCTCAGTAAGAAATCTCACAACACCAGGTTAAAATCCAACACTTTTATTTGGGTTTTTTCCCCCACTTTGAACTGGTGGTTTGTGGTGTCAATGGGAGCCATGAGATGGAATTGCCGGCATTGGACTAGGACGGGCACAGTAAGATGTCTCACAACACTAGGTTAAATAAACCAGTTGGAATTTAACTTGGTGTTGTGAAACTTCTTACTCTACTCATGATGGTCTTGATGGCATAGTTCCATCAGTATTATCGTCATTTAAACCTATTGTGACATTGCTGTGCATTGTGTAGCCAACTTTGGTCAGTCAATTACTTTAAGCAATTAATAGATAGGGTTGTTAGGAAGGCATACGGTGTCTTGGCGTTTATTGGTAAGGGGGTTGAATTTAGGAGCCGCAGCGTCATGTTGCAACTGTACAAAACTCTGGTGCGGCCGCACTTGGAGTATTGTGTGCAGTTCTGGTCCCCACATTATAAGAAGGACGTGGAGGCTTTGGAGAGGGTGCAGAGGAGGTTTACCAGGATGTTGCCTGGTATGGAGGGGAGGTCCTATGAGGAGAGACTGAGAGATTTGAGGTTGTTTTCGTTAGAAAGAAGGCGGCTACGAGGGGACCTTATTGAAACGTATAAGATGATTAGAGGTTTAGATAGGGTGGACAGTGATAGCCTTTTTCCTCGGATAGAGAAAGCTAGCACGAGGGGGCATAGCTGTAAATTAAGGGGTGGTAGTTATAGGACGGATGTCAGGGGTAGGTTCTTTACCCAGAGGGTGGTGAGGGATTGGAATGCCCTGCCTGCTGCAGTTGTAAATGCGCCTAGTTTGGGGGCGTTTAAGAGATCCGTGGATAGGTTTATGGATGGTAAGGGTTTGGTTTAGGTTAGAGGGTCATTGTTTTTTAACTGGTCGGCACAACATCGTGGGCCGAAGGGCCTGTTCTGCGCTGTAATGTTCTACGTTCTATGTTCTAAAACAGCAGCAGCAATCTTTTATTTTTGCCCATTGCCAGTTCCTTGATCCAGTCTTGACTTGCTTCAGACTGCCTGCACCACACCGCTGGGTGTGTGAGCTCAGATGACTCTTTTCTGGCTTCAGTTTCCCCTTCAGTTAGGCTCTGACTCAAAAAATACAACCTTGAAACCAGGGCCAATGCATCCAACAAGTCCTTTGCTCACACACGGCCTAGCTGGTTCAGCATGTTATGGATTTCATTATATTTCAAGAGCTTCCTTATGATTCATTAAGCTTTGCAAAGCAGTAGAGTAAAATACGCTTTTGAGGTGAAAACTCCAAAATGGTTTTATGAAATAGCAACAGATAAACAGTAAAGGACAGTAGAAAAGATTGAATTCAATTATTTAACAAATATGTTCCTCCTTTAAAAATGATTATAACTGAACTAGAGGTAGATGTATGACAATATTTTTACTCGAGATTTTGAATTAATTCCCTAACAATGCAATCCATACTTCTGCTGAGGGTCTCAGAAGGACCGGTGAATTGAGCCCTCTCAGATGGATTTTGCTAACTTCCAAGTTTGACCTTGGACAAACAAAACCAACATTTTACAACAACGCCAGCTGAGGTTCAGTGACTTTTGCCTTGGTGTCAGGAGGTTGTGGACACAGCTTCCACTCTAGGTTTGGACCACAAAAACAAAGGCTGATACTCCAGTGCAGTACTGAGGGAGCGCTGCACTGTTGCAGCTGCTGCTTTTGCTTGAGAATTAAATTGAGATGTCATCTTCCACATAGGTAGACGTGGTAGGATTTCAAAACAGAGTCCAGAAAATAGGCATATTTGCTGAATTCTATGTGACCGCCTGAGCTGTGCCCACATTCTGGGAAAGAATTAGCAATTCCTTGCCGTAGATGTAACAATTCTTTGGATTTCCATTTGAGGAAGTGACTTAGTTAGCAGGTGCAGGTAGTCCAACTGATATCATCTGCCTGAAGTTTCCGAAAGCTATTGAAAAGGTTCCTCCCATGTTCTGACTAGTTACCAACAGAATTGCACATGGATGGTGTTTGAAGTAATACTGTTCATAATATTTACTCATGACCTGAATAAAGGCAATGCCTCTAAGTTTTGGATAATGCAAAGATTTGTGAGAGTGTTAGGGTCAGAGAGAAAAATTGGCTACAATCAGATCACAATGAGACAGAGACTATCCGTAAAGTTGACACGGCACCAGGACTGGATGAGATGCATCCAATGATATTGAAGGAAATGAAAATGGAAATTGCAAGAGTGTTGGCCATAATGTTTCAGTCTTCTCTAGATTCAGGGGAGATTCTAGAGGACTAGAAAATTGTGATGTATATGGACTTTCAAAAGGCATTTAATACACTGCCATGTAACAGATTTGTGAGAAAAGTTATAGCTCATGGAATAAAGGGGACAGCAGCAATGTGGATCCAAATTGGCTGAATAGCAGAAGGCAGAGGCTAATTTTCTTAGAGGAAGATTTGTAATGGTGTGCCCCAGGGATCAATCTTGGTACCCTTGCTTTTCCTGATAATATATTAATGATTTAGGTATTTGCACGCAGCAGATAATTTCAAAGTTTGTGAAAGAGACAAAACTTTTAAGTATTGTATACTGGGACGGGGCTGATGTAGAAATTCAAAAGGATATGAGCAAAAATCCTTTGGTATCAATGGGTGATATTCTGGTTGGCGACTAGTGGAGTGCCCCAGGGATCGGTGCTGGGGCCTCAGCTATTTACCATTTATATAGATGATCTGGAGGAGGGGGCTGAGGGTAAGGTGACGAAATTTGCTGTTGACACGAAGATAAGTGGAAAAGCAAATTGTGCGGAGGGGGTGGGAAGTTTGCAGAAGGGTCTAGATAGGCTAAGCGAGTGGGCGAGGACCTGGCAGATGGAGTTCAATGTTAGCAAGTGTGAGGTTATCCACTTTGGCAGGAATAATAGTAGGAGGGATTACTATTTAAAGGGTGAAAAGCTGCAGCACGCTACGGTGCAGAGGGGCCTGGGGGTCCTTGTGCATGAGTCGCAAAAACCCAGCCTGCAGGTGATCAGGAAGGCAAATGGGATGCTGGCCTTTATAGCGAGGGGGATTGAATATAAAAGCAGGGAGGTCTTGCTGCAACTGTACAGGGCACTGGTGAGGCCACAGCTGGAGTACTGTGTGCAGTTTTGGTCACTGCACTTGCGCAAGGATATTTTGGCCTTGGAGGGAGTGCAGAGGAGGTTCACTAGGCTGATACTGGAGATGAGGGGGTTGGACTATGAAGAGAGGCTGAATAGACTGGGTTTGTACTCAGAGTTTAGAAGGATGAGGGGGATCTTATACAGACATATAAGATAATGAAGGGGATGGATAGGGTAGAGGTAGAGAGATTCTTCCCACTCAGAAAGGACAGCAGGACTAGAGGGCACAGCCTCAAGATAAGGGGGGGGGGGCGCAGTTTAGAACAGAGTTGAGGAGGAACTTCTTCACTCAAAGGGTGGTGAATCTCTGGAATTCTCTGCCCATTGATGTGGTGGAGGCTACCTTGCTAAATATATTTAAGACACGGGTAGATAGGTTTTTGGTAGGCAAGGGAATTAAGGGTTATGGGGAGAAAGCGGGAAAGTGGAACTGAGCCACTTCAGATCAGCCATGATCTTATTGAATGGCGGGGCAGGCTCGAAGGGCTAGATGGCCTACTCCTGCTCCTATTTCTTATGTTCTTATGTTCCTTATGTTCTCAAATCTATGGAATGGGCAGATATGTGGCAGATGAAGTTCAGTGCATAAAACTGAGAAGTGAAGCATTTTGCAAGAACATGGAGACACAATATAAAATACGTGGTGAAATTCTTAATGGTGGACAGGAGCAGAAGGACCTAAGTGTATACTTCCATTGATCATTGAAGGTAACAGGCCAGGTTGAGAAAGCAGTTAATAAAGTACATAGATGTCCAAATCACCAACAACTGTCCTGTTCCCTCCACACTAACACTATAGTTAAGAAAGCCCACCAATGCCTCTACTTTCTCAGGAGGCTAAGGAAATTTGGTATGTCCACTATGACTCTCACCAAATATTACAGATGCACCATAGAAAGTATTTCTTCTGGTTACATCACAGCTTGGTGTGGCTCCTGTTCCGTCCAAGACCACAAGAAACTACAAAAGATTGTGAACAAAGACAAGTCCATCACACAAACCAGCCCCAGCGCGCACCCCCCCCCACCTCAGAAAAGCAGCCAGTATAATCAGTATAATCAGGCACCCCATGCACCCTGGACCTTCTGTCAGGAAAAAAATACAGAAGTCTGAGGTCATGTACTAACCAACTCAAGAACAGTTTCTTCCCTGTCAGACTTTTGATTGGACCTACGTTGCATTAAGTTGACCTTTCGCTACACCCTAGCTTTGACTGAACCACTACACTCCACACTCTCATTCCCTTCTCTACGTGCGGTACACTTTATATAGTGCACAAGAAACAATACTTTTCAATATATACTAATACATAAGACAATAATAAATCAAATCAAAAAAGGAATCCATGGGATTTATTAATAGGGGCATAGAGTACAAAAGCAAGGAGGTTATGCTGAACTTACACAAAACACAAGTTAGACCTCAGCTGCAGTACATTTGTGGGTGCCACACCAGAGAAAGGATGTGAATGCAGAAGACATTTACAAGAATGGTTCCAGGGATGAGAAACTTTTGTTGAGGATATATTGGGACTGTTTTATTTGGAGTGGAGATTTGATAGAGATATTCAAAGTCATGAGGGGGCTGGACAGAGTATATAGGGAGAAGCCATTCACACTCATAAAAGGATCAAGAATGAGAGGTAACAGATGTAAAGTGATTTGCAAAAGAAGCAAAGAGATGATGTGAGAGAAAATATTTCCACACAGCAAGTGGTTTGGGTCTGGAATGCACTGCGTGGAAGTATGGTGAAGGCCAGTTCAATTGAGGAATTCAAGAGGGCATTAGATGACTATTTGGAAACAAACAATACACAAGGTGCAGGGAAAAGGCAGGAGGATGGCATAAAGTCATAACGCTTATTTAAAGAGCTGATGTAGAGATGATCAGCCCAATGACCACTCCTGCGCTATAACATTTATGTGATTCTGTGAAATGACCTGTAGTATGTTAAAAACAGAATACTGGAAATAATCAGGTTAAACAACATCTGTGGACAGAAAAAAAGTTAGTCTTTTAAATCGATAACCTTTCATTTGTATTGACCTGAAACATTAACTTGGTCTATCACTCCACATTTCTGTTTTAATTTCAAATTTCCAGCATCAACAGTATTTTACTTTTGCTCCAATTCACCTATTTTGGTGGGGTTGGTTCAGGGATAAATGTCAGCCAGAATATCAGAAGAACTACTCCAGTCTTGGAACTGGGTTATGCTTTTCCTTTTGACAGGGGGGATTGACAAAGTAGATGCTGAGAGGTTGTTTCTCCTTGTGGGAGAGTATAGGACCAGAGGGCATAGTCTCAGAGTAGTGGATCAGCCATTTAGGAGAGGGATGAGGGGGAATTTCTTGTCTCAGAGTAGTGAATCTGCTAAATTCTTTACTGCAGAGGGCTTTGGAGGCTGGGTCATTAAGTATGTTCAAGGTTGAGACAGACAGATTTTTAATCAGTAAGGGAATTAATGGTTATGGGGATATTGCTGGAAAGTGGAGTTGAGGATTTGATATCAGATCAATCATGTTCCCATTGAATGGTGGTGCAGACTCAATGGGCTGAATGGCAGAGCAGACTCAATAGGCTGAATGGCCTATTTCTGCTTCTATATCTTACGGCCAAACTTGAGCAGTTCATTACCTCATCCAAAAGATGTCAACCAGAATTCTCCAGTCATGTATGCCCCGCCACTGCTGCCAGCAAGAACAGAGAATTTAGTGCTCTGCCAAAACTCCATTCACTGTAGTGGGACTGGAGAATCCCAGCCACAGGTAAGGTCAGAAAATTCCAGCCATTATCTGTAACATTACTGACACTCAGTACCTACCAAAATCTAAATTTTAAACAAAAATCTAATTTTATATCTTACTGTTGTATTCTAACGATGCTCACATTTAGAATTTTTTTTCAGCAAAATAATTTTATAATCTATCTATAATTATTGAAAATGCAATTAAAACTATACTCATTCCTTACTTTCCATCAAAAAAATATCTGAACCAAATTTTAACACCTTGCATATCTTCCAAAAATTTATTTTGGAGTGAAACTTTGTACCTTTTTTCATTTCCAACTTATTCCCAAACTGTGGAAAAGTTTGTGTTCTGGATCTCTGACTATTAGAAAATAGGTTGCAACCGTAAACACTGTTTTTCCTGCCATTTGAGTACTCACAGATGGCAGAGATCTCAGACTTTCATTCCAGCAGATCAGCTGTTCAAAGCATAAACATAATAGACAGTGTCCTGTAACCTTTGTGCCATTCCATTTTCACAGTTAACTATTCCAAAGAAAACCAGAACTAATTTGTGCAAAATTATGATCAGTTCACTGCCCTGAACAGTCTGAACATGTTAAAGATTTATGATGATGAAACAATATATGCACAGGAAGGAATAGTCATTTTAATAAGACAACGTGATCAGAAATTCTTGACTTGTAATCAAACTTGTGAAAACCTTTGTGTACATCTGTCTTGGTGTCTAAAGTTGAAAACACAATTACTATTAAATTGACATTTTAAACTAGTGCTGTCTTATGAGAACAATTTATTTAATTTTACACTTTAGGGAAAACGGTACTAATAGAGTAAATGTAAACATGCAAAACTTGAGGTGCCTCATTTTGTAATAGTTTTGGGCAACTTAAAAAGGGAAATATCCATATCATGTTTTTCACAAAGATTATACATTCAGAAAAGATAGGAAGTGGTCTTCATGGAAAATACCAAAATGTCAATCTCAATTCTTGTAACTACTTAAGTTTTGGACACTTCTAACTTATGTCAAGTAAGGAACACCTCAGTTCTACAATTTTATTAGTATATTCATAATTTATTAAATAGTGCCTATTAAATCAATGTGCTTTAGAACACGGCACTGAAACAGAATAGGAGCAGGATTGGACCATCTGGTCCTTTGAGCTGCTCTGCCATTCAATAAGTTCATGGCTGTTCTAATAGTAGCCTTAATACCATTTGTCTGCCTGTACCTTTGACTCCCTTAATCAAAAATCTAACTCCACCTTGAATATATTCAATGACTAAGTTTACACTGTAAGTCATCTCAACACCAGGTTAAAGTCCAACAGGTTTATTTGGAATCATGAGTGGGCACCTGATGAAATAGGTCAGTGGACACCTGATGAAAGAGCAGCACTCCAAAAGTCTGTGATTCCAAATAAATCTGTTGGACTTTAACCTGTTGTTGCACAACTTCTTACTGAGCCCATTTCAGTCCAACGCTGGCATCTCCACATCATAAGTATCCCCTGATTGTTAAAGAGGAGAATTCCAAACGCTAACAAATCTTCAGAGAATTCTACTTCAACTCCAACTTGAATGGGAAACCCCTTATTTTGAAACTGTGTCCACTTGCTCGAGATTGATCCACAAGGAGAAAATTCCTCTCAACGTCCACCCTGGCATTACCATCACTGAAGCTCCCAGTGCAAACACCCTGGAAGTTACCATTGACCAGAGGCTGATTTGAACGAGTCAAATAAATATTGTGGCTCAAGAGGAGGTTTGAGGCTGCGAAATCTGCATAGAGTAATTTACCTGCTGACTCCTCACAGCCTGTCCACAATTTACAAGGCACAAGTCAGAAGTATGGTCGAATACTCTACACTTGCCCAGTTGAGTGCAACTCCAACAACATTCAAGAAGATCGTACCATCCAAGACAAAGCAGCTCGCTTAATTGACATACCATCCACCAGCAGTGGCAGAAGTGTGTACCGTCCACAAGATCCCCCAGAATCTTACATGTTTCAAAATCATTTCTCATTCTTCTTTGCTCAATTGAGCATTGGAAATAGTTGATCTGTGAAATGTTAATTTTGTTTTGTCTCATTTATGTGACATTCTGCAATAATCTAGTCAGAATGGCAGGAAAATCTCAAATAAATTCTTCTTGAATGCTAACTGATTCAACTTTGCCTTCAATACTTTTGTGCAATTCTTGCATTTCAAAAAGTGTTCTGCTCTCTGATTTTGAAATTTTGAACAGTTTTTTTCAAGCCCCAAGAGAATTCATTCAATATTTCACACCTTACATTTCATAGAATCTTCAAACCAAGATTGGGGGAACGGCAAATTGTGCGGAGGGTGTGGAGAGTCTGCAGAAGGATCTAGATAGGCTGGGCGAATGGGCCAGGAAATGGCAAATGGAATTTAGTGTTGGCAAGTGTGAGGTGGTCCACTTTGGTAGGAAGAATGGTAGGAAGGACTATTACTTACGGGGCGAAAAACTGCAGCAGGCGACGGTGCAGAGGGACCTCGGGGTCCTTGTGCGTGAGTCGCAAAAACCCAGCTTGCAGGTGCAGCAGGTGGTCAGGAAGGCGAATGGGATGCTGGCCTTCATAGCGAGGGGGGTTGAATATAAAAGTAGGGAGGTCTTGCTGCAGCTGTATAGGGCATTGGTGAGGCCGCAGCTGGAGTACTGTGTGCAGTTTTGGGTGCCGCACCTGCGCAAAGATATTTTGGCCTTGGAGGGAGTGCAGAGGAGGTTTACTAGGCTGATACCGGAGTTGAGGGGGTTGAGCTATGAGGAGAGGCTGAATAAACTAGGCTTGTACTTGTTAGAGTTTAGAAGAATGAGGGGGGATCTCATTGAGACGTACAAGATGATGAATGGGATGGATAGGATAGAGGTGGAGAGACTCTTCCCGCTCAAAAAAGACAGTAGGACTAGGGGGCACAGCCTCAAGATAAAGGGGGGGCGGTTTAGAACGGAGTTGAGGAGGAACTTCTTCACTCAAAGGGTGGTGAATCTCTGGAACTCTCTGCCCGTTGAAGTGGTGGAGGCTGCCTCGCTAAATATTTTTAAGACGCGGGTTGATGGGTTTTTGATAAGAGAGGGGATTAAGGGTTATGGGGAGAGGGCGGGAAAGTGGAACTGAGCCACGACAGATCAGCCATGATCTTATTGAATGGCGGGGCAGGCTCGAAGGGTTGGATGGCCTACTCCTGCTCCTATTTCTTATGTTCTTATGTTCTTAAATCCCAGCAGTATAGAAGGCCATTTAGCCCATCGAGCCTGCACCAACTCTCTCACAGAGCATTTTACTTAGGCCCACACTCCATCCCATTCCCTTAACCCCATGCATTCCCCTAACCTATACATCTTGGGACACTAAGTGACAATTTAGTAACGCCAAACCACATAACCTGCACATTTTTGGACTGAGAGGGGAAACCAGAGCAACTGAAGGAAACCCATGCATTTCAAGGAAGAATGTGCAAACTCCACACTGACAATCACCCAAGACTAGAATCGAACCCAGGTCCCTGGCACTGACAGGCAACAATGCTAACCATTGAGTCTATTTTTTTTCAGACTCAATTTAATTTATATTTATTGGTTCATTGCTCCACCCATAAAAAATGTTGGCTGCTGGCTCTTTCAACCACAATTTAGAAGTTAAATCTATACTAATTCAATCTCAGCTCCAGGAAATCGCCGCAGGCGTTCCACAGAATAGTGTCCTCGGTCCAACTATCTTCAGCTGCTTCATCAATGACCCTCCCTCCATCACAAGATCGGAAGTGGGGATGTTCGCCAATGATTGCACAATGTTCAGCACCATTTGCGACTCCTCAGATACAGAACCAGTCTGCACATATTCAGCAAGACCTGGACAACATTTGGATAAGTGATAAGTGACATTTGTGCCACACAAGTGCCAGGCAATGACCATTACTTGACATTCAATGGCATTACCATCACTGAATCTCTCAGTGTAAACATCCTGGAAGTTACCATTGACCAGAGGCTGATTTGAATGAGTTAAATAAATACTGTGGCTCAAGAGGAGGTTTGAGGCTGCGAATTCTGCATGGAGTAATTTACCTGCTGACTCCTCAAAGCCTGTCCACAATTTACAAAGCACAAGTCTGAAGTATGGTCGAACACACTACACTGGCTCAGTTGAGTGCAGCTCCAACAACACTCAAGAAGTTTGTACCATCCAGGACAAAGCAGCTCACTTACTTGACATACCATCCACCAGCAGAGGCAGAACTGTGCACCATCCACAAGATGTGCAGCAACAACTCACCAAGGCTCCATCGATAGTACCGTCCTAACGTGCAAAATCTACCACATAGAAGGACAAGAGCAGCAGATGTATGGGAACACGTTAAAGTGTCTCTTCAACCCACACAAAATCCTGACTTGGAACTATATCACCATTCCTTCACTTTCACTGGATCAAAATCCTGGAGCTCCTTAACAGCACTGAGTATAACTACACCACATGAATTGCAATGGTTCCAGAAGATAGTTCACTACTAACTTCGCAAAGGCAATTAGGATAGTCAATTAAAGTGCTGGTCTAGTCAGTGATGTAAAAAAATTAAAAAATTATCTCTGGGCTGTTGCTATTGAGTTGTGGCTCAGTAGTACTATACTTCTCTTCTTTGTTCGAAGGTTGTAGGTTCAAGTCACACTTTAACAACGAGTTCATAATCGATACGGAACTATTAGAGCAATAGGTACCATTTTCCAGATGAGACATTAAACTAAGAACCATTTGCCATTTCAGGTGAAAATAGACTTCCGCTTATATAGCACCCTTCATGATGTCAGGGCACCCAAGACAGCTTTAGAGCCAGTGAAGGATTTTTTTAAATGCAACTGCTGTAGTATATCATACGTGTTGGGCAATTTGTGCACAGCAAGCTTCCAAAACAGCCATATGATAATCACCTGAAAATCTGTTTTATGACTTTTGAGGGATAAATATTGGTCAGGACAGCAGGGTTAACTCCACTGCTCTTGTCCAAAATAGCACCATGGGATCTTTTATGTCCGCCTGAGAGGGCAAACATCAGTTTAACATCTCACCCAAGAGACAATGCTTCCAATGGTGCAGCAATCTCTAAGTACTGCACTCATGTGTTAATTTTGATTTACATGCTCTATTCCTGGAGTGGGGCTGGAACCCACAACCTTCAAACTAACAGGCAAGAGGATTACCACCTAAGCTACAACTGACACACGAAAAGATTCCATGCCACTATCTGAAGAAAAGCAGGGGAATTTTCCCAGTGGCCTGGCTAATACTGCCTCTCAGTCAACAACCAAAGCCCATGACTTGGTCATTCATTTGGTAATATTTGTAGGAAATTGCTGGATGCGAGGTGGCTATTGCATTTGCTACAATTGCCACAACTTGTACAGGTAGTAACTTCTTGTGACTAATAAATAAACTTTAAAGCACCTCATAAGCACATTGTTTGACATCAAGCCACCTAAGGAAATATTGGCACTGATGATCAAAAGCTTGATCAAAGAGATTGGTTCAAGGAGCATCTTAAAGGAGCACAGGAAGATCAAACAATAGGTTTACTTGGGGAATTTCAAAGCTTATGGCCTTAGCAGCTAAAGGCACAGCCCATTGTGGAATGTTTGAATAGAGGGATGCTGAAGGAGCCAAAACTGAATTTAAGAATCAATGATGTGGGTATGCCGGCGTTGGACTGGCGTAAACACAGTAAAAAGTCTGACAACACCAGGTTTTAGTCCAACCTATTTATTTGATAATATACTCGCAAGCTTTCGGGGTTAGCCCCTTCGTCAGGTGAATTATTCAGGTCACCTGACGAAGGGGCTAACCCTGAAAGCTTGCGAGTATATTATCAAATAAATAGGTTGGACTAAAACCTGGTGTTGTCAGACTTTTTACTGTGTTTAAGAATCAAAGCATTGCTTAACTCGGTTCGCTAGCGATATAAGGGTGATAAGTAAATAGAACTTGGTGTGAGTTACAAAGCAGACCACAGAGTTTTGGGTTACTTCAAAGTTTAACATAAGAGGCCATCCAGTAATGTGTTGGAATAGTCAAATGCAGAGATAACAAAGACATGATTCAGGAGGCTGAGGAGGCGTTGAACAATAAAATGGAAATAGGTTGTCTGACAGATTTGGTCAGAAGCTAACCTTGGAATCAATATGAAATCAAGGTTGCGAATGGCTTGGTTCAGATAGTTTCTGGTAATTGCAGAGGACAGAGATGGAGCCAGTGACTCACAAATATTGTTAATGGCAGGGAACAAATTGGTCTTTCCAGTATTTAGTTGGACGAAATTTCTGCTCAACCAGTGTTGCCTGTTGGACAAGTGGTTTGACAAGCTAGGAAGAGCTGAAGAGTCGAAAGGTGTGGTTGTGAGATAGAGGTAGATGTTATCAGCGTTCATGTGGTATGGATGATGTTACCAATGGCAGCATGTAGAAGAGAAAAAGGAGAACCCCTCGAGAACACATACAACAGTGTCGAGATTTCAGACTTCATAGGTGTAATTTCCGAGGGAAGTTCAGTACTCTGGACAGACAGTTGGTTAAGGAAGCCAGTCCTTAGAAAAGAATCATTTATTTACACAGCAAAACAATATAAGCATGTATCTCCTAACTCCACTCTACTATCCTGTGCTCAAGTAGACACCCAATAAATGCCCACATGTGTGTACTTAACCTCAACTGATACAGTTAACATGTGAAAAGCATTAGATAAATGCATCTTCCTTTTATCCTTTTTACTGTTATATGCTTCTTCAGTAAGTTGGATATGTGCGAGACAGTATCACATGAAGATTTTTCTGCCGTATAGCCAAAGATAGAGCATTCAGAACAGTCAAACAAGAACTAATACCCAGATTTGCCATTTATTACTTCTGAGCCTGAATTTTTAAATGGGCCCTCTGGATTGAAATACTATAATAGTTCGTGATCTGCTTTAGTTCAATTTTTTCTATTTTTTTTAATTTTCATTTTTTTTGTGGTCTTCAAGTTACTCATTTTGATTTCCTGGATTATGCTTTGTTTCTACAGGCCATTTCCTTCATTTAATTAGAATTCAGATATTTATTTCTCTAGCAACTGCTTTTATACACTCATACTTTTGGCTGATTTTCCAATTTGTTCTCCATTATTTCATAATTTTTCCAGTTCCCACAGTACCTTCCTTTAAATCTTTTCTCCTACATTTCATCACTTTTAATATTAGCTGTATGAAATTGATCTGATTTGCAAAAGTTCCCTTTGATTCTGGTGCTAATCACGCACATTTTGTTATTGCAGCACGTCCATTGCATCCAAAATCTCAAAGGCCTCATTTCAGATATGCATAGAAAGGTTAAAAAAAAACGCAAAAGTATGCACGCAGCAAGAAAAATACAAACAACTGATTGAGGGAATCAAAACATAATCCAAAAAATCAAGTATATAATGATAGTAAACCAAGTTACAATTGTAATCTTTCTGAGGAGCAGCAAATAAAACAACACATCGAAATGCTTTCACATAAAGCGTGCACATGGTGTACAGCCTTCAGTCAATTCAGAAAGCTGAAATTGACTGAACCATTAAAATGTTCCAGCCAGTAATGACATGAAATATTTATTCTAAACCAAACTTCAAAAGACTTCATGAACATCTGAAAGGCTTGCATCCCCCCAAAAAACACCATTCTTAAGTTTTTTTTAATGTCACAACTTTTTAATTTATTTTGCGGATTTAGTTGAATGCTGAAATAAAGACATTCTTTGATGTAAGATCCTATGCTCGTGTTCACGGGCATGAACATTTTCCAGATGCTTTTCATAAACCTCCAAAACATTTGCTTTTCAGCAGGGTTCACATGTTGAAACAAATTTATTGCCCTGACATCAGAAAATAATCTATTTTCAATAAACTTTGAAATGGGAAAACATTCTAGATGCAATAGGGTGGAAATAGCCTATTTATTTTAAAAAGGTTACACTCTTAAGCTGGAACTGATGGGAGTTGTTCTGCGATTGCAACAACAAAAGTTTTGGAGGCTATAAGCCTGCCCTTTTCTATGCAACTTCCCTAACCACCAACATTCCCCAACTTCAGAATATCCTTCAATGTGATTGCTATGCAAGTGCCTTGATGTGGGCAAGCCTGTCCTGTGAACTGGCCTCAATTAGAAACCTAGCTTAGATTGACCACGCCTACTTCTAGGCATCTTGCAGCATGCAGTCAAAGAAACCTTTCATTCTATCAGGAAACAATTCATAGGCAGGGTCTCTTTTCTCTTGAAAATGTTAAGGTATTTAAAAGTATGCAAGGTTTTGTTAGTGTGGATACAAAGAGAATGTTTCCTCTTGCAGGGAATAGGACAACTCAAGGTCACCAATCCAACAGCAAGTTCAGAAGAAACTTCTCTACCCAAAAAGTGGAGAAAATATGGAACCTCCCACGGGGAGGATCACAGGGAGTAGTTGGAGCTAACAGCAGAGATGTGTTTAAGAGGAAGCTAGACAAGCATATGAAGGAAAAGGGAATCGAGGGTTACAATAATAATGAGATTTAGATGAGAAGACTCCAAGTGGAGCACAAACACTTGCATGCACTGATTGGGCCAAAGGGCCTGGTTCTGTACTGTATATCCTATGTAATCCACTCTGCATGAGCTTCAAATACAGATCATAGATGTGACAGGATTGTGCATTAATTCAAAGTCTTCTTTGAAACATTATTCATGTTTCTTCAAAAAATGCAGTTCGACCATTTAGTATTATTTTTCATTGGTCAAAAAGTGAAACAGATTGTTGTTCATATTTTGTAAACAGTGCATCATGGTGAACAAATCATATTCTATTTGGGCAGCATGATAGGTGAACAGTTTCAGGCTAGTATGTAAATTCACTCAAAGGATTCCTGCAAATTTAGCAGGTCATTTTCATTCTAGTTTGATGCATGAAAACAAACTGCAAAAAAGAGGCATTCAGCTTCAGAAATTACAAATGTTTTAAAATGTACAAATAGTAGTTTTGCAGCCTGATCCAATAATGTATTGCACGACAGAGTAATTTGACATTAACTCATAGCTATAATTTTTCTATGCTGAGTCCTTGGTAAGGTGATAGACAGAGCAGTCTGTACGTAGTGCTTTTTCATAGGGAGGAAACAACATTTACAGCATTGGCTAGCTAGGTAGCCTCAGTCAGAGAAACTCAGATTTATAAATGGGATTGGAAGTGATGAATGAATTCAAAAAAGAAAAAGTCTGCACCAAATCTGCTCAGAATTCAGACATCTGGTGGATAAAGATCATTTTTAAGATGCTGAAATAAAATAAATGATCCAGACTTCAATATGCACGTTTATGTATTCCTGCTCAGCAGATTTTATGGAATGTAATATCTGACGTACTCTGGGACCCACAAGTTCTTCTCCCAGTCCTGTAAATTCATATATTCGAATGTTATCCTACAACATACATAAGTTCATAGAAATGCCACTTAAAAACAAACTCAGTTACCAATTTCATGCAGGTATGCAAATTCAGTCACTTCTACTTTTTAAATGACACATCAACTATTACAAGTTCATTGCTAATGAGCAAAATGCCACTTCTATAACACTAAGGATAAAAACATAATCTAAAAATAATCCAATCTGCCACAATGAAAAAATTTATAAACTCTTAAATTTGCCATGGTATATTTTTGCACTGCAACTGGATGACTGCCTTCTTTTCAAATTGCAATAAACAAGAAACAATTCAACACAACCTGACTCCAAGAGAAATTAGTGCTGTTTGTTTTAGATTTATTACTGCAGAGGCAATACAGCGTAATCAGCCTAATGAACAGCAATTAACAGGAAACCGTTAACATCACATTTGAAGACAGTTCACAAGAAGCCTCCAGTTAATGGCATATGAAGACTGCCCTATCAGTGGTCTGTCTCCAGTACTGTCCTTGTCACGATTCCATCAATATTTGTACAACTTCTTCTCCTGCGCTGAAAGCAAACCTAATTCAATTATGGGTCTCAAAACTGATAAAATGGTCCTAAAGTGGAAAATGGGAAGAGATTATTGGCAAATGAATAAAGATTTGTATCGAACAAGCACAAAGGAGTACAACAGTCCTTTTTTTTATCATCTTCTGCCTTCAGTCTGCTGGGAACCTTGAGTTTCTCTTGCTCTCATGCAGCACATCGATTTCTGAATTAGACTGCAATATTAAATAATTAATATACTTGCCATGATTGATGTTTTGCATTAGTTGAATATTAGGTTATCAATCAAAATCCACTTGGTTTAATGTAATAATATTGAAAAAGTGTCAGGGGCTGTTCATCCAATTTGTAGTTGAAGCAGCCCAGATAGTCATATTGGTGTAACACGAAGCTCTGAAGCAGGAAATGTACTGGTTTAACATATATAAGTCAGAGATTATGAAACTTGTGGAGACACGGCTCAGGCTGCCCTAAATAAACCTCACGGCACCTGTCAATTTCAATCACAGCGAGGTCCACACAGAAATAAACCATCATCTACAACTGCCTTTCATCAGGTCCACAAGAAACCAGGTCTTCAAAAAACATGAATACAAATTTTATTTAACATTAAATCAGGATGCTAACTAGACAGCGCTCCATAAGCTTATCTGCATCAGATAACGTGCTTTTGTTGCAGAAGAGTACAAGACTTTTATTTGCCCACAGAAGACAAATTTTCACTTTTTAATTAATGTGACTGCCATAGGACGTCTAAACTGATGGTGAGTAAAGCCATCTGCTTCCTGAGTTTTATTTTACAGTCTGGAAAGATGAAAGAGAATTAGCCTGGTCAGCCTCTCAACAATAAACAATAAAATAAGAACCAAAAAGGAACACTGCTTATGCAAGAGGAAAACCACTATTCTCTTACCAAGTGAGAAGTCTTATTTATACCACACTTAATTAAGCAAAAGAGGAAGAACAAGTCAAAGTGTTAAAAAGGGCTAAATTTAATGCATTGCTTTTGCTGCAGTCAATATTGGCAAATTGGAAATGTCTAGCATATCATTCATGTCAAGGGAACGGTGTGGCTCCAACCCAAGTCTCTTAGTCCCAGGTCGACATCATTATCGACTAATTCTGAAGGCTACTGTTATGTTCGTAGTTACTAAATTTCTCTGCAACAGCTTCCTTTAATCTGTAGCTTGAATTCCAGGTAGCACACAATTAATTAAAGCCAGAACACCAGTTGAATTGTCATTCATGGTCAAATTTCAAATAATTGCATTTTTTTTGCTTTTCTTTCCCTTCCTGCTACAGCTGAGGCAAACGCCTATCATCAGTCAAGCTAAGAACCACAAATTTAAAATGCAAAGCCAGTCATTTGATTTCCACCTAACAGGGTGGCCCATTAGCACACTGCTCATCAGTGATGCATTATGGTATGATAGCTTCAATCCCCAACATCTAATTTAAAAAAGAAATCTTTGTACAGATATGATGTTAGTATATGGAAGCGTTTGCCAGTGATGACAGAAAAATCACAGGAAACTTCAAACTGTATCAACCAAGTTATACAGCATTCACTATAATTGTGAAATATGTAAGAGATGACAAAATATATTTTTTGAAAAAAACTGTTCTATCTTTTAAGCACTTGTCTGCAAACAGAACAAATCAATAATCAAAGCAAAAAGTAAGCCAGTTTATCATTTCCAGACGTAGATAAGCACAAAGGATTTTTGGTTTATTTCATCCCCATTCCACTTTACACAACTTACTAATTGAAAGCTCAGGCACACTCTTTTCTTCCTTGACCAAAAGTGATTTTTTTACCCAATATTTCATGTCACAGCAATAGAAATTCTAACAGCCATGTCATATTTTGCTAAATGCATGAACAAATAGTGTGGTTTGTGGGCAATTAAACCATCAACATCTAAGATGTCACCATTTAGGACTTCACCTACCAATTTTAGCTGGGTACAAAGCACAAAAAAAGTCCTCCACTTCTCTTTATTGGAGGAAGGGAGAAGGAATGATCCATGATTTTATTGCTGGTAACTAATTTATGACCTCTTATGCAAGTTTATCTCGGTGGGCCTACTCTGATTTGGGCTTGATTTTTAACAACAACCCTCTGATCACAATGTTGGTTGACGTAAAAACAAGAAAGAACGAGCAAACATTGTATGGTTGAGTTTTTGATGCAGATGAAGGATGAGGAAATAGGGTCCTGAATCTGTGTCCTCTGTTTGAACAGAGGGGAGTACAATAGGATGAGAGAGGAATTGGCGAATGTAGATTGGGGGCGCAGATTGGTTGGTAGGACAGCTAAGGAACAGTGGAGGATCTTTAAGGAGATCTTTTTCAGTGCTCAGCAGAAATATATTCCAATGGTAAAGAAGGGATGTAGGAGAAGGGATAATCAGCCGTGGTTATCAAAGGAAATAAAGGAGAGTATTAAATTAAAAACTGATGCATTTAGAGTGGCTAAAAGTAGTGGGCGATTAGAAGATTGGGAGAGGTTTAAAAATCAACAAAAAATGACTAAGAAGTTGATAAAAAAAAGGAAGGATAGACTATGAAGCTAAACTAGCACTAAATATAAAAAAGGACAGTAAGAGTTTTTACAAATATATAAAGAAGAGGAGGCTGGCTAGAGTGAATGTTGGACCCTTAGAGGATGAGAGGGGGGATTTAGTGGTGGGAGATGAGGAAATGGCTGAGGCCTTAAATAAGTTTTTTGCCTCGGTCGTCACAGAGGAGGACGTGAATAGTTCGCCGGATATTAAAGATAGAAGGATGGTAGGAGTTAAGGGCCTGAATGCGATTACTGTCACTAGAGAGGTAGTGCTTGATAGACTAGCGGGACTGATGGTGGACAAGTCCCCAGGACCGGATGGAATGCATCCCAGGGTTCTGAAGGAAATGGCAGAGGTGATAGTGGATGCCTTAGTGATTATTTACCAAAATTCGCTGGATTCCAGGCAAGTGCCAGAAGATTGGAAAACGGCTAATGTTACGCCGCTGTTTAAAAAAGGCAACAAGCAAAAGGCAGGGAATTATAGGCTGGTTAGTTTAACATCTGTTGTTGGAAAAATGCTTGAATCCGTCATCAAAGAAGAAATAGCGAGGCACCTAGAAAAGAATGGTTTGATAGAGCAGACGCAGCACGGATTCGTTAAAGGGAAGTCGTGTTTGACGAATTTATTGGATTTCTGAGGATGTGACTAGTGCGGTAGACAGAGGGGAACCGGTGGATGTGGTGTTTCTCAATTTTCAAAAGGTGTTTGAAAAGGTGCTGCACAAAAGGTTGCTTCAGAAGGTTAGGGGGCATGGAGTTGGGGGTAAGGTGTTAGTGCGGGTAGAGGATTGGTTGTCTAATAGGAGGCAGAGAGCTGGTATCAATGGGTGCTATTCTGATTGGTGGTTGGTAACTAGTGGAGTGCCCCAGGGATCGGTGCTGGGGCCTCAGCTATTTACCATTTATATAGGTGATCTGGAGGAGGAGGCTGAGTGTAGGGTGACGAAGTTTGCTGATGACACAAAGATGAGTGGAAAAGCAAATTGTGCGGAGGGTGTGTCTGCAGAGGGATCTGGATAGGCTGAGCGAGTAGGCGAGGACCTGGCAGATGGAGTACAATGTTAACAAGTGTGAGGTTATCCACTTTGGCAGAAATAATAGTAGGAGGGATTACTATTTAAAGGGTGAAAAGCTGCAGCATGCTACGGTGCAGAGGGGCCTGGGGGTCCTTGTGCATGAGTCGCAAAAACGCAGTCTGCAGGTGAAGCAGGTGATCAAGAAGGCGAATGGGATGCTGGCCTTTATAGCGAGGGGGATAGAATATAAAAGCAGGAAGGTCTTGTTGCAACTGTACAAGGCACTGGTGAGGCCGCAGCTGGAGTACTGTGCGCAGTTTTGGTCGCCGCACTTGCGCAAGGATATTTTGGCCTTGGGTGGAGTGCAGAGGAGGTTCACTAGGCTGATACCGGAGATGATGGAGTTAGACTATGAAGAGAGATTAAGTAGACTGGTTCTGTACTCGTTGGAGTTTAGAAGGATGAGGGGGGGGATCTTATAGAGACATGTAAGATAATGAAAGGGATGGATAGGGTAGAAGTAGAGAGATTCTTCCCACTCAGAAAGGATAGCAGGACTAGAGGGCACAGCCTCAAGATAAAGGGTGGGGGGGGGGATGCAGTTTAGAACGGAGTTGAGGAGGAATTTCTTCACTCAAAGGGTGGTGAATCTCTGGAATTCTGTGCCCATTGAAGTGATGGAAGCTACCTCACTAAATATATTTAAGTCACGGGTAGATAGGTTTTTGACAGACAAGGAAATTAAGGGTTATGGGGAGAAAGCGGGAAAGTGGAACTGATCCACTTCAGATCAGCCATGATCTTATTGAATGGCGGGGCAGGCTCAAAGGGCTAGATGGCCTACTCCTGCTCCTATTTCTTATGTTCTTAAGTCACAAGTAGGCTTACATTAACATTGCAATGAAGTTACTGTGAAAATTCCCTGGGCACCACACTCCAGTGTCTGTTCGGGTACACTGAGGGAGAATTCAGCATGACCAATGCACACATAACTGTATTGTGGGAGGAATCCAGAGCACCAAGAGAAAACCCACTCAGACATGAGGAGAACGTGCAGATGCCGCACAGACAGTGACCCAAACCGGGAATCGAACCCAGCTCCCTGATGCTGTGAGGTCAACAGTGCTGACCACTGTGCTGCCCTTATTAGTTATTGGGGAAGAAAATTAAGAAAATACTGGAAAGAAAATAAAATACAACGCAACTACCTTCTTGGTATAAATTTTAACACTTGTGCCTGAAGTGATGAAAAAAAAGACCTAATTATAATTAAGTTGTTTGAACTTCAAAACGTTATGGCACAGATTTGCATCTATATTCTGCACACAGTTCAAGTTACTCTTCCTTCTTCCTTTCAGGAAGAAGATAAAATTAGTAGGCTGCTCTCATGCACCTCCTGATAACGACAAGAAATTCACAAACGTATGAAGGCACTTTCAAAAAAAGCCCTATGCATGAATACAGCATATGTAATCAGGATCAAAGATGGTAAATTCAGAAGAGTATTAGCTGCAGCCAAAGAAAACTTAAATGTTTTGCAAGAGTCGAGAAAAGGAGTGATCAGTGAGGACTGAATTGTGAAACAGTACAAACATTGCACAATGCATGTATCATTTTAGAAGAGTAAAAGGAGCTCTTAATTATAAGCTGTATTTCATTGTGACATGAATTTTGCTTGTTTCCAAACATTGCACTGTAATGCACATGACTATTGACAAAGGTTTCTAAGAAAGCAATGTAATAACCAAGACAAAATGGGCAGTCAGTCTGAAGACGCATTCGAGTTAACATGCATCATGTGATATCACAATAAGAGAACAACATTTTCACCATTACTGCTAAATCCCTAGTGTATTGTTGACTCACACTGACTCAGAAGTTACATTATTGTTCCTTGTTGGGTGCATATTTGCAGGATTGCAATGATTAAAAAAAAATCTAATGGGCCCATTTATAGAGACTGAGGTTCTAGATCACTGGAAAACAAAAACCTATTTCTTTACCTACTACAGGTAAAAATATGTATATTTTTAAAAAATCTTTAAGATAGGCCAGCAACTGTTACATTTAGCCTCTATCAGTTCATAGTTCTCAGAATAAAAAAGATAAAATTTAAAATAATTTGCATCTTTCATTCACTCCCAAATACATCCAGCATCATGAAACAGTTTTATGAACAATAAACATGTTTGAATTGGGAATTTAATTAATTAACTCCCCTGAAAATGATCTCGTTCTTCTAGAAATCCAACAGAGGATTTTTTGGGTTTTTTTGAAATTTTTAAATTGAAATTAAACAAACAAATTTATTGCAAGCAAAATGAAAACTGATTGACAAAGATCATTGGTAAATTTCCAAGGGCATAGTTCAATTTGTGTCAATATGCAACAGGTTGCATTGCTACAACAAAAACAGAATTGCTGCAAAAACTGCAGGTTTGACAGCATCTGTGGAGAGAGAATACAGCCAACATTTTGAGTCAGGATGGCCCTTCGTCAGAGCACTTGACTCAAATTGTTGGCTCTATCTCAGGCTCTATTCTCTCTCCACAGATGCTGCGTTTTTCTAACACGTTCTGCTTTTGTTTCATATTTTGGTACCTGCAGTATTTTTCTTTTATTTTAGGGCTATACTGCTAATACAAACCCATCAACACCTAGGCAATTTTTCTATTTTCAAACAAAATTACTTAGAAGAATGTTACTTTGATTTGATGTCATGCTAAAAAAAGTCACAATTTCCAAGTGATATTTGCCCTCAGTAATTTCCATTGATGCTATAAAATCCCAGAAGGAGTGAAGTTAACCTGCCACAAATCATAGCTGTCGAATAAATGGCTGCGATTGGTGCAATCATAAACAAATATGGAGGCTTTGGTACAAATGCACGCTGGGAACTGTATTCCTTATTTTGTGAACATTTTTTGGTCGCTTCAAGCTGACAGAGAATTGTTTGACAAACTGGAATCTCAAGTTCAGTTTTTATTTTACTCATAGGAAATGTCACTGCATTGTTGCAATTCTTTATGTCTTTATTACATTACAAGTTTGACTTCCAGTTATAATTCTCAGTTCACTGGAAAAAAATCAAGGTATGAGCAATAAGGATTTTGAAAAAGATATTTGACTGGTTCTTTTTGTTCTTTTATTGATAAGATTTGCTGACACTACATGTTGAATCATTGTTCCCATAGATCCTTAGTGATCGCTCATTGGATTATTCTTCCAAATGCTTTCCTTTATGATTTATACATTGTCTTAAGATTTGTTGTTGTTTTATGCGTAGATCAGCAGCCAGACATCTAGTTCAGGAGGAAGGACTTGTTTCACCATTTACAGGGCTACCTGCGTATCACATGGGATAGGCATTGGCCATCACTGGGATGGCCCCTTCTGTAACTCCTCACCATACACCAATTTTCAATTCCAATAATGTTTCCCAGTGGCAAAATGGTTTGAATTTTATCTCCTAAATCTATTTTTCATCCACAAATTTTGATTTGTAGAGTTAACTTCAATTTTCATTGACTGATCAAAATGTTGGTGTTATTGCAATTCAACAGAACGATTAAAAAGAAAACTGGCTTTAAAGCTGCTATGCTTTAGGACCCAAGGTTTTCAAATAAATTGAAATTTACTTCTTCCACATTAACCTTTCTCGCCAAATGTCAAACAGTGAGTGCAGATATCTTCAAGCCCAATAGAAATTTCTAAAATTAAACTTGAAACTTTAACCACTGGTGCTGCTCCTTGTAGCCATTCCTGCCAGGAGATCTGCTGTCATGGTATACCATGCACCATCCTCACATCCACTGTAGCTCATGTGCAACTACTCTGTGATGTCCATCATCCAACCTAGGTTGATACCTCTTTCTGTTGCCCTGCAGAACAGAATTCTAAAGTTTTATGGTTCTGATCAAATGTCCAAAATATTAATATTTTCTTTATGTCACTTCTTAAGAGTTCTTTTCGCTCTTGCTGTTTCAAGTATCTCTGCTTTGTCTTATCAAACAATGAATAGTCAGCATACATTTTCACATCCACGTTTCAAAAATCTTTATTCTCTTCCACATATTATCTTCCTTATTATCCAGGCTTCTGTGGCATACAGAAAAATGGATTGAATGCAGCATCCTGTGATTTTAGTTTCCTTGATGAAGGCTTTAGTCTTCTCAATGTTAACACATCCTTCACCTTCTCAAAATTACTTCAGGTGAACTCTACTTCTAACTTCTGCATCACATCTTCTGTTATCATTTGTTCTTCACAGAGAAATTTATCTACTTGTTCCAGTATGACATCATCCACTTCAATCTTCATTATAGTTTTTTCTAATATATGCCTTCTAACTACCATTGCTTTTGTTTTGTTTGGTGTTTGCTCTCAATCCACATTCTAAACTTCTGAATTTTATTTGGTCTACAAAATTTTGTAGGAAAGCACTGTGGTGTATCATCAGCATACTGCAAGTTTGTTAAGTTCTTGCCTCAAATTTTTACTCCTGTAAGAACATCTAATTTGTTGATTATTATGTACAGATTAAATAACTTTGGCAACAGTACACAGTCTTCTTACACTCTTTCCAATGCTTGAAACATATCTGATTGTTGTTCCTCTAGCTTGATACTTGCTATTTGGTCCAAATGTAGGCACTAGTTAAATGTCAGTTCTTTATTGCTAATGTCATGTTTCAGCAACCCATCAACAGGCTTCTGGTGATGAACACAATTAAATGCTTTTTTTCATAATTGATGAAACATATTTACATGTTCTTGTATACTTCTAGATATTTATCAAAGATTTTCAGGATTAATTTTAATTCTAAAAAGATTAGTTTTAAGGAATCACAAAAAACAATTACCATAAATATTACCTATAACATCAGATTTAATCTAATATTTAACCTTCTTTAACCATGAGGCAGCATGATGGCACAGTGGTTAGCACTGCTGCCTCACAGCACCAGGGATCAGTGTTTCTGGCCTTGGGTGACTGTGTGGGGTTTGCATGTTCTCCCTGTTTCTGCATGGGTTTCCTCCAGGCAGTCTGGTTTCCTCCCACATTTCAAAGATGTGAGAGTTAGGTTGATTGGCCATGGTAAATTGTCCCTTAGTTTCAGAAGAATTGGTGGGGTAAATACATGGGTCACAAGGATAGGACCTGGGTGGGTGTTGTTGGTGCAGGCTTATTGGGTCCAAAGGAATTCTATGATTCTTAAAAATTTACTTTCTAACAGCATCTTCTCCAGTTACGAGTAAATGTCACGCTGGGCTGAGCAGTTTTAACATTTACTATAAGAAATCTCAAACAGTGGTGCATAAAGCAATCACAAAGTTCTCTCCTCATAAGTGTTATGATAAATTCAATAGCATGTTACAATGACAATAAAAAAGTTGAATACTTAAAGGACAAATAAAGTTCCGCGTGAGATTTTATAGCAATTTTTCAATTCCAAACATTGAGGTTAAAGCACGATGACATAAACCTCTGGTATAAAACTATCTGATGAAAGGATTTACTAACTGATGAAAGAATCTTGTCAGGATTTGTGCACTTCAATTCTAAGAGGTTCGCAACTCAGCAGGACACAGATTGTCTACCTGGGCACAACAACAAAGAAAGCATGATGAGCACAGATAAACGTTCCAGCATATTTGCCAGCTGTTATAAACTTTGAAGAGCTACTTTGAAATAGCAAGCATTTTCTCCAATTGGCAGATTCCAATTCTATTCATTTCCTCCTTCATTATATCTAATGCAGTAAACATATAACATAGCATGAATTGACAAAGGTGATCAGAACACAGTTAAAAAGAGTAAAACACACTGAAGCCAGAACAATCAGTTCTAAGTTTGATACAACTGACAAGCATAGTATCTGAATTACAACTTTGTCTAGGCAAAGATAATTAATAAATTCCAAAACAAATATCAAGAGCTCAACATAAATCCAAAACTCAGACCATATAAAACCGAATGGGGGTCAAATATTTTCATATGCTGTAATGCAATCCAATGAATTTAAAGGTCAACCGACATGAGGAATTCACGCCAAGTTTTTGCTGCCTCAGTAATCAGCCAGCCCTTCTTTCTGTGCAAGAAATTCCAATAAAAAGACAAGTCACTCATAACTAGCATGAGAGACAACTAATGGTTAACCACTTAAACATCAGGGTGAAAACAGACACCGCAAAACACTGAGTTCTCCAACTTACACAATCACAGGAAATAGACAAAGGCAACTAGCCTACACAGCTTTTTTTTTATATATTACTCCCCTCCATCACGCCTCTGTTCTGCATAGTTTGATTTCTTTACATTGTCTTTCAGTACTTCACCCAAGTAGTGATTCATTTCTAATTGAAACTCCATGCAATGAACACTCATAGGCTACTTTACCTCCATCAGGGCCAAACACCCAGATACTTTTCAGAGGGATTTGGTAATGGCCATCAATAGTTTCTACTGTGGCCTGACTGGTAGGAATTTTGGTTCATTGCAATCTCAATTTGTGGGTCAGCTTTACCAATTGAGCCACAAACAACACCAATAAATGAAGTCCATCTTCTGACAAAG
This sequence comes from Carcharhinus amblyrhynchos, assembly GCF_965287045.1. Classification (NCBI taxonomy): domain Eukaryota; kingdom Metazoa; phylum Chordata; class Chondrichthyes; order Carcharhiniformes; family Carcharhinidae; genus Carcharhinus; species Carcharhinus amblyrhynchos. The sequence goes on from NC_137326.1 coordinate 91,630,291, forward strand.
TCACGGAATGGAGATAGCACAGAAGTTCCTCAATCCTGGACGCATTCTCATGAATCGTTTTTTTAAATGCCTTCACATCGATCCTCAAGATGTGGTGCAAGAACAATTTATCCCAATAATGTCCCTCATTCATTTTTGCTCATCATGCACAATAAACCCCTCATTCTAATTTCTTGTAAATATTTGAATGACTCTTCTTTCTCAAGAGACCTTTCTAGCTGCTTGAATTTTCTGGTCTGACCAACAATCATTTTTTTCTCAAACTAGTTAATGCTATACTTTTACATGGCATCTCTAAAAACACTTCACTAGTTGGTATTACAGATACTCCACCAATTCACTGACTTTAAAAAATGTGATCAGAACTGTATTAACAACTGGCCATACACTCTTTATTCTCTATGTACGTGGCAAATATTTGATTAACGATCCATAGTTTTTAATTTTGGGAATTAAAATTTGAATTGTAGAACAATGGAGGAAACCTGGTTGAGAAACTCAAAAATGACTCTGATTGCAAATGTAACTCACACAAGCCTGAATTTATTATACTTAAAAAGTTTCCTGTGTTGTCTTGCAGGATTTGAGTTGATAGCGAAAAGAAAGCTGAAAATGAATGATCCATTGTTATGCTTGTAATAGAGCTAGTGTGGAAAAGGGTTAAAACTACAATCGCAATTTAAATTATTCTTATGGGTCACAAAATCCAGTGTGATTAATTTATGTTTCTGTTTGACAGCATCCAAGAGCATGCCATATTATCATGGAGATGGGATGTAGGAGTAAGAGATTTCTAGGGGCGGCATAGTGGCAAGCACTGCTGCCTCACAGCACCAGTGACTCCAGGTTCAATTCCTAGCTTGGGTCACTATCTGTGTGGAGTTTGTACATTCTCACTGTGTCTGCCTGGGTTTGCTTCAGGTGCTCCAGTTTCTTCCCACAGTCTGAAAGATGTGTAGGTTAGGTGAATTAGCCATGGTGAATTAGCCATGCTAAATTCTCCCTCAAAGTGCCCAAACAGGCACTGGAGTGTGGCAACTAAGGGATTTTCACAGTAACTTTGTGCGAATGTAAGCCTACTTGTGACTAGTAAGTAAACTTTTTTTTTGTTTAATTTATTTGCGGGTGTTTGCTGACATTTCAGTTTGGGAACTGACGGACGAAGCCACAGTTTTGGTCTAAATGTAGGATACTGCTCACTGAGTGTGAGAAAGCCAAAAGAAATTTATGTTAGTCAGTCTTGACCTTCAAGTAGAGGAAATACAAATTTAATTGTTCACCATATGATATGCCAGTGGAGCTCAATCACAGTTTGGGATGAGAGGGAAAAGAAGTTGGAAGATATGCTCTAGCATACAGTGAGTGTACAAAATCTATACTGGTGCTTACAGGTGTTGTGGCAGAAAACAGCCAGCAAAGTTAGATTGCAAAGCTGTAGAATGCACCTGGGAGTCCATCAGAAATCCAAAAATGGGGCTGAGGTAATCACAGTTTTGAGGACTATAAAGATGTAGGGTCACGTAGCCAAAAAACTAATGGAAGGACCCCCACAGATTTTTACTTTGCAGAATAATTGAACAACACAGGAGAAATAAAGTGAATTTTGGACAGCTATACCTTTTGGGTTGATCCTAGGAAAAGTAAATAAACTTTCAAGATTTCATAAGGTAAGCAAATACTTGGGGTGGGGACAGCAGTAAACAGTAGAACTAAGTTTACAGCTTAAGGCTTTGTAAGCTTTAATGTTAAGTCAGTGATGTTTGCTTTCTATAATATCAGTTTAAAAACCTGAAATCTTGTTGCATAGTTCTGCCAGTTAATTCTGGATGTTTTGTACATTTTTTTTCAAATGTTAATAGTGCTTAGGTTAGTGGCTAACCTACCTTATATTGTTGTTACATAACAAATTTAGCACCAATTTCACAGCAATATAATTCAAGTTGAGAAGGCAACCATTCCCGATTGCAAATCAGCATAATAAATCATTGACGGAGAGACTCACAGAAATTAATATCAAAGGAAATTATTGCAGATGTTGGAAATCTGAAATAAACACAAAAACATTCAAATTTTACAACAGTTCCTACAACATATGTGAGAAAATACAGTTCTGGGCATGATCTTTTCTCAATAGAAATAAATAGTCTGTTGTAGATGCTATCCAGCAAACAGTGCAAAATAAACCAATGTGAAAACACCACGACAATGCAATTGAAATCCAGTACCAAAATACGAGGTGATGCTGGCTTTACTGATATTTTATTGCACATGTATCATGGAAGCCACTTTTCAGCAAAACATACTTGCAGTAAAAATGCTTTATAAGATATAGCTTTGTTGCAGTATTTGCTGCTTTAAACCCAGCACTAACTATCAGCAAAAGACGGTGATGTAGGCCCAAGTCTGGTGATTTAATTTTCGGTCTGCTCCCGAATTCATTTATAGCACACTTACTAATTTTGGAATTGATATTTTGCCTTTCTTTTAAAAACACAGATCAAAACACAATAATGGTTTTATCTGGTGGAAGAAGACTGCTCATGTTTTCCATTGCAGTGCTACTATTCCCACAGCAGTTCGAGTGCATGACAGAGGCTGAGTCAGACACAATTTAACTCAGGAGAAACAAATCCTCTGTTTTAAATGCCAATAGCGATACGTAAGACATAGTAGAAATTAAGTAGTGGCAAAAGAGATAACGTAAAAGACTGCCATCAGGGAATGCGCATCAGATAACACAGTTCAAAACAACACCTTCATTGCTCAGCAATTACGAGCAAAACGGAGGGAAAAGCATCAACTTATGTACATGGCCTTCTTTGACACAAAGGCCTTTGATACTGGCAATCGGAAGGGATTATGGACTATTCTCCTCTATTTTGGCTGCCCCCAAATATTTGTTACCACCCTCTGCCAGCACCACAATGCCCTGACCATTGGATTTATCACAGGCCTAATTTATGTTTGGACTGGGATCAAGCAAGGCTATACCTTCACGCTGACCCTCTTCCCGATCTTCTATGGTGCAATGCTCCATCTCACCCACCGCAAGCTCCTCACTGGAGTGCAGCTGAACTACAGAACAAACAAGAATCAGTTCAACATCTGTCACCTGGAAGCCAGATCCAAGTTCATCCCATCTTCTGTCATTGAATTACAGTATGCAGATGATGATTGCATCTGTGTACACTGAGAAGCCAAGCTTCAAGACATCATCACTGAGGCGTATAAGAGCCTGGGTCTTACACTAAACATCGATAAGACACAGATTTTCTGTTAAACTGCCCCAGCCACACAGCACTGCACCACTCCACCACTCCCATGTTATCAAAATCCACAGATAGGCCTTGGATTTTAATAACGTTGGGGACCTGGAGTGGGGCAGTGCTATGGATGTCTGCCCTTGTTAACAGTAGGCTGGAAGTCGATTGTTAACAAGGGCAGACAGCAACATCGAGGTTCAACACCATCTTCAGTGTACCAGCACAATCTTCAGTCGTTTGAGATAGAGTGTTTGTTTGAAGACCAGGACCTCAGACCTGATACCAAGCTCATGGTCTACAGAGCAGTCCTGTATGGCTCAGAGGTGTGGACGAGGTAGAGCAGGTACCTCAAAACCCTGTGCAAGTGCCACCAGCACTGCCTCCGCAAAATCCTGCAAATCTGTTGGCAGGAGAGACACCAATGTCAGTGTTCTTGCTCAGGTCAACACCACCAGCATCAGGGCATTGATCAGTTTCGATCAGCTGTTTTGGGTGGGCCACATCCTCCACATGCCTGGCATAAGACTCCTGAAACAACTGGTGTACTCAGAGCTTTGACATGGCAAGCAATCTGCAGGAGGGCAAAGGAAATGCTTCAAGGACACTCACAAAGTCTTCTTGAAAAAGGGCAACATTCCCACCAACATCTGGAAATCTCTAATCCGAGATAACCTAAGGTGGAGAAAAAGCACCCAGACAGGAGCTAAACACAGAGCTGCACAGCGGGCAGCACTGCTGCCTCACAGCGCCAGAGACATGGGCTCAATTGCCAGCTTGGGTCACCGTCTTTTTAGAGTCTGCATGTTCTCTCCACGTCTGCATAGGTTTCCTCCAGGTACTCTGGTTTCCTCTCACAGTCCGAAAGATATGATGGTTAGGTGCACTGGCCATGCTAAATTCTCCCTCAGTGAGTGTATGGTGTCGAAATTTGCTGATGACACCAAGATTGGGGGAACGGCAAATTGCGCGGAGGGTGTGGAGAGTCTGCAGAAGGATCTAGATAGGCTGGGCGAATGGGCCAGGAAATGGCAAATGGAATTTAATGTTGGCAAGTGCGAGGTGGTCCACTTTGGTAGGAAGAATGGTAGGAAGGACTATTATTTACAGGGCGAAAAACTGCAGCAGGCGACGGTGCAGAGGGACCTTGGGGTCCTTGTGCATGAGTCGCAAAAACCCAGCCTGCAGGTGCAGCAGGTGGTCAGGAAGGCGAATGGGATGCTGGCCTTCATAACGAGGGGGATTGAATATAAAAGTAGGGAGGTCTTGCTGCAGCTGTATAGGGCATTGGTGAGGCTGCAGCTGGAGTACTGTGTCGCCACACTTACGCAAGGATATTTTGGCCTTGGAGGGAGTGCAGAGGAGGTTTACTAGGCTGATGCCGGAGTTGAGGGGGTTGAGCTATGAGGAGAGGCTGAATAAACTAGGCTTGTACTCGTTAGAGTTTAGAAGAATGAGGGGAGATCTCATTGAGACGTATAAGATGATGAATGGGATGGATAGGATAGAGGTGGGGAGGCTCTTCCCGCTCAGAAAGGACAGTAGGACTAGGGGGCACAGCCTCAAGATAAAGGGGGGGTGGTTTAGAATGGAGTTGAGGAGAAACTTCTTCACTCAAAGGGTGGTGAATCTCTGGAATTCTCTGCCCGTTGAGGTGGTGGAGGCTGCCTCGCTAAATATTTTTAAGACGCAGGTTGATGGGTTTTTGATAAGCGAGGGGATTAAGGGTTATGGGGAGAGGGCGGGAATGTGGAACTGAGACACGACAGATCAGCCATGATCTTATTGAATGGCGGGGTAGGCTCGAAGGGCTGGATGGCCTACTCCTGCTCCTATTTCTCATGTTCTTATGTTATGTACCTGAACAGGTGCCGAGAGTGGCGATGTCTGGAGGATTTTCACAGTAACTTCTTTGCAGCATTAATGTAAGCCAAGTTGTGACACTAATAAATAAACGTTAAAAGACTTCAGTTTCATTGGCAAGAGAAAGCTGAAGCCAAACATCAACAGTAAAGCAACCGTGACACAACCTGGGCACCTCATCCACTCCTCTAACCACCATCTGCCTCACCTGTGACAGAGACTATATGTTGAGCATTGGACTCCTCAGTCACCTGAGAACTAATATTTAGTGTGGAAGTAAGTCATCCTCAACCCTGAGGGATTGCCTAAGAGCTGCTTCAAAATACATTAACTATCAGCAAATACTAAGGATGGTTATGCATCTGATGATTTATTTTTCTGTCTGATCTTGCAATTCATTTATAGCAAGGGACTGATTTTGGAGTTGAATGGTTTGCTTTTTTTTAACATATAGATTGAAACAGAATAATGGTTTTTATCTCATGGAAGATGACTGCTCATGGTTTCCATTGCAGTGCTAGTATTGACAAGGTAGCTAGAGTTCATGACAGAGACTGGCAAGTATGCAATCTGAATCAGTAGAAACAAATCCTCTATTTTATATGCTAATAGTGATTTATAAGAAATAGATGTTATAGAAATTAAATATTGGCAAAAGAGATAAAAGACTGCCATCAGTGAGTCTGCATCACATGATACACTTCATTATTTGACTCAAAAATCTGTTTCAGAAGTAATCTGCTTCAAATGGACTATTCTGTCTCCATTCACAAATCTGGTATAATCACCAAACAGGGCAATGATACTGAGAAATTCCAATTCCAGTTGCCTAGAGAATAAAGAAACAGACTAGCTGCTATCAAATTAGCTATTCTTTGGCCGTTGTTATGTAAATAGGTCAATGAGGCAATAAATCAATCCAATAGGAGGCATTTTTATTTACACAACACTTTTAGAAGACTTTAAATGGACTGACAAATGGCAAGTAATCACTACCTTTAGCTCTGCAGACGTGCTGGAGGACATTTTGCATTTGCCAATTATTTCATGATCAATTCACTCTCATTGCAATTTTAATTAAAACCGATATTCTCATTTCCATTTGAATCATTACTGTATACATACGAATAAGAATCCTTGACAAGGAAATGTGACTTATCTCGAAAATTCCATTTCCTTGCCAGAGAGGAAAATTTGTGCTCTATTCAGCCTGTTAACTCCACCTGCAGAATTGGTGTAAGGCATATTTCTTCTCTGACCATTAAGTTTATTTCATTGTGCTGAATATTGTCTGACAATAAAAAGCTCGATGTGGAGATGCCAGCGTTGGACTGGGGTAAACACAGTTAGAAGTCTGACAACACCAGATTTAAGTCCAACCGATTTATTTGATAGTAAACTCACAAGCTTTCGAGGTTTCCCTCTTCATCAGGTGAATGACCTGAATAAAAAATTTTTAATTTTAATATTAAATTTAATATTAATAAAAAGCTTGCCCTTTAAATAGCTGAAATCAGTTACAGTTGCTCAACATGAATGGTGACATGACTAGCATCACTCTTCAAACACGCACGCAGTTAAAGTTTTAATATTTGCTGTTTCAATTAACCTTACATCACACGTCATGTGCAATCTTCAAAATTTGATTAATTGCCAAGTGCTTTGTAATCATTCGTTCACCAGCAAGAATCTCTACAATTAACTAATTAAAACATAAAAATAATCTTAAAATATCTAAACTTTCTGATTCATGTGCAAGGCAAGGAGATTAATTATTTGTGATAACTAATTACATGTTAAAAACTAGTCAAAGAGAAGTAAAAAGCAAGAGTATTATATGTACAAATAGCATTTCATGCCCATTCCAAACAATCTGATATAACCAAGTGGCCTGCCACTTCAGAGAGCAGTTATCATAGACTACGACATACAAATAGATCTTTGTAGCTTCAAAGAAATCCTTCCAAAAACTGGGACAAACTTGTACACCAAATTGAACATTTAAACCAAGGTACTGGTATAGTTGGCTGCCATTTTGAAATGTGAAAAAAAAACTATTTCAAATTAATGCATATTATTTAATGAAATAATTCTACAACGGTAGTCTGAAACCTAATCAGTACATTTTAAAAACTGTCAAATTTATTGTCTGTAGCATTCAACAACTTCATCCCAAGTCACTTTGGCTATGGCATCATCACAAGAATCACAAGAGCACGTACTAACTGGAATTAATATATATGCTTTCAGATTCATAACTATCCTTCTACAATAAGTCATCTTCCACTCCAGAATTGGATATTTTGCATTCTTGTATGATCTGATGACAGTTCATTAACACCAGCCCATAATTTGATGATAAATCAACACAAAACATCAAGAAGGGCGGCATGCAAATTTCCACTCTTTGTGAAGGTTTTTTTCACTTCATCAACTATCCACCGTTTGGTGCATATGTGCTTCCTACTAAATGGCTTGTTTGAGACAAACATCCAAATGTTTAATGACAGATGCTGGACCTCCTGATACAACTGTAATTTGGGTATTATTTATTTGCAGGTGCCTTTTGATCTCATTGGTTATATGAGATTTGAACATGTCCCACATGAAAGCTGTGTCCTTTGTGTGGGCCACCAGGATACCTACTCCGCATATTTTGATCCACAAATTCACTCCACCTTCATCCATCCAGCTGTTGTGATGGACCTGCACAAAAGCTCTGGAAAGGAACTTGATTATCAGCCTATACATTTGCAAATTATTGGTTTTACTTTTATTCCGTCAGCCATGCAGGCTAGTACCACAATGAATCTTCACTAGAACCCTTTCCAATCAATTATTCAGTTGCTGCGGTTATGTAAATTCCTGGGCATTTTGTCTATGTTGCTAACATGACACAATGGGTACTCATGTTTCTGCTGCTATTTGATAATGAATCATTAGAAATTGATCATTTTGGCATTGAGGTTTTCTTAGTAGTCCAAGTGATCTATTACGCACAGTCTGTTCTGTGTGGGTGTGTCTTAATCTTTCACGCATTTTCTTAGCAACAGGGTCTGTAATACCCGCTTGATGCCATGCGCCAACTTCTAAGGTGAACAATGCATGGTGGCACAGTGGTTAGCACTGCCCCACAATGCTAGGGTTTCAGGTTTGATTCCCAGCTTAGGTCACTGTCTGTGCGGAGTTTGCTCATTCTCTCAGTGTCTGCATGGGTTCCATCTGGGTGCTCCGATGTCTTCCCATAGTTTGAAATACATGCTGGTCAGGTGCACTGGCCATGCTAAATTGCCCCTCAGTGTACTGGAACAGGCATCAGAGTGTGACGACTTTCACAGTGTGGGATTTTCACAGTAACTTCATTGCAGTGTTAATGTAAGCCTACTTGTGACACTAATAAATAAACTTAAACTTTATAACCCAAAATGATCTGAAAAGTTGAGACTAACTCTTAATGCAAGTACAGCAGCCTTACGAGGCCTTTTCATTAAATCATTATAAAACTCACTTAAATCAGTCCACTCACTCGCACATTTGACTAGGCAAGCTTGGGATTCATCCTTTTTAAGAAGTACTGTAAGGTTAGGTCATCCAAAGGCTAATCCAGACAATAGATGCAGGACTAAATGGGTAGAGTGGTGGTGCTGGTGGTTCAGAAGGAACCTAATGCACCCAGCATCTCCCGACAGCGCCCTAATGAAAATGGATATTGGTGGAATTGGGAGATAAGCTTTTTCTGGGGTATTTTCAACCTATTTTTACCAAACTATTTCAGTGAAAATCTCCCCTAATATTTTCACAGATAACATCAGTAAGCGTTAGAACAAATTCTTATCGGTCTGGTTCGACATCTACTGCAAAAGCAATAAGAAAATGTAGTAAGTAGTCATGGAATAACCACAAATCTCATTTTAAATTTATATGTTAACATCACACTGACGTATGATGAGCTGTACTCAAAGTAAGATTCACTCACAGTCCTTTGTCACTTAGCAAAAAAAGTGAAATCTAAATTATTTATTCATCATGCTTTGAAGTGCAACTGTTGTAAATCATTTAACAAAGTCAAACATGAAACAAAAAATTAAACATTCAGTGTATTTATTTGAATTACAAGACACTACCACAAGGCAGGAAAAACTGAAACATCAACCATTGTGCATTAGCTCATATTTTCTCAAAAAAAACACATAACCTTCAACCCACTTAAGTAGCACCACTTTCACAAATACGTTATTTTGTTTTTTATTAGTCTATAGAGTGTTATTTCAAGATCACATAAAAATGGACACAGCAAGCAATAGTAAAGCACTTCAATATCCGAAAAATAATATACAGCAGTCCAGTGGAATGTCAGTAAGTCACTACAATATAATTAAATAAAGAATAATGGATACTCTAGAATGGTTACAAAACAATAATGTCGTTGAGGGATTCAGATGATGTCATAAACAACAAAAAATGAAACTTTAGTACTGTATAAATATTGCTGGAACCCAAGTCAAGTTCAAAGTCTTAAAATCAGTCTTTTGTACCTGTCAGTATACTGAGCAATTTTAGGGCAGTTTTATTTAATTTAGATTCCTATTTTTGCTGCCAAGGAGCATCACGACCAGTGAGCATGTACTAACTGAAGTTGACTCATCTCCTTCCCCTAACTTCCTCCCTTCCTTTTCTGGAGACAGCGGCTTTTGCTGGGATATAATTCCACAGTTGTCAAGAATCCTCCAATTCCCCTCTTTTCCTCTCTTCAAAAAGTTTGGTTGGAGTTGATTAGGTTCCCAGACCTATTGTTCTGTCAGCTGAATGAAGTTAGCAACTACATTTGTGTTGACAATACTTAGTACACTGCTGTTTGAGTATGTGCAGTATGGAGTATATCCTACAAGTATGATATCAATTCACTGACTAGAGTCAGCACCCACAAGATTAATCACTACTTTGTGAGGTAGTGATATGGGCAAAAGCACCAATTAATATGTAGCTGGGTCTTAGCTTCAGTGAAGTGAGATGGCTTTAATACGCTGGTATGAATTGAAGCAAGGACATTGGATTTTACTTGTTTGAAGGCTAGGTGGATAATTATCGTAGACAGTAAGTAACCATAGAACATTAAACGTTACAGCACAGTACAGGCCCTTCGGCCCTTGATGTTGCGCCGACCAGTGGAACCAATCTAATGACCCTCTAACCTAAACTATTCCAATGTTATCCATATGCCTACCCACTGACCGTCTGAACGCCCTTAAAGTTGGCGAGTCCACAACTGCTGCAGGCAGGGCATTCCACGACCTTACTACCCTCTGAGTAAAGAACCTACCTCTGACATCCGTCCTATAATTACCACCCCTTAATTTAAAGCTATGTCCCCTTGTGTTAGTCATCACCATCCGAGGTAAAAGGCTCTCACTGTCCACCCTATCCAATCCTTTGATCATCATGTATGCCTCAATCAGGTCACTTCATAACCTTCTTTTCTCCAATGAAAATAACCTCAAGTCCCTCAGCCTTTCCTCATAAGACCCTCCCACCATACCAGGCAACATCCTGGTAAACTTGCTCTGCACCCTTTCCAGGGTCCAAACATCCTATGTTGTTGTCGAGGAATGGTCAACCACTTTTTTTTTTATGCGAAATACAGGTATTCATGAAAGAACTTCATTCAAATTATTTTCCAAAGAATTGGAATGACGCTTCCTTAAGTAGGTTTGCCGAAAATCAGTCTCACTATCGTATGGAAACTGTCTCAGATCTTTGGGATGGTAAGCCATAACATAAAAAATGGAATTCTAATTTCAATAAACAATGCATGTAGGAATATAGTGCAGTGAGATGTGGTTTTGTCATTTTGAAAAGGATTATGATAACATGTACTGTGTGCATTGAACTACATCCATTCACTCATTCTGCAATAAATTACAAGTCTTTTGGCTCCATTCTTGGCCTGGGAGAATGCTTGCAAATTCTGCATACAAAGGCAATATTAATAAAATGATATATTCCAGTAAGCCAATGTATAGAGAGAAAGATTCTCTGTTTGATCTATGGGTTTCACAATTAGGGAAGGCAATGGCCTAATGTTATTATTGCTAGATTATTAATCCAGAAACTCAGCGAATGTTCTGGGGACCCAGGATCGAATCCCACCATGGCAGATAGTGGAATCTGAATTCAATAAAAAATATCTGGAGTTAAGAAGCTACTAATGACCATGAAACCATTGTTGGTTGTCAGAAAGATCTATCTGGTTCACTAATGCCTTTTAGGGAACGAAATCTGCCATCCTTACGTGGTCTGGCCTACATGCGACAGTAAGAAGTGTCACAACACCAGGTTAAAGTCCAACAGGCTTATTTGATAGCACAAGCCACAACCTTCCGGGGCACTGCCCCTTCATCAGATGACTGTTCACAAACAGGGCACACGTAGACACAAACTCAATTTACAAGATAATGGTTGGAATGTGAGTCTTTACAGGTAATCAAATCTTAAAGGTACAGACAACGTGAGTGGAGTAAGTACTTCACAACACACGACAACGCAGAATCGCTGAGCAGAAACTGATAGCCAAGTTCCGCATACATGAGGACAGCCTCAATCAGGATCTTGGGTTCATGTCACACTATCTGTCACACTCACAACTTGCCTGGGCTTGCAAAATCTCACTAATGTCCTGGCTGGAGATAATACACATCTCTTTAACCTGTGCTTACCCTTCTCTTCACTCCCATTGTCTGTACCTTTAAGACTTGATTACCTGTAAAGATTTGCATTCCAACCGTTATCTTGGAAATTGAGTTTGTGTCTATAATGTGCCCTGTTTGTGAACACAACTCCTACTCACCTGATGAAGGGGCAGTGCTCCAAAAGCTTGTCGCTTGTGCTATCAAATAAATCTGTTGGACTTTAACCTGATGTTGTGAGACTTCTTACCGTGCTTATCCCAGTCCAACACCGACATCTCCATATCATGGCTATATGTGACTCCAGAGCCACAACAATGTGTTTGACTCTCAAATGCCCCTGGGCAACAAGCTATGGGCAATAAACGTTGGCCAGCCAGCAACACCCATGTCTCATGAATCAATAAAACAATTGTTTACCTAAATACTTGATCGATGATGGCTTGCTTACAATCACTGGAGTTCCACTTATGGGAGCACTGAGTGACTTTAGGTATCAAGTAGAATGTGTAGTGCAAAAACCAAAAAAATGCAGAAGATACCATTAAATTGTCAATATTTTGTCAGGAACAGACATAAAAAATACTGTCCTCCTACTAGCCCTGCCCAATACTTAAGACAGAAAGAAAACAGGACTAAATTCCCAAGCAACATGAAGTTGAGGGTTCATATCAAAATTTTACTATTATGAGATAAATTGCTAATCAACCCCAGAATTCTTACACAATGCAACAACAATGTGCAAGAAATATTGCCTTGGATAAGTTTTCTAAGTTCTTCATAAATGAATACAAAAGGACAGATGCTGAAACGTGGTGGGATAGGCGAAGAAGGGTGACTGTCTGGTTGATTACAAACCTCCCCAAAAGCCATATTTTCAAAAATGAAAATACACAGAGGTAGAAAGGTTTTGAAAGGGAATCAATGATGATATGATAGATGAAGGCCTCATCACCAATAGTGAAATGGGGTGGGGATTGATGAGGAAGAGGAAAAGTACACACAAGGTCAGTACCAGAGGACCAATGAACAAGGAAGGGAACCTATAGCTACAAGAGGTTTAAGGGATAGCATGAGCTAAGGTTTTGGAAGGAATTGAAGATTGAGTGAGGAAGACTTTGTGCATGAACATTTATAGGTAACTGAGCTTTGGCCAGGTATGGAGGATGACAAGTCAGTGAGAAAGAAATTGGATTAAAAAGCATGAGTTTCAATGGTAAAAGGGGTGAGACAGTGGTGATGACGTACATTACTTTGGAGGTTGAATAAAGCCATCTTGGTTTTGGACAGAATATGGAATTTGAAGCTCATCACATGGTCAAGCAAAATGTAACTGTTTATGACAATTCAGTTCAACCTTAGTGAGTGGCTTAGAAGGTGAGAGTTGCTGGTGAAAGGGAAGATTGCCCAAGATGACAAAAGCGATGACTTTGGTTTTCACAAGATCGTTTTCTATGACTAAATTCATTTTGCTCATTTTTGTCTTTTAAGTAAATCCAGGGATTTTGTGTCCATTCTCTATCTAGCAGTCCATTCCATGTCTTGGTTGCTGCATCTGGCAAAGAGCTTAACGATATCATTTCAATTTACCTTTTACAAGACTGAACCATGCTCACTTCCTGTCTTTTTTAAAAATTCCTTTGAAGCAATAATACAGATCTATCTTTTCAATTTATTTAAGTATCTGATATTACAATGTTCAATCAACTCTGAGGCACCACCTTTTCATGTTGAAAAGAGTACTTTTCTCCAGCCTTCCCTGATATTCATCACTGATATTAAGGATCAGTCTCGAGTCTTCCCTGCACTTAGTGCTTGAATCTCTCCATGTTTCCCCATAAAACAGAGAAGAAGCAATATTTAAGGTTAGTGTTGACTTCCTCTGATTTGTATTCTTCGACACTTTTGTTTGCGTCGTTCAATATCTGTTAGATTTATTGACTGCTGTGGCTGTGCATTGGTTTTGGAAGGGCTGATAAGGTTGCCAAGTCTATCTCAATTTCATTCTTAGCTATTTCAATACCATCTGAAGGATATGAACATCATATTTTTCTTATTGATCTGAATTTTTATCAACATTAAATTTCAACTGTTAGTTTTCTGCTCACAAGCACATTGGCCCAGATGTTCCATTCTCCAGAGGATCATATCCCAGAAGGGACCCCTTAGAAGTCACCAAGAAAGCGCAGAACAAGAATTATCGAGGAAGTTTAAACTTCCGTTGGGCAATGAGCCTGTGTTTTGAAATCGTCCAAAACTGCAATTTAAAGTTGAAAACTCTGGGTGGTTTCAACTTATCTAGTAAAATAGTTGTCCAGGAAACAGCCCCCCACACCCCTCCGTGTATTCTCTTACCATTCCATAACCATAACTACCCTTCCAACCCTGCCCAACCAAAGCCCCCATTCCAACTATCTCCCAATCCCAACACCTGCTAACCCTCTACTACATCCCATCTGCACTGACCCCCTATCCCATCCCATCCATACACCTTACACACTTACATTCTCTTTGCACTTGTCAAAGAGGCTGGGACATGGCAGTTACTGCCTTAAAAAAGGAGCATGGTTTCATTTCCCCATTGCTCACGCACTACACAGGATTCCAAGAGCAGCCGCACTCTACATTTCACAGCAGGCCTACTTGGATGTCCAGAGCTCCAAACTAACATAGGAAAATAGGAGGGCAGTTGCTATCCGATAGTGAATGTCACTCCACGGATGATTTAGCTCATCATATTCAGCTCATTCTGTAATCTCAGCTTTTTTTGAATACTAACCCCTCCAAGTTTTGCAAATGTTCAGATGAAAGAAACTGTTAATCATCTATGAATTTTGACAGCTCAGAGACAGTCATGTTTTGAGAGAGTTGGAGAGAGTGAGTTAGGTGCTCCTGGCATATGCATGGAAGCTAATTCAATTGCAACAGATGAGGTCTCATAGGTGTAGCAAAAGGATAAGGAAAAGAGGTAGAGAGGAAGGAAATCAGCTACTTCATTTTTGGAGATGAAGAAATGCATGAGCTGATCACATCTGGTATTGAAAGTGTGGGCATAGTTTTAAAAAAAGACTGAGGAGGGGATCTCAAACATGTTGGACAATTGCAGGGGCTGAGGCTCCTCCACTTCTACCATCTGGCCCCACAAGCCTGCCTCACTCACAGTTGCACCTTCCTATCCCTGACCAAATCAGGAGATCCTATTCTAAGGGGTTTGACTACTGTGATGTGGCAATTGCTGCCTCTTTTCACACACTCCTCTAGGTAATGGTTATCACTTCTGGGTACTCTTTTTTTGTCCATTCTTCTAGGTGGTGGTTACCTTCTTTGGGTCCTCTTTTTGCCAGCTCCTCTGGGGAGTGGTTGCTGCCTCTAATCCTCTTTTCAACATCTCTTAATTAAAGGCCTCTTCCCAGAACCAATGGAGTTTTAACCAATGACAGATGACTTCTCTGCCATATAAGGAGACCACTTAATGAACCTTCCAGGCTTTGCTTGGACATCATCTTATTGGCCACACTGGGACATGTTTTAGAAGGTAATTAAGAATCAACCATACTCCTGTAGGCAAGACAAGGTAAAGATCACAATTTTATTCTCCAAAAGATGTTAATGAACCAGATTAAATTTTATGATGGTTTCATGAACACTATTACTGTTTCCAGCTTTCTTTTTATTTAGAATTATTTAATTAATTTGAATTCAATTTCTCTGCTGCCATGGTGGGATTTGAATTCAGATTTCCAGAACTTCTGTCTGGGCCTTTGCATTATTAGTCCAGTAGCATAGCCATGATGCTTCTTTTCCTCCAAATGCTGATTCTGAATCTTCTTTTAGGTATGCCATGTTTCCCTCATTTCACTGTAATTTATGATTTAGAAGATGAAGATATTAGAAGAATGCACCTCCAGCTGTCCCATCCCCCTCCCCTCATCGTAATCCCATTCTTGTGTCTTTCTCCAGTAAGATAACCAAGAACTACAACCAGGTTTGACTGTGGCGTAACAGAAAAAAGTTGAAAAGTAGGAAAACAGTGAAGAAAAAACACTTGTCACTCACTCTTACATGGCAGCCACCAGCTCAAACATTAGCACTGCACATAATCTATAGGATGCCTTAAGTCCTTAGCTCTGAACATGGTAATTCACCAAACACCAATTTGCAAGGATGTAGCACTTTCAGCATAATAAAATGCTCCAAGGCATGTCCAATGAGCGTTATAAAACAAATTTTGATGAAAGACCACAGAAGGATACTAGGTCAGACGATCAAAGGCAAAGAGATAGATTTTAAGGATGTCTTAAAGGATAGATGGGTATAGAGATTGAGGGACTTAGAACAATTCCAGCACTATGGGTTTTGAGCTGACAACATGGTCACCATGGTGGAAAAATTAAAATCACGGGTGTTAAAGAAACCAGAACTGGAAGGAGGAAATACCTTGCAGGAATGAGGAGCCGGAGACAAGCACAGAAATAATGAGCACAGAAGTTTAAACCCCTACACAAGTAAGTTTTTATAGGGCGAAAAGGCCTTGACAATCATCCAAAATCTACACCTGAAAAGGGGAATGAATTAAGAGACTTTGGGAAAATTCAGGGTACTAGGCGATGGTAAAGAACTCTCAAGAAAGATTCCAGTAAACATTCCTGAGTGACTCAATAAATTGAAAACATTGGGGTGGCACAGTGGCAAGCACTGGTTCGATTCCCAGCTTGGGTCATTGTCTGTGTGGAGTTTGCATGTTCTCCCTGTGTCCGTGTGGGTTTTCTCTGGGTGCTCTGGTTTCCTCCACCAGTCAGAAAGACGTGGTGGTTAGGTGCATTGACCTGAACAGGTGCCAGGCTGTGGCAACTAGGGGAATTTCACTGCAACTTCATTGCAGTGTTAATGTAAGCCTGCTTGTGACTAATAAATAAACTTTACTTTTACTTTACACTTGGTGCACCAAGAAGAGAATAGAAGAAAGAAAAAGAACTGTACGCACTTGCAAACTATCCTGCCCAATTTGCACCAGTACTCACTATTTCCTACAATTCAATGTTTTGCTGCATAACTAGTATGTTATACTCCATCTTAACTCAACATGCCCAGCATATTGGTTGCATTCAATCCTGATTGATTCATTAGATACTTCTCAAGTATTTTCAAAGATTATAAATTAATATGTACGGCAAGCTGTGTTAAAGGCTACAGACAGGTTGAGATGGGTGAGGATGGATAATTGCTTGGGTCACGGTAACATTGGCTGTTAATTGTGACTTGCATAAGAGCTGTTTTGATGCTGAATGATGTTGCAAAAGTCCTTGAGCACGTAAGGAGCCAGATTCCTATAAGCTTATGAACATTGTCACATTCATGGCCACTGGCCGAGCTTTCATGTCCTTATTCTGACACCATGATTGTGGCTAGAGTAGGTGGCAGATGTCCTTAGTGAAGTGGAGATGTCTGACACACTGTTACCTGCTAAGATTCAGGAAAGAGAATTGGTCCTTGAGCACCCTGGGTAGATATGACCTCGCCCTAACAGCCCCGCTCCACCTCTTCTTCCCTCTTCCCTGCTGTTTCACCTCTGCCCATCTATATCTAGGATCAAGTCATTTATGCAGAATCCTTTAAGACAGGACAGAGCCTTTCAGCAAATACCACACCAGTGACGTTAACCATTTTAAACCAAACACTGTACAATCATAAGAAAAGCCAGTAGAAATCAATCAGCAACTACAACACAAAAGCAAAATACTGCAGACACTGGAAACATGAAATAAAGACAAATGCTGGATACTGTAATCAACCTGAAATGTTCACTGTTTCTCTCCAATGACGTTACCAATTTCCAGCATTTCTGTTTCAATCAGCAGCTAACCTAAAAGTAGTTAATGATTCCTTTGATGAGCACTGGTTGAGTTCCTTTCTGCTGCTGAGTGAATGAATGTTCAACTCTACGAAGTTAGGAGAGGGTATCAAGCTACAAAATGGCAGAGTTAGCATTACAGTCCACATACACCTGACAGATGTTCCCAGTCTGTGTGAGCATTAAAACTCTCATCAAAATGTTGTTCATGATGGCTTTCATCAGACATGTGCACACGGATCAAGACATAACTCAAGGTTAAGTTGTACCCGGAGCGCCAGAACTGTCCAAAGCTTTCTGGTCTTCCAATGCAAAGAATGGTTCCCAGCCTAGTGTTGCAAACTGGCACATTCCAAAGCCCAGAACTACATATTAAGGGTTGTATTAAAGCTTGACAGAACCACTGCAGAGGCGGGATGGGGAAGAGTCATCTATGACCTCTCAGCCACAGTGCACTGAGGGACTAGAAATTGTATTGAACCTCTTAGGCTGCATGACTCAGTGAATGTATGTGGTGAATATTGCATGTATCACAATATATCAGAGTGTAACATGATCTGTGTAAACAGCTTAAATATTATTGAATTTTTTATAATTACCATTTTGAACTGCCTAGAGTGTTCTTTTGATGGGACTGAAATACCTTGAAGTGCAATATGATCTATGTAGAAATGCTATTGCACTTAATGTGACCATTTTGATATGTTTGCAATGTTCTTGCAGATGTTCAGATTTTGCAAAATAAAACTGCTGCTACAAAGAGGAATTTCATGGCCTCTCTCTCTTCAAAACCCATAATGCTCTGAAATTACAACATCTTGCACGCAGCCACTGACTGTCCACATGGAAAGAGAACACAATTGTCTGCTCACACAAAGAAATGTAGCCATCCCTTCTTTTGTCTCTCTGTGCATAGCTGATTAGTCAATGTTAATGATATTCCCATGACAGTTTGCAAAGACTTTGTGGCATTGACGCACAGGCAGTTGTGACCAGAGGAGCTGAGCCGTCAGCAGCATACTGCATGTTGCAGTCAGCTTGCAGGTATAGTTTGGTATAAATGTTATGTCAGATAGCAAAGCCTGTAAATTCATTGTTCTGCACCAAATACTGACCATCTATAGATCCAATATTATAACAAATTGCCAGTACGTTGACAGATTAGTCTAACTGCACACTAAATCTGTCCACCCAATGGCAAGCACAGGGCATTCCCTTAATCCCCAACATTCCAGTTTTACCATCAATATACAGGTGGCTGTGTGTTAATGCTTCAGCCTGAGAAGACTGACCCCAATCAATCACACTGCCCCACCCCCATCACCCTCCCCCTTGCCAATCCCATGACTGTTCATTCTCCGGTTTCAGCAGCTCACCTGCCTCATCACAAGAACCAGTCTCTGGGGACCACATCTTGAACTCTGCTTCATATCTCATAACAAATGGCCAAAATACATAAAAAAGGATGCAAACCAGTCATTTAATCGTGGATGCCTGAAACAAATATTTTCCATCTTCCAATTCTCTCACCAAAACATAATTAAATTCAAATTCATCATCACCACAGAAAGTCCACCAAGAATCCTTGAAAACTGAAACAATGAACAGATTGTCAGTCTTTAAGCACCATTAAAGCAAACAGCAGTGCACGGGGGTAGCAGTAAGCTTTATGTATAAAGCTATTACACTACATTTATTCTGTTCCAGTGTGAACGTACAGTTGATCCATGGTTAAAAGCACACAAAAGCATACCTAAGTGGTTAGGAAAGGGTTAAGTACTTTAAACTTTAGTTTTATGGTAATTTCTCAGTGAAGGAGCATAAAATGTACAATAGCTACAATAATTAGCGACACACCATCTGTGTCGGCATAAATTTCAACTAAATAAGTGCAGGAGTGCAACAAATTTCAGACTTCCTTTAAAGTCCCCTTTCAGTTAGTTGTGATCACAAAACAGACCATGAGAAGAGCCACACCAAAACCAGTTTGAAGACAAAGGAGAAAAAAGGTTACATTCATTATATTTTCCATGTATGTTGCCAATATATGTTGTAAAAGTATTGAATAGTTATTTGCAAGTAAAATAGAAGGGTAGCTCCACAATTGCCAATGAAGATTTTTTTTAACCATAAACTACATCTTCATCTTTTGTTTCAATGAATTGTTGAAACAGCACACCATCTAGCTTGAATCTTATAAAAGAGGCTCATATCCTTTGTAACCCATTTATGACACAAAGGCACATTTCAATTTTTGCTTTAAAAATCTACACCGCAATTTGAAAAATATATTGGTTTCACCAAATTCTGAAATATAAGATTTGCACTGAAGGACTTGTACCGAAAGAATGAATTCCAAACACAGACATGCAAATGTCGAAATCCACATCAAAATCTCTCGCTTTTTTGCAAGTGTAAAACTGTGAGAACAAAAGAAGAAAACATAGCATCTGTCATATCAGAATATAAAAAGATGATCCTGGCACAAAATGAAAAACCTTCTAATTCACTTGCAAATCAACCCTGCCAGTTCTATTTCAAGCTGGCCGTAACTGTCAGGAGTTAACAAGATAATCACTTTCAATCCTGCCTTCAATGGCACATTACACCCGTTATCCCATTCAATAGGCTCTCTCTTTGGGGCAAAAGATGAATACATTTCATTTAAAACTCACACAAAAAGTCACAGCAAAAATCCTTGGAGCTCAAGCAAGAAATCCCTTTATGGATATTTATCTGACGGCACTTGGTACCAGGCGGGACAAGACATTCTGACTACATCTGTGTCCACTTAGCATCACTGGTGCTTCAGGCCTTAGTCTACTATTTTGAAAGCCTTTGGCATTAGAAGAAAAACAGTGAATAGAATATGTATGTGTTTTAACTGTTAATTAGCTTTAATATAGTATAACTTCATTTAGACCACTCGTATGGTGAAAGATTTGCATGACATTTTAAAAATTGAAACGATGCTACAACCAAAGCAGTTGTCAAGCCCCTGACAATGGCAACCGTTGTTCTTCAGCACGCCCATTGCAACAGTGCATGCATCAAATACAATTCAGTTTTATAACTGAAAACCTTTGCTCCAGGACATCCTGTAAGTTTCAAATCTTCTTTTCAAATATGCATCATAATTTGCCCTGAAATGCATAAACTACCACCTTTTCACACTGTGAATCTTTAATTGTTCTTCCAAAATAAATTGGGAGATTAAAACTAAACTAAGACTTCAACAGGAGACATAAGATAAAAGTAAATACTGAGGACAATCATAACGAATGTATAAAGTGTAGCAGAAAATTGAAAGTAGGAAATAAAGTAAAGGTCTACAAGTAAACGAGATTTTTTTAAAAATTAGATGGTTTGCATTGAATTAGGTAACTTTTAGGTGGAAAAGCATCCAAAGATGTTTCCGCTGAAGCAAAATCAAGACAAAAACATATGCAAAGCTAAAGTAGGGAGACTTCAGAGGTGATGAAAAGTTTAGTCATAGATGTAGATTTTAATGGAAATCTTAAGGGAAATGAGGAAGGTGAAGTGGCAGAAAGATTTCTGGGGGGGAAGTATAGAGCCTAATGCTTAGACAGCTGAAGACTAGAGGCCAGGTAAAGAGAAAAAGATTTCTCAGGAAAGATGGCACTGCAGATTAGAGAAATGAGGAGGATCTAAGCTACAAAGCAATTTTAAATTTAAACTCTTGGGACCTGCTAGCCAAGGTAGGTCAGCATAGGCAGGATTTAAGGGTGAGTGAGTTTCCTCCCTAACAACTCTGTGAGTATACCTACACTAAATGGGTTGCAGCGATTCAAGAAGATGACTCACCACCACCTTCCTGGGGTTAATTAGGGATGGTCAATAAATGCTGGCCTAGCCAGCGATTGCCCATATGCTGAGAAAGAACTTTTAAAAAACAGGGCCTGGTGCAAGAAAGGCAGCAGTGTTTTGGAACAACCTTAAGTTTATGAGATGTGGAGGACAGGAAGCAGGCCAGAGAGCACAGGAATAATTGAGTCTAGAATGAATGAAAGCATGGATGGGAACTTGAATGTGGAGAACTGAATCATGAAATTTGCTCAAAACACAAAAGCAGGAGGCTGGTAAACAGTAAAGAGGTCAACAAAATACTTTAGGAAAATGTAATCTGCTCAGTGAAATTGACAAAGAGGAATAAACTCAGCTTATCGTGGCTAAGTGTGAACTAAAATATTTCTGCATAAAAACCAAGGCACTGGAGCACCCATTTTTAAAAACTTTCTGATCATGCAAAACGTAGGTAGCTAAAACCAATAAAGCCCAAAGGATGCTCCAGTGCCTTGGTTTTTATGCAGGAACATTTTAGTTCACACTTAGTCATGATAAGCTGAGTTTATTCCCCTTTGTCAATTTTACTGAGCAGATTACATCTTCCTAAAATATTTTACTGAGCTCATTACTGTTTACCAGCCTCCTGCTTTTGGGTTTTATATGTCAGGACACAAAACACAAGAGTGAAGACGTGATGATGAACTTACAAAATACTAGTTGGGCCACAATTAGACCAACACCAAGCGCAGTTTTGGGTGCCCCATTATGAAGGGTATTAAAGCTATCAAGAGTGAACAATGAATATTCAACAGCACAATACCAGACATGAAAAATATTGTAATGAGGAAAAATCTAAGAAATTGGGACTACTCCCACAGGATGAAAGAAGGCTAAGAATCGATTTAATAGGGAACTTTAAAATTGTTAAGTGTTTTGATAGAGTGAATGAGGAAAGATTTGAAAAGTTGTAATGAATGGTCATCAATTTAAACTATCACTAGAGAGTGAGAAGAGAGGATAAGGGAATTATTTTTTGCATAGTGGATTGATGAATCACGGAATACACTTACACAGGAACTGGGGCATCTTTTGAAGCAGAGAGTAAGCTGGGGGGGGAGACTTGTTTTGGATTACTCCAACATCAAGAAGGGACAGGCTTGATGGGCAAAATGGTATCCCTCCGTGATGACCCATTGATTCAATAATATTTTAAATATAAATATATTGTCCAGATATAATTAAACAATTCCTGTAATAATTACACATTCAAAAATGTTTAAAGCATGCTGTTATTTGCATATAATCTATAACGATTATAAAAGATTATAAAAAGAAAACCGAAGATTTCACGGAGACCATCTTCTAATATATTTGTTTTCCTCTGGGGCCCATGTTTACCAAATATCATCAATAAATGGGTACCACAAATTATTGTAACGTAAACAAAAACAGATATACAACACCAGACCGACCAGTGAAATGGTGTAACATCACGGGTAATAGATGTCTGCAACTGAGTAACAAGGTTGTAATTTGATCAGCGATGATTTACACAATGTCAGACATCGATAGTGGAAGGCCGTGTCATCAGAACTTGTATCCTAAATTATACATCAAACTTCTTCCCAGGTATTTATATTTTGTAGTAGTCAACTGTGTTCAAAGTTTTAAGAATTATTTTTTTCAATTGCCCATGCAGCTTGTCATGCTACTGAAACTGTGAAAACCAAGAAAGTGATTGCAAGTTTCATGGGCCCTATATGGGTTTCAAATACACTCACACTAGAGGGTCGAAAGGTATCAGATGTGGACAAACAATTTTTCATTATCTTTGCACTTTACTGGGTTACCATGAACCTTGCACATGTTGCAACCATCTGCAGTAATGCATTATTGAAATACTGCATTTAAACTGGAATATATACGAACAATAAAACACTTGTTTCAAACAATCCTATTCTGCCAATACCACATTTTCACTAGAAGCTGTCAAAGGTGTAATTTTGTATTCTATTAACTGCATATACCACTTTAAACAAATAAAGTACAGCATAAGATTAAAATGATTTGGTGAAAATATGAAGTGAGTCATATGGTAGCTCAGCATACAACTCTTTCTTGATATTATTGTAATGGTTACATGTAAATAAGTTAATTTTGAAAATTCCGAAGAACTTTATAACTAGTCACTTGGTAAACAACAAGCAAACTCCTTTGATCAATGAAAATAATTGAAAACATGGAAATATTCTTACTTGCTTACGACACTGTCCAGTTTAAATCTGCATTATTTAGAACACTGCCCTTATACTTTTATATTCGGGTTTACATTTCCTTGCCTTTTTTTTTAAAAATATGCCTGATGTATGCTATACAAAGAAAAGACATCAAAGTTTATAATCACACAGATTCACAAAGCGTTTGAACAGCTATTATTTCTAAATTACGGTACCAGTGCAGCTTGGTTTAAAATGCAAGAAATATCAAAGTAAGCCTTGAAATGTATAGAAAACTTATGCAGAAAATTTAACAAAGCAGACTTTTAAGTTGACTTTATCTACATTTTTACTGCAATTTACAATTTGGTACCTAAAAGTACAATATGAAGTTGGTTTAGGCTATCAGAAATTAATTACAACTTAAATTAATTAGTATTCTACTTAAACACCTATCATAGATTAGTTTTACATTTGAAATCCACCTTACTGGTATCTCAATTCTAGAGTGACAGCCATTTCAATTTATATGCAACTTCTATAAACTATTATAAAACTTTGAGTGATGCGCTCCTATGTTATCTATAAAATCTGAAAACAAAAAGATTCTTTAATGTCTGCTTTACTTGAGGTTAGATTCGAAGTTTATAAGCTTTCACATTCATCTTAAATTAGTCCTGAAGGATGGACTGCCGTCCAGGAAGGTAAACACAGGGCATGCTACATTCAGTAGGGCATCACAAATATAACCATAGCCTCTGAAGAAAAACAAAGTGCTCCCTCCATTTGAGAAACTGCATATTTCTACTAGCAAGCACTGTGTCAGAGAGGTAAAACCATTGAATTCAAAAAACATCGTAACTTGGCTACCTGATTCTCAAGTACTTGTATAGCCTCTTCATTTATATAAAACCTACGTATTTGATTTACTAAAACAATTTTTAAAATTTGGTTGAAGTCAGACACAAGAATTAAGCTGGTGAATAATGTGAACTCAGGCAACAAATGCTTCTTTATTGGGCACATGGATGATAATCATAAAAAAAACAAGGTTTTTGTCCTAAAACGTAGCTGAAGAAAAAATATTGGAAGTAATGATGAATGCACCGACAGTCCGAGCAGAGTGAATCAACTAATGCTAATTTTTTTGAAAAAGCCGAGCCAACAAAAATCAGTTGTTCAACTTAGCTCTGATTTTGATTAAAAATCAGGCTGGAAATATCTTAAAAGACTGTACAAAAGGAAAACCTGCATCACCAGCAGTATAAGCCATGATATCAAGGGCACGTGTGTACATTGGCCACAGTTAATTTAAGACATAGAAATACTAAAGTCAATGAAGTCCCATTATCCCGCCATTTTATTGAATATGAAATAACAGACTGCATTCCCTAATTTCCAGAGATGAACAAATATATATTTCTTCCAATTGGTTCTGAAACACTATTAGTAGAAACTGTTTCAAACCTCAAAGAATTGCTGCTACTATTGTTTGATTTTTGTAGCTCAGTAAGTGATACATCAGAAAACTGTTTTGAAAGTAATGAGATTCTTGAATTGACAGTTAATGAAGCTTCAAAAGATCACAAAAGCTCACGTGGAACCTAACATTCGTCAGTTAAACCCTGCTGATCTCCCTTGCACCAAACCTCTCTTGTGATCAAGGCTTTCTTAAATCTGAAATTAACAAAAAAAAGCAAAACATACGGTGGGCAACAAACACTGAGCTTCTTTGCGATCTCAGGGCTCAGCCTGGTTCAGCTGCACCACGAGGGATGATCTATGGCCATTAAGAGCTAATTTGAATAATCAATATGACACCTTATTTTTTGATGCAAACAGGATTGCTACAGCAAGGTGTCTGACCGCCACATCACAGTCATGGCCTACTTTAACCTCTAATTAGATTTAGGTGATTATCCCTTCACTCTCTTACAAGTGTATAGCCTGGATAAGCAGTAACAAAGGCTATGTGCTACTTATGCTGGTTTGCAGGCTGCAGGTTATCCAGGGAGATATGGCAAGATCTTGGAAACAATTGTTATTCATATCGTCTACAGTTTTATAATAGTCACAGTTTTCATCAGAAGTAACTGAAAAATGGCCCAAAGCACTTGGCAAATGAGGACCATTTTAGGACATTAGGGTTATACAAATGCAAATCCAAGGTGAAATACTAAGAAAATAATCCAAAACTGATGTGCTTTTTGTGACATAAACATCTAGGACAGAGTTCCAGTGAGGTTTCCAGCTATTCTTCCACTTAAATGCAACCTATTTAAGACCTTTTATAGCATTTGATATTATTAATTCTTTATGCTAATAGTTTAACATCACAGAAAGGCCGACAATTATCCTATTGCAAAGAAGAAAAACCATTTTAATAGCTGTTAAATCTATTTTTCTTGCCTACATGATTCAATAAGATTACCCTATTAACTCTTTTGCTGCAAAGGTCATTAGAAATCTGTCAAATTCATGAACTTTTGAAAATATTGTTTTTCAAGTTGTCCTCAAAAGAAATTGTTAAATGTGTTGCTTCCAAGACCTTGGAAGATAAAAGACCATCCAACATCAATGAAATTTTAAAAAGAATTATATTTTGAAAGTACCTTGATGATCTAGTCTTTTTATTTCTCTAATTCAAATTTGGTTGAAAGAAACCCTCTTATTTATATCAAACTTCACAGCAAATTGGTTAACAATCATTAAAGAAATCCACTAAAAATGTTAAAACATCAAGGTGAAGCTTTCACTCAATTTTCTTCAGGTTTCAGATCAAGTAAGCCAGTAAAATATTCCAAAAACCTTAATATACAGTAGAACAACATCTAAAACTGTTTAAGATTATAGAAATATTTAACTTGCACGAAATAGGTGACTAAAAAGATTTCTAGGAACAAAATATTAAAGATATACCATAATACAGGCATTATGATTGGGTGTGATTACTTCAGTAACTAAACTTCAGAAGTCACTCACTGGTTGTAATGTGCTTTGGGATGTCCAGCAATCATGAATAAGAACTAAATAAGAACTTCAAATATCTTTGGTGAAATTCTTTCAGGCACCATTTTGCTTTCTCCATTAGAGTGAAAACTTGGTACTGTAAAAAAGGTTCATAATTTAGAAGTTTTTTTTAATTACTCATTACACAACAACGTATTGAGACCTGATAGAACAGTAAGTTTTCAATGTCCACATCAAATATAGCTAGTGGCCTACAGCTGCGTTAGAAATATGACCTTGAACGTCCAGATACATCAGTGTCCATTAAGGTTTCACACAGTAGCAATGCTTCAGCAAACATTAGCACCCACACATTCAGGATCGACAGAAAGAATCACTATTCACAAAGTGCACCAGCAACCAACTAAGGATAAAAAAAAACACAGGAAAACCATACTTAGAAGGTAACCAAAATTTATTATCTGTCCAGTTGAAGCACAAGAGGAAGTGTAAGAATGAACAGGAATTAATGCAAGTTAGGGCACAGGCAGGAATTCCAGAAACATTCAGTGATTATTTGGTAATGATTGGCAGCTGTGCCTTAATTTGCATCAGCCCGAAGTTCTGGACTTTCATCTCTATGGCTCACTACCTCACTCGCCCTTTAAGCTTACCTCTTCAATTGAACTTTTAGCCATCCATCCTAATAGCCGCTTCAGTGCTTTGCTGTCAATATTGTCTGATTGGACTCCTATAAAATATTTTGGAATACTTTCCTACGTTCAAGGCACTTTATAAGTGCAATTTGTTTTAGTCAAGAAAAGTAAGATTCAACTGGTTTTATCTTTTCTTCAATTTATTCATTGGCCTCAGCAAAAAAAAGTCTCATCTCAAAAAAGAAGTTTGGGGGCTGAGCTTTCCTCTATATTATCAACATTGAAAAAATGCATTTATTCATGGAAGTGTAGGCATGACGGTAATAAATCTCACGCCAAATCCTCTCATTTGAGCAACCGATTATACCAAGAAACCTCCTGGTTCAGATAAACACCAAACTCTCTGTTCTAAAAGCACAGATTTGAATAATCAGCAGCTCTATCCATGACAGAAGCGCAACTGAAATGGTAATTGCCTACTTTTCTCCAAATCCTACGACGGAAGTTCACCCAACAAAGACCAAGATAGAATTCTGCCATTAACACCGCCGCAGTAAAGGAGAAAATTGGTTCCTGGTCAGTTTTAAGACAATAAATTAGCTAAATCACACAGAACCCCCAAACCCCAGTCCAACCTCAAGTGGAAGACACTCCAATCAGCAATCCAAGGCAATGCTCATCTATCATCAACCTTACCACTGCAATAAGATAAATGCAGACCCTCCTAACCTGTACAGGGAGAAAGGAGCACATGCAGTGCTGCTTCCAACAAGACCCCTGCTTATCTCCTCTCCCAGCGCAGAACCAAAATTGGCTCCTGGGTCTCTACGGAAGCAACTGCTTCCTTCATTCCCCTCCCATCTACCATTCCCTACACAGGTTCAATTAAATCCCCACCTTACTTGAGCGCTCTTGATCTCGCCCCCAATGTGCAATGCCATGGGAGGTGGTATATAACTATATCTAGAACATACAATTATTGACTTTTAGGTTTCACAGTGATACACAATACATTAAATCACATACTCATAAGAAAGCAACTAATCACAACCAAATGCAAAACAGACTCATTTACTTTCTCATGTAAAACTTCTCATGCAAAACTCTGAAGAATTATGGGCTACAAGTAAAAGCTATCCTTATATGAATAGTAAATCAGTTAAATTATCCCAAATAGTATTGAAAATCCTTCCAGCTGCCTTCCTGGGCTCTCATAAATCAAGAAACTGAGAATTTCAAGCGAGGTTTCTAACAAAAACGTCAACATAAAAATGACAAATCTTTCAGTCAAAAGATTATACTTAACAAATGCGAGAACACATTTTAGGTCTCGTGTGGCTAACAACGTTTCTCATCAAAGCTCAGTAATTCCCTGAGAAGTCCAAGGCTGGAACAACTGTGGTATGCATTTTGCTAAAATTCACAAATGTTTATCAAGTCTAACTATTCAGAATATTGGAGGACTTGCTGCTTTTAAGTGATCTTTGTCCTTGGCTTGCCTGCTGTAAAAATAAAGCCAAACAAACACTTCAGATAAGTTATTGCAAGAAGCAGTTAGATTTCAAATTTGCTTTGCATAAAATTATTTAAGAATATACAAATGCTACCATTTTATCTGAACTAGGTGTCAGTGTTTCAGAAGTTGTTTGTTGAGCAAGTTCAGCATATTACATGTGTGACAAGTGAAATTTGTACTTTGAAACCTCAAAAAAAATGGCAACTTCCAAAGGAAGAGGGTTCCAAACAAAATACTCAAATTTAAGAATATTTAGTAAATATGTCACCTTATAGTAATGCACAGAATTGCTCTAGAGATATTTGGTTAAATGACGTTTTTTTTTTACAGCACAGCACTTTTTTTTAAGTTGTATTTAGACAAGCTGTTGGTTCAGAAAGAAACTCACAGTATGGTGCTTATTTTAATGCACTGGGGGATAAATAAACGATTTTACATTACATCTGTGATTTTTTTGGTGATCTGATATTCCAAGTGGTGGCTTTGATAAAATCACACATGGCTTAAACAAGATAGCCATTTTAAAAAAAATCAAACATGGCCAACTCTTCTGCCTAATTGAGGGACAAACGGTGCTAATGACAAAGGCTGGCTGATAGTGTAAGAAAGTTTAATTTGTGTGCTGTTATAAGGATAAGTAAATTTGACTCCACTTTTTTTAAGACTGTGATATCATACTTATAGAACATAGAACACTACAGCACAAACAGGCCCTTTGACCCACAAGTTGCACCGATCACATCTATACCTACTAAGCCACAGATCTATCTATAACCCTCAATCCCATTAGATCCCATATACTCATCCAGAAGTCTTTTAAAAGACCCCAGCGAGTTCGCCTCCACCACCACCGACGGCAGCTGATTCCATTCACTCACCACCCTCTGAGTGAAAAACTTACCCCTAACATCTCCTCTGTACTTGCTTCCCTGCACCTTAAATATGTGTCCTCTCATAGCAACCATTTCAGCCCGGGGAAACAGCCTCTGAGAATCCACCCTATCTATTCCTCTCAACATTTTATAAACCTCTATCAGGTCGCCTCTCAACCTTCGTCTCTCCAGGGAAAAGAGACCCAGCTCCCTCAACCTAACTTCATAAGGCATGCCTCCCAGTCTAGGCAACGTCCTTGTAAATCTCCTCTGTACCCTTTCAATAGCTTCTACGTCTTTCCTATAGTGAGGCGACCAGAACTGCACACGGTACTCCAAATGAGGCCTGACAAGGGTCTTATAAAGTTGCAGCATTACCTCCCGACTCCTAAACTCAATCCCTCGATTAATGAAGGCCAGTACACCATACGCCTTCTTGACCACCTCTTCCACCTGCGAGGCCAATTTAAGAGTCCTGTGGACCCGGACCCCAAAATCCTTCTGCTCTTCAACACTACTAAGACTCCTGCCCTTGATAGTGTACTCGTTCATCCCGTTGGTTCTGCCAAAATGGACAACTACACATTTATCCGCGTTGAAGTCCATCTGCCACTTCTCCGCCCAGTCCTGCATCCTATTTATGTCCTGCTGCAACTTTTGACATCCTTCCAGACCATCCACAACACCACCGACCTTCGTGTCATCAGCAAACTTACTTACCCATCCCTGCACTTCCTCGTCCAGGTCATTTATGAAAATGACAAACAGCAAGGGTCCTAGAACAGATCCCTGGGGCACTCCACTGGTGACTGACCTCCATTCAGAAAAAGACCCATCCACAACCACTCTCTGCCTTCTGCAGGCAAGCCAGTTCTGGATCCACAAGGCCAAAGGCCCTTGGATCCCATGCCCTCTCACCTTCTCAAGAAGTCTTGCATGGGGGACCTTATCAAACACCTTGCTGAAGTCCATGTACACCACGTCCACGGCACTTCCTTCGTCAATGTGTTCAGTCACATTATCGAAGAACTCAACTAGGCTTGTAAGGCACGACCTGCCCTTGACAAATCCATGCTGACTATTCCTGATCATGTCAAACCCCTCCAAATGCTCGTAGATCTTTCGTTTCAATCATATAGACTTGAGATAGCGTCACCTGAAACAGTATGATTAGTCTGGAATCTGTGATTGCCAAGGTCGCATTTTTTGACGCCTATCTTAACTGAAAAGGGAAACTGGAAAAGGAAATACAGAAAGAAACTTGAATCTCCCAGTTCCCAAGGAAACAAAAATTGAAACAGATTTGAAAACCAAAACCTCTGGGCAGACTGAAACTGACTGAAGCAATATAAAGGGACACAGACCCGTCCAAGTTCATTAGAATAAGTTTGGATGGCTCTATATCGAGTCATGCAGTGCAGTACAGCCAAGCTGAAGGAGACAGAATCTATATTCAGAAGCTAAAAATAAGTTGCTACAGCTCTTTCCGTTACTTAAAGCTAACATGGGTGAATCTATGTTTTCCAGATCAACTTGAGGCGGTTATGCAGATACATGCCATTTGTGGTGAAGTCTATGCCTCTGAAACTCAGGTTGAGTGAACGCTGCTATCAGCTGATTTCAGGCGACACCCATTTCACCCAAGTAACATTTCACTCATTCGCTGTGGTATGGCAGCTTTCCTTATATCCTCAGAATCAACTTGGCCATGGTTCAAGTCAAACTGCAAAAATAAGCTTTCAATGAACCAGCCACTGCCAACTAGATAAACACATTGGCACTTAATTACCAAATGCACATCATGCATTTCCTAAGTGATATCAAGTTCAATAGAAAGCCTTTCCCAGTTAATCTCCTTTACAATGTAACATCCAGGTATCTATTCAAAATTCTGCACTTTTAAGGATTACTTGCCAGTCTCTTGAATGTAATGCCCGAATGAGCTGCAGTAATATCACTAACCCTAAGTCTTTCCTTTGGAGAAGAGATGTTCAAATTTCCTCCATCGATGAGTTTTCTACATTTCCTCTTTATTTAAAATCAGTGTCAACCAAGAAACTCTCATACTTAGAAACGATAACCCTTCGGGGCTTAAGTTATTTGTGCTAATTATTATGAATGCTGATCTGAGATAGGTTCCCCTGGACATTTTCCAAACTTGAATAACCAATCTGGAAGTGATCAGTGATAATATGAGATTGACAAAAGATTGATTAATGACAGGAAGAAAATTAATTCAGAGGAAACACTGAATGTATTCAAGAGGCAGCTGGATATAGCACTTGGGGCGAAAGGCATCAAAGGTTATGGGGAAAAAGCAGGATAAGACTATTGGGTTGGATGATCTGCCATGATAGTGATGAATGACTGTCTTCTTTGTTTCTATGAAAGAAGGCTGGTGGAGATAAGGTGAAGTCTGCCATCATCAAAGATGAGAAGCCACTGGTGCAGCAGCTGAGAGAAGTGAAAATATCCCCAGGAAAAAATCAGGATGGAACTTTAGTGCATCTTAAGCAATGAAGATGATAGTTGAGTGTGGAACAGTGCAAGGCACGCAAAACATAAAGTGTCAGATGTACATGGGTGAAACCACAGTGTGACTGAGTTATGGACAATCCACTGCTTGACAGTTTTTACAGGGAGGTTTCAGGATTGGGGGTGGACTCATTATTCGTGCACCATATTTTTGTCAGGATGTTGATATGCTCATCTACTCTGACCTCATAGATATGTGTAAAAAGTAATTAGGATGAAATATAGCAGAAGAAAATCAGATGGGGGAATGGTGGGGGCAGTGAAATCTATTAATAAAATCAACATAGGAGTTTTTTTTATTAAAGCCAGTGGTACAGCAAAGAAAGCCCACTGACGCCTCTACTTTCTCACATACGCTAAGGAAATTTGGCAAGTCCACTACAACTCTCACCAACGTTTACAGTAGCACTATAGAAAGCATCTTATATGGTTGTACCACAGCTTAGCATGGCTCCTGCTCTGTCCAAGACCACAAGTGACTACAAAGGGTTGTGACATCACACAAACCAGCCTCCCATCCATTGACTCCATCTACACTTCCCACTGCCTCGGAAAAGTGGCCAGCATAATCAAGGATCCTACACACCCCAGATGTGCTCTCTCCCACCTTCTTCCGTTGGGAACAGGATACAGAACTCTGAGATCACATACCAAGCGGCTCAAGAAAAGCTTCTTCCTGCTGACATCAGACTTTTGAATGGATCTACCTTGTACTAAGTTGATCTTTCTCTACATCCTAGCAAGGACATTCTGCATCCTCTCCTTTTCTTCTCTATGTACGGTATGCTTTTTCTGCATAGCCCGTAAGAATACATTTCACAATAATAAATCAAATCAAACTTTTCCCCAATTTTCATTTGCACTCTGCTTCAAATTTATTAATCACACCATCAGAAATTGTTGAGCAGTAGATTACAAACCAATCTAGAAAATGATCACTGTGAGGAACTGTAATTGCATATCAGACCATACTATATATCAGACTATTACAAAGCTTTTTTTAAATTCAAGCCACTCTCAAAAAAAAAATAATTCAAACATGTAGTTGTTTATTTCTCTAGATTCTCTTTTCTGTTACTGTAGGCAAAAGAAAGGCAAAACAAGACTAGTATATTATTGGTTTTAACTCGTGTACACTAAGCCCAGAAGTGTGATGCAAAGTACAGCTCAAATATATGAGAAGAGTAACCATAGCTGACGTTTTAGCCTAAGGATCCAAAGGAATCTCTTCCAACTGTCTTTTGCCCCATTCAGTCAGCTTTTTTCTGACCTTCACTATTTTTAGAGTAGCTTTGTTCCTTCAACCAAGCATTAAGTATGCTTGAAGCAGTATTACTGCTCATCT
This sequence comes from Carcharhinus amblyrhynchos, assembly GCF_965287045.1. NCBI lineage: Eukaryota > Metazoa > Chordata > Chondrichthyes > Carcharhiniformes > Carcharhinidae > Carcharhinus > Carcharhinus amblyrhynchos. The sequence goes on from NC_137326.1 coordinate 91,663,844, forward strand.
TATATTAATACTGGTTTAGGTCTCCCTAGCATGTAGTCAGTTTGTTTCGATACTCAATTCTTTTTTCCCCATACACCATTAATACATGCACACAAATTTCATTGAATAGATATATCTGCAAGAAATAGTAAATTATGAAACATAGGAAGTACACACTTATAAACCAAACCCTAGCCGGCTGCATTAAATTCATGGATAGAAAAGCAATATTCCTACATAAGCACAAGTCAAACACAATTCCCTCCTGCATCCCAGCAATGCGGCATAATAGAGTCTTAGGGTAACACAAATTAAACCTTTGAAAAATACAATACCACTTGTTTCCAAAACTGACTACCTGACTCCAGGCAACATCTTGAGCCTAATCCTGCCCTTAATGATCACTTTTCCAGGAGAGATTGTTGATCTGGCTGATTTTTCCACTCTGTTGCCCTGGGACCAATTGCCATGTTGCCGAAGACAAACAATTCAATAAAGATCAGATACTGAACTTCACAGCTCCCCCAGATCCTCAAGGCTTAATACATATATATAGACCATTCAACTGCTGAGCCTACACAGTAATTTGTTTTATTTTGTCCTTTCACTTCCCATTGTACAAAACTCAGATATAACTCTCACACATTATATTCTGCTGAAAGATTGGATTGACAACACTCATCTGAACCTGATGAGGTCTAGAATTCACTTTGTGAGGAAATAACATATGTGCCACCATTCGATGGGATTGTTTCTGAGTGCATAACTTTGCTGGTCAATCAGGCTGCTTTTTATGCTCTTTCTGCAATAGTAATATAAATCAATTTAACAGGATACAGTACAAGTGTGCATTTCTAACTTCAAACAATCCAGCAAGGGAGAAGAGCTTGCACAGTTATTGTACTCAACAATAACTTGCTCTGTTTGTTGTGATTGTGTTTAAAGAAAACTGCTGCAAACTTTATAGTGATATAAGGCAACTCTTTTGTCTTTTTATTCATGACAACTGTGAAACATATTCATTCAGAAAAATTAAGGCTTGGCCCCATCACTGCTTAACCATAAGATCTGTGCCTTGTACAGTGAAATGCTAACAATCATTAAAAACTTATGATTTCAATGATCAAAATAATAAGTCCAACTGGTGCAAATGTTAGCATGGAAGAAGTCCTTTGAAAAATAATGTCAACTGTCTCAATGGGTGAACAAAATTTTCCAGTGAGAAGTTCAACTTGTTACAGACCAGATCAGGAACCCCAAGGTATATTATGAAGTTAGACTTGACCCTGATTTTTTTTTATTTTGGCACTGTGAGGTTAAAGTGACACCGTCCAGGTGTGATTCTATCGATATACCAGAAAGCTTTTATCAAAACAAATGTTACTTTAACAATACAGTTTAACTATTACAAATGAATTAGCTTAACTTTTACTAATTCAAATACTTAAACATAAGATACAATTCTTAACTGCTAACCTATCTCAATTAATTCCAATTCATGTAATATTCCTCTTATAGACTTAAGTGCCTCTTGAAAATCAGTTAACAAATACAGGCTTACATCTTTTTATTTGTTAACAGTTCTAGAGCCACAGAACACCTCTGGAGTGAGATGAACAAGAGGCAACTGTCTTCTGACACTCAAAGCAACAGCCTCCAGAGACAGAAACAGAGACACCTCTTGCTTCTGTCAGGACCATACAGGAACTGCCTAATTTTCCATGTGAGCTCAGCCCCACCCCCTCACATGACTCTGCCTCAATCAATCAATCAACATAATCAAAACACTATCCTGAAACCTCGGAGTGAAAAAATAAACAAAAATGCATTAACTCTGATTAACACAAACAGCCCATTATCTAGGCTTAATTATTAGCCTGCATTCTCAGCATGTGAGCTGCTTGGTACAGACAAATTGACATTGTGTAAAAGAGCCGAATTCTAAACATACCCCTTGCAAGAAACATTTTAAAAATACATTTTTTAAAGGCACAGTGGTGGCACAGTAGCATCACAAGCTACACTGATTAGGATGGTCCCAGATTTGCATGAAATTACTTGATTGCAGCCAGATTGGAAGCACAGATGTTGCAGTTGACCATAATGCTGCAGGTTAGGGAAAGAATAATATATCCGTCTTCCTGCTTTGGATAACAATTTAGGAAATCCATCAAGAGATGCATGTCAGTGATGCAGATGAGGACAAGATGTGGCTATGCCGGCGTTGGACTGGGGTAAACACAGTCAGGCTCACCTGATGAAGGGACAAACCCCGAAAGCTTGTGAGTTTACTATCAAATAAATCGGTTGGACTTAAACCTGGTGTTGTCAAGCTTTTTACAATGAGGACAAGATCAGGATTAACCACACTCCTGTAGTCAAAAGCCCATTCAATATCCATTGTGAAGGCTTCCAAAACAATAATTTACACTTGGATGAGATACCAGAAGTTAACCATGGAATCCCAGGAAAAGAGGATTGAGAATGAGAGAGAATTGGCAATAAAAAAAATGTCAAAATGGGAAATATTAAGTTAAATAAGTCTTAGTACCATCTTATTTTCAGTGAAACAAATCACATTGCTAAATAAAATTGCTGCCCATATTAATTTGACAAAATAATTTAATGCTGAACAATAAAGGGTCAACTCAATATCTAGCAGTCAGTTATAAGCATAGTCCAAAAGCTCCCAGCGGCTTCTACTTGTTTGTGCATTAGCAGACCAAATTATTCTTTTCATTTTGTGTAGGATTATTATCGTTGGTGAACTATTCATCTTTGCAGCACAGAGTCTCCAGGGGATCTAAACAGTATCATGACTATTCTTAGGCTGTAAAGAGATTACAGCTCACACTAACTGGATTTTTGCAGCTCTCAAAAACTCATGCAGCATTGCTCTGATCAAAATTAACGTGATCCAGTTCAATTTTTCTCCCAATTTTTAATAACAGGAGGCCACTATCAAATCTGACAAGTGGAATGGATGAGCCACTAACAAATGTCTCATTCAGGCAGCATGAGATGCATGCATGTTTATTTATTACATAGAAATATATACAGCATACCATTATATGTCATAAACAGTTGGTGCTAGCAAATATGAGTTAATTAGAATTGTTTCACCATTAATTAACTTGAGGCCTTTGAAATATCAAGTGATTCAATCAACATTATTCGAGATGTTAAGTTTTCGAACTTTGGTCATGAATAAACTAGTTTATTATGCCAGCCGATAGAAATACTTCAATTTCATGGAATGTATACTAGAAAGAGAAGTGCTCAATCCTTTTCCATAACTATCTGCATCTTTGTTTTTCTAATTAAGTGCATTCCTCCTGCCAATGTCCTTCTCCTATCAGTCCTCCTGAAGACTTTGACTCATGCTGAAGGTTGATCCTCTAGTACTTGGCTGGAACAGGTGTTCCAAGTGCATGAGTCTGGTTAGTGACTGTAAATGAATTAATCAATAATCCCATTTTCCATTACGACAGTTCACCACAGAAACAAATCCAACAGTCGTAGTGGCTACAAATAAGTATAGCAACTGATTTTCTATCCCCAGGCATATGAAACGCGGTCTAATTGCAGTGGTATCACCTACATCCTTACTGAGGGTCAACCAAGTTAGATAGAGTTCCAAAAACTGAACCATGGAGTTACAATCCCAGGAACTGAACAGGACACCATTATCAAATCTGACAAGTGGAATGTCTCATTCAGACAGCATGAGATGCATGCATGTTTATGGGAACCCAGGAACTAAACTTGTAAATTAATTAAAACTCACTAGTTCAATTGGTGGGGCTATGCTGTCAGCCAGCCTTAGCAAAGATAGCGTTATAGATGTGATACACTTGTTTCTTTATTTATTAGTCACAAGTAGGCTTACATTAACACTGCAATTAAGTTACTGTGAAAATCTCCTAGTCGCCATACTCTGGCACCCGCTCAGATACAGTAAGGGGGAATTCATCATGACCAATGCACCTAACCAGCACATCTTTCAGATTGTGGAAGGGAACCAGAGAACCCAGAGGAAATCCATGCAGACATGGGGAGAACGTGCAGATTCCGCATAGACAATGATCCAAGCTGGAAATCAAACCTGGGTCCCTGGCACTGTGAGGCAGCAGCGCTAGCACTGCTCACTGAACAATTGAGGGAATTCTCACTTGAAACACTCATCACCTGTTGTGCTGGGTTTTTTAATTTAATTATGATTCTCTGACTGCACCAATTTAGATCTTTAAGAACAACCATGTCATGAATTAAATTAGTGTTATGCATTTAAGGAAAACAGACTGAACTAGCTAATTACTACACAAATTGCAAAGTTTACAATCAGGCAAATTCAGTATGGAATCTTCACTAAAATAAAAAAGTACTCTGATTGCATGTCGGATCAAAACCGGTTTAGTGACATAAAACAAAATATGATCGTGAAAAATAATAAATTTAACATCACGGAGAGTTGCATCGTGCAAGAATCTGCTCTGGGTTCTCTACTGCTAACACTAGAATTGGGAATGTCAGTACATGGCCAATAGGATCCAACATAATTGAGAGTCAAAAAGATGTGATTAAAGCTTGGATTGGGTCTCCGGCTGTTGCCCATTCCCACAAACTGGTCTCATCATTCCCACTAAGCGCAAAGCAAGACACAAGCTTGAACAAAGATAGGGAGGTTTTGGTGTTAAAAGTTAATGCGTGTCAGTAAGGCTCTTATCCCACTGGCCCCAAACTGACCTCTCAACTTGAGCTGAAACCAGGACTTTTGCAGACCATATTTCAAACCAACCAAGTAGTTATTACCAACTGGGTTAAACACAACAGAGTAAGCTGATGAGCTTTAAATTTAAAGTATTTTTATCCCTCAATCTTCTAGAACCGTGGCAGGAAAAGTGCCTCAAATACCAACACCTCGGACCGGAGGTTGAGAGACTTACTGGCGGCCTAAATCCCCAATTCTTTGGATTTGTTGTTGGCGCCCGGGGGAAGTGGCTGGAAAAGAACAATAGCCAAAAAAAAAAGAACAAAACGCTCCGGTTTCCTCCCACACCCCAAAGATGTGCTCTTAGGCTAATCGGTTTCCACCAAATTGACACTATTTCTTCCCTGAATCTGACTGAGTAGGGTCCCATTCGTAGACATGCAGGGTAAAATAGGTGTAGGGTGATGCGGCGGCACGGGCTCGTTGGGCCGAAGGGCCTGTTTCCCGTGCTGGGTTGTTCTTTGTTCTTTTTAACCTGAATTGTATATCCAAAGTAACTAATACTATATTGCCACACTTCACAGAAATATTGGGGAGTGATTCTCCCATCCCTTTGCACTGATTTTTTTAGCGCAGCAGGCTAGGAGATTCTCACGTCAGCCAATTCGCAGGATTCATGCATGCATTCCTGCTCAATAGCATCTCCCAACCCAAGTTTTTTTAGCACCAACGGAGGCACGCTAAAAATCAGCGTAACTGATACTTGCGTGCATTTGCATACATTACGATCTGATTAGCGGGTCCACAACAACAATTTCTGCCGTTGTTAGCGTTTCCCAACTCTCTGGAGTGATGTCACTCAGGTGCGGTTTACAATTGCCATATAAAAGTTGGGAATTGGCATGGCAGCGTTTAACACGAGTAAGGAGGTAAGTTTTATGGAGCTGCAGCCCTTGGAGTGCTGGGGAGGTTGAAGGCAGGGCCTGGAGATTTGCTACTCACTGTGGCAAGCTTTCTGAAAATCTTCAGATGCTGTGTCCTGGCCCTGTGGGGTGGGCTCTTCACAGAGTGCTGGCCAGGCTGCTTTCTGCAGCCACTGTGCTGTTCCATTGTTCTGGCTGTGGGGTGTGGTGAGGGACTGTACTGAGTGCTGGGTTTTCTTTTGGGGGGGGGGCGGGGAAAGAGTGCACCATGTGCTGCTTGAGGGCTAATCAGTTCAAGGAGCTGGTGCTCCAAGCAGGAGTGCTCTGGTGAACATCGACACTCATTCTGCATGCACTCTGCAGTGAATGGGAACCCACCTTGTGATAATTAGGAGTCGTTCCATGTCCCATGTCCCTCATCTGCAACACATGCCTGTAAGGGAACCTTGTAGTTGCACTCATGGCAATGGCTCAAGGGGTACAATGGCCATGCCAGGACACCAACCTGCACTGCTCTCACTGCCAGTCATGATCACAGTGCCAATGGTAGACAACCTAATCAGGTAATGCATTGCGCCACAGATTGTGTGGTGTTATCAGCATCCACAAGTGGGAGTACTGGACCCAAATGATAGATTTGGGGGGCAAGTAGATGCAAGCAATGACATGAATCTATCAATCTCTCTCTCTCTAACCCCAATTTGCAGAATGGATCTCAGACTCATTAATTTTGAGCTGGCCATTGTAGTGGCAGGCTGAGGAGATAGCGGCTCAGGAGGTGAGGGCATGAGCAGACCACCACAGAAGTAGGCAGTGGAAAGCCGTCAGGAAGGCAGGCTGGAGGCTGTCAATAAAGGCCAGAAGGTGGGAGAACAGTCTCCTGAAAGGGTGGCCAGGAGGAGGAGAATGCGGAGGCCGAGGCGGTACCAGACCAGGATGTCATGTCAGAGATTATGTGCCATCGCCAGCTCCGCCTATCCAAGGACACGGTCCGGCACTTGCGTGAGATGCTCGCATACCTGGCATCTGAGGGGAGGGGCAGCCACCCGCTCCCAGTAGAAATTAAGGTGACAGCAACCCTCAACTTCTACACATCAAGGTCATTTCAAGCACCCAGTGTAACCTTTGTGGAGTCTCTTAGGCCTCCGTTCACAGATGTGTTCACCAGGTCAGATGCGTTGTGCCTCCAGGCAGGACAATACATCAATTCTGATGTTGGGCATGCTTAGCAGGAGGCCCGGGCTGCAGGTTTTATGGCCATTGCAGGGATGCCCCATGTCCAGGGGCAGTGGACAGGACATACATCACTCTGTGGTCACTGCAAGGTGAGCAGCAACCATTCATCAACCACAAGGGGTTCCACTCCTTTAGTGTCCAGCTGGTCTGTGACCAGCAAATGATCAGCATGCAGGTTTGAGCACACTACCCAGTGAGTGTCCACCCAGTGCTAAAGCAGTCAGACTTCTTGGGCTCTTTGAAGGCCAGCCCAGGCAGCCAGATGGTTCATGGGGGACAAGGGCTACCCGCTGAGATCATGGCTGCTGACGCCAGTATGGAGGCCTGAGACTGAGACCTCTGATAATGAGGCTCACACTGCCACCCAGTCCATAGTAGAGCGGTGCATAGGCCTGTTCAAGATGCAGTTCCATTCCAGAATGGGACCATTTTGGTGGTGCCCCGCAGTATGATCCTGTGCAGGTATCCTGTATCATCATTGTTATCTTCGTCCTGCACAACATCGCGCAGCAATGGCGAGACGAGGACGAGGGGTGACAGGCCAAAGTGGATGTCCTGCCTGTAATTTTCTTTGTTCTTTGAGCCACTGCAGGCACCACATCCTTACTCGTACCCTCCCCCCCCCACCTCCCCCCTCCTCTCCCCCCGCCGCCGCCTCCCCTCCCCCACCCCACCCTCCCTCCCCCGTCTCCCCTCCCCTGTCTCCCCTCCCCCACCCCACCCTCCCTCCCCCGTCTCCCTCCCCCCCACCCCACCCTCCCTCCCCCGTCTCCCTCCCCCCCACCCCACCCTCCCTCCCCCGTCTCCCTCCCCCCCACCCCACCCTCCCTCCCCCGTCTCCCTCCCCCCCACCCCACCCTCCCTCCCCCGTCTCCCTCCCCCCCACCCACCCTCCCTCCCCCCCCCCCCACTTTCTCTCTCATCTCCTCCATATCTTCTCGCAGCTCACCCACCACTCTCATATCCCCCCACAACCTACCTTCTTTTCCATCTTCCTCCCACACACTCTCCTATCTCTTTCTCCCACCCTCCCCCTCTCGCATCTCCCCTACCCTCACTCAGCCCTCTCATCCTCTCCCCGCTACCATACCCTTTCTCCTCCCACCATACTCTTTCTCATTTCCCACACCCTCTCTCATCCCCCCCACCCTCCCACAACCTCTCATCCCACCAACTCAACTCCATGAAACATCACAACCAGTTAATGGGCCTCGGCTGGCACTGATAGCAAGGCTGGAGGATGATGAAAACTCTCTAAGGCGGGAGAGCATGACAGGGGGTTTTGCTCGACTACGGGTCCGGTGGATGATGGGGAAAGTAGGGCAGGCAGTCTATAACATTTGGCTGAATACTGCGCAGCACAGTAGTCTGTGCCTTGATGCATGGAATTGGGGAACACTCATCTGAGGGGGTCATCTGCCCTACCATGGCTACATTCGCGGCTGGATGTCCCTAAAGGAGCGTGCGGTGTCCGAGAGCACTGTTGATGCCTTCTGTGATTGTTAGGCACCTCGGGGCTGGGATATGTTATCAACCCCTTTAATCACATTTTAAGTTTATGTTTTACTTTGTCCTTAGTTCCAAGTGATTCCCGTCTTTTTGAGGGATGCCCTGTTTAATTTGTCCCTCAATTAATTTGATTTAGTTTATTTGTTTAGTCAAAAATATTGACTACTGGTAACCTTCACCCATGTCCTTTTTGTGAAACTACAACTTTCTAATCTTGTGTGGCCTACTGCTTTTTCTAGGTGATCTCCCAGGATGCACACTGGAGGTGGAGGTGAGCAGCTGTGATACATGCCCTGTTGTCTGTGATGCCCTCGGCAGCCGAGACTTGGAGGACCCCAGCCAACTTATGGATGACACCATTTCTGTACTACCCTGTTCATCTAGCTGGCCCTGAAATGCCCCAGTGTGAGGAAGAGGGAATCGGAAGGTCTTGTGACATCCGGAGTCTCCTGGGTAGAAAGTCCCAGCATGGGCTCGAGCCCTTCCTCCTCCCTTTGGGTGCCCAGAGATCCTGGGGACAATCCTTGGGATGCCAGGATAGCTGGCCTGAGCTCCAGAAGCTCTGGCGTCAGCTGGTTCTGCTAGTCCTGGAGGCCCAGAAGCATCTGTCCCATGGATTGTGATCCCTCAACCCTGGCCTGAGACTGGGCCAAGCACTGGTGCTCCTCCACTATAGCATTCTGTGAGCTAGCCAATCTCTGGAGACCCTCAACGTTAGCCCTCGGAGACTCGGCTAAGTTGTTGAGGCTAACAGCCAAGGCCTGTTGTGTCTCCTGAATGCCAACAAGAGTCCTAACCATGGCCAGCAGTGTCTCCAACATGCCTCCGCCATCCATGGCCACATGGGAGATGGAAGGTGGGGTGAGTGACCAGCAATGTCCAAAGGGGATAGGGGTGGTGGTGAGAGGCGGGGGGGTAGCAAGAGCGAGAGGTTAGCAATGTCTGTGGGGGGTTGAGGCCAGCGATCAATGCTGGGAGGATATTTTAGTGATCTTCCAGAGGTGTGAGCATGTGTGGGGTCCCGCTTATCATGCTGATTTCACCCTCTTTAGTGGGAATAGGTCCCACCCTCCGGTTTTTAAATAATAACCACGCTAGTGGTCTCTGCTGTGCACACAGCGTGGGAGATTTATTTCAGAAAACACACTGAAAAAACCAATGTGATTTACTCCAGTTTTCACGCAAATTCAATGCTTAGAATTTTTTTGGGAGAATTCCAGCCACGACCTTCACATTGCTTTTTCCCTTGACGTGATTAATTTCCACTCCCCAATTTCAGCCTCCAACAGTGATGGCACTTGCCCCCATTCTTCCAGGCCAGCATTTGACCTGCTCAGATCTCTCCTTCTCACATTCTTCATTGGAAAAGATGCTCTGTACCCTAGATCCCTATGCAAACCCACTTAATTATATCAATAACAGCATCATGTGTTAATTGAATATCAATTGTATTGAACTTTATATGATGAAGCTCACTGATCACATTTTTCAACAAGTGTGAATCACCCGGGTTCCTGGGGGAGTTTGAAGGTGAGGGAGGTTGGTGCAGGGCTGAGGACTCAATCATAAAAGAAATGAACACAGAAGGAGAGTGAAAATGTTTTATTGCCTCTTAGGTGCTTTTGTAAGAGGCATTTCAGAGACTGGAAAAGGTAATGGGATGTTTGAGAAAGCAGCTAGCCATTATGATCCAAGATAGAGCCAATCATATGGCAAATCAAAGTTCCACACAAAAAAAATACCAGGAAGCAAGCTTTAAAATCCTTCAAGGACAGTAATCCCAATATTGATCTAGAATAAAAATCGATCGTAATCCCAATACTTCTGCTTGGCATGCAATTGCATCACCATTGCTGAATTCCCCACTAACACCACCCTGCGGGTTACCATTGACCAAAAACTAACTTGATCAGTCATATAAATGTGACTGCAAGGACAGATCAGGAGTTGGGTATACTGTGGCAATGGCTCACATCTGGATTCCCCCAAAGCCTGTCCACCACATTCAAAGCACAAGTCAGGAGTATGTTGGAATACTTTCCACTTGTCTGGATAAGAACAGCTCCAGTGATACTCTTGCGGCCACCCAGGACAATGCAGTCCATTTGACTGGCACCCCACCCATCACCTTAACCATTTATACCTTCTACCATCCGCTGCAGTGTGTACATCAATAATTTGCATGGCTTCTTTGACAATACTTTCAAAACTCACGATCCCTTAGAAGTACTAGGACAGCAGGTGCATTGGACCACTATCACCCGCAAGTTCCCCAACACCCAGACTTGAATATATATTGCCATCCCTTCACTGTTTGAGTCAAGTAACTGGAATTTCTTCCCTGACAGCAGGGAGCTAGAGCTTCGTAAAGCTACACCCACAAAACCCACGAAAGATTGTAACTCAATAAAATCAACAGATTTTTTGCTGGACAAGGTTATAAAAGGATGTGCAGCCAAAGCAGCTGATGGAGTTAAGATACAGATCATGATTAATGAATGGTGGATCTGGCTCATAGGGCTGAATGGCCTGTTGCTACTCTATGGTCCTATCTTCCCCTCCACTGGCGTTAGTTTGTTTGGCTTCTAATTGCTACTTTTTTTTTGAACAGGGCCATAACATTTGCAATCTACCATGTCTAAGGAGGATTCAAAAATTCCACCATTACTCCTCCTCCTTCAGACATCATGCCATAAAGAGGTGATGGTGACCACTGACTCCCATTAGACTTGGCAAAAATACTATTATAGTGTGCCATTGCCTTGTGTCATATGGCTGACCAGAAAACTCCTGCTCTTAATGCCCGTCATTGGATGTATTGAAGCATTTACAGGCTGATAGTCAGCCTGTTTGGCCATATTAAGAATGCATCATCTAAGGCCATCAATTGCTGGAAAGGGGCGTGAAGTGGAGATGCCGGCGTTGGACTGGGGTAAACACAGTAAGAAGTCTGACAACACCAGGTTTAAGTCCAACCAATTTATTTGATAGTAAACTCACAAGCTTTCAGGGCTTGCCCTTCGTCAGGTGAATGACATCAAGTTTTTACAAAGATGCAATAAGGGGCATGAACCCAGAGTTTTGGTTGCAGAGGAAGGGTGTTGCTGCTGCAACACAATCCCTTCCATCATTGCTACCTTCAGTAATTCAGGATGGATTCCATCTGAACTGGATGACTTTTCTAATTTTGAGTACTACAGACCTTTAAAATATTGCCTCTGTGTCCAACTTAATCCCAACAAACATTGCTAAACCTTCTAACAACAATCTCTTCTATAAAGATTGATGTAAAGTACTCATTTAGTACTCAGCCTCCCTTTTAAGTAGATAGTCATATGTCAAACATACTTTAAGGAGTCTGAAAAAATGACCATAAAACCAAAAAAGTGAAATTAAAGCAAAAAAATTCACTTCTTTGACAACACTTTTAAAAAAATGCAAGTTCTCCCATTTTCATTTCTTAATTGCAAGCACGTCTCCAATTTGCCTCTTCCTCATCTTCCTCCTCCATATCAGAATTCAATAATCTCTCTTTATTTTCAATCGTATAGATAAGAGACTAAAATATAAAAGAAAGTTTTGTTCACCAGATCAGGACCAGGAAAAATTACAAATTTCATATATATACTGCATCACATGGTAGGATACCATATCACAGAAATAACTGAAACAAACTTTCATAAGATATGTATGGGTGCATTTCATTCTAATTGTTTCAAATAGGTGTCGATGCTCTATTGCACATACCTACATATCAAAAGTAAACATGGTATTTAACACTTCTATTGTTTTCATGTGACCCTGTCAAATGAAACAATGATTGTGCCATGTCAAAGGCATACTTCCTTCTTTCCAACAATTTACCCTTTTGCCTCTAGTGAAAGGCGACAAGATCTCTTTACAATGTGTCGTCTTTTTCAATAAATTTTGCATGAAAACGCGTTACTCAAGCACAAAGTTGCCTGCTGTCACATTGGAAGTGTGATAAATGTTTAATGAAAACAACACCACACAGCTTGGTGTCAGACAACAGAAATCACATAAGCTCGCTTTGATCTGAGCAGACACTTAAAAGAGGTTCTATGCATGCTTCATGCTGCAGAACTCTGTAACCTGTATGCTAATGATGTAAAATTAACATAATAACTTCCTGCATCATGGGATGGGGGGGGGGAGCTTGTGAAGGAAGGGGGGATGGGAGGGATGTGTGGGCTGTGGGGGGTGTGGGAGGGCAAGAGTATTCAAAAAGAGACAGGTTGATAGAGTTTAACATGCTATCAGACTGAAAATTTCTGAGTATTATTTGTTTAGAAAACACCCCGTCAAAAACAACAAAATGCAGATCAGTAACAGCGTAAGGCATGCACTGAAATTTTAATTCCAACTTGTCTCTGTACATCTTAACAGATATAAAACACATTAATCATCACATCAATTTCTGATCTGAACTACTATCATGTATTCTTCACAAACAAATGAATTCAATTTTGAGTAATATAATCATATAATATTTCTTGGTTTTGAGTTATTAGAATGGCTTCTCATAGTTTACTATAAACAGCAAGGAAAAATCAGCTAAATTCAGACAAGTATCTGTTGATTTGGAAAGGAAATTAGAGGTATTTAAGCTGTCAGGACACAGGTCCATTTTTCCCGACATGACTGTAGGCTTTCTTTGGGTGGTTTCCAAGTATTTAAATAATTTAAAAGCAAAAAACTGTTCAATTATTGCCCATAAACATATCAAGTAATCATCTTTGTTCAGTCTAGCTCTTGTACATTCCCGATGTCCCATAAATACTTATTTAGAGGCTGCTGTTTCTGGCAAGTGCCTGTTATGAGTTTAAAACAGTTTAAACACTGCTCATTCCTAAATTATTTCTTTAAAAAACATTCAGGAAGGTTTGTTAATGCAATTTATGCATGGTTTACCAAACTTCAGCATCCAAATCATATTGTTACCATCCAAGTTGGTGTAGACGGAGAGATCCCAGAATGGAATCCTGGCTCAAAAGACCATGACTTTTACTTTCCTTCAGAAAATGTGGAGGAGCAGAGTCTCAACACTGCTAATTAGTTTTAACAAGAAAAAAAAATGCATTAAGCATGAAAGGCTGGATTATGCTGCAATATTCCTTTACTCCCCAGCCCTGCCCTTACTCAGGTTAGCAAATATACACAGATTTTAAGATTAACTCAGATTACAAAGTACACCATAAACTACTATAGAACACAGTCCCAATTGTGATGATGTTGTGCCTATAAGAAGTGTATTTCATATCATGTTTCTGGTGAAGATTGTGTTTATACTTCAACTCTGTCCAACGATGCCGAATTGTCCACAACGGCAGCTCACATGTTGGACATGCAGAAGGTTAAGTGCTCCTAATTAATGGAGTGTTTGCTTTAATCTGGGCTTGTGTATTATTGTTATTCTTAGAGTTGTTCCCTGGAGTTTCAGAGTACGATTTGTTTAGGTTGGCAGGAAGAAAATCATGAGTGGGTGGAGCTAGGCTTACTGAGCGAGAGAGAAAAAAAATCAGGCAGCTGTTGTTTGAATTTGAAAAAAAGCAATAGCTCTTTTCCTTCTCTCTCTCTGGAAATTGAAGTCTGAGGACCTGCTAGAAAATATGTATCTCTCTACAGTTTTGCAAAAGGCAAGAGACGTTTTATCCCTCCCTTTCTCACTGCAGTACAACTGAGAGATAACAGGTCTTCCTTTAGAGGCTGTTGTCTGAGTGTCACAAGACAGGTGTCTCTCTGTGCCTCTGTCCAGAGGGGTTAAAAGGCTGGAGGACTAGGAATTCACACTAGCCTATGTGTCTTGCTAACTGATTCTTAAGAGGAATTTACATCTGTGAGGATATTGCTTAAATTGAAACTAACAGAAATAGCAAGCAGTTAAGAATTATACCTTGCTCTGTTTAAGTATTTCGACTGGTAACTGTTATACTAATTTTTTTTGCTATATTTGAACCAAGTTGTCAAATGAAGTTTGTTTTAATAAAAAAGTTCAATCATATCTGGAGCAAAGTGCCTTATGCTCATATTAATGCAAAAATCAAAAATAGTTGGGATCTCGGCTAACTTCATAATATATTGTGGAGTTTCTAAACTGGTCCCGAACAATTCGAGCATGCAGGTTGGCCATAGTCAAATACCCTCTTCATTCTGAACCCAAGCAAATGGCTATGAATTTCTCCCTAAAATCCCCTCCAAACGACTGTCATGAGAATTTCCAAACTCCACACCCCAAAAAAAACACACTTTAAATCTTCTTTCACAACAATGCATCTGCTAAGAAAAACCAAGCAGTGTGCCTTAATGACTATTGGCTGGTGGCTCTGACATCCATCATGATGAGGTGATTCAAAAGGCTCGTCATGGCACCAATCAATTCTAGCCTCCTGGACTAGCTGGATACACTACAGTTTGCCTATTGCCACAATAGGTCCACAGCAGACGCCACTTCCCTGGCACTACACTCAACCTTGGAAAACCTAGATAACAAGGACACCTATGTCAGACTCCTATTTATTGGCACAGCTCAGCCTTCAACATCATTATTCCCTCAAAACTCATCTCCAAACTCCATGGCTTAGGTCTTGGCACCTCCCTCTGTGACTTGATCTTTAACTTCCTAACTCACAGACCACGATCAGTAAGGATAAGCAACAACACCTCCTCCATAATCATCCTCAACACCCGTGCCCCACAAGGCTGTATTCTCAGCCCCCTACTATACTTATACACTATGACTGTGTGGATAAATTCTCCTCAACTCAATTTTCAAGTTTGCTAACGACACCACTAAAGTGCATCAGATCTCAAACAATGACAAGACAGAGTACAGGAATGAGACAGACAATCTGGTGAGCTGGTAGAGCAACAATAATCTCTCCCTCAATGTCAACAAAACGAAGGAGATTGTCATCGAGTTCAAGAGGTGTAAAGGAAAACATTCCCCTGTCTACATCAATAGAAACAAAGTGGAAAGGGTTGAAAGCTTCAAGTTTTTGGGTGTCCAGATCACCAATAACCTGTCCTGGTCCCCCTATGCCGACACTTCAGTTGAGAAAGCCCATCAATGCCTCTACTTTCTCAGAAGGCTAAGGAAATTTGGCATGTTAACTACGACTCTCATCAACATTTACAGATGCACCATAGAAAGCATTCTTTCTGGCTGTATCACAGCTTGGTATGGCTCCTTCTCTGCCCAAGACTAGAAAGAACTACAAAAGGTCGTGAATGTAGCCCAATCCATCACGCAAACCAATCTCCCACTCATTGACTCTGTCTACACTTATCACTGCCTTAGCAAAGCAGCCAGCATAATTAAGGACACTATGCACCCTGAACATTCTCTCTTCCACCTTCTTCCGTCAGGAAAAAGATACAAAAGTCTGAGGTCACTACCAACCTACTCAAGAACAGATTCTTCCCTGCTGATGTCAGGCTTTTAAGTGGACTTACCTTGCATTAAGCTGTTCTTTCTCTATACCTTAGGCACGACTGCAACACTACATTCTGCACTGTCTCGTTTCCTTCTCTATGAATGGTATGCTTTATCTGTATTGCATGCAAGAAACAATACTTTTCACTGTATGTTAATACATGTGACAATTATAAATCAAATCAAAGCTTTCCATTCGCAGTTTGCATCCCAAAATTCAATCCAAATTTTTCCAATTAGTCTTTCAAACAAAACTTCTGCTCCACTTTTAACAACAATTCTTGTAACTGGGTTTTACAACTCCACTATCAATTCCCAGGCTCCCTTAAGATGGCATCAAGCTTTTGATTTGCCTCTCAGGTCTGCTTTCCCACTTGAATTCTGGTTACTGCAACTATCTCTTTCACTCACAACACTTTGTCTGCTTTCCTTGAATTCTCCTCTGAAAGGTACTTTGTTCTCTGTGTTCTTAACTTCAGTCTTAAGGCATTCTTTCTGTCCCAATTCCCCCATTATATGGGCTGCATCCGGTTCTTCAGGAAGTCTGCCTCTTTGTAGCACCCTTGTGATGTCCAGCTTCTTCTGGCACTTATCTTCAACTTCAAATAAATTCAGCAAAAAACTAAAGTTAAATGCCTTCCTATCTTAAAAGGGCCTCCAGTTGTGAAGCAGCACCCACATGCTTCTGTTGGTGTACTCTTCACTCTGTACCCTCTCTAAGCACAACAGGAGAACAGTTGGAATTGAAACCAATCCCTGTGCATACAAACACTTTTGTCCAGCATGAATCTAACTATAGTTTTTAACTGGGCTCTGGAAAAGAGTCATTCAGACTCTCAAGGTTCGCTCTGTTTTCGGTCCAAAGATGCTGTTGAACTGCTGAGATTTTCCAGCATTTTCTGTTTTTGTTTCAGATTCCAGCATCTGCAATAATTTGCTTTTATGATAGTTCTTTCCCTTCCTTATACAGAAACGTTAAATTAAACTCACTTAAAACTATGCCTTATTTCTAAGTATAAATCCCTTAAAACTTTTGTTTTCTTAACAATATGGTTGAACATTTTGCAAAATGACAGAAGGAAATCATTACACACAGCATTATTTAATAGAGAAGAAAACTACTGGACTCATTGCATCTGCAATGGCTGTTTTCACAATCGTCCTGCAAATTGGTAATGTTCAATTATACATCAAATTCCTTTTTTGAAAGTTCTGACTGAATCAGCATCCATAACCCTTTCAAGTACTTCATTCCAGATAATAACTCACTGCATAAATAAACATATTTAATTTCCCAACTGGATTTTTGCCCATTATTTGGTTCCCGGCCCTCCCATCAGTGGAAAAAGTCCCAAACGACACAAGACCCCTCATTATTTTGAAAACCTCTATTAAATCTTCCCTTAATTTTCTCGCTGTAAGAATAAATCTATCCGCACTAATCTCTCCACATAACTGACGGCCTGATTCTACATCCTCCGAGAGGTTCTGATAACCTTCCTGGTGTGTAGTGCTCATAATTCGGCATGTAACCAGCTGAAACTTAACAATTGATTTCTGAATGTACAGCATAATTTTCTTGATTTTGCCAACACTGCCTCTATTAATAAAGTAAGAAGTCTCACAATACCAACATCTCACTTATTAACTTGCAATATCTCACTTACTGTCCTATCTGGAGGCAATACGCATCTCTTTAACCTATGCTTAATACTATCTCCTCTCACATTGTCTGCACCTTTAAGACTTGGTTAGCTGTAAAGACTTGCATTCTAATCAGTATTCTGTAAACTGAGTGTGTGCCTTTATATGTCCTGTTTGCGATCAGAACTCCCCACTCACCTGACGAAGCAGCTAGTGGCTTTTGCTACCAAATAAAGGACTTTAACATGATGTTGTGAGACTTCTTACTGTGATTTACCCCAGTCCAACGCAGGCATCTCCACATCATGTCTATTAATAAAATCAAGGATCTCATATGATTTTTTAAAATGCTTCTCAACTTCAATGATTTGTGAGTGTAAACTTCTAAGTCTCTTTCTCCCTGCGCCCCATTTAAAATTGTACTATTTAATTTATATTGCCTTACATCTGCCTGTTTTCTTCCAAACCACATCATGTGCAGAAAAATACAAAGATTCATGAAAAATGTTTTCCAAGTGACAAGTTGTTTTCATTCATGCACGAGATGTGGGTATCGCTGGCTAGGCCAGCGATTATTGCCCATCACTGAATACCCTTCCAAAGATGATGGTGAGCTGCCATCTCAAACTATTGAACTCCATGTGATATAGCTGCATCCACAATGCTGCTAGAAAGGGGGTTTGATCCAGTGACAGTGAAGGAGTTCCAAGTCAAGATGGTGTGTGTCTTGGAGGGGAATTTGCAGGTGGTGGTGGTTTTCCCATGTTTGGGCTGCCCTTGTACTTTTGAGTGTTCAAGGTTTTGGGTGTGGAAGGTACTGCCAAAGAAGCCTTGGTGAATTATTGCAGAACATCTTGTAAATAATGCACGTTACTGTCACTGTGTGTCGATGGTGAAGGAAGTAAATATTTAAGGTAGTAAAAGGGGTGCTGACCTTTTATGGATGCTGTTGAGTTTCATGAATGTTATTGGAGCTGCGCTCACCCATGCAAGTGGAGAGCATTCCACCACACCCCTGACTTGTGTCTTGTAGATGATGGGCAGGCTTTGGGAGTCAGGTGGTCATTTACTCTCCGTAGACATTCCAGCCTCTGAAGTGCTCTTGTAGCCACAGCATTTAAACGGCTGGCTCAGTTCAATTTCTGGTGAACGGTAATCCCCAAGCTATTGATAGAGGGGAATTTACTGATGGTAATGCCATTGAATGTCAAGAGGAGATAGTTAGATTCTCTCTTGATGGAGATAGCCATTGACTGGCACTTGTGAGCCACAAATGTTACCTGTTATTTGTCATCTCAAACATAGATATTGTCCTGGTCTTGTTGCATGTGAACACACTGCTTTGCAAATGTGCAATCAACAAACATCCCCTACTTACGAAGGAGGAAAGTTCATTGACATAGCTTCTGAAGATGGTTGGGCCTAGAATATCAACCTGATGAATTCCTGCAGTGACCTATCAGGCATACACAGTATTATCAAGCAGATTGTAACACAATGGCTTGGAAACTTGTGACATGAAGGTGAAGCTGGTAGCAAAAATAAAATTGCTACATTTAACCACATATATATTAATGCTCCACAAACCATTTGAACTGTGCAGCTCAGATTTGTACAGATATAATCAAAACAGTTTAACATGCAATACCATCAATTTCTACACGCAACACTAAACAAGTATGTGAATAAACTATTTTTGCAAATACTTCTGAGTGAGGAATATCTGATGATAAACAATAGAACAATAGTCTATATACATTACCTAACAAGACCATTTTAAATCGAAAACCATGATAGCCTACAATTATTTCTTACCCTTTATCGCACCGTGATTCCCTTTGTTTTTCTTTCTCCCGGTCCCTTTCTCGCCCTTTGTCTCTGCCTTTACGTCTTTCCCTATCTCGCGATCTGCTGCGGCTGTAGCTTCGTCTGCGGCTTGATCGTTCACTGCTTCGGCTGTGGGACCGTTGCCGATGTCTCGTTCTTGAACTATTGTGAAAGTATTGAACACATTAATACGCATTCTCTCTTCTTTGTTCTAGACATTTAAAAGAGAAATTCAATTTTTCCTCGATAACTTTCAGGCAAAGGCACTCAAATGATTCATGTCGCTAAAAAAAACTATTTGCCAACAATTTCCCAAAGACTAAATCTTCAACCTCATCCAGTCATGAAAGCCATTACAATGATTTGACGATGGCTGATGAAAGTATATCAATAAATAAAATATTTTCTCCAATAAGGAGAAGAAAACTGTGGATGAATCACATTAGGTTGAAACTGATTTCAGATGCATCCTAACAAACTGTTTAAGCATTATATCAATACAGGCCTGGGAACAGGCCAGGTGCCCATTTTCTTGCAATAGGAAGTAATACGTGAATGATGAAGGCTGTTTCTTAATGTCCAAGAATGATTAACACAGAAACATAGAAAAACTACAGCACAGTATATTTTGGTTTTTGCCCCATGAAGCAATGCCCTGGTAATTCTCAAGATGTTTGCTTCCAACTATGGAGCAACAGGAAAAGAAATGAGAGTACAGTTGTTCAAGTGTTCATCTTGCTATCATTTTTTTGTTTCCTCTCAGGCTCCAGATTTGTAGCTGCTGTAAGGCTATCCAAGAGTACTGAAACCCATATTATCTTCCTGTCTACATAGCTGACATACCATGTATTGCATCTTTAGGAGCTTTTAGCTTGTCACACTGCTGATCAATCTTTATACTCTTTCTACTTCAGGACAACAATTTGCATTTATATAGCACATTTAAGTAACAAAACATTCCAAAGTCCTTCAAAGTTGAGGCAAAACCGAAGAATCACTGAATCATACAATGATTACAACACAGACGGCCATTCGGCTCTTCCAGCTCGTGCCAACTCTCTAGAAGAGCAATTTAGCTAGTACCCCTCTTTCGCAATAGTCATATTGTTTTTCTCATCCAATTTTCTTTTGAAAGACATAATTGAGTTGACCTCCACCACAAGTAGAGCGGCACAATGGTCAGCACCGCTGCCTGACAGCGCCAGGGATCTGTTTAATTCGTGCCCTGGGTGATGATCTGTATGGATTTTATACATTCTCCCCTTGCCTGCGTGAGCTTCCTCCCGTTGCTCTGCTTTCCTCCCACAGTCTAAAAATATGCAGGTTGGATGGATGGTAAATATGTGGGATTACGGGAAAAGGGCCTGGGTAAGATACTCTGTCAGAAAATCAGTGCTGAACCAAATGGCCTCCTTCTGCAATGTAGGTATTCTATGAATCCACCAATTTCTGACACAGAACGTTTTTTCTCACATTGGTTTACAGTGAATGGCAAGAGAACCAAAGGCAATGTCCTCTAGTTTTCGACTTTTCAATCGGGGGAACGTTTTCTCCCTATCTACTCCATCTAGATCCCCAATGATTTTGAACACTTCTATTAAACCTTCTTTCAATCTTCTTTTCACTCAGGAAAACAATCCAAGCTTCTTTAATCTATGCCGTAACTGAAGTTTCTCATCCTTGGAATCACTCTCCTAAATCTTGTCTGTACCCCCTTTAATGCCTTGGAACACAGAACATAGAAAAACTACAGTGCAAACAGGCTCTTCGACCCACAAGTTGCACCGATGATATCTCTACCTACTAGGCTTACCTATAACCCTCAATCCTATTAAGTCCCATGTACTCATCCAGAAGTCTCTTAAAAGACCCGATCGAATTTGCCTCCACCATCACCGACAGCAGCCGATTCCGCTCACCCACTACCCACTGAGTGAAAAAACTTAGCCCTGATATCTCCTCTGTACCTACTCCCCAGCACCTTAAACCTGTGTCCTCTCGTAGCAACCATTTCAGCCCTGGGGAAAAGCCTCCGAGTATTCACCCGATCTATGCCTCTCAACATCTTATACACTTCTATCAGGTCACCTCTCACCCTTTGTCTCTCCAAGGAGAAAAGTCCGAGCTCCCTCAACCTATTCTCATAAGGAATGCCACCCAATCCAGGCAAAATCCTTATAAGTCTCCTCTGCACCCTTTCAATAGCTTCCACACCCCTCCTGTAATGAGGTGACCAGAACTGAGCACAGTACTCCAAGAGGGGTCTGACAAGGGTCTTATAAAGCTGCAGCATTATCTCCCGACTCCTAAACTCAATCCCTCGCTTGATGAAGGCCAGTACACCATACACCTTCTTTAACCACATCCTCTACCTGTGAGGCCGATTTAAGAGTCATATGGACCCGGACCCCAAGGTCCTTCTGATCCTCTACACTGCTAAGAGTCTTACCTTTGATATTATACTCCTTCATCCCATTTGACCTGCCAAAATGGACCACTACCATTTATCCGGGTTGAAGTCCATCTGCCACTTCTCCACCCAGGCTTGCATCCTATCTATGTCATGCTGCAACTTCTGACATCCCTTCAAACTATCCACAACACCACCAACCTTCATGTCATCAGCAAACTTACCAACCCAACCCTCCACTTCCTCATCCAGATCATTTATGAAAATTACAAACAGCAAGGGTCCCAGAACAGATCCCTGGGGCACTCCACTGGTGACCGACCTCCATGCAGAAAAAGACCCATCTACAACCACTCTCTGCCTTCTGTGGGCAAGCCAGTTCTGGATCCACAAGGCAACAGCCCCTTGGATCCCATGCCATCTCACTTTCTCAAGTCTTGCATGGGGGACCTTATCGAACGCCTTGCTGAAGTCCATATAAACCACATCTACTGCTCTTCCTTCATCAATGTGTTTACTCACATTTTCAAAGAACTCAACCAGGCTCGTAAGGCACGATCTGCCTTTGACAAAGCCGTGCTGACTACTACTGAGCATACTAAACTTCTCTAAATGTTCATAAATCCTGTCCCTCAGAATCTTCTCCATCAACTTACCAACCACTGAAGTTAGACTCACAGGTCGGTAATTTCCTGGGCTATCCCTATTCCCTTTCTTGAATATAGGAACCACTTTATTACCTTCCTACAGGATAGTACCCAGAATTGGACACAATTCCCCAAATGAGGTCAAGTCAATGTTTTATAAAGGTTCATCAGAACTTTCTTGCTTTTGCACTCAATGCCTCTATTTGGAAAGCCTAGCATCACAAGTGCATTTTTAGCCACTTTCTCAATGATGTGTGCACATACATCTGCAGGTCTTTTTGTTCCTGTCTTCACTTTAGAATTGAGTCCTTTATTTTATAGCGTCTTTTTCCTTTGGCCAAAACTATTATTTTACACTTCTCTACATTAAACTTAAGCAGTCATGTCAGTTCCTTGCACCAGTCCCTTTGAAGTCTATCACAACCCTCCTTGCAATGCTTCTAAGTTTCAAAATTCCATCTGAAAATGTTGAAATTGTGCCCTGTACACTTCAGGCTAAGTCATTAATATTCATCAACAAAAGTAGGAATCTTCATACCAACTCCAGGGGAAGTCCACCATATACTTGACTCCAGTCTGAAAAACAACCACTCACCACTACTCTGTTCCCTGTCACTCAGCAAACTTTGCATCCATTCACACACTTTCCCTTTTATTCCACAGGCTAACATCAATGTGGCATTTGCAAATACCTTTTGGCAGTCCATCAGATTAACCATATAGCCCTCATCAATTTACTCTGTTGCATCATCAAAAAAAATCAATCAAGTTGGTTAACATTATGTATTGCTAACAAATCTGAGCTCTCTCCTTAATTATCCACTCATGTCCAAATGATTGTTAATTTTGTCCCAGATTATCACTTTTATAAGTTTTCCCATCACCAAGGATAATCTGATTGGGCAGTAATTGCAGAGTTTATTCTTACATCCTTCTTTGGGACAAGGGCTTTTTATATTTGTAACTCTCCAGTCCTCTAGCACCAAGTCCGTATCTCAAAAGGTTGGGAAGATTTTGGTCAATGCCTTCACAATTGCCATACTTCTGGTCCTGGTGACATCAATCTTAAGTACAGCCGGCCTATGCATTACCTTCTCTTTCTCAATTTTTATCCCATCCAATGTCACGGATGCCTCCTCTTTCACTATGACCTAAGCAGTATCTTCTTCCTTAGTGAAAACAAATGCAAAGTGCACATATAGTGCCCAATACCTTCACGTGTAGGTCCCCAATTAGGATAGGACTCAGGGAGACTCTGTTCGACAGCTAAGTCAAAAAGTGTTTACCAAGGCCATCTGCATTTCATAACCCAGGCTAGCCAATTTGAGTCTGCTCATCTACCAAGACAACGGGTGCCACAACCTTCCTTTCAAGTCTTAATGGTTTGAGATTTTAAAAAACCTTGGGGACTCAGACAAAGGCTGCATGTCCTTTTTCAAAGACGTGGAGAGATGGGAGTCCTGTGACATGGATCTTTTGGTGGCTCAGCTGTTCGAGGGGGTACAAAGAAAACAGGAAGAGCAATTTGTCGCATCTCTTCCTCTTACACTTTCACTGTTAATGCCCCCAATAATGTAGTCCTTTATAAAATCTTAATTTCTTCCTGAAGCATGATTTAAGGAAGATAACTTTCTAAAAGTATATACAAGAAAAATAATGAAGTTATAAAAGCAATTCTAATAACCCAATATCCT
The DNA here is from genome assembly GCF_965287045.1 of Carcharhinus amblyrhynchos. NCBI lineage: Eukaryota > Metazoa > Chordata > Chondrichthyes > Carcharhiniformes > Carcharhinidae > Carcharhinus > Carcharhinus amblyrhynchos. Next base: position 91,687,877 of record NC_137326.1, read on the forward strand.
GTTTACTCGTCAACAGAAATACAAATATAGTTGCTGCCAAACTAAATCCAATTTAATTTATGATCTAAACTTACTGAACACTCTGATCTCAAATAGTCCTAGTATGAAATGAACCACTTTTTGCCTTATTATGGCAGGAGCAATTCAAAAATGATGTTAAGTAAACATTTAGCAAATTTGCTGCTCTGCCTGTTCTTATTTAAACACATCTTCCTTAATATGCTGAATGTCGTCATTCCAAGTCTAATATAACCACAACTTCAAATTAATAGGTCGCAATGAAAATAATCCACACACTCTGGCTCATACAAGATGCCAAGATAAAGGCATCAAGATACATTAGCAGTAAATATATATTAAGTGAGCACTGCACAAAATATCATTATGAACCAGGGTTACAGCGAACTTCAATATGTGGAAAGACATTGTCGAGAAAGCTGGGATGGACAGCAAACTACCAAGATTAATAAACATTTAGCATAGGTTACTTCATGAAATGTGATAACCAACAGTGCTATTGAAGTTGCAATTACAAAGAAATGGATGCTTCCAAGCAGACGCATCTTTTGAAAGGAGTTCAAATTTTCTTTAAAGTAGTAATGCATACCTGATGCCTGTAAGCAGTCAAAAAGAAATGCTAAGAAAATCTGACATACAAGGTGTAATAGGTTGGGACCAATGTCCAAGAGGCCTGCAGAGAAGCTCAAGTTTGAAGCTGACTCACCACCACCTTTTCAGGGGACAATGAGGGCCAAGTCATAAATGCCAGCCTTAACAGCAATGTAAGGAGTCTCACAACACCAGGCTAAAGTCCAACATATTTATTAGGAATCACAAGCTTTCAGAGCGCTGCTCCTTTCTCAGGTGTTACCGAATGAAGAATGGAAGTTTTCCACATCTTGGGAATTGCAAGCATGAGCTTGATTAATAATTCCCTTCAGCTGACAGTGTGATGGCTCAGGAAAAATCAACTCATGTAGAGCCTTCTGAAATAAGCTAAAGCTTCTCAATAAAAAAAAGTAATGGAGGTCAAAGAAACAAAAATAGACAGTTTTATGTTTGTCTAATATTATTAATTTAATATGTAATTTTCTATTGTTTTACATTAGAAATTTTACTTTGACTATCAGATATTTGAGTTTGTGACAACTGGCAGAGGGAAGGTTTTATGAAACCATTTTACGCTGAGAAGTTTGGTTTCTACTTAAAGAGAATACATTTCAATCACTTTCAACAGCTACAAATTTCTGATTTGTACTTGTTATGAACGTGAAATTAAAACTCATTTGGTAAAAGTATAAGGAAATTGTGGGCACAGGTGAAGGAGGGCGACATTGTGGCACAGATGTTAGCACTACTGCCTCATTACTGTTGTCCGTGTGGAGTTTGCACATTTTCCCGTGTCCACTTGGGTTTCCTCCAGGTGCTCAGTTTTCTCCCACAGTCCAAAAATGTGCAGGTGAAGTTGATTGGCCATGCTAAATTGCCCCTTAGTGCCTCAAAATGTGTAGGTTAGCGGGATTAGCAGGGTAAATATGTAGGGTTATGGGGATAGGGTCTGCGGAACTTGCTCTTTTGGAGAGTCAATGAAGACTTAATGGGCTGAAAGGCCTGCTTCTGCATTGCAGGGATTTTAAGAATCTACGTGCAATACTGACAGAGTGACACCAAGTCTGATAGATAGGAAATGTTATTCCACTTTTCTACAGTTTTACCATTTTTGAATTACGATATGGTCATTTTTGTTTAGCTAAAATTTCAAGCATGTTTAGATTATTACATCTGATTGTTTTTCTTTCATTAGGCTGTTTAAAACTTCAAATGTTTAAAACTTAAAAAACTCATGTCTCAGTTCCAATATACAGAATACTAATGGCAGAGCTCTATGGACATCAATGGTCAGGCAATACGATTCCTTTAAGTGCACACGTTACAAACTATATCTAAAACAAAACACTACGGTTCTTCAGAGTTGAAGTTTTCTGAAAGGACTCTCATGGGTCATATATATGGTTCAGGTGAAGCCATGAAGCTTGAACTATGGGAAAGAAAAACCTGAGTGGGTGTTCAGGGGTGCCATGTTGACCTTCACTTTAACCACTTGTATTTTCAAAACTCACCTCATGAAGCAAGTTCACCTGGTTCTAGGTAGTTTTCTAAAAGGGATATAATCAAATTAAATTTTAATTGAAAGACTACATTTTTCACAGTAAAATCAGTCATTCAAGGCCACTTCATGTTATGTCATTATGTAGCTTTGATTAAATACCGAATGTACACAGCAGACATTGAATGTCTCAATCCACAAGGAAGTTGCTTTTTTGCAAAACATTGCAGTTAGATATCAATTTCAGGGGAACAGTGTGATTAATTGAGAACTGTTCAAGGAGGCAATGTACAAAAAAACAAAAAAAAACCTTAATTCAACATATAAATGAAAGATTGCTTCCATTCTATTTAACAGGTTTAATAATCTCTTCAGTTAAAAAAAAATACCTGAGCTGGATCACAATATCATCCCTCCTCCAACTATTTTTCAGCTAACCTAGTTAATCTTCCTAATGTACTGTCCATTTCCCCACTAAACTGTCAATAAAGTAATCACTGCCACACAACCGCAGACACCAGCTTATCTCCAATGACCCACAACATGCATGGATACAAAGCTGAACCAGACCACAGATGATTGGGTTAATAGGACTGACAGTATCACAGCTGATGCTGTCACAAATTTTCAACAAACACCAACTACAGATGCTACCAAGGTTGTTAGGATATGATATGGTTTTGCTATCTAAAGTATTCTGGAAACTTACTGCATATCATAACTAAATATATACGCCCTTTACCCGAAATAATGTTAACCTGTAACTCAACATGTGTGGGCAAGCAGTACAAATAACATGATTTGTCATTTAGCAAATACAGTTGTAGACTGTTTTTGCTTCCAATAAAAGACAAACCTACATGAATTATGCAACAGAATTCTAGCAACTGTTAAATTAAGTCTCAAATTGTGTAGTCTACTTTGACTGATTAGTTCATTACAAAATGTTAGGTACTAAAAACTTGAAGCATTCAGAAAAATATTTTGGTCAGTATTTTTCATATTGCTTTTGCTTAACAGATCCTCTGCAAAATTCCAATTTTCCTGTTGAGAAATTATAGTATAGTTCACTATCAACAGGTTATTCCATAGTAATTTTAAAAAACTAGGATTTATTGGAAATCAGAAATCTTATAACTGTATTGATTTGCAGCATTAGAAATTAAAAAACAAATATTTTTTTAATGGCAGTATTTGTACAGCATTGATGGAAAATGCATCCAAGTACACATTGATTCACATTCAGCAAGTCCAAAGTCAGGTCCTGAACTGAAATCAGTGTGTAGCCATGCCCATGCACACCACCATTATTGCAGAATGGAGTACATTCCAGCCAGAATAAACAGCCATAGTCGTAACAGGAATAAACAAAAAACGCCCAATCAAGGGCCTTGGTATCAATAAAAAGAAAACAGCGCTGCTGTCTTAACATTTGTATACCGTTGCTTCTGTACGTTTGTTGCTCTTCAACTCAATTGCAAACCACACAGGCAATGAACACTTTACACAAATACAATCCATGGCAAAACAATGCTATAAAGGACTATTACAAATGAACCCTTTTCTCATCAGTCGATTATTTTGGTAAAGGAAGGTGACGATAATGTCACCAAATAAGAAAATGCTGGAAAATCTCAGCAGGTCTGGCAGCATCTGTAAGGAGAGAAAAGAGCTGACGTTTCAAGTCCAGATGATCCTCTGTCAAAGCTAAAAGCATAGAAAGTGGGAGATATTTATACTGCTGGGCAAGGGAATGAAAGATGAGTCATTGTCACAGAAACCAGGGGAAAAAACTGCTAAAGGCTGTCCAGAGAATAAAAGGCAGAATTGGCCAAATGGCAGGGAAGCTAAAATGAAAACATATGTGTGAAAAGTAGGGGGAAGAGTGGGGTGGGAGTGGAAGAAAAAAAAAGAAAAACAATAAAGAAATAAAAGGTAGGCAACGGTAAAAAATTAAATAAAATAGAATGAAAACAAAAGGAGTCAAAGTGGAGTACAGCAAATCATCTGAAGTTGTTGAATTTGAAGGATTCGAAGATAATGTCACCCCATCTAATCTCTTGATGGAATGCACACAGATGCAGTTTAGTTAAATCACCATTGCATGAATAAAAGGCTGTACAAAACTTCTCTCATTGATCACAATGAAGTATTTTTTGAGAGTAAATATTACATCATGTATACTTAAATTTGACACTTTGCAAAGGATCAAGGCTGTGCAACTTTCCTGCCAGTACTTGGCTAATAAAGTCTGTACCCTGATGACATGCTGCACATTGCCACTTTGCAATATTGTTAGTTAATAGATTATAGTATTGCTGTAGACAATGATGATACTTCAATCTCGCCCTTCCAGAATGTCAAAACTTCCAATCATCACAATACAGTGTTTAGCATTTCCTTAAATAAGTTCAGTCATCCAGTTTTGAGCACTCTTGCTGTATCTCTGTAGTCCAGCCTCACAATTCAAAATATCTGCACCCCTCCCAAATTTGGCCCCTTGAGCATCCCTGATTTTAATAATTGCATAATTAGTGGCCATGTCATCAGCTGTCAAAGCTTGAAACTCTAATTCCTTTCCTAAATCTGTCTATCCCTTTTACGACATTCATTAAAACATAGCTCCAAGATTTTACTCATCTGTTTGATGATACTCAAAGACCAATAGCTTTGTAAAAAGGGATGAATTTTCTAATAACCAATGGAAATAAACCAATGGGCAAAATTTCATTCACGTCTTTTACTGTAACAAACAAACTTAGTTCAACATAGACCAAACATTAACTCACAGGGAACAAATACAAAAATATTAAAAAACTAATTAATGCAACTGAAATATGTTTTGCAAAATGTTTTTACTTTATGCTGTTTCCAGAAGTTATATAGCCATAAAGGAGCAGTCTGCACAGTTACTCCCAATCTCCCCAACATGTTATGTCAAAACTTCTAGTGTCCTTTGGTAATCACTCCACTCTGCCCATGTCTTCCAAGACGTCGTCATCACTAGTACCATGCACCTCAACAAATCCCTCTTTTCCTCAAGTCACCACCACCGTTATGATCCAGCACCAGAATCTTTAAACAATTTACTCAGCTCTGGTAAAACTGTTTTGTATTGAGAACTTTACTTGAGTTCCCCACTATTTCTTACAGAACACAATCTGCTCAAGGGTGAGCTCCAATTCATTGCCTCTCCATATCTCAATATTAGCTGGCCTTTGTTCTGTGAGGTACTACAAAAGGTGCTAAAACTGCCACTTGACACCTCAGTGACTTCTGTTCCCATGGCAGCCAGATCATAAGGGCATTTCTCTTAAGGGTTTATCAGGAATTCACCATCCCCTTCTCAGAATTGTCTGCTTCAGTTTGAGTTAAAGGTGCATTTTAAAACACTATCATCTTGTAAAGCTAAAAAATCTTGTGGCTCAATATCAAATTGTCCTTTATAATGCTTAGCAAAAAGCAGGGTGACCAACAATCCTGGATTTTCTGGATCTGTCCCATAATTTGACTTTTTATCTCTCACATTTATCCAGGAAGACCTGATTTATGTTTCGTCTCAGATTTCTTTGGTTTCCACATAGAATCCCTAGTGCAGGAGGCCATTCAGCCTATCGAGCCTGCACTAACAACAATCCCACCCAGGCCCTATCCCCACAGTCCCACGTATTTACCTTTTAATCCCTCTGACACCGAGGGGCAATTTCACATAGCCAATTCACCTAACCTGCACATCTTGCATGTCTGTGCGTGCACGCTATGCTGATGTACATATGCAGGCCTTAGCCCACACAGCCAGAGGGGAGTCGAGGAAGCCGGCATTCTCCTCTGACAATAATTTGGCTTTAACAAGCGGATAGATTTGGGCTGTCCAGTGGTAGGGTTCTTAATTAGGTTTGTGGCAGGGTAGCTCATGCATAAATCAAGGCCTAATTATCCCAATCCCACCTGTTCCCAAGATCTCACCGCCACCTTCACACCTCCACCTCCTTACCCCTCCCAAAAATCTCAACACCCTGCCCCAATGGGAAAGTATGCCTTATTTTTTTCCCAAGAGTTGGTCACCTATATGAAGAGCCTTATTATGTTGAAGGTGCTATATGAAAAAAAAAAGTACTGTTGTTGACCTATTCCAGTTTCAGATCACTTGCTATGTTTGCAGTATCTGCCAACAGAAAAGTAACCAATATGCAAAATAAAATTACTGCATGTGAAATTGCACGCTAAGGAATTATATAACTAAAGCTTCAGTGAAGCTAAGGGATTATATAAAATGCCTAAATGGCTAAGGCATTATATAAAAAAAGCAAAATATTGCACATGCTGAAAGCTCTGATGAAGAGCCAAAGGTCAACTCTGATTTCTCTCCTCATAGATGTTGCCGGATCTGCTGAGTTTTTCCAGCAATGTCTCTTCTTGCCTTAGCTATTATATATTTGCTTATCTTTTTTCCCTCATTTTTTCTCTTTAAATGTCTATTACATCAGTACAGTCTCTTCTTAAGCTACTTTTTTTCAAAACTGAAGCAGCAAAATCTCATACTCTTCACCTCCAATACCAAGGACCTGCATCTGCACTGCCTCAAAGGCTTGGATGCTACCTTAAATTGTAGTGACAATAACGATATGCAGTAGTCAGATGTGACCAGGATATTGTGAAACATCAACATTACCTCTGGGAATTTGAATTCAAATAATTTGCCAGTGTAGCCAATTTGCTCTGTTCACATAAGGTGTCAAATAATAGCCCTTGACAAATACAAATCCATCCAAAAAATGCATTTCCCTCCTGATTTTTATTCCAAAATGCAATCTCTTAAATGTACCCACAGTGAACTTCATTTGATTCTGATCAGCCTAGACAGAACTCCTGTTCAACAAAATGGGATGTTTTGTTGTCAAGTCAGGGCCAAATTTGGTCAGGCAAGATTAACCTCTTCTAAAGTTGCACTGCCTGTTTTGTTTTAAATTCTTTTCAGGGTGGGGACTAACTCAGTCAACATTTATTGACCATTCTTAATTGCCCTCACAGTGATGATGGTGAGCTGCCTTCTTGAATCACTGCAGACCATTTGGCGTAGGTACATACTGCTGTCAGGAAAGGACATACAGGATTTTGATCCAGCAACAGTAAAAGAAGAGTGATGTCGTTCCAAGTCAAGGCAATGTGTGGTTCGGAAGAGAATTTGCAGTGGTGGTACTCCTTGGCATTTGCTGCTCTTGTCCTTTGAGGTGGCAGAGGTCACATGTTTCAAAGGTGCTGTTGAAGGAACCTTAGTGAGTTACTGCAGTACATCTTGCAGATGGTGCGCACTGGTGCCACTGTATGTCGGTGATGAAGGGACTGAATGTTTAAGGTGGTGGCTGGGGTATCAGTCAGCAGGCTGCCTTGTTCTCAATGGCGTTGAGCTTCGAGTATTGTTGAAGTTGCATTCATCCAGACAAGTGAACAGTATTCCAACATACCCCTGACTTGTGCCTTTTGGGTGTCAAGAGGTGAGTTACTGTCTAGAGAAATCCCAATCTATGATCTGTTATTATAGCTACAATGTTTATACTGGTGGTGCAGTTCAGTTCCTGGTCAATAGTAACCACCAGGATGTTGATAAAGGAGGATGCAGCAATAGGAATGCTACTGAATGTCAAAAGGAGATGGTTAGACATTCTCTTGTTGAAGATGGTCAATGCCTGGCACTTGTGTCATACTTGTCACTTATCAGCCCAATTACAAATGTTATCCAGATCATGCTGCAAGTGGACAGAGACCGCTTCAAAAGTTGCAAATGTTGCTGAACAATGTGCAATCATCGATGCATACCTCCACTTGATATTATGATGAGGAAAATTCATTGATAAAACAGCTGAAGATGTTGGGCTTAGAATTTTACCCTGAGGAACTCCTGCACTGATGTCCTCAAACTGAGAACACTGGCCTCCAACAATCACAACCATTTTCTTATGTGTTAGGTATGACTCGAACTAGTGGAGAGATGTCCCCCTGAATCCCACTGACTCCAGTATTACTATGGCTTTTGGTGCAATGACACTTGCTCAAATTTTGCCTTGATGTCAATCGCAGTCATTCTCACCTCACCTCTTCAGCTCTTTGGTCAATGTTTGGTCCAAGGGTAAAATGAGGTCAGAAGCAAACTTTATGACATAGTTACTATTACTGAGACTAGTCTTTAGTTCTGCATTTATTAACTGAGTTCAAGTTCCACCAGCTGCCATGGTGGAATTTGAACCTATGTATCCAGGGCACCAACCTGGGTCACTGGTAGAATCTAATGACATTTTACTGCACCACTGCCTTCACAGATTCTCTTCCATTTTTGTTCCTGATTTTTGATTGTACAAACTTTGTGATTTATTCATCTTCTTTGCGTCTTTTCCAGGTTTTTGTCTTTTCGATCCTGATTCCTTAACTCATCTCTAATGCCCTTTCATTGTTACACCTCTCACCATGAAGAAACATACATCTCTACAGCTAAAAACTGAGTTCTTCCACCATTCTTTCCTCCAAAATTTGACACTTCACATTTTATTATCTGAAGCCACATTCTGCATACCCACTTCTTTATTTCCTGGTCATATCTGTAAGCAACAATTCTGTTCACATTTCAGTTTATTCACCAAACCATCCTCTTGTAGTAATTCCACATCCAGTATTAACCTGCAATGCCAAGCTATCAAATTCTTCTAGGAATGTTCGGTGTGGAATTTCTTGCTGTCACCCTCCTTCATACATTGGGTACCACATCCCAAGCTCAAAAGAAGCCAGATGGAACTCTTGGAATAATGTATGTTTCATATTCTTCACAATGTAAGCACACAAATTTGGCCCACATGTCTTGTGGGGGCCTGACATCCTCCTTGGAAGTAGAAATGCTTCACCCTATCAGTATCACTATTTGATAACATTATTATTTCTATGAATTCCTCCTTGTAGGACTTTCTGGACTTTGCATCAACCTGCATGTCTAGAATAGTTTTCTCCATAGTCAGCCAACAGCTTTCTTTCACCTAAAGCATGCATTTGCAAATTGGTACCCAAAGACGCCTGGCACCAAGATTGGTTGAATTTGGACATGAAGCCCAAGATTCCTCTCATATGACACTGGCTAGCCTTAAAGCTTAGTTTTGTATATGTCCAATACACTGACATTGAAAGCTAACAACAGGATCCACACAAGTGTCATGGGTAATTGATAACAGAAAAGCTCAGAACATATTTTGAACCACTGCTGATTGCAACCAAGCCTCTGAAATGTGAGCCTCAGCTTTAAGAAGCTTACAAATCATGGCAGTTTTAAGAAAAAATAATGATGCAATTCAGACACCACTTTGAAGCTGCATGAATAATATTTTGAAAAAACAAAACTGCCATTAAAATGCATCATAAATCATCTTCTGGTACCAAAAGAATGCAAGAACTACAGAGCCAAATGGCACAGTGACACAGTAGTTAGCACTGCTGCTTGAGCACCAGGGACCCGGATTCGATTCCCAACTTGGGTGTCTGTGTGGAATCTGCCCACGTCTGACTGGATTTCCTCTGGGTGCTCCAGTTTCCTCCTACAGTCCGAAAGACGTGCTTATTAGGTACATTGACCATGCTAAATTCTCCCTCAGTGTACCTAAACAGGTGCCAGAGTGTGGCAACTAGGGGATTTTCATAGTGACTTCGTTGCAGTGTTAATGTAAGGCTACTTGTGACACTAACAAAATAAGCATTAAACGAAAAATCAGTATTTTGCTTTCACATTTTCATTATCACCCAACTTAGCTTGTTGGCTAGACGGCTGATTTGTTACAACTGCTAACAGTGCGGGTTCAATTCCCATGCTGGCTGAAGTTATCCATGAAGGCCCGCTTTCTCAACCTTGCTCCTTGCCTTAGGTGTGGTGACCCTCAGGTTAAATCACCACCAGTCAGCTCTCTCTCTCTCAAAAAGAAGGGCAGGCTATGGTCCACTGGAAATTTGGCAACTTTCATACCACATCTGACACTGGTGCAGTCCAAGATTCTATGACAGTGATACCAAACATGTAGAAAACTTTAATTTGAAGCAAAAACAGGTAAAGGGAGAAGGTCAACACTGAAGAACACCAACAAGCCTTAAAGGAATGGAAAAATACAGGAAATTGTGATCCACTTTTGGAATAATATTCACCTTTGTTGCCAGGGAGGTAACCTGGTGAAATGAAGTGCAAGTCCTTTACAGAACTTAAAAATAACAGCAGGAAGCCAAGACTGCAAGGAGTAATGAGTCAGTTTCAAAGTCAAGGAACATTTGATTGTGCACTCTTGATTTCAATATAACAACAGCACTGAAAGAAGGAAGAGTGTATGCAAAACTCCATTTGTAGTTTGGTAACGTTATTCACTTCAAAAAAAATGCCACAGAGAGAATTGAGTAGGCGGCGGGACAGGGATGTGGGTTTTTGATAAGACAGGGGATTAAGGGTTATGGGGAGAGGGTGGGAAAGTGGAACTGAGCCACGACAGATCAGCCATGATCTTATTGAATGGCGGGGCAGGCTCGAAGGGCTAGATGGCCTACTCTTGCTCCTATTTCTTATGTTCTTACGTTCTTAAATAGTAGAAGTCCTCCTCAAGTTCCATCCTGCACATCAGAGAGTTAAATGTTGTTGAGTGGAAAATAATTGTTTGAGATTAAAAACTAGAATAAGCTGACACTCCTTAAATGAGGCAGCTTTAGCAATGAAAGGACATGATGTGAGGCTTGAACTAGAGACCGGCATAGATAATGAGGCAAAGAATGTCATTACATGCAATAATTTGGATAAATCAAATGTTATGGAACTGTAGCTTAGGTTGTACTTGAAGAAAAGATTAAGGAATTGATGTTAGAACGCAAATTATTTTCATTGAGCCAGCAGTACAGCATCTAAACTCTGGAGATGGTTTCTCTTGATATCACTGGAGGGGATGTGGAAAACATTCATAAAAGAATGATTTAGCTTCAAATAGTTTAACAGAAATGTCCAACAAAAACAACATACTATTTGAAGCCAAATCTGTGAATGTCTTGCACATCCCCTCCAGCGATGCAGGGAGAAACCACCTCCAGAGTTCAGTTTCTGTATTGCTAAAGGAACTAGCATCACCTCATTTATATTGCAGCACTGCCACAAGGATCTAAGCCGTCTTCTGCAGCAGTTTTCTATCATGAAGAACAGAATTAATAAACCTGGTTACTATTCAGATTCAAAACAAAAGTGCAAATCAAGTTCCAAACAGCAAGCAATTAAACTGTCAAAGTTTTGACGGCTAACCCTTTTACTCAATTTTATCATTACAATTACCAGCAGTATCTGGACATAAAGATGATTTTTTTTTCAGAATTTCTAACTGAAAACAGCTTCAGAATGGAGATAGATGGTTAGAAAATCAATTTTGGAAGTATTTGACTTAAATGGTTGGGGCTTATTCAGTCTCTTTATTGTGCTCCTGTTCCATGTTGCAAAAACACAGTACATAAACACATATACACAACAGTGTGAACTAAACTCCTCTGTCTCAGTTAGAATGTGAATTAATTCAGATCTGTAGTTAACAATTTCAGATTCAATTCAAATTAACAGGTTGCATGTAAAAGGGTGCTTCTGGGTAAAAAAAAAATCTTAAAAGGTTTCTTAGATCTACACAGGTCCATATGGCACCAAAAGGCTGTGAAAATCTGCTTCTTCCCTATTTCTAACTCGGGTTATTACACGATTCCATCAACATTGCAAATATTGTACAAAACCTACATTAATTATTCCAGATCACTAATGATTAAGTATCAGTAAGAGTAAGCTGAAATCCCTGCATTTCTAAAGCATTTAGTCCAATCATTAAATTCTAAATACTTAAGTAACTTCCCAAAGAGTGATAATTTGCTAATTCTTCACAGGTAATCAGTTGAAAATTGGAATACAAGAACAAAATTAGTTGCACTAAATTTAACAGCTGTTCTTTTCACATAATTAGTTTCACAAGAACCATCTGTACACTGACTTCATAGAAAAGTATTGTAGTTAAAACAAACCAGGGGATAACATTAAACATGCACTGGTATTATAAAATTTGTATTTAACTAGCAAATGTGTTTTAAAGTACATACAGTACTGACTGGTACATTTATATTTATGAAGTGTCTTAAGACCCAAAGACTTCTTTAAACTAAATTTATAGCTTACATGTGAATTGTTTTGCTTCACACTTTGATAACTCAGGTCATTTAGAATAAAGCAGCCTGGGAGGAAAACAAGGAGAAAACAGAAACACCTAAAGGAAAAACCAGGACAATTATATTTAGAACAGACGCATGACAAAAAACAGATACACATAGCAGCACCAAAAGGAAAGTACACTTAATTAAATGAATACTTGCACCTGGAATCTTACCATAATAAAAAGTGAAACAATTAATTTCTAATGTTCCAAAGGAAATTAGATCAGTACTTTTGGCATTGTTCAAGTTCCAAATATTGTTACAAACAATATTAGACCAAAACCTTTCAACAAAATTCAATAAAAATAATCATAACTTTATAATATTCAGTAAAATGAAAAAAATCTGAAATATTTCAATATTAGCAAATGCTTTCAAAAACAATTTTGATGACACGGTCTATCATATTATGACACTCAGAATGCAGTTGATAAAAAAAATTTTAATAGATTTGTACATTCAATTTCAGGAGTCTTTAAAAGTTGCAGAATATATTGAAGAAATCGTAACACTAAATTTGGATTTGATCACATATTCAAAACACTTGCTGAGTGTGGATAGAGCATAAAACTTCTGAAACTGATCAGATGTTTTACAATTTTTACAGTTCTATATGTTTTATAACTGGTCTTTAAACTTGACATCCAAAGTCCCAGTCAGCGTCTTAAGGATGAAAGTTTTACTCTTGTTAAGGGATCAGAAGCAAGTAAAAAAAAACTTAAGGCAATTTGTACAACACATGTCTCATTCTATAATTTTTTTTACTATAATGTTAGGCATCCCAACTTAAACGTTGGACAATTTTATCTTTAGCATGTTTAGACAATTTTATCTCTTATTGAGAAATATAATCAACCAAACTAGTTAAAGATTAGCGGATTTACAAAAACTATTTACTTCCTGAATGGCTCTATGAAAAACAGTCATTAAAGGAATAATAGCATACTATCACATAGCACTTAAACTAAATAACCAAATATGGCATACTTGATGCCAAGTTATTGTGAGCAGCACTACCAATGCAAATCTGAACAGGAAACAGCTGACAGCTGAAAAATGAAGTAATATTGTTTGGAGTCAGAGAATGGAAATATCACTGCCAGCTAAACTGGAGGTACACTGATTGTTTAATATAGGTTAAGTCAAGAGTTGATACAAATACAGAATCAAAATTAGTATTTCTAGTGGCCCCTCTCCCCCCTGCTCAAAGATGGCTGAGGAAAATATTAAAAAATAGGCATGAAGCAGACAGAAACATCATTCAATTTTGTTTTAATTCCTGCCTAAATGTGTTTAATCTCGTTAATTTACTGTGGCTTGGATTGCTGGATAATTCAGCATAAATTATCTAACTGTCAACTAAGTAAAAAGTTAAAACGTGGCGTAATATCTTGAGGTTTTGATGATAGTTTCTGGTAAAACTGAATATTTGATATTTCTCACCATGAGATTAAAAAAAACAGGTATTTCTCACCATGAGATTAAAAAAAAAGGTGGAAAAATGTAGTACTTTAAGCACTGAAACAGTTTACATTTGTGAGATTTCAAATCATGCCGAAAACCAGATTTTTGGCCTCGAAATTAATTGGTTGTGATCATTGTAAAAAATTAATTATTACAGCAGCCTTATGTTGTGGTGTTTAATTTCATTCTAAAAATACACACTGTACAAAGAAACACAAATTATGCAGCAGGCTAAATCTCTCAAAACGTTGCAATAAAATATCCAGAAAAATAGCTGGTTTATGCAGCTCCTGAAAACCTAGCTGTAATATTTTTAAAAATGCATTTTTATTAGAGTTTTTCCAGTTTTACAAATAGCATAACACACCCTCAAAACTGGTACAGGAAATGAACACAGTTTGTTCAGAATGTTCAGTATACCTGGCATTTCCACACATACCCTAGAGGAGTTTAAAACTAGGTTTAAGGCAAGAGGGGAGAGATACAAAATGATCCAGAGGGCCATTTTTTCATACAGAGGGTGGTGAGTGTCTGGAGCGAGCTAACAAAGGGAGTAGTGGAAGCAAGTACAATCTTGTCTTTTAAAAGGCATTTAGACAGTTACAATAAGATGGGTAAAAAGGGATATGGGCCAAATGCAGGCAATTGGGACTAGCTTAGTTGGCAGCATGGACAAGTTGAGCCAAAAGGCCTGTTTCCATGCTGTAAACCTCTATGTCTCTATATACAAAAAAAAGCAACAGTAATGGGGGGGGTGGGGGGGGGGGTGGGGGGGAAGGTGGGATAAAGCTGTAGCAACATGGTAAATTGGTGCACACTTTCGCGTATATTAGAGGCAGTGCTACATAGCCTGCAGGAAACCTTCGAGAAGTAAATCAGAAATTACAGAACCTGCATATTTGAAATTGGGGAATGCATCCGATTTGGATCGGAGTATACAGGTTAGGAATTCCATTGGGATACAATCCATAATAGTTTTATGTCAATCTGAACAGAGTATTGCAGATCCAGGGGAAAAGGATATTCTTCCATTCTCCAAATGTTAGGATATTGTACAACCTTTTCTCATAGGTGTCAATTATCTTTCTGTCTGGGAGCTCCAGTGTCAAGGGCAAAGGATCAAACTCTTAAGGCTGTATCAAATATTCTGTCCAGCTCCTTATGTCCAACCAGTAAGACTTGTTTCGGACACAGGATCAAACATAATGTGCATAATCATCTCTCACCAATTTGCATTTTTGGTACAGAGAGGAGATAGCGGGGTCTATCCTGCGTCAGAAGCTAGAAGTAATATGCAGAGAGTGTAATGTTAAGTTGGGTCTCCTTCATTCTATTACCGGCTGAGATTCTGTTGACATTTTTCCACATAGTGCCCCAGATTTCCTCATTAATATTCACTGCAAGATCTTTTTCCTGAGATTGCAAATTCCCTAGCATATTGACATAGGATCTAGAACATAATGTGCCAAAAAACTTGCTGATCTATTGCTTTGGTTCTGTAGTTACCAAGATTTTTTCCATTGGGAAGACACTAACATCAAGATGCAGAAATGTCCTATTAAGAATAAAGTCTCTGAGTTATAAACAAGAGCATCAGGATATCATATTGTTGACAAAGTTGCTGAAAAAATAACAAGGAGGCACCTCTCAACATAACGCACCTGACATTCCAAATATCAAAACTATGAGTGTGGCAAATGTTGTTCCTCTCTTCAAGAAAGGAAATAGGAATGACCCTGGTAATTATAGGCCAGTTAGTCTTACTTCAGTGGTTGGTAAGTTAATGGAAAGGGTCCTGAGAGATAGGAGTTATGACCATTTGAAAAGATGCAGCTTAATTCGAGATAGTCAGCACAGTTTCATGAGGGTTAAGTCCTGCCTCTCAAATTTGATTGAATTGAGGAGGTAACTAAGTGTGTAGATGAAGGTAGAGCAGTTGATGTCATATACATGGATTTTAGTAAGGCGTTTGACAAAGTTCCCCATGGTAGGCTCATGAAGAAAGTAAAGAGGTATGGGATAGAAGGAAATTTGGCCGATTGGATAAGTAACTGGCTGTCTCATAGAAGACAGAGGGTGGTGGTGGAGGGAAAATTTTCAGGCTGGAGGCCAGTTCCACACTGATGAGATGCAGAGTTGGGCAGAAAAGTGGCAGATGGAGTTTAACCCTGATAAGTGTGAGGTGATTCATTCTGGTAGGACAAACTTGAATGCAGATTACAGGGTCAACGGCAGGGTTCTGAGGAATGTGGAGAATCAGAGAGATCTTGGGGTTCATATCCACAGATCTTTGAAGGTTGCCACTCAAGCGGATAGAGCCATGAACAAGGCTTACACTGTGTTAGCGTTTATTAACAGGGGGTTTGAGTTTAAGAGCCGTGGGGTTATGCTGCAACTATACCGGACCTTGGTGAGACCACATATGGAATATTGTGTGCAGTTCTGGTCATTTCACTATAAGAAGGATGTGGAAACATTGGAGAAAGTGCAGTGGAGATTTACCAGGATGTTGCCTGGTTTGGAGGGTAGGTCTTAAGAGGAAAGGCTGAGGGAGCTGGGACCAGAGAAGGATGAGAAGTGACTTAATAGAGATTTATAAGATGATGAGGAGGATAGATAGGACGTGCAAAGACTACTTCCTCGGGTGGATGTTGCTGTTACTAGGGGTCTTAACTATAAGATTCATGGTGGGAGATAATAGAAGGGATGTCCGAGGTAGGTTCTTTACTCAGAGAATGATTGGGGTGTGGAATGCGCTGCCTGCTGTGATAGTGGAGTCGGACACTTTAGGATTTTTCAAGCAGTTATTGGATAGGCATACGGAGCACACCAGAATGATAGGCAGTGGAATAGCTTGATCTTGGGTGTGGACATAGCTTGGCACAACATCGAGGGCCGAAGGGCCTGTACTGTGCTGAAATGTTCTATGTTCTATAACCAATTCTAGTTTTACATTGGTGGGAAGCAGCGAAGATGAACATTATCTTTAAGATGCAGTGTTCTCCAAATATCCAAGTACCCCACTCCCTTCCATACTGTTGCTTTGCCTGTTGAGTAGGGGGATTCCTAGTTATGGGAAGTTCATCCATCAAAAGATTAAGATGGCAAATTAAAATCCCTACCTATGAAGGAATTTGTTGATGCTAATTCAACAAAATCCATAAAGACTTTAGTAACAAAATCAGGCAAATAACTTGGACGCCAGACATTCATTATCAAAATGTTTTCCCTGTGCAGCAGCCCCTTAATAATCACATTTCTTCCCCCCTTATCCTTCACACAGTTCTCAAGTCTAAAGGGCAAATTCTTATTAACTAAGATCACAAACCCTCAGCCACTAGTCCAGAATGTGGCAAAAATTGCCCCATACAATTTCAGGTGCTCCTTGTCATCTAGATGAGTTTCCTGAACAAAGCTATGTCAACTTCAGTATTTTTAAGGAAAGACAAAATCTTTTTTCTTTTAACAGGATGATATATCTCCCATACATTCCAGAAGCAAAATTTCAACATAGCTACTGCCATTGTTTATTCAACAAAGTGAGTATAGGGGTCCTTGTGCATGAGTCGCAAAAACCCAGCTTGCAGGTGCAGCAGGTGGTCAGGAAGGCGAATGGGATGCTGGCCTTCATAGCGAGGGGGATTGAATATAAAAGTAGGGAGGTCTTGTTGCGGCTGTATAGGGCATTTGTGAGGCCACAGCTGGAGTACTGTGTGCAGTTTTGGGCACCGTACTTACGCAAGGATATTTTGGCCTTGGAGGGAGTGCAGAGGAGGTTTACTAGGATGATGCCGGAGTTGAGGGGGTTGAGCTATGAGGAGAGGCTGAATAAACTAGGCTTGTACTCGTTAGAGTTTAGAAGAATGAGGGGAGATCTCATTGAGACGTATAAGATGATGAATGGGATGGATAGGATAGAGGTGGAGAGACTCTTCCCGCTCAGAAAGGATAGTAGGACTAGGGGGCACAGCCTCAAGATAAAGGGGGGGCGGTTTAGAACGGAGTTGAGGAGGAACTTCTTCACTCAAAGGGTGGTGAATCTCTGGAATTCTCTGCCCGTTGAAGTGGTGGAGGCTACCTCGCTAAATATTTTTAAGACACGGGTTGATGGGTTTTTGATAAGAGAGGGGATTAAGGGTTATGGGGAGAGGGCGGGAATGTGGAACTGAGCCAAGACAGATCAGCCATGATCTTATTGAATGGCGGGGCAGGCTCGAAGGGCTAGTTGGCCTACTCCTGCTCCTATTTCTTACGTTCTTATGTTCTAAAACAACTCGCCAACCAAAGATTTTCCAGCCCTGGTTGGGCATACACCAAAACATATTTCCCCACCTCCAGCTCTACCAGGAACACCAGTGACACATTATAAAGTATTTTTCGACATCACAACCTTGTCTGCATCCTTGCTAGAACCAATTAATATTTCTTTAACCCCAGGATTTTAAAAACACAAAGAAGTTAGTTCCAAAGGGTTTTTCTTCACTAAATGTAAGGCCTTGTTGGGCTATACCTATAAACCTTCTATAATTCCACCAAGGAATCTTTATCAAAAAAGAGCATGGAGCATACTGGTTCTGTCACAAAAAGGGCAAGTATAGAATGCTCTTTCTGCATTCTAACCCCTCCTGTTAACTCTTAAGCCACAACTCACCCACCTCCCAGCAGCAGAGCTCCTCATGTTTATCATGATCAAAGGAAAGGAGATTGATTATAGGGCATATTCCACCATAATAAACATATGGTTGAAAAGAACGTAAGGAGGATATTTTTACATAGCCCAAGTGTTGCATAATCGGCACAGCATATTCCTTAAGTAGGCGCACACTAAGGGATGTTTGCCAATCTTAAAGATAAAAACTCACGGTGGTGTTCAATTACTAGATCGCTCCTGTCAGAATGATTCATAATGCAAAATCAGGAAGGAGTTACAATGGCAAGAGATTGCCCATATTTTATGGTGAAATATACAGTTTGTTAATCCAAATTATGGTATTCCACAGAGCTCATAAAAGCCTTGGCTTTGTCAAATGTCATCCTCAGTGTAGCAGGATATAGTAGGGCATATTGCACTCCAATGGCCTTCATTCATTTTCTAACTTCATCAAAGCCCTTGCATCTCAGTTATATCACCGCTGAGAAATCTTGAAAAGAAGAGACATTTGTTCCATCATAGAGCAAGGCCCAACTACACCTAGCTGCCTTCAAAAACGCTTTGGTGATCCTATAATCACGGAAATACATAATTACATGTCGGGGTCATTGATTGTCCATGGGCCTCACAGACAGGATACAAGGTGTCCTTCCTAACTTAATGCACCTAACTTTTGTTCCCAAATTAAGGAAATGTGATAGCCAGCTCTCAGAAAATTTAACTAGGAGCTTAACCTGAGCTCTTCTCGGCAAACCAACAATCCAGACATTTTTCCTCCAAATCACCAAGGAATTCTGTCATACCACACAGCTGCTTTTCCAAGTATTGTAAGTGGGTCCCAACCAAAGAAGTGCAATTTTCGACGGTAACAATTTTCTCCTCCACTTCATCAAGTCTTCGGTCAATATTTTGCAGTTCTATAATATGAACAATAATATTCTGCACTCATAGATTGAGTTTCTCATCAATTATCTTAATATTAGTGGTTGTCAGTTCTAATGTCTTTGACAGTCCCAAACGAGAACCTGTTCATTCACCAGGTCGCCATGTTGAGGAGTCAGCCCCATGTGTTATCTTCCAGGGACATAAAATGGAGTTCTCACTCCCAGATTAGATAAGTATGAGCTGTGTAAGCATGATAAATTAAAGGATTACAGGTAGATTAGCCCTAGAGCTCAAGAAGCACAGCTATTCCAGCTCTTGTGTTACATGATTTCCACCCCCCAATGTAAAGAGCCTCTGAAGTAAATGCAATTGCAAGAAACTGATGTACGTGACTCAGAAAATTTTGCACTGGAACATCATTATGAGTTGTGCTCAAGTAAAAGAATCAATGGACAATCATAAAAATCAAAACAATTTGGAGGCATTGTACATTACATGGTTATCTTAGTTATGCTTAAAATTACACAATCTGTAAAGACGTGTTAGTTTTACATTTAGATTGTTCCTTGTGCTTAGACACATGCAATTCCAAATTGTGGTTTGCAATGTAAGCTACTTGCATTGTGCAGCTCCATTTATGTTCTGAGGGGGATTCAGGTTGTGTACTAAAAAAAATAGAAGGTACAATTTAGAGGGTTATTTAAAAGTTTAGGAGATTTTGTCACAGCTCACTTGTTACCAGTCCTGTTTTTGGATTAGAAGATTATGGATTCATGTGCCAGCCACATCAGTACTTGAATGTTCAACAGTAGATATTTTGGTGGTCTGATGACCATTAAACCTCATCCTATCTTCATCCAAGTTTAACTAATGATGTTGCGATTTCAACATTGCAAGAACTCTAGAACGTATAGCACAAATGATTCACCCCATCTAGTTTGTGCTGGTGTGAAGAAGAGTGACACTCCAAAAGCTTGTGCTACCAAATAAACCTGGTGAATTTTAACCTGATGTTGTGAGACTTCTTACTATGCTTACCCCAGTCCAATGCCGGCATTTGCATATTGTTTCTACTCTACACAGGTCACATCCCATTAACCTCATCTCAGCCTTTCAGCATATCATTCTTTCACCTTTCCTGTCATACCTTCAACTCCTTTCCTTTCAAAGCGTCCAAATTATCTGCATCAACCACTCCATGTTGCAGCCACTTCCACCTCTTGGCATTTTCCTATTGGATTTAGTACTATCTGGCTCATATTTATGGCCCCTGGTTTTGAATCCTTCCACAAAATATATTCTCTGTTCACCTGCATTCAATTTTAAAAATACACATCAATGCGCCTCAATCTTCTTTCCAAAGAAAAAAGCCCCAATCTGTTTGATGTTTCCCTACAACCAGCTTTGGTACTATCTTCATAAATCATTTTTGGATTTTGTGCTTCTATCTCCTTTTTATATAATAAAGGCTCAATTGTGCACAGTGCTTTAAAAGTGTTATCTAACTAGGATCATGAGCAATTTCAATAACTCTGAATTCTATACCCTTGCAATAAATTCCAGTACTTCGTTAGCACTTCTCATGGCTTTGCTGACCAACAATGTTGCCTTAATGATTCAATCACCAGTTCTCCTAGATTCCTTTGTTCCTCCATCACAATCAGTTCCTTATTTCTGAAATGTAGGTCATGTATCTACATTTTCTACGAAAATGCATCAGCTCGCTTTATACCTGCCAGCCTGCAAGTTTGTCTTATTGTATCATGTTGCATCCTTCCTCAGCATGTACCCTTGTAAGACCATCGCATGGTACTGTCAAAGGTCTTCTAAAATGTTTCACCATTATCCTGATTTTCATTCCTTAGCCAATTTTGTTTCTACATAGCAACTTTCCTTTAATCTTTGCTAACAAGGTTATTATGTAGCACACTCTCAAATCTCTTTTGAAGGTCCAAATACATAATATCAACTGTATTACCCACATTAGCCCTAAGAACTCAATCAAGTTAGTCAAACATGATTGTCTTTAACAAAGCCATGCTGGCATTTATCAACCTACATTTCTCTAAGTGACAATTAATTTTATGCAGGATTATTGGCCTCGAGGCATGTTTGGGAGAGTGGTGGATGTTGGGGAATGGGATGCAGTGCAAGAAAAACAGAAGTTTCAGCACATCGAATGAACAAGGAAAATGTTGTTCAACATGGGAAAGAAAAATTATTCAAAATATTTTAAAAATATTATTAATGCTTCCACAGCAACCTAACCATTTCCATAAAACACCCAAAATAAGTTATCAAAATTGGCCTGATCACTAAGCTTAGCTCAATTAAGAATGTACAACCCAAGTAACAGGCATAACTAAAATTCATGTAAAACAAAACAATGCTGAAATGTGTGCTAAGCATTAAAAAAAAATTCTTGGTATGTAGAAATCTCTAACTATCTCTGTTCATAAAATTGCAATAGCATGTTTATGATATTCACATTGTTAAAATTTTCATTTGATGATTGAAAAAGTAATGACAATGAAATGTTCATAGCAAAAGGAATAACAGAATTTTAAACATATCCATATGAAATATAGGAGTAATACTGTTTTTTTAGCATTATGGAAGATATATTCTGGCTTTTCAAACATTAATCTCAGTATTGATAAGATCACCATGCTGCAGGATTCCTTACTTCTAATATACTTTCCCATATCTAACTACTTTAATAAGAATCAATAAATCTTTGCACAAATTGTTACTGTAAATTGCTCCATAAAATGCTTCCAGGACAGAAAAATGTGTCATTTGAATTATACACATTTTCACAACAGATATAAAATCTTTTGAGGATATCAATTTATGAGGATTTCAGGCTAACTATCGGGTTCGGCTATTAGTTCCATCTTATCATGTATTGAACAGAATAGGGTTGACATTTTGTGTCATATAAGCCACTGTACATGTTAGTGGTTCTTCTTTTTGCTTTTGAAGCATAATAGAAGTTGAATTAACAAATTTACTGTTCAACAAATACTTCCCAACTAAAACTATCAGCAGTATCAATCAAGGGCACTGTGCCCCATATAGCATAATATTATGAGCCGATGTTAACTGAGAATTTAGCCTTTAAGTTTGCACAAGACAATCTTATATGCCTAGTCGTATTGATTTTTATGCAAACTGTTTAAAACAGAAACTAACTACAAAAATAAATATTTTAAAATGCATTCAGGTTTTTAATGAAACCCAACTAAATTGAGTTTAACTTAATACATTTTAAATGGACTGGATAAATATTTTCTCTTCTTGGAAAAACAAATATTGATAAGGATAATTGTCAATCCAAAGTGATGACCTGGAATCCTCAGAATCAACCTTAGGTGTTAGCCATAACCCAAGCTGCAATTATTCCGCATAACAGCTGTGATTTGCAAGAAATTCTAAAATAAACTGGAATAAATAAGTCTCATAAATCTCTTACTGTCAAAGGTGAAGTTTATATATACATTTTTTTTTATTCGAGACTCACTGTTTTACAGTCTCCATCCAACAACAGATAAAATGAAGCAAGCCATACAGGCCCATTCCAATTTTCTCCCAAAATCTATGGCTGAAATTCCAAGTATCCCTAACATCATGGTTGAGACAGGGAACTCAAGCCATTGAGAATCATAAATACGAATGTATATAGTAAGGTAGGCCAGCATGGCAAGCTCTAAAATACATATCATTCAAACATTGATCCAGGTCATGTTTGAAAAAAAATGTGGCTTTCAGAACTTCGAAGTACAGACTATGATTCAAGACTAATAAAATCACAAGTCTGTTTAATGTAGAATTATAATGCAAGGTGGGGTACAACACAAGACAGTCGAATACCAAGGAGAAAGCTAATGACACACTTTAAACTTCAAATAGCTTATCATTATGATTTGAACACAATGTACAATTTCTCAAATCACCCCAATTTATTCCATCCTTTAAAAGTGCATACCCATGGAATTATGAATCATTCCAATTCCACTTTCAGCCTGCTTTTACTTGATTTCAATGGTTGATTTCAAAGGTGCAAATGGGAATACCCATCATAAAGTTTATTTAATGTTTAATTATTATCACAAGGAAGGCTTACAATAACACTGCAATGAAGTTACTGTGGAATCCCCCTAGTCACCACAGTCCAGTGCCTGTTCGGGTCAATGCACCAACCCAGCACGTCTTTCAGAATGTGGGAGGAAACTGCAGTACCCACAGGAAACCCACACAGACTCAGGGAGAATGTGCAAACTCCAAACAAATAGTGACCCAAGCTGGGAATCAAACCTAGATCCCAGGCACTGTGAAGCAGCAGTACTAACCATTGTGGTACGTGCAAGTTACAATCAAGATAACTGACATTAAGTTGCGTGAAATAAACCACAGTCAAATTAATTTTTTGCCACTGCTTGATTCAAGAAAAACAACAGCTTTTACAAGTGTTCTACATAAGTGGCATTCCATATGCCAGGACTTCCTCACAAGTATTCAGACCTCCAGAGAATTGAAAACTCAACAAAAACTCATTTTTGTTACAAGTCTGTTCTACCATTCAAGTGGCAAGGGGCATTTTTCAGATCAAGTACAGCTAAAAATTAAACTCTTTAGAGAAAACAAAACACTGAAAATACAGATTCTTGCCATCCAAATCAGAAGCTAGGATATGGGGTCCACAACCACAGCTCTCTACATCATATGGAAAAACATCGATAACACAACTCAAGAAAAATGAGAAGGATTAAAAACATTACGTTGACCTTCTAACAATCTAAGTCATCAAGAGCAGCCATTCAGTCTTGCAATTTAATTATCTGTGCCCATGCAGTAACCCTCACCTGTCACTAGATGCCACTATACCTTTATGAAGGCTAAGCTTTAGAAACAGCTTTCACATCCAATGATTGAAAATAGGGACAAAGATCAATTTCTGCACAGAATATTACAGCATCAAGTCATTTAGCCCAGTAAGCTTGTGCCAATACTTTTCTTCCCATGTGCTATTTATTCTAATCCACTCCTCTGCTTGTTCCTTATAGGCTTCAATATTCCTGTTTTCCAAATAATTACCAAATTTCCTTCAAAATGTCGGAATATCATTCCAACAATTTGTGGCAAAAGTGCCACATTAAAGACATTTTTCTGATCTTTTTTCAATTACAATCTTAATTCTGTCCCCAATAGTAACTATGTCAAAGATCAATGGAGACAATTTCTAAACACTTACCTTACCGTAGTCCTTGATAATCCTGAAGACTTCAGCAAATTATTCCACAACCTTTAGAGTTTCAATGCAAAAAAAAGACTTCCCTTATCTTTCTTCTTGCATGTCACCCCTCAACCCTGACAAACTCCGACTGATTTTATACTGCATTTTTCTCATTGATTTTACATCTTTATAAAGAAGGCCAAATACTGTACTCAAGTATGCAACAATTTTCCTTCCATCACTGAGACCTGGATTTAAAATCCACCTAGAAAAATGAGATCCAAGTCTTCTCCCATGGCTATAAAAGACAGACATAAAATTAATTCAGGCAAATTGAAAACCTACTCTCAGCCAATGGCATTAAACTGCTCAACAGCAGCAGGTAATTAAAGAGAGCACAAAGATAGCTTGTGTAGTAAGTGATCTTACCACAAAGTTTGGATTCAAACCATTGCTGATGACAAAGAGAACTTTATTTTTGCTCTTCCTTGCTGCATTGAGGAAAACCATAAAAAAGTAAATAATCTTCAAAAATTTGAGGAACTCCAAAATAACTCAAAACATTGGTAGACTGTTTAACACCATACGGTGTTGATTGAGTTGAATAATATTTACTGGCTGGCTAATTGCTTGACTTTTCATTAAAATTAGATCCACATGCTGGTTGGCAAATATCTCATATAAAAGAACTAATTGCTGCCGATAGCAAAAGTACAGCTTAAAATAAATACGTCTCTTTTCTTCATCTGCTGATTCATGCTCAGCGCTGTATTCTAATTAATCAGTAGGTTTTAACTCAACTGAGGATTCTATGGTCCTACCCTCTCCATTCCCAACCAAAGTCTTTGACCTACCCCACCCATTCACAACCAAAATCTTTCCCCAACCCTACACATACAATGTACACAAAGTAGGGTTATAAGTTATTTAGTGCCTCCAGTATTACTTGAACAAATGTGATAATTACATTTTTGGTGAATATGGAATAGAGACAATGTCCAATCTTTGGCTTAGTCACTACTTCACACTTCAGAGCTCTAGCCACTAGTGAATGAATACAATCAAGATGAGAAAACATGTTGTAATGCTTGGGGAAACCAAAGGAAAATGAAAATATTCCCAAATCACAGGCAGAGAATACCACATCATGTTCACAATAAGGAGAAAATATTACAAACTAGAATTAAAATGAATAAAGAAGGGGAGTTGATACCAAATTTCCAGTTGCCAATGCAATTTAAGTATTAACAGTGCATTGAACATCAGACATTTTTTTCTGAAAGTAACATAACACTTGAATTTCATCTAGAAATAAATATTAATTTCTTGCATTATGCCAGCATAAGACTGTTCTATTGTGTCCAATAAAACAATAAGTTCAAAATAACCTTGACCAATTAATCTGTAAATCTCTTCACACCTATTTGAAGCATATCTGGCAATCCTTTCACACTCTCCTTACCTCATTAAAGTGAGAGCCTGGCTCCTCTCATTTTACTTGATATATCTTTTTCCAGTCCCAATGTGTTTGTTCCGTTCTTCAAGGATATTTAAATACAGTCAAAACCAACCAAGATCTGGTTCGAAAACTAGGAATTATCTAAGTTAGCTCAACTTTATACATAACTTTTAAAAAATTAAAACTACCATTCTTCCCTTGAAGACAAAGCTGGCCTTCAGTTCTAAGTCTTCAATTTGCTCTACAGCTGGTTAGTTAAGCCATAAGAATGGTATTTCTACACTGACAACATCATACAGATGGTTTTGATTAAGTTCAACTGGGCAGCATACACATTATATTTCTTTTCTCATACGCATGGTTAATGGAATGTCAACTCAAGTGTAATCTGGGTGAATATAAAGGAGGGAATAAAACTGCTGAATTTATTACATATTTGCCAGACAATTATAAACTGCCTTACTTTGTAAATTTTCTTTATTAGCTGTCAAAAATACAGGTAATGGCATTGCAATACATCCATGTACGTACTAAGTGAAAGACAAAAGCGGATACTATGTCTCGCTTTCTTCTTGTTAAGTGCTGGCCTTGGGAACCTATACAGCTGTCAACGGCTGGAGTTTAGATGCCACTAACCCACAACAAAACTCTTCTGGAAAATGTCAGTATTGGATGGGGATACTTCTTGCTTGCATTTTAAAGAGTAATAACCAGTTCCTAAGGGATGTTGCTTAAAAGCCTTAAAAAAAAATTATCCTTGGGAAAGAAGTTTCACTCAGCAACTAATATAAGGTATTACATGACAGTGTTGAAAAGATAATCAGTACTTAACCTAAAAAAGTACAGTATACTTGAACACAGGGTGTAAGCCACAGGACCAAAACCAGTGCATGCCTAGACTTTAGAAATTTTTTAGCTTCCATCAGCAGTAGAAGGGACAGAGATGAAAGGACGCTCTGCTGTTGTGAAAGCTAAACAAAGTGACACCCACAATTACTTCAGTAATTGAAAATGAACACTGTCAAGTAGACTTAGAAAAGAAAAACTTCAAGCTTTGACCTCTGCATAAGTAAAAGCATTTTCAACTGTAGTCAACCAAAAGTGATTAACGGCGCCAGCCAAGGCCAGCAAATATTCCAAACTTTTTCTCTATCACATGGCCCCGAGGACAGTTAAATGAACACTAAAATGGCTACAAACAGCTCAATAACTACATAGACTCCTGCCAATTAGAAATAATTAGGTAGTCATTTTGGTGGCAAGTCTTTTTAAGTGCATATATAATGATGCAATGATGCTTATTAGCCAACTCACATAAGCATGCTCAAACAGCCTGAAATAATTATGTGTATTACTAAAGCCCTGCACATCTCTGTACTTCACCTTAATGCATTTAAAAATCCACTTCATTACCTACAGTAATTAATCCTCCATTAATTGCAGGAAAAGCCCAGTTTACTGTGCTTCGTTTCTAATTATCATCTTATAAATAGTAATCATCCTAATTAATGTGTTCATTATGATGAATATCTTTCTCAAAGCCATGCTTAGAGCAAAGGTTCATTTTCCCTCTTAGAAGCCTAACTAGCCATAAGGTGAGGCCATTTTGGTTGTATTTGCTTTTATTTCACTACATTCAACCTTCTAATTGGCATTTAAAATCCAATTTGGGAAAACTTCAAGAAGCTTAAATTGAAGCAAAAAACTGACAGGAAAAATCATGTTGGAATCAAATTCTGGTATAGTTGTTCAAATAAAAAAATGCAACTTTTAACTTGCAAAATTTTGAATGTGAGATTGTGATTATTTATTTCCCACTCTCCACTCCCAACAAACATTTCAAAAATGTATGCAATGATAATAGTAACCTTCAACTTTTTGTTTATACCAAAAATGTTTAAATATTTAAACTGGGCAATGTATAAGAACAAAATGACACAAAGTGCATCAAATTTTTCATTAGATTATTTAATAAAATAAAGTTTATTTATTAGTTACAAGTGGGGTTACATTACTGCTGCATTGACATTATTGTAAAAATCCCCTAGTCACCACACTCTGGCACCTGTTCAAGTGCATCGAGGGAGACTTTAGCATAGCAAATGCATCTAACCAGCATGTCTTTCAGACTGTGGGAGGAAACCAGAGCACCCAGAGGAAACCCACACAGACACAGGGAGAACATGCGGACTCCACATAGATACTGACCCAAGCCGGGAACTGAACTCAGGTCCCTGGTGCTGTGAGGCAGCAGTGCTAACCAATGAACCACCGTGCTGTCCACTACAACTTACAAACTACAAATTTACTACAAATATTCATGTATGAAAAGCCTATACAGTGTACAGAATTTCACAGGATGTTATTAAGTCATTAATTAAATTTAAGTTAAAATATATGATGCACAATTAAAATGTTTGCACCGTGGCATTATGGCTTAAGGGAAAATGTATCCCTTTTAAGTCATTGTATTGCTCGTTACTAAAAACTGTTAAATAAATTTTTCTAATTTTTAACTTCGAAGTGTTATCTTTAGTCAAGAACTTGCCAAACAAACCTACAATCCTTGATAACAGAAGGTTAAATGAAATACACGGAATGCTGAAAAACATTATTGTTGAAGTCTGAAGTAAATTAACAAAATGTTACACATATTTGCTGAGGTTATATTAAAATGCATCCTAAAGATATAATTTACATTTAAATACAGTCCTGTTAAGAATTATAAACACCTCTTCTTAGAATAGTTAATTATCTAAAAGTATTATTATTGAGTTATTTAAAAGGTGACATAATTCTATTCATGATTTTTTTCCAATTAAAATAAACTCCAGCAAAGTCATGACATTACATCAATATTTTGCCCTCAATTTGTGATCAACTCATTCAAACTTTTACTTACCTATTGGACAAGAGTTTTTTTTTAAAAGCTAAATCTCCAAACAATTTTCTATCCCGGGGTGCATTCACAAGTTTATTGTTGGAAAAAAGTGCTTTAGGCTTCTCACTTGCACAGAACTTGAATAATGTAAATCAGCTGTTAAAAGCAAAAATGCCTATCAAACAATGGAGAATGAAACTTTCTCGCCAAGTCTTATCCTGATTCAGTCAGCATTTGCCTAATAATGACAAAGGCAGCTGGAAGCAAGCTTGTTTTTCCTATATCACCAAAACAAGTGCACTCTTAGAAAATTGATTGCAAAAGAAAAATATTAAACCTAGGGCGCTCCTGATCTGTGTGGGTCGTTATCACAACATGTGGTGTATTTATCCATTCAGCCTTCAGAGAAGCACTCCACCAAAGATCCAATTCTACAACTTTGGATTGAGGGATGCATCAATTTGATTCACTGTCATGTGTGTGACATTCATATTTTGTAAAGCTATTCTTAGTCAGAACATTTGTGCGGTTAGCTGGAGAGGACAGTTACCATCTTTGCCCTCATGGCTCCTGGCAAGTCAACTCAGGAACAGCAACAACTCTTTCCATGCAGAGGTTAATTGGTTGGATTGTTTCACCTTTTGAACAGAAATTCAGTCGTGTGAATTTGGGGTGGATTAATAAATGATTTTTCAGGTGTGTTTTGGCCTGTCAAAAACAAACACTTGAAGTGTCGTGAACTGGTCCCTTGCACATTAAGATCTGTCATGAGAAACAGTAACAAGTTTATCAAATTTACATCTGAAATACTGGATACTTACTCCCAGTTTAAAAGGCGCGCAGTAATAACAAATACCTTTTCTACAAAATCTAAATTTGAAAGTATATAATTCCCACAATATCAGATTGTACCACCATAAGGGAACTAAATGGTATCGAACATTAGTAGCAACAAGGCATAATAAGCAAATACGTGTACCTAATAACACAAGTTATTTTTTT
Organism: Carcharhinus amblyrhynchos; assembly: GCF_965287045.1. NCBI lineage: Eukaryota > Metazoa > Chordata > Chondrichthyes > Carcharhiniformes > Carcharhinidae > Carcharhinus > Carcharhinus amblyrhynchos. Next base: position 91,717,801 of record NC_137326.1, read on the forward strand.
CTATAAATAATACAATTTCAGACTGAAAATTATTCAACTACAATGGAACTTACATCGATCACGATGCATCACGAATCGCTAAACATATATCATGCAGCCTGCTAGCAAGATCAGATGCAATGTTGTGGTAGCATCACCCCCCCCCCCCCCCCACCCCTTTAAGTGGGCATCCCTTAAAGGCCATCTGGTCAGGCTGAGCCCCACGGAGTATTGAGGTGGGAAGCCGAGCCAATCGAGTGCAAGGGCATATGTTGCGGGTCTGGAGAGGATCCACAGTTGGAGCCAGGAAGTAGTGTACGGTCACATAGTTAATGCTGTCTGACCATTTACAAATATTATTTGTTTGCTGGCAATAAAACCTTTTGTCACATCAATTCATCCTCGATTTATTACAATTATAAAACCATTTTCTTTGACAGTGCGCTAGTTTAGGGCTCCTCCTGATATTCACAAAGCCTGGCAGATCTGAGAAGTATCTCTTCAGAATATTTCAGAGTAACTACCTGACTTTTCAAACCATAAAGTAGTTGTGTTCGTACAATTCAGCTGCCCACAAACCTTGAAACATCACAAGAACCTCACAAATGAGGAAGGCCATTCGTCACAATGTAATGTTTTCAGCTGGAACAACTAGTCAATCGTTCAATTCCTGCACTTAATTATTTGATATCTCTTTAGAGTTTTAACATTCATCATTCTTACCAGAAGCCCAGACGAAGTATTGATCACTCTGTCCAATGCTCTCCTAGTTTCCAACTATTTCTCCTTGTCCTCCAATTAAAAGGTTCACCCTGTTCACACGCCTTCATGACTTTGCCCCTATTTCTCTCATCTCCAGCCTAACAAAACCCCACTCAACAAACACTTGCTCTTCTGACCCCACCAGTAGCAGCTATGCCTTCAGGCACTTATATCCCTATACTCGAGATTTTGCTCCTTAAATCTAAGCCTTCCTCTCCTCAAAGGTTATTTGTGACTTAGCTTTTCATTCCCCTTGCTAATATTTTGCTCATAGCTTAGCATTTTTATTTTCATGACGTCCTGTGAAATGTTTTGGTACAGTTTTCTACACAAATGCAACTTCTTGGCCTCCTCCCACAGCCTACTTGACAGTGGTATTCTGTATTAGTCGATTCCATACCAATTACTATACATTTTTGAGCTCCTTAATCATCCATTCTCAGCTCCCATCTAATTTTCATAAGCATGCCGTCTATTGTGACATCATCCAAAACCATATCAGGTTCCACAAATCCGCTATCACTATTTCTCTCAACCCATCTGCTTTCTCAGATGTGTCATGCTGCTCAAGTTATAATCCATATAGAGGCAATAACAAAAAAAAATTTGAACTTCCAGTTGATGGCTGAAAGGATGACACAACAGATTTCACATTCAAAAAATTTTATTATAACAAACATGCTAAAAAGCTTGAGTGACTAACCACTATTTTTGTACGCAGTTTAAACTTTAATCTGTCAGACAGAACTTTCCCCTTTACACTGAAGATTAATTTCATAGACATATGTTACACAGGCCCTTAAGTGGTCATTCGATTTTGGCTGGAACCAATCCAGGAGTGGTGATGAGTTCCTGAGGGTTTATTTCCATTCCTTTCCCAGCCTGGTAACTTTCAACCCCAGGACTGTCTTTCACAGTAAGGCCTTCTTCCAGAGATTCTTCTTCCAGTGCAAGCTAGGTGAATCCTCCAGCCTCATTTCAAATCCTCACACACAAATGTGGCCTTTCCAATTCGAATAAAACCTCCAACTCGCATTCTTGAGTGGTGAAATACTGAGATTTTCAGGCTCGCTCTCCCAAATCCTGGAAGTCTACCTGCATCTAAGAATTTCCGAGATTGCTTTCAAAGAGCTTGAAACCCAATTTCACAATCGCTTGTCCAAGAATTTTCCCACGCTCAAATCCCAACTCCATGCCAAACTGAATCAAATGGATCTTGTATTCAAGCAGAAATGCAGCTTAGCAATCCTTGAAACCACATCTCTCTTTCATCTTGCAAGGAAATGGACAGTTTAAAGCATAACTGTTTGCATTCCAATATTCTCAACACCTTCCTTGGACTCTGGAGACTAACAGACTAATTGTAAACAAAGATGCTGCTATAAGGGTGAACGGGAAACAACCTGGCCCCCCCTTTAATCTCTGACAGCCACATTACCCAGGTCTGCTGTAAGACTTCAAAAATGGTCACAAGACTTCCTTCATTTTATCTTCAATTAATGACCTGAAACAAAACAATCTTATGTATGTTATATTTGCAACATAAAGCTGAAATCTACGACTAATTTATCTCAAACCCTATTTACCCATCACCCCATGTTTGCCAACCTAAGATGTCTCCCAGGTCTACAATCCACTATTTCAGAATTCTCATCCTTATGTTCAAATCTCTCTTTGGCCTTATCCCTCTGCAATTCTGCAAATAACTCTCCTAAATCTCTAGGCTCTTCTAATTTCTGTCTCTTGCACATTCTCAACTGTCATCACGCTCCCATATCTTCAGCTGCCAGGCTCTATGCTTTGGAATTCCAAACTAATCTTCTCCCACTCTCTTTTCTCCTTGAACATGATCTATAAACCTGACTCTATGACAAAATTTTTGGTCACCTTTCTGAATATGTCATGTGGCTCTCCAAATTTTTTTTTAATATGCTCCTGTGAACACATCAAGATGCTTTATATGGTTAATGAAGCAGTACAAATGCAAAAATGAAATGCTGCTGATGCTGGATACTGAAATAAACATGAAGTGCTGGAAATGCTCAGGCAGCATCTGTGGAGAGAAACAGAGTTAACGTTTCGCTGGCCTTCTTATCATATACTTCTACAATATATTCGATAAGGCCCCCATGCAAGGCTTATTGAGAAAGTGAGGGGGCATGGGATACAAGGGGACATTGCTTTGTGGATCCAGAACTGGCTTGCCCACAGAAGGCAAAGAGTGGTTGTAGATGGGTCTTTTTCTGCGTGGAGGCCAGTCACCAGTGGAGTGCCCCACGGATCTGTTCTGGGACCCTTGCTCGTTGTGATTTTTATGAATGATCTGAATGAGGAAATGGAGGGGTGGGTTGGTAAGTTTGCCAATGACACAAAGGTTGGAGGCATTGTGGATAGTTTGGAGGGATGTCAGAAGTTGCAACGAGACATAGACAGGATCCAAGACTGGACGGAGAAGTGACAGATGAACTTCAACCCAGATAAATGCGTGCTGATTCATTTTGGCAGGTCAAATGGGATGACTGAATATAATATTAAGGGTAAGACTCTTGGCTGTGTGGAAGGTCGAAGGGATCTTGGGGTCCGAGTTCATAGGACGCTCAAATCAGTTTTGCAGGTAGAGGATGTGGTTAAGAAAGCATATGGTGTACTGGCTTTCATCAATCAAAGAATTGAGTTTAGGAGTCAGGAGATAATGCTGCAGCTGTATAAGACCCTGGTCAGATCCCACTTGGAGTACTGTGCTCAGTTCTGGTCACCTCATCACCGGAAGCCATAGAAAGGGTGCAGAGGAGATTTACAAGGATGTTGCCTGGATTAGGTGGCATGCCTTATGAGGACAGGTTGAGAGCGCTTGGTCTTTTCTCCTTAGAGAGGATGAGAGGTGGCCTGATAGAGGTGTATAAGATGTTGAGAGGTATTGATCGAGTGGATTCTCAGATGCTTTTTCCCAGGGCTGAAATGACTGCCACAAGAGGACACAGGTTTAGGTGCTGGGGAGTAGGTACAGAGGAGATGTCAGGGGTAAGTTTTTCAATCAGAGCGTGGCAAATGCGTGGAATCGGCTGCCAGCAGTGATGGTGGAGGCGGATTCAATAGGGTCTTTTAAGAGACTTTTGGATAAGTACACGGGACTTGGTAAGATGGAGGGTTATAGGTAAGCCTAGTAGGTAGGGACATGTTCAGCGCAACTTTTGGGCCGAAGGGCCTGTTTGTGCCGTAGTTTTTCTATGTTCTACGTTCTATATAAACTCTCAGATTCATCCCTACTGAGGTGAAAAGCTCAAGCCCCTCTGACTTTTCCAATGAATCAGACATCCAAAACTTAGGATCAACCTTTGTTGCACTTCCTCCAACCTTTGAATTACTTCAATGTTTTTCAGCGACCAGGATTGAACATCTAACTTATGGTGGAGTTTGTCCAAAACGATGTACAGCTTGTTCACAACTTGTGGTCAGTTATTCCAATCATGTGTCTATTGACTAATAGTTTTCTTGATTGTTTCTGCATATCAGCTGCACAGCAAGTCAACTAAAATTCCTACATTTCTTTCAACTTCAAATTTAGCCTAATCGTCTCATAAGCAATAATTTACATATATCTGGATTAAATTTCGTCTATCGTTGTTTGGCCATTCACATTTTGTTTGGTTGATTCTGGGTTGTCCTCTTCAATTGAATGCCACTCCAATATTGATATCATGTACACAGTGAGATAATTTTTGAGTTTATGAATCCAAGTTATTGATTTAAATTGGAAATAAAAATCAACCAGTTTCAGTGCTCCATATTCAATATTTCTTCCACCCAGACATTATCCCTCAAACCTGTACACCATTGTTTTGTGCTCTTCAGACAATCATACTGCAACCTTGTTCTGAATGTCCACAACTTTGTGCTTAATTTTAAAAACCTGCATGTGGAACTTTAAGATGTCTATTGGGTGGCTAAGTGCACAACAATGTAAGGTTTATTATAATAAGCTTAACACTTCCTCAAAGAAATTGGAGGATAATATGTAGTCTCTTCCCCATTTACAATCACAATGACTGTTTTCACTAGGCTGCTTTTGCAGAGAGACAGCACAACGTTAGTTATGATTGCAGATTCCATTACTTTACGTGGAATTAAAGTCTAAAGAGTCTGCATGTGTCTGTGTTTGTTTCATCATTGTTTTTGAATATGAGCACACATTAACTCTTTTTGAAGGGATGCACTGTTTTTTCTGTAGTTTTCATCAATAACCTACTGACAATTGTCCATAACTTATAACTGTCCCCTCAACTGGTTCTGGATAGTCAGCTGAATGCCATGTAAACTCGGGCATGCATTTAAGTTTTCAGCTTGTCCAAATCATTTCTATCAAAGTTTTAAATTTTGCCTTGTGATCATCACTGGTTTCAAACCAAGCATCTATTACTGCTTCCATCTGTTTGGCGAGAGTCTCTTGCTATTGTTTTACATAAATACTTTTGTTGCAATGTTTTGTCTTTGCACCTTAGCTTTTTTTTCTAGATTTCTCTTTGCTCCTCTGATTTTACTTATATGTTTTTTTCTCTTTATTATCTTGCATTCAGCCAGTGAACTCCTTTTACCTTTATTGCTGCAGGAGTTGAGGAGTCAATTCTCTTTGTTTCACAACCCTGATAAGACTGGCATCCAGCTGATTCAAATTTCATCCTTAAGGTCTAAAGCTTCCCTGGCTATTAACCCAAGATTGTGCACGTGAGAAATCTAAATATGCCTACCCATCCTCAAAATTGACTCTATTTTGTTTTCCCTTCTAAGTTCCTGCACCTTACTCTCTAATAATTATTTTAACCTATAAACAGTACAATTTGATCATAAAATGATGGGGAAGATTCTCTTCATTCATGAGTATATTTGTTATTCCCAAAACATCATCAAGCAATATTTAATTTTCAATGCATTTATTTGAGACAAGTGAGGAAATGTATTTATAATCCATATAATTTCTTCACCAAAAATAACTTAAACAAACCTCACTAAAAATTCAAAGCAGAAGATGTGTCATTAATTCTGTGTAGTTAATAGCAATAAATTTCTATACATCACAAAAGTGCCATTAACGAAGTTATTCACATATTAATAACTCAAAGTGGTAATATCTTTAAAGAATAGATCTAAAAACAACTGCAATAGGATCTGTCCTACTTGCAAGACCAAAGAACTGCCACAATATATGTTGCAACCATGAAGAACCAGACATCGATCAATAGGTCAACAAAACAAGGGATTCAGCATATTGACACTTCATGCATCTTTTACATCCTTTGCAAAAGCTTCAAGTCCAAAATGCTGTTACTCAAATGCTTAATCCAACATCCAATCACTAAACCAGCATAGCATAATTTTTTTTAAATTGATTTAAAAGTGTAAATTAAGTAAATACCTCCTGTTTTTGTATCAACATCTGTAATGTTACTGAGCTAGGTACTGTATATCATATTTTCCCAAAATAAAAAAAATCACAACTTTTACAAAACATTAACGTGAATCACCAAAACTTCATTAACTTCACCGTGCCTAAGAAATTTTTACATTTTACAAAATCTTTGATATTCTCTTTAGAAATAGACTTGCCTTCAGTAATACAGTCTCATTTAATAATTTTAAATCCCGTTACATGAAAACTGCTCTTTAGTTATCAATTTAAATACCACACTGACATGTACTTGTGAAAATTCAAGTTTAATGTTCAGTATTCAACACTAATGAGATTTAAAAAGTTGCTTGTCAGTTGTAGGCGTGTCACGTGAAAATATGCAAAATATAAGTTAAATTTATAATGCACTATGTTCAATGCTGCTTGAATAAAAATATTGTGGGTGATTTATTCATTCACAAAAATTCTTCATGGAAAATACTGCAAACATCTTCTATTACAGCTAAATGTGTGATATTGAAATAATTACTATCCAAATTTTCTTCTCAGCAATATTTTCATGCCACTGTTATTATTCTCATTTCTTTGAATAATGTCCAAACTCCATGGCCATTTTCTTCTCATTTTCAATATCTTGCATCCCTATATCAAGATTCTTCTCTTCATATCCTGTCAGAATATCAATCACTGCCTCCTGTCCATTCAATCCAGTTTTGATTTATCAGCAGATGTCTTTCTGGACTCCATAACTCGACCCAAACCATTTTAATACGACAGTGACAAATAACACCCCATATCACATCAACCTGTTCCACTTAGTAAACTAAGAAACAGTAACTATGACATCCCTGCATAAGTATTACATTCTATTCCCCAGACTGATGTATATTAATGAGGATCTGCTATTTGAAACCCTTCTTCCACATCAGCATCTAATATGATCAAATTAGGAAATGGGATGATTTATTAAATTTTGGCATGCTGAAAAATTTCTCTATGTTCTCATGTAGGCAGTTCTGGAAAATAATTGTTGATACTGTCCAATACAGATTTATTTTCTATTTTTCTTCAATTTCTAAGAACAGTTATACTGCATGGTTCCAATATTAAGAATTTGTCTAGTTTTAATTAGTGCATCTTATTTTCACCACTGAGAATACTGACAGATTAATTCTGGCTTTACTTAACATACACTTTAAATATGGAAACATTTAAAATTGATAGTTAAAATCACACTTGAATTGTATTTTAGTGGCACAAGTACTTCTATTGTAGCAAAGCATATTTCATAAAATGGAATGGCACATAATAATTGAAACAGATACAATTACAAAATTAATGGAATTGTAAGTGGTTTTTGAACTGACAACATCAGCCCTGGGCAAGTATGGCATAACACTGAAACTCATTAGGTCCATTAACCCAAATATAAGCTATTCAAAAAAGTTGGTTCAGCTAAATCATACATTGCCGCAGTTACATTGCCACAGTTACAGAATGCAAGTAACATATTTCAAGTGCATTTTATAAACACTATCCTTTATCATCCTCATAATTCCAATCCAGGCAATATATTTTGGAAGTAGTACTAAACAGCAAAATGAGAAAATAGTGTCAACAAAATCTTTAAATCTAAGAAAGAAATTTTGCTCTTCAGCACAAACATTGGCAGCCTCCTCCAGGAAAGCCACAGTCGCAACACCAACATTGTAGCTACGTGCGCATTCTTTGCAAGGTAATCGGAATTGAGAATACAGACTCTACCATATATGGTATTACGCGAGCATGTGTTAACATCATTACCGTGACATCTCACACATGCTGCAAATCTCAGGAGAATACTAAATATATTTCATGAGAGCCATTACATTAACATTTCCTAACCAAAAACAACATAGCCCTCTGATGACTCTTATGGACAAAAGCAAATCAACTTGATTCTAACATCTCCCCATTTTTTTTGTGCCAGTTAAGTGGAAAACATTTTTACTCAAATTCAAATTCTGCTGTTTATTTGAAAAAAATTCTTAAGTTTCAGTACTCTGACCCAAAATGTCCAGCATATTTGGAAGCATCAAGCCATAATTTAACAAGATGTATAGATGTTATTTTTTTCATTACATGAATTTAAAATTCAGCCATTCCATCCCTTTCTGATGTGCAGCCAGTTCTGTGACCATCTATAATCATAGTTTAATGATATATATTAATATTAGCATATTAAAAATGTTCAATTTTCTGATCCAATTAACCACATATAACTGGTAAACAGCAAACAGAGAAAGAAACTGGCTAAGGGTTAAAATTGGATTGTAACATGAAAATTAATAAATATTTTACTTTAAACGGCTTTGTATATAGATTGCATTTTGTAATTTAAGTGCAGTTAATCCTAACTGTTTCACTGATCCAAATGTAGTATGGATATACCAATTCCTGAACATTTCAGTATAAGATTTTACCTGAGTAACCAACCTGACGAACAGAAATATTGTTGCTACTTTCTTAAAATAATTTTGATCAATGGCAGATAGTTCCAATTTTCATTTCCTTTGAAATCTTTCCAAAATTTGGTAACTTTTTTGTTCAGTATTTGTGGTTTCCGCTTATTCTTTTTAATTTTACATGTGCAATAACAGATGATTATCTACCAGCAATGTGCTACCAATGAACAAATGAGCTATAATTTGTAACCTAATTACAAATAGGTAATTGTATTACCTATACAATACATAGGTACCTTGGTTTTAAGTTACCTATATCCTCACCCAAATTCTGCACAACCATCACACTTATTCTTGCTGACCTAAACTGGCTCCCAGTCCAACAAAGCCTCACTTTTAAAATTTATCCCCATTTAGAGATCCCTTCATGATTTTGCCCACTTATCTCTGTAATCCCCTCTAGCCCTCCAAGAAATCTATATTTCTTGAACTTTGGCCTCTTGCACACCACTCAGTTCCTTTGACCATCACTGGCACATTCTCAATGTTAAGGCACTAAGCATTGAATTCCCTTCCAAATCTCTACCTCTCCTCATCTCTTCCTTTAATATACTGCTTAAAACCTACCTTTGTGGCTCATGGCCTGATGCCTCCGTGTTGGGTTTTGACTGATTATGCTTCTGTGAAGTGGTTTGAACTATATTAAAGGACCAACATAAATGCAAGCACTTGTGTTACTCAGCCACAATTTGTATGTCAGACTTTAAATGCTTGCTTTTAAACACGTTTGTATATAGATACAGCAAGAGTGTACAACAGCAGAGACAACTTTGTTGCTTCACCTCTTTACATGTCAAGTTCTCAACAGAAACCAAGTCATTGGAAAAAAGTGCCATGCAGAGACAAGAAACAACCAAGAGAGATGGCAACCATACTTTTTCTGTGCATACGCCAATGGTTAGTAACACAGTGACATCAAAAGGATCAATTGCCCATGGCTTTATTCTCATAATTTGAGACAGAGATCAATAGCCTTTTTGATCCCTCAGGGAAGATCCATCATGATCATATTAAATGAGGAAGCAGGCTCGAGGGGCCAAATTATCCACTCCTGATTCTATTTCTTATGTTCTTTCTTTCTAAGATCCTACTTGTTCTCAATTTCCATCTCACAATTTTTCCAGATCTTCTGTTATTTGCTTCACTAGTAAAACAGTCCCATTGATAAATACATCTCACTCTGATTTTCAGACTGTTCCTTCCAGAATAGTCTGTCTATACTTCTAACCTCCTTGACATGCAATGATCTTTCCTCTAGCACTTCCCCAATATAACTTTAGAAAGTAGAACACTCGTTCATTCATTTCATCCTCACCTGTTGTTCGAGGCTCCAAACATTCCTTCACTGGCATACTGCAAGTTATACCTCATTACTCCATAAGTGACTTATAATTTTGTCTCCTCTGCACTGGAATGACAAATGCAGATTGTAATCCTTGCATACATGATACCAAACTCCACTAATTCTTCCTCCCATTTCCAATCTGATCTTCCTGCAGAGGGTTTCCACGTTGTTCCAGTCAAGTTCAATTTAAAAAAAAATTGAGAGCAATAAATTATGTTTCTTCTGGGAACGCTGGTTAAGCAAAATTCTCCCTATCTGCTTGCCCATTTCTGCCATTCAACTTCATTCTTGAGGTATTTTTACAGAGTATTTTCCTCATGTTTTTTCATAATCCTACTTAATGGTTTTCATGCCCTATGATTCTTCCCACCATCTCACTCAGATGATCTTCACTTATCATTCACCAACTTTTACCTGTTAATTGATTTTTGTCTTTAGGCCATTAAATCTAATAAATCCTAACAGTTTTCCTTTGTTCCCCTCAATTTCTACTGTCCCATAACAAGGATTGCTCATACATCAGTTCAGTTTGAATGAAGAGTCTTTATCCAAATCATTCCTGTTTTCAAATACTGAGGTATCAACTATATATTTTCACAACTACTGAGTTTTTAAATTTCAGATTTACAGCAGTTAGTTTTTTTTTAACTCTTAAGCCTATGTAAAATAAACATGAATCACCTCAGTCTGGTTTCATGTGAGCTTAGGCTCAGGAAAACCAGTTTTGCACTAGTTACCAATCTATCTCAAAGAGGATCGTGCAATGACATTCCTTGTGTTAAAAATGTCAAAGAAAAGAATCAGAATATAAATGCATCATTCTACCTCTGTCCCATCATTTCTCTCCGCACACCCCGTCCAACAAACATCTTCATCTGTCACAGCTTACAGCTTCTCTGCCATTTGGCCATTCACACCCTTTATTCTTTCTGTGGACAGTTATTAGAATCACAGAATCCTGCAGTGCAGAAGGCAGCTATTTTTCCATTGAGCCTGCATCAACCACAATCCCACCCAGGCCTTATCCCTGCAATCTCACATATTTACCCTGCTAATCCCTGACACTCGGGTCAATTTAGCATGGCCAATCAACCTAACCCACACATCTTTGGACTGTGGGAGGAAACTGAAGCACCCGGAGGAAACCCACACAGACATGGGGAGAATATGCAAACTCCACACAGACAGTGATCCAAGGCCAGAATTGAACCTGGGTCTCTGGCGCTGAGGCAGCAGTGCTAAGCACTGTACCACCATGCTGCCCCACTCTTTTCCCCTGGTTTCTATGGCTATGACTCGTCTTTCATTCCTTTATCTTACAGTATAACTATCTCCCACTTTCCATGCCTTTTAGCATTGACAAAGGGTCAGCTGGACTCAAAACGTCAGCTCTTTTCTCTCCTTACAGATGCTGCCAGGTCTGCTGATATTTTTCAGCATTTTCTCTTTTGGTTTCAAAATGCCCTTTACTTTTTTGTCCCATTGAGCAGCTATTTAAATGAACTGAACTGCAGCTGCATTTGTGAAATAACTTGAAGACGCTGACTTGTGTGTAGCCTGTTTCTGGTTGTTACACATTTATGAGGTTGTTATAAAACTATGTTTTACATTGAAAACTACTGTGTATTCAGTGGACTGAAGCCACAGAATAAATTCCAAAAAGACTGAAAACAGCATTTTAAGTGCTTTAAATAGCAGTTCTTAACATTTATATAACTACAGCTGACAATTAGCAGAAGTTAGCAGAATGGGAGGGAAGCTGTCCGAAGCAAGCCTCACCCAGGGCATTAGCTTAAAAGAGTGGATGATATCTGTCCCTTCTTCTGCAATCAGTAGCTGCTTGGTTTACGTTAAAGACACTGCCTGTGGTGTTTGACTGGTCAGAAATACAGGCAGGGTATGTTTGCAGAATGGTTAGCAAGGGAGCAAGAGAAAGGGACCAGGAGTCTTCATCCTGCTGTCACCCACAGATGTTCTCTCTAGACTCACTCTGGGGGGACGATCTTATCAAAAAATTCTAAGTGCCAAACGTGTGTGTGATTGGTTGCATTTATTTTCAATATAGAAATTATAAATTACTCATACCTTCTGTTCTTGCTTCTTGATCTAGATCGTCGTGATCTATAGGATTTCCCTCGATCCCGTGATCTGCTCCGACTGCTTCGTTTCTTTCGGACCTCATACGATGAGCTGCTGCTAGATCGACGTCTGCGTCTGAAATATTGATAATGTACTAATCTATATTAAGATCTGTTAGAAAGCGATGCCATATATGTTACATTATTTTTCCAAGTTTTTGTTTGTTATGTTCCAAATCTAACAACTTTCTCTTCAATTACTTCTATGCTTCTGGTCAAATGCTGTGCTGCAGCAAATCTGTTTTTTTTAATATACTCTATCATTTTACAGTATTTCTACTTACTAACATCTACTCAATCCCACTGCACTTATTACACTTTTTCCAAGATCCCCATTCTTTCCAAAAGATCCCCAATCAAATTGTGAATCTGATAGTGTTGTTTTATTATCAATTTTCAACTATTATCATTTTTGAGCACCAAGTATTCACATGCATCTATACTTCATCATCATTTTCTTCTTACTTCAGTCAGATTCATGTGTTTGTAGCAACCGTTAAATGAGCAATGTTATCACAATCTTCTCAAAATTGCACCAGCAGTCAGTCCAAAAACTGACGACTTCATTTTATAGAGTTTTATTGCAAAATGGCTCATCTTGAATGTTTCTCTGAGGAAAACACCACCATATTGGAACAAAACCACCTTATTGGCACCAACACCTAAGTCATATTGCAGTTGACAAATGAAATGTGACATTAAGAGCTATCTACTGTGTTATTCTTCAATTAAATCCCTTCTCTTACCCAAGAGAATCTCTTTTTTGAATTGAAATAAAACATTTCTGGAACTACATCTTTGAAAACAAGAAAAAGCAAGTGTATCAGTACTCATCATCAGTTATAATCCTCAAATACCACTTCAGTATTTGCTACATTATTTTGATAAGAACAAAAGTTAATAAATTGAAACATGCCAGAAGTCAATTTAGATCATCCTGATATCAACTTTGTTGTTCAATTTGATTTCCTCAGCTTTTAAACTACAAGCATACATTACAATTTGCCAGTGACTTCATAACTTTTCCCACAGCTGCAATTGCATTCAAAGGATTTAGTCAATTTCACTCTAAACTGCTACTTTGAACATGCTGAACTAGAGGAATGTGACAACTGTTAATTTCAATTCCACATCAGGTCTATACTGCTGTTTAAACTAAAGTAGATATGTGATTGTGAACTGGCAGACAACATCGTGAGATAAAGAAACAAAATACGCAGGAACACTGATACTATATGCATTATCAATGGAAGTAGGCGTAAATTACCGTGTCAGCCTGACTTTCCCAATTCTGCAAAACAAAAATCTGGAAGTTGCTTTTTTTGGGATCAGGACTTTTTTAAAATCTCAACCAAAGGGCCAAAATTACCTCTAGGAGGGATGAAATGTAAATATGTTTCAACAGTGTAATATCTATTCCAATTCTCAATTCCTTATAACATTAATTCTATTACAGCAAAAGCAAAGTAACAGGCTTAAGTTTCTGATTTGTATGAATTTTCCATGCTCTTAAATGAACTTCACTTGATCCACCCTGCAATCACATTTATTCCTATCTCAATTGTAAGAAAATCACCAGATCCAAATCCACAATAACCGATTACTCAACTGGTCATAAGCAGCTCAGGCATTCCCTTTGTATCTGACAACAACCGTTCTTGCTTTCAAATACTAAAGCTGTCTTTTAAGTAAAAACAGGAACAATATTTGGTTATGATATGTTTTGTCAAAATAAGAAAGAGTTAACTGAAAAATGGTTGATAAAAACAGGTGCAGCAAAATATCTCAGTGAAAAGTAAACAAAAGCTTTCAAGAAATCCCCAATTCCATTCTTGATTGTATAGTGTAATATTGTTAATTTCAGATACTTGTCAATTTTCAAAGCTACTGCTCCCCTTTCACACTGGAATAAGTTGCGTGCTGTAAAAGATATTTTACAACCCCTACCTTCTATCTTTGGATCGTGAATGGGAGCGGTGAGAACGAGAGTGTGATCTTGTTCTTCTGCTAGACTTCTTCCTGGTGAAAGTTCTGCTATCTGAAGAACTGCTGGAAGTTGATTTCCTCCTGTGTTTCTTTTTACGACGACCTCTGGTATCATCATCGCTGTCTGAGGAGTGACGTCCCATTTTCTAACTTCTTTCAGAATTGCTTAAGAAATAAAGATGAATAATTGTCAAATGGGAAGGATTTAGCATTTAGAATGGAAAATCTAATGAGTCAATGCCAATGGATCAGATCGAAGCACTACAGTCCAATCACATCCAGCCATCAATGACGATGGACAAATAACCAACTAAAAACAATACGAAAAATTGCCCAGATATTTCTCAAAAAAAAGGACAAATTCAATCTGGCCAATTATTGCTCCATGAGTCTATTTACTCTCAATCATCATCAAAGTGATAAACGGTGTTGTTGACAGTGCTATCAAGCACCACTGACACAGCAATCACCTGCTTGCTGACATTCAGGAACACTTGGCTCCAGATCTCATTACAACACTGGCCCAAATATGGACAAAAGAAAAGAAAAGTGCTTTTGCAAATGAGTTGTAACAACATTTAAGCCAGTAGGAATTGAGGGGAAAACTCTCCATTAGTTGGAGGCATAGTCCAGACGAAAGAAGATGCTTGCAATTATTGGAGGCCAATCATCTTAGCCCCAGCACATCCTTCAAGTTATTCAGGATAGTATCCTAGACCCAAAAATTTTAAGCTGCTCAACAACGACCTTCTTTCCAACATAAAGTCAAAACTTCTGCTGTTCACTGATGGTTCAGACACTGAAGCAGTCCTTGCCCGCATACAGCAAGACCTGGACAACATGTAAGCTTGGGCTGATAAGTGGCAAGTAACATTCATGCTATACAGGTGCTAGACAATGATCATGTGCAGCAAGAGAGAATCCAACCACTTCATCTGACATTCAACATCACTGCCATTGGTGAGTCAGTCAGCCATCAATATTCTAGAGGTTACCATTCACCAGAAACAACTCGATGAACCATAAACAGGGAGGAGCAAAAACAGTATCAAAAAACAGAGCCACTCTGCAAATTCAAGACACCCTATTAAAAAATAGAAATATCCATGTGTGAATCAGAAGGAAGTAGTTGGAGAGTGGCTGCTGGGTATTTTCTGTTTATCTAAAATAGGGAATTTCAATCAGGGCAAGTGTAACATAAATTGAAACTGAGTCAGGAATTCAATTTAATTCGGAAAATAATTAATGTCAACAAGAGAGGTTGGCAAGCCATGTGATGTGTTGCAGTGGTAGTATCTGGGAACTCATGGAGGCTCTTGTGACCCAAGGCAAATACATCTGCAGTAAACGTCACTGGCTTGAGGAACTTCAACTCAGAAGATGGGAGCTTCAGATACAGGTGCTGTATTACAGAGAGGGCAAATTACCGGCACACTTTGTTCCAGGAGGCGATCACACATCCGTTAGAGTACGGGGGCTGGGCTGGGAGCGCGGGGCTGATTGCCGGGGAATGGGGCAAGAGCTACACGAGGAATGGATTGAGCATGTGAGGTTGAGTGCGAAAAATGGAATCAGGTTTCTCATTCAGTCTCACCCATACACAGAGTTGCACTCACCACTTACATACACTGATCCTCTCACACACTGGTTATTTTTATACTTTTTTTTTAAAGTTAGAAGTTTATGAAATTGTTGTACTTGCTCAACATTTGTTTCTTTCCTTAAGCCCTCACTTCTCTTTTGAGACTCAGTTTATTGCTGCATCAAACTTAATGTTTCCTAAATTTGAAGTCAAAATTTCAAGCTTGATGTCAGAACAGCTTCCCAAAACACCAGGGAGAGGGAGAAAGGTTCTTGGTACTAACTAGCGAACAACCAGCAGCAGAATGTTTTCTCCGGAAAGGCAGTCTTCCTTCCAGCTTGCCAGTCAAATTTCCAAATACCAGGGAGAAAGAGAAACACTGCTTTTCAGTCTGATCATAGTAAGTAGTCTCACAACACCAGGTTCAAATCTAACAGGTTCAGTTGGAATCATGAGTTTTCGAAGCACTGCTCCTTCCTCAGGTGATTGTAGGTTGATTCACAAACACGGCATATATAGGCAAAGACCCAATTGCAAGACAATTACAGCTTGCAATTTGAAGAATGGTTGGACTGCAAATCCTTGCAGGTACAAACAAACATTGTGTGTGGCGAGGAGGATAATCACAGGTTAAAGAGGTGTGATCTGTCTCAAGCCAGGACAGATAGTAGGATTTTGCAAACCCACACAGTATGGTCAGGGTCATATGTTGTGTGACATAAACCCAAGATCCAGGTTGAGGACATCCTTATGCATGCAGAACTTGGCTATCAATTTTTGCTCGGCAATTCTGCATTGTCGTGCATCTTGAAGGCCACCTTGGAGAACGCTTACCCAAAGATAGGAGGCTGAACGCCCTTGACTGCTGAAGTATTCCCCGACTGGAAGGGAGCACTCTGTCTGGCAATTGTTGCATGTTCTGCTCATCCATTGTAACATCTGCATGGTGTCACCAATGTACTACACCTCAGGACATCCTTTCCTGCAGGTAGGCCCTTTTGTTAAAGTGGAAATTTTTCCTGCTTCTTGACTGTGGTAGAGACACTCAACAAAATTTGTTCCAACAAAACAACTTATCTTTATTTCTGAAAGACTGCATGCAGTATTGGCAAAAACTTGAGTTCGGAGAGCCGTTGTTGCAACCTGCTAATTCTGCTCTCAAGTCCGCCCTTACATAAAGGATCAATTCAATAGTTATACCTTTTCCTTATCAGTTTACATGACTACAGGAATTCGATTAGTAATACAAACAGTAGCAACATCATTAATTGTGTTGTAACCTGGTGACCTCCAAGATCTCTGTCTCATCATTCATACTTTTATCTTGTCCTTTTGATAGAACTGAAGAAGGCCAATGACTTTGTTATTTCTGACCTTATCTCGCTTCACTCCTCTAGCCCTAAGTTACGTGGAGTCAGCCTTATCAGGACTTGACCTTCTCGGTCTTATTCATGTCTTAGGTTATGCGGAGTCAGTGTTCCTTATTTTGTACCAAATACTTGACCAATTTTCCCATCATGCCACTATTTCATTCATACAACTTCACACTTTGACCAAGCTGCATGCAAATGTACCATGTAGCTGGAGGGTGGCGTTCTCATTGATAGTGGTATCCATGTCGATGATCCAACACATCTTGCAGAAGTTGCTCTGGTTGAAGGGTCTGACAAGTTGATAGTGAACTTCCCTGTAGTGATACTATTTTCTAGTGTGATTCTGGGGGAGGCAGTGTTGCTGCTGATGGTTATGCCAAGTTTCTCAAGTTTTCTGTTCTTGGTGTGCATGTAGGTGGAGTAGTTGCCTTGTCTCGTCTGCTTGGCAGTGTCTCGCAACTGGTGTGCTGAGAATATGGAAGTTATTTTGGTTTCAAGGTTGCGATATCTGCTGTGGAGCTGCTGTACAAGATGATTGAGGAGCATCAGAGAGGTGCGACAGCAAAGACTCTCAGCATAATCTGTGTTGTAGGTCAACTTGAGCTTGTTTGTGATTTGTAGTCCTTTTGGGATCTTGCCTGCTTTCTTGCATCTTTGTAAAAACTTGATGTCTGTGTCTAGATGTGCGATCTTCTTGGAGATCCTCCCCACTTTGAGCCAGTGGTTTGTGGTGTCAAAGGTAGCCATGATCCACATCATTTCAGTCCAATGTCCAACCACCTTCTAGCAGCCAAACTGAAAGTGAAACCTTGAATTCACTATATGATGTGCCACCCAGTCGTAAAATCCAAGCCAGTGCACAAGGTCCAGATTAAAAATAAACAAAACCCTAGTTAAACTATTGAAGCAGCAACAAAAGAGCTTGTAGCAGACAACTCGGCAACCCTGAAACTAACAGGCCTGCTTACAACTGCACAGAACAAGATTTCGAAGAAATACATCTCTTAAAGGTACACTAGCATCAGGGTGGTTTCTGAACGAAGAAAACATCCTTTCAGTGAATGATTGCTCAATCTATGGAATTGGCTCCCAAGTGAGACAGAGAAAGCTGATACTATTGATTCTTTCAAATAGAAGTTAGGTAGACTTTTTCCAGAAAAGTATATCTGCAATATATGAGTAATTTGAGACATTATGTGGTAAGTACAAATGAACCATGGACCCATGGTTTCCACCACTTTGATTTTCCCTCCATATCTGGGTCTATTGTCAACAAACTGGTAAGAGAATAATTATCATGATTAACCAACAGCTCCATTATCAGTGAATCATAACTAGACAGACTTTAACCTATTTTTATCCAGCAATACTTACATGTCTGAATCAGCTTTTTTTTCCAAAATGCAAGGTTATTTTCCTCAGTTGTATCTTCTGTGATACACACAACCAATTCTGCACACAAGTATTTTAGCTTACCACATTTTTTAGTTCTTTTTATGAAAATCCCAAAATCAAATAGAAGTTGTGTCTATGTCCATTTAAATTTAATTAAGACAATATCAATAAAATCAATTAAACTTAGCCAAAAATGGCTCGCATAAAATGTACGTAGCTATCTGCCTTCCTCACTAATGCCAAGATTTGAGTTTTGAATTTTGGTAAAGGAATATCACACAACATTCAAGACACAATGGCCATTTAAAATCTAACAAGCATACCCTTTAAATATTTGAACAAAAGAATTTAATGACATTTGATGACCATTTTATACCAATTATTATGCAATAGTGACACTTCTATTAGAATATCTATTTGAGGAACTTGAAGCTTATTTTCCTAATTCTTCCAATAATCTGATCATCAATAAAAATGTATATTGCTTAGTGTGCAGCATCTCTTCCTGGCATTCAAACAGTTCAAATACTCCATCCTCCTTCAAAGGACATAAGAAATAGGAGGATGATAAGACCCTACGTCCTCTTAAGCTTTTTCCACCATTCAATATGATCATGGCTGATCTTCTGCCTCAACTCCTCTTTTCTCACCTGCTCCTCATATCCCTTAACTTCCCAAGAGATCAAAAATTTATCTCAGCCTTAAATATATTCAATGATCTCTCCTCTTGGCCTCACCTCCATTCCTTTACTCCGTGCAGAGTGCCTCAGGATGTTTTCTACGTTAAAAGCTCTACATAAATCTTAATTTCAATTCCTAAGTGCCCACAGCATGCCCCATTGCATAAACTGCAATGCTTTCTTCTCCCAATTCTGTAGGCACCTCAAGAATGTTGTTGCTTGGCCACCATTTTCAACCCTTATGAAGCACTGCAAGAGGAGGTTCAGAATAACGTGGCACTAAAAGACTAACAAATCAGAGTAGATAAATTTAGATTGAAGCCACAAAGTGCCTAGAATATATCTTACTGCTGCTTCACAGCTCCAGGGTCCTGAGTTCGATTCCCAGCTCAGGTCACTGTCTGTGTGGAGTTTGCACATTCTCGTGTCTGCGTGGGTTTCCTCCAGGTGCTCTGCTTTCCTCCCACAGTCCAAAGATGTACAGGTTAGGTTGATTGGCTGTGCTAAATTGCCCCTTAGTGTCCAGGGATGCGTAGGTTAGAGGGATTAGTGGGTATAATATGTAGGGATATGGGGGTGGGGCCTGGGTGGGATTGTGTTTGGTGCAGACTCGATGGGCCGAAGGGCCTCTTTCTGCACTGTGGGGCTCTATGATTCTATAACCACTGTTAGAGAATTTAGACACGTATTTCTGAATATTCTGTATTGAAGGCATGTACCTTGATCAAAGGCACACTACTTTAAACATGAGTCAAGTAAAAGGAACCACATTCTTTGAAATAATACAGCTACTGAGTGCACACCGTTTCCAGATAAGGAGTTGCTAGGAGATTATGAGGAAGGCTTTCAAAATCCAAGAACTCACGTAATCCCATGCTGTTAGAGAGTAAATGTTATTGGCCACAGAAAATAACCCATACTAATATTGATTAGCTCACTCTGGGGTGACAGGGAGGGTGGGCTTTTAAAAATTGCATAATTGTAATGCTGGAAGTGATGTACTTTTAGAGTGATTTTGGGGATTGCCACCAAAATCACCCATCCTCACTGCATTGAACCAGGCCTGGGAAATAAAGGAACATCTTTAACCAGAATACTGTCTCTGCAGGTCTGTGTGTTAGCTGAAAAAGCCATCTTAATGCTTAGTCTCTGAAGACAAGCTCCAAGAAGCACATTGCAATCTTTTACAGAAATGTAGGTTATTCTATTAATAATACAGTATATTGGTTTATCAACATGCACGATAAAGTTTAAAGTTTATTTGTTAGTCACAAGTAGGGTTACATTAACACTGCAATAAAGTTACTGTGAAAAATCCCCTAGTCGCCACACTCCGGCGCCTGTTTGGGTACACTGAGGGAGAATTTAGCATGGCCAATGCACCTAATTAACACGTCTTTTGGACGGTGGGAGGAAACTAGAGCACCCAGAGGAAACCCACGTAAACATGGGGAGAACATGCAAACTGTACACAGATAATGCCTGAGCCAGGAATCAAATCTAGGTCCCTGGCACTGAGGCAGCAGTGCTAACTACCATGCCACCCCACTATGTATGAAGAGCAAATCATGAGGTTTCCGTCCCAAATATTCTACTCATCATTTTTGATATCAATATCATGGATATCAATGTCATTAATCAAGCACTTCAAAAGGGGAAAAACACATTTTAAAAAATCCTGGTATGAAAATGAAAAGGATAAACATTTAATTAAAATCGTTCATCACAAAGTAATTGTTAAATAAACATTTTTTACATCTATAGAGTAATTCAGAGCATAGAAAGAGAATAGATATCGTTTATGTAACAAAACTTATGAATCAGCAAAGATGTGGAAAGGATGTTCCCTCTTGTGGGAGAATCTAGAATTAAGGGTCAATATTTAAAAATAAACAGTCACTCATTTAAGATAGCAATGAGGTAAAATATTTTCACTCATAGGATCATGAAACTTCTGAACTCCCTACCTCAAAGACAGCGTAAGCAGAGTTTCTGAACATTTTAATGCAGCACTAGATAGATTCCTGATTAACAAGGGGGTGAAAGGTTATGCAGGGTAGACAGGAGTGTGGAGTTGAGGTTACAATCACATCCTTCATGATCTTATTGAATGGCAGAGCATGGTCGAGAGGTCAAGTGGCCCACTCCTGCTCCTAGTTTATACATTTATATATAAAGAAAAGGTCAATCTTATGGTTTAGAAATCACTGATCAAAATATACTAATGTTGATCTCCCCTTTTCCCAACATCAGAAGAGTTGTAAAGTGTCAGTTTATAAGTGTCAAATCTCACTTGAGTCAGGCCGTCGTGGATTCGTGCTATGTGGTGAGCACAAAATCTGGCCCAACACCGCAGCTGACTGCTGCTCGGAAGTGTTAGCTCTCAGATGAGTGACTGAACAAGCAAAGGAGCTTCTCATAATATCTTATCCAATGTTTACCCCCAACCAACACCAAAACAGATCAAATAGTTATTTCTCTAACTGATACTGTGAGACCTTGCTACGCACACAGTGGCTGCCATCTTTGTCTCCATGGACAGCACTGGAAGATCTAAGTGAAGCTAAGTGCAGTTTCTTGTTTTTGTTTTAGGTGCTTAATCTTTAGTCTACTGCACATTCTAAATCAGTGTAAAATTGTTTCTGTGCCAATACCAATCCAAGAATCACAGTATAACACAAAAATATCACTACACTCAATTTAAAGCAATACTCAGTCTTTTTTTAAGAGCCAAAAGACTACCCAGAGAAGGCACTGATGCTGAAAACTGACCTATAGCTCAATGTGAAATGTAAGGTATAGGCACACATCCATGCCAACCCTGAAGAGATTTTTAATAAGAGACAGACATAATACAGTGCCACGTAAATGACATACCAGCTACTTTAAAATCTCAAATATATTTATCTAGATCACCAAGTTGTCAAAAACTCACAACAATGGGTGTGGACATATCACAAAAGATGCATGCATTTCCTCAAATGCTCATGCACAGGACTCCAAACTACTGTTTAGAAACCTGATTGAAACAGCATGCCCAAAATATTAGCTGACCCTATTTCAAACTGTACAGATGTAATGCCCAAAGCACAGTATAAGTGCAAAATCTATCTATCCATCATCACAGAGCATAAAAATACAGCTGAGTGAAAATAAGAAAGGATGCATTAATTTTGAATACTACTCCTACACATAGCCAGTTCTCCTTGTTTACTGCATATATTATGGTATTCTGTTAGGCATGCTATAATCTTTCACTCAAGACATTTGCAGAACTTGACCATGTAATTTTTAGGGTAGGAGGATTGCTCCCATGTTTCAACATCATGGAATTTTTAGGTGCATTCTAACTAAACAAAATATATCTGACATAGTAAATTTTCCTTGCTTTATAACAACATTTTGTATGTATTATGCATTGAAAACAAACAGTTTGCAAACAACTTTTTGGTTCTCAACACACAAATAGATTCAGCAAATCCTGATTACAAACATTTCATAAATGAATTCTAAGAAAAAAGGCACAGCTTTAGCAGTTTGATGGCAAACTTCAAGTCACTGCACCATTGTAACATCTGCATTTATATTAAAAAGAGGAAATGGACACATTTCAATCAACAATTTTCAGATTCTGAATGGGAAAAGAGAGGTTTGGAATATCAACATACTACGAATTTGGCATTAGTGGTACGTGGTAATGACCTTATTGGAGAATTGCTAAGCATGTGACATTGATTATACTACAGAGGCCAGATGGAACACTTCGTGATCAGTGATTTTTTAGGTTAGTAGGACTTAGAAAATGTCTTACAATAAAGTAGCATGATCCTAAAGGCCAGTCTGGAGTGATTCATCTACCGCAGCCGCTTATTGGGAGTGATGAGGGAATGATAGAGGGAAGCAATACACTTCCAACAAAGCCAAGCAATTTAATATTTCTAAATGCATTCTACTCACATGATGCAAACTCAAAAATCAAAACGATCTGCAAATTTGGTATCAGGACAGCATAAGTAACTAAATAAAGATGCAGTTAAGCAAAGGTGAGAGAAATAGGCAGCGACAAAAACAAACAAGGGGGTACTCAGCAGAACACAGTATTAACTCAACATTTATATTATGCAGCTCTTCCTTGAGCATTAACCCTCCCTATTGAAGCTCCATGACTACATAGCTGAAAAAGAAATCTTTTCATTAAGAGCTTCCATATCACTGAGGAGACTTCAAACCAATCCACATCCAATAACATGCTCTAAGAATTCTGCACATTTTTGACAGTTGTGACAAATTGCACCATGGCAGTGGAGACAATCTACAACATTCTGAAATAAACAACACTCTAAATCAAACTACTGATAACATTTGAAGAAAATAGGTCAATTCAGCCTTTCATAAAAAGGAAGGCCCGAGTGAAAAAGTGTCAATGACTAATAATCCAGAAGCACATGTTCATATTCTGGAGACGCTGGTTCAAATCCCACCAAAGCAGTTGGTGGAATTTAAATTCAACTAATAAATCTGGAATCAAAAGCTAGCTTCAGTCATGGTGATCATGAACCATTAGCAACTGACATTAAAAATCCATTTGACCAAGTGTGCATCAAATAGACCGAGCAAAACAAAGATCAATGGGAATCAGGGGAAAAATCTCCACTGATTAGAGTCATACCTGTAAAGCAGGTGGTTATGGTTTTTGAGGTAAATAATTTAGGACCCAGAACATCACTGCAAGAGTTCTTAGACACAATCACCTTGACTTTCCTCTGCCATACAGTCCGAAGTGGGCATGTTTGCTGATGATTGCAACATTCAGCATCAACTGTTACTCAGATATTGTAACAGTCCCTGAACATATGCAGCAATACACGGACAACATTCAGGCTTGGGCTACTAAGTAGCAAGTAATATTCATGCCATACAATTGTCAATCAATGACCATTTTCAACAACAGAAAATCAAACCTCCAGTCCTTTACATTCAATGACATTATCTTTATATAATCTCCCACCATCTACGTACTGCAGGTCATCATTGGCCAGAAACTCAACTGGATTGGCCAAATAAATACCGTGTTACTGGTTTGAAGCTCAGAATTCTGAGTAACTCACCTCTTGACTCTGCAAAGCCTGTCTACCATCTACAAGGCATATGCCACAAGTGTGATGGAATATTCTCCACTTGCCTGGATAAGTGCAGCTCCGGCATTACTCAAAGCCCAACACCATTTGGGACAAAGCAGTCCACTTGACTGGCACACCATCCAACATTTCACGCATTCACCTCCTCCACTACCAACGCACAATTGCAGAGGTGTGCATTCATCTACAAAAGGCACAACAGCAATTCAAGAAGGTTCCTTCAACAGCACCCTCCAATCTCACAGTCTCTACTAACTAAATGGAGAGGTTTAGCAAATGCATGGTAATACTACAGCCTGCAAGCCACACATCATCCTAACTTGGAACTACATCATTGTTCCTGGGTCAAAATCCTAGAACTCACTCGCCAACAGCACTGTGGATGTACTTCATCATAAGGAATGCAGTCGTTCAAGTAAGTAGCACACTACCACCATCTCAAAGGGCAACTAGGGAAGGACAATAAATGCTGGTCTAACCAACAACGCCCACATCCCACAAATGAATTGAAAAAACAAGAAAGGCCCACTGATGATTACTTTGAATCTTCCATTATCTCTGTTCACCAACTTACTACCTGTAGTAGAGTGGCTATCGAAAACTTGACATCATTAGCCTTCTGTTCTGAAGCTTAAACACATGGATGATAGAGAAGGCTGTGCATTTGTGTTAAAACTAAATATTCCACAAAATTGAGAAACAGTCTTCAAAACCTTTTTTTTTGGATATAATCTCTTGCTTTCATTGACAATGGATGTTTCACCCATTTGGAATTTTGTGGAAACATATTTGGTCACCAATCATTTTTAAAACCTAGTTACACAAGTGAAATCATTTTCATTCCTTCCCTCTATCATGACGATTATTAAAAAATCTTATTTTAATTCATTCAATACTGCAACTGATACAATTTATGTAATAATCAGTTCCTTCTTAATGCATTAAACTTCTAATCTCAAAATAGCAAGTAACCAAAAGTGTACAGCTCATATTGACTTGATAGTCGATACTAATCTTGATGTCTCCAAATCTTCTGCACACTCAGTTTCTAAATTTCAAACGTTCATTTCCATGCCATTTTTCTTCTTGTTAGGCTCAGCTTTGAATTCTATCTGGATTTTTGTTCCAAAACAAGAAATGAACCATCAACAGGTAATCTGGAGTCTGGCCTTCTTGACAGTTGCACAATATCACTCACACTGGCATCATCAGTTTTCATCAGTACGTTTCCAGATCAAGAATTATATATTAGCCTAATTCAAATATTATTTTTATTCATCCTTGGGATGAGCACTTCACTTGCAAATCCAGAATTTATTGCCCATCCCTATTTATCCTTTTGAGGGAGGTGGTGAGCTCACTTCCTGAATGGCTGAAGTCCATGTGGTGTATTAACACATCACATCTTGAAAATAATTGATGGCTTGATTTGTCCATCAGGTTTCCATATTCTTAATGCTTTCAGATATTTATCTTCCCCTATTCAGCTGAGTGTCGGCATCACGCTTGCATTTACTAAAAGCAGTTTTACCTCCAATGTGTTCTAAATGGCTGCTATACTTAGAACCCTTTAACCTTTTTAACTTTCGTGCTACTCTAGTTGGTTAGTCCCAACCACTTACACTTAGGCATTTGCACTTATCCCAGTAGCTACATATTTAGCTTGTCCACAAAGCTAAAAGAGAACTCTTTTTCAGATTTTTTTTTGAGAGATTTTATTGTTTGCAATTGTAGTGATTGCCATTACTCGTCTTAAACGCCAATTTAATACAATAAACAGGAATCAGAGAAGCTAACCACACAAACAGTAACTTTTTAATTTTAAAAAGATAAAATAATTTCTCGTTGCAGTAGAAAATCAGAAATGGTTTGCAATTTCTCTTAAAAAATCTACAAAGTAATAATTTTTAGCTGGTGAGGTCTTTTTTTTCCCCAACTTGATAACTGGTTGCGCAAACTCTCTTTCGACATCCCAGGTAAACTCATCAATTTGAAAAAGGCTTGATTAATAAATTTAAACCATTACCTGGACTACATCAATTTAAGTAACTGTTAAATTTAAAAGGGCACAAATCCATAAAATCGGAACATAATGACTTGATCACTTCTGAAGGCCTGTTTTTCAGCCAAAAATAGTTCTGAGAGTGATACTGGTGTTTAACCCCCAAATAGTGCAAGGGAGATAGAAGAACAAAGAGGCCTGTAAGAACATGAGGGTAATAATAGTAGGAGATTTTAACTATCCTAATATCAAGTAGGATTCAAACAATATAAGGGACACTGAGGGCGAATAATTCATACAATGTGTCAAGGGTTTTTTTTCCCCTATTAGTAACAAACGCAACAAGAGGAGATGCAATTCTAGACTTGGGGAACAAAGAAGGCGAAGTGGGTGAAGTGATAGCTGGCACGATATCAGAAATAGTGATCACAATTCAGTTAGATTTCGAATTATCATAGAAAAGGACAGAGATAAAGCAGGAGTAAAAGTTTTGAATGAGAAGGGACTTGGCTGGACATCCATGTGAGAGGACAAAACAGTGAAAAACTGGTAGAAAGCACTAAAAATGAGATCGTAAATGCGCAAAGCAGACATGTCCCCTCCAAAAAGAGTGATACTGCCAAATCAAGACCCCAGTATTTGTCTGGAGGAATACAGGGGAAGATCAAACACAAAAAGAAAGTCTGCGATAGGCAGAAAGAACTAAGCACTGCAGATGGCCTAGGCAAATATAGGAAGTGCAGGGACAAAGTAAAAAATTAAATAATGAAATGAAAAAGAGGGCAAGAACAAAGTCTAGTAAGCAAAGTTAAAGAGAAACTAAAGATGTTTCACCAATAAAATAATGGTATAGCATTTGATTTATTATTGTCACATGTATTAACATAGTGAAAATTATTGTTTCTTGCGCGCTATACAAAAGAATACCTTTCATAGATAAAGAAACGTGAGTGTGTAGAATGTAGTATTACAATCATAGCTACGGTATAGAGAAAGATCAACTTATTGCAAGGTAAGTCCATTCAAAAGTCTGACAGCAGCAGGGAAGAAGCTGTTCTTAAGTCAGTTGGTACGTGACCTCAGACTTTTGTACCTTTTTCCTGACGGCACAAGGTGGAAGTGAGAACGTCCAGGATATGTGGGGTCCTTAATTGTGCTGGCTGCTTTTCCGAGGCAGCTGGAAGTATAGAGAGTCAATGGATGGGAGGTTGGTTTGTATGATGGATTGGGCTACACTCATGACCTTTCGCAGTTCCTTGCTGTCTTGAGCAGAGCTGGAGCCGTAGCAAGCTGTGATACAACCATTAAAAAATGCTTTCTGTGTGCATCTGTAAAAGTTAGTGAGAGTCGTGGTTGACATGCCAAATTTCCTTAGTCTTCTGAGAAAGTAGAGGTGTTGATGGGGTTTTTTAACTATCGTGTTAGCATGGGGGGACCAGGACAGGTTGTTGGTGGTCTGGATACCTAAAAACTTGAAGCTCTCGACCATTCCTACTTCGACACCATTGACACAGATAGGAGCATGTTCTCCTTTACACTCCCTGAAGTCGATGGCAATCTCCTTCATTTTGTTGACACTGAGGGAGAGATTATTGTTGCTGCACCAGTTCACCAGATTCTCTATGTCATTCCTGTACTCTGTCTCGTCATTGTTTAAGATCCGTCCCTCTCTACTGGTGTCATCAGCAAACTTGAAAATCAAATTGGAGGGGAATTTGGCCACACAGTCATAGATGTATAAGGAGTATAGTAGGGGGTGGGACCACAACGTTGTGGGGCACTGGTGTTGAGGATGGTCATGGAGGAGGTGTGGTTGCCTATCCTTACTGATTGTGGTCTGTGAGTTAGGATTCAGTCACAGGGGTAGATGCCGAGACCGAGGCCCAGGCCACAGAGTTTGGAGATGGTTTTTGAGGGAATAATGGTGTTGAGGATGAGCTGTAGTCAATAAATAGGAGTCTGACATAGGTACCTTTGTTATCTTGGTGTTCCAGGATTTCAGCAGCCAGCGAACTGTAGTGCATCCAGGAGGCTGCAATTGATTCATGCCACATCTAGCCTTTCAAAGCACTTCATAATGATGGGCGTCAGAACCACCAGCCAATAGTCATTAAGGCACACTGCTTGGTTTTTCTTAGGTACTGGGATGATGGTCATCTTCTTGACGAAGATAGGGATCTCAGATTGTTGTAAACAGAGGCTGAAGGTCTCTGCAAATACCCACATGCAGGATCTGAGTGCATATCCGGGTATCCCATTCGGGTCGGTCGCTTTCTGTGGGTTGACTTTCGAAAAAGCTGCTCTGACATCTGCAATGGTGATCCCAGATGCAGGTTCATCCAGGACTTCCAGAGTGGAGGGCATGCTCTTGATGACCTCTTGCTCAAGATGGGTGTAGAATGCATTGAGTTCATCAGGGAGGGATGCATTGCAGCATTGCAATTTTACACGTCTTCATCTCATAGCTTGTTATGCCTTGCAGACCTTGCCACAGTCGGCGGGGGTCGGTGTGGCTAGCCTGGGACGCGAGCTTGGTCCGGTACTGTTTTTGTCATCTTTGATGAATCTCATTAGACCGTAGCTAGCTTTCTTGTATAGGTCAGTGTCACCTGACTTGAACACCTCAGACCTGGACTTCAGAAAGCAGTGGATATCCCTGTTCATCCAGGATCAGCTAATGAAAAAGTGGGACCTATCAGAGATGAAGAAAGGAACTTGCATACACTTGCAGACGCTGTGGGAAGGGTCTTAAATGAACATTTTGCCTCTGTGTTTACAAAAGGGATGTACAGATATAGTAGTCCAGAAGATACACTGAGTTGTTGGACAGGATAATCACAAATAAAGTAGTACTCAAACGGTTGGATTCCTTTAAAGTTGATAAGTCACCAGGGCCAGATGGATTGTTTCCGAGGCTGCTGAAGGTGGTGATGGAGGAGATAGCAAAGGCTCTGAGGATGATTTTCCAATCCTTACTAGATACAGGAGAGGAACCAGAGGACTGGAGAAATGCAAAGAAGTTCCATTGTTTAAAAAGAGATTCAAGGAAATGCCAAATAATAATAGGCCAGTTAGTCTTGCATCAGTGATGGGCAAATTAGTAGAATCAATCCTGATAGAAAGGATTAATGTTATGTAGAAAGTCATGGACTAGTCAGAGATGGTCAGCATGGATTTGTTAAAGGAAGGTATTGCATCACAAATTTGATTCAATTCTTTGAGGAAGTCATAAGATGGGTTGATGAAGGCCATGCAGTAGATGTGTGTACATGGATTTAGCATAGGGTTTGAAAAGGTCCCACATGGCAGATTTGACAAGAAAGTAAACTCCCATGGGATACAGGATAATGTAATAAACTGAATAAAAAGTTGGCTTAGTAACAGGAAATGAATGGTAATGGTTGATGGATTCCGTTGCGAATGGAAAGTTGTTTCAAGTGGTGTTTGTGAGACCACAGCTTTGAAAAAATGTTTTGTTTTAATCATATTCTCAGCAGCTATAAGCAGCTTGGGTTTTTCCATTGTTGCCAGGCAGTCTAATTAGAAGTCATTTTATTGATGGCTTCAATGGCTTATATGGAGTTTTGTTTATTTTTACTCTGGACCTTAGGCACTTTGAGAACTTTTATGAACCTGCATTGTGACAGGGAAGATTGATCGACAAGTCAAAGTCAGATGGTTCCTCCCTCGAAAAATCTAAGGATTCATTTTCAGTTTGCGTTCAGAAGAGGGTGGATATCAGACCGAAAAATGTTTCTCTCTCCCCCAGTGCTAGAAATTCTACTGGTTAGTTGGAAGCAAGGCTTTTTGCTTTGCTGGAGTGAAAAAAATCCGCTGTTGGTAGTTGGCTTTCCTAGACTCTCTCTGTTTCCCTGGTGTTTTGGAGAGTTGTTCTGTGTGTATATCAAAAGGGTGCGAAAAGTCACAAAGCTGTGAAGTCAGAGTTTCAATTCTCCACCCAAAAGACTAACTTCCAGCGTCCCATGAGCATTCATATTTTCTGTGCGAAATCTGTGGCAAGGGTTTTGTATCAGGAAGTGTGTTCGAGTGAAACATTTCAAATACTTGTTTAAGACTATACATTATCATGATTGTGTTGTTTTGTTTCTAATTTATAAAAGTTATTGCTAATTTTCTTTCCACACAAGTTAACTGTATTCTTAAATAAACTTTGTTTGATAAAAGTTCCTTAGTGGACTAGTTGAATCATACCTGAAGGGAAACATCTCATGCTCACAAACTGCAAAACTTGTAATCCTGTTGGGCTTCATAAAACATTCTGGAGTTTGACCTGAATTATAACATGTTCCACAAGGCTCAGTGTTGGCATCCTTGCTGTCTGTATATTAACAATTTTGACATGAACGCGGGAACATGGTTGGGACATTTGCAGATGACACAGAGATTGACTGAGCAGTGGATAGTATAGACGACAGCTATAAACTCCAAAATAATAGATTGGTTGGTGGGGTGAGCAGTAAAATGGCACATGGATTTTAAAACAGAAAAGTGAAAGGTCACGCATTTAGGGAGGTCAAACAGTCATTGGGAATACACAATAAATGGGAATACATTAAGACTGGATAAAGTGAGAGATCTTGGCATACACATACACAGGTCCCTAAAGGCAACAGTTCAAGTGGACAAAGTTGTAAAGGAAGCATATGGAATGGTCTCCTTCATTCGCAAAGGTATAGAATATACAAGTAAGGATACAATGTTGGAATTGTATAAAACACTGCCGAGGCCGCAGTTAGAGTACGGTATGCATTTCTGGTCACCATTTTACAGGAAGGATGTAATTGCTCTGGAGACAGTGCTGAGGAGGTTTACAACCATGTTGCCAGGGCTAGAAAAGTGCCACTACAAGAAGAGATTAGATAGGTTGGGGTTATTTTCATTGGAACAAAGAAGGCTGGGGGGATGACTTGATTGAGGTGTAGAAAATTATGAGGGAAGAGGTAAAGTGGACAGGTTAAAATTGTTTCCTTCAGCAGAGAATTGTAAAACAAGGGGACATAGATTCAAGGTAAGTGGCAGAAGGTGTGGTGGGGACATGAGGAAGAATTTTTTTTTTGTTTACACAGAGGGCAGTTGCTGTCTGGAATTCACTCCCCAAGTTGGTAGTGGAGGTAGAGACCCTAAATCATTTTTAAAAATATCTGGATTTGCACCTTCAGCACCTCGACAAGGCTATGGGTGGGTGCAAGAAGGCGGGATTCGAAAGGGCACCTGTGTGTACATAAGAACATAAGAAATAGGAGCAGGAGTAGGCCATCTAGCCCCTCCAGCCTGCCCCGCCATTCAATAAGATCATGGCTGATCTCTCGTGGCTCAGTTCCACATTCCCGCCCTCTCCCCATAACCCTTAATCCCCTTGCTTATCAAAAACTTATCAACCCGCATCTTAAAAATATTGAGCGAGGCAGCCTCCACCACTTCAACAGGCAGAGAATTCCAGAGATTCACCACCCTTTGAGTGAAGAAGTTCCTCCTCAACTCCGTTCTAAACCGCTCCCCCTTTAGCCTGAGGCTGTGCCCGCTAGTCCTACTGTCCTTTCTGAGCGGGAAGAGCCTCTCCACCTCTATCCTATCCTTCCCATTCAACATCTTATACATCTCAATGAGATCTCCCCTCATTCTTCTAAACTCTAACGAGTACAAGCCTAGTTTATTCAGCCTCTCCTCATACTTCAACCCCCTCAACTCCGGAATCAGCCTAGTAAACCTCCTCTGCCCTCCCCCCAAGGCCAAAATATCCTTGCGTAAGTGCGGCGACCAAAACTGCACACAGTACTCCAGCTGCGGCCTCACCAGTGCCCTATACAGCTGCAGCAAGACCTCCCTACTTTTATATTCAATCCCCCTCGCTATGAAGGCCAGCATCCCATTCGCCTTCCTGACCACCTGCTGCACCTGCAGGCTGGGTTTTTGCGACTCATGCACAAGGACCCCGAGGTCCCTCTGCACCGTCGCCTGCTGCAGTTTTTCGTCACCTAAGTAATAGTCCTTCCTACCATTATTCCTACCAAAGTGGACAACCCCACATTTGCCAACATTAAATTCCATTTGCCAGTTCCTGGCCCATTCGCCCAGCCTATCTAGATCCTTCTGCAGACTTTCCACACCCTCCGCACAATTTGCCGTTCCACCAATCTTGGTGTCATCAGCAAATTTCGACACCATACACTTGGTTCCCTCCTCCAGACCATCTATATAAATGGTGAATAGCTGAGGCCCCAGCACCGACCCTTGGGGCACTCCACTAGTCACCAACCGCCAATCCAAATAGCACCCATTGACCCCCACTCTCTGCCTCCTATTTGACAGCCAATCCTCTATCCACACTAACACCCTACCCCCAACTCCATGCCCCCTGAACTTCTGCAATAACCTCTTGTGAGACACCTTGTCAAACACCTTCTGAAAATCAAGAAAGACCACATCCACCAGCTCTCCTCTATCCACCGCCCTAGACACATCCTCATAGAACTCCAATAAATTTGTCAGGCACGACCTCCCCTTAACGAAACTGTGCTGCGTCTGCTCTACCAAACAATTCTCCTCAAGATGCCTTGCTATTTTCTCCTTGATCACGGATTCTAACATTTTACCTACAACAGACGTTAAACTAACCGGCCTATAATTCCCTGCCTTTTGCCTGCCACCTTCTTAAACAACGGCGTAACATTAGCCGTTTTCCAATCTTCTGGCACTTCCCCGGAATCCAGCAACGTTTGGCAAATAATCACCAAGGCATCCAATATAACCTCCGCCATTTCCTTCAGAACCCTTGGATGCATTCCATCCGGTCCTGGGGACTTGTCCACAATCAGTCCCTCCAGTCTGTCGAGCACCGCCTCTCTAGTAACAATAATGTCATTCAGGCCCTCCACTCCTACCAGCTTTCCATTGCTAACACCCGGCAAATTATTCACATCCTCCTCCGCGAAGACCGAAACAAAAAAGTTATTCAGGGCCTCAGCCATTTCCCCATCCCCTACCATTAAGTCCCCCCTCTCATCCTCTAAGGGTCCAACGTTCAACCTATCCAGCTTCTTCCTTTTTATGTATTTACAAAAACTCTTGCTATCCTTTTTTATATTAAGCGCTAGCCCAGCTTCATAGTTTCTCCTACCCTTCTTTATCAATTTCTTTGTCATTCTTTGCTGACATTTAAACCTCTCCCAATCCTCTTCTCGCCCACTACTCTTAGCTACTCTAAACACATCCGCTTTTAATTTAACACTTTCCTTCACCTCCTTCGTTATCCACGGCTGATTACCTCTCCTCCTCCGATCCTTTTTAACCATCGGAATAAATTTCTGCTGAGCACCAAGAAAGATCTCCTTAAAGATCCTCCACTGTTCCTCAGCAGACCTACCTTCCAACACACTCCCCCAATCAACATTTGCCAATTCCTCTCTCATCCTACCATACTCCCCTCTGTTCAAACAAAGGACACATGTCCGGGAACCCACTTTCTCCTCCTCTTCTTGTCCATGCCCGTACTCAGACGGGCATAGACAAGATGGGCTGAATTCTCCTTCTGCTATGATGTAACTTTTCTATGTCCAGTAACTGAATTAAAGACATCAATATGTCTCAGGATTATTCTACTTTATCACAGAATTTTATCTAAATGTCTTTAAATCTATTTACCATGATCAATGCTATTTACTTGATGAAACAGTAAATACAGAATGTTATGCAAAGCTTAGCTTTGAGAGCAAGCGCAGTTCCACGATATTCAACCTTCAGCAAGTTGTTAGATTGCTCAATGTATTTTTCCTTTATTTCTCCCCCGATCACATACTATTTTACAGCTGCCATGACGATGCTTTTGTCCTCATATAAAAGCTTAGTACACAACAGCTGAACTCAGCAGGACATGAGCTATGTTAGTAGATACTTCAATGAAATCTACCCAGGATCCCATTAAGGGGATTTCTTTCTTGTTGAGTGCGTCATTAGCTGCTTTCATATCTGTCTTCAGTTGCCAATTCCCATAACCAAATTAAAATAAAGCTACCTGATTTTTTAGAAAAATTATTACTGGATCTTCCTAGTTCTTGTAAACACATTGGTTCAGCAGAAAAATAACTTTAATTAAGTCCCCACACATACAAACTAAAATTTCATCTGTAGTGTAAGTCTGAAGGCACATTATTACATGATGGATGTGCACAACTAGTTTGTTCACGAGACACACTGTGCAGCCTGCTGCAGGACAATCGACATATTTTAAAACTATATTTTAAAGCAACTATTGTTTCCATATGCAAATTACTTGTTTTCACTTTCTCAACAATCAAACTGAAGCATTCTGAACGTCTCAGCATTACCATCACGTAGCTCTGTTTGCTTTCCTATTGACTTCAATTCTTCTTGGCTCTCATGGAAAATGGACAGACAGTTATATGAAGCACCCTAAATAATGCCTGTGATATTGTTGAGAGACAGCAGCTTCAGAAGAAATGTTGAGATAACATGGGGTTGTCAGGGAAGGCATCATGGGAAGTGTGTTTTCTTAAGACTGACTGAAGCTTTCCAAATAAAAAAGCTTGTATTTTGCAATATTTGGTTCTTCACTTACATGTGCAAAACGAAGTTTGATTTCATATTTCTCTGAAGACCTCAATATATTTTGGTATAAAAAGTACAGTTCAACATCATCATAAATAGGGAGGTAAATCATTCCAAGATTTTCACTAGGTTGTCAAAAATGTATGATTCTTCTCAACAACTTCAGGAAAACGGTCAGTACCTTTTGGACTTAAGGAATTGTATAATTAACCACATGCCTGTACTTACATTTTATATGTTGTAAACAAATTCAAAGCTTTCACAAGGAGCACATCCTAACTTATTGAGTAAAGTTAGGGTAGAAACACTGAAGTTTCAATCCTCCTTGGAAGTAGGAGTGGTGATGCACTCTGGACGGTTGCAAATGTTATGCCCTTGTTCAAAAAATGGAAGGGATATAAATCAGACCACTCAGCCTCATATTGGTGGTGGAGAGGCTTTTAGAGACAATAATCCAGACAAAATTTGGTGCTGCTTGGAAAAATATAGACTTATTGACAAAAGCCACCATGGATTTATCAAAGCCAAATCGAGTTTGCTCATTTGATTGCATCCTTTAATCGAGTAAGAGAGAACGTTGATGAGAACATTCCAATCTCATTTGTGGCGGATGGTATGTACGTGGACTTTCAAACGGCATTTGATAAAATGCCGCATAATAGACTTGTTAGTAAATTAAATCACACAAAATTTAAATGGCAATGGCAGCATGGATACAAACTGACGAAGGAGAAGAAAACAGAGCAAATGCTGTGTTTTTTTTCAAACTGCAGTAGTGGTGTTCGCCATGTGTCAGTATTAGGATCACTGCCTTTTGATATACCAAAACGTGGACTTATGTATAAAAGGCATAATTTCAAAGTTTGCAGATGATGCAAAGCATGGAAAAAGAGTAAAATGGTAAGGATAGTAGCCAACTTCAGAAGGGCATAAACAGGCTGGTGAAATGGACAGACACAAGGCAAATGAAATTCAATATATATTTCTGAAGCAATGTATTTTGGAAGAATTAGGTATAGCAATATAAAATATGACAATTTTAAAAGAAATTAAGGAATAAGAACATCTCAGGATTTGAAAGTGACAGGGTAGGTTGAGAGTTGTTAAAAAGGCATTCAAGTCTTGGTTTTATAAAATAGAGCCTGAGTATAAGCAAGGAATTTATGCAAAGCCTTCATAAATCACTGTTTCGGCCTCTGCTGAAGTATTGTGCCCCATTTTAGGCATCACGCTTTAGGGAAAACGTGAAAGCAATTCTGCATACACAGGTGAGAGGCTTTAATTATGTGGAGTGAACCTGGATTTGTTCTTCTTAAAGCAAAGGTCATGGGAGATTTAATAATGGATTAAATCGTGAAGGGTTATTAGGAGAATCAGTTTCCATTGGCTGAAAGTTTGACAGTTAAAAGGAAATAGATGACTGTTGTTTAGCAGCACAGAACTTGAATATTGCTGAAAACAAATATTGCGAAAGCTTTTCATCTTGCCTTCAGTAAGACAAACACAAGAATCCCAAATTTTAAACAAATACAATAATTTATGTTCCAGAAGAAGGGTGCAGATTGGGTGACAAGTCAAGTCTAATTGTCATGAAGAAAGTAACAAAAAAAATGAAAGGCTCTCCAGACTCTGAGGTAATTCAAAAAAGAGCATACCGGTCCCCATCACTTTCTCCGTGGCACACCTCAGTCAGAATCAACTTGCCAAACAATCAGCACCCTTTTCTCCAGTAGTATAAATTGTTGTGATCGTTTGAAATTTTCATTTGTGTGTTTGTCCTGATGAGTGCAAGACAAAAAAGCTGCAGCAGCGTGTCCCTTTTCAGCAATACACGGATTTGAATTGTGATCTGGACTGGGCTGTCTGAAAGCAGATTTGATCATAACTTTCAAAAGGGAGCTGAATACTTGAAGGGGGAGAAATTAAAGGGCTATTAAGCATAGCTATCAAAGAACCAACATGCATGATGGGCATAGGGCCTCCTTCCACACTGTAACAGTCTATGATTCTAAGTACCCACTCTTTCATCCCATCTAAATAGATACTCCTTTATCAGAGAATTAAAAGATACATAATTCACAAGAAATTAATTAGTTGGTGAGCTTTTACTCAAAAATGAAACAACCCTTATTACACACCCATTTATATAATGCTCTATTATTTAATGTAAGCATCTTAGATTCCAAGTATATAGCCAGTTTCCTTCTGCCAGAGCTGCTAGTTAGGGAGTGATGGAGAGTAGGGTGGGGTGATCATGAAACTTTCGATTGTCACTGCCTCCACTCCTATTGCCTTCATCAAACAAATTTAGGAGGAAGGATTGTGGGCCCCTATTCTAATTGAAAAGTGATGGGAAATACATTGCCTGATGCTAAATTGATCCAAAATCAAACAATTAAACAACCAGCAAGATCATATGCTTTTTTAGTAAACATCTGATTAATACTGCCTGAGGTCTCCATCAGGTGTTCACACTGTCGACTTCTGCAGTTGGAACATGGAGACTTTGGGCAGCTTCAATCAGCTCTTCCTGGGGTATTTTAAAAAGGGTGCACAGTGCTCAGAGGGATTCAGCTGCTCAACTGAATAGTAAGAGCACTTAATTGCCTACTCCTGCTCCTATTTCTTATGTTCTTATTGCACTTGAACTCAGTGTGAAAATCTTATTGAATTGACTAAAACAGCCAGCCTGTTTATTATGTTTTAAGCATTTATAATTGAATTATTGGCCACTGCAAGGGATAAGCATATGAGATGCAAGTAGTGCGAGTACACATGCTCTTCATTTTCAGATTTTTATAACTCAATTCAAATTCAAAATTTATGGTGAAATTTGAATTGATGTTCTCTTATTTATTAATCCAATAACATAATCACTATACTATCATATTAGTTATGTGCACAGGTTGCCCAGATGTTACACATTCTGCCCCTATGCAGAGGGTTTAGACATAGTGTGAGGACTGAGATTAAGAACATGGTATTATAAAGGAAACTTTAAGTTACTAACCTCATACAGAAGTTCATTATACTGCATCACTGTGAGGTTATACCACTGAAGCCCAAAATGTATTATGCATGAGGAAATATTCAAAAATTGTGTTCATTGTAAAACTCATGAAAAACATGGAAGTGTAAATTATCAAGTTGCATTTTCTTGATCACACCATTTCCTACGATGAAAACTTGAAACAAAACATATGTTTTATTATAATTCTTCACATTTTTTTAAATAAATACATAATAGGAGTGCCATAGGGAGTCTTTTAATTGAGAGAAATAATCCTCCAATAATTCATTTCTTTTGTATGTGTCTTTTGGCGTTCTGAAAAGGGAACATCTATTAAGATGGGGCAAATGAGTACTTAGTGTAGGAGACCATGCATTCATCATGGGTTTGTCAGCTCTTTGACAGCAAGTTAGTCCTAACTCCATGATCTTTACTGATAAGTTCAGTAATTTTCTCCCCTTTCAGTATTTATCCACCTCCATTCTGAAAATTATGATCAAAGCTGCTGCCACTACACTTTCAGGCTTTGCAATCCAGATCATAATTCAAAATCTGTATCCTCCAAATATTAATCCTTTAGTCAGTGGAAACAGTTTCTCCTTATTCACTTTGTCATAATCCTTCACATTTTAACCCTTTAATCAAGTTCCTTTCCCAATGCCCAACCGGATTATCTAAAACATTTTTTTTTAGAACATGTACAATTGATAGCGATAATTGTCTGTCATGGGGGCAAAGTAGGATGGTTGGGCTTCCTGAGTCTCTTCGCCTAGTTTAACCACTTCTAATTCAGCTTCTTCCATGCTTACTGTCAGTCCCAACTTATTGATCTTATCAGTCAAGTTTCATCTTGATTTAACATCTATTGCATATAGGAAGCAATAGAAATTTGGACATACTCACTACGCATAACATGGACCACATAAAAAGGACCATGATGCTGATGGATAGTTGTAAGACTCCATTCACTTAACCTTTCCAAATCCCCCTGAAGTCACCTTTCATCCTCATCACAACTCACATTCCCACCTAGTTTTGTGTCATCAGCAAATTTTGAAATATTATATTTGGTCCCCACATCCAAACCATTTATCTAGATTGTTAGCAGCCGTGGCCCAAGCACTGCCCTATTGGTAACAGCCTGTGAAAATAACTCATTTATTCCTACTCTATTTTCTGTGTATTATCCAATTCTCAATCCATAGCAGTAATCCCAAATGCTCTAATTTTGTTTACTAACCTTCTCTGCGGGACCTTATCAAAAGACTTCTTATAATCTAAACACACCATCACCCAGATTGTCTTTCCATAAATTCATGCTGGCTCTTCCTGATCATTATTATTTTCCAAGTATCCAGTTATCACATCTTTATAATAGATTCTAACATTTGCCCTACTACTGTTGTCAAATTTAGAGATCTGTACTTCTATTTTCTCTCTCCTCTATAAATAGTGGGATCACATTTGCTACTTTTCAATCTGCAGGAAATCTATAGCATTTTGAAAGATAACCACAAGCACCCACAATCTCAACAGCCACCTCCTTCAACAATCTGGGATGCAGCTCATCTGGTCCAGAGGATTTATCTGCATTTAATCCATTTTTTTTGTGTGTTCTACAGCTTTACTAATGCTAATGTCTCTCAGTCCTTTGGTTCCCTTGTATTTCTTGGAGATTTTCTGTATCTTCCTCTGTGGAGGAACTTCTTCACTCAAAGGGTGGTGAATCTCTGGAATTATCTGCCCGTTGAAGTGGTGGAGGCTGCCTCGCTAAATATTTTTAAGACGCGGGTTGATGGGTTTTTGATAGGAGATGGGATTAAGGGTTATGGGGAGAGGGCGGGAAAGTGGAACTGAGCAGCGACAGATCAGCCATGATCTTATTGAATGGCGGGGCAGGCTCGAGGGGCTGGATGGCCTGCTCCTGCTCCTATTTCTTATGTTCTTATGTTCTTATGTCTCCAATTCTCACTTACCTCAAACGAATCCAAGTGTCAAAATAATTTGCTCCCAAGTATCCTAGAAAACAAAATATACTTTAAATTCTTTTTGCATTTAATCCACTTTCAGGAAGGCACATATTTAACTCTATTACGTGGCAGTAAAAAAAAATAAATACACATCAGGCTTTCCATTTCTGTTTCAGTTCTGAGAAATGTCTTTAATTGAATCATAGAATCCCCACAGTGCAGAACGAGGCCATTCAGCCCATCAGGTCTGCAGTGACTCTCCAAAGCAACATCCTACCCAGGACCTCTGCTCCAACCTATCCCTGTAACCCACGCATTTACCATGGCTAATCCATGTAACTACATATCTTTGGGTATCAAGGAGAAATTTAGCATGGCCAATCCACCTAACTCGCACATCTTTGAGGAAACCACAGCACCCGGAGGAAACCCATGCAGACACGATGAAAATGTGAAAACTCCGCATGGACAGTCACTCAAGGCTGGAATTCAACCCAGTTCCCTGGCGCTATAGGGCAGCAGAGCTAACCACTGTGCATCATAACGCCCCACTGATCTTCCACTTGAAAAAAAAAGTGCAAACCGTTAAGACAATTACAAAAAATGCATTACAGTGCATTTATATAGCACTTATGATCTCTGAACATCCAAATGTTTCCAAAACATATTCAAATGCTTCAAGATGCTTTAAAAAGGGCATTGCCATAGAACATAGAACACTACAGCACAAACAGGCCCTTTGGCCCACAAGCTGTGCCAATCATATCTCTACCTACCAGGCCTATCCAGAACCCTCAATCCCATTAAATTCCACGTAGCATCCAGAAGTCTCTTAAAAGACCCCAGCGAGTTCGCCTCCACCACCACCACTGGCAGCCGATTCCACTCACTCACCACCCTCTGAGTGAAAAACTTACCCCTGACATCTCCTCTGTACCTACTCCCCAGCACCTTAAACCTGCGTCCTCTCGTAGCGACCATTTCAGCCCTGGGAAATAGCATCCAAGATTCCACGCCATCTATACCTCTCAACATCTTATAAACATCTACCGGGTCACCTCTCATCCTTCGTCTCTCCAGGGAGAAAAGACCTAGCTCCCTCAACGTACCCTCGTAAGGCATGCCACCCAATCCAGGCAACATCGTTGTAAATCTCCTCTGCACCCTTTCAACAGCTTCCACATCCTTCTTGTAGTGAGGCGACCAGAACTGCGCACAGTACTCCAAGTGGGGTCTGACAAGGGTCTTATAAAGTTATAGCATTATCTCCCGACTCCTAAACTCAATCCCTCAATTAATGAAGGCTAGTACACCATATGCCTTCTTGACCACATCCTCCACCTGTGAGGCCGATTTAAGAGTCCTATGGACCCGGGCCCCAAGGTCCTTCTGATCCTCTACACTGCTAAGATTCCTACCCTTGATATTATACTCCTTCATCCCATTGGACCTGCCAAGATGGACCACTACACATTTATCTGCGTTGAAGTCC
Source organism: Carcharhinus amblyrhynchos (assembly GCF_965287045.1). Classification (NCBI taxonomy): domain Eukaryota; kingdom Metazoa; phylum Chordata; class Chondrichthyes; order Carcharhiniformes; family Carcharhinidae; genus Carcharhinus; species Carcharhinus amblyrhynchos. Next base: position 91,759,147 of record NC_137326.1, read on the forward strand.
GTCTGCCACTTCTCCGCCCAGTCTTGCATCCTATCTATGTCTCACTGCAACTTCTGACATCCCTCCAGACTATCCACAACACCACCAACCTTCGTGTCGTCAGCAAACTTACCAACCCATCCCTCCAATTCCTCATCCAGGTCATTTATGAAAATGACAAACAGCAAGGGTCCTAGAACAGATCCCTGGGGCACTCCACTGGTGACCGACCTCCATGCAGAAAAAGACCCATCCACAACCACACTCTGCCTTCTGCAGGCAAGCCAGTTCTGGATCCACAAGGCAACAGCCCCTTGGATCCCATGCCCTCTCACTTTTTCAAGAAGTCTTGCATGGGGGACCTTATCAAATGCCTTGCTGAAGTCCACATAAACCACATCCACTGCTCTTCCTTTGTCAAGTTGTAAGATGATGCAAGATGAAAAGCACTACCCAGTCAAGTTTACAATTAAAGTTTTTATTATTAGTCATAAATAGGCTTACATTAACATTGCAATAATGTTACTGTGAAAATCCCCTAGTCAATGAGGCATATCCAAAAACGTAGGCAGTAGTTTATTCCTGTAAGTTTATTTATTAGTGTCATAACTGGGCTTCCATTAACACTGCGATCCCTTAGTCACCACACTCCGTTGCCTGTTCATTGAGGGAGAATTTTGTATAGCCAATGTACCTAACCAGCACATCTTTTCGGATTGTGGAAGGAAATTGGAGAACCTGGAGGACACCCAAGCAGACACGGAGTGCATACAGACTCTGCACAGATAGTGACCCAAGCCAGGAATTGAACCCAGGTCCCTGGCAGCAGTGCTAACCACTGTACAACCAGGCTGCTAATTTCAGTAGAATCATAAATACTTACAGTGCAAGAGGCCATTCAACCTATCAAGCAATCCCACCTAGGCCCTATCTCCGTAACCCCACATATTTACCCACTGATCCCCCGACATCCCCCCTAACACCAAGGAACAATTTAGCACGCCAATCAGCTAAGCTACATATTTTTGAACAGTGGGAGGAAACCAGAGCACCCAGAGGAAACCCAAGCAGACACGGGGAGAATGTGCAAACTCCACAGTCACCCAAGCTGGGCATCGAACCCAGGTCCCTGGCGCTGTGAGGTAGCAGTGCTAACCACTGTGCCATCCTGTAGTTGTGTTTTCCATGCTATTTTAAAATCAGAAACTGTCCAATAATATTAATACTACAAAAATTGAAGTGAACATAATAACTACTACATTGTTTAATGTGAACTACTATCCATTGTTATTAATTACATTCACAACTCTAAAACTGATCCTGAAAGTCCTCTAAATAATGTAATACAATACTGACAAATTCCTTTCAGATATATAAAATAATTTTAAAATTAGTCCAGAACCAGTACTAACACCACACTTTCAGAGTGTCACCATGAAGATGTGGAATTTTTATACAGCTGCATTCTGATATTCGGGTTTTCCCCCTTAGATTTCAATACAGCACAATATGCCTACATGAACTTTCCAAACAATGTCTGTCTGAATTGGAAAAAGAAACTGGTAATAATACTTTTGATTTTATCCTTCCAAATTTGTGGTTGGCGTGCAGTCATATAACACTAGAGTGGAGGACTGCGTGCTGTAAAACAGTAGGTGAAATATGCCTCATTAAAAGAATGTTTGGCATTTTAAACTATATAATGGTGTCAATTACAAATGCTCTGGCCACAAGTGTATGTCAAAGGTAAGTAACTCATCTTCAAAGTCTGCACACAGGAGTGTGGTATTCCCTGCACAGCAAAGCAGTTGAGGCTACCTCATTGAATGTTTTTAAGGCAAAGGATAGATAAATTTTTGAACAGTAAAGGAATTAAGGTGAGCAGGTTGGTAAGTGGAGCTGAGTCCACAAAAGGATCAGTCATGATCTTATTGAATGGTAGAGCAGACTTGAGGGGCCTGATGGCCTACTCCAGTTCCTACTTCTTGTGTTTGTATGTGGTGCAATGCTCTCTGCACATGCCTAGATGAGTGATAAAACTCAAATTCAACACCATCCAAGACAAAGCATCCTATCTATACCTTAAACATGCACTTCCTCCACCATCTCCAAGATGTACTGCAGCTACTTGCAATGGCTTCTTCAACAACACATTTGAAACCAACAACCTCCACCACTTAGATGAACAAAGACAGAAAGGTGCATGGGAACACATGTAAATGCCCCTCCAACTTGCACCTGACTTAGAACTATAATATATTTCTTCCCCCACTGTGCAAGATAACTGTTTGAACTCCTTCCCTAATTGTATGTACCTACACCGCATGGACTGCAACAATTTAAGGAAGTGGCTCATCACCACCCCTTCTCAAAAGCAAGGAGGAAAGATTTCTGATAAAAAGGTCTGAAACACCAATTCTGTTTCTCTTTCCACAGATGCTCTCTAACATGCTGAATGTATCCAGCATTTTCTGTTTTTATTTCAGATTTCCAGCATCCACAATATTTTGCTTCTATAAAAGGATTGTAGGTCTGGAAAGCAATAAAATTCATATGAATACATTGAAGGACTATTTTCAAACATTTGAGCAAATAAACATTGTTGACACTGTACAGAGTGCCTTTTACTTTGAATCTGGAGAGAGAACAGTAGTGATAATGTCAGTGGGTGAGCAACCCAGATGTGCAGGGCTGATACTCTGGGACAGAATCAAATCCATCCACAGCTTAAACATTATGTTTTCCAGCCTCTTCTCTTGCCAGCAACGAAAGTAATTGTTTATAGGTAAATTGAAAATATTTTGAAACTGAAATGCAACCAATGAACACGAGAAAATAAAACAAATTTCAAACAAAGCAACAGATTCAAACTGTTCTCAAGTCTGCGACAATAAAGACTACGACTGTGCTTTGAGCAGAGACATCTGCTTTTGTAAACAGGACTTTTGATGCGCATTTCAGAAACGTTGCCACATCACTGCATTTTGTGGGCAGCTTCTTCCGAACCCACTACCATCTAGAACAAACGCCGATCAAGATGTGGCCCGCGCGCTGTAGTTTGAAGACCCCTGATCTAGAAGGACAAGAGCAGCAGGTACTTGGGAACACCACCACCTGGAGTTTCCCTCCAAGTCACCCACCATCCTGACTTGGAAATTTATCACTGTTCGTTCATTGTCACTGGGTCAAAATGCTGGAACTTCGTTCCTAGCAGCACTGTGGCTGTACCTATACCTCAGAAAGCATCAAATCAAGCCCGAGATGTGTTGCAGTTCCTTATCTTGTCAGCTTGAATCTTGTTTGAATCTCTTGTGGGAACCATGAATTGGATTCAATTGGATTTTGAATTTGAATTTTGGAGCAAGCAGAGAATGGACATGGGTTTGCTGATCCATTCTGAGCATTAGCTGCAGCAGTTCACGAAGGCAGCTTACCACCACCTTCGCAAGGGCAACTAGAGAAGGCTAGTAAATGTTGGCCTAGCCAGCAATGCTCGCAGTCTATAAATTATTTTTTTTAGAAAGCAACAAAATAACAAGCTGTAAAACACAGACAGAAGGCTACCACTCAAGACACAGAGCTCCCTGGCTGCAGGTGACTCAGTTTACCTCAAAGTCTTACCCCTCCCACCCACCCCAAAGCCCACTATCTCTACCAACATCCCCCCACCCCCAAACCCACTATCGTCCCCATCTACCAACATCACACTCTTCACCGCTAACCCTCCCTCTCACACCAGTTCCCCCCTCCACAAGAACAGTTGTCCCACACATCACCAGCTGCTGCCCATATAATGCCACCCTCTTCCCTTTCCATCACGTTCCCCCAGACTGCATACTCCCTCCACCCTCATACCCCCTCCACCGTCCCCCCACCACCCTCGTATCCCCCACTGTTTCCCCACCACCCTTGTACTCCCTCACCAACTCCCCGTACTCCCTACCATCCCCCCTCATACCCCCACCACCCTCATAACCCCCCCGTACTCCCTACCATCCCCCCTCATACCCCCACCACCCTCATAACCCCCCCGTACTCCCACCCCCACCGTACTCCCAAATCTCTCTCCCCCACCCCTCCCCCATGTTCTCTACCGTTCCCCACGGTCCCTCACCCGGAGCTGGACACATTGACATAGAGAAAAGCAGCCGAAACGCAGTGTTTAGGCCTCCGCTGTCTCGCTCTCCCCTCCTACATAGAGAGATGGGAGGGGGGGGGGGTGGCGGGGGAGGCCGCTCCCTCTCCCTCCCCCCTGCCCCCTCCCTCAGTCACTGTCTAATTTCGGGTAAATACCTGCGCGAGCACCACCGGCCCTCAACTAAAGGAGAAGCGGCCGCCAGGAGGGCGCCATCTCTGAACAGACCCGCTCAGCCGACCGCCGATCCGCTCTAGCCCCGAACAGGACAGACAAAGCAATCCCCGAGTGATTGATTGATTGATTGATCGCTGACCCCGAACATTCAGGCGGCGAGCTCGCTCAGGCCAGGCTGCTGCTGCTGGGGAAGTTTCCACCTATCTCTGCCTCTGCCAATGAGCAGTGCTGCCAGGCTCAGAGTGCAATAGGCGACGCCTCAATAGTTATTAAAATTAGAAAGAAAAAGGATAAACTGCAGATTTGCTTACATACACATGCAGCATTTTCAAATAAAAGTCTGGAGAAGTCGAGCTAAAACAAGATGCTCAACACACAAATGTTATAATTATAAAAGGAAACAAATCGCTTTGGAAAATCTACATTGTTATTATTCTGTTACTTGTAGAAGCTGAGCGGCATGACTGGAAGCAGTGCCGAAGCCGTTTCATATTTCATGAATTAATAATTATTTTTGTACTTGCTGAGGGTTTGCCTCTGCGCATGAGACTGAGCAACAACACTTCTTCGTTAAGTATGTGTCTCTGTATCAAGCATTTACTTTTAGAAGAGACGGAATAGCGAGATATTTAGGTACGTACGTTCGCATTCAAAAAGGTCAGAACGATTATTTTGGAAATTGGAATAGCCGACAAATGGCATATGTTCCCAGTCGGATCTGTGACAATTACGGGAAAGTTGAACATGATTAAGTTTCAGCGCTCTACCAGAATTTTTTTTTTAATGTGGTGCACGAATTGAAAGTTGTGCTGAATTTGCTCCCCGAGATGGGAGATGTTGTAAATTAATATGTTTCTACAAGTCCCAAACTAATTAAAGTAACTACTCGTCATAAAATCCCAAGTGTTTATGTACACTTAGAGCAGTAAAAACAAACAATAAAAAACTTATAGTGTAATTTCCGCCTACTTTAAAAAGAAACAATTTCAGTTTACTGGTGAAAATGTGACTCTGGATGAACATAATACATAATGTTCCATTTGAAGTTGCATGGACATCAGATTGAATGCTTATCAAATGCTAATAAATCAAATCGGTTTGTTGGGTGAACCAATTTATTTCCGAAATACCTTCAGTGAAACGTGCAGTAATTGATGAAAAGTAAATTCTAATGTTTGCAATATACTGATGCCAACAACTATGAATGTTTTTTGAATCAATCCCCAGTCTATGAACGAAGTTGTGCTTTCGCATGCGCAAGAATTTTTATTGTGGTACCCTGTGGACTTCCACACACCATCTTAAATTTCGTGGCCATTAATATTTCTCTATATTAAACAACTTTGAGAACTGTTGTATTTTAAATATGGTGCACTAAGCAGGGCATATGAGAATTACAGCGTTATGTTTCAAGCGCATGTGTGTTACCTAATGTTTCAGTAAAAATAAAGTGTTCTGAAAAATTATATTGTTTTTCTTCCATAAAGAGTGTTTCTCTGCAAAGTTCTGAACATCACTGAAATGATTGTGTTCGTTATTCGACGGTTTAGCTGATCGCAAAGTTGTTTAAACTTATTTTGTCAAAATATCTATAATTGCAGGATTTTATGCTAAATACTAGCGAATAGAAATTGCAACATTGTTTGTTTCACTGAAACAAATTTGTGCATTTGAATTTTTATTCGGACGTACTGCATTAAAACAATTAATCTCCATATCAAAGTTCATATAATGATGGATTAATGGATGGATCACCCTTTTCCCCAAGTCGGTTTCTTTTAATTAAAATTGCGTCACACAATTTATCATATTGCTTCGTGAAGAATAGAGAATTCTATTTAAATAAACGCATCCCTTTGGCAAGGTGCAGCAAAATATTCGTCCAAATCATTCAAATCGAATAATGCAGCTGAAAAGATATAACATAGTTAAGGTCCAGTTTCATCTTTGTGATAATTCGATATATTTTTTACGAAGGATGAAGGTTTTATACTTACAAATATTAAGTTGATGAACAATATGTGAGAAATGCAAGTAATCGATCTTTAAACCGCAATTAAATATTTGTGTATTATGGCACTGCTAATTGTAAATTACATTTCTTAAGATTCAGTCAAACACGCGCGGCATTTCGATATTTAAGTGAAAAAATAAGATTTGCAAAGATTGTGATTTACCAGTATGACAGTAAGCACTTTATTATTCACTACTTTCAAAATTTCTCATGTTTTAAGTTTTGCATTTAAAGTCCGTTTTGGACAAGGATCTGGTGAATAGATTTAATTTCGTTCATTACTTTGATTATTTCAGTGCTCCATTTCATACTTTTAGAAAGTATGCAGAAAGTATGAAGACTGCATAAAATACATAAAGCATCTCCTCAAACATTGCATCGAGCGGTGGATGTCCGCGTAAATTGACATGAGTTCAGTATGTGCGGTTTCCTCAAATATAAATGTACATCAAAGATACCATTCAACCGTGTTTTGTCTGCACGCTATTACATACAATACCTGCCAACTGAAGGTCTAAAGCGCATTCAAGAGTACAGCAGCAATGAGTTAAGTGATACATCACTTTTATCTGTACACTTCTATTTCGAGTAACAATACAGAAACGTGGCCAAATGCTATTATTTACAATGCAGGTATGCGTTTAAAGTAAATTAGCGAACAAAAATGTCTATGAAGTACTTAATCCAAAGCGGACGTAATTCAGGAAAAAATAGATGAGCAGGTTATCAAGCAAAAGTATGTATGCATTTTAAAAAATATTCTGTGCGTGTATTGTTTAAAAGCTATTACATACGCTGTAAATAACATTTTGATTTACCTTAAGCAAATCAAAAGTTTACCTGATTTTAACGTGCTTTGGTGTTTTAATGTCGCTGGCTTTAGGGACGATCCAGTCACCGCGCTCGAAGATGTGTCATTCCTATTGGCCACACCCCAGTGCCATCCCAGCTCCCCCGTGTTTAGCTAAGTAATAACAATAGCAGTAATACTCGCTAATTAAATTAATTACGAATGCTTGTCAGTGGTGGATTAATGGCCAATAGCAGCCGCTAGGTATGAGTTGCAGCCCAGGGGCTGATGATAACTGTGTTCCAGGAGTGGGGACACATCAAGAGTACAAGGGGAGGTAATTGCTGAGTACAAGGGGCGCAGCTGGGAAAGCATTGCAAAGTATAAATAGTCTGACTTCAATAGCGCATCAGTACTAGATCTACACCTCCGAGCGACCGAATTCTGGAAGATCAGGTTTGCATTTCAATTCCGAGACGGCGGTACCACAGATAAACATTGCCTGGTTGATGTATTGGCGAGAATAAGGAAAGACAGGGACATATTCCTCTGAGCGGCAATGGAAGAACTTACAGCTTTTGTTTCGAAGTCTTTTGATCAAAAGGTGAAAGAAAAGAAGGATGGGATCACGTACAGAGAAGTTCTGGAGAGCGGGCCTGTGCGAGCTCGAGAGCCGAGTATGAGTGAAGGCAGCCGGGATGAAGTGATCAGCGCACAGCGTGGGGCGTCTCGATCCCCGAGCACTGAGCCAGAGATCGGGCCAGAGAGACCTCGGGACAGCGGCACTCCGAAACTAACCGATCCGGGTAAATAAGCTTCATACTCATACAGATGGTAGTTAGCGTGACTTCAGATGGCCCGCGTGGTGCTGTGTCAATGCTAGGCTGATTTATTTACGGTCATTTTCAACGGTATCAGCCCTATTATTAAATTCAAAGGATATAAGCGCATTTGGAACAAACTACTGTACCAATTTAAGTCAGTGGTTTTATATAACTCAAGAACAGTAAATCCTAGCGATAATATAGGAATGGTGTTTAATTACAGCACCACCAGTAATTTAAATCACATAGAGTGAAAGTTGCTCATTGATAAGGAAAGCGAAATATGTCCGGGATAACACCGAGAGGAAAGGATGTTTACAGAAGGATTCGGTGACGCACGCAGTTCAATCAACAACAATTATTGGGCAAAACTTAATAGCTTCTTCAGGTTTTTGTTGATAAAGAGCGTGCACTTCCGCCTAGTGTCAGTTTTAAATAAATATGATTCGGAGATACGCAGAATAATGCCATGGGAGTGTTTTATTAAAAGAATATTCAAAGTCAGTTGCGATACATTGCTTTTTAAAGACGTTTAGCGATAGGTAGATGACAATGACGGAACTAATCTTGTTGGTATGTTTACACTAGACGCTGCTATACAAAGTTTTTTTTTCCTCTTGCTGAAATGGGAATACGATCCCAGCGCATCGTCCGGAAATGATTTAATAAACAAATCCTGTTACTTTATATCGGACGCCATTTATAAGGCCACTTCTTATTAAGCAACACACTTCTGTTCATGATACTTTACAAACTACATGACACAGAATATTGTTGTTTTGTGGAGCCTAAAATTACCACCGAATATGCTTACAGCAATACAAACACAGCACCCACTACTCTTGCTAAGTACAACCATTCCATTAATCATTTTGTGATACTTTCTTCGGTAAATTAATTTACCATAATAAATGGGATTCTCGTGGTTAAATAAAATGAACCAGTTCTCTTTAATACAATAAATGTCATTACATTTTAGGTGTGGACACCATTTATAAAAGCAACATTTTTTTTGCTCGATTTGTTCTCCTTTCATCTGACTTGGCTATAAATCGGAACAACAAAAAAAATCCGACTGCTTATATCTCCCCTTGAGTGTAACATGCGATGCTTTCACGCCTTAACGCTGCCAATAATGAGTGGCGCAGTTTATTTCTCATCTCCGTTTAATGTACACGTGTATTTGACAGATGTTGTTCGACTTTTTTAAAAAAAGATACTATTCATTCACATGGCCATTATAATAATAATAACAGCACTGGTGAGCAAGTTTGCCGAGCTTCAGGCGATAAAGCATATTAATGCTCACGTAATTATACAGCACTTTGGAAAGATACTCTGTACTAAATATTAATACGTTAGATTTTTATTTCGTTTAAAAAATGCGAACATTTCAGAAATCCGAACAAAAGGTCGTTCTGATATAAGATGCTCTGGTTGAAAATCTATGGTCCTGAATAGAAAAGGTTTAAGTTAATCTATGCGTTGTATCCCAGCTTCAACTCGCTGTGTTATAGGGCATGGTTTATACATTTGGTTAAAAAAAAACCAAATCTAAAGCCTAAACATTTGGGAGCTTTTAATTTGACCGGTTCCACGCTTCATAATTAATAAATGCTGCAGTCCAGCTATTCAAAGTTGGTTCTTTGTCACAATCTAACGCATGCTGTAGCATTTGATTCTTCTCAACAAATGAGGGACTAAGCAAGCGGAATTAAAGAGAACAGACGCTGTATATTTCTAATAGTGTATTTAGAATATTTAAAATGGTTTAATTAAACATGCGTTCTCTGAATACAATGACAAATTTACTGAATCGAGTTATTTCAATAAATGGTGAGCGCATCTTTAATACTCAAAGATGCTGGCTATTGTGATCACAATGTGGCCGACGCCACTGAACGTAGAAGTTTATCATTGCGTTAGAGTGTACCTTGCGAAAATTCTGAAAGTAGAGATTAACTTGGACGATGATAGAAACATCACCGTGGAAAAAAGATCAGTTTTTACTGAATGCTGGGTTTTTAAGGGCAATGTATGCATAAAAAGTATGCATAAAATTTCAGTTCCCTGTATTTGCATGTCTGCTTCTGACAGTGAAAGTGTGGTAATAGTAAAAGCTATAGATACTCCAGTGACAAGTTTGTTGGAAAAGGCAAGAAGTTACATTATGCTTATAATCAGCGAAGCCTTTTCTGATTGCAGTGGAGACAACTTGTTCTTTATCTTAAAACTTCCTACACCTGATAACTTTTGTATATGGTCATTTCAAATCATTCTTGCCGATTTCCGGACCTGAAAACATCCGTGTAATTATAGCGTGTAATGGTCATTTGTAGGGAGTGGAGATATTAAAGAGAGGAAAGAAGATGCCAAACCTGTAGAAGAAGAGGCGCAGACAAAAATTAAACAACGGCGAAGTCGGACTAACTTCACACTGGAGCAGCTAAATGAGCTAGAGAGATTGTTCGATGAAACCCATTATCCGGATGCATTTATGAGAGAAGAGCTGAGTCAGAGGCTGGGGCTCTCAGAAGCCAGAGTGCAAGTAAGGCAAATACACCCTATTACATACATGCACCTGGTATATTGGAATATAGCAAAATGTATACCTCAGTGGAATTTGGTACCATAACGTCTTAATGTGCTGAGTGATCTTATTTATTTTTTAAGCTAAGGTTGTGGGTCGCACTTCTGTTCGAAAAAAATACAATACTGTACTTCTACATTTGGCTTTACGTGCAGGGGAAACAAATGAGAATATCCATACAACAGCACACAAAGAAAACGATTTATGTTTACATAATCTTCAGATGTCGACACTGTATGCCACTGCCATGAATTAAATAGCTCAGTGCCGTTAGAACTGATAATTAATTTACTGGAAGTTTCGGAGAAGTTGTGGTTGATAGGCCAGCGGCAGCTGCAGCTGCTATTGGGAAATTGCTAGCATGCGCCCTCTGTTACAGTACCATCTGCATCAAGCTGTATAGTATTCTTATGGGGGTTTCCAGCTTGTAATACGATAACGAGGTAAACTTAGCAGCAACTTGACCTGAACAAATCGACCAGCGTTCCAAACCATCAAACAGACCTGCAAAAGAAAAAGGCTGTGCAAAGAACCATTGAGGGGAAGCGGGGGGACTTTACTTTTGCGATTGCTTTGTGCACTTCGTGTTGTGGTTTCTCTAGATATAATGAAATAACATTCTTCCAACTAATTCTCATTTGACTACTGCTCAGTGTAGACGATTTCACATTTTTGGGTCCGAAAATGCGAGAATAAATTCAACTTTTTAAATAGTAACAATACTAATTAGCCTTTGCTACGAATATTTGAATCGCGCTATTTACTAGAGGCACTGCATTGGATAATGTCTATTAGATTCCATGCAGGTCTCCCTGTCATTCAGAATTCATTTTACATTGAGGTCTGTAAACTGCACATTTCAAGAACCATTTATATATTTTCAAACAATATTGTTTAAAATGCACTATAGCAATTGTAGTCTTGTAATGATCCGCCCCTAGCAACTTTCCCTGGTACCTACCCCAGTTATACAGAAAACAATTCTGCATAATTATTAGTCATTTTTACATTCTAATAGTCACCCAGCTATTTTGTTCTAAAAGTCTCCCCGCTATCTTTTTACAATATAATTTTTTTTTGCTTTCTGTTGCAAATGATACCTACGTCCCAAGTTCAAGTGCACATGTGGAAAATCAGAAATCTGAAAACATGTTATGGAAATTAGATTTTGATACAGAAATCACCGAAGAGCCAAACAAAGCTAACTTTAGCTGCCACATTGTCATTTTACTTTCTAGTAGGATTTATTTACTGTTTTGTAATGGGCTGATAAAATAGCCCACCAGAATAAAATAGACTAATGGCTTTCAGAGGATTAGTCTGTTTATATGCATCAGATTGCATTTATTTAAGTTATGTTAAATAAATAACCGAGTTGACAACAATACGCTCCATTGTGCATTGTATACGACACACTGGGGTCTTAATTTAGTTCCGTTTAATCGAAAGTGAATTTGGCTTCACAATTCCGAAATGCACGAAAGTTTTCTCTGCCAGTATGTGTTTCTGGGAAACTTCCTCATGTGATGCTACTTGCAGATAAAATTATTTCGATATCACACATGCATAATTTAACACCAGACTTGCATCTGAGAATTGCAAAGCAGCTTAACATATTAATGCGGTATTTATTGTATGGGTTTTAATCTGTGTCCTTGACAGCATAATGTTGCCTTGCAAAAATCAACAAAGGAATAAACATTCGATAATATATATGGATATATATATATAGATATGGATGCATTAACCTTGAATAATGCTAATTACTGGGTATCAATACCATTTAGCATCAGGAGAACATTTTAATTTCCTTGCAGTTACGATACTTATTTTTAGTCTGCTAATGAGCAGAACCTTATTGGACGGAACTCAGTGCTCAAACGGCAAAACCATTATCGCCGTCGTATTGGATGTCATAAAGTGTATCTAGTTCTTCTAGGATGGGAATCTATACTAAGAAGTGAAACGAGGCACAAAAATAATTTCTCATGAACCAATACAAATTAGGAAAAATAAGATGTTTGGGTTGATCGAAGCATCTTTTCTCTCCACCAACCTCCCCCCCCCCACCCCCACCCCCACCCTCACGCGCACACACACACAAGGTTGCCAGGCATGGTGTATGTAAGAGTCAGATAATTAAAATAAACGAGGTCAATCACATTAATAATTAATAAGTCCGACGGGATATTGCATCGCATAGTTGTCAGTTTGAACAGTCGAACTCGTACATCTCAGATGCGGCTGCCAATCATTGGCATTAAATTACTTCATTTTTTTGCCCATAGGTATGGTTTCAGAACAGGAGAGCAAAATGTCGAAAGCAAGAGAATCAACTTCATAAAGGTATGTTTGTTAAATTACATACACGGCCACGGCGACACACATGATTCTAATCACTCATACCCTGACATATACAGTTTAATGCATTGATGTAACATTCAAATACGCAATGCCTTCAACCAAGAGTGTGAGCCCACGATTAGAGGAGCACGTTTTAGTTTGGATCTGAGGGCTGGTGAGGGGGCAATGGGTGGGCAGCGGTGAGAACAAAAATGTAAACGTTACAATCATTCTTTATCCCTATAGACTCTCTAGCCTAGCTTTGAGCAGGTGTTTTTTTTTTCGCAATTCAAATAGCAATTTGGTCGTTGTATCTGAAGTCACAAAAAGAAATGGACAACAACGTCTCTCTAGCGTGAGGTGAGAACCTTCACTGGGAGCTGAACTTCCTTTTTATTCTATTGTAGGTGTACTTATTGGAACTACCAGTCAGTTCGAAGCTTGTCGAGTGGCACCGTACGTTAATGTGGGAGCCTTGAGAATGCCATTTCAACAGGCAAGTATAAATCTACCAAAGCGGATTGCACGCAGGAGCCGTTTATGGAGATCTAGCCATAGAATCATGGAATTCCCACAGTTCAGAAAAAGACCACTCGGCCCATATAGCCTGCACCAACAACAATCTCACCCAGCTTCGATCCCCGTAACCTCATGTATTTACCCAGCTAATCCCTGACACTAAGGGGCAATTTAGCATGGCCAATCAACCTAACCTGCACATCTTTGAACTGTGGGAGGATACCGGAGTACCCGGACGAAACCCACGCTGACGCTGGAAGAACGTGTAAACGCCGCAGATAATCACCCAAAGCCTGCCTTGAACCTGGGTCCCTGGCGATGTTAATCGTTCTAACTTTTCAACTCTCCGATTGAAATAGTTTATTTTGGAGGTTAATCACCACTTGTCCTTTTTAAAAGTTATTTTGAAAGATTATAATTTTGTTAATGTTATTGTTAACACCACTCCAAAATGAAAAGGCTAATTATCGCCATTGAGGGGAGATGGGGACATTTTCAGTCCAGTCACCGTCTTCATTTAGCTGCAGTTGATGATCGCCAAACCACCATGCTCCGCCATTTAATCCGTGAGTGCTGCTGACGCTCCGACGTGGTTCGTGTAGGTAGAAGAATGGTTTCCATGTCAAAGTGTTTTATTAAAGGTGGTGTACCTACCGGGTTCTTCACCCCGGTGAAAGGCTTCCCATGTCGCAGAACGACCTGCATTGCCTATGTATCTCGTCCATTGAATTAAATTTGAACAGCACTGCATTTTCGAGTTACCTCCTGTCTAAACTTTCAAGCTACCTGATCAACTGAAACAGGAATTTTATTTATTTACACACATTACCTCGAACACAGCTTTGTTTTTTACTTTTTGTTTTTCATTAGCAATTTGTCCAATCTTCATTCACTATACTTCCTAACTGCCATCAGTTTGCTTCGATATACACAATCTTCATCTCGCTATTATATAAGGTAACAGAGAACGTTAACACGTTTTCACCCTTGCTGGCAATGCTGGGAGACCCGTGAGTTATTAATATTTCAACCTCGACATGTATTTGCTAGCTTCGTTAACCTTAGAGCAACATCTCAAGTCAACACACATGGACCTTTTTTGCTTGATGTGAATCGGAAGCCAATTCAGGCTTAACACCTCCACCCGACACTAACACAATCTGGGACCTTTTTGGGGGGCCTTACTGTTTCCTGTGACTTAAGATCATCACTTGCCCATTATGCCTGACAAATATTGATTTTATGTATATTAGTTCAACTTTGATTCACTGTGCACTTGTTTTAAATCTCTTAACTATTTTAAATTAACATCTTCAAGTAATCAAAGATTCTGACATTGTTTTGAAACTTCTATTAACCTCATTTGTTCTATCCATTGTAAAATATACCCCTTTGCGATAAATTGCTGTCTGAATTGAACATGTTATTGTATCTTTATGTGAGATCTTGTGGAGGGATAACTCAACAGATATGAATTCACTCAGCTATCCATTCTGCGTTGGGAATCGAGTATAATCAAGGGGCTCAAAGTGGTTGGGGTACCAAGTCCCACTAATCAAAGGCTTCCCCACCCACCCCCCGCCCCAGTAAATTATAGAACACTTCGCCAAATAATGCAACATTAAGGTTTATCTTCTCGCCCTTCACCCGTTTAAAATTGATATTTCCCTAATGCTTTTCAAACATTCTGTTCACCTTCAGCGAACTTCCACAAAGCTCTTCCTTAGTCGTGGGTGTGGGAGGGCAACGTGTTGTTTAAAGTGATACAGAAGCCGACACACTTCGCAATGTTCCATTTTACAAAATTTTTTTTAGCTGGAACTATCTGTTTAGTGAAACCCCCTTGTTGACACAATTTCTTACATCTTTGAGAACATTCTGTAACTCAATGGCCTCTTTACCACTTTTAAAATAATTCCTAGGAAGCAATGGGATATAATTACTGCGTATTGAGAAACATTTTTTCTCACAACTTACGAGTCCATTATATTGTCCACTCGATGACAACGTTCGACTGGTAGAACCGCTGATGAAAGAAAATTCAGTTAGCCGAGGATTGGCGTGAATCTCATAATCACATGACCGTCTCATTCAAAACCCCAGGAACCACAGTTTTAAACGTCTTATTTTAGACATCGTGTTTTCACACCTTCAAAGGAATAGGAGTGCATTCATCCAATAGCCCCGGGATTGTGTGCAGCATTTGCAGTGCTCCCTCCCCCCCCCCTCCCCCCCCACCCCCCCCGCTAGATTCAGCATTCAAACAAGAGTGAAAGGCAATGGACCATCTCTACTTAACCCCTTTCATTCCCTTCTTTGATTTATTATTATTATCACGTGTATTGGTATACAGTGAAAAATAGTTTACTGTGGGCTGTACAAAGCATAGCATTCATTGAGTGCATAGGGGAGAAGGAAAGGAGAGGGTGCTGAATGTATAGAGAGCATTATGAGATAATTTATAAGAGTTAGTAGAGACTTAAAAGCATAGAACGAGAGTAAAAGATAGAATTGCGTTTGCTGGGGACACCTCGCACCTTTCATTTAATATTGTCCCATGTATTGAGACACAGTGAAAAGCATTCTTTCATGCGCTCTATGCAGACAAAGTATGCCGTTCATTGAGTATGTAGGGGAGAAGGAAAGAAGACGGTGCAGAATGCAGTGTTATAGTCATATTTAGGGTGTAGAGAAAGGTAGGTTCATTCAAGAAAAAGTATGGTCTATTGATCAATGTACCAATGCCTTTCAATTAGGTTCTCGCTTTTTAATGATACATTTGTTGGCACTGCCCTTATACAAAAAGATGTTTGTAATCGTTTTCTCTCTCATTCTGTTTCAGGAGAATCACTGCAACATGACACCCCTGTCCTTCCAGGTCCAAGCACAGCTGCAATTGGACAGCGTGGCGCACGCGCATCACCACCTCCACCCACACCTGGCTGCACATGCGCCCTACATGATGTTCCCACCACCGCCCTTTGGTTTGCCCCTGGCCACCTTGGCAGAATCCGCCACTGTGGTGGCAGCCGCAGCAGCAGCCAAAACCACCAGTAAAAACTCCAGCATTGCAGACTTGAGACTTAAAGCGAAAAAACACGCCGCAGCATTAGGCCTGTGATCTGAACGGTGGTTCCAAATACACAGATCTTAAAACAAAAAAAACCCTCCGAGGGAGGAAGGACGTGCAGCTGGAATGAGTTCAGAAGTGAGCTTTCTGCAAATTCATTTTAAACACAACTTTCCTTGATGCACTCAGGGGCTGGTCCCCTAAAGCAAAATGAAAATTCCTTTTGCTTCCCATAAACCATTGGAGTAATTATTCAGAGGGGAAAGATGGATTTCAAATCTGCGAGGGAATCGTTTATGAGAGTCAAGAGTGAACAAGCAAATGAAATACGAAGAATGACACTTGCATGTATATTTATACTATTTTCAATGATACTTATGTCCTTTGAGTCAGAATTGCACTTGGTGGAACACATCATTGCTTATGCAAGTGTGGAGAGGAAAATAGTTTCAAAGGTTTTCATTTTAACATTTTCATAAGTACTATTTTCTTCTCCTTTCAGTAACAAATAATGGATAATTATACCTATTCTACCTAGATGTCCATTTGTTTTAGAATAAAAAGATATAAATTATGTATTCTACATTCTTACCGTACTAAACTCTTGTGGTTTAAACCCTGCGATAAGGTACGGCCCTCTTGTAAAAAAAAAAGTGTTGATACACGAACAAAGTTTATTTTGGTTAAAATTGTGTATGACTGATAGGCTGTCAGTATTTAATTTTTATTTCCTAGAAGTGTGTTTATTCATAAATATTTCTCGTGCTGTCGTGGGAATTTATTTCACATAGATGTTTATGGGATATGTTTCTAAGAGGTGCTGGTTTCATTGAAACCTTAATTCAATCAATGAAGATCAGAATTTGAAGAGCTCACTGTACAGGGATATTACTCAGAGTAATACCGCCTTTCCCCGCCGTCATGGTAGACCTTGGAAGCAAAGATGTTTTGCAGTTCGTAGATGCTGCACCATTCTAGGATTATTTATAATAAACGAACAGACTATTTGTACAAGTGTTCAACAATGACTCTAAACGTGAAACAAAACCTTCGCTGTTGTACAGTTCTATGGTTTAATGTCAATGCAATTAATTTGAAAGAAATTGATTAACGAAAATCAACTGATATCGATCCGATGTTGCATCTATTGCAACAAGTGCCAAGGCAGAGTGAAATGATTTTATATATTTAATTAAAATATGTTGAAGTCATCATCGTTTTTCTTTTCTACCTTCCTGAACACTGCTTTCAAATTTGCGATTTGTATTGTTGAATTTTGCACACGGTTTTTTGTTCGAGAATCACAGCCTGAGCTCACCCTTTTAACTGATGTTGTTATCGTTTACCTTACTATAATGGGTCATTTTGTTTAATTGCTATTTTTAGACATAAAAGGTATGAAAAAGCTGCATCTTTGATGCGAGCGAACAGATTTCCGTGGTGTTAAACACACCGGAGTATATATCAGAACATTCTGATCAACCTCTGCTAATATTTACAGTCCCTTATTGGTTCTACTTCTCCAGTTTGAAAATACTTAATGATAAATACATGGAACAACAAAACAGACAATTTAAATAATCTCGAATTGTGCAAAGTGTGTCCCGTGCAAAACACAACATAAGATTTGGGAACGATGGGTAAAGAGCAGTGGGGAAAACTTAGTATGCATTTAACATGTTGATTGGGCGGACTTGGGCGCATTTAACAACTTGCAATTATAAACTTTTACAATGACAATTAAAAAAAACCCGAAAATGTAATTCCTAATTCAGGATAAGCATATATGGTTTAAATCTAGAACTGAATTAGTTTGCCAAATTTGACATGTGTATTTCGAAAAATCCACTGTGAACAAAAGGTGGTGCACAGGGAGCCGAACTGGCATTAAGGGTCACATGTCCCTGCTATTTCGTCTTGGAAAAATAAACGCGTCCATTAAAGTACAAACTGTGCAAATTCAAATATTCCAACCTCAATGTCAAAGGGAAAGTGTCCATCTATTCGATGAACAAATGTAGCATTAGAGGCCTATGTGTTAACTTCATTTGACTGGGGAGCGCGGATGTGCACACAGGCCATACCTGGAAGGTGAGAGGAGCTGCGTCCTCACTCGGGAACCTGGCAGGTGCGCAGTCCAGAAGGGACAGGACATGTGTTAAGAAGGTGCATTCCCAACACAGCACATTCCTTAACTCAGTTTCGAGCTGTGTGCCAGTGACATTTCATCTCACGCTGTTTGTGGTTTACAAACGTGATTTTTTTTCACGGCCTTTCTCATGTGGCTGGCGAGAGGACGGTCTGATTCAGATCATGAGGGCAAGAAGCTCTTTCGCAGGCAGAAAGCTGGCCGGCTCCATGCAAGCTTTGGGGAGAAAGCAGCGACAGCTGGAGACGCACAGCGACCCAAAGGCCACTGAGGTACCCGCAGGAGGACAGGCTGGTAAGAGATCCTACCGCAACTTTTAGCTCGCTCTGTTCGCCTTTCCCTAGCTTTACAAACTCTCTCTCCTTTGTTCAGATCCACAGCCCATTCAAGTTTGTTAGAACATTTTGTTTTGGAAGTTGCCATGACGCCGAGTTGGCTGTCAGATTCACTGGCTCCGTATGGGTCGATTTCAAACTCGTTGAAATCGGCGTTCACGGGGCAGTACTGGTCTGGAAATGAGATAGGCGGATTTATCGTCTGGTCAACGCCACTTTTCCGCCTCTGAGGGTCCTACCCGACTCAGGCGATTGGGGGGTTGCCAATCCTCCAGGATTGGTTGGAGTCGCCAAATATTGCAGATTAATCTTCAGGGCACTGTGGCGTGCAATGCTGGAGAAACATCATCGGGACATTAAAAAATTTGTATTTTCATTTTTTCTTCACCAGATATAAACATATTGAAAATCGTAAGGGGGAGGGGCGGCGGGGGGAGGCCACCTGGTTGACAGTCAAGCATCATCCAATTGGGGATTGACTTTCCTTTCCTTTCCAATTGGCTAGGAAGGTGGTGGTCACAAGGATGGGTATATTGACCCACCAATGGCTGGGGCTGGGTAAAGTCATGCAATGAAACCTCCAGGAATGCATTTAATCTCAGTTGCAACCTGAGGTAGCTTTGTTAATATGTAATTCACCTCTTAGCATTCAAGATAGTCCTGAATTTGGAATAGTTACTTTTTAAACACTTCAGTCTCTGTAAATGGTTATCGTTGGCAAGGTCAGAATTTCTTACCCTCAACTAGTTGCCCTGAGCAACTGTAGTTGGTTGCATTGAACCAATGGAGTCTGTTTAATGAAGATGTTCCCATGCTGTGCTTGGCCATGAGTTCCAGGATTTTGTTCCAGGAATAATGACGTATGCCCAGGTTGTTGTGGCCTGTGACTTGAAGAGGAACATGGTTGTGATGGAGTTTTCATGTATACATGGTCGATATCCTTCACGTTGATGAAGATTGCAGGTTTGGGACATACTGCTGGAGATGCCATGATGGGAACCAATATTTAAGCCAGTGAATGAAGGGCATCATGCTGACTACCTTATACTGGATTCTTCATTGCTTCTTCATTGAAGTGATGGCTGCATCCATCCGAGTTGTGCATATTCCATCACACCCCTTCCTCATCGTTTTATGGTGGTGGAGAGGCTTTATGGAATTAATGGTGTGCTGCTTTTTGAAGAGTATCCGGCCTCTGTCTTGCTTTACTGGCTATTATAATTATGTGGCTGATATAATTGTGTTTCTGATTAATTGTGATTCTGAAGATGTTGATAATGGAAAACTCAGCAATGGTAATAACATTGGATACCACATGAAGGTGGTTGTGGACTATTGTTTGGAAGTGGTTATTGCCTGACAGTTGAACATAGAAATGGTATTAGCCATTAATTATTTCAAACTGCTTGTTGCTTGGGTCCATCTGCATTTAGATGTGGACTGCTTAATTATCTGAGGAACTGCACCTTGACTTCAATATTGAGAGTCACCAGTCAATTTCTATATGATGGAGAAAGCATAGCATCTGTCGGTGTCAGCTCTAATACTCCTCCTGAAGAACTCTTGGTGACAATCCCTGGGGTGGGTGGGGGTTATGGTGAAATGACTGGCCTCCAACACTTACAACTATCTTCCTTAATGCCAGGTTTGACTCCAGTCACTGGACAGTTTCTAAATGATCACCCATTGACTTCATTTGTACTTAAATCCATGGAATCTCAGTCAGACAAATGTTGCCTAACGATAAGGGTAGTCACTCTCTTCTCACTCTCACATATAATTTGTGTTTACGTTGATCAAGACTGTGTTGAAGTCTGGAGTCAAGCGGCACTGGCTGAACTCAAACTGGCGAGCAAGTTATTAATCAATGCACTAGGTAATGACTCCTCCCTTCACTTTGATGATTGGCTGTCGGCTGATATAGCTATATTTGGCAGGGGTGCATTTGTCCTGTTTCTTGTGGACAGCAATGCAACTGTGCTAGAATAGCTTGGCTACAAGCTCAGTTACTTCTGGAGTACCAGCCTTTAGTACTGCAGTTGGAATGTCATTAGGTCAATAAACTTTGCTGTGTCAGCTGTTTCTCGATATTAACTGCAGTGACTCAAATTGGCTAAAGCTTGGAGTTGATGATGAGGAATGCCTTAGAAGGAAGATTAAAAAATCACCTATTTGCCTATTTTTGCCTCAGACTGATAAGTTAACTAAAAGATTGTGACTTGTATAATGACCACCTTTTTTTATTTACAAGGTTTGTAAAATAGTTTTGTTTACACTTATTTGTGACGTTATGTTTGGCAGCACAATTTTCAGTGGAGCAAATAGATGACTGGGTTG
The DNA here is from genome assembly GCF_965287045.1 of Carcharhinus amblyrhynchos. Lineage (NCBI taxonomy): Eukaryota > Metazoa > Chordata > Chondrichthyes > Carcharhiniformes > Carcharhinidae > Carcharhinus > Carcharhinus amblyrhynchos. The sequence goes on from NC_137326.1 coordinate 91,780,409, forward strand.
TACGGTAGGTAATTTGGTGACAAACTATTTTGAGATCTGTTGAACCCCAAATGAGGCAATTGTGGAATGTAAAATTGAATCTTGACAGGCCTGCAAAAAAATGACAGTAGATCAGTCATATGACCTGCACCACATGTGGATGAGATGAATTTTAACCTAAAGCACTTGGTGGCAAACTGAGAGGATCAGAGCCACTCTCCACACATGACCCTGCCCAATTTTAATATGGGTGGTGTGCAGCCCTATCAGTTTCTTGTTAGATGGTTAATGTTTCATCCCACTCCCCACTGCCCAATGGTGTTTAATAGCATGTTGCAGAATCATTGTACCTTAATTCTTTTGCAAATGCTCAGGGGTATTCATTGATTTGTTAACGGGCGACATCTTTCCAATCATGTGAGTGCAATGACGCAGTTTGCTTTCTATTTGTATTACATATTCAGAATTTTACATTGATCTTGAAATATTTGACTTGAACAATTGAAAAATTGGATTTACCATAACTTGTGTAAGAAAGTATTTTACAACATTTTAACTCAGTTGCCATCTGTGTTTAATCAGACATTGTGGGATGAATTTCAGTTGCCCATAGAGGTGAGGTTGATTGTCAGTGCACATTGAAAACTATTCACTCAGATGATATCTCAGTCTCCTGATGCATCTGGGAAACATTGAGACTTTTAAAGAGGGAGGAGGGGGGGGTGGAAGGAAGAGGGAGAGAGAAACAAGTAACCTGCATGCTTCTTATTTATTTGTGGTTTATTTGTTCGCAGGCTGAAAATCTGATTCTGTCCCTTTCCAAAGTCAATAATGAAAAGTGAATAGTCTGGGGTACCCGAGTTCACAGTGGGGAGTCATGATTTATAGTAGCTGAAAAACGCTATGCAAAAGGCACAGTTGAACTCAGGTGCTCATGTAGTGGCACAAAGTTGCCTTCACTTAAGCAGTTTCACCTGAGTACCTGAAGAGTGTATATTTGGGCACTTGGCTGGACTGTGAGGCTACAGTCATCTGTACTCTTGCCTACTCCATTGAAAAGATGTATAAAATCAATACAAGAAAGACAACATTTTAATTACTGAGGTCTCTGGGAAAAAAATGTACAAAATGGAATAGCTTTTTATTATGCCATTTGCTAAAGAGGTTACTTTCCAAATAAGAACAGAAAATGCTGGAAATACTCAGCAAGCCAGGTAGCATCTGTGAAGAGAGTTGGAATTTTAAATTAATGAGTTTTCATCAGAATAGCTTCCCAATTTATTTTAACTTTGGATCCATTAATGTGTTTGCACTGTTTTTCTTTCTGGGTGGGGATGATATGAATTTTGTGAACCAGTATTTTAAGGGTGATATACTTACAAAACTTATTTAAAATGATTACTGCCTCACTATATGGTTGCCACAAAATTTAAATCATCTTAAAGAGCATTGGCAAGTTATTAATGTTGTTTCATGAATTGCCACCCCGAGGCATTCCAAATTGGTATAGAATAACACCCTTTGAGTGTTTCCTCTAAAATGGAGCTTCTGATTATTGCAAACCACCCCATCTACTGGATGAGATCAAAACTGGTAACCACCCTTGAGGGCATATTCATGTTAAGCATGACTCTTGTTTCTCAACTGTATTCAGTTTTTAGTTGCAATTGATTTTCTTCCCAAACCATAGCAAATATTTGTACAAATCAGATTAATGATTTATAAACAATGGTTATCAAAGAAAAGCTAATATCCTCTATTTATAAAAAATAGTTATGTTTTGGGAACTTCATCCTGTTGATATCTGGGGTTTTAGCTGCTGCTTTACATTGACTTCCTTTTTTTAATCCACTCTTCAAATATCAATATTTGTGGAGAGTTCATTGGTCTATCTAGCATGTGGATACAGAATCTCACGTGCTATTGGTTCTAATAACCTCTTGTGATGTGATTCAATGCCAATCTGATCCTGTAGCCAGTGTCACTAGACTATGTCACAGAATTGCAAACAGACCCAATGCCATGCCACCCTGTAAAATCTCTGCTTTCTATTCAATACCATCTTAACCTGATTGCTTATTATTTTCTCTTCCTTTCAGCATCTGCAGAACAAACAGAAGCCTTACATATTTGCACTTACCTTTGAAGAAGACACTAACACACACGTTCTCTTTCTCTCTGAAGACCTAGACAGCACACAACAGCAAGACGAAAAGGAAAATTAGGAGTGACCCCTGGATTTGGTTAGTGGTCAGGGACAGAAGGGTGTGACTGCAAGCGAGGCAGATTAGGGGACACAGAGGGCAGGAGCACCAGAACCTCAGCCTTTCCATTGTCTGATAGGTTTGAGGTTCTCTCAGCTTCTTTAGATGAGAGTGAATCTGAAGGGTGGATGAGCAAACTGACCAATGCATTGTGGTACAGGAAAACATTTAAGTAGGGGAATATTCAAGCAGGAGGAGCAGAAAGGAATGTAATGGGTAGTAAGGGACAATATATTCGGGGGGGCTGGAGGGAGGAGGAGGGATTGACATTCTGCAGGAAAGAATGAGAATCCAGGAGGCTGTGTTATCTGTCCATTGCCAAGGCTTGGGACATCTGCTCAGTGCGGGAGAGAAATGTACACTGAGAGGGGAAGGACCCAGTGATTGTTGCCCATGTAGTTACCAATGACATAGGTAGAACTAGGAAAGCAGTTCTGTATAGAGAATATGAGAAGCTAAACACTAAAAGCAGCTTAACATTCAGGAATATTGAATCTTCAGGCCAGACAAGGGAGGAGGTAAAAGAGGAGGAGACATTGCATTATTAGTTAACGAGTCATTTACTGTATTAAGGAGAGATGATATTTTGGGGGGAGCATCAAATTAAGTTTTGTGGGTAGGGCTTCAGAATAAAACAGGGGCAGCCACATTGTTAGGTGGTTATTATAAACCCCCAGATAGTCAGAGAAATTGAGGAGCAAATATGTGCTCATTTTGTGGAAGTGTGTAAAAGCAATAACAATAGGGTTATTATATTAGGTGATTTCAACTTTCCCAACATTAACTTGGATATACATAGTATTAAGGGCTTAGATGAAGCAGGTTTCTTGAAATGTGTATAGGAGAACTTTTTAATCAATATGTGGAGGGCCCAATAAGGGAGGGAATTGTGCTGGACCTGATTCTGGAGAATGAAGTCAGACAGGTGGGTGAGGTGGTGTCGGGTAGCATTTTAGTGAAAGCAATTACTTCCACTAAAAAAGTAATTTCAAGTTTGTAATGAACATGGAAAAAGACAAAAAAAGAAGTTCTGGATTGGGGAAAGTGGATTTTAATAAAATAAGTCAGCGTCTGGCCAAGGTAGACTGGGAACAGCTACTAATGGGAAAGTCTACAGAAGAGCGGTTTTGGGGGGATGGGGAGGGGGGCGCATTCAGAAAGAAATGGGGAGGCTGCATGCACAGCATGTTCTCTGTAGGATGGTAGGAAGGAATAACAAGCTCAGAGAACCATGGATGACCAGAGATATTCAGGGTACAGTGAGAAGGAAAAGAAAGGCTTCTAAATAGTACAAGGACAGCAAATCAGTGGAAATGTTAGTGAGGTACAGAAAGTGTAGGGTGGAGCTTAAGAAAGCAATTAGGAATGCAAAGAGTGACTACGAGAAACCTCTGGCTGGTAAAAGTAGGGAAAATCCTAAGATGTTGTCTAAGTACAGCAGTGGGAAGAGGATAACCAGTGTAGGGTGTCGAAATTTGCTGATGACACCAAGATTGGGGGAAAGGCAAATTGTGCGGAGGGTGTGGAGAGTCTGCAGAAGGATCTAGATAGGCTGGGCGAATGGGCCAGGAAATGGCAAATGGAATTTAATGTTGGCAAGTGTGAGGTGGTCCACTTTGGTAGGAAGAATGGTAGGAAGGACTATTACTTACGTGGCGAAAAACTGCAGCAGGCGACGGTGCAGAGGGACCTCGGGGTCCTTGTGCATGAGTCGCAAAAACCCAGCTTGCAGGTGCAGCAGGTGGTCAGGAAGGCGAATGGGATGCTGGCCTTCATAGCGAGGGGGATTGAATATAAAAGTAGAGAGGTCTTACTGCAACTGTACAGGGCACTGGTGAGGCCGCAGCTGGAAGAAATGGATTTTACAGTCCTTCGGGCTTTACCAAATGCTTTTAAACTAACTCCCTGATTGTCCTTCCTGCAAAGTTTGTAAACATCATGTTTCAATCAAAAGGCCCACAAATATGTCAAGCATTGTTTAAAGTTCTCCACCTGTTATTTTATGATCTTACCTTTCAAGCTGTAAACCTCTGAGAGTCAATATTGTTCCAATCTTTCAAGTGTAACAGACTCCAACCTTGCATTAATTAAACTTACTCCAGGGTCACTTCTACAGATTCTGAACCAGACCACCATTTTCTGTTGTTAAAACTTTAGTTCCAAAAATTAAAAAAAAACTAAATGCTAAAACACATGAACCATGGACTAGGTGCAAAAGACGATGAAATTCTCCCATGCTCTTGTCAGTGAATTCAATGGTTGGGCAGGAGAGAGGTTCATGAGAGACCCAAAAATTGGATTTTCGCTGGCATAATTTTCCATGATCTTCCACTGGTACCCATCATGGCAGCTCAGGAAACCAGCTAGAGAACCCTTGTGAAACTGATTTGCATCCTGCTAATGGGATGCAGAGGAAGGCCCAAGTGCAGTCTTCAGCCCTTGCCCGATTCCCCATGACATCAGCAGAAAAGCACACTGGTATAAAACACGTCTGCAACAATATGGCGTGCACCTGAACAATCCTTGGGGCTGCCTCCAGTGTTCAGCATAGTGACTGCCTGAATAGCACAGCAGTGTGGGGAAGCATCTTCCAGCTTTGTCATTGAGGAGGTCTATTTTACAGCTGCAAAACATTCCTGGAGATCCATCTTCATTTTCAAACACTTCATCATCTCCTTACACTGGTGGGTCAGTGATTTTGATTGCCTTTTCAATATGGCACCCAGGTTTGATAGCAGACTACATGCTATGAAGCCTGCCCCACCTTGGAGTATGGCACAAAAAACTCAGTAGCATAATTAATGAGGTTGGGGCCAGAAGATGTGTGTGTTTTCTTTCCAGCTTCCACAGTGAGAAACACTAAAAGTTATCACCCCTGCCACGACACCTTATGCCTACAAGGGAAAATTTCGCCCAGGCTCACAGTACTGGAAACGCAGAAATGTCCTCCAATTAAATAGTAGGAAGACTGAAACTATTGGGCAGGATGTTCCATGCCCCCTTGCAGCACGTTTCGCAGTGGTGGAAACGGCCTTCCATTTATCAGTGTTTGGATCTTCTGATCCTGCCACTGTCAGTGGAGTTTCCTGTCCCACCATCAGGAAATCACAGTGGAGGTTCACCATTGGTGGGACCAGAAGATTCCACTGGCAAGAACAGACAGAAATTTCAGGCCATTATCTTTGTATTCTGCCACAAATTCCCAAGTGACAGACTCTATCCTACTCCCTGGTATTATCTTAAGCTGAACTAGACTATTGCAAATAAAGCAGAAAATGTTGGAAAAACTGAACAGGTCAGACAGCGTCTGTGGAGAGGAGCAAAGTTAACATTTCAGATTTCTGCAGTATTTTGCTTTTGCAGACAGCTCACAATCTTAATGTTACATTTGATCTCAAGGTGAGCCCCTGACCATATATCTGTGCCATTACTAAAACCACATATTTCTGTATTATTGCTAAACTCTGTCCAACCTTGGCCCATCAGCAGCTGAAGCCCTCAACCATACCTTTGTCACCGCTCAACTTGACCATTCCAATACATCTAGGTTGACCTCGCATTTTTCATTCTCTCTACACTCAAAATGATCTGTTTGTGTCCTAATTCACACCATTCCATTCACCTATTATAAATTTCCCATTTAAATACCTCCATGGCCTCACACCTTCCCATCTCTGAAACTTCCTCCAAACTTTCATGATTTCTCCACTCCACCATTGCTGGCCACTTGCACATCCATGATTTTAGCTACTCAATCATTGGTGGCTGTGCCTTCAGCTGCCAATGTCCTTAACTCTGGAATTCTCTCTTTAAACCTCTCTACTGATCTCTCCTTCTTTAACATGCACTTTAAAATCCAACTCTTTGATCAATCTTTTGCCCTAAAATCTCCTTGAGGGTTCAAGGTCAAATTATGTTTGGTAATGTCACTGTGAAATGCCTTGGGACATTTGGGATATTGAAGGCACTATTTAAATATAAGTTATCAGTGTCATTGGTGCCTTGTTCAGAACAGTCATGATAGAAGTGTATCTAAGGGCCGACTGTGAAAATGGTCTCACACATGCCCTTCATGAAGCTTTGCAAAACATAGTGTGTAACATGATTGCATCAAGCTGAACTGCACTGCATGTCACTGACTCTTTTCTGCTTCTCTGTGTCATCCTCATTTTTGCCCCTTTTCTTTTTCCTCTTGTTTTTTCTCAACAGCCACATCCTGCAGCAGACATCTTAGATGAAGATAATCTTGAGCAATCACCATCATGCATTTTGTCACTTGCAAGCATAAGCATATATATTGCCACGCTGAACAAGTTTTAGGGGTCTGCACATAGCAAGTGACCCATCACTAGTGAGCAGTTGGTCCTAATGGAAGAAACAGACCTAGCAACAGCTCATGAGAGGAACAGATCCTCTCGCATTTCTGCTTGGAAGGATACTGTTGGCTTCAGAATCTCGATTCTGAGGATAAAATGGCCTGCTTCACATAAGAAATTATATTGGGCATTGGTAGGACTGTCAATAGGTTCCACCATCATTGCTGCAAACATGGCAAAATGCTTTCAGTCATAGTGATAGGAACGTAGATAGTCTGGCAAATTGGGCAGAGGAACGGCAGATGGAATTTAATCCAGACAAAAGCAAGGTGACGCATTTTGGTAGATCCAATTCAGCTGGGAGCTACAAAATATATGGCAGAACCATTAGGAACATAGACACATAGAAAGCTCTGGGCGTGCACGTCCACAGATCCTTAAAAGTGACAGCACAGGCAGAAAAGGTGGTCAAGAAAGCATTTCGCACGTTTGCCTTCATCGGACGGGGCATCGAGTATAAAAGTTGGCAAATCATGTTACAGTTACATAAAACGTTGGTTAGGCCCCATTTAGAATACTGTGTCCAATTCTGGTGGCCACAATTCCAGAAGGACATGGAGAGAGTACAGAAAATGTTTACCAGAATGTTGCCTGTAATGGAGGGTATGAGCTATAAGAGATTGAATAAACTGGGATTGTTCTCCCCGGAAAGCCACAGGCTGAGGGGTGACCTGATAGAAGCTTATAAAATTATGAGGGGCATAAGAATATAAGAACAAGAACATAAGAACATAAGAAATAGGAGCAGGAGTAGGCCATCTAGCCCTTTGAGCCTATATAGATAGGATGAACAGTTGGGAGCTTTTTCCCAGGACAGAAATAACAATTCAAGGGGCACAAGTTCAAGATAAAGGAGGGGAAGGTTCAGTGGAGATGTGCGGGGAAGTTTTTTTACACAGGGGGTGAAGGTGGCCTAGAATGTGCTGCCAAGTGAGGTGGTTGAGGCAGATATGTTAGTGACAGTTAAGACTTATCTGGATAGAAAAACGTGGAATAGAGGAATACAAGCGGTTGGTATGGGGAGGACAACATGATCAGCACAAGCTTGGAGAACCAAACGGCCTGTTCCTATGCTGTATTATTCTTTGTTCTTTATAGGTCTTCGGAGCAAGAGTAGACCATTCTGCCCTTTTGAGCCTCATCCGCCATTCAGTAAGATCATGATTGATTTGGTTGTGGTCTCAACTCCCCCTTGCCATCTGTCCTCTGTAATTCTTGACTCCCTTGTCTATCAAAACCTGTTTAACCCAGCCTTCAATTCAATTCAATTATCTGGTCTTCATTAGTTTCTGGTGAGAGGAATTTCACATACTAATGACCCTCTGAGAGAGAAAACGTTTCATATAGTATGTGATATGTTATTGCAGGGTATCAACACTCTGCAATCTACCTTGGACAATGTGGCACTGCAACTTGAGTCCTCAGTTCAGTTGTCGACAATTATAGACTTTGCAGTTTTTCATAGAAACTTAATAACTTCAATGACTTTATTCGATTTGAACATTGAGAGAAGCATCCACCTTGGGCAGGTCGATGGATCAAATGGACAAGAGTTTTGAAGGTGTTACTCACCTTCTGTATTCTGTTCTCTCGCAGATGGGTAGAAAATGCTAATCGCAGCATTACGGGAGTGGCAGTGGCACAGCAGGAGAAGAGTACATAGAACATAGAAAAACTACAGCACAAACTGGCCCCTCGGCCCACATGTTGCGCCAATCATATCCCTACCTACTAGGCTTACCTATAACCCTCAATCCTATTAAGTCCCACGTACTCATCAGTACGTATGTCGGCTCCCTACTTCTCCTTTGACTAGTATTAAACATGTTGCCAGAAAGCCAGTTGGCCCAGACTGCCCCAGCAGCAGCTGAGGAGCTGCAGTCTTGCAAGTGTTGTGCCCCCTTAGGCTCAAACTCGCTGAATCTAACACTTACAAGGATTTCAAGAATCTCCATGAGACAGCACCATTCAAGGCCACACTGGGAGCATCTTGAAGTCATAAGAGTTACGTAACCTTCTGTTTTAAAAAGCGCTCTGGGTTTAACCCTTGGACAAAATAATTCATGGCACTATTGTGCTTAGAATTAAAATCAATTCTCAACTTTGAACTTTAGTTTTGTTATAGCTTCTTAATCTGTATTGAAATAATTTAATTGCCGGTGGTTTTGATCATCTTAAATCCAAAATTCAAGAACTTCAGCTTTTATACAAAGCAGGCCACAGCAAACTGGCTGGCATTTTACATTATCATAGGGTCCTTCTGCACAGTGGTGATTCTATCAAGTCTGCACCAATTGTTTGACAGAGCATCTTACCCAGGTCCTATGCCTGTAACCCCAAATATTTACCTCAATTCTCACAACCTATACATCAATCCCACCTAGGCCCTATCTCCATAACCCCACATTTATGCTGCTAATCCCCCTAACACTAAGAGACAATTTAGAATGGCCAATGTATCTAATCTGCCTATCTTTGTACTGTGAGGGGAAACTGGACCACCCGGAGGAATCCCACGCAAACTCCACACACAGTCACCTGGGTCCTTGGCGCTGAGAGATATCACTGGAGACCAATTTGCGTTATAATGAGATGCCTAAATTTCTTGATCTGATATAATATTTGATCTTTTAACCTTGAATGTCAGAAGCATTTTTGGAAGGTACATTGTTTGTCAATACTGCGGATGGAAATTTCCTGTAATTTTTCAGGCTCAAATTGTAAAGTGATATGTAGCTTTCCAACTGCACAGCCCGGTTTTCATTCCAAATCTTGAACTCCTGAATAAAAAAAAGAGTGGGTGGGGTTTGTGCCATCTGTCTGGTGGGGCGGGGGTCTGATAGAGCTGGCAAGGCTGGCACCACAGAGATTGGAGTGTCATCGTTCACGGGAACCTAGTTGTGTCAGTGAGGGCAGGGAAAACTGGAAAATGCGATCCCACTGGTGTGAGACACATTTCCTGATTCTTTCCTTGTTTTCCATCTATCTTGCCATTCTCTCATGGCAAACCTGGGCTGAAAATTTCCCCCTACATTTTCTTTCATTACTGAATTAAGTTCTGTCTTTCTTAAAATAAAATACAGTAGATACGTATTTAGCCATCTTCCACTAGCCTCTGGACTAGAGCCTATCTGATATCATTCAGCTTGGAGATGATTGTGGACTTGTACTTCTGGCAATCCAATGACAAGAATAATGGGTATGAAAATATGTTCCTTTCTTTTTGCTTGCCTGACCATCCAGCATACTGAAGTTTTTTTTCGATGTAGTGCTGCATTGCAGCATAATCATGTAACTTATTGAAACTTATAAATTTTTTAAGGGGCTAGACAGAGGAGATGCAGAAAAGATGTTTCCCCTGGTTTGGTATGTTGGGAGGCACGGGGAAGGGGAAGGAAATGGTCGAGAACCAGGAAACACCTTGTCAGAATCAGGTGCAGAACTGAGATGAGGATGAATTTCCACACGCTCAGGGTTGTGTATCTTTGGAATTCTCTACTCCAGAAGGCTGTGGAAGTTCAGTCATTGAGTATGTTTAGGACAGAAATCATTACTCATGACATCAATGGATATGGGGATGGTGTGGAAAATGACATTGAGGTAGATAATCAGTCATGATCTAGTTGAATGCGGACCAGGCTCAAGGGTCTGAATAGCTTACTCCTGTTCCTGTGTCTGCGTATAACCAACTATGATGTGGGTATGCCGGCGTTGGACTGGCGTAAACACAATAAAAAGTCTGACAACACCAGGTTTTAGTCCAACCTATTTATTTGATAACATACTCACAAGCTTTCGGGGTTAGCCCCTTCGTCAGGTGAATGGAGAGTTCTGGCCTCAGACAGAGCATATAAAGCACAGACAGTTCTCTAAACTGTCTGTGCTTTATATGCTCTGTCTGAGGCCAGAACTCTCCATTCACCTGACGAAGGGGCTAACCCCGAAAGCTTGTGAGTATATTATCAAATAAATAGGTTGGACTAAAACCTGGTGTTGTCAGACTTTTTACTATAACCAACTATGGCAGTAATATGGGGCACCACAATGGGCTCCAGTGTCCCATGGGCAATGGAGAGCTAAAAACAGCCTGATTTTCCCACCATTCAGTACAAATTATCAGCTGGCAATTGTGCATATGGCTGTCGTGTGAGAATGGAATTATGCTCAAGTGTGGTGCTTTCAAAGGTTAAATAATCTGCTGTATTGCCATGAGGCTATACCTCAGTGTCATGTGCGATGGAGAAATAGTGAGGAAACAAACAAGTAACTTACAAGTAAACAAACCAATTTGTGAGGTAAAGTCAAGATATCAATCTTTAGGTGAGGGATGCACTCCAGTGGGCTGAATATAATCTTTTTGGTCTGAAATCAAATGAACTCTTGGCAGAGAGGCTGCCAGGCTGAAGTAACAACTTCCTGGTTGAGACTATTCCAATTATCTTTGTCACATAGCCCAACCTTGCATTTGGTATTTCTGTCAAGATAGTATGAAAGGCTACTCAGATACAGATGAAGTGGTGGTCAGATGTGCCAGCTGGTGTTTTTTCCAGGTGATCAGGGGAATTGGCCAGTGCTAGATCTAAGTCGGCAGTATGGGAGTGCAGCAGATGGTGAAGGGTAAATTCTTGCCAAAAGGATTTCCTCCCCTCAAGGACTACGACAGTCTGCACTTTGAAGGTATTTGACACAAAATCTGCAGGAGGAGCATGTCCAGATTGTTAAAAGCTGCATGACCAATACGGGATGAAAAGTCACAAATGGCCAGAATGTAATGTAAATTTACCATCCCTGTGCATAAACAGTAGTCGGTTAAAAACAGGCACAGTTACTAATATTTCAGGCTAAATACCAGATTAGACAGCACAGAGGATTTGCAGTGAGCCTTTCCAGACCTGTGGGGTTGCCAAGTTAAAACGCTGCACAGAAAAGATTATTACAGTAATAAAAGCAATTCAAACTTTAGAAACAACTTCACAAACATTGAACATGTAAAACACAATTTCACACGCAGAATGTAAATTCTAGTTGTGTTTTCTCTGCTTCATCTTTTCCTCATGTCTCTGCTTTCTTCATTATTTTAAATCAGTTCTTTCTAATGAATCAGTACCTATTTACATTGTCTCTTCCATTGATACATGTTAGGATAATTTTATTCCTTTGCCTTTCTATTCTGACTCCCTATTATGGAGTTGAAGGGCAATTTAGAAGTAAAAATTTCTTTGCTCAATGCAATTTCCAGAAGATGTTTTTTAGCCAATTTAAAAAAAACAAGATTCTATAAATTTGCATGGTGATATCATAGAATCCCTGTACCACAGAAGGAGGCCATTTGGCCCATCAAGCCTGTAGCAATAACAATCCTACCCAATCCCTTATCCTTGTAACTCCACGTATTTACCCTGCTAATCTCTCTGACACGAGGGGGCAATTGAGTATGGTCAATCCATTTAACCCACACACAGACATGGGGAGAATGTGGAAACTCCAAGCAGTCACCTGAGGCTGGAATTGAACACTGCTGTGAGGCAGCAATGCTAACCATTGTGCCACTGTATAGAAAACAACAGCAATGGGCTTGTCTGGGATTTGAACTCAGGGCCTGTCACAGACTCATTAACTGCAGCACCCAAAGTGAGAATCATATCCTTCGACTAACAATCCAGATATCATAGATGTGTCGTATTAACTTGATCAGTAGCTTGATAGCCCAATAACTCAACAGCACCTAGCAGGGTAAATTTCTGTGTGACACTTAAAACATCAAGTTTCATTCGAAAGAAATCTCTTTGATGTTGCACTGAGATGTCAAAGGTGATGGAAGTTATTGAAATGTTTTATTGCTGATATTTTTAGGTACTAACCTTTCATTTAGTTTCACCACTGTCTTTATAATTGTGACAGATACAAATACTGCATAAAGATCGCATGTAAGATGCATAACAAATAGTTATTTTTCAGGATCTATACCCATACCCTTGTAACCTTTTTGTTTATTCTCTTAAATTGGATTACCTTCCTTCTGGTCAGCTGGATCTACTCAGACTCTGTGTGCTAAGTAAGATTGGTCAGTGATCAATTCTGCTAACTTAGAGCAATTGTTTCTTTCTTAAAGAGGAAAGAGATTGATTGGGATAAAAATTAAATAAAACAAATTTGCAAGTTGCTGTAAAATAAGACTAATAATATTCTTATAATCATTTGTGTGCATTGCAATTTGATTCAAGGGAACATTTCCTTGCATTATTTACTTTGGACAAATATTAGGCTCAGGAAGGATACGCTTGAAGTATTTAAAATAGAGAAAAGATTGAATTGGTTAGAAAGATTGTTTGGAACAGGTGCTGGAAGGACTAGATATCATGTCTATAAAATCTATAGGCTAAGAGTTCACTTAGATGCTAGTTAATACTTTTTACGCAAAGTCATTGTATTATGGAACAAACAGCTGGGACATGCGACGAGTGCAGAATCATTGCAGAATTTTAGAAGGCAAATTGATCACTTCCTCAGAGAAACTAACATCTCCAGTTGTAGTCACTTTGTTACTACTTACTTATAATTGAGATTAGTCTTTGCAAGTGTAGTCTTTCATTGCTTGATCGCCTCAGAAAATTCAAGAGGAGTTTCACAGGAGTTGACTTTAATTTTTTTCAAAACTCACATTAATATATCCTCAAAATGATGTGATGGACTGTTAATAGAAGCACTCTGCCACTGCCACTTTGAGACCTACGCATGGGTCGGTGATGCATTTGTCTGTTTCAAGTGTTCAGCCCTTCTTAATATCCAAATACAGGTTCAGTGATCTGGAAAATACTTGATTATAGGATGGAACTGGTCAGAACATGCATTAGGTTTTGACTACTTTTTCTGTCATGGGGTCAGAGACTGCTGAAGGAAAATTTAAAATGATTTCTGTGGGATCAAAAGGAGCAGGAGAGTTCATCCAGGCTTCACCAAGATAATCTGGGTGGTTACCCTCCTGTGTTCCTTCCCTCTCAGATCTTGGCCTGTTCTCCCACGCCCCTCCTCCAGATTTACCTTATTGCTGGCTGTGCCATCGTTATAAAAGTTTATTTATTTATTAGTCACAAGTAAGGCTTACATTAATACTGCAATGAAACTACTGTGAAATTCCTCCAGTTGCCACACTTTGGTACCTGTTCGGGTCAATGCACCTAACTAGCATGTCTTTCAGACTGGGAGGGAACCGGAGCACCCTGAGGAAACCCATGCAGACATAGGGAGGATGTGCAAACTCCACACAGAGACCCAAACCAGGAATCAAACCAGGGTCCCTGGCTAATGTGAGGCAGCAGTGCTAACCACTGTGCCACTATGCCACCTTGGCATATGTGAGCTGATTCTGGAAAACAGCATTTCCTCTTAATTTACTCCTGGCAACTGGAGTGTTCTAAAATTCTTCTGAAGAATACTTTTTTTGCTGCCAATAGATCAGAGTTGACGGAAAGACGGTATGAAATATGTCTCTTACAAAACAGTGTAAACCAGATACCAATAGGCTGACCTAACTCTGGCAATGATAATCACCATTCTTCTTTATAAGATTGCATTCAGTATATGTTACTGGGAAACATGCAAATGACTGACTGAAGCACTTTTTCAAATTCTGGAAATGGGAAAAGCTGGAGCCAAAATACGAGAAATTGGTTTGAACCAAGGCTTGGTGTGGGAGTCATGATTTGCAGAGGCCTCCAGCTTTCAAAGGCAGTCTGTTCCCTCTTAAAGGGAAGCTGCATTGATTCATAGGAGATTGCTGTTGAATTATATAACAGCAATTCTAAATAAATGAAACTGAACACGAAGCCACCAAGAGGGCTCCTAGTTTCACCAAACTATGATGGAGATGGATGGAAGGAGAGAGGTCATGTTTCCAGATGGAGACAGAATGCTATTAAGGCAAACTCTCCAAAGAGAGTGGTAGCAGGTGGCAAGTTCGTCACTCCCAGATTCTGGCCCTGTTGACCTGGCAGCAGTTTTGGAAAACACTTAATGACCTCATATTTGTTTTCAAAGTCAGTGAATGTATCTTCACATTACATTTCATACCCATCGTACCCCCAATCTTTTTTGGCGTTCAATACATCACACACGCACAAATTACATAACATCAGTTCCTAGCAACTAGAATTCACACCTAACACTCATGTTCCACCTCACGTACATATACCTTCCAAAGTTATCTCACATCACCCTTTCACTGCCTCCACATACTTCCAGCCATTCAGCTATAGCAAACACAGTGCCACACTATGAACCCCATTTTACCATTTTGATTATAAGTGCAGGGCGGATTTGAAACTGGAAATGTTTCTGATCCGGCTTTTAGAGCCGTTCTGGCTCATATGTATTCTGCCTGCAAAAATATCGAGTCCGAATCTCGCTGCACAAGACTATGGGCGGGGCTTAATGCACCCAAAAACCTACAGCTCCGATTAGCAACCTCCAACTGCACATGTGCAGACAAAACATGATTGATAGAATAACACTTCCATGCCACATCCCTCATGGATACTGCCTCCCCCGGCCCCCACAGACATTGCCTTATTCCTACAACATTACTGACCCCCTTATCCCCCCACCCACTCTACCACCCAGACTGATTGTGGCCCTTCCCCCACTGACATTAAGCAGTGTGGCAGTGGACCCCTGTCCCCCGATCTCAGGCAGAGAGATCCCCCCTCCACCCTACAGATATCAGGCCAAGTGATTCCCCCTCACCCCACCCTCAGTCCAACTCTCCATTTCTACTTGTTCAAGAATGGCTACCTGCTCAGCCACAGAAGAGTGAAGGCAACCTCGCAATGATGAGGAACCACTGGCACAGTGCATGCCTTAGAGAGCAGAGTAGATTTGGGATCAGCATGGTGAATCTCCAGACTTGAGTGAGCTGTAGCCAGGCCTTGGAGAAAGGTGCGTGTGTGCCATCTCCCCAGAGGACAAAATCGCAGAAGAGCTCTGCTACAAGTGATTCAGCTGAGGACTTTGAGAGAGCAGAATATAGGAGAACTCTGATGTGGAGGTACATGGAAGTTCTTGATTTATTGGCAGGCTTGCTTAACAGCTTATTGCCCAGCTCCAACAAGGCAGATGACAATCAGGCAGACTTTGGAGTCCATAATTTCCACTGTGGATTTGGGATCAACACCATGACAGCATGAGCAGATCCAGCCATGATGGAGCACCTAACGACTCTTGTCTCAGTTTCCATTTCAGCACAAGGTGGAAGTTCAAGTTGATGTTATGCTGGCTGCTGTGCAGGCTCAGACTGCTGCCATCATGGTTGCAGATCTCAGTGCTCAAAAGGGGTCTCTAATCTTCCAAGGAAGTCCAGCAATCTGTCCACCTACAGTGTATGAGGATTACGGAGATACTGCTCTGTAGCAGTGGCAACAGTGGAACACAAACTCATTGCTCTCTCTCTCTCAGGGTGACAGAATTCATACTCCCACCATTGTCACTTCTATAATGCTCTTTCTGATTCCTAGTAATCCAGTCTGCTACCTCCCATACTGAGATGATGAAGTCTGAAGCTGAAAGCTCAAAGGTGTCCTCCAAGGCTACCTGCAGTCTCCCCGCACTGTGAGTCAGCATGCTGCAATCAGTGGGGCAAGGCTGTGTACAAGTCAGGCACTAAAGGAATGCTTGTATAATTGGATGTGTTATTGGATAAAAATTTTAATGAGAAGAGTTTTCTGCATTGCTTTTATTATTGGCTATCGGTCACTGGAATGCTTGATGGGATGAATCAGATGTATGTGACAGTGGGGAATTATGGATCTATTATGATCAGCAGAAGAGTGCTCTCTGACAGCATAATCAGAGCAAAAGGATCCAAGTTGGTTCTCTGTGGAGGTCTGAAAATCATGATGCCAGGATAACATGTATTCATTAACATGATGTTATTGGTATGGTTGCACATCAGCTGCAAGTTGATGTAGTGGTAGCCCTTGAGGTTCTTGCATCTCTCCCTATTGTTGTAGAGGTGCCAAAGAGTCATTTGCATGCATTTGATGGTGAGCTATACCATAAGGACTGCTGCTATCCTGATGAAATCTTGTACCTTTGTCCCGCAGCTTACCAAAAGCTTCCAAAAATACTGCACAACACTTTCACAAATGCAACCTGTGCACAAGTAAGTTAAAAGCACTTCACCTGCAAATTGGTACCTAGCCCTTTGAATGACTTTGTTGGGAGGTGGGCCCTGGTACCGCTGAACATTTGATCAACTGGGAGTGATCAGCACAGTTGACTTTTGGTCTCAAAGATATGTGCAGTGTCACTGTATGTGCTAGTGTCTGAGAATATTACATTAAGTGATGGTGGTTCCTTGTCACTGTGAGGTTACTCCTTCTCTTCCTCCTTGATGAGCTCTGGTTGGGCAGGCAGTAGTTCTTGGCTATGCAGAAGTGGAGGGATGAGTTGAGGGCAGTGGCATGGAGAGTAAAGTAAATGCAGCTTTCACTTTGTGCAGATGAAGTTCTTGAAACTAACGCCAGATCAATTGGAACTGCTGTTTGACCTCGGGATGGTATCAGTTCTGCCACTTCTGACTCTCACACAGCATACTTAGCCCTTCTCAGCATAGTTCACCCTCCCAGATCATATAAAGATGGGCGGTGCATTTTCTTGTCTTGGGGCTTCTGTAGTACTGCTGATGCTGGCACTACAAAACCCAATTCCACACATGAGTGTTTGTTGTTTTCTAGACTGAAAAAATAGCAATACCATTGAACATTTTCACCTCGGGCAGATCGCTGATGACTCTCAATATTCCCTTTATTTCCTGATCCACTTTAACTTCTGTGTGAACATTCAGGGGAATTTTCCGATCGACGTTCAAAAGTTAAACAATGGATAAGCATTCCAAATGCATTTTTATATGTTCTTGCATGCACAATTATCTGATTTTTGTCCATATCCAATATTTTTGAAGGTATATTTTTTGACTTCTTTTGTGCTTCTTGTTTTAAAGATTGCAATTGGCAAGGGAGATCTATTTGCAGAAGTGTTATCTGGTGAGAGGAGGGCAGAAACAGTCATGGATAGCAGGCACCATTTTTGCTTTAACTGCCACCATCTGAAACTGACTGTAGTATAAAAGGACAGCTCTATAAGCATTCAGGAACACAGATGTCAGATTCATCTGATGAATCCTGTATCCAATCCTGTCGGATCAGATCACAATTTTACATGGTTTTTGTTGGCTAAATCAGTTAGACGAGTCTCAATTTTTATCCCTGATGTTCCTTGTTCCCTGATGAACACATGTCATAGTTTTGGCTAGTATTAATGCTTTGAAATGTGGTTCTGTAGCATAATTGAAGTATGGAAGAAGGGAAAGCAAATCAGGGGCAAGTACGGAAATTTGGGAGAAGCCAAGTATTAGTATTTGGAGAATGAAATGGTGAAATGCAGTATTCACTTGAGATTTTTAAAGTACATCTAGTTTTCTACAAAAACATTTCTTTCCCTTCTAATGAACTTTGTCTAAAATAAATATACCTAAAACAATTGTTTTATTGTGAGCTCTTTCCAAGCATCAATGGCATAAATAGAAAACAAAAGATATTTCCTTTGATTAAGTTGGTTTTATCCATACACCGCATTTCACATTTTAGATCTGCTATTAGAACATTTTGTTCATGAGTAAATATTTAGTTTTCACTTTAAAAAAGATTTGGTTTAAAAGTTTTCTGAAAAAAAGATAACGTTTGTAGTTGGATCAAGAAGAACATCGGTTGTGATATTCTTAATATATACAGTTTGTCAGCAATTGTAATTTTTGATTTACAAAATGCCATTTCAAAAATGAGTATCTTTGTGTTAAGTTTTGGATGCTTTTAAAAAGATATCTGAATTTTTATTTAATTTTTTATGTTATTTATTTAGTCTTCATGCAAGTTAATTTTCTGCTATTTTTCAGTTACAGTTATTTAGACTTTGCAAGTTTTCATGAAACATATCATCTTTCACATCTTTGTAGTAAGTTTATTTGGTCATAGTTTTGAAATCAAGCCTGTACATTCCATCAAAAGGGATGTCTGTCTCTTTAAAAGTTTATCCCTGTGGCACCATTATGTAAGCATACATATGGGACAGTAAAAATGGAAGACGACACATTAAATGACATTATTATAAAATGCAATACTCTTGGAACGATTCCTTATTAAATTAGGCTCTAAGATCTGAGATGAATTTCTCCAATCTCTAATCCATCATTGAAGAAATATTAAAAGATAGGCCTCAACTGGTATTAGATTGGTGCTCAGTCTTTTCTTTCATTATTTTGAATTAGGGTGCTACTGGGGGAAAGCCTCTTAATGAGAATTAGAGTGATTCACTGTCTTCGTTTCAGTTTCTGACAAGTAAAATATTAACTCTTCAGTCACAGCTGTCTGAATTAAAATACTTTGCAACCACAGATGCACAAATTAAATTGTGCTTTATGTTTCCACGTTTTTGTGCTCCTTTGAGTCAAAAGCACCAAATCAACAAGACTACAATGTCACAAAATGCCAACTCTGAACAGACACTGCAACCATCTTAAGTTCTGTGTGGTAAAATTCAGGCTATGTTGCAGAAGTGCAGACAACATCATGGGTGACTGACAGTTTTCAGGAATTGAGCATTATACGACCCTTCAATTAAACGGTAAAAGCAGTAACAGAAGCCTGTTCTTTGAAATTTTTCAATAATCAATCAACTTCTACTTACCCAGTTAAATGCAAATTGAAGTGTTATCAAAGGGTTTTTAAAATAGTTAACAATATCATCAATCAGACAAGCATTTAACATTGTGTAAGGCTCTGTCAGTACAATTCTGATTGTTGATTCATTTAGAGGATATTTGTTTCATAAATAAAATTAAGAAAATTATTATTTTCCTTTGTTTTCAGTACTCATGTCAATAAAAATGAAACAGAAACAACAAATCTTCAGATTTTGTGTGTTCTCCAGATGTTTGTCTAATATTAGTCCTGTCCCTGTGCTACAAAAATTTGTGAGCTTCTGAATCTCGAAGTAGAAGTTCGTTTAAAAAAAAAGATAAATCCATCATTACTTATTGATCAGTTATTCTTTATCTCCCAATGTGCATCTCATAAATTCTTCTCCTCCTTAATGATCGACTATTGATCAATTCACTTGATTGGTTGAGAGGTAACCTGAGATGGACATTGACAGATGATTGCAAGCAGTTTATTTCTCCCATCCTGTCTTTCTGATGATGTCATAATCATTGTGATGTGACTGAAATAGGCTCATTCAACAAGGGCTGTTATTTGCTCGTCAAAGTGCAACATTTCGTGGTGCTAACTTGAAAATCTTCTCAGGAACATTCACCATTTTAAAAACCATGACCTATAAGGTGTGTGTCGAGTTCTTCAGTATCAAACATTACTTTTGAAAAATCAGCATGTCACTTTATCAGTGCAAAAATAGAATTTCTTTGTCTCCCTACCAGTAGAATGTTTCACACATACACAGCTTAAAGTACATTAAGTACAATCCTTCATAGTAATGTGTAATACATCTTTTTAGAATTATGTGTGTAGGCTAATGCCATAGGGCAAGCCATAAGGCGGTTTAATTTATTTTTTTAGAAGACATTAGAGGAACTCGATAAAGGGTCAAGTAATTTCATCCAAGTTGCCACTAGTTAGTTAAGGAAAAATGACAATAGTTGAGGATGACAGTGTTACATTTCTACAAATATATTTTATCGAATAGAAATTTAAGATTTCATTTTTCCTCCACAAA
Organism: Carcharhinus amblyrhynchos; assembly: GCF_965287045.1. Taxonomy (NCBI): domain Eukaryota; kingdom Metazoa; phylum Chordata; class Chondrichthyes; order Carcharhiniformes; family Carcharhinidae; genus Carcharhinus; species Carcharhinus amblyrhynchos. Next base: position 91,800,810 of record NC_137326.1, read on the forward strand.
GAATGATTGCTCATAGTATTCTTCTTAGCTCTGAAAAAATGACATTTCCTATATATAAATAGGGCATTTTGATTAATATTTTCTATTTTGTGAGTGGTCTGAAAGCTGAAATGAGATGGTTACTTTTAGACAGGAGTGACTTTGGTTCCAAGGCTTACTTTGTTTCCAGGGAGGTTGCAGTGGGAGTAATTTCAGCGAATTGTAAGTGGACAGTAACTCCACAGGGAGCTCTGGCAATCATGGCGGAAACAATGTTTACATCGATCAGCTGTCATGGTGATTTATGGCTTCATTTTGCCGTAATGGAGAATTAGTGGGAAGATTATCAGGGACTCAACACTTTGGCTTGTTACCCATGTCCAGACGAGCAATTTGTCTCACTGAAGCAGTGAAATACTTGTGACAGCACCAACACTTGCCCTAATTCAATCAACAGAAAATGTTGGAATTAATTTGTTACAAGAAAATTTAAATATGTTCAGCAAACAGTAACCGCAGAGAAGAAGGCTGATTTATTGTACTCGGCAAGATATCGATCCACTTCGATCTGACCCATGTTGAGGTTCTAATGTGTAATAATTTCCAATTTAAAGCTCCTTTTCAAGATCACAGGTTTAAGGAGAGGGCAGGTGGAGACCCAAGACCAGATTAGGTGCCTGTTGCTATGCTCTTGTCAAAAACCCAGTTTGAATGCAAATTATGTAGCTTTTTTATTACATTATCTTGAATATGTCTGATATGATTTGTATTGTGTGTCAAACTAGTGGCCATTGAGGTGTCAAAAACATCACAGACACATTGGTTAACAAAAAAAAATCAGGCACTAATGCAAACCAATTAAAAATCTTTAAAGGGTTTGCAAGCAAACAGATTTGAACTATACTATTGCAAACTTAAATCATTGTTTACTGTTTTTTTTCTAACTTAAGATGATTATACCCTGTTTTTATAGTTAAAGTTTACATCAGCAGATTGGTGAGCTAGGGTGATTTTTTTTTTCTCAGAATTTTTCAACATTTGTATGAAATAAGAGCCTGTGTATGTGTACAAAAATACTTCCCTTGGTACGAAAGACCTCATCAGGCTCATGGGGCCAAATAATCTGGCAGATTTAATGAAAACATTCCAGGGACAATAATTAATTTAATCATGCCAAATCAGTCAATCAAACAACTCACCGACACCGTTGCTGTGAGGATAGTTTAACCAATTATTGCATCCACTTCCCAAGTGGCTATCTGGATAGTGTTGCAATGGAATGTTCAGAAGGGAGCTGCCACATTACAGACAATTTCACATATATTTACATTAGAAAAATGACATGTCAGTAGTGAATGATAAAATCACAGCTCAAATATAAATGCCATTGGAGTTTTTCCAGCAGTGTTGGTATTTTGATTTTTGTTTTCTTTAAACACTTCTTTACATTGTTTAAACACTGCTAAATCCTCTCAAAAAACTGCATTCTGTTTTAGTTTGTGACACAAATGTCTTTTGAGGCAATGTAAATATATTCAACTGTTCTATCTTCCTCCCTTTTGCCATAGAATATCTGATTTGTGATTTGTCATGTTTAAAGCGGCGGGTGTGGATTAAGGCACAATTTAAGCAACAAATCCCAATAATAAAGTGATGTAAATTCTATGAGTAGGTAATCATTTATTTGCTGATAAAATGAACTATATTATACTGTTTTTTGATATGCATAATACATATTAAAAAAAAACAGTTTGTTTAACCTCAGGGAAGAAATGACCTGAGTATTTACAGGGTACCATGAAAGGTTTTCTTTTTCCTTTGTCTCTTAAAGTGTTGATGTTTGGATGCAAAATCTCCACTAGAAAAGATATGAAATCAGACCATTTTTGAAAGGTTAAATGCTACTTTATATAGGGAAGATTATATTGAGAATCATTATTAGGTATTGGGAGTAGTTTGGTAGGTCACATTAAGGTATTTGTCATCTTAGTTCAGCAATAAGTATTTATTAACTACTTGAAACTGTATACGCAGATAGAGTAAAGGTCCAAGCTTGGTATTATCTCCATGCTTGCTTCTACATACAGTTCAGTCCAAAACTACTGAAATTTAGGTGCGGGTCATGTGTTATTTTACATCACCATTTAGGATGGTTGTTTGGTGCCTCACTAGGTGATCTGGAGGCTTTTTTGATTGAACATAAACAATTTATTGGTAACCCGCAACTATATACGTCTCCAAGGTACAGTCCTACCGAGGTGCTGTCTCCATGTTGATCCCGTCCAGACTCTATTACACACAGTCCACTATAGAGATTTAGAGACATTTAACTCTCTATACTATACCGTGGCCACTACTGTTCTGCAGTCCTACATTAACCCTTTCTCTGCCTGAATGCCCTGAAATGACAGGCAGTACTGTACTCAGTCCTTTATGTGTCAGATACCTTGTACTACATCTCCCTAAATCTCTAGCCAATGCATTTATAAGGCATCTGAGTTTACCACATGTATTTACATCATTACTGCTATCCATCTCCTTTCCCACCCCCATCTCCAGCCCTGTCACAGCAGGTAAACTCTGCTGATTTGGAAGTTGTTCAGGCATTTGGGTGGTTTTTCATCTTCCTTTTCCATTCCTTTGCAATAAATTGCTCTTTGTCAGTTCCCCAATTGTAGTAATAGATGGCAATTAATTTATCCTGCTCTTTACAGGACAGATGAACTCTGGGCATGTTTCTATTGTGTTTTATTTCTTCACTTCCTTTTGCGCAGCTTGCCATGATGAATGCTGGTATGGAAGATGGCTCTTCCTGTTGTATGAGTGTGATTTGGTAATAAGCTCACCTTTGCATTTTGTTATATGGCGTGTTATGTGCCAATGAATGGCTACTACTCAGTTCCAGTAATGTTTATGGCATTGTCATGCTGGCTGGAGATGGCAGCATCTGCTTTGTGGTTTCAGTTTATATTTCCAACTGGCACCAGGACCAAAGGTTGATGTTTTTCTTGTTGCTAGTTCCCCACTTGACTGTTACCTACCCAAAGTATCATTTTATCCATCTGAGTGGTTGGCTGGTCTGACCAATGTGGGGCATCTGGCATCTGTAACGAGAGTGGACTAACTTGCTCTGCTTAGGGAGAAGACAATTCAGAGCTAGTCTCCCAGTCAAGAGTATCTTTCTTGTTGGTGTATTCAGGAACTTACAATTCTTGTAATGATGCTGCACATGGCTTTATTTTCCACTCAAAGCATGAAATGATCTACAACTTTCCCCTCAACTGTAGTTAGTTTGCTCTGCACTGCTGTTGTAGTTTGGGAAATGCATTTTCAAAACCACTTATCTTTAAGTCTTCTGGAAGTTTCCCAGCCTCTCATTGTCCTTTTGTAGTTTGCTTAGGTCATGTTTTTTTCCCTTCTGTAGCCTTACGGGGGGTTTTCTAACCCCTTTTTAAGCTCAGTGCATGCCACTACTTGAGGATTAAAGTATTTGTCAAAGGCTTTTAATATTTCATTGAAGCTTGCTGAGGCTTCAACAATACATTGCATTAGTGTTATGTTAACAGTAAGTTAACCAAAAGAAAATAGAAATGTACTGATCTGGATTTCTTCTGAAGTCTGACTGAGATCTGATATACTTTGGTGATTTAAAACATTTATTCTCCAGGAGACCTACTTTTGTGTCAGGTTTGGCCTCTGTATGTGTCCAAGCTGGTCTGGAAGGATGGATTTCTGATCCATGATTTTTTAAAAAAATTCAAGTTCAGCTTTCAGAGGTTCCCAAAAATCCAAAATGGGGACATCATAGCTCCTTTCAAAAGGGTTTTCCAGCCCTGCCATTATTTTCCTTAAAACTTAAATTACACATTCAGCCTCACTGATACCAACTGTGAGACATTTTCAATGCCCATTACAATGTAAAGAACACTGTCTCAGTTTAGCACCAATAATTTTTCATCACTTACATTTTTGCAATATCTTTAAACATCTCTGTGCCACAATACCGTCCCAAATTTTGATTCAATAGCTATGTCAATGTTAGAATCCAAAGTTCAACTGGAAAGTTTTTTTTGTAATGACCTGATGTAATTGTCACAGAAATATTTTGTAGGTCCATAAGTATTTTTATAGGATCATATTTCCTTACAAAATACAATTCTGATTGCATGATAATTTATGCATTTCTAAAAACTGCAGAGCTGCCTCTTTTTGAGAAAATTCTTAGCCAAAGGGGTAGAAACATTTTGACAGGATTCGAAATTCTCTTTAAAGTTTGCCTCCAAAGACACATCAATACAATGATCTCGTGTTAAGCATTTAAAACATTTCATGCAGTTGTCTTTGGTTGCGATTTGCCTACTAAAAATTAAATTTTCTCAGGCAGGAAAAGTCATATTAAAGCAAAATATTCACAATATGCGTATATAGGAAGTGAGCTTCCCCAAACACTTTTAAATAATGCAATGACACACCTTGTACATTATACTGTGCGCTCACAACTTTCATTTTGCAATCCCAGTGACATACTGTTAACAAATCTTTATACACAATCATGTTGTCTTCCTGAAGGTCTCATAATTTTATTGTTCTAATGATCAAATTACTGGTTCAAGGTCACAATTTACTTGTTATATCTATAAAATCACTGAAGTCAGTTACGTCTGCAATATGCACAGAATTAGGACGAGGAATGCTGCAAAAGGAACATACCTTTCTTTTAATTCTGAGTCATATCTGAGTCATACAAAAAAATCGTGAGTAATATTTTTACCCATGAGACATTTCATATTTCCTTGCTAAAGGTTCAGAACACTTTGAAAAATTCAAAAACCTTTTTTCAAGAAAAAACTTGTCTGTTTCTCTCAATCTAATTCTTTTTCTAAGATTAAAAATCTGTTATTTTCATATGAAGAGAAGAGCGCTCAGAGAGCCATAATATTTTAATATATCAGGAAATGGTGTACCATGACCAAGACTATATAAACATGGTGTGCAAGATCAACATTTTTGAGAAAACCCCACTTATGAAGCATAAAACAAATATGTGGAAATGAGGCATGATATTGTTTTAAAGGCAGGCATGCCTAATTTAGTTAGACAGCAGTGTTACCGATTTAACCAAATTTTCTTTTTGCTTTGCTCATCCAACATTTGTATGTTATGTGCATTTCCATCAAAAAATCAGGAGCGGGAATAATTGTTTTTTTTAATTTCCCCTCCGTAAACTGGGATACTAATGCAGTAGCAGTTCTACTTGTTGATTTGCTGAGATAGCTAATGTAACACAATTATGGGATTGAATCTACATTTCTTGATGTGACATGGCGTGCTAAAGGCCATATTGTGCATTTGTCCATTGAGTCAATGAGTGGTTCACAAAAAATAGTTTCGTATTTGTGTAATGTCAAATTTCCCATTCTAACAAAATTGCAAAGTTCTTAATGCAATTTTTTTTCAAAAGTTTGAATATTGCTGAAAAGAGAGATGTGTCACTGAAGCTTTTTGTCTTGTACTTATCAGGACAAATGCAAGAGTGTTGATTGGTTGGCGGTCAATTCTAATTGTTGTCATGGAGGAAGCTATAGGGAAATCTTGGCTCCCGAATCCACTAGAAAATTTGGAAAAAATTTAAGGCTTGAATATATTCCATTTATTTGTGGAGAACAGATCCCTGTCAGCAATTTAAGGTCATCAGTTGGTTAGGTTGATTGCCTGTAAAATACTTCAGTGTAATTTCCCTCCAGCAGGGTCAGGCCGCCTGTTCCCTGTTAGTGGAGAGCAGGAGTAAACCCCACTGGAGGGAGCCATTCCCAGTGGGGAGGGAGCAGATCTGGAGAATTCAGTCCCAGGTATGCTAATCATATGGAATTGGATATGATAGTAAGCTCCACGCCAATTTCTGGCACAGAGCTGATTACACAAAAAGAATGTAGTTCCAGAGACTCGCAGGGGCCATGATGCCCAGAGGGAAGTTCACAAAATGGTCCCCACTGATGTCTCCTGGCCCTCTGTGCTGCTTGAGTAGCGCAACAGGCTGCGAGAATCAACCCAAACATTTCCTACAAATACTGAAAAACCATCTGTTCTCACAAACATAATTGTTATTGAATACCTGAAGATTCCCTTGTCTTGGTAGCAGATTCAAATTGGCAAAGAGAAAGGTGATATCCACACAGAAATCTTCTTGGGTAGCTTTCTTCAAAGTTAGTTACAAAGTACTTCACTGTTTCACTGCTGACCGCATAATCTCTGGTATTGGTAGTTATAAATTAGGCAACAGAGTGAGATCTTTCACCCATTGACTGAGATTCTATAGATATGGTCCCTTGACATGACATACGATGTTTTCTTTCTCTGTGGGGAACTGAATCACCTCCATCTCTTCATGATTATTATGGATCTTGTTGAATGGTGAAATCTCTGTACTGCCATTCTGGAATAATGCCTTATTTTACAAGGTTTGTAACTGTGTTTGACTGAATTTGTAATTGTGTTTGATGTCCTGCTTATGTTTTCCCCCTTCTTACATATTAAGCAAAACATTCTTCTTTCTGCTGCTAGCACAAGTTATTCTGCAAAATTCATTTTGTGTTTTGCTTTTGTACTCCTGTTGTAAAATTGATACTTCTTCCAAAAATAGTTCATGTAAATCTCATGGATACGACATGTCAATTGCATGCAAATGGTGTATTGACTTCATTTCTATATATTCCAAATGTTTTGCTCTATTGGCAATAGTAAATTGTAAAGAGGAAAATGTGGTAAGTTAGTGAACAATGGATGGAGTTTTCTGGCTGTTCACGCCTTGCCACCACGCAAGCAAGGACAGAGAATTTGGTGCTCAGCCAAATTTCCATTCACTGCAGCCAGACCAGTGAATTTCGAATTGGTCGGAGAATTCCGACCAATGTTTCCATTTGGCTGGGGTGAACAGATTTTAAAAAATGGATTGTAGTTTGTCCAAGAGTATTGGTACAATAAAGAAGATAAAAATCAATACAACTTTCCAGTTCATAAGGACTACTGTGAAAAGTCAATGGTATTTGGATAGGATATGGATCAAGGAGGAGAACACCATGTCTATTACTACTGGCGAACTAGTCTGACAAAAATAATTTACAAACATTGGAAAATAGGATCTCATGAATAATATCAAGTAAGAGCAGTAGAAAGAATAAGAAAAGCAGTATAATTAAGTTACATATATAAAATAAAAATTAATAACCCATTTATTCCAAAGACTTGTCTTTCAGTTTAGTTTTATTAGTATAATGTCAAATTTCTGTGTATTGTGTTGGTGATAGGTCCATCTAAAACAAAATGGTCAAATATATGCATTGGTTCAAATTTAAATTTATGCTACAAAAGTAAATGAGTCTTTCTGCTGATCCGTGCTGGATTTTAATCTGCAGAAAAGAGCTCATATTTCCAGAAGCTGCCCTTATTATTCAAAAATTCAACAGCTCATGAGTCTGGTTCTGTGCATACATAAGAACATACACATTGGTTGGAGTAATGTGAGTGGGCAGTATGACCACTTTTTGCTCATTTCACTATTGATAATACAGTCAATACTACACTGCTTGGTACAACTCGAGATTGTATTACATATTTATCATGTGGCTTCCCAGTAATTAGCTAAACATTATGTTTTTATTAAAGTTGCAGTAACTATATTCCTGCAACTTTTCAGTTCATACCTAGTTGTGCTTCAAGTAAATGAAATTTATTTAGGTTTGCAGTAAGAATTCTTGGAGCACAAGAGCCCAGGAGTCCTCTATATTCCACACTAGCTTTCTCCCCCACTCATTAAAACAGACATGTAATAAAAAGCTTAACAATTTATTTTCATGGGATGTGGGCTTCACAGGCTGGGCCAGCATTTATTGTTTATCTCTAATTGTCCTTCAACTGACTGGCTTACCAGGCCATTTCAGAGGCCATTTTTTAAAGAGTCAATGTCATTGCTGTGGAGTCACATATAGTCATGATGTGGGAATGCTGGCGTTGGACTGGCGTTAACACAGTAAAAAGTCTGACAACACCAGGTTTTAGTCCAACTGATTTATTTGATAATACTCACAAGCTTTCGAGGGGACTGCCTCTCCATTCACCTGACGAAGAGGCAGTCCCCTCGAAAGCTTGAGTATTATCAAATAAATCGGTTGGACTAAAACCTGGCGTTGTCAGACTTTTTACTGAGTCACATATAGGCCAGACCAGATAAGGATTTCCTTCCCTAAAATGAACTAGATGGCTTTTTGCAACAATCGATTTTGTGATCATCATTAGACTTTTAATTCCAGATTTTTATTGAAATCAAAGTACGCCATCTACAATGGTTGGATCCAAACTTTGATCCCCAGAACATAACCCTGGGTTTCTGGATTATTAAACCGTGACAATACCATTGTGCCACCGCCTCCCTAATATAACTTTGTGAAGAATTGCAGCGTCTTCTAGAAATTCTTCCTCCATGTCTTCATGCCCAGTTATGAGATTCTGGGCAGGAATTTATGGCCTCACTTGACCCTAGACCAGAAAATCCTGCCCAAGGTCAAGGACCTTCCTATTGTCTGCCCACCACCCAATTTCTGTGATGGGCAAGGCTGTAGAACTCCGGTGTCTATTTCTGTTATTCTCACACTGTTCACCGGCTTCTCTGACTACACCTTTCCTCTGCTGGCATTACATGCAGGCCACATGGCACAAGCTTTAACTTTAGTTGTGGTTAGACATGACTAATTTCTGTATTCCACCAAAATTTAACTTTCCCATGGTCAGGTAACTAAGCCCTCCCTTTTGTTCAAATACCAGTTATTGCCTCCTGTATATTGCAGATAACACAACTGGCAGACAACATTGTTTACATTTCTGAAGTGCATTCAGTCCAGCTGTTGTTTGAAAAAAATGGGAGCAATCATGATGATCTGAAATTATTGAACTCATTGAGCCTGGAAAGCCGTGACATAGCAAATTGAAGAATAGTTGATGTTCTTCAAGCTTCTATGGAGCTTCATTTGAATGATGCAGGAAGCCAAGGGCAGAAGACAAAAGTGGGAATAGCTTGAATTAAAATGCCAGGCTACTCAAAGCTCAGGGTCGTGCCTGCAGATTGAAAGTAGGTGTATTGCAATTGTGGTCACTGAATTTAGCTTTAGTTCCCCATTGGAGGGGAGATCACATTGTGAACAGCAAATACAAGTTTTCAAATTGAATAACATACATGGTATATTGTTGCTGTGCCTGGACAGAACGTTTGAGATCCTGGACAGTTGGAAGGGATGATTCCATGGTAAGGGGAAGAGATGTCAGGAGTGTTTGAAGAACAGATAGTGTTGCAGAGGGAATGGTTCCTTTGGAATGCAGAAAGTGAAAGAGAGAGGAAGATGAGTTTGGTGGTGACAACACACTGAAGGTGGTGGATATGACAGAGGATGATCCAATGAATGTGGAGGCTGATGGAGTGGAAGGTGAGGACAAGGGGAACCGATCTTGGTCCTGTGAGGTGAGGGAAAGGAGTGAAAGCAGAAATGTAGGAAATGGGATGGATACGGTTGACAGCCTTGTCAACAGTGGTGGGAGAAATCCTCAGCTGAGGAAAAGGAAAGCATGACAGTGTCTGTGTTATATATGTGACAGATTTTATCATTATGTTGAACATTACTCTAACTTACTAGCTTTATTTTTAAAAAGTAGGTTTCTTCATATATGGAAGCTTTCAAACATTTCAGTTACAATTATCAGTGGTTGAATTTGACAGAAGACAGCAGGTAGCAAATTAAATTGTAGATTGATTCAACTTTTGTCCTGCAGTAATTGAGATTGCAATCTGAGTAAAACCAATTCAACTGAATTCTACCGATGCTTTCCAAAACAAAATTGCAGATTCTTTTTCTAGGTTGACGTAAGTTCTTATTTCCATTCAGTATCACCAGTGTGCTGATTTGTTTTCTTCACTAATTCAATTTTTGTGTAGTTATATCATCTCTCATAATGTTGACTTTGATTTACAGTTCATGTAATGTTAAAAAGAATTGTTTTCACTGGTGAAACTGCTGTTTTGTTAATGGCTATGTCTACTGAACGGCCAAGTTCTCACAGCAAAACCAAAGATATGGTTTCCAACAGCCTCTGCTTTTGTCACGGCTTACTTGTTTCATGTCAAGATCTGACCTGTGTTGACCCCATAACAGATGCCTTGCTGTGAGTTGCTCAGCCTCATGAGTAACAGAATTGAATCTATGACACATGATGCAGCAGGAACATTGAGACAAATCCATTACACATCTATGCACATTGAAGCATATTTATTTTAAAAACCTATTTTGTATCTTCAGCTTGTAATTTAAGATTTAAATTTTATGCCCACATAATAGAAATTTCAGTTTAAACCAACATTTAAGTTACAGATATAAAATGATGTGAAACCATAATCATTTCTCATCTAAAATGAATGCATAATAATTAGAGTGGCTACCCTCAGAACTCTCAATGAAGTGGCAGATGTTTCTGCAAATAGTTCATGATTCACAACAAAAATATATTCCAGTGAGGAAAAAGGATTCCAAGACAGGAATAAATTGACCAAAGAAGTTAAGGTTAGTATGAAATTGAAAGAAACAACATATGATGTGGTAATGATTAGGATTGGGAAAATTTTAGAAAACCAAGATGATCAAAATAACATGAAGAGAGAGTTAGAGATTCTTTAAGTATATAAAGAGAGAGAGGCCAAAGTGAACATAGGCCCCTGAGAGAATGAGAATGGGGAAATAATAATTAGGAACAAGGAAATGATGTTGAGGATTTAAATAAATACTTTGTTCTGTGTTCATGGTGGAAGACACTAATGCCATTCCAAAAATACTAAATAATCATGGGGCAAAAGTTTGGGGAATAAAAACTATCCCTAGAGGAAAGGTACTTGGAAAAGTCTGATAAGTCCCTTGGCACTGATGGTTTGCATCCTAGGATATTAAAGGAATTAGCAATAGAGATAGTGTATGTACTGTATTAAGCTTCCATGAATTGATAAATTCTGGAAAAGTCCAAGTGGATTGGGAAACTGCCAATGTAACACCCTTATTCAAAAAGGAAAAGAGACAAAAACAGATAACTGTGGGCCAGTGAGCTTAACATCTGTAATTGGGAAAATATTAGAGGCCATTATAAAGGATGTAACAGCAGAATAATATTATCAAGTAGAGTTAGCATGGCTTCATGAAGGGGGGGAAAATCATGCCCAAAATATCTACTAGAATTCGTTGAGTTGATATTGAGCATGAAGGATAAAGGGGAACCAGTTGATGTAGTGCACTTGGATTTTTAAAGAGCATTTGATAAGATACTGCACAAAAAGCTACTTAATGAGATCAGAGCTCATGGTATTAGGGATAGTATACTAGCATAACTAATAGAAGACAAAGAGGTGGGATAAGAGAGGCATTTTCAGCATGGCAATATGTAACAAGTGGAGTGCCACAAGGATCAGTGCTGGCGACACAGTTACTTACATTATATATTAGTGAATTGGATGAGAGAAATGAATGTTGCCAAATTTGCGGATGACACAAAAATAAGTGGGAAGGCAAATGGTGAGGATGGCATAAAGGGCAGGATTTTACAGCCACATGCTTCCCAAAACCGTAAAATCCTGCTGAGGTGAACAGACATTTCTAATTCCAGACATGACTGCCTCTCGCCCATTCTGATTTGTGGTGGGTGGGCAGTAAAATTCTGGCCAAAGAGTCTACAAAGGGATATAGACAGGTTAAGGGAATGGGAAAAACTTGGCAGATGGAATATAATGTAGAAAAATGTGAAGTTATGCAATTTATTAGGAAGAATAGGGGAGCTGATTGTTATTGAAATGGAGAAAGACCACAGCACAGACTGATTTGGGGGTCCTCATGCATAAATCACCAAAAGCTACTATGCAACTACAGCAAGTCACAGGGAAGGCAAATGGAATGTTGGTTTTTATTTCACAGGAAATGGAATATTAAAATAGGGACATCTTGCTAAAACTATACAAGGTGCTCGTTAGATTAAACCTGGAATATTATGAACAGTTTTGGTCCCCTTATCCAAGGAAAGGTATACTGACATTGGAGGTATCCAGAGAAAATTCACGAGGTTGTTCTGCGTATGGAGGGATTTTCTTATGAGGAGAGATTAAGTAGTTTGGGCTTATACTCATTGGAGTTTAGAAGAATGAGAGGCAACATCATTCTTTCAACCTCATTGAAACATATGATCCTCATGGGGCTTGACGAGGTGGTTGCTCCCCCTTGTGGGAGAGTCTAAAATCAGAGGGCATAACCTCAGAGTAAGGAGTCATTGATGAGGAGAGATTTCTTCTTACAGGGCGGTGAATCTGTGGAATTCTATATACTGCAGAGGCTGGGTTGTGAAGTATGTTCAAGGATGAGATAGACAGATTTTAATAAGTAAGGGAACCAAGTGTTTTGGGGATAAGGCAAGAAACTGGAATTGAGAATTATAATATCAGATCAGTCATGATCTCATTGAATAGCAAATCAGATTTGATGGGGGCCAAATGACCTAATTCTGGATCATTCGGTCCAGGAGACACCAAGGACTAGATTTTCCTGTTGGAGGTGGGAATTGGGAGATGAAGTCAATTCAGGGTCATGAACTTGTCCCTAATGCCAGCACGTTCTGAAATACACTTCTCATGGGGTAGGTGCTCTAGTGACGTAGAGACTGGTCTATTACTCAGTTAGTGGCTGGGGTTACAGGAATGGCAATGGTACTATAGGGAAGATGGTCACAATCTAATCTGAGTTGGTATCTATTACAGTGAATGCCTTGGGGTGTTTAAAAAAAAATGAGAGCACCTTAATGTTCAAAGTGGCCAGGGCAAATGGTGAACAGGGATCCGAGGTAGGGAAAGGTTGGTGAACAAAATGTTATTACTGCACAGTATATTTTTGTCCAAACTTCCCTTTTTTCCATTAAATGAAGTGTTTCAGTGCTGCCACCCATATTACACCAGTCTGCAGCTGGTCAGTTTCCAAGAGCTCATAATGGCCTGCCACCTAATGGAAATATTGGCAAGTCAGTTAATGAGCTCCATAATGAACTCAGCACATTCAATTAGCAAGGAGGGTTTCCTACCCCCTCCCGCTGTTCTGTGGAAAATCATCAGTGCAGGCAGACCAACACGCAAACCACTGGTGCCATTGTTTTTGCCATCCTGCCTTTGTTCCATCTGGATTTGGGAAAAATTCCAGCCCAAGAATGAAATTCATCTTTCAGGTGTCCCTTACAGTGCCTTGGATATTTGGTTTGCTGGGACACTAAGAAGAAATCAGGTGCAGAAGATCTTGCGTCCTGTAAGGAAGCCCAATTATTAATTTGCAGAAAGTTGGTCAGGCACCTATACAGGCATCAATGCCCCCTGCTCAATATTTGCTGTCCTCAGGATCCAAAATGCCTGGATGCGGGAATGGAATAATCTACCCATTTATGTCAATGCAAAGATAAATCTAATTTGCATTGATTGAAAATCTATACTTTGCATATTATACTCTGCATACATAATTTCAGTGTACATACAAACATGAATTACAAGCAGGAGTGGGCCACTTGGCCCTTTGAGCTTGCTCCACCATTCAATAAGATCATGGTTGATCTGATTTGTAAACTCAACCACATTCCCATCTACCCCTGAAAGTCTTTCACCACCTTGCTTATCAGGAATCTATCTACTTCTATCTTTAAAACAAAATCAAAAACTCTGCCTCCACCGCTTTTTGAGGAAAAGAGTTTCGAAGACTCACAACCTTGAGAGAAAAAAAATCTCTTAACTGGGTGATCCCTTACTTTTAAACAGTGACATGAAGCTCTTGATTCCCTGACGAGGAAACATCCTTTCCAAACCCACCCTGTCAAGACCCCCTGGGTTCTTGTATGTTTCAATCAAGTTGCCTCTTTTACAAATTCCAGTGGATACAAGTCTAGCCTGCCAGTTTTTCCTTGTAATTCAATCTGCCTATTCCTGGTATTAGTTTAGTAAATCTTCTCCAAACTGTTTCCATTGCATTTACATCCTTCCTTAAACAAAGGAAACCAGTACACTCACAGTACTCCAGATGTGGTCCCATTGTATGCCCTATATCACTGAAGCACAGCCTCCTTACTTTTGTTTTCAATTCCCCTTGCAATAAATTATAATGTTACATAAGAACATAAGAAATAGGAGCAGGAGTAGGCCATCTAGCCCTTCGAGCCTGCCCCGCCATTCAATAAGATCATGGCTGATCTGTTGTGGCTCAGTTCCACTTTCCCGCCCTCTCCCCATAACCCTTAATCCCCTCTCTTATCAAAATCCCATCAACCCGCTTCTTAAAAATATTTAGCGAGGCAGCCTCCACCACTTCAACGGGCAGAGAATTCCAGAGATTCACCACCCTTTGAGTGAAGAAGTTCCTCCTCAACTCCGTTCTAAACCGCCTCCCCTTTATCTTGAGGCTGTGCCCCCTAGTCCTACTGTCTTTTTTGAGCGGGAAGAGTCTCTCCACCTCTATCCTATCCATCCCATTCATCATCTTATACATCTCAATGAGATCTCCCCTCATTCTTCTAAACTCTAACGAGTACAAGCCTAGTTTATTCAGCCTCTCCTCATAGCTCAACCCCCTCAACTCCGGTATCAGCCTAGTAAACCTCCTCTGCACTCCCTCCAGGGCCAAAATATCCTTGCGCAGGTGCGGCGCCCAAAACTGCACACAGTACTCCAGCTGCGGCCTCACCAATGCCCTATACAGCTGCAGCAAGACCTCCCTACTTTTATATTCAATCCCCCTCGCTATGAAGGCCAGCATCCCATTCGCCTTCCTGACCACCTGCTGCACCTGCAAGCTGGGTTTTTGCGACTCATGCACAAGGACCCCGAGGTCCCTCTGCACCGTCGCCTGCTGCAGTTTTTCGCCACGTAAGTAATAGTCCTTCCTACCATTCTTCCTACCAAAGTGGACCACCTCACACTTGCCAACATTAAATTCCATTTGCCATTTCCTGGCCCATTCGCCCAGCCTATCTAGATCCTTCTGCAGACTCTCCACACCCTCCGCACAATTTGCCTTTCCCCCAATCTTGGTGTC
Source organism: Carcharhinus amblyrhynchos (assembly GCF_965287045.1). Classification (NCBI taxonomy): domain Eukaryota; kingdom Metazoa; phylum Chordata; class Chondrichthyes; order Carcharhiniformes; family Carcharhinidae; genus Carcharhinus; species Carcharhinus amblyrhynchos. The sequence continues at coordinate 91,815,920 of NC_137326.1, forward strand.
ATCAGCAAATTTCGACACCCTGCACTCGGTTCCCTCCTCCAGATCATCTATATAAATGGTAAATAGCTGAGGCCCCAGCACTGACCCCTAGGGCACCCCACTAGTCACCAACCGCCAATCCGAATAGCACCCATTGACCCCCACTCTCTGCCTCCTATTTGACAACCAATCCTCTATCCACGCTAACACCCTACCCCCAACTCCATGTCCCCTGACCTTCTGCAATAACCTCTTGTGAGGTACCTTGTCAAACGCCTTCTGAAAATCCAGAAAGACCACATCCACCGGCTCTCCTCTATCCACTGCCCTAGACACATCCTCATAGAACTCCAGTAAATTTGTCAGACTATGTTCTATTAGTTTTCTCAATTACTTGCTGCACCTGCACACTAACCTTTTGTGACTCATACATTAGGACACTCAAATTCATCTGCGCCTCAGAATTCTGCAATATCTCACCATTTATACAGTATACTTCTTATTCTTCCTGCCAAAATGAACAATTTCTCACTTTCTCACATTATACTCCAGTTAACTTATCCTTATACCATCTTATGAATGCTAAACCTGTCAGGCCTCTTCTTCAATATCCATTGCATTTGCTGCCTTCCCTGTGTGCTGCCTTCACTTGAAATATGGTGCTTGCCTGTTTTATGACAGTATCACCCTTACCCACAAAGCTTTATTGGCTGGCTCCCATACCTACCAGCCATTGATTGGATGACCCTGAGATGATCCTGTATTCTTTTCTGTCACCAGCTCCTGTGGCCATGCCACCCATTGTTCCCAGTGTGGGGACTTTGTCCATGGCCCCAGAATTCTGCCCTATATATTTGAAAGCAATGAGATCTTGTACCATCAGGTTATATTGCTAGCTCTGCATCAGTCTTACACTGGTGAAAGACAGAACCCTGTATGTTTCTTCAAATGCTTATTGAGAACTCTACTTGCTCATGTTCCAATATTGCCAACATGTTATTGTTGAAGAATGAATTGTCCAATAATTGTAGAAACTCAAAAAAATGGAAATAATTCACTGCAATGGTGATTAGAAGGGCCTGGCCCATTGATGCTAATTTTATCTAAACATTTTTTGAATCATACTCTAACGAAAGATCACTGACCTGAAACATTGCAGGTGATTTTCCCATTGCAACACGCAACTTTTCTGGTGGGTCAGGCTGGGAAACGTGCATAGTTAGTCTTTTTCCAGGATTTGTCCATGTGCTGGGAATACATGTGCATCTCCCAGAGCCGGGGAACAGAGTCCAGACCACGCTGGAAACCAGCAGGAAAACAAGTAAGCCATTTGAATCTTTTTTTAATCTAGTTTATATATGTTTTGCATTTCATTATCAAGAGCTTGCCTGTCCCGACAGAATCTTTCATCCCACCAGGAGTATTTCATTTCGTTGGGGTTTAGAGTAGCTCCCCATTTTTGGGGAACTAGGGAGAGACTCAACTGGAATGTCAGGGGGCAATTGGAGCCCCGAAGGGGTCGGAAGGCAGTGGGGGGAGGGGTGGTGCCCCCTGGGCATGTGCATCCTGGCAGTGCCAGTCTGTGTCCTTTGCACTGCCCACCAAGCATTGGACAGTGCCAAAGGGGGTGGGGCCTACTGTGGATGGGGCCTAGCGGTGATCAGTGGGCATGGGGTAGTCACGCCTCCACTTTGCATTGCAATTGGTCTGGGCAGGAGGTAGGCGACCGATCTGAGGGGGCTGGTCTACCAGCGGGGGTCTTCGTCCTGTAGGGAGATCTGAACCCAGGTGGAGTCAACGGGAGGGGGTTGTCTGCTGGGGTGAGAAGGAAATGGGTGATTCCCACTGCTGGGTGCCAGGGGGCTGGACATTGGGTGCTCTGGGGCGGGGGTGTCAGGGGTGGCCTGGGAATTGTCGTCGGGGCCGCATCGGACTGTGGGGCGAGGCTTGAGGGGCAGACCTCTGGGGTCCTGGACTGGCCAGCAAACGGGGAGACTGACAAATCAGGTCCACTGTGCATGTGCAGAGCTCTGGAACTGTCAGACTCTGGTGTGAAAAGGCTCTGCCTCCTGGGTTTTTAATGATATTCACGATTGGGACCTCTGTGCATTGCAGAGTGGGGAGATTCAAGTGTGAAGCTGCACTGAGAAACAGTTGTGATGTAGAACGGTTTTCTCACCAATTCAGCACTCCACAGATACTGCCTGCCTTCCTGAATATTTGCGGCATTTTCTGCTTATATTCCATATCCATTGTTGACTTTCCATTCCAGCTATTTAGTCTGAATTGACAAATTGTGTTTTTGAACAATTTCCACCCCCCACCTCCCCCATTCCCACAAATGGCATAACATTTTGCAGCATAGAATGTTTTATTCATCTGTTGACTTAGTATATCAAGATTTAAAATGGAAGCATAAGCTTCAAATGTAGCATTTTAGTATCAAAAATTTCATTTGCATTTACATTTAGTATGCGAAAATATTTTGGTAAAATGCCAAAGTAAAAAGCATAGTTGTTGTTGAGATCATTTACTGGCAGGCTCATCTTGAAAGAGTTCTGCTATACAATAAAGTAAAATCCAAAGTAATACAATTCCAGATGGGATATTTTATTCAATGTAGTTGATTACGAAAGTCTTTTGCAACCTAGTTCTGTGGGTGACAAGTCCCCACCTGGGACCACTTTTTTTTACATTATCACTGTTTTGCAATGAGATCAACAGACATACAAAGAAAAGAAAGTAAATCCTTGCTGCATGTGTAGGCAGAAAATGCAATGTTATAAGCTTGAATTGTTTTCAAAACCAAATAAGAGTTTCTATTTCTGAGTTAACAGTGAAAATTTCTCAATTGTGAAATTGGACAGGTTACAATTTACATCTTTATTTTCAAAAAGAATCATGTAAGGGGTAATATTTATGATTGGGACCTCTGCAGTGCACAGAGTGGAGAGATTTGAGTGTGAAGCTGCACTGAGAAAACATTCATAATCTAGAACAATTTTCCCACCAATTCAGCACTGTTCATCACTGGTTAGACAAGTGTTTATTGCCCAGCCCTAGTTACCCTTGAGAAGGTGCTGGCAAGCTGCTTTCCAAAACCACTGCAATCCCTGAGAAGTAGGTACACCCTCAAGTGCTGTTTGGGAGGGAATTCCAGGATTTTGACCCTGCAAAAGTAAAGGAACATCATTTGCTGAAGTGTCACAGGAGCTGAAATGACACAAAGCAAACAGTATCAATCATTGAGTGCATCGACTCAAATTAAATTTAGTCGTTGCATGATGTAAAAATGGTGAATGTAGGCTATGCATAACCTTACATTACCATTCCAGACAAGTAACAAGCATCATTTCATGAGTCCACAGTCTTCTCAAAGCTTGATATGCGATGGGACTACCTTGAGAAGAGCAAAGCCAATATTTTACAGCTTTTTTCACCCATAATGTGTCTTTCAGCATTGCAGAATGCTCTATGGACTAAGTTCTGCATCTAGTGCATTCCAGAAGATCATTTCTTCAGCCTTGTCACATGTTGAGGGGACCTTTAACCTACTTGATGATATCACTGTCCATGGAAGGGGCTAAGGAGAAGGCAATAAATGGTTATCAGCAGGGCTTACTTGACTTGCAAAACACAATTTGACACTCAACCAGGATTAATGAACAGACAACACAATCAAATTGAGGTCAATCAAACCATTGAACACTAGAGGAGCTATTTTGGGAATATTTTTTGCATTCTCCAATGATTCACATCCTTTTTAAAGTTTGGTACCCAGAAATAAACATATTGCTCCACCTGAGGCCAATGCAGTGTCTTATACAAGTTTAACATAACTTCTTTGCTTTTATACTTTTATGAGTAAAGCCTAGGATACTGAATGCTTTATTACAGGCTTTCTCAACCTGTCCTGCAATCTTCAGTTATTTATGCACATAAGCACAAATGTCCCTTTGCTTTTGCATCCATCAGAGAATTAGAATCTTTATTTTATTTTGTCTTTGTGTTCTTTTCACCAAGATTAATAATTACACACTGTTTTGCATTAAATTTAATCTGCCATTTGTCCACCCTTTCCACGAGCCCATCCATGTCTTTCTGAAGTTTTACAATATTCTCCTCCCAATTTATAATTTTAAGATTTGTATTTTCTGTAAATTTTGAAATTGTGCCCCTTACATTAATATATATATACCTTAGACAGAGCTTGGGAGCTAACACCAACCTGAGAAACTCCACCACCTTCTTCTGGTATGAAAAACATTCACAATCCACCACTCTCTGCTTCCTACTTCAATTTCCCATAATTTTCCATTCACTACATACAAAAATGGATTTGTTTCTGTTCCTGATTCCTACATTTTGGTCATCCAATTTTCAGGTGGTCAGAATATAAGAAGCTGAGATCTCCAGTTGATTTGGGTTACAGCATGTCTTGAATAGAAATTATGATGAATATATTATTGTACACAAAATAAAGTTTTGCAGAATATGCTAACAGTGTGTGAGACAATAAGATTAATTTGCATTAGTCATGCTAAAATTCTCCTGCAGTGTACTGAACAGGTGCCAGCGTGTGGCAGCTAAGGAATTATCACAGTAACTTCATTGCAGTTTTAATGTAAGCCTACTTATGACACTATTATATAAACTTTTAACACTTTAATTTCTAGAGCTTCAAACAGATTAATAATTGGCAGTTTTGCATATACATTCATATTTGATCTAAAAATCTTATTACTTGTACTGAATTTTTAATTTTGTTGGTTTTTATGTTATAACTTCCAATGTGCACATTTTATAATGGAAATTGCCTATGTAAGCTTGTCATGCTGTAATTATAGCCTCCCACTAATGGTGGCACTCTTGTGCCTCTGTTTTCCTTTATTGGCTGTTGCTTTAGCCAATAGAGAAACTCCTGTGCTTTGACCAACTCTACTTCTCTGCTTTTAAAACTGCTGCAAGTTTCACTATTTTTAATTAGAACTAAAATTCTAAGTAGGATTTAAGGAAATATTTTAAAATGGAAATTCAATTACAATTGCATCCTCTCATTCACGTATTCCTTGCCTTCGTATCTCTGAAAACTCCCCTAGCCTTGATTTGTCATGTGGGATGCAATTGGAGTTCAACTAGTATCCACAGCGTGCCTCAGAGTTCGGTCCTTGGGCCTCCAGCTATTTACAATCCAAATTAATGACTTGGATATAGGGATAAAAGGCTCTATAGCCAATTGTGCAAATGGCACAAAAATGGGCAGGACAGTAAGTTACAAAGAGGAAATAAGAACCTGAAATATGGATATAGATAGGTTAGGAGAGTGGGCCAAAATGTGGCAGATGGAGTTTGAAGTGAATTAGTATTGGGTCATGCGTTTTGGTCCGAAAAATAGGAAGGCGACTTATTATCTAAATGGGGAGAGACGTCGGGGTGCTCCACTGCAGAGGAATGCAGGTATAGCAGATAATAAAGAAAGCAAATGGAATGTTGGTATTTATAGCTAAAGGAATAAAATATAAAGGTAAGGAAATATTGCAAGGTATTGGTGAGGCCACACCTGGAGTATTGTGCACAGTTTTGATCCCCTTATTTAAGGAAAGATGTACTATCATTGGAGGCGGTTCAGATGAAGATCACGATATTGCTTCCAGAGATGGGTGGGTTTGAAGTATGAAGAGAAGTTGAATAGTTTAGGCCTATACTTGCTAGAATTTAGAAGAATAAGGGGAGATCAAATTGAGGTATATAAGATGATAAAAGGTATAGATAAAGTAGAAGTGGAGTGGATGCTTTCTTTTGTGGTGCATTCTAGGACAAGAGGCCATAGTCTTAGGATAAGGGATAGCAAGTTTAGAACAGAGTTGAGAAGAAACTACTTCTCCCAAAGTGTTGGAATTCGCTAACCCAAAGTGTGGTGGATGCTGGAACAGTGAGGAAATTTAAGGAATAGTTAGGCAGATTTTTAATTTTTAATGGATTGAAGGGTTATGGGAAAAAGGCAGGAGAATGGGGATGAGGAGCACATCAGCCATGATCAAATGGTGCAGCAGACTTGATGAACCGACTGGCCTAATTCTGTTCCTATTTCTTATTAACTTATTAAAAGCTTTTACATGGTGCATTCTTCCTCTCAACAAAACCTCCTGTCACGATTTGAATTATGTCAACGTTTAACATTAAAACCATATTTATCAACATCTATAATGTAAATTCCCTTAATAACATTCATAATGATTAAATCCTATTTCAACATGTCAACATTTTACCATTTTGTTGAAGAGCCAATCAAAATTATTCAATGATTTTTAAAAAATCATGTTCTCCTTTTTCCAAGTTAGCTGCAATCCTTAATGTCCAAACTAAAGTTTTATTGGATTAAAAAAACACAATAACATGATTGCTTTATCTAATTCAATTGTACTTTGTATCTGTTAGTGGTTTACTAGCTCAGATTTTGCAGCAGCAGTAATGCTTATGTAACAGACAGCAACTTCAGACATCTGTACAAGTGTAGTGAAATGTAGAAGTCAGGAATTGTCCATTTGATTTGCCCCACTTCTCAAGAAGTGCTCCAACACCGAAATTTCTCTGAGAAATTCAGCATTTACAAATGTGAGGGAAATGGCACTTGCCCATTAATTACCCACTAAACAAGTGAGTAAGTTAGACTGTGTCCATTCAAGTGGAATTTAATTTGTAACCGCTTTGTAAGTCTCAATTAATGCCAAACATTCTCTCTGGCACTGCAAGTTAACTTTTGCAAATGAAAGTTTCCAATTATAACTGGCTTGCCACCTGCATTGCTGATAGAAAATTTGAATATTTTAATTACTGCCACTTAGGTGATAGAGGCAGCAGACAGAAAAAAATATTTTCAGAGATCACTTAGCAAGTTACAAACCAATGCTGCCGGACCTCAGGCACCTTTATTCACACTCAGTTGCATCATGTTCTAAATACCACCTCCCCCTACCTTCAAGTTATTGCTGACAAGACATCAAAATCCACCGTAAGCCAAACCTCAGTCCGCCCTCAGTTTGCCAACCCAGCCTGCACATAAATGTCAGATCAAGCATCTCACCGTATGGCCAAACCCTAGCAATCTCACCACAGTGCTGTCAGACGGCATGATGCCTATCCAGAAACACACAAACCTCCCCTTAGTTATACCAAATTAGCATCTACATGACTACTGAGTCACCACAGTGCAGATATAGCCCATTTTTGCTATATGGTACTACCAAATGTTAGATATTTACCTCTGGTGGGTACACTTGGCATACTGTCTTGCAGTATGAACCTGACAAGTGGTGAAAATTATGTACATACACAAAGAAATGTAAAGGCCATTTTTCACACAGCTTATGCAAAAGTGTGGAATTTGATCCCCAAATCATATGACAGTCATTTAATAGAATTAATTTAATGTGTCAGTCCTTGAGATCCTTGCTGTTCTCCCCTCCATGAAGAAAGCAAACCTATTATGAAACAATATTCACTGTGAGCATTGACATGGACTATCTGCTAATATTTATGGTGTGACCATTTAAAACTTATTCCAGATGTTTTCTTAGAATAATGTAATGATATGTCAGCAGGTATGTGATATTTACCTAATTTACCTCAAATAAGTAACTAGGCAGTTAATTAACAGTCAAAAACAGACTAGGTAAGATCATTGAAAAGGCCACTATTGTCATCTTCACATTTTAAGAACCATTCTTTCTCTCAGAGCAATGTTAAATAATTCTAGTATACTCCTGGAGATGAACCAAATGTGATCGTGCCAGTAGGAATCGAGGCTCATGGTTGTGCAAAATAATAGTCAGTCTCAAGCTTTCAATCTTCCCTTTTTACCGTAGTAGTATGAAGTTACAAATAGATTGTGAAAATGAAGATCTAACGTTCTCTTCACGTTTCCCTTACTCCATTTTCAGCACCTCTTTCTTAACTTTATATTTTGCAACCTTACATTTTTTGGTTATGTCTTGCAGCATTTCATCTTCCCTATTAATATTTTGCTTGTACAGTCTTTTTCATTTATTTTTCTTTGTTTTGGTCATGACACTCTTAGTTGCTCTCAAGTTCTACCATTTTAGTGTTATTTTTCACTTTTAGCATTTTACCTCTTTTGAATCACTTGTCCTCTCATTTTGTACATAAAAGATGGCCCTAAGTTTGCTCAGACTTGCATTATTGGAATAGAACATCAGTGCCTCAGTAGCTGTTTTATAGTCCACTGTGTTTGCTGTCAACAGTTGCACTGCTTCATTCTGTGATGTCCGTATGAATGATGGAGATCAGAACTTCCCAGCCTCAGTGTGATAAAGAAAAACAAGGCCACACCTCTGGCCATTTATTTGAATAGAAGCGTACAAATGTTCTGTAATCCCTTACCCATTTCCTATCAGACATCTTTTCCATACTTCATACCATCATGTCATGCAGAAGAAATGCAAGGATGTAAATATTTAGCAGTTTCAGGATTTGAAGATCATATGTAAGCACCTTTACTCTTTACAGCCTCAAAGGTCCTAATAGCACTGAAATGTACAAATGAGTGAAAGCCTACTCATATTCCCACGATTGTTCTTTTGCAATGTGCAATAAATCAGTGATTGTAACTCTGAAACATTCATTTTTACAACAGAATAACTTGATCCATAGAAAACCTACCGTGTAGAAAGAGGCCATCCCACCCATTGAGTCTGCACCGACAACAATCCCACCCAGGCCCTATCCCCATATTTAGCTGCTAATCCCTCTAACCTATGCATCCTGGGACACTAAGGGACAATTTAGCTTGGCCAATCCACCTACCCGCACGTCTTTGGACTGTGGGAGGAATCCGGAGTACCCAGAGGAAACCCACGTAGACACAGGGAGAATGTGCAAACTCCGCGCAGACAGTGACCCAAGCCGGGAATCAAACCCAGGTCCCTGGAGCTGTGAAGCAACAGTACTAACCACTATGCTACCATGCCGTCCTTGCAGACATTTCTTCTCGCTGTTGAAATGTTTGGTTTCATTTTCCAAATGTTTCTTAACAGATCATTGGTTTTCTGCACATGCGCAGCCCTGTATCAGTGGCCACCTTTGAAGACTACTTGTGTTGGCAGGAGACACAGTATTCATAGATACCAGATGAAACAGTTCAAAGTTAATTTTAATAGCTTGACCCACTTTCAAATCAGTGGCAATCCTGGTAAATTTGCTTGATTTACAACAACTAATTTTGCCATTGCTGTTCCCAGTTTGTCTCTTCCTTTAGTTTGAGATACATTTTTGACAATTAAAAATTCTTATTTCACCAGGTATGGCTATTGGCTTGTTGTGAGAGAAGATGCGTATCATGTAACAATGTTCTAACTAAGATGGAAGATCAGAGTCAGGATGAGGTGCACTATGATTCATAGAAGAATTATAGAATAGGAGGTAATTCGGCCTGTCATGTCCATACCAGCCTTTTGTAAGAATAACTTGCCTAGTCCCACTAACTTGCCTTTTCTCACAGTCTTGCATCTTTTGTTCTGTCCATACAATTGTCCAATTTCCTTTTGAGAGCCATGGTTGAATTTGCTGCCACCACCACACTCTCAGGCAACATATTTCTGATCCTAAAGATCCACAATGCATGAAAAATGCATTGCCATTGCTTCTAATATTGCCATTGCTTCTAATTCCAATCAGATTAAATCAGTGCCCTCTGGTTCTTAACACTTTAACCAATGGGAGCAGTTTCTTTCTATCTACTTAACCCAGACTGCTCATAATTATCAATAGGTCTATCAAATCTACTCTCAACATTTCCTCCAAGGAAAGCAGACCCAGCTTCACCAATCTATCTGAGTAACTGAAGTATCTCATCCCCAGAATCATTACCGTAAATCTTTTCTGCACCCTCTCCAAAGTCTTTGCATCCTTCCTAAGATGTGATGCCCAGAATTGGACACTGTGATTGATAGTTTCACCATATTATTGTTGCTTTTGTACTTGTAAGGCTGAGATCCTACATGCCTTATTAGCCGCTTTCTTAACCTATCATGCCACATTCAGTGATTTGTGTGCAGATACTCTCAGATCTCTCTGCTCCTGCTTCCCTTTTTAGAATTGTATCCTTTGTTTTGTTTTGCCCTTCCTCGTTCTCGCTACAACAATATATTACTTCACACTTCTCTGCATTAAATTCCATCTGCCATGTATCTATCTATTCCATCCATGTGTCCTCCTCACAGTTCCCAATACTTCCAAATTTTGTGTCATCTGCAGATTTTCAAATTGTGCCTGGCACACACCTAAGTCGAGGTCATTAATGATGATCGAGAAAAGTAATGGTCCTAATACTGACACCTGGGGAGCAGCATCTTTTTTCACTCCAAAAAACAACCATTCATCACTACCCCCGGTCCCTATAACTTAGCTAACTTCCTATCCATGTTACCATTGTCCTTCTTATTCCATTGGCTTCCTTGCTGACAGACTGTTATATGACATTTCATTGAACTCCTTTTGGAATTCTAAGTACGCTATATTAAATGCATCAGCCCCTTAAACACTCTCTGCATCCTCGTTAAAATCAAATTAGTTAAGCACAATTTACCCGTAATAAAACCAAGCTGGTTTAACTAATCGAAATTTCTCCAAATGGCTGTTAGTATGTCTTGGATTATTGCTTCTAAAAGATTTCCCACCCCACACATCTTTAGTTGACTGGACAGTAGTTGCTAGGCTTATTTGCTTATACTTTTTTGAACAAGTGTATATAACATTATAGCTGTTAATTTTTGGGACAGAACTAGTGAAAAAACATGAAAGACACTGGATGGCCTTAACCCAACTCATTCCATGATGCTGTTTAAGTAAGTGGACCTCTGCTTCCCCCACCTAATCTGCATGCAGCTGCAGTCAACTCCAACAACAACATTGGAGATGTCAGGGGTAAGTTTTTCACTCAGAGGGTGGTGAGTGAGTGGAATCGGCTGCCGTCGGTGGTGGTAGAGGCAAACTCTCTGGGGTCTTTTAAAAGACTTCTGGATGAGTACATGGGATTTAATGGGATTGAGAGTTATAGATAGGCCTGGTAGGTATGGATATGATTGGCGCAACTTGTGGGTCGAAGGGCCTGTTTGTGCTGTAGTGTTCTATGTTCTGTGTTCTATTTGCAATTCTCCAATATTCTGGCATCATCCTTGCATCGAAAGAAGTTTGGAAGATTATGGCCAGTGCTTCAGCAATTTCCACCTCTAGTTCTCTTAGTTCACTCGAATGCATATGAGGAAACTATCAATTTTAATTGCAGCCAGCCCATCTATCCTTCGTCTTTATCAACTTCAAGCTCATCCAATGTCTCAACTAGCATTTCTTTCATTATGGTAGCGTTTTCTTCCTTGGGAAAGTCAGATGCAAAGTAGTCATTTAGTACCTCAGCCATTTTCTTTGCCTGAATGTGTAAATTCTCTTTTGGTCCCTCATAGGTCCTACTCCTCTTTTTATTACTTTTTCACAATTTATATGCCCATAGACCTTTGGATTTCTTCTTATATTGGCTGCCAGTCATTTTTCATACTCTTTCTTTGCTGCTCTTTTTTTTCATTTTCCCTGAGCTATCTCTATTCAGCTTGTTTCTCATGTGTACTATCAACCTATACAACACCCTTTTTCTATTTCATCTTACTTTCTATGTCTTCCATCACCCAAGGCTTTGTTTGTCTTATCTTTCCCTCACTTGATTCTTGTATCTTGACTTTATCCAAACCACCTCCTTCTTTAAAGGCTGCCTATTATCCAACTACATTTTGCCTGCCAATCTTTGATTCTGAATTACCTGAGCCATATCCATTCACACTCCATTGAAATTGACCCTCCCACAGCTAATTAGTTTTACGATAATGTATACGTTTATACATTCTGGAAATATGAAATAAATAAGAAAATGTTGGAAAATCTCAGCAGGTTTATGGAGAGAGAATTAGAGTCCATATGACTTCTTCAGAGCTATTTTTCCATGGCTAACCTAAACCACATACAATGATCACAGTTCCCTAACTGACACTTTTTCCAGTAATGCTTCCTTTCGCCTTGGATTGGAAGCATACTGATGTAGAAAATTCTCCTGAACATGCTCCAGAAACTTTATGCCCTTTAAACTATTACTATCCACATCTTTATTAGGATAATTAGGATCTCCCATTATAACTGCTCCACAGTTTTTGGACCGGTCTCTTAATTTGCTTGCAAATTTATTCCTCGAACATTTTCCACAGGTTAGAGGGCCATTGAATACACTTAATAGTGTAATTGTATTTCTATTGTTTCTTAGCATTAACCAAACAGATTCAGTTCTTGATGCCTTTAGGACATCTCTAGCATTGTAATATTCTCCTTATTTTATACTGGCACCACTGCTCTTTTCTTTCCTTCTCGATCTTTCCTCAACACCTTGTAGATTATTTACTGCCCAATCCTACCCTTTATGAGCCACATGTCTCTTATCACAATAACCAACTCCCATGTGGCTAATTGTGCCTGCAACTCACAAATCTTATTTAACACAGTAATTTCATCCACATACAAGCAGAGAGTAGCCCTAATTTAGACCTCATTGCATTCCCTCTTACTCTGATTCCACCCAGTGACTTATTGCCTGAACTATCAGGATGCAGAGCGCTCATCACATCCCTGCTGACTCTGACATACCCGCTTCTATTTTCTGCCCTAATGAACATTGATTGGCAGCAGGCCGGACAGCCCTTGGAAGGATGTCCTGCCTTGGAGAGCTGCTGACCAATCAGATTAGCAAACAGCTCTTTAGCAGATCCAGGCACATTGCTGCAGTGGCCAGAAAAGGTACTGCAATGCCATGCCTGGGATATGGATGGGATTTTGTGGCAATGCTCGCCCCAAGACCTGAAAATTCTGCCCGAGATCAACAGACCTTTACATCGTCAGTGTCCCGCCTGCTATGATTCTCATTGGGTGGGACGGGAAAATTCCACCCAATGTGGAACTGCAGTGCTGATAAGTACCAGGGGTCCCAGTGAAGGGTGGATAGGCGATGCCCAGATTTGTGGGGGCGGAAGGGTGCACATCACCCAGGGAATGTTCTCACTGTTGGATAGTAGGTCGGGGAAGAGGGAGGGATGGAGGCTGGTCTATGAGGGGGGTTTGAAAGGGTCCTCCAATGTAGGTGCCCCTGCCCCTGCCTGCCTGAGATTGTGAATTTTGTATGTTTCCCACCCTCAGGCATCGGGTGCCTAAAACTTGATTCTGGGCATTAAGTGGCCACTTAAGGGCCTTAATTAGGGTATGGGTGAGTTTCCTATCTGAGGCTCTGTCTGCCCCATCATAGAATCTTACCTGTATTGGAGCATGCAGGATCCTGGAGGGAATCCTGTCCATGCTATTCTACTCTTCCCATTCTTCACCTCCCACCTCAACCCTATCTCAGATCCTACTGGGAGGAGATGTGGGGGTAGAGGGGAGAGATGCAAAATTCCTGACACTATTTCTAATTCTGGAGCTATCTGTTTCTCCTAATTCTTCATGCATCTTTTTGTTTTCCTCTCTGCCAAATTAGTTTAAACTCTCCTGAATGGTGCAAGCAAACTGTTCAGTCCTTATTGTGTTCAGTTGCAATCTGTCTGGCCTGTATGGGGTCTCATCCATCCCATAACCAATCACAGTATTCCAGATATCTAAACCCTTCCTTAATGTGCTGTTGCTTCACCATGCATTCATCTGCTCTATCCTCCAATGCTCACTACCACATAGAGCTGGTACATAATGCAGAGATCAACACCTATGCGATCCTGCTGGCTGGTTCTTTTTCTAGTGCTGTAAAATATGCCTGCAGGGCATCGTTCATCTTTCTACCAACATCATTATTCCAGGTATGGACCATGCCCTATGACTCCTGGCTATTCATTCAGGAGGCAACAAACTGCCCTGGATTCACATCTGCAGTCATAGTAATGCCTCTCTGCTCCCCTAATTATAGAACCCATTACCACAATTGCTTTCCCCGTCTCCCTCCTTCCCCCTTGTACAGCTGAGCCAGTTGTGGTGCTATGGCCTTGGTTACAGCTGCAACCTCCAGAGGCGCCATCACCAGAATTCAGAACTGAATATCCTTTGGCCAACAAGATGCATTCAGGGGATTCTTGCATCACATATCTGGTCTTCCTTGACATCAGTGAAGCCAGCTGTTACTCAAACTCTAAAACCCATGGCCCAAGATTCTGCAAGTGTGGTCATCCAGGACACAAGAAGTATCCTGGAATACCTAAGTAGCACTGGCAGTGGGCGATCGACGGGGCCGTTCATCCCAACTGCCTGCCCCTCTACAGCGGCTATGTTCACAGCCAGGTGTCCCTGGAGAGGGAGCATGCAGTGTCCACGGGTGTAGTTGACGCCTTCCGTGCCCACTGGGCACCGCAGGGGCTGAGGTGTGTTATAGACTCTGATAATCACATTTTGAGTTAATGTTTTAAGTTTCCTTTGGACTTTGGCTTCTGTTCAGGCCATCCCCCCCTTCCTTTTTGGGGGGCTGCCCCTCTTAATTTGTCCCTAAGTTAATTTGAGTTCGTTTACTGGTTGGGTACATAAAAGAACTACCTAAGTAGCACTTCATGGGATCAAGGTGCCCTTCAATGCCTCTATTTACTAAACTATTAACTGACATAACAGAACTAAATTAAGACTTAAATAAATCAATGCCTCTATTTACTAAACTATTAACTGACTTAATAGAATTAAATTAAGACTTAAATAAATACGAGCTAGTCATTAATCAGCTGCTTCCATCGTGTCAATTTCATTTTATTTTATTTAATTTAAATATTTAACTTAACACCTGTTACCTATATACCTTTGATTTTAATTTATTGAATCTTCCAAAAAAAAATACGGAGGCACAAAACATTGGAACAATAATATGACAGCATGGATCAGTAAGACTGACGTTTGATCTCCTGTTCTGCAAAGTATCTGACCTGATTGAGTAATGAACTTTGATGAGAAGTCGACACTTATAGGAAGATTCTTCACTGGATTGGTAATTAGCTCTTGGTGGTTGGGTAGTAACCTGGAAGTGGATTGTGCAATGGGCCACTCTTAATTGGCCATGAAAGGTACATGGCCTGGGGGAAAAAAAAGCTTGCAAAAAGGAAAAGAAAATCTAGAGAGAAGATCAAAAGAGGACAACAGAGCCACAAGACAACTTGCAAGTTGGATTATTACCAACATGTCAGAACATCATCATTCAATCTTTTATTTAAAATTACAATTGGGGCTATTTTTGGTTGTGGTGCTTTGTCCAGAAGGATGTGTCCTTTTAAATACTCAGTATGATCCTTGCAGCAGAAGCATGTGACAAGGTGCAATTTTACACGTGAAATATTCAAATGATCCAGAAACATCAAGAAGTTCCAAAGCCTCACAAAGATGAGAATTCAGATTCAATATTTCAATATAAGTCACTGATTTATGATATAAGTTTTTTTCATGCATTTGTTAAACTGCTGCCTTTGTGTTATATTGTATATTATTTACAGTTTATCGCAAATAGTTCATAAGATAAATTGGAAATGACCTGGAAATAAATTGCAGCTTAGTGAGCTCGGAAGCTCTTTAGTTTTGCTGACAACATTCCATTAGGAAATTTCATGAAAATATTTGATTACTTCAGGCCATCACTGTGGAAGATAATTTAATTATAATGACACAAATAAAGTGAATCTAATTAGTGGTCCTGGGGCAACAGCTCATTAGCACTGTAGTTTAGTAAATTAAATTTCAACACTAATAAATTAGAGTATTTGTCTTAGATATATGGGAATCACAAAAATGTCTGTAGTTTGGCTCTATCAGGATTTTTTATTGACTTACAGACAAAATAGATAGTTATTAATAAAGGCATGAGGGAATATACTCACTGGTGATACAAAGTAGATGCCCTTATATAGACATTCAAAAATTATTCTGTACTTGTACAATATTGAAGAACTGCAGTAATATCTCTACAAATGAGGACTACTTCCAACGTTATTGCATTTTAGAATTGCACTAACCTATTGCTTCAGCCAAGTCCCTGGTAAACTTACTAAACTTGTTATTTCTGTAAAATTTGAAGCAGATATATTATATCCACGCAGCTGCAAATGGGTTTTACAAATTGCATTTTTGAACTGAGCAAACTTGTGTAGGTTTATGTCTACAAGGAACAAAATTATTTGTCCGTCAGACACAATTTGTTTCACCGATGATTTTTAAAATCAATGTCTAAACACACTCAATGCAGAAGTTATAAAAATTGATCCACTAGACCAATATACTGTTTTGACATATCTTGTCCATCTAAAGACAGAAATATGTGAATAAATGATAGATAATAAGTCACTGACCATGTAGTATGACAGTGATACTGGTGCTGTAATACAGTAATACAGAGCTGCTTTGAAACCACTGAATTACTTTTTTTCAAATGTGCTATTTGATTTCTTCATGTGCCTTTACATCATGAGTACTGAAGTACTTGTATTGAGACTGACGGATCCATTAACTTTTTATACTGTAATAAACAACCTCATTTCACAGTGCCTCTCAGTGCTTTCAAGACCTTATGATTATTCATCAAACTTTATTTTCTTCAACATCAGAATTTATTTTTGGTAAGGTTGGCAATTTGGTTCAGTTTATACACCATCTTCTGAACCAATAAAATAGTAGTTCTTTTGTTAACTAAGTTTGTTGAACAACACAGTACAGAATTTCTACACCAAGCAGATTGTTAGATTTTTACATTAACATTTTTAAATTTGGTGAATTCGCCTCACATTACTATGTATTATTAATACTCAATTTGTGAAATTATAGTAATTTAATATTGCCTAACTGATATATATCCAATTTTAGTCTTCTCAGATTCATGATGGCTTTCAACAGTGAGATGATTTGAATTGCGGCACTTTCCATAACTGCTGTTACTAAGAACAACTGGCATTTATATAACACATTTCATAATCACAGGATGTCGCAAAGTATTTTATAGTAAGAGAAATACTTTTGAACTGGAGACACTGTAAAGTAGGAAAATGATGGCTAATAGCCACATCTTTTTCTGCTAATTGTTTCCCCATCACTCCTGTTCTGAAGGTGATTGACTTCTTGCCGGAGTCCAATACTATAGATCCCTCTCTCATAGTAATTCATGTGTATATCTTGCTCAAAACAGCCATTTCACTTTACAGTTTGCCTCCAGGTCTTATGCCAGTCTCTAAAGTCTTTTAAAAGGATAAGGCAGCTCCCCTTTAATCATAAAGATATGCATAACTTATGTATGGGCAGTCTCTATAACACTCATAGGCATGTATCAATGTCCTCTCTTCCTCCAAATGGGAAAAAAAAAGACGTAATCAGAATCAAAGGTGGGCAACCCAGATAGGGTCATTGTGACAGAAAAAAGTCTGTAGCAAGAGGACATGTTAGATTTAGTATGTAGATGACAGAAGAGGGCAAAGGTGAGCTGGCACAAGAGGGTTGGTAAATTTGTGGCAAGGCTTATCATATGTCGTTTCAACTTCTTGAGCCTTTTAAAATTATTATTATGGCTTTACATTCATCCTCTCGTTCTTCAAAGGCAAGTATAGTTAATTGCATAGTTAAACAAGCTCCACTGTCTTTCATAAGCTATAAAGAAAGGTAAAATGGATTATGAGATTAAACTAGCTCAGAATATAAAAACAGATAACAAAAGTTTCTACAAATATATAAAACAAAAAAGAGTGGCGAAAATAAACATTGGTCCTTTAGCGGATGAGAAGGGGGATGTAATAACTGGAAATGAGAAAATGGCTGAGGCATTGAACATATATTTTGTGTTGGTCTTCACAGTGGAAGACACAAATAACATGCCAAAAATTGATGACAGGTAGGCTATGGCAGGTGAGAACCTAGAAACTATCATCATGAAAGAGGTAGTGTTGGACAAGTTAATGGGGCTAAAGATAGAAAAGTCTCCTGGTCCTGATGGAATGCATCCCAGGGTACTAAAAAAGATGGTGCGAAAAATAACCAATGCACTAGTGGTAATTTACCAAAATTTACTAGACTCTGGGGTGGGTTCCCACAGATTATGCTATTGTTTAAAAAAGGAAGTAGACAAAAGACAGGTAACAATAGGCAGGTTAGCTTAACTTCTGTAGTAGGGAAAATGCTTGAATCCATCATCAAGGAAGAAATAGCGAGACACCTGGATATAAATTGTCCCCTTGGTAAGACGCAGCATGGGTTCATGAAGGGCAGGTAATATTTGACTAATCTGGTGGAATTCTTTGAAAACATTACATGTGCAGTGGACAATGGGGAACCTGTGGATGTGGTGTATCTGGATTTTCAGAAGGCATTCGACAAGGTGCCATGCCAAAGACTGCTACATTAGATAAAGGTGCACGGTGTTATGGGTAATGTATTAGCATGGATTGAGGATTGGTTAACTAACAGAAAACAAAGAGCAGGGGTAAATGGGTGTTTTTCTGGTTGGCGATCAGTGACTAGTGGTGTGCCTCAGGGATCAGTGTTGGGGCCACAATTGTTTACGATTTACGTAGATGATTTGGAGTTGGGGACCAGGTGTAGTGTGTCAAAATTCGCAGAAGACACTAAGATGGATGGAAGAGCAAAGTGTGCAAAGGACGCTGGAAGTCTGCAAAGGGATATAGAAAGTCTAACTGAGTGGGTGAAGGTCTGGCAGACGGAGTACAATGTTGGTAAATGTGAGGTCATCTATTTTGGTAGGAATAACAGCAAAATGAAGTATTATTTAAACGCTAAAACATTGCAGCATGCTGCTGTGCAGAGGGACCTGAGTGTCCATGTGCAGGAATCTCAAGGAGTTAGTTTGCAGGTGCAGCAGGTAATTAAGAAGGCAAATGGAATTTTGTCCTTCATTGCTGGAAGGATGGAGTTTAAAAACAGCGAGATTACGTTGCAGCTGTATAAGGTGCTGGTGAGGCCACACCTGGAGTACTGTGTACAGTTTTGGTCTCCTTACTTGAGAAAGGATATACTGGCACTGAAAGGGGTGCGGAGGAGATTCACTAGGTTGATTCCAGAGTTGAGAGGGTTGGCTTATGAAGAGAGACTGAGAAGACTGGGGCTATATTCTTTGGAACTCATATAAAAACATATAAGATTATGAAGGGAATCGATAAGACAGAAGCAGGGAAGTTGTTTCCACTGGTGGGTGAAACTAGAGCTAGGGGGCATAGCGTCAAAATAAGGGGAAGCTGATTTAGGACTGAGTTGAGGAGTAACTTCTTCAAACAAAGAGTTGTGAATCTGTGGAATTTCCTCCCCAGTGAAGCAGTTGAGGCTACCTCATTGAATGTTTTTAAGGCAAAGATAGATACATTTTTGAACAGTAAAGAAAATAAGGATTATGGTGAGTGGGAGGTAAGTGGAGCTGAGTCCACAAAAAGGTCAGCCATGATCTTACTGAATGGCGGATCAGGCTTGAGGGGTCGGATGGCCTACCCCTTCTCCTAGTTCTTATATTCTTATGTTTTTATTATATCATACGAGTATCTTAGAAGAAGAGGGCATCCATTCTATGGCCAATAAGACTCTTGCAGATCGACAATTGCTATCATGTAATAACCTGCCCTAGTCTTAACATCTTGCATGTGCAGACCAGCACAGCTACACCCACTGTTGAGGAATTCAATCAATTGGAAGGGTAGTCACCCAGTAAATAATTGAGCACTGGTGAGAATGAGGACTTGAAAATGGGAGAAAAAGCATTTAGTTCCTTAGTGAAGGGGAAATAACTGTCCTCAGTTGAGAAGCCCATATTTCAGAAGCCCACTCTTCAAGAACACAATTTCAGGTGGAGGCTATGGAGATGGTTTCTAAGCAAGTGGTTAATAACTTGGCTAAGTTCAAAGAGATAGCAACCCACACCTGCAACAAATTGTAGGGGGTTCTTTGGCCCGAGAGACTGTGACAGTCCAGAGAATTATTATAGTAATTGGAATGAGTGGCAACCACCAGTTAATATCATGAAATATAATATTTATTTACAAGCAGATAAATACACAGTGTTAACAGTTTCAACTTCAGCATCCACTCTGGCTGCAAAAGTCTGCGCTCTTGCACTAAAGTCTCTGTATTCGTTCCCCATTGGACATAGGATCATCTCAGTATATGCACCTAAAAGGGGCTAGCAGTTACAAATATGAAGTTATCAAGTGGCAGTTCTAAAGGCGTATGTGGTCTCAGAAATAGCAGCTCCTATTGCTTCAAACAATGTTTTGAACAGAACGTCTTCGCAAGGCTTCCAAAATCTCATTGGAGGAAAAACCTATGATAACACTGACTGCCACTACCTATCTCATTTCCAGCATTTATGAGCTTCAAGAACCAGACAAGGAGACGTCATTGTCTCTTCAGAGTGGTCGGCAACCCATTTTGTTATTGGCCCACTGCCTTCATGTGAGTGAGTTCCGGACTGAATATCTCTTGCAATTGCAAGAACCATATTGCTAAAAACAGATCCCTATCGAACCTCAGCAAACCTAAGAAAAAGCCATCTTAGGCCTTGAAGGCTCCAGGGGAACCATCCCATTCACCACCCTGCTCAGTGGCACTCCATTCAGCTTGAACCTTATAGTAAGATTATAAGTAAAGTCAGTAATGAATTGGCATAAAGGAGAGTCATCATGATATGTGGTTTTAAATAAGGGGAATGAATTTTTGTACTACTACTTGGGAACTATCATTGGTTAAAGTAAGCATTCTACAATCACAAGAGGTTATGTGTTTATTTCTGTGTCTGCTTTCAACCTTTGAGTTGGATGATGTCAAGGGAAATATAGAGGGAAATTCTGTTTTATGAAAAACTTGGCAGAAGTCTTGGAAAATGAGGAACAACATGACAGAGCATGGAAGTAAATGGGTGGGTGTGAAGTGACCTTTTGTCTTGATCAACTTTTAGTTCTGGGTTCTCATTTGTATTCTCCTTGTTATTGGGGCTGGTTGATGGTTCCCTGTGTACCCTCCTCCTGTTATTAGATACTTCCTTGATCTGCAGATATTGCTGAGTGACTGCATGTAAGAAGGATTTATCTTGGATGATGCCCAAGTCTAAGACTCTATATCCAAACCTCTTCCATTGTCCTCTGCCGAACAGCCTCAAAACAAAGGTACTCCCATTTCTAGGTTTTAACTTAAGCAGAGCTGAGAAAAAGTAATAGCAAAAATCTTGATTTTTACTCCCAAAGTTCTGGAAGAATTTCTATGCAGGCCAAGTGATGCCAATCATAGGGGAGGTGGTGGCATAGTTGTAGTGTCACTGACTTGGTAAGCCAGAGGACTAGGTTTATCCTCTGTAGGTGTGGGTTTAAATCCTTCCAGGGCAGCTGGTGGAATAAAAATTATTTGAATTAATTTCAGGAAATCTGCCATCGTTACCTGGTCAGATCTGCACATGGTACCAGACCCACTGCAATGTTGTTGACTCTGAAATGCCCTAGTAAGCCATTCAGTTGAAGAAATTTGGGGATGGGTAATAAATGTTGCGCATGGCAGCAGTACCCACATCCCATGAAAGAATAGATTTAAAAATCTCTGTATCAGAACAGAAAATGGGCTTTTCTAAGTGATATCTGCTTTAAGAATACCTGCCACCTGTTCATATTACCACTAATATAGGTGAAGGAATTACGGAGCCAGATTTGGAACAGAAATGGAGCGAGGTAAATTAGATGGAGTGGGTAGACCCTCTTGACATTTTTAAATGTGGTGTGTAACAGGGGATACAGAAACCCCTGCTTTTTGAAGACTATTAAAACTAAGTAGACTAGTTTAAAATATGGACCACTGTGGGCCTTATACATCTCAAAGGTATCACAAT
Organism: Carcharhinus amblyrhynchos; assembly: GCF_965287045.1. Taxonomy (NCBI): domain Eukaryota; kingdom Metazoa; phylum Chordata; class Chondrichthyes; order Carcharhiniformes; family Carcharhinidae; genus Carcharhinus; species Carcharhinus amblyrhynchos. Next base: position 91,837,809 of record NC_137326.1, read on the forward strand.
GTGCCTTTTTTATATGTGATACAGAGGTATTGCCAGATCGTATGAACCTTGGGTGGACGTGCCGGTAAAATTCTGCCCATTGTCTGTATAAGCACATATATAATGATTTTTGAACAAGTATTATTTTTGTATTTTCTTGAGAGCTTTGGCTAACAAGCTATTTACTCCTTGACATAATGGGAACGAAGCTTAATTAGATAGACCGCATTCTTTTGGAAGAACGAAGCATGGAGCGCATGTTATAAGAACATAAGAACATAAGAAATAGGAGCAGGAGTTGGCCATCTAGCCCTTCGAGCCTGCCCCGCCATTCAATAAGATCATGGCTGATCTGTCGTGGCTCAGTTCCACATTCCCGCCCTCTCCCCATAACCCTTAATCCCCTCGCTTATCAAAAATCCATCAACCCGCGTCTTAAAAATATTTAGTGAGGCAGCCTCCACCACTTCAACGGGCAGAGAATTCCAGAGATTCACCACCCTTTGAGTGAAGAAGTTCCTCCTCAACTCCGTTCTAAACCGTCCCCCCTTTATCTTGAGGCTGTGCCCCCTAGTCCTACTGACCTTTCTGAGCGGGAAGAGTCTCTCCACCTCTATCCTATCCATCCCATTCATCATCTTATATGTCTCAATGAGATCTCCCCTCATTCTTCTAAACTCTAACGACTACAAGCCTAGTTTATTCAGCCTCTCCTCATAGCTCAACCCCCTCAACTCCGGCATCAGCCTAGTAAACCTCCTCTGCACTCCCTCCAAGGCCAAAATATCCTTGCGTAAGTGTGGCGACCAAAACTGCACACAGTACTCCAGCTGCGGCCTCACCAATGCCCTATACAGCTGCAGCAAGACCTCCCTACCTTTATATTCAATCCCCCTCGCGATGAAGGCCAGCATCCCATTCGCCTTCCTGACCACCTGCTGCACCTGCAGGCTGGGTTTTTGCGACTCATGCACAAGGACCCCAAGGTCCCTCTGCACCGTCGCCTGCTGCAGTTTTTCGCCCCGTAAGTAATAGTCCTTCCTACCATTATTCCTACCAAAGTGGACCACCTCGCACTTGCCAACATTAAATTCCATTTGCCAGTTCCTGGCCCATTCGCCCAGCCTACTTAGATCCTTCTGCAGACTCTCCATACCCTCCGCGCAATTTGCCGTTCCACCAATCTTGGTGTCATCAGCAAATTTCGACACCATACACTCGGTTCCCTCCTCCAGATCATCTATATAAATGGTAAATAGCTGAGGCCCCAGCACTGACCCCTGGGGCACTCCACTAGTCACCAACCGCCAATCCGAATAGCACCCATTAACCCCAACTCTCTGCCTCCCATTTGACAACCAATCCTCTATCCATGCTAACACCCTACCCCCAACTCCATGCCCCCTTACCTTCTGCAATAACCTCTTGTGAGGTACCTTGTCAAATGCCTTCTGAAAATCAAGAAAGACCACATCCACCGGCTCTCCTCTATCCACCGCCCTAGACACATCCTCATAGAACGCCAATAAATTTGTCAGACACGACCTCCCCTTAACGAAACCGTGCTGCGTCTGCTCTATCAAGCAATTCCCCTCAAGATGCCTCGCTATTTCCTTCTTGATGATGGATTCTAACATTTTACCTACAACAGACGTTAAACTAACCGGCCTATAATTCCCTGCCTTTTGCCTGCCACCCTTCTTAAACAACGACGTAACATTAGCCGTTTTCCAGTCTTCCGGCGCTTCCCCAGAATCCAGCGACGTTTGGAAAATAACCACCAAGGCATCCACTATCGCCTCCGCCATTTCTTTCAGAACCCTTGGATGCATTCCATCCGGTCCTGGGGACTTGTCCACAATCAGTCCCTCCAGTCTGTCGAGCACCGCCTCTCTAGTAACAATAATGTCATTGAGACCCTCCAGTCCTACCACCTTTCCATCTCTAACACCCGGCAAATTATTCACGTCCTCCTCCGTGAAGACCGAAACAAAAAAGTTATTCAAGACCTCAGCCATTTCCCCATCCCTACCACTAAGCCCCCCCTGTCATCCTCTAAGGGTCCAATGTTCACCCTAGCCAGCCTCTTCCTTTTTATGTATTTATAAAAACTCTTGCTATCCTTTTTTATATTAAGCGCTAGCCCAGCTTCATAGTTTATCCTCCCCTTCTTTATCAACTTCTTTGTCAATCTTTGTTGACATTTAAACCTCTCCCAATCCTCTTCTCGCCCACTACTCTTAGCTACTCTAAACGCCTCCGTTTTTAATTTAACACTTTCCTTCACCTCCTTCGTTATCCATGGCTTATTACCTCTCCTCCTACGGTCCTTTTTAACCATCGGAATAAATTTCTGCTGAGCACCAAGAAAGATTTCCTTAAAGATCCTCCACTGCTCCTCAGCAGACCTACCTTCCAACGCGCTCCCCCAGTCAACATTCGCCAATTCTTCTCTCATCCTACTGTACTCCCCTCTGTTCAAACAAAGGACGCGTATCCGGGAACCCACTTTCTCCTCCTCCATCTGCACCAGAAACTCCACCATACAATGATCACTCTCCCCAAGAGGATCCTTCACCACAAGGTCCCTAATTCTACCCGCCTCATTACATAACACCAGATCAGGGACAGGCCAGACAGCTACAAGCTACCAAGGTTTTTGGAGATGACTCGAAGGATTCAGCTTCTAGCTGTAATGAATAGATGTATTCGGCCTCCACTCATAAGGGGACAGAAAACAGACAAGAAAGATAACTCCCCTCTCATTTCCAGGATTGCATGTGTTAGGAGCGACTCTTGAACCTACCGGATTTGCTTAGGTAAGGTTATTAGGTAAACGGTAGGGAAGAACCCCTGGGTTCGGGTGACCAATAAATTCCTAATTCCGCCAGAAGGTAGAATGCTTTTGGCCAAAATAAATAAGATGTATTAACGTAGTTAGACTGCCCAGCTTTGATGACAGGTTGTAGGGAAGATTGAATCTTTGGAAATGTATATCTGTATGTCTGCTCGTGTGGCCTAATGTCAGAGAGGAGTTGGAAACCTTTGACTATCTCTCTCTCACTGCATGTTGCCCAAATAAAGAATGTCTTTAACTGCATACTGCAAGACCTCCCAGAGGGACGCCCCGAGAAAATCGCCTTATATGATGGAATGGAACTGTGGCAGTCTTTTTTTAAGAGAGGAGAATTGAAGAGCAGTGAATGCCTTTCAGAATATATCTTCCTCTGTTCATCATTCCAAAATGGTCTACAGTTAAGAGGACATGTAGCAGGACTACAAATCAGCATTTAACATTTAACATTGGAAGCATCTGATCCTGAACGTGAAACTTTCAGGTATGGGTTTCTGGATCCAAATCAGATGTGGAAACTTGGCTAATTTTTCCATCTCTGAAACAAGATTGATGAGGCAATATGTACCACTCCCACTGCCACACTAGCTCAAATCAACTCAACCAGAATTTTGCCTACAGCAGTTCTTTATATTTGTGCACTTTTAAATTATGGCTTTAACTGGAAAAAATCAGAATATTGCTTATTTGATTCTTACGGTCAATATAGGATACAGAATTACAACCTAGTTACGATTGCTTTTTGAAGTATTTGGTATCACTCTTATTTCCTAATCATTAAATAATCTGTGTTGTGCGAGTGACAGAAAACCATAACTATCATATCATATGACTGAATGTTAATTACATCAAATAAAATAATTGTTTTCAATATGTATCTATTATGAAGCATATAAAAATTAGAAGTTACGAGTGATTGATTGCATTGAATTCTGGAATAATAAGTGTGAGGGACCTCACTCCATATATTTTTATAAAATATGTATCAATAGCCTCATTGCTATTTTGTAAATTCTAAAACTGAACAATATCCTGAAAGTGACTGAACGTATGTTGTCTGTGACCTCTGAACAAAAGAAGCCAAAAGATTTTCAGGAAACTCACACCTCGCTATCTCTAAGGAGCCACTACCAACCACTGTGGACTGTATAGCCCTACATTAAGTAGAACTATACAAACGCCACCTGTATTCAATAACCAAGGCTAGCCAGGAGGAGGCTAATGATCTGCTAAGGCCCTAGAACCTTTCTTTAAACTCATAATAGGTGAGATAATTAACAACCTCCAAAATTGGGCCATTCCAAACAACGTATACAAATCCTTTGATGGAGACTGGGTTGAATGGTAGAGGTCATGAACGGCCTTCAAGAGGTAATTTCCTACCTCCACCTCAAACAGGAGCAACATGTAAAGTATGCATGATTCAATATGTTGGTGGTTGTTGAACTGTTTGCCCTCCTTTACCAGGACCTACAGTGTTGCCAGTCAAATCACTATTGTCCTCAACTTCTACGCAGAGAATTTTTCCAGGTCGGAGCAGATGACAGTCAAAATTTCTCATTTTATCCTCTGACACTTTATCAAGGAGAGGGCACTTCATCAGTTATTATGAAACAGAAAATGTGGGCTGACGGTTTCACCAGGCTTTTGGGATTCCGACTGATGTAGGCAACCATGGACTGGACAGATGTAAAGTCCAAATGTAAAGAGGGCTTGGGGACCACAGCCAACAATTGTACATCTGATTCATGACTTTCCCCTAACACCTAACTGTCAGCCAGGACGTTGCTTTGGACACTGAGATCTGTATCATGGTAGCAGTCTGAACCTGCGTGACACAAAGCATGGATATTATGACCTCATCTAAGCTTCCACTGTAGTATTGAGATATTGGAAGGCTTCTGCCTGTGCAGCAATGGATGCTAAAACATCAGCTGCTGGAAGTTTCATCATAGGTGGGTTCTCAAAAGTACTGTCATGGAGATGTCCTGCACTTCTTGGAAAGAATGTGCTTCAAGCTTTTTTAGAATCGGACTCCTCCATGTTCCTTCACAGTGATAACAGCCTTCCTGGCAGGCCTGATGATTTATTAAGGCTCTTGGTGTGAATGCTGATCAGAATTCTCCTGATCACTGCACCATTGAAATCCTTATCTGAGTCCCCGTCTGTTGCCTCATTTCCCTGGCCTGGGAGTGGCCCACCATATGCAGACTTTGACTCTATGTTGCCTCTAAGCTATATGCAGTATCAGCACCTGAGCTGGTGACTACAAGTGTGGGATCAAGCGATGATGCTTCTGCAACAGAGGTCTTACGCTGCTCTCACCCTTCCTCATGATGCTGCAGGTATTTGAATTGTAGAGTTGCAGTGAGGGTAACAAGTTGGATAGAAAGTGTGAGATCCATGATCATATCATCTGCAACTTTCACTTTGAGCCAGACAACAGGATTAGGATGAGGTGGGATTTTATGGTATAAAGCAGAACAATACCATTGTTCTGGATGTTCTTGATTGTCGCAGGATGCAAGGTTCTCTCTCACATCCATCCTCTGATGAGCACCGTCTCCTCCGGGGTCTCACTTCATATCCCATTCAGTTGTGCTGTTGTCATACAAGAGAGAGGGAAGAATGGCAGCAATTATGTTGCAACATGTTTGGGCAAGTCACAACTCCTATGCCCAAAAATGGGAGCATTTGAACTTTTCCTCTTGTGTCTCAGAGCTGTGATTTTATGAGCCTGAGCATATTTAGTCATCTGCACATGTGTTGTTGCACAATTTTCTTGAATGCATCCAATGTAGTTAGTTCAACTGCCGAAGTGCTTATTTTATGTTTACGCTATTGTATGCAAATAAGTTAGAGGACAATTTTAAAAAAAAGTATTCTGATTAAGTTTAGTCTGTGTGCATTTTTAAAACACACTGCACGTAAGTGAGAAAGGGCTCTGGAAACAAGGAGAGACAACAAATATGAAAGGCTTAATTACACACTTGGGATGGAATATTCCCATCCTGCCCAACTCGTGAATTGTAGCGGGCTGGACAGAAAGTTTGATTCACCATGCAAAGGTTGGTTGACGTCGGGCAGGATTTTCAGCCTTGAGGCAAGCGTGGCTAGAAAATTTTGATCCTGGTGAGCTTGTGTTTATTTTGAATGATGTTTTCAGTGAAAAACCTAAATTTTATCTCTGCAAAACTGTATTTCAGAAAATGATTAAATACAAATTGGGTTATGAATTTTACTATTTTAATAAATGCTATTTCTTATTTACAGGGAAAGCATTGCCAAGCTCAGAGAGAAAGTGAAAGAGAGACAGACAAGGGGGCTGTCTTTCCTCATCCTAATTTGAATTTTTTTTTAACTGTGCAAAGTCAAGAATGAATCAGATCATTTTTGAAAGCTTCTCGGGAAAACAAATCTTTTACCTGAATTTTATTAATTTTATTAATTTTCTGAATGAGAAAATATAACCATTCTAATTAATGAAAGCTGTGAGAGCAGTGAATATTCCTATTTAATTGAACAGTGGTGCAAAAGCTATATGGTCAGTACTGACCTCATGTTTGTTCTCCATTGTGCGATGAGGTGAATTTTTCAGCTATGTTGTTTGCATCTTAAAAGTAATCAGTAATTATGAACTTCAATATATCTTTTGAAATTTCCTAAATTTGTGGAATTGCGGATAAAACAGCAGGAGTATCTAGAAGAGCATGATTAATTAGCACATTGAAGAATGTAACAAATTAGATGAAGACAGCTGGTGAAGCATTATTTCTGAGTAAGATGCAATATAGTGGAAAACCAAATGTATTTTCACAGCACTGACGTGCACACTGCATTGCCCCGATTTCATACAGGCTATGTAGCTACTTGCACCCATGTAGAGTCAGTGTAATGAGCTCCATGAGCATTCAGCAGATTTACTGGAGCTGTTTTACGTCTAATGTTGGATTTTCTGATTGAAGTTTGCTTGAAATGCTTATTTCTATGATTGCTATCTGAATGGACTGTATAAGATTTTGAGGAAAGTTGGAGCAATCTTCTGTTTGTTCAATGATGGGCTACAATGAGAAAACTCAAACTACAATAAGGATGATGGAGATTAACAGCAACAGGCTATTCTGAGATCTTAGTGACAGAATGTGAACTTCTGTTGTTGGTTAAGATAATTTGTATTTAGTTTTCTTTGTCCAGTCCAACAATATCAATTGTTATTAATATGGAACTACAGCAATGGTTCAAGAAGACAGCTCACCACCACTTTCTCAAGGGCAACTAGGGATGGCAATAAATGCTGGCCTAGCCAACAATGCCCACATCCCGCCAATGAATAATAAAAAAAATTCTGTCCACCTTGTAGAAGTACATGGGATGATGGGTACATGGGATTTAATGGGATTGAGGGTTATAGGTAGGCCTAGTAGGTAGGGATATGATCAGCACAACTTGTGGGCTGAAGGGACTGTTTGTGCTGTAGTTTTCTATGTTCTATGAAGTCTGGACTTTCTCTGTTTACTTCAGAGAAGTGAACTCAAATTTGAAAAATTGGGGAGGACCAAGAGATATGTATCTAGTCTGAGGGAATGGGGGAGATCCTGAATGAATACTTTGCGTCGGTATTCACGAAGGAGAGGGGCTTGGTGTCGTGTAATGTCTTGGAGGGAGCTGTAGATCAGTGGAAGGAAATATCCATTACGAGGGAGGAAGTGCTAAGGTTTTTAGGTAACATAAAAACGGATAAAGCTCCGGGGCCTGATGGTATTTATCCCAGGCTGCTTAGGGAGGTGAAAGATGAAATTGCTGGGCCTCTGACGCAAATCTTTGTCTCTTCCTTGGACACAGGTGAGGTCCCAGAGGACTGGAGGGTAGCTAATGTGGTACCGCTGTTGAAAAAGGGTAGTAGAGATAACCCTGGTAATTATAGACCAGTGAGTTTGACATCGGTGGTAGGAAAATTATTGGAAAAAATTCTTAGGGGTAGGATGTATGAGCATTTGGAGCATTGCGATCTGATTAGGGATACGCAACATGGCTTTGTTCGGGGGAGGTCTTGCCTTACGAATCTGGTAGAATTCTTCGAGGAGGTGACAAAAACGGTTGACGATGGGCGAGCCGTTGATGTCATCTATATGGATTTCAGTAAGGCGTTTGACAAAGTCCCTCACAGTAAGCTGGTAGAAAAGGTTAAGGCACATGGGATACAAGGACAGGTAGCTAGGTGGATTGAAAACTGGCTGGGCAATAGGAGACAGAGAGTAGTAGTGGAAGGGTCCTTTTCTGGCTGGAGGTCAGTCACCAGTGGTGTGCCGCAGGGCTCAGTACTGGGACCTCTCCTCTTTGTAGTATATATAAACGACTTGGAAGAGGGCGTACGTGGTGTGATCAGCAAGTTTGCGGATGACACCAAGATGGCAGGATTGGCAGATACTGAGGAGGACTGTCAGGTGACACAGCAGGATATAGATAGGTTGGTATATTAGGCAGGTAGATGGCAGATGGAATTTAATCCTGACAAATGCGAGGTAATGCATTTTGGAAGGAATAATGCAGGGAGGAGTTACGTGATAAAAGGTAGACCGATTAAGAGTATAGAAATACAGAGGGACCTGGGAGTGCAGGTGCACAAGTCTCTGAAGGTGTCAACAAAGGGAGAGAAGGTTGTGAAGAAAGCTTACGGAATGCTAGCCTTTATAGGAAGGGGTATAGAGTATAAGAGCTGTCGTCTAATGCTTCAGTTGTACAGAACGTTGGTTAGGCCGCATTTGGAGTACTGCGTCCAGTTCTGGTCACCTTACTACTGGAAGGATGTGGAGACCCTGGAGAGGGTGCAGGGGAGGTTTACCAGGATGTTGCCTGGCATGGAAGGACTGAGTTACAAGGAAAGGTTGGAGAAACTGGGGCTCTTCTCCTTAGAAAGACGGAGATTAAGGGGGGATCTGATAGAGGTGTATAAAATAATGAAGGGAATAGATAGAGTCAACAGTGGTAGGCTTTTCCCTAGATTGGGGACAATTACGAGAGGTCATGATCTAAGGGTGAGGGGGGAGAAGTATAATTTGGATACGAGAGGAAGGTTTTTCACACAGAGGGTCGTGGGGGTATGGAACGCACTACCAAGTAAGGTGGTGGAGGCAGGCACGTTGGACTTGTTTAAGGTTTACTTAGACACATGAGCGAAACAGGGATGGAGGGTTATAGTAGACGGTATTAAATAGGGTCAGAGCCTTGGGACGACACCGGAAATGTAGTATTACATGTTAATGTTTTGTCTCTTTTAATCCACAGGTGTTGGTCCACCTTGTTGTCAAACGAGGGGCATGCACATGGTGGGCCGTGCGTGGGCTGCTCTTGGAGGTTTCGAGAATGGCCTAGTACTTCGTGTCGTTGTGTGTGCTTGATCCTGGACCGGTAGACGGGCACCACAACAGCTCAGTGACTATCACTGCTAGCTGTGCAGATACATGGATTTGGGCCTGTGTCTGTGGGAGTTTGCGCATTCTCCCTGTGGTTGCGTGGGTTTCCTCCGGGTGCTCCGGTTTCCTCCCACACCCCAAAGATGTGCTCTTAGGCTGATTGGTGTACCAAATTGACCCTACACTATTCTCCCCTGAATCTGGCTACATTAGGAGTTCCATTCACATACACACAGGGCAGGGTAGGTGTAGGAAAATGCTTTGTTGAAGGAGCGGCGCGGGCTCGTTGGGCCGAAGGGCCTGTTTCCCATGCTGGGTTGTTCTTTGTTCTTTGTATTTAACAAACAGCAGAGTTTGTCTAATGCTGTTGGTTGCCATCATCCTTGTTGTAGTTTGATTTTTCAAAGAGTGGTGAGCCTCTGGAATTCATTGTCAGCTTATGTGGTGTCTGCTAATTCACTATATACTTTCTATAGAAAACTGGACTGATCCATGTCTGGACAGAGATTACTTCATGTGGAAGCTAAGTGGATTAACCGTTATTGCACTCATGGTCACGGTGACCTTTTATTAGCTACCAAAAAAATGATTTCACTGTGGTTAAAGGTGGATACTTTGTGTTGTTGATATGAAGTGCTGAATTATGATTCTCCATGCACCATGATTGTGGTACATATTTAACAGAATAGCTGACCTCCTCATGATTGTCATTTTTGTGTGTTACCTGTTCAATTAGTGTGTCACAAATGGTATAATTTGATCCTGTTGGAGAATTCACAGATTTATACAAACATTTGTGATAGCTGTCTTCTCACCTTTGGGAATGGGTTCTGGCACACATGCAGGAATAGACCAGCCAATCCATAAAGTTTGCCTCATGTGTCCAAAACTTGTGTTTCATTTATTATGGCTAATTTAATAAGGACATCCATCTTTACATTATAGAAATGAGGATTGCATTGCCTCACTTGTTTTTTTGCTGCTTGCCTGTGGAAGAAAATGTGTGGTGCATGTTAAAGCGTGGCCAGCCAGTTATTTGTATGCAATTGTTCACATTTCTCATGGATGTATAATTTATATGACATTCAATAAAATGTGTGGTGTGGCCTGACAGATTGAAGTGTTCAGTGGATGCCAGCTAAGTATACCAGTTCTGATCAGCCAGAGACCGGGGAAACATTGAGCCCTGAAGTTTGTGATCTCAAGTGTCAGAAAATTGAGTTATGAGAGAGATATTGGATAAATTGAGCTCTCCTTCTTGAAAGTAGGTGGTTTAAAGGTGAATTTCTAGAGATCTAAAAGATATTCAACAGTATAAAGAAAAGGTAAACTTGGTACACTACTTCAAGGTAAAACTTATCAGTCAAAGGAGCAGAGGTTCAAACAACTGTGTGGCAGCTTTACAAAATGTTCAAAATATTCTTTCTTCAAGGAATGACTAATATTTGGAATGGACTTCTTGGTAGGTTAGTGAAAGTAAACTATTTGAAGTAATTCAAGACATACTATAGGAGGAGAGACTTTGATTATTCTAGGTAGGCAGCATGCAAGCATGGCACTGTCCCCTCGTCTTCATAATATCAGTGTGCACCTAATGTGGAAGGCATTGCTGACTGACTGAATGCAGAAAGGGAGCCTAGCGATGGGTATGGGAAGCACATGTTTCAGCTAATCTGTGCAGGGAGAGGCAGCGGTGTTGTAGTATTATTACTGGACTAATAATCCAGAGACCCAGGGCATGCTCTGGGGACCCAGGTTTGAGTACAACTAAGGCAGATGGTGAAATTTTAATTCCGTAAAAATCTGGATTTGAAAGTCTAATTAATAGTGACCATGAAAGTATTGTTGATTGCTGGAAAAACCCATCTGGTTCAATAATTTCCTTTCGGGAAGGAAAGCTGTCATCCTTACCTGGTCTGGCCTACATGTGACTCCAAACAATGTGGTTGACTCTTAAATGCCTTCGGGGTTGGGTAATAAATGCTGGCCCAGCCTGAGACACCCACATCCCATGAATGAATAATAAAAAAAGTCAACCTGTCCCATTCAAAGAGGAGGCACACTCATTTTCAATTTCCTCAAAAGCCTTTTGTTAATGTTGTTGCAGACTGTGGAAGGCCAGGAGAGAAGCAAAAGCACAGAATGCACCATACCCTCAGAACTCACCCATCAGTAGTTTCTGGCTGTTACTAATCCAGTTACTCCACCTCACCTTCATGGATCCATTGCCAGGCTTATTGCCATGGTCAGGGAGCACAGCATGTATTAGAGATTGCATCAGTGCTCACAAAATACATTACTTCCACAATTTTACAACTCTCCTTAGTGGTATTAATGTGTTGTGATTGCTAAACCTAAAGCAAATAATACTTTTATATTCCTAAACCTTTCACTAATCATCACTTCTTCGTGAATCAAGATAACATTTTAACCAGTTTGTCCCATATACTGAGTACAAGCCTGATCTTGTTAAATATAAGTTAAAAGAATCTGCAACCGACATTCATCACAATATTAAACCTCTATATGATCAGTATAATTTATTTTCATTCATCATTATCTTCACTGTCTTCTTCACAATTCTGTTTGTCGTGTGTCATACTAAGGACTGTCTTTGCTTTGGCTACTTCACTGTATAATGATACCTGGAAATCAGATTTGAAGCACCTATTAACTATTTCTTTGGGCACTTCTGGGATTCATTTGTGTTGTAACTTCAGTCAGGCAAATGAAGTTGGCCTGCTGGAGTATGAACTCCTTGGTTGAGTCCTCACCTTGGTGGACTCTGTTGCCGCCGGGCATCGGAGGTCCCCAGTGGAGGCCTTCCTATGGAGGAATCCTCCCCCACTATCTTGGCGAAATTTGAGTGGAGGGTGGTGCATGCAGCAATTCCTAATCACGTAGATTGCGCCAGTTCTCGAGCTCCCAAGTGTGCCCTTTTTGTAATCTTATGGAGTCTGCGGACCGTGTCTATGTTCTATGTTAAAGGCTGCACACCCTTTTCAATTTCCTCAAAAGCCTTTTGTTAATGTTTTGCTTGCACTTCAATCCCACACTCCTGATCTACGGGCACCTGCTGTGAAGGGGGACAGGGAAGGAGGAGGACCTCTTCTTGAACCTGCTTCTGGGCCTGGCAAGACATGCTATCTACAGGTCCAGACAGCAGGTGACTAAGAGGGTTGTCCAACCTGACACTCTGCCCCTCTACCGCAGCTATATTTGCGGCTGGATGTCCCTGAAGAGGGAGTATGCAATGCGAGGGCATTGGCAATGTGTTTTGTGCCACTGGGCACTGCAAGGACTGGAATGTATTACTGATCCCCTTATCACATTTTAATTGGAAGTTTTAAGTTTTTTTCCACTTTGTCTTTTGTTTAGGGTGGCTCCCCTCCTTTTGGGAGCTGCCCCTTTTCAGTTATATCTTTCGTATATAAAATAACTTTTGGTGACGGGACCTTCACCTCCATAGCGTTATTACAATTTGCCCATTGATTTTGTTCCAGTTTTGTCTTTTGCTATAATAGAGGATTGTTTCAGAGGTGCTTACTATAGTGTGATTTTACTGGAGGGAGCCAATTCACAGGCTAATTGAAGATGACACAGACACGGGAGGCTGACTGGGAGGGCCCTCTGGGAGAGATGGACGCTGCTGAGGCAGATAGAAAACACAGGGCAATGGGAAGGGATTCCTTGAAATGGAGGTGTTGCAATAATCTAGCCAAAAGTGCATTGACTTTTGGTAGGGCCTGACAGCGACTAATAAGAAGGAGGCCTGGAGCTTTTAAGGCCATCAGTGAGGCGGAGAATGTTTCTGGCTGTAACTGTGCTCATTTCAGCCATATGGCTCCCCGAAAATGGGATGAACAGAAGCTTCAGATGTCCAATTGACTGCCCATTGTGAAGCTACATCCAGTACATTATCAGGCTCCTGAGATAGTGCAGGGCTGATTTGTTCCTGAGGCCTGAATGAAATTACTGTTTGTTTGCTTACCCCCAATATTTTTAAGACAGCAGATGCAAGGTCCTATAGGGTTTCCATGCAGTATTTTCCCGTCCCGTCCACCAATGAGGTCAATGAACATTTGACTGGGTCACCACACCCATGTTCATAATTTCATATAATACAAAATGACTAAACTATTGTCAATGATACCTGAAAGTTAACAAGTTGGATTGCATGTTTGTTTTCACTGGAATTACAACAAAATCATACATGACCAAGATTTCTAGAATAATTTACACTTACATCCTTTTTTCACTAACACCAGGATGTGTTGAACAAAAGTACATTAATTTGACTAGAAATATTGAAAAGAACAACATATTTCTTCTTCCTCCCTTCATATGTTCAATTAACCTATCTGGCATCTTTCCCTTTCTACCTGAAACTTCCTTCCATTTCCAGCAGCTCTCTCACCATCTCTGTGCTAAACCTGAACTTGTATTTGGATGACCAAGTTAATTTAATAGTAGGCATTATGACATTCATTGATTTGCCTTAAATCAAAACCCTGATTCACTTTGCTGTACTGATGGATTCTGTAATGTTGCATACTTGCAGTTTCTTTTGTCTTGTACTTTGAGCTAAAGGAGGAATCTGGATCATTGGAAGCTTCTTATGTTCTCCATTTGTCAGATTTCATCTTTCAAGCAAACGATCTATATGACATTGGTGGAGTCTCTCTCTCTAATCTCCACCATATATGTGAATGCACCTCATCTCTTTGCAGCAACTCCAATTACATACTTTTTACCACTTCAGTGGCTTTTCATCTTCTGACTAGCATTGAACTTTCCAATTTTCATGCCTCGTGTATCATGACTAATCTTCACTTTATCTTGCTTTTCTTCTACTTTGCTATGGACATCAGACTTAAACAAACTAAACTTTGTCCAAGGAGCATGTTCAAACACTAACTTATAAGGTTAACTGTGGACTAATTCTGTAAGAGAACACAAAATTGTCTAGCCTGTGCCAAAGAGAAAAATGGAAATAACTAAAATACAAAAAGGAGTTAATGTTTCGGGTCAAAAATATTTTTTTCAGAAATGGAAATTACTGCCTAGTTTGTCATCAAACAAATACTCTGCAAAGACCTCTTCACAATCTGTACATTTTTTCTGCAGCATCATTGGTGATATTGGAACTTGCATGAATCTATTCTTACTCAGAAGTAAACTGTAGACCATTACTCAAAACAAACCCCTCTGATAACCCATAAATTGCAAACCAACTTTTTAAAACCTCAAACTTGCTATAGCTAATAACTAAAACAAGGTGCTCTTTTCCTTGCACTTCAGAGAATTCAACATGTACACATTCAAACCGTGTTTGACCATGGAATGAAAGAAACCTTGGTTGGATCATTTTTCATTCTGAGATACACTTCATAACTTTTCATCAAAGTTCTCTACCTTTGGCTGCCAAAAATAACTTCTTGCTATTGGTTTCATACAAACTATCGCCACGTACCCTTGATGATCCTCTAACCGTCCCACTGTCGAAATGTTAGCAGAATAATGGACCAGAGATTGGGAAAGTAATTGGGGGTAAGGAGGTTTGTTGAGAGGGGGGGGGGGTGTTGGGAAGGTAGTTTGGGGAGGGGGGTTAGCCAGAGGTTGGCAGGGTAGTTCTGGGGTGGGGGATAATTGGGGAAGGAATCAAAAAGATTGTCAGGATTAGGGGAGGGTAGTCAATGGGTCTAGAGGGTAGTCGGGGTGGCTGGGTGTGAGTTGCAGAGGTTAGGGGACTCAGGAGGGTAGGTTAGGGTAGGCAGGGTCAGGACAGTAGTCAAGGGATCACAAAAGTGGTTGGAGGCCAGGGGAGAGGTTAGCTGGTGGACAGGAGGGTAATCAGTGAATTGGGGAAATAGTTGGGGGTTGCGTAGGTTGTCGGGATCAGGAAGATAGTCAGAATTCAGAAGGTAAGTTGGGGGTTGGGTCGGTTGTCCTTAATGTGAAGACGGGACTTTATCTTCTTGTGTGGTGACATCCAGAGGCCTCTCCTCCAGCGCGTTATCTGTGGGCACCTCTCTGGTACAAGATCCCCAAATTTCAAGTTTAAAGTTCAAATTATTTATTAGTCACATGTAGACTTACATCCACACTGCAATGAAGTTACTGTGAAAATCCCCTAGTCACCATACTCCACCACCTGTTGGGTGCACTGAGAGAGAATTTAGCATGGCCAATTCACCTAACCATTTTTGAACTGTGGGAGGAAACTGGAGCACTCGGAGGAAACCCATGCAGCCACGGGGAGAATGTGCAAACTCCACACAGACAGTGACCCAAGTGGGAATCAAAGCCAGGTCCCTGGTGCTGTGAGGCTGCAGTGCTAAGCACTGTGACATTCTGTCGTCCCTATGTACTAATGGAGCTTCACAGCCTTAATGTACCCTCAATTCATTTCTACATGTGAAATACTCTTGCAGTTTCTCTCAGTATCACTCTCTTTAGGCCAGCCATTCATGACATGATTGAGCACTACATTGTTGAGAATGTTTTCACTAATTTCTCAGACAAACACTGGGTTGTCATTTGTGTATGTAAAATAATTTACATGTAAATGCGTGGCTAGAAATGAATCAGATAGAACATAGAACATAGAACATAGAACATTACAGCGCAGAACAGGCCCTTCGGCCCACGATGTTGCGCCGACCAGCTTTTAAAAAAAAACAACACTAACCCACTAATCTAAACCAATCCCATTTCGTCCATAAACCTATCCACAGATCTCTTAAACGCCCCCAAACTAGGCGCATTTACAACTGCAGCTGGCAGGGCATTCCAGTCCCTCACCACCCTCTGGGCAAAGAAAGTTATAGGACATCAGTCCTATAACTACCCCCCCTTAATTTAAAGCCGTGCCCCCTCGTGCTAGCTTTCTCCATCCGAGGAAAAAGGCTATCACCATCCACCCTGTCTAAACCTCTAATCATCTTATATGTTTCAATAAGGTCCCCTCTTAGCCGCCTTCTTTCCAGCGAAAACAACCCCAAATCTCTCAGTCTCTCCTCATAGGATCTCCCCTCCATACCAGGCAACTTCCTGGTAAACCTCCTCTGCACCCTCTCCAAAGCCTCTACATCCTTCCTGTAATGTGGGGACCAGAACTGCACACAATACTCCAAGTGCGGCCGCACCAGAGTTGTGTACAGTTGCATCATGACGCTGCGACTCCTAAATTCAATCCCCCTACCAATAAACGCCAAGACACCGTATGCCTTCTTAACAACCTTATCTACTTGATTCCCAACTTTCAGGGATCTATGTACACATACACCTAGATCCCTCTGCTCCTCCACACTATTCAAAGTCCTCCCGTTAGCCCTATACTCAACACATCTGTTATTCCTACCGAAATGAATTACCTCACACTTCTCCACATTAAACTCCATCCGCCACCTCGCGGCCCAGCTCTGCAACCTTTCTAAGTCACCCTGCAAACTATGACACCCTTCCTCACAATCTACCACACCTCCGACTTTGGTGTCATCAGCAAACTTACTAATCCACCCAACTATACCCTCATCCAGATCATTAATAAAAATTACAAACAGCAGTGGCCCCAAAACAGATCCCTGAGGCACACCACTCGTAACCGAACTCCATGACGAGTATTTACCATCAACCACCACCCTCTGTCTCCTATCTGCTAGCCAATTCCTGATCCAATTACCTAGATCACCCCCAATCCCATACATCTGCATTTTCTGCAGAAGCCTACCATGGTGAACCTTATCAAACGCCTTACTAAAATCCATATACACCACGTTGACTGCCTTACCCCTATCCACCTCTTTGGTCACTTTCTCAAAGAACTCGATAAGGTTAGTAAGGCACGACCTACCCGCTACAAAACCATGCTGACTGTCTCTAATCAATTCATTACTCTCCAAATAACTATAAATCCTGTCTCTAATAATCCTTTCCAAAACCTTACCCACCACAGAAGTAAGACTCACCGGTCTATAATTCCCAGGGAAGTCTCTGCTCCCCTTCTTAAACAATGGGACAACATTTGCTGTCCTCCAATCTTCCGGTACTATACCAGAGACCAACGACGACCTGAAGATCAGAGCCAGAGGCTCTGCAATCACCTCTCTTGCCTCCCAGAGAATCCTAGGGTAAATCCCATCCGGACCAGGGGACTTATCTATTTTCAAACCCTCTAGAATATCCAGCACATCCCCCGTATCAACTGCAATACTATCTATTTTACACCCCTGCACCCCAGTGTCCTCCTCAGCTACATTCATGTCCCCTTGCATGAACACCGAAGAGAAATATTGGTTCAACGCCTCTCCAATCTCCTCCGGTTCCACACACAACTTCCCTCTACTGTCTGTAACTGGCCCTAATCTTGCCCTAACCAACCTTCTGTTCTTGACATACCTGTAAAACGCCTTAGGGTTCTCCTTAATCCTATCAGCCAAAGTCATCTCATGTCCTCTTTTAGCCCTTCTTAACTCCCTCTTCAACTCCCTCCTAGCCAATCTAAAACTTTCTAATGCACTACCTGAGCCCTCAAGCCTCATCCGAACATAAGCCTCCTTTTTCTTCCTAACCAACGAATCAACTTTTTTAGTGCACCACGGTTCCCTGGGCCTACCAAATCCTCCTTGCCTGACAGGGACATACCTATCACAGACCCGCAGTAGCTGCTCCTTGAAAAATCTCCACATCTCGGACGTTCCCAGTCCCTGTAATCTCCAAGTCCAACCAATGCTTCCTAATTCTCTCCTAATAGCCTCATAATTACCCTTCCCTCAGCTGAAACTACTGACCCGAGGTTCATGCCTATCCCTTTCCATCACTAAGGTGAACGTAATCGAATTGTGGTCACTATCCCCAAAATGCACACCAACTTCCAAGTCTAGCACCTGGTCTGGCTCATTACCCAGCACCAAATCCAATATAGCCTCACCTCTAGTCGGCCTATCTACATACTGAGTCAAAAAACCTTCCTGCACACTTTGAACAAAAACTGACCCCTCTAACGAGCTGGAGCTATAGCAATTCCAATCAACATGAGTAAAGTTAAAGTCCCCCATAACAATTACCTTATTACTTTCACTCCTAACAAGGATCGTCTCCGCAATCCTTTCCTCAACCTCTCTAGAACTTTTTGGAGGTCTATAAAAGACTTCCAACAGGGTGACCTCTCCTCTCCTATTTCTAATCTCCGCCCATACTACCTCAACAGACAAGTCCTCATCAAAGTTCACAGGAAATCTTGAAAGAACATTGACATTTGCATGATCTGCTGACTTACAATATTCAATACCATAATAATGAATCATCAAAATCAATGCAAATCTCTGAAGCTGTGCAGCCACTAGTGATGACACTCTCTTCTTTGCACTAGATACGATTGTAAGAGCTTGATGGTTGGCTATCAAAGTAAATTTACTACTATACACTTGTGGAACTTTGTAATACTATAAATGATTGCTAAAACTCTTTCTCAACTTGCGAGTAACTTTTTTCTGACTTTATTCAAGTATAATAGCAGCATGGTATGGTAGCATGGATGGGTGGCATGGTAGCACAGTGGTTAGCACTGCTGCTTCACAGCTCCAGGGACCTGGGTTCGATTCCTGGCTCGGGTCACTGTCTGTGTGGAGTTTGCACGTTCTCCTCGTGTCTGTGTGGGTTTCCTCCGGGTGCTCCGGTTTCCTCCCACAGTCCAAAGATGTGCGGGTCAGGTTGATTGGCCATGCTAAAATTTGCCCCTTAGTGTCCTGGGATGTGTAGGTTAGAGGGATTAGTGGGTAAATGTGTAGGGCCTGTGTGGGATTGTGGTCAGTGCAGACTCAATGGGCTGAAGGGCCTGTTTCTGCAATGTAGGGTTCTATGTTCTATGTCACAAGCTTCTTCAGGCCATCTTACATTATGGTGCTAAAACCATACCTCATCCTTGAGGTGAGGCATTGCACACTGAAAACCAATGTTTTCCCTCGGATTATTGTGAGTCAAGACTAGTTGGTACTTTCCTCTGATACTCCACAGACCACTTCCAATCTATTCCATCTTTGAGTAGTTCATACAGTAGTGTAAAAGTCAGGAACTAACTTAGAATAGTACCAAACAATCCCAATGGATGCTCTAAATTCTTCTTTGTTCCCTGGTCTCTTTGTTTTCAAGACCCCTTAACCTTCTCCCCTATTGGGCGGGTGCCTTCACCATCTATCTGAAGACCCTCGTATGTTAGCCTTGACACCATGAAGCAACACTTGTTCATTTAACTTTGATCTTATACACTTGAAATCAATACAGAACTTTGTTCAACCTTACAATGTGCCTTTTCTCTGTCTTCCTGCTGATTAGAATATCATCTAAGAAGCAGCAGTTTCCTTTCATCCCACTTAGTACCTGATTCCTGACATATTGGAACAGTGCCGGAGCAGTAGCCATCCTAAATGGTAACCTTTTGTACTGGTAGAAGCCTTTGTGTGTATGAATGTTAAGCAGTTCCTTACTCTTGTCAGCTAATTCTAATTGTAAATAAACATTTGAGATACATGTCTTACTGAATATCTTTCCATTGACTAAATTGGAAAGCAAATCTTCACTGGTAGGTAGTGGGAAAGCGTCATTCTTAGTAGCTTTTTCTGCTGTTTGTTTGTAATTTTTGCAAATCCAAACAGAACCCATCCGCTTTTGAGCTATCACAATGGATGTGGTCCATTTGCTGCTCTTTACTTTCTTAATTGCCCTGTTCTTTCTAATCTATTCAGCTCGAACTGCAGATAAGGCACTGGCCTGGCCTTTCATAACGCTAGCAGCGCACAGTCCTTTTTCTTAACTTCATCCTCATGATGCCTGATTTTACCATTTGGTCCTCCTTGCTCAAAGATTACTTTGTGCTCTCTTTAGTGCTTTCTCAAAATCCGGTGTCTTCTTACTGATCCTGGCGAGAAATAACTCAGCCTAACTTAACTCTATCTTAAACCAATTCCTTCTGATCAGGGAGACTTTGTTCCCTCCTCTGACTGCCATCATCATATTCCACTCGAACATCTCTTAACCGTACACTCTTATTGGAATAATAGTATAGTTTCAAACCAGTTTTATAGAGGGAATAAAACTTAAAGACTTCTTGTCCTCTCCTTTTAAGATGACAGACAATGCTGCAGCAGTATCAATGATGGAAGTAAGTTGTAAATCTCTGAATTTCTATTGTAGGCACTGTACCTTCAGTATACCGTTAGCCTCTTTTATTCTCATCTTGCATGCAATGTTTTCTTGCTCTCCGAGTATAACTCTTGAGCTTGCTGCTTGAAAACATCAGCTTTTGTTTCCAGATTTATCATATGCAATTTTGAGGATTTCTGGGTTTTAAAACTAGCTTTAGAATCACCATGCTTTCATATTGGTACACAGCTGAAATTTTACCACAGCCTGGAGCATTACAGTTTCTTCTATTTCTACCTGCTGTGTAGATATGACTGGCTTTCTCACAGGCTTCATACTTCAGCTGGAAATGGGGGCACTTAGATGGTTGACGGGCTGCTGTGTAGATATGACTGGCTTTCTCACAGGCTTCATACTTCAACTGGAAATGGGGGCATTTAGATGGTTGACGGGCTGCCATTGCAATAACAGCATAAACATTTCTGACGCTGGGAATGTGAACTTGGTACCTATAGCCTGCACCTCATTGAAATTGACTGAATCTTTCCTCAGTGTTCAGGAAAATAATTCCCTTCAATCCCTTTCTGTGTTTTCCATAGCTGTGCCTCAATGCAGACCTCCTTCCATGTCAGTCAATTTATTGCCTTTGCTCAAAAAACTTGGTCTGGATTTTATTGTTCTTTAGACCTCCTACGAATTTGTTTCTAAGGTCAATTTCTAAGTTCCTGCTATAACCACAATGATAAGAGAGTTTCTTCAATTCAGAAATGTAATCTGCAACATTCTCACTTGGCAATTTCTTCCTTTCTCTGAATTCAACTCTGTGCAATTTCGTTATTACTCACACCATGATGTAAGTCCAAAATTGATTTAATTTCAACGGAATCCATCACCCTGAGGTCACTTGGACAACACCTGTGTAAAAACTACATCAAAATCAAATGGCCCAATCATGGGGAGTAAAACATTTAATTTATCCTTCTTGCCTGCTTTATTCACTTACGGCAAATGTGAAAACTTCACAATTGCATATGATCTCTCTATTAGAACTGAATTCCCCCATTGTCCCACATGTGCTTTCAGTGGCATATTTTTCAGTTATGTACCATGTTGACTCACTGTGTATCTGAACACAGTGCAGGATTAGAGGAAATTGACAAATATTTGGAACTCCTAAAGGTGATTCTGAGCCATTAGAAGGACTGCTCCATGTGCTCACTGTGTATCTGAACACAGTGTGCACATGGAGCAGTCACTGTGTATCTGAACACAATGTGCACATGCAGCAGTCCTTCTAATGGCTCAGAATCACCTTTAGGAGTTCCGAATATTTGTCACTTTCCTCTAATCCTGCATGCCGTCTGAATATGACAAACTTTTCCACAAGCACCGCATTGTGACTTTTTGTTGCATATTACATTGAATAAGGATAATATGTGGACTCACAGCAGGCAGCCACTATTGAGCTAACTTTACTTTCACCATGCTTGTCACACCCTGTACTTCCTCAGCAACTAGTAAAATTGTAACTCTCCACAAGTAGTGATAACTTTTTGTGTGGTTCCCTTCATGCAAACAGAGGACTGTTGTGTTAAGGAGCACTATGCAAAGTGATTTGTTGAATTTTCCTGGTGTCTCACTATTCACTTCCACCATCTAGCTGTTGTTAATGCCCACAGACAGTTCAGCAATAGCTACATTAAAATTGTACGCACAAAAACAAAACAATCTAGATACCAGAAATCTGAAATAATTAAAAAATAGTGATGAGAACAGGATGGAATGTTCTTTTACATTTCTGAGAAACTAAGGACTGAAGAGTGTTATGACCTACTTTTGGAACCCCAAAGTTGATCTTTCTGTGGCTGGCAGCATCTGAGGAGGGAGAAACAGATTAATAGAAAAGGTCTGTGACATTTGAGAGAGTGTGCAGATCTGATACTTCACTTTGTGTCTCATTAAAATTCTGTGCTGCGCATTTGCAAAACTTGGGAATGTAATTTGCTTCTTCTGAAATTTGGATATGTAAATTGCATTTCTAAATCCCAAATCTTTGATAGTGTATGCTTCATTATTCCTCCAATCATTGGGTTTAGATATTTGGCTGCAAAACCTGGTCACAAATCTTCTGACCTGTATATTAATATATTCCCGAGTCAGCTTCTACCAATCAGTTGATTTTACATAAAGCCTTTCCCTTGTCTAGAATTGTGAACAATAAATCAGTTGAGGGTGATGTCAATGAAGCATCTGTGATGTTGTAACTTGATACTACTTCGGCATTAATTGAATCAAAGACTTTTCTGTTATGGTGGCCTAGATCTTCTGTTCTCCAGAGTGTGGTACCCTGGTAAATGCACTTGGGAACCCCTCAGAAATCTCCACACAAGGATACATGGGAATGGCTTGCAAGTTTCAATTTTCTTTGTTAAATTATCCTGCTTCTGAAACTGAAACTCTGATTTGAAGTCAGTGACTTTGGATGGTTCTGACTTACTTAACAGAGTAGTCACCTGGAAAGGTTAAAAGCATTAAATCAGTTCTAATTCCTGGGTAACGATATTATTCAAACCCTCTGGGCTCCTGACCCATTGACTCCTCCCTCAACCTCTTGACTCCCCCTTTGACCTCTACTCCCCCTTAATTTCCATCAACCCCTGCTAATCATTGAACCAAAATCCAAGCTTCTCTGACCTCCTGACTACACCCCACCCCACTCTTGACCACACTCGATCCTCCACTAATATCCTCCTTTATCCTTGATCACTTGACCCACCCTGTCTGCACTGAATATCTCAATCCTGACTCATTCTACTCACCGTACGCATTCATCTGAAAGTCACCCCCCAACTCCCTCGCCCCCAACCCCCCTCCAACCAGATTCTTTCTGATGGCAGCAGGAAAACATGTTGGTCTGAAGCACATTTAAAAAAACGTGGTGTGCAGGTGTCAGACCTCACCTAAACAATGCCTGGGGCTACCTGCAGAATTCAGGATGGTGGCCACCTGCAATCCTACAACACCGCAGCAATGGGTCAACGACTGCATCTGCAGATTCGACGACCTGGAACAGTTCCATCTTCAAGCTTCAGAATGTTCCTGGAGATCCATCTTGGTTCTTAGGAGGTCCATATTCTGGTCTTGGAGTGCATCAGGAGATCTTCCTTAATTTTCAGGAGACCCAACTTCTTTCTTCACCAGTGGCTCCATGAACTTGGGCACTTTTCTAAAACACAGTGGTGGACTACGCACCATCCAGGTCTGCCCTACAACTAAATACAGCATATTACACCAGGGTGCATTATTATTGAGGTCGTGGCTGGAACATTTGTTGTATTTTCCCAACAGCTACGACAGTGGGAATCACTGCATTCCTGTCCCTGCCACGGCACATAGTCTCAAAGTGGGAGAATTCCACCCAGTGTAATTGATTTATTTTGACATTCAGGGGCACAGCACTTACAAATATTTATTCACTCCACTAATGGCGTACCGTGCCTGCAGAGTGTAACGTCTACTGGATGCACTGCTGTAATTTGCTAAGATTTCTCTACACATGACCACTCTCATGTGGAAAGACAATGGCAGTAGGCACGTGCGAATACCTCCACTTGTAAATTACCCTCTAAGTCACTTACCATCCTGACTTGGAAATACATCAATCACTGTTCCTTCCTCATTACAAAGTCCTGCAACTCTTTCCCTAACAGTGCTGTGGGTATACCTACACCACATGAATTGCAGTGGCTTCAGGCTCGTTGAGGCCAATTAGGGGTACCAAAACACCAAATCCTATGAATGAATAAAAATAAAACAACCTTTTAGATGAAACATGAAATCATTTGCTTGCTTAGATGGAGGTAAAAGATCCCATGACACTATTTGAAGAGCGGGGCATTCTCCCAGTACCCTGCCAAACATATATCCCTCAAGCAACAACACCAAAACACATTAAGTGGTCATATAACTCATTACTGTTAGTGCAAATTGACCATTGTGTGTATCTACAAAATAGCAGTGATTACACCTCATAAGTAATTCATTAACTGTAAAGTACTTTGATTTCCTGAGGACATGAAGAGTGCTATATTAATGCAAGTTAATTTGTTCTTTATAAATGGGTTTATGATTTTATTACACATAGTGCGCAGAGAAATTCTTTCCCCATGGAATTCTATGCATTACAAATTCTCCATTAAAATACTGCATGCAGTAAATGCAAATTTACCAGTATATTTTTCATGTAATTGTCATGTTTTTCTTTTTTTACATTGCTATAAACAGGATAAGAAATCTCATGTTATGATTGTGAAAGATTAACCTTGGAGGACCGTATCCTTCATCTTTTATGTGTTGAATATAAACAGATTGTATATTTATGTTTTTTTAAATGAAGACAAAGTTGACTTTGAAATGTCAAAAACCATTGCTTTTACCTTAAACAGTGACACGTCATGTATGGCAGTTTTGTATAATTTCCATTTCCTTCTCAGCATTTTCTTCCACTAATGTCATTGTAGATTTTAGTGTCTTTTTCCTGTACATCGCTGCCCTTAATCTGACAGTGTCAGAAGGATCTATCTTCATTTTCTCACTCTTTTCATAATCTAATCCTCAGGTCTAACATGCAATTAGTGCCCTTCTTGCCCCCTGAATACCAAACAGGCTGATTGCTACAGCTTTCCCTGTGCAATCCGTTTAGCTACACAGCCAGTAATGAATATGTACATTTTAAGGACCTAAGCGAAGGGGGTCATAGGCAATCAACCTTGAATTCAATTACGTGAGTCAAGGTTAATGACTCTGCACAGTGGTCAGAGGTGCTTGGAATGCTACAGATTAAATCAAGCTGTCAGAACTGACAATGTATAGGACTGAATTACTTGCATGTGGAACAGGGAATCAAGTGTAGATAAAATGGTGTTGGTCTTCAGAGAAGATTACATAGAGTTCGTAGTGACAAATCTGATTGTAAATCTCCCTTAGGTCTGTGATATGATTAGCACAAATAAAGCCATGCCTAGGTTGTAATGCACTGCTTGCTAATGAGACAAACGCCACAGTGTCTTCTGCAGTCATATAGGGTTGGAGGTTATCATGTGCAATGCATCGGCGCGTATTTCTGGAACTTCAGTTACCAAGGTATCAATTGCAGAAGCCCCAAATCTTTATGAATTAATTGGATTCATATATTGATTATTAAAACTTTGACCCTGTCACCTTTAGCCTTCTGAACTGTTGAAACTGAGCACAAGCTTAAGGCATAGCATTTTATCTTTTTGTAGGGCGATTGGCAGCCTTTGATTTTAATAATTTTACTGGTAACTTCAAATCTTACGCCTTTTGGCTCTGTCCCTGGAGATGCTGACAATGTATTTTGGGCTTTAGGAAAGGAGGGCAGAAATGGGTAGCCGCTAAATGCCAGCTTATCCTTGGAACAGCATACTGGCAGAATAGCATACACCTTTGGGGTCAGCCTTTTTATTTATTCACCAACACATTTGGGCTGCAGTTTGAATTGATTTGATTTATTATTGTCACATATATTAACATACAGTGAAAAGTATTGCTTCTTGCTCACTATACAGACAAAGCATACAGTTCATAGAGAAGGAATCAAGAATGCAGAATGTAGTGTTACAATCATAGCTAGGGTGTAGAGAAAGATCAATTTAATGCAAGGTAAGTCCATTCAAAAGTCTAACAGCAGTAGGGAAGAAGCTATTCTTCAGTCAGTCGGTACGTGATCTCAGACTTGTGTATCTTTATCCTGACGGAAGAAGGTGGAAGAGAGAGTGTGTGGGGTCCTTAATTATGCTGGCTGCTTTGCAAAGGCAGCAGGAAGTGTAGCCAGAGTCAATGGATGGGAGGCTGGTGTGCCAGGGAGAGAAGTCACAGGCCCTGGTGCTGTTCCTGCTTCTGGATCTCTTATTTTGCCTCCCACATCCCTTGGGTGTCCAGAATTGGGAACCATACTCACAATGTTGTTCAACTGTTCTATATATGTTTCGCTGACTTTTTTAAAGTTTTAGTTTATTTATTAGTGCCACAAGTAGGCTTACATTAACACTGCAATGAAGTTACTGTGAAAATCCCCTAGTTGCCACACTCCGGCACCTGTTCGGGTATACTGAGGGAGAACACAGCATGGTCAATCCACCTAACCAGGAAATCTATTGGATTGTGGGAGGAAACTGGAGCATCTGGAGGAAACCCAAGCAGACACAGGGTGAATGTACAGACTCCACACGGACAGTGACCCAAGCCAGGAGTCAAACACGGGTTCCTGGCACTGTGAGGCAGCAGTGCGAACCACTGTGACTCTGTGCCGCCCCTAGCAACTTAGTGGCATTTATACCCTATGCATCTATTTATGTTCAGGTTTCGGCATTATACACTCTGCAACATTGTCAAACAATTACATGCAACTTGGTCATTCATATTATACAACCTGCTCCATTTTGAACAAGGCCCCATGTAATATCATGACAGCAGCATCCAAAAGACTTGGACCTCGCAACGACTGCAAATAACAACCCTACGTATAAATGAGAATATCTTGAACAAATAATGACACAGTCTGTTGGTGCATGACATCTCGTTTCATTTCCAAGCTTAAAATTGGCAAAACCTTCCAGTGAATTAATAGCAACCAATTCACCTGCAATAATGTGCTATTTCTATCGATACAAGTGGGTTTTTTTTAACTGAAAAATTACCCTTTGCATTAAGTGACAAATATTTTCTTATTTTAAAGTGAAATTAACTTAAAAATGCCCAGCAAGGAGCCTATAACAGGAGAGAAAAGTACTGCAGGTGCTGGAAACCTGAAATATAAGCAGAGAATGCTGGAAATGTTCAGCAGACAATGCAGCATCTGTGAAAAGAGGAACAGAATCAACACATCTGGTCCACGATTTGTACGAGCTCTGACGAAGGGTCACTGAACTCTCTTTCTCTATACAGCCACTAGATGGGCTGAGCGTTTCCAATACTTACTGCTTCTACTGGAACAATGATAATCTCTGTATTAGCTCTCCAAGAAGCCGAACTCTCGTTAGAGTCTTATTCCCCTTCAGCAAGAAACCTAACAGCTGATGCCTGAGGTTTGGTTTGGCATAACATTAAACGTGAATATCAAAAAAAATGTTAAGCTATGAAGAAAACCATAAATTTATATTTCAAAAGGGAGTAATTAATAAAAAATAACCATTAAAAAGTGCCAGGCAGCAGATCTAACTCATAGAACCTTTTCAGTGAAGAAGCAGAACTAGAGACAAACAGACTAAGCCCCAAGTCCCGGTCACCAGGGAGATGCAAGGAGAACAGGGCTGAACAGTGGACATGGATAAACTGACACTGACCTTGTGCTTGTGCTTGGTGGTGCATACTCTGAGCTGATGTTGGCAGGATTCATATGAAAATCGGGGTGGGAACTGAATTGCCTTTTAGCCAAGGTTTTCTGCCTCTTCCCATCTGTGTGCGGATAAGTTGTTGGTGGGTGTATGTCTGTGTGTTTGTGTTTTCATTTTCCCTCACACAGTCACTCATCACGGAAGGAATGTGATCAGGAGGAAACATAGAACCCTACGGGGTGGTACGGTAGTAAGAAGTCTCACAACACCAGGTTAAAGTCCAACAGCTTTATTTGGTAACAAACGCCACTAGCTTTCGGAATGCTGCTCCTTCGTCAGGTGAGTGCTCCTTCATCAGGTCAGTGGCACAGTGGTTAGTACTGCTGCTTCACAGTGCCAGGGACTCAGGCTCAATTCAATGGCTTGGGTCACTGTCTGTCTGGAATTTGCATGTTCTCCCTGTGTTTTTGTGGGTTTCCTCCTGGTGCTCTGGTTTCCTTCCTCATTCTGAAAGACATGCTGATTAAGTGTATTGACCTGAACAGGCCCTGGACTGTGGCAACTATGGGAATTTCATGGTAACTTCATTGCAGTGTTAATGTAAGCCTTATTTGTGACCAATAAGTAAACTTTACTTAGCAGAACACATTCAGAAACAGAACCAGAGCCACCAGTGGAGGAAGTAAAATCTGAACCTGTATTGGAGATCAAAGTTGCTGTGGACCCTAATATAACCTTTGTGCCCTCTGCCTGCTGATTCAGTACTTGTTCTGGTTAAGGATTCCAGGATGTTCCCCTGGGATTCAGTATCAATGTAAGAACCTGCCAACAGTGGCATTGTTCCCACCATTAGAATTCCACCTTAAGTTGTCAAAGCCCTGAGACCATAATCCTGACCGGAGACTAGAAATACAGTTTTTATCTGCAAGGTCTTATAATGACTGAATTAGGGAGCAGCAGGGTGAGCCATCAGGGGATCCCAAGCCAGGTTGCAGTGAAAATGAACTGGGGAATACAGAAACAGGCTGCACATTCTGATACCCTGATAGTCATCAATTATTTGTCAGGAGTAATATATATATCATGATATTAATGTGATGGAGCTGCAAGGTTTTCACAGGATATGACAATATGGTGGAACTCTAAATTAATACCATGTAGTGACTGGAGGGGACTGAGAAGGACCCGGCCAGGGGTTAGGATTCACAATCATCAAGGTAGGAGGGTCGAGAAGAGTAGAAGATGTGAGGCACGAGGTACTTCACCTCCGACCTTGCGCTCCAGCCGTCAGGTTTGAAGAAAGAAGAGTGAAGATTAACAAAGCAGCAACTGAACAACGACAATTCCCAAACCACGAGATAGGCAAGGAGGGTCTGGGAAATCTGGCCCATCCTATTACTTATTGTTCAGAATACCAGAAATTATTGGTCACTTAGCCTGTCAAGTGGGATAGACAGCTAAGTGGGTTGACACCATATTAGCTGCTTTGGATACTGACTATCCGATTGACATGCTACAGCCAATAAGCCTAGGCCTCTGTGGGCTCAGTGATTAGCATCATGTGTACATACTCTCCCGGGCCCTGGGCTAATGCTCCTTCCAGTTTGCAGCTTTTCTCTCTATTTCTCATTGTCTTATGTCTCGCTCGCTTAGCAACTCATACATTTTCTGTGTCTCTTAAATGCATTTAATTTCTCTCATTATGCTTCCTATTGACTCATATTAATTTCACCAGCCATTTGAACATCTTCTGCTTTCCATGTACGAACTTGATAGGCCATTCACGTGCCTGTTTCTATTCTCATTATACTTGGTAATACAACATGCCAGGTTCTGAGCAATGAACAAGAAAGTGGGGCTAATTGGATAGCTCTTTCAAAGCATGACACAGATATAATTGGCCAAATGGGTTTCTGTGCCGTATGATCATGTTATTCTCCCCTTTGTTCTGTTCTTTTATAACTCCTGCTTATCTGTACTTTTTCTAATTTTCCTATTTTGTCTCCATGAACTTGTTTATTATTTCCACAACAGCTAATTAACTTGCTGAGTGTTTCCAGTGTTTTCTATTTTTGTTTTGGATTTAGATGATTTTGTGCTAATCGGATGCAAGTCCACGAAAGTGGCAACCGGAAATTGAGTGCAGCTGATCAAGCAATTGAATCCGGGAACTTGGTAGGTGAAGGAATTTGGTACAGTGAGGGAGGAGGTGCTTTTTGGCCTTTTACAAACAGGAGTGGTCCAAGAGAGGGAGCCAGAGATAGCAAGAACTGAGAGTTGAAGCCAATAGGCTTTAGTTAGGTATGCAGAGAGGTAATTAATGAGTTTTATGTTTCTTTTCTTCTCTTTACCCAAAGCAGACTGGCACTGGGGAGATACAAGTATTGTCTAAATCTTCTGGTCTGCCATCATCCGGAGATGCATGCCAGGGCCCTGTGGAAGTCCAGACCCATTGACCTCCATGGAAATTGACTGGGATGTTTGAATTTCCAATGGGCAATTCCCTTACTCCCGAAGACTATCTTGAATGTTTCCAACTCTGAGTTAAAGTCGGAGATTTCAATACTTCTGATGTACTTTCCTGAATCGTTACCCTGGAAATGTTATAAAATTGAAACCTCATCTAACTCCTGGGTAACTACAGAATTGATACCCTTCAATCATTCACACTAACGCTGGCATCACCCCCTTGACCATCGGACTACACCCAGGACTACCATGAGCACTGACATGCCGTCACGCTGACACCATTTACAACAGGTTCACCTAGATGCAAATCTGTCCTGGGGGTCTCCCCAGTTGGGGGTTGTAAAGGTAAGTATATCCCCCAGGGGAGAGGGAAAAGACCAGGCAGTGGCCTAATAATGCCCGCTGGCACTGTCTGTTGGCTCAGGTTGACACCATGCCAACTTGGCAGAGCCAAACTGTGCCAATGGGTGGCCATTGGACAGAGTGGGGTTTGGTGGAGGGTGGGAGGTGATTCAAACTGGGGATGGTGGGGGTGGTGGGGTGTGGAAAGAGAAGGGGCAGATGATTGGGTGAGGGTAGACAATTGCCAACTCTGATCAAGGGTGGTGAAGAGGGCCCCAAGACCATTTCTGTGCTGGGCCAGGAATGGATTACTCAGGCTCTGATCAGGGATCCCTTTAAAGATGGTGCTCCAATTTCTGAGCAGCAAGATTTTGCTTGTGTGCTGAAGCCTTAACCCCTGTATGACGATGTGAAACATTCACCCTTGATTTTTATTTTGGTAGTGTCATATAATCAGGAGAGAAAACCAACTGATTTCTGTGGAGAGAAACACACATGTTTTCTCACTGGAAACAACATTTTACCATTTATTGGTAAAAATTTGCCCATCATCTGTCAACTGGAGCATTTAAAGGGGTATGCTTTGTCTTGCTCCAACTCTCCTCTGCTGCAACCCTAACTAACAAAGGAACAGCGCACTCTGCAGTTCTGAGAAAGGTAGGCTTGGAAAGTCCCAGAAGAAGTGCAGAGCAGATTCAGGTAGGGGGGGAATTCATGAGCAGAGCGAAAATCAAATGATGACTGCTGTTCTTTGCAAGAACCGGGCTATTAACATTATAAATAATTGGTTAAACTCTATAATGTAACTACCAATAATTGTTGTATGAAATTCTAAACTTGAGACCTAATTAGTTAAATAAATTTGAAATAATGGTGACAGGCAGCTGATGTATTACAGCTCCAGCATGTGGGAGCTGGTTGACCCACAGCAGCCACACCTTCACGTAGTGTCTGCATCTCGGGCAACTTTGTCTTTGAGTTGATGAGCTGGAGTCTGAGCTTTAGACATTGCAATATATCAGAGGGGCTGGAGGATCAATTGAAGAGTGTTCTGGACAATTTATGTCAGGAGCCAGTTACATTTTTTAAGTTAGGTACTTCTGATTTGGTTCATGGTCAGAGATGGGAGAGTGTGATTGTAAGGTAGGCAGGTATGGGGATGCAGAGAGTAACAATAAAGGAGCCTCAGCCTTTGCTGTTGTCCAACAAGTTTGGCGTCCTTGCAGCTTCTGTGGATGAGAACAGGGGACACAGGGAGGATGGGCACTTTGTTCATGGTAACATGATGCAGGAAACAGTCTAGTGTAGAGGATGTCTGAGCCAGAAATAAATTGGCATAAAGCAAATAAGATCAGAGTTGAACGATTGGCTCAAAGGCTGGTGTGGGAAACGTGGTTTTCAATTCTTGGGATATTGGCATCAGTACTGGGGAAAGTAGGAGCTGTACCATTGGGGGCCTTCACTGAACCATGCTGGGACCAGTTGGGACCAATTATTGGTTAATCATACAACTCAGATTATAGAGAGGGCTTTAAACTGAATAATGAGGTGGTGGGGAGGCTTCACATGACGGCAATTTGGAACATTAAAGAGAGACGACAAGGCAGTAGTGCAGGATTACATTGTGGATAATGATAACCAGAGTGTGACAGGAAGGGACACAGTGTACAAACACAAAAGTGCACCAGCCAATTAAGTCAGAGCAGAGAAAATGGTAACAAGGCAGAATTAAAGGCTCTTTTTTATCTGAATGACTACAGCATTCATAACAAGGAAGGTGAAATGATAGAGCAAATTGAAATAAATTAATTTGATATGACAGTCATTATAGCTCGTGATTGTAAAGTGGCCATGGCTGGGACCTTCTTTATTAAAGCATATTTGACATCTTGGAAGGGCAGGAATAAAGGAAAAGATGGGTGGGGTAATTCTGTTAATCAGGAACAAGATCAATATTATGATGATGATTTAATTTGTCCAGAGGATCAAAAGGTATAACTAGCTTGGTGGAGCTGAGAAATAGTTAGGAAAGAGATCACTGGTGGGAGTGGTTTACAAGTCCCCTGACAGTAACTACATTGTAGGATGGAGTATACATGAAGCAATCATGGGGAAAGGTAAGAAAGGTACAGCAATAATCATGAGAGATTCTATTCTTCATACAGAGTGGGTGAATCAAATTGGCAAAGATAGCCCTGAATATGAGTTCATTCAATGTATTTGGAACAGTTTCTCAGAACATTCTGGAACTAACCAAGGACCAGGTTACAACAAAAACAGAATATGATGGAAAACCTCAGCAGACCTGACAGTGGGATGATTCTCGGACAGCTGGCAATGAATGTGGCAACGGGCATGAGGGCCCAACCTGCCCTGCTGGCCCCAATTGGGTTCCTGCCCAGAGTGGGGGGCAACCTGATAATTATGCAAACCCAAAAATTTGATTATTATTAGTGCGTTTGACAGCCTATTCATCAGTCTCTTGCCATTTAGCCAGCCTGCCAGTGGGACCAGCACCAGGTGAGTTTTCCATAGGGATATGGCATGCTGGATCTCAAGGGTCCAGGGTAACACTAGAAACCCCATAGTAAAGGGGGGCACCCCCTTTCCATCGGCATGAGGGTGCCTGACCCCCCCCCCTCAGCTCCTCTTTCCCCTCAGACTCATCACACAGCCCTCCAACCCCCCTCAGAGCCTTCTCATTCAGCCCCCTCTCCCCTCAGGTCTCCCGCACAGCCTCCCTTCAGTCCTAGTGCCTTGGCAGTGCCAATGATGCACTGTCCCCTGGCACCTTGATGCTGATACGCTGGCCTGACACCTTGGGCTCCAAGGGGACTTGAGGCGGTAGGCCAAGTGCCCATTTCCCCTTGACTGCTGCCAGGCTGCAGGGCATGGATTACTCAAGGATCCTGAGGGCAGGCAGGAATGTGAATTCAGGCCACAATCAGATCCGCCATGATCTTATTAAATGGTTGAGCAGGCTTGACGCGCTAAATGGTCTACTCCTGCTTCTAGTTTCTTATTTAATAATCTTATAGATTTGTCAATAGGGTGAAGAATATAAGATTATAGGAATTATTTATTACTGTGATTGAGAACAATACTGACAGTATAGGCCAGATATTGTAAAGTTTAGGGTAATGCAATTTTTCATGTTTGTGGTCCACATTAATTGTAAGAAATCTCACAATACCTGGTTAAAGTCCAACAAGTTTATTTGGAATCATGAGCTTTTGGAGTGTTGCTCCTTCCTCAGGCTGCTCCTTCACGTGATGAAGGAGCAGTGTTCCGAAAGCTGCTGATACCAAATAAACCTGTTGGACTTTGACCTAGTGTTGTGAGCCTTCTCAGTGTGCCCGCCTCAGTCCAACGCCAGCATCTCCACATTATCACACTAGTTATTATCCCACTCAAGTTGTAAAACACTAAAATGTTTCTGTAAGGAGAGCCATCTTATCAATAGACTGGTTTGAGAAAAAGGAGAAGTTCTCTTCTATTGAAGGTTAGGTAATTTTCCTATAAATCTCAAGCAGACATGAGGTGTATCTTTCCAGTTGAGATCAGGATGTTATGACATTGTAGTGATGGGGAATGTGCCATGAGTTTTGAGTTTGCAAGTTTCTTCACCTGTAATTGTTCGAGAAGTTTGTGAACTGCATTTATAATGCTGCTTTAGTTTCAATGCTTGAAAGTGCCATTAAGAGATAAACTAGATTATAACAATCTTTGAAATGGACTGGGTGGGAGTAGGGGTGGGTGCAATGGCTTTAAAAGTCAGATTCTTGACCCAAATCTGTCTCCAATTTAACGAAGCTGAGGCTGGAAGCTGGGCAGGCACTAAGCTGACACTAAGGAGGTGGTTTTGTCCATTAAAAATGATACTGAAGCTGATAAAGACTTCATTAACATTCAGCTTTTCATTCTGACTGGCCAGGTTTCCTGACCCTAGGGCATCCTGGTAGCTTCATGCAGTCAACCCTTAGATCCAGCTGCCTGCCCAAGCAACCCCTACAATCAGGTATCACCACCCACTGCAGTGATACCTGATTGTGGCCTTCACCAACAGGCTCCCTTGACTGGGAATCAAGCTTGTCAATTTGTCCATTAAACGCCGAGCATGCTGGAGGGTTAGGGAAGAGAATCCTGTGTTGAGGGTTCCCTGCAACTTTCAGACACCTTGGCTCTAGCTGGTCAGGTAAATAAAAATTAGTCCTTTAAACCTATTGCAGAAATATGAAATTCAGAAATTTCATTGTGCCACTTGTATATTGAAGTTTCAAAAGTTTACTCGTAATGAAAAGCATTTGCTCCATTTTCTCTAGGCATTACATCCAATTAGAAATGAAGAGAGAAATGGTGAAGAGTCAATAAATAAACTGCATCTGTGAACCTGCCCATCTCAGATGAAGAAATAAATGTTCAACTCCACCCATTTAATTTTGAACAGCTGATATCACAGTGTTGTGATGCAGTGGGCTTTTAGGCTGTCCAATCTCATTGCTCAGTTTTGAACCCAAACTTAAGGGGATTTTGCTTATAGTGTTCTGGGATCTTGATTCTGAGCTATTGGAGACATCACATCAACAATCTTCTTTTTGATTTGATCTAATTTATTGTTGTCACATGTATTGGGATACAATGAAAAGTATTATTTTTTGCATGCTATACAGACATAACATACTATTCATAGAGTACATAGTGGATGGCACGGTGCATTAATGCCCCACAGCGCCAGAGACCTGGCTTCGATTCTTAGCGTGGGTCACTGTCTGTGTGGAGTTTGCATGTTCTCCCCATGTCTGCGTGGGTTTCCTCGGGGTGTTCTGGTTTCCTCCCACAGTCTGAAAGATGTGCAGGTTTGGTGCATTGACCCAAATAGGTGCCGAACTGTGACGACCAGGGGAATTTCACAATAACTTCATTGCAGTGTTAATGTAAGCCTTACTTGTGACTAATAAACAAAATAAACATAGAGAAGGAAAGTAGCGTTTACAGAATATAATGAAAAGAATTAGAGTACAATTTTAAAAGCATCGAATGAGATTAAAAGATAGAATTAGAGGCATGCTGGAACAGCTCACAAAAAGTCATCTCACTCTGGTGCCTGACCTGACGACAGTTAAAAGGTTTCTCCTCAGGTTTCCTATGGTTTGCAAAACAGCTGAGGCCAATCCCAGTTTACACACCAACTTTAAAATCATCGCAATGCTGAAGTTGGTGTATATTGCATGCTGAATTTCTCACAATGACATTACTAATGTCTATTATTTATCCCCTCTTTTCACTCTGCGTACAGTTTGAAATAAAGGTCAAGTAAGTAAGAATAACATTTTCTGATAATTTCTTAAAGTCTTTCAAATGCATAATTAATATATGACCACCTAAAAGCTAATAGCTCTCCAGAGATGCTTTTATAATTAACACATGCATTCTCTCAAACCAGAGGCAGTATTTTATGCCTGGACTATATAATTCCTTCTAATAGCTGAAGAATTGCAAACTGTATGGTTCATATCTACAGTCTTCACTTCATACTAAAGCTTTGATAGGTTCACAATTGGTGCCATCCCATTGTTATTGATTTTAGGAAAGTAAATCTTCCATCTGCAAAGATTAATTGAGCTGGCCTTCTGCTTGAGAAAGTTGGTGCCTATTGTATTTCTGCTCCATTTATTTTCTCTTTTCACCTTTTTATCTCCTTTCTGTCATTGGCTCCTTGCTTGGGTAGGATTCCGCAATGCTGGATGGATTCCAGGAGCTTGCTTGGGTGTCCACAATTCATGCATGAGTCTTG
Organism: Carcharhinus amblyrhynchos; assembly: GCF_965287045.1. Lineage (NCBI taxonomy): Eukaryota > Metazoa > Chordata > Chondrichthyes > Carcharhiniformes > Carcharhinidae > Carcharhinus > Carcharhinus amblyrhynchos. Next base: position 91,874,157 of record NC_137326.1, read on the forward strand.
ACAAAGAGCCAGCCAGCTGTTTGGCTGTGATGGTGATGGGGTGGCAGGGGGTATGAGAGGGGAGGGGAGGTAGGAAAACATCACAGCCAAACTAATTCTACTCTCCAAGATTACATTGCCATAATAGCAGGTTACAAGTTCATTATGTGTAATGTCAAAAGATAAGGAGGAAGCTTCCTGAGAGGGCACAAGTAGAAAATGAACAAATTGAACAGGTCACAGGAAGGTTACATAGTACTTGAGAAGACAGATGGAGGAAGTACATTTTTCGTTTGTATCCCATATCTGACTCAATTTTAACGCAATATTGATTTAAAACTCAGTCCTTATGTATTTGCAATTCCAGCAGGGATAATTGGAAAGTGATCAGATGTGGGGCTTTCATCAATTTCTTCCTCATTCTGTCATTGCACTACTGCTGCCACCCTAACCTCAGCATTACTTCAGTTCATTTCTAGGGCTCCTATATCCACCCTGGCCTAGCTGACTTAGTACATGGAAGCATACCCAGAATCTTCCTTGGCTGCATGACTGAACTACATTAGATCAACAAAAGCAAGATATTTAGCACTTTTAATGTATTAAAATATCCCAAGGTGCTTCACAAGAGATGTATAAGAAAAAGGTGATACCGAGCCACATAAGGAGAACTTTGGTCAGATGACCAAAAGTTTGGTCAAAGAGGTAGATTTTAAGGTTTGCTTAAAGAAGGGAAACGAGGCCATGAGGCAGAGAAGTGTAGAGGAGGAATTCCAGAGAATAGGCCCTAGAGCTGAAACATTTTGAAATGTGGGTTTGCAAGAGAATGGAACGGATCAGATGGCCAGAAAAAGTTAGAAGTGATAAAATGCTGAGGTGAGTGAATGAACAAAGAAATCTGCTGAATGTAATTAAGAACAGAAACTGGATGGTGCACATCTTGAGAGGAAATGGACCGTAACATACTTTACAGAGAGAAGATTTCAAGGAAAAAGTAAACGGAAGGAAGGGAACATCAATTCTGGCTGCCTAGCAGGAATATTGTGTTTAAAGAAAGGATATGCTTGCATTGGAGGCACTATGGCAAACAGTCAATAAGTTGCTCACTGGAATGAAGGGATTGCTGTCTGGTAGGAGCCTGAGTAAAGTGGGATAGTATTCTTTAGATTTGAGAAGAATGAGAGGTGGTTACTTTGAAACCCACACAATTTTAAAGAGGCTTTATAGGATAAATGATGAGAAATTGTTTCTGCTGGTTGGGGATTCACAAAAATGGGGGCACACTCTCAGGGTAAGGGGCTGTTCATTTAGTACTGAGATGTGGAGAAACTACTTCACTGACAGGATTGTGAATCATTGGGATTCTTGACCAAAGAGGATTGTGGATGCTTCATCATTGGATACATTTAGAGATGGGATAGATAGATTTTTGGTCTCTCAGGGAACTAAGGGACAAGGGAAATGGTAGAAAGTAGAACTGAAGTCTAAGATCGACCAAGATCGTATTGAATAATGGACAAGCTTGCTGGATCCTGTAGCCTTCCACTACTCCAGTTTGTTGGCTTGAAAATTGAAGGAAGTTATTAAAAAATAGAAAGGCTGGTAGAGAACAGAGAGTCACAGAGAAGACCTTAAGGCAAGGATCTAACTTTGGACAGAACACGCATGTTGATGAAGATTTACTCAACCAAAGGCATGGCCTTTAAATGTGGGATGTTGAAGAGGTCAGAATGAGATGAGCATGGATATCTTGGAGGGATTTTGGACTGGAGAAGATTCCAGAGATGGGGAAGGGTGACTCTGAAGAAATATTGAAAACAAGAATAAGAATTTTTAAATGGAGGTATTGCTTGACTGGTCAGCAAGCACAAGGAGCAGCAGAATTTTGGAAGACCTCAACATAGTGGAGGGTAGACTGTGGGAGACCAACCAGGAAAACATTGGAATAGGCAATTCTGGGTGTAACAAAGGCATGATTGAGGATTTCAGCGGCACAATGGGCAAAATCAGCCATGTTACAGAGGTGAAAATAGGTGGTCTAAATGAATGCATAAGTAAGATAAATGAGGTATTCATGTTTGGATTAGAAATGACTAGTGACATTTAGATTCTGCCATGGAAGAGCACATGATATTGAGCCATCACATCAGTCAGATGCATTAGTGAGGTTTTGGCTCATTCATTTATCATTTATACAGAGGCACTATCTTCGCTGTCAGGCCACAAACACAACAGCTGCACATCATTTTCATTGCAATGATGCAATACTTAAACAATTAGATATCTTTAAAGTGCAGTGATGTGTTTCATTGCAAGTTAGGTCATTCCATGACAGTACTTGGCAAGCAATTTAAAAAAAAATGCCAATTACTTTTGGAAATCTTGCTCTTTTAAAGGCTGAAATTTCCTTTATCATAAATTCCAAGTTGTCCCCAAGTTTAAGCTCAATCAGTGTAAAATTCCACAAGCACTTTAGCTTTATCTAATTAACATTCCTCATAAGTTGTATGTAGATATGTATGGAATACAACACAACTTTATATTCACAGTACCAAATCGTTACAATTTTCTTGCCATTTCTTTGACTTGATGAAGATGATGATTCTAATTATACTATCTTTAAACTGAGGCTATTAAATTTAATTATGCAGCAAATCTTTGGATAATTTCTGGTCCATGAATCTTGAGTTGATACACACAAGGGACATTTTCCTCATTTATGGTGGATGTTCTTGTGGGGAAGACCCACAGAGAGATCACATGTTTTATTGTACATATCTTCTCAAAACTTAATTTTAATCTTAACGCTATCAGTGATTTTCAGTACAAAGGCCAATTTATTTTGCACAAATTCAAGAACAAGCGTGAAAAGGTTTCCTCTGCAAAATCGTACATTGTGGGACTCAGTCCCCGTATTTTTCTTCACTGCAAAACAGGACTAGTGGTGTAATAATGCATTCATCACTACTGTAATAAAAGTAATCTTTTAGCGTTGCTATGGTGGATGGCTAATGCTTATGAAGCCCATAGCTTATTTTCAACAATTGCTGGAGTGAAAATTGTGTGGGTTTTACAACAGCTGGACACTGCACTTGAACGACGGAATACTGCAGATGCTGGAAATCTGAAATAAAAAGAGAAAATGCTGGAAATAGTCTCAAACAACATCCGTCAAGAGAGAAACATAGTGAAGGGGCTGGATTTTATGATCACTAATTGGAAAGCAACCCTGTGTGAACGCAAAATATGGCATGCTGATGTTTGTTCAGCAGTGCGAGTTCAACATGCCAATTTCAAAACATATGGAAGACAAGTGAGTACAGAAATCAGGAGCCCATCCACCATTTTGACATTTGCCAATTAACAAGCAAGTATGATAAGGCTGCACAAGTGTGGAAGAACAGGCCTGTTACTGCGACCATGGCTGAATGTAGCAGTAGATTCTGCTAGTGAAGACAACAGCATCTATATGATTTTTGACTTTGTTCATTGACATATTTGAGCCTTCCAAAATGAATAACAATACATTCAAAGAGCTGGAGACCTTTACATTGGTAGCCATGACCAACCTTCTGTTCGTAGCATGGTCCCTCTGCTGCATGACATCCTTTCACTTCTAATTGGATATGGATCTCCTCTCTTGCACTACAGATTGGCCTCCTTCCTGCTGGGATGGCCATCCGATGCTTGACTTGCTGAGATGAGATAGCAAGGGTTGGAGCAAGCAAACCTTCACACCTCTGAGAAATGTAAAATCCAGCCCAATGTTTCAGCTGTCGTCAGAACTCTGCCAGGTCTTTGCCCATCAGCAAAGTTGAAAATTATCTCTATAATGTGTACAGGTTTGTATTTATTCTCTTTGGTAAATTACAGAAGCATGACCCCACTTAAACTAAAGGTTTGGTTCTTCAGGAGCTAAATAAACAAGCTCAGGCGAACTGTTTGATGATAAGCGAGCCCATAGCAATAACTTGTATCACTGTCAAGTCATCAAGAGCCCTCCACTGCCATTACATTTGGTGCAATGACGTGAAAACTGGCTTATTTGCAAGAACATAAAAATAGTTGATTTAAATGGATGTGGTGCAATGGACCTTTTAACTATTTACAGTGAGCATAATGGTGACACAGCACAGAAGTCCCTGGGAAATGGAATGGAGTAATTCATGGCATGTCACATACCCTGTGCCATGAATGGCACAAATCCGAAGGAAAATCTGAACATAACTTTGGATATGGCAGCTCATTGGCTAGCTTCACTTTGATTGGACTTGCAGGCTTCGGTAGTGGGCCGGTGCTGTTTAAGTGAAGGTAAGTATATAAAGTTTAAAGTTTATTTATTAGTCACAAGTAGGCTTACATTCACACTGCAGTGAAGTTACCGTGAAAATCCCCTAGTTGTCACAGTCCAGAGTCTGTTCAGGTACACTGAGGGAGAGTTTATCATGACCAATTCACCTAACCTAATTCATATAACTACAAGAATGTATAGAATAGATTGCATACTTAATAAACTGAATAAAAACAAACCTGTGTTGTAAAATCAAGTGCTGGCCATTCTCTATCCATTTCATTTCAAATTCCACACAGGTAAATGACTGCTGAAGTACAATTCGGCCTAATGGCCTTTGAAAAGAGTGATTGCTGAAAATAAGGGATAAACAGATCATACCGCAAAAAATGTAAGCTGACGGTGTGCACCTAATTACGTGGACACAGTTAGCAAATTAAATTGCAGGATTCCTCATTATCATGAAATAGGTGGCCTGCCAGTATGAGTTCCTGTTGGTTGGCAGCTTGTTTAATTGGTGGCTTGAATGTTGTCCATTGACAATGTTTAAGGTGATTTTCACTATTGTAAATTGTATGCTCAGTAGGTCCTATGAAGAGCTTCTGAGTTTCATACAGTTGAGTATTAAGTGCTAATTGATAACAATAAGTATGTGTGTATACTTAGGATCCATCACTGCCCTGAGCATATTGATGAGACCATGCACTGGATATCCACTCAAAATCCCAACATCCACTTGCTCCTACTCACCATGATGACAGAATATGTTCATGTGTGTGAGAAATGGATTCACTTAATTCTTGAATGGAGTCTTTCACCATTTGAGCAGGGGACTTCACTGCCTCTGGAAATTTCAGCAGATCCTCACACTTGATACAATAACCCCAGGAATCAGCTGTAAAGGAACAGTACTTTATTGCACAAAATAAAGCAAAGCAAAATCACAAGCCTGTGGTGAATGCAAACAGGTCCCAACTGGGACAGTACAATAATGGACCTACTCAGGGGCCTAATTTATACAGGGCTTATGAGCTCCACCTGATGAATTAATTACGGTGAAAGTGTTGGAATGATCTGCATGGGAGGCGCCGGTGTCAGTAAGGGCCAAGGCCCCAGGGCCAACCCCCATGAGCTCTTCTGCTGGCCCTAAGGAGCTCATATTAAAAGAGTCCTACAGGGAAGTCAATCAGTGATTCGCCATGCAAGTCCCACATTTGGGGCATCAGTGGAGTCTCAGTTGCTTTGAGGATGATACCTGAAACTTGGTACTATGCCTGAAGCTGAACATCACAAGGTCTCTCCTCACTCCTCCAAGGGGAAATGGCCATAGCTATTACATCCTGCATTCCTCCTGCATGTCTGTGAAGTGCTCACCAGTCTGTGCCTCCCATTCTGCACGTGCGGCAAAACCCACTGACTCTGGTGGAGGATGCACAGAAATGAAGTGAAGCAGTGTTTTCAGATGAGAGCTTTCAAACGTGGCTGTATTCTTCATCTATCCCTCATTTGCTGCTGGACCTGCTGCAGATAAATCATGAAAGTGAAACATGAAGTCCTTCAACTGAAGCCTCTTGCTTCCCTTTGCTCGGGAATGCACAGTAATGTGACAACCCAGACAGTTGCCACATACCAGACATGCTGCAGGGAATGTTGGATGCAAACAAGTCTTTATACACTCTCCAGAGCCCTGTCTTGCCCTCAGTAACAGGCTGTCTTACAGTGACCCTTCCCATTTGCACAACCTGCTCTTCCACTTATGTCACCACAGTCATATCAACAAATCTACTCCTGGTCCATTGGCATTCTCTGGTTTTCATAACATCCATCCCCTGCAAGTATTAACATAGGCAATATCAGTACTGACTCCCAGCAATGTAACGTTCACTCTGGGGTACTGTAGCTATGCAATGGTGTGGCATGTTGAGGCGGCCATTCAGTCAAGTCAACGTAGCATTCACCCATGCCTGAACCTGGTTTTAACTGGGTGCCTTAATGTTAACATTGGTATCTGGTGTTGTCCCATGCATGGCCTACCTCCTGGCCTCAGATTTCATGAGGGCCCATCACTTAATAGTGTCCTTCTAGTAGCCAAATGTTAACTACTTGTGTATCCGGACTGATGCTGATCTTGCACTTTGTTCTTCACTGGATCTGGTATCTGGCAATGACACCTTGGTTGCTTACGATGTCTGTCACCTCCAGCCATATCTTCTTGGTGACACTTGCTGGTTTCGCCCCCTCCTCTTCAGCGAAGAGAACATGCCTCCTTTCATAGACAGCTTCCAGAACTACCTCAAAGGTGGCATTGTTGAAGTGTAGGATGACCTTTCCTCATTCTGTCTCCATTTCCATACTTCCATTGCAACTGATCGCCACTCCTTGTTGCCTCTGGGTTCAAGCTACTTAACTGTTGCACAGGTGCGTTTAAAAATCCCAGCTGCGGTGGAGCTGCCGATACCAGGATCCTCCTGCTTTTGTTGATTCACAGGCTCATTTGACAGCAGTCCCTTCATTGTTGATGAGAAAATACAGAGGGAAGACCCATCGCGTATGTCAAGACATGCTTATCTCCCTGACCTCAGGACCTCCACTCTAACAACAAACTCCTGGTCAACATTTGGAAAGGAGATTGTGCGTGCACGTCTAATGACTGTTTGCAGCCTTGCAGAGCCAGCAGATACTGATGTCAGTGAGCATGTAGCACATGTTCGACACTGGTGCTGCCATCTGGATCCATGCTCCAGACCACACATGCTCCTACTCTTAACCTCCCAAAGCTGAACACGCATTCAATGGTACAAAGGATCCTGCCCCCAGACTATTTAAAGGGATTATCAATTACCTTCAAATGTTAATAGGTTTTCACTTACTAAGTTTGTAGAAGGATTTGGTGGTGTAGCACATTGATGAAGCCCTTGGTTCTCACTTCAGTCATTCTGCTGTGGCATTTACTTCCAGTTCTGGAAGCAAGTTTCCATCCCTGTTGGACTGCAACATGACAGGGAGAATGAGTAAAGGTGACAGAGAGTGGGAAAAGATGCTTGAAGAAAGAGAAGGAGGAGGGAGAGAAAGAGTTTCAGCAGATGGCCCTATATCTCGCAGGGAACTGCAGAAGCATTTCTTCCTGAACCACAGCAGGGAAAGGTGTGTCACATGTTCTTCTAGCTACTGAATGCGCATTAACTGGAGCATTTGGCCAAAAATGGCACCTCAGGCTTCACATCAATCTGCCTACTCTGCATACCTTTGGTACGCATTCCCTGTTCTTGCATAAAAGATCTAGGACAAAATGGTACCCAGCATAGCCAGCACTAGAAGTGACATCTGTGGTGTCAAAAATACTGCTGCTTTGCAACTGAATTATGCTGACCAAGATCCAAACTCTTGGGACAACTCTAAGAATCCTGGTATCAGCAGCTTACACGCAGCTGGGATTTTTAAATGCACCTGTGCAACAGTAAAGCAGCTTGAACCCAGAGGCAGCAAGGAGGGGTGTTCAGTTGTGATGAAAAGCGACAACAGTCCAAAGATGTGCGGGTTAGGCCATGCTAAAAATTGCCCTTTTGTGTCCTGAGATGCGTAGGTTAGAGGGGTAAGTGGGTAAATATGTAGGGATATGGGGGTAGGGCCTGGATGGGATTGTGGTTGATGCAAACTCGATGGGCCCAATGGCCTCTTTCTGCACGGTAGGGATTCTATGAACTCAGTTGCATTAAGGAAAGAAGAAAGAGCAAAAAATCCACAGAAGAATTGGAATCAAAAGCAAGAAAACAAGACATGCGATTTTCCACATGTTTGATCTTTGTACTTAATCAAAGGTATTTTTTAAAATCAATAACATTTGCTACAATGGGAATCTGAAATCAAAGTCATTTTTTGACAAGCAGGTGCAGCCTGAAAATTTAGCCGATGCAGGAACATTGCTGCCAGACATTGAGCTGTTTTTTAAACAGCTTGTCAATGGCAGATATTATTCTCAGAAAAAATCATTTTGCAGAGGGCTTTACTAGGAATTGACAAACCTGATTCCCTGATAGGTTTTGCAGAGTGATTTATTGCTTCTTGGCATGGGAATTATGGTGATGCTTTGGTGCTCATCATTCTGGATTCATTTAGTGCACCAAGTACTGACAGAGACCTCATACAAGCATTGGTCAATGCTCTTACAAAAATTCTGTCCATCTGCCAGATCAAAGAGCTTCTTCCTTTTCATATGTTTCAGTACATTATTACTTCTCTTTATGTTGGGCTGAAGTCAATATTTTGTTTTATATTGAATACTTAATCCATAACTTGGCTTTTTTGGGTAGATTGTACTCAGAGCTCATTGAAGCATTCTATCTATGTTTTAACTCACTCATCGGCACCCATGAATTATGAATTCTTGTTCGGAAAGAATCAGAAGCTTTCTTCCCATGGAGAAAAACAGAATTCATTTTAACTGCTGTGAATTTCTGTTTCTTCCAAAAATTGCTTCGTATTGTCCGCCAAGTCTATTTTACATTCAGCTTATTGGAAATTCTTTAAAATTTGATTTTCAATTTGATGGCAATTATGCTACAGTTCATGCAAACTCATGCAACTTTTTTCAATGTGGTCTCATGCTGCTTCTGTAAATTTGGTTGAAGTAACTTCAAATTGAATCCGACTGCTCAGTTTCACTTAGATGGGAAACCAAAGCCATTTCACAATGATGTAAAATGTGGAATATAACTGGTTTAAGACATTGCGGTGATGAGGGAGGAGGAGGGTATGGGGAGAAGTGATAATTTTATCTAGTCTTGGTAATGATACAGAGAATGTTTATGGATCCACCTGGAGATTTTCTACTTCTGTGCGGAGTTTGCAGGTTCTTTGCATATCTGCATCAGTCTCCTCCAGGTGCACCAGTTTCCTCCTGCACTCCATAGATGTGCAGGTTAGGTTGCTTGGCTATGCTAAATTGCCCCTTAGTGCCGGGGGAATTAGCAGGGTAAATACATTGGGTTACGCAGATGGGGCCTCAGTGGGGTTATCGGAACAGATGGCCCAAAAGGCATCCTCCTCTACTGTAGGGACTCTGTGATTCTATTTGATGCCTGGACAGAAAATAAACATACACGCCCATTCACTTGTATCTGAATTTTGCTAAAGATTTCTCTCACCATTATAGGAACCCAATATGTTTAAGAGTGCTGCACACCTATTCCAGGCTTGCCCATTAAAATTTTAACCTTCAGTTAGCTGGGCCTTGGGCATCAATGGAACAGTTGAAGCAGCTAACTCCCTAGTCTGTTTTGCAAATGTGCATTCGACAAAACAAGTGACAGTGAGTTAAATTTCATCCTCTTTGTTTCAAGAAACAAATTAGAGAACCCAAGCTTCAATACCATCAATAAAGAGAAACAAAAAGCAGATATTATTTTATAATAACAACAAAAACTTGTATTTTTATAGTCTTTAAATGTAACAAAACATTAATTCCAAGACACCACAGGGACATTTCGAATCAACATTTGACACAGAACCATATAAGGCAATATTAATGGCAGCCCAAATTCTGGGAAATAATGGATTTTAAGGAGCATCTTGAAAGCAGAAAGAGAGGTGAAAAGGAAGAGAACTTTAGGGAGGAGATTCAAGAGCTCAGGGCTCAGGTAGCTGAATACATGGCCATCAATGTTGAAGCAGTTACAACTGGGGATGCCAGAGACGAAAGGGTTGGGGCAGAGCAGATATCTTGGGGGTTATGGGGCTGAAGGTGGGGAGGGGTTGAGCCATGGAGGGATCTACAAACAAAAGAAGATAACTATGTGTAAGGCTGCAGACAGATCCAGACGGACTAAGAAAGATAGTTTATCCTTGTATCATTTGTGACTATGATTTGAGTCTGGTGCTGTGGCAAAGGTGGACATCTTATTGGATGGATACAAACATGGAGTTCTGGGAAAGATCTGCTTGGATTTGGGAGGTGGCAACACGTTTATGGTCTTTGGACAGGGAAATGGGTTGGAGATTGACAATAATTTAGAAGCAGGGTGAGGTCAAGTGTTGGTTCTTTGAGGAGAGAACTGCTGATGGCAGATTTGAAGGAGAGGAGACAGTACCTCAAGAGAGGGAAAAGTAAATAATATCAGCCTTCGTTCTTTGGGACCAGGGAGGGAAATTAGCTGGTTACCAGTTTAGTGGGAATAAGATCATGGGAGCAAGGGATTGGCTTTTTGGATGGGGCATGAGTAGAGATGGGAAAGAAGCTAAAGAAAGATTCTAGTTCAAGGTTAGGGTAGCAGAACCCAAGGAGAAGCTTGGCCTGGTGGGAAGTGGCAGAGGCAGCTGATCAGATGGTATCAATCTTCGTGACAAGAAACACATGAGCTCATTGCACTCATTTTTAGAGGTTGAAGAGATGAGGGAGAAGGGTTTAAAGAAATAGTTTATAGTAGTGAAAGGAAGACATGGGTTATTTTTGCATTCTATAGTGAGCAGCTTTCGTAGATGAGAGCAGAAACTGCTTGAGCTTTATGTGATCCAGTCAAATTTGCAGTGAATGGCAAAAGCAGTTGCCCACCATAACCTTATAAGTTTGGCCCCTTTGAACTTAAGGGAGTAGAGATAAGGGCTGCGCGAGGGAGAATGGCCAGGATGAGGGAGAGTAAGTGGTTTAGTTGGGATGCGGGTATCAAAGGTGGAGCTAAGGTTGAATTTGAACAAATCAATAGTTCCAGAAATGTGGTGAAGAATTGAAGGACAAAGATTAGATTGTTGGGATTTTGAATGTGCAGTTGTAAGTTAATTGGGGAAAAGTTTTCTTCCAGGGGTGGACACAAAATGAAGCTGTATTGGAATGGGAAGGGGAGGTTTGGGTGGAGGGAGCAAGGGAAATGAAGATAAGAAGGCAGTGAACTCAAAAGTGAGTTGAAATGGAGGTTGAAGTCACCGAGGTTGAGACGTCGCTTTGTGCAGATGTTAGGGGAGGGAATTCATGAAAATTTCTCGGTGAAGGAACTATTAATGGCACTTGGATAGGTGGGAAAGAATAAAGACATTTAATAAGAGATGGGGAGGGGGCAGGGGGCCGGGGGCCGGGGGAGGGGGTTCAGAATAAGGTGAGACATTAAAAGGAGGAAAGTATGCCAGAAGAGTAGGGAGACAAAACAAGGCAAAATTTGGTAATAAGAAGCACACCATCAGTGTGACAGTGTTGACCAAAAAAAGCAACTGGATTAGTGAGAGAAATATATATGCAAAATGTAACTCAGTATCTGAAACGAATGAAATAAATGCTACTTGTACTAATCATTGTTTATTGTTCTGTAATGAATGATATTCTGGCAGATAAGTAAATATGTCTTTCAAGGAACTTGGAGAGAAGTAGAGAAAACGGTTGTTGTTGATCAGAATGAATGTTATTTGCCTGTTCAAACTTGTAGAAAGATTGTGCATTTATGTACTTTTAGGACAGGATATAGAGATAATTACAGTAACAATGCCTCAGAGATCAGTGCTGGGCCCATTGTTATTTGTCATTTATATTAATGATTTGGATGAGAATATTGGGGGATGGTAAGTAAGTTTGCAGATGACACCAAGATTGGTGGCATGGTGGATAGTGAGGAAGGTTATCACCATTTGCAGCAGGATCTTGATCAATTGGGCCAGTGGGCTGATGAATGGCGGATGGAGTTTAATTTAGACAAATGCAAGGTAATATATTTTGGTAGATTGAACCAGGGCAGGACTTATTCAGTTAGTGGTAGGGTGTTGGGGAGAGTTACAGAACAAAGAGATCCAGGGGTACATGTTCATAGCTGCTTGAAAGTGGAGTCACAGGTGGACAGAGTGGTGAAGAAGGCATTCAGCATGCTTGGTTTCATTGGTCAGAACATTGAATACGGGAGTTGGGACGTCCTGTTAAAGTTGTACAGGACATTGGTAAGACCAAACTTGGAATACTGCGTGCAATTCTGGTTACCCTATTATAGAAAGGATATTGTTAAACTGGAAAGAGTGCAGAAAAGACTTACTAGAATGCTACCGGGATTTGATGGATTGAGTTATAAGGAGAGAATGAAAAGACTGGGAATATTTTCTCCAGAGCGTAGGAGGCTGAGGGGTGACCTTATAGAGGTCTATAAAATAATGAGGGGCATAGACAAGGTAAATAGTCAATATCTTTTCCCAAAGGTAGGGGAATCTAAAACTAGAGGGCATAGATTTAAGATGAGAGGGGAGAGATACAAAAGTGTCCAGAGTGCAATTTTTTCACACAGAGGGGGTGAGTGGCTGGAACAAGCTGCCAGACGAAGTAGTAGAGACGGGTACAATTTTATCTTTTAAAAAGCATTTAGGTAGCTATATGTGTACGATGGGTAAGAGGGATATGGGCCAAATGCGGGCAATTGGGATTAATTTAGGGGTTTAAAGAAAGAAGGGTGGCATGGACAAGTTGGGCCGAAGAACTCTATGCAAACCTTTATGACTTTATAACAGGGAAACCAATCAGTATTACAAAGTAAGTGATCATATGAAATTTCCTTTATTTGTTCTGAAGATGGACTTCAAATGATGTCTTGAAGACATTTTGAAGAGTGAGTGGAGTATTGACGTGTACAGGTACTGTTAAGCATAGTATGCTTAAGAAAATTCTAGGCTCTTGAAAAGGTCAGAGTTCAGCACAGAGCTGCAATATTGAGGTCTGAGTCAGGAGGTCCATGTGGAAGAATTAGGAACTTCAAAATTATTTTGCATCTTCAGATTAATATGGGACTTGATCATGACAACATGGCACAGTGATTGGCACTGCTGCCTCACAGCGCCAGGAACCTGTGTTCAATTCCCAGCTTGGGTCACTGTCTGTGTGGAGTTTGCATGTTCCCGCAGGCCTGTGTGGGTTTAGCCTGGAAACTCTGGTTTTACCCCACAGTCCGAAAGATGTGTGGGTTAGGTGGATTGGTGATTGTAAATTGCCCCTTAGTGTCAGAAGGACTAGGTAAACTAAATGCATAGGGTTGTGGGGATGGGGCCAGGGAGGGATTATGGTTGGTGCAGATTCGATGGGCTGAATAACCTCCTTCTGCACTGTATGATTCTGTTCTATGACACACAGCAACCTTACCAGTGAAGTCATGGAGCAAAAATGAGAATTTCATGATCTGTTTCACTCAAACTTAATTATCAGAACTCAGGCAATAATTAACTGGAATTGTCTTTAACTGAAGGCTAAATGTCAAGATTTAAACAGGAATGTCAATAAGTATTTATCCTAATTATAGTAAATAACAGTTCTACAACAGTTTGTAATGATGTTAAGAATAGATTACAATCAGATCCATGTTTGAATTGTATCAATCCACTGTGTATCCACAGCATGGTTCTATAAAATGGCAATTAGCTATTGTCCATGAGGGAGCATGGGCATCTTTTTCTGTTTGAGACAGACAAGTACTGATATAGATTGAGAAGCACAGTCCATAAGAAGCACTTTAAAAAAAAATCATTCAGGGGATGTGGGCTTTGCTGGCATGGCCTGCATTCAGCTAATTGCCCTTGAGAAGGTGGTAGTGAGCAACGTTCTTGAACCGCTGCAGTCCATGTGGCATAGGTACACCCATGATGCTTTTAGGATGGGAGTTTAACCTGGTGAAGTAATGGTGATATATTTCCAAGAATGGTTTGGAGGGGAACATAAGTGGTGGTGTTTCCAAGTATCTGCCACCCTGATCCTTAGGGATGGTCCTGGTTGTGGGTTTGAAGGGTGTTGTCTATTGAACCTGTAGTGCATCTTGTTAAAGGTACATACTGCTGCTACTATGTGTCAGTGGTGGAGGGAGTGAATGTTTACGCAAGGGATGCTCATCAAGTGGGCTGTATTGTCAAGTTTCTTGAGTATTGCTTTCATCCAGGCAAATGGAGAATATTCCATCATACACTTGACTTGTGCATTGTAGACCTTAGACCAACTTTGTGGAGTTAGGAGCTGAGTTAGTTGCCACAGAATTCCTAGCCTCTGACTTGCTTTTGTAGCCACAGTATTTATATGGCTGGTCCAGTTCAGTTTCAGGTCAATGGTAAGCTCCAGGATGTTGATAAGGGGGATTCAGTTATGGTAATGCCATTGAATGTCAAGTGGTGATGGTTAGATTCTCTCTTGTTGGAGTTGGTCATTGCTTAACATTTGGGTTAGTTGCCACTTGTCAGCCCAAGCCTGGATATTGTCCAGGTCTTGCTGCATTCAGATATGGATTGCTACAGTGTCTGAGAAATTGTAAATGGTGCTGAACATTGTGCAATCATCAGCAAATATCCCCACTTCTGACCTTATGATGGAAGGAAGTCCTTCCATGGATGAACTGAAGATGAGTGGGCCTAGGACATTACCCTGAGGAGCTTCTGCCATGAAGTCCTTAGTTTGAAATGATTGATCTCTAACAACCACAGCCATCTTCTTTTGTGCTATCTATGACTTCAACCAGAAGAGAGTTTTCCCCTGACTCCCATTGACTCCAGTTTTGGTAGAGCGCCTTGATGCTACACTTAGTCAAATGAAGCCTTGATATCAAGGACAGTTGCTCTCACCTCATCAGCAGGCACACGAGTGCTGATCATGCTATTCGCCTCAAGCTTCACTTTGCCAAGTTCTCACACCTGAAAACGGGTGCAACTCAATGGTAAAAATCAGGCCCAAATAATTGGCATTAATGTATAATTTTCAGGTTGGCATTCAGCGACTAGTGGGGCCATTGACATGTACCTTTATCTTGTTTAGCGGCCTTTTGTGCAGCACCTTGTCAAATACCTTCTGGAAATCCAGATTCACCACATCCATAGGTTCCCCGTTGTCCACCATGCTCATAATGCCCTCAAATAATTCCACTAAGTTAGATGAAATGACCTGCTTTTCATAAACCCATTGTGTGTCTTCCCATTGGAACAATTTCTATCCTGATGTCTCACTATTTCTTCCTTGATGATAGGTTCAAGCATTATCCCCACTACAGAAGTTAAGCTAATTGGCCTGTAGTTATCCAATAATTACCAATAATTGGCCACTTAAGGGCATCAAGTGGGGCAAGGATGAGCTCCCAGCCGAGATCTTGGCTGCCCCAGCATGGAAGTCACTGAATTGTTGGTGCGGGTGGTGACCGCTGCTTTCCCTCTCCCCAGTATGCATTCCCCCACCACCATGCCGAAAATCCCTCCAGTGCAGGAACATAGAATTCTGGCCTTAATCAAATATGCTGACCCACAGCAAATAATTTGCCTTGAGAAAGTACAGATCCTTTGGATTTTCTGATTAAAAGGACAGAATCCAATGCAACTAACGGACAATAAAACCCCTGAATAAACTGTTTTTTCCCATGTGTTGAATGCCGCATTTCTCAGCACAGATATTAATAGATCCACATCACTGACTTATGAATTCAGCTGTTTTTCAAGTTAACTGCCACTGAATTGTAACCATTAACTCGACACTGATGCAAAATAGGAGTGATAATCTGAGAATTTTTATTATTGCTAATATCAGTTAATTATGTCTTATATGGGAGTTAGATTAACTCAATTGGCTGGATAGCTAGAGTATGGTAAAGAATGATGCCAACAATGCAGGTTCAATTCCTGTATCAGCTGCAATAGTTCATGGAAGCCTGCTTTCTTGCCTTGCCCCATGCTGTCCCAGAATAACTGCAACACTGGCATTTACCTGGCAATGTGGAAAATTGCTCAGGTATGTCCTGGACACAAAAAACAGGACAAATCCAACCTAGCCAATTACTGCCCCATCAGTCTACTCTCAATCATCAGTAAAGCAATAAAAGGGGTTATCAACTGTGCAATCAAGCCGCACTTGTTTCAACAACTTGCTCACTGACACTCAGTTTGGGTTCCACTAGGACCACTCAGCTCCTGACCTCATTACAGTCTTGATTCAAAAGACAAAAGAGCTGAACTCCAGAGATGAGGTGAGAGCAACTGTCGTTGATATCAAGGCTTCATTTGACTAAGTGTAGCATCAAGGCGCTCTACCAAAACTGGAGTCAGTGGGAGTCAGGGGAAAACTCTCTTCTGGTTGAAGTCATAGATAGCACAAAAGAAGATGGCTGTGGTTGTTAGAGATCAATCATTTCAAACTAAGGACTTCATGGCAGAAGTTCCTCAGGGTAATGTCCTAGGCCCACTCATCTTCAGTTCATCCATGGAAGGACTTCCTTCCATCATAAGGTCAGAAGTGGGGATATTTGCTGATGATTGCACAATGTTCAGCACCATTTACAATTTCCAAGGCCCGAAAATGGCTGTGATCGGCATCATGCCTGAAATAGGTGCAATATCAATTTAAATGTATTTAAATGCATTCGCCTATCCAGATTCGGCGCAAAGCAGACATGTTCGGCAAAGGTCCATTTCGAGCACTCCAGCTTCTGAAGAGAGAAGTTCAGAGCTTCCAGCGGCTGTCTGACTCAGATCGGTGAGGGTGGGGTAGATAGTTCTCTGGTGGAGGGGGTGGAAGGAGGAGTCAGGCCAGATCATTCTCTGGTTGGGGGGTGGGGGAGGGGAGGAGGAGGGAGTCCAGGTCATTCGCTGGTTAGGGGGAGAGGTGCAGGAAGGCTGGATCGTTCTCTGGTTGTGGAGTGGGGAGAAGGAGAGCGACCAGATCATTCTGTAGTGGGCAAGGGGGGCAGGGAGGCCAGTTAACTCTGGTGGAGGGAAGGGAGGGAGGCCTGATCATTCTCTGGTAGGGGGGGAGGGAGGTGGGCCAGATTGTTTTCTAGTTTGGAGGGGGGAGGGCCAGATCATTTTCTGGTAGGGGAGTGGGAGAGGGTGGAGGGCCAGATGGATCTCGGGAAGGGGGGTCCCCATTCTGCGGGCAATCGGTGGGGGGGGGGGAGGGGGGGTGGTGGGAAGTGGGGCAGGGCTATGATCGGTCTGGGTAGCAGGGTGGATAAGGGGGACAGTTTTGTTGCAGTTGTCGGGCCATTGCTCCTGGGTCGCTTTATCTGCTTTTTGTGGCCTGGGAGTGATGTGGGAGGGGAGCGTTTTTCAAATTTTTTTAAACTGCACATGTGCAGTTGAAGACTCTGATCGGAGCAGCAGTGTTTCGGGTGTGATAAACCCCACCCACAGCACGATTCAGATTCGTGACTTTTTTTTCAGGCTGTGTGTGTATGGGGGCACCTGGGAACAGATTTACAACTCGGATCTGAATCACACCCAGATTCAGCACTTAAGAATCAAAATGGTAAAACCAGCTCTCTGTCCATCTCAAGACATTACCTGCAATCCCATGTGTTTTAACTTTACATAGTACTACTCTGTTATGTGAGACCTTGTCGAAAGCCTTCTGAAAGTCTAAACCACACCCACTGGTTCTCCATGGTCAGCTCTACTAATTACATCCTCAAAAAATTCCAAAAAATTCGATAAGCCTGATTTCCCTTTTGTAATTCCATGCTGATTTTGTCTGATTATACCACTGTCATCCAAATGCCGAGTTATGAAATCCTTGATAATAGACGTGAGCAACTTCCCCAGTACCAACGCTAGGCTCACTGGCCTATAGTTCCCTTTTTCCTCTCTACCTACCTTTTTGAACAGCGGGCTCACATTAGCACTTAAAACTCATTCGAGTGTGAAATGTCTTGGAGCAGTTGGAGTTGGCAGGGACTCTTCAGATGGCAAGAATCAAGGTCCCATCATCCAAAAGATGGCCAATGCTTTGTTCCAAGTATGCAGTCTCAGTTTATGAAATTAATATGTACATATAGGTGCAACAATTTTTCACTCAATTATTCAATAATTATGCTGCATGAAGTTTTAGTGATACAGATAAAACTTTTTGGACCATCTTTTGTGGTGAATTACTAAAACCATTAAATATTAAAGTTGCCACTTTAGATATAACCAGATTCTTGTTAAAATTTTACATTTTTAACTCTGGGCAGTGCTATGTTTTAGAATACTCAATTCTAAAACATAGATTCACGTTAACTTCAGACTAATGGGCTGAATACATTGCTTTGATGTAAGGGTTCCATATGTATATACTTAGCTGCATGATAACAGAATACAGCTGGAAACAATTCAACAAGGGCAAATCGATATTCATAATACCAATCAACTATTAACTAAGAGTGCAGAAAATCTTGAAGGAATTTTCTAAGATGTAACCTGGAGCTTTGAGTGGCCTCATCCATTCTCCAGCACACATTTTCTTTTAGCAATTGTCGTTAATTCTTCACAGAGGAGATATAATTCCAAACAATGTCATCATCTGGAGGGGAGTTCTTGGAACCTTTTGTGTTTGTAACGTAACCAGGGAATTGTTCTTTTGAAGTGGTGCTTTGCTGAATGCTTGACCGCATATTACTGATGTCAAATACAGACTGGACTAACCCATTTTTATCTAGTGAAGTGATCTTAATGACTTTGGTGTATGTTGGGTCCAGTAACAGGTGTTAGATTTTCACTGTTATTTGCCATACCAGGGCTACAATATTCCACAGCTGGGGAGATACTGGATTGAGCATTATTTGCCTATCAGATTGCGGCAACTAAATGCAAACTTTCTTCAGGACTTTCATATTTCTTAGTAGTTGATATTTATAGCATATAACTATTTTTAATTTGCCATTAACTGCATTAATTTTTAGCTTTGATCTTATAATTTGTCATGACACAATCATTGAATGTGAGGAGTAGAGTATTTATGCAGAGGAATGCTCTGTTTGGTTGAGATATATTAAGTTTGAAGTTTATTTATTAGTCACAAGTAAAGCTTACATTAACACGGCAATGTGGTTGCTGTGAAATTCCCCTAGTCGCCACATTCCGACACCTGTTCAGGTCAATGCACCTAACCAGCACATCTTTCAGAGTGTGGGAGGAAACCAGAGCGCCTGGAGGAAACTCACACAGACACAGGGAGAACGTGCAAACTTTACACAGGCTGTGACCCAAGCCAGGAATCGAACCTGGGTCCCTGGCGCTGTGAAGCAGCAGTGCTAACCACCATGCTACCGTGCCATCCCAATTAATCATTCAAAGGATAGAGAAGCACATAGATGCTATACTTTAAGCACCTCTGGGAATCAGTTTCTGCTCCTTAGGGTTAGTTTATTTTTTGGAGTGATCCAGATGCTCCAGGTCAATAAAATGGGACAGGAAATAACAGCAGAGGACCTCAATGAATTGTAAAGGAAACTGTAGAAAACTGTCAAAGCTACTATTAGCGTCACCACCCATGACCACCACCTTGTCCACTGCAAGACTAATTTTAATGAGGCCAAAGTACATAGACCAATCAGTTTTCCCTTTCTTTCTTGGGCACCAGAAAACTTGTGACACCCTGTGTACATCTTCTTTCTCACTGCATTATAGATTCAACAATTCATTGATTGCATTCATTGATGATATGTTGGCACTTAGCTTTACAAGAATTATTTACATACAGAACGTAAGAACAATTCTATAAATTTAACAGTATTCTACCACCACATATGTTGTATCATTTGTCTGATGCCAGGCAGGGAAGAAAGCTTGTAGACTATTTGTTTTATTTGTTCATGGGGTGTGGGCATTGCTGGCTGGGTCAGGATGTATTGCCCATCCCTGAGGGTGTTTCAAAATCAACCACATTGCTGTGGATCTGGAGCCATATATAGGCCAAACCACGTAAGAACAACAGATTTCCTTCCCTAAAGGACATGACTGAACCAGATGGGTTTTTACAATAATCAACTATAGTTTCATGCTTATCATTGGACTTTTAATTCCAGATTTTTATTAAATTCAAATTTCACCATCTGCCATGGAAGGACTTGAACCCAGGTCCCCAGAGCATTAACCCGGGTCTCTCGATTACTACCCCACCAACAAAACCACTCTGCTACTGCCTCCCCAAATGATGAGGACAATAATGATGATTGGACTGATAAACTTTAAATCACACAGAGATCACTGGAACAAGTTTCTGTCCCTTGGCGCTGAGATCATTGCTGAGAATTAGTAACTAATAGTATTGGCACAGGAGAGCTCATCCCTCATTTTAAGCAGCATCAAGGAAGGCCTTACACGCATTATGGAGTGTATGGCCTTCGCTAGAATCTACAACATTCCCTGATCGCTAGTGGACTGGATCAGTCAGTACCTACTCTTTCATGGAAAGACAAACTGGAAGCAGAAGAGGATGGGTTAGACAGAATCTGCATTTTGGCCTTCCAACATTTATTTCTGGGATAACAGCGGCTGTCTCACAATTTGTCATAACCTTATGGCAGCCATTACACCAGGCATCTCGTTGTTTAACGGACAAGCAGATCCAGAGCCTAATAGAATGGCGTTATGTACATTCCAACTGCTTTCCGCTTTTGTTTCCCAGAACTGCAGAATATGTCAGGTATCTAACCTGTCCTCTTTGAACACCCTTGGACACATATGAGACAAGTCCAGTCCACCCAGACCAGAGTTCCAGAGATGCAACCCATGGTGGGTTTTGTCTTGGGATTTCCACTTCCCAATCTTTTTTAATTGCACAGTTGAGCAGGACACAACAAGCTACAATTATGAGCTTGGGCATATATTGCAGAACTATCACAGCATTAAAAACCACTCCTTCTAAGGCCCTTTAGTCCTTTCACAATTCTTGTCAAAGAATATAGTTATGGTTTCCTTTCGTTGCTATTCTTGTAACACACAGGGATCATGATTTATGGTAGTAGAGGTGTACAATGCCAGCCACAAGTCTGATTCTTTCTTTTAAAAAATCAGGGAGGGCATCAATTAATTACACTCCTCAGTTTGTGTTTTCAGTAACTTGATAAAGCAATGTGGCTTTATTATTTTGCTATCTGGTAGTCATGGAAGGATGAATGAACTTCTCTGCTCTTTTAAAATTGTGCCTGAATCCTGAAAAATGTATGTCCTGACAGTACACACAGTGGTATTATACTGGCCCCTGAGGCAACAGGAAATGAACTATAAATATTGAGCACTATAGAGTAACACTTACTGTCAGAGGTTCAACTGTTAGGGCAGATGTACTTGAATGCACATCTTCATGTAGAAGAGGCTAAAGGAGAACTGGAATAGTTCTCCTTTAGCCTCTGTAGTGAAGTGCATCTTTTTCTCTGAAGAACACCTCACCCACATCTTGTAAGATTAGAGTTGCCTATAAAATTGTTGAGAGGACAGTACCTGATGTGGGGTATGTTCATCTTCAGTGCTTTTTCACTCTTCTTTCCTCCAGCTTGCACTACTCCCTCTCCATTAAGATAGCACACAATGGGATGCTCAACAGGAGTCCTATAACTTTGGCTCGTAGCTTCTTACTTTGTGATGGTTGAAAGAATTTCTAGTGGTGTTACAAGTTCTCAGGTTGGCTGAAGCCAAGTTCATTGTGCAGCAAATATTTTGATCGAAAAGTGTTCTTATAAAAAGGAGAATCAAAGAAGAGTAGCAGGAGTAGATGATAAGGTCTAGCAATCTTGCTCTGCCATAAGCTATGATTATTGTTCATCTTGGGCTTCAACTCCACTTTCTTACTTACTCCCCACATCTTTTGATTTCCTGAGTGATCAAAAATCTGGCTATCCCAGCATTAAATTTCTTCAACAATGGAGCAATAACAACCCTCTGTCCAAATATACATCACTATTTGAGTGAAGTAATTTTCTTTAGTCCAAAATGATTGACCCCATAGCCTGAGGCTGTACTTTGTGTTTTAAATTCCCTGACTGGTGAAAAGAAACTCTTAGCACCTTCCATATCAAAGCCCTGATTGCCCCTCATTCTTTTAAATTCCAGAGAATATAAGCCCAGTTTACTCAGCCTCATAACATTGGGCAACCACCCTAATCCTAGGGATCAATTTAGTGAACCTTTACTGCATTGCTTCCAATGCAAGCATACCCTTTCTTAAATGTGGAGACCAGTCCAGTTGTGGCTCACCAAAACCAATTGCAATTGTAGCAAGAATTCTTTATTCATGTCCAATCCCTTTGCAATAAGGCCAACATGCTATATACCTTCCTAAATGCTTGCTGCAACTGCATTTCCTGTACAAACACACCCAAGTCTCTGAACGTCAGCACTTAGAAGTTTCATATATTTTAAAAAATATTTCTGTTCTTACAACCAAAGTAAGTAGCTTTACAATTCCCTATATGACACTCCACTCACCCTCTTGTTGCCCATGCATGTGACTTGTCTATATATCTCTGCTTATTCTCTTTGCCTACTTTGCAATCAAAAAAATATTTTTAGTTTGTGGGCTCCAAAGTAAAGCACTTATTCCAGTATCAGATGGCAACAGATGCTCCTTTTTAAATTTGTGAATGAAGGCATTAGTCACCACTGCTGGGCACCCTTTTGCAATTCCAGGTAATTTACATCTGCTACAGTAATTTCCCAGCACATCGACGCGTATGATACTAGACGAGAAATATCCAGACAAGAAATGGTAATTCAGTATTAAAGCTGCAGAAACTTGACATTGATGGAATCCACTCCAATTTGCAAGCCTTCATGAACACAAAATATTCTTTTAGCACCAAAGAGTGAAGTAGAAGGTTGCTGGGTTCTAAATTGTATCTTTGAAGACAATAGATCTTAGCATCAATGTGTCAATTATGGACTTTTCTAGGGGTGGGGGGGTGATGAGTAGGAATAATGGGGTTCTTTTAAGATAATTATTTTTCTGGCGTAGAAGTGGAAAAGGTTCTGGTTAACTATGGGTTTGATAGCCTAAGTCCGACCAAAGGTGCCTAAATCTAGTACAATAATTATCCTTACCTTGATGATTTTTTAAAATTTAAGTCTTCACTGCAAAGGTACATGTGAAAACAATTACCATTTGAAGCTTGGAATGGATCTATTTTTGTTTCATCTTACATTTATGTTCCAATTTGTCCATAGTCAACTCTCTCAAGCTACATCCCCTTTTTGTTGGAATATAAAAGTTTGAGGTTTGCAAAGTTTACTTCCAAGATGGAATGGAAATTTCACTTTTTTTTTAAACAGTCTGTAGATATACCATGAATATGAAAGAAGCAGATGCTGAAGGAAGTACAGCAGATTCTTTTCTCAGTCCACAGTTGCATGCATTGTAATAATGTGAAATGCTGATTAATTTTGCTGCAAAATTATTAAACTACACATTCAATCTAATTGAAAACTTTCTGTAGTAACTGTAGTAATCCAAATTTGAATATTGGTGCTGTGTTTTCATTTGCTTCTGTTAAAAATCCCCCTTTAACTAAGTGTGATATGTGAAGATATTTATTTGCAACCTTTAGTAGTTGAAAGTACAGGCTTTTCATTTGTAAAATATTATTAGCACTCAAGTAATCGTATAAGACTGTTTTGTCTGTAAGTATGGAGTCATTCAGTGAAAACTACAAAGAGGAAATGTTCCACTGAAATATGGTTATTGTTTAAGAGGTAGCACTGTCCATAATATCAGAATAATATCCTGTAATAATTATTTTGTTTATTCTTTTCCGCATAAATTTCCTTGACACTGTGAGAAAAATCTGGTGAAGCCTAATGGACACTGTCAGTCTACGACAATGCCTATGAAGAATGCAGGGAAGTGTGATAATTACTCCTGGTCTGAGAACTGGTTGTGCAATTAATTGTATAAAGTAGAATTATTGTTCTGTGCCATGAAAAGGAAATAAATGTTTCCCTTTCTACAATAAATATTTATTTTATGTGTTAGCTGATGTTGGCAGGCCAGACATCAGGAAACGTACATAGTGTCCTAAAATCTGATTAAGAGTCCAAGGACTGTGCTGCACCATTCACTGCTAATTTCCTTGTTGTTACAATACATGTTCTATAAAGTGGAATTGACAGCAGGAAGAAATTTTGCTGATTGAGTGGTTGTTCAAATGTTGAACTTTGAAAGTCAATTGAGTGTGTTCTAAGGAAAAATAGAAAATTATATGATTCTATATTAAAATTACAACTTAAAATCAACTTTTGGAATGTAGGTGTGGTCACAAAACATGCAGCAAATGGCATTTGTTTATTGATATTCATGTGAAGTGTGTTAAAAATATATTTTCCAGAATGAATATTAATGTAGTTTACAACCTTTACTGAAAACCTAATCACCAGATCTTGTTTGTTATTTACTGCAACTTCTAAATTCATATAATTCACATGTCATGGCAATGGATCATAGCCCCAAGTTACTTATGGACATATTGAAATTTTAAGTAAGACTGTTGTTTCTTTTTTAAAGACATATAAGCAAAAACTGGCTGAGACTGTAACATAACCATTTGCTGGAATTTCTATGTGAATTGCACTTAACCAACTTGTCCATAGAGAATGGCATATCACAACTTTTTCACAGTAAGAAGTCTCACAACACCAGGTTAAAGTCCAACAGGTTTATTTGGTAGCAAAAGCCACTAGCTTTCAGAGCGCTGCTCCTTCGTCAGGTAATGGGTATTACACATCTCTTTAACCTGTGCTTAATCCTCTCTCCACTCACATTGTCTGTATCTTTAAGACTTGATTACCTGTAAAGACTCACATTCCAACCATTATTTTGTAAATTGTGTTTGTCTTTATATGCCCTGTTTGTGAACTGAAATCCCACTCACCTGACGAAGGAGCAACGCTCCAAAAGCTTGTGGCTTTTGCTACCAAATAAACCTGTTGGACTTTAACTTGGTGTTGCGAGACCTCTCACTGTGTTCACCCCAGTCCAACGCTGGCATCTCCACACCATGACAACTTTTTCAGACAGAGAAACCTCAAAGGAAGGGATCCTACAGCAAAACCAAAGTGTAATCTCCAGTGGAGTTAATTGAGGCTGATTACCACTTCAGCAGAAACTACTCCCTGTGAGCTTTATCCCAGACCCTGGACATGCTGTGAGTTGAAAGAAAGCAATTCCTGGGAAGGATGGGTTTGTTTTTTCTCTCTTCCAAGAATACACAAGGAAAGGAGTTATAATCCAACAGCAACTTGGCCTGAATGTGTTCTAGTTCTACTGTGCTCATGTTTGCTGTGAAAGGCACAACTGAGAATGTCCACTAAGCAACCCTGCACTTTCAGGTTTAAAAAAAAACTCTGATTACTGGAAGCAAGTCAAAAAGGAAAAACCAACAGTTCAACTGCCAAACAGCAACTTAACGGCTATAACTATCTACTCTTCACAGACAAACCAAAGACTAATTAGTATATCTTCTTTAACTTTCGTTTTTGGACTTATTTCTCATTTCTACTCTCTGCATGTACATCAACATTATTCTTTTTTTCGTTTCGCGTTTAGTAACTGATAAACTTCCTTTAACTCAAGCCTGGTTAAATTGGCTGCTTTCAAAACTTAAGTACAATTTTGAACTGAGAAAATGTATCATCAAGGGATGGGATTCTTTTTAAATTAACTTTGCTGTGACCAATTGAGGGGGTTGATTAAAGAAGGGGAGTCAGTTCACTCGAATGCATAATAAATTGGGGGATGTTGCCTGGGAACCGGTCATAACACATGTATAAACAAACTAAAAATTTTTGGTACAGAAATATGTGGTGTGATGTTCTGCTCATAAAAATATGAGATAGTCAAGCATTGCAGAAAAATAATGGATAGAATTGTATGCAGCCTGAGTGGGCACATGCCTAATCCAAAACTGTGTGAGAAGACATTGGACGCATGGATGTCTTGATGTCTTCATGCACTGGCACAAAATTATAGTCAGTGGGCGTGCATGGAAGCTGGAAGCCTGCCCGCTGACAATTAAATGGGCAATTAAACACATTATACATGTAATTGTCCTGAATTTTGCATGGTCTGTGCACTGTCAGACAAGTTGGCCAGGCAATGTTCACAAATTTCACCACTCTTGAACCAAGGCCTGAACCGGTCAGTGTTTGAGGTTTGATGATTCATGGCTATTGTTGTTGGTTGTTTGTTGTGTCATTATAGATATTTCATATCTCGTCAACAGTTCTGCAACTTCCTTAGGCATCTTCACTGAACTTATGTGATACTGGCCATACCCTTGGTGCCCGCCTTTCCTGTCACCATCCCTATTCCTTGTGAAAATGGTTGTGCACATAAGCAAATGGTGGAACCTAGATGGTGGATCCTATGGGATGTTTCCTGGGTTAGAATTGTTATTTGACAGAATACATTATTACCAGTACTGACAGAAAGCACTGGTATGTAGCTTGGCTGGTGTAAATCCTTCATGTACACCTGGAGCTCAGCACCAGCATATGCTGTTGGTAAGGAAGAGACCATCACTCATCTCATTCTGGGAAGTACCTTTGCAAAGAAACTCCGGGAAGAGATGGAGTGGTTTTTGTCAAAGTTTATTCCAAGTAGCTCCAAAATGCAAGACTATGTGACTTTTGGATTGTTCTCAAGGACACAACCATGAGTGGAGGATTATTAACTTTGTAAATAAAACTCTTTAGTCTGCCTGACACTTGCTGGTCTTCCAATGCAAAGGGCTGCTGATAATATGATATAATATTTCAGACTGGCGCATTGCAAGGTTAAGGACAACCTGCTGAAGGACTCAATAAAGCTTGTACCAATTGCTGCAAAGGCTCAATGGGAAAAAGCCACCTTCTAAGGCCCTCCTATCATTGTACACTAAGTTAGCTGGAACCTGTGGAAAACCCATGTACATTGCTAACATGAAATGCATATTGTAATAACCTGTAACTGAGGTGCCTCACTACACTAACAGAAGTGTACCATAAGGAAAGAAATTGAGTTGTATGCACTTGACGTTCTGTCAAATTTGAACTGTTATGTAGTATTGACCAAATCAAACTCTTGTGAGTGATGTCCTCATTTCAGGAAAAACATACTGATTTATCTGAATAACTGAAGTAAAACAGTCCAAGTCTTGGTCGTAGATATTTGAACAATAGATACCCTTCTAAGCTGACATTGCATACATATATAGCGACATTTATTTCTTGAAGTCAGAGCAGAGAAGAATGTATTTTCAATAACTAACACAAAAGGAATATGGTTAATTCATACACAACATGATAAAGCTGCAACTTAAAAAGAAGAAATTGAAGAATCTGGAACATTGATGCCATACTAAAATAGTTCTTTAGATAGGTATTGAATATGTAGTTTATCACTAGAGGGAAACAATCGGTTTGTTAGGCTTTATAGATTTTGTTGTGACTGTCATTTGGCAATTAAGCAAAAAAAAATGTAAAAATTTCAAGATCTGTTTTGACATTTAAATCCAATCAAAAAATCTCTCTCCAAGTTCTGAGAGGTTTCTGAGCGTTTATACAGTTACATTTCAATGTTATGTTACATTTCCTCAGTCTGTTGAGCGATCTATTAGATCATCCAACTAGGTGCACTTACAGAAAATTAGAGTAATTAGATTATTGAACAATAGATCCAAATAGGGCACTATTACAATTAATTAGCTATCTGAATTATGAGTGGCCAATCAACCCAGGTGCTTTTAATTGGATTTATTGTTTTATTTATAAGGGTGACACAGGATGTGAACTTTGGTCGTGCATTTACTTTTTCTTTGAATGTATGATCCTCTGTCAAAAGACCTGCAGTGTGTTTGGGGATGTTTCCTTGAGGTTGTTTGTTGATTCGATGTGGCAATCTCAGTCATACAAAACCAATGACATCAGCTATCCTGTGGACTGAGCAGAGGATTGTAAATTTCAAAACATTTCAGTAATTTACTTCCTGCGTCGAAATTGTTGCCCATGTTTATGGACTACACTCACAGTGGATTGAAATAATTGCGGGAAGGGGGATGGGATGATGGAGGTAGACCATGACGTGTGCCACAGCGTATTTAAATGTACAAATAAATGGATATACTTCCTGGAAGACAGAAAAGTCTGTCTTGCTCACAGTGGAAGGAAATGGGCTATTAACAAGAAACAATGAGGGGAAATTTAATGGAGGTATTTCAAGTTGCATGTTTGTATTTATACTGAAATGAAAACAAAAGTTTGCCTAAATTTCAGTTTAGTTTGGTAAAACGCTATACTTGATAAAATATGCCTTTCTAAAGGTCATCAAATTCAGCATCCAGGTCTTTTAAATATGGAGTCCTTAATTTCTGGAAATGGCCAGATTTAGCAGATATATTGAGGCAAGTGACGAAGATAGAATCTTCTTCAGTGATGTCAAAAAGACATGTACTGATATCAACGTTAAGCACTGCTATGGTTCCTGCCCATTTAAAAATGTTGCTCAGATTGTTGAGGCAAGTATTGAATGTTATCCTTCCTCTTCAATAATATCAGCATTTTTTTCAAATGACGGAGGCATCATTGGAAACTGAGTTCAGTGGGTCTCCATGCAGTGTGGAGAGAAGATACTGAGAACTAGGGTTTGAGAAAAATGAAACTAAGGAATGACAGTAAATTTTCAATGTGTAAATTCACACAAAGTTGTGCAGTAAAGTGATATTAATGATGTTATGAATCATATGCCTTGATTAGAGCTGGAAGAATTACCCACAGAGGATCAGAAAACATTGCAATTTTCCTGTGATTCCACCCCGCAATTAGCATTCTTTTCTCTTCCTTTGGATGGGTGAATCCATCAATGTTCCCCAGCACCCCCAATGCATCAAGGGAGCATGACTGTAAAAATTACCAGGGTATTCTGAAAATTCAGTTTGGTGTATCCTCGGTAGCTGCAGAAAACGTTTATGAGCTGAGAGGTGTTACAAGTTTGAACATATTTGAATATCCTTGAACACTTCATTGATTCTGAAACAGATCAATTAATCTCAATAATGGCTCCAATGGCTATTTCTGAAGGTGAATCAGTCCTTCTCTTTATTAACATTGGGCCTTTGGCCTCTCCTCTTGAAGCATTACCACTTGGTTCAGATTTTCTAGTAGCTCTTGGCAATTGCCTTGTCCTGCTAATTTGGGATCTTGCCTGGGACTTAACATGTGATTCGGATTTGGGGGTGCTTTGTCATGCTTCTGTCGATTCAAGCTTGGCTGAGCTAAAAGAGAAATGTTGAACAATCAGAGGCACACCAACCTTTTGGTGTTATTTAATGCTACTGAACACTATACATGCAGCCCTAGAAATTCCAGCAAGTCCATTTTTGGCATAGAGATCAATCCTTAAGCCTGAATAGTGAAGCCTTAGATGCCCTTTAGATTTACTTTGTGCCAGCAAAGCACAATTGAAGATTGGTTGCTGCTGATGTGGTAATGGTCCTCACATAAATCATGAAAGGAGAGATATGAGGGCAATGGGCTCCTGTAGCAATCAGTGTCAGAGGTGTCAGCAGTGACCACCAGTGAGATAATGGTTTTTCCTGGATGCAGCAGGGAGGAGCAACCTCGAGGAAAACTCATCTCTGGGTTCTGGTACGGAGAACTCAGATGAGCACTTTGAAGGGGCAATTGCAGAAAAAGGCTGACCCCAACCATGATGTAGCATTTGCCAGATGTCACAGCTGCCATTGCAATAGAAGTAGCAGCTACCCAATGTCTGAATACTACAGTGGAAGCTAAGGCAGAGGCCAGGCAAGCTCAGCTTAATACCAAACAAGTGTAGACTGCTTCCTCCAAAGTCTTTAAGCAACTCAGAGTTTCATTTTCACTGTTTCCTCTGCTCCTTTTCTCTGTTATGCTGTAGACCAAAGAGGATGCAAACTATGTCACCCATGGCTGGAACAAGTGGTCTGAGAAAAACCCTACAAGTCAGAACCAATTCCTTCACTCGTGTCAAACTATTCCCTGGAGAAGTCAGCAGTTTCAATGTGCAGTACAAGCCTTCTATTAACTTAGCAACAGCCAGCAGAAATCAGTCAGCAACTAACCTGAAATTAATTGACGATCCCTTAAAATAGCTCAATTGTGGGCCATTTCTGCTGCTAAATGCGTTTTCAGCTCTGTAAGGTTAAGAGAGGAAGATAATTGGAGTGTTTGGGTCAAAAGTGGCACTGCTAGAGTCAAAACAGCTTTCTAAGCTGACCAACGCCACAGTCTGCATCCTCTGTCTTTATGCATGCTCCCTGCACCCATGCTACCAACTTACCCAAAATGTGTTCAGAGTGACTGGAAGTGTGCAAGTGCAGTGCAGATGTGGTTTTGGAGCTGAATCAAATTATGTAGCATTCAATTTCAGTTTGGATTGATACTAGTTTCCCCTTTTGTGGGGTTTAACTGATTCAAATTATTTGTTTGGCCATAGCGGAGAGTGTTATAGTGCACTGCTGGATTGGTTACTCTGTCAGCTGCTGTAAGTTCACTGTCCTCCTGACTGATGAAAAAATCATGGACAAACTGATCATAGGAGAAAATGATTATCTACTTTGTAATTTTCCTGTGATTACTATTTTTCTCAATGTGCTTACCCTTTTCCTTGTAAGTAAAATTATCATTTGTGAGGTTCATGCTCTGCAAGGCAAAATATACCAAACAATACGGGAGGATTAGACGAAGGAATTCAATGGCTTGGACAAATAACAATGGGATTTAAATGGAACACTGAAAAGATTTACCACCAACATGTTATGGATTTCCACCATAAAATTTATGTGACTGTTTGATTTCCAGTCATTACAGGTCACATTGAATCATTGGATATTTAGAGTTCTGCAACTTGCACTTCATCTTTCATTTTGGAAAGAGATTTTCAATAATATGACAGCATGGCCTTATTGATCAATGAATCAATACCTTTTAATAATTTGATGTCTTATAAACAATTCATTTGTGGCATGAAAGGGATCAGTGTGATTAAATTAAAATGCTATGGTTATAGGAAGGATATTCCAAAAACAAACCAAAGATACCTGACATACTTGAGTGATTAGTTTTGGTCTGTCTTTTGGAGACGGAGGCAATTTTTTTTTTGCTTTCACAAGAAAAACTTGCATTTATGATAGCATGCCTCAGATGGGAGATGATGTTTCAGAAGGGGAAAAAGACACAGTAGTTAGCGAGTGTGGAGAAAGGAGAGGGTAGTAGCATTGATGAGCAACTGAAGGCATAATTGAAGACAAGTGAGAGAAGCATTGACTGAAGAATTCCATTATGTTTCTGAGTGTTTGAAAGGGCCCATTGTTATGTCTTCTATTTCCTATAACTTTGAAATAATCACACTTTTGGGCTCAAAATACTGGTGCTTCATGGCCTGTGTTTCTTACAACACTCCATATGTGGTCAGTGGACTGATCCATTGTTGCTCTGGGTGTATACCCTGCATGTAAACTCTCATAACAATTAGTTGTAAACTTTTTGCAAATAATATAATAATGCAACACCTACCAGTGACTGAATAGCTGGAGTTGATCTTGAGGATGTGTTGAATTTTTGAGGAGTTGAGTGTAAATGCAGTAATAAAAGTTAAGAGGTTGCAGGGTGCTGCGTGTGGGGGTGTTTGAAAATTGTACAAAATTGTAAGTTTACATGCTGAGATGCTGAATGTCACTGGATATTGATGAAGATAGAGTGATGGAAACATGGAACTTTGAGAGGATGCCAATTTGTAGACTTAAATCAAAGTTGAAACATAATTTCTAACATTTCAAATCACAGCTGGAATATAATAAAGTTGGAATGTCACCACCGTGATGCTCATGTAAAATGGTGCCTTCCAAATTCCAAAAATAGTAAAGTGTGGGAGGACCACAAAACCGGCCTCTGGAACTCCATCTTGCAACATGTACTCACAGTGGACAAGATCCAGGTCAGTTCATCAGGGCTCAGAGCACATTGCCCAAGAATCAAGGGCAAGTCAAATTTCTAATTTTGCTCTATGAAAGAGATTGGCACAAATCAATATGCTGACATCAAATTTTGAGAAGTTACATAGTAGAAAGCAGGAATGCAGCCTTGAGGAGTGAAGGCTATAATGAAAGGAGGACAACTGCACCAATTCTGCCAGCCTGTCAGTGAAGGGGCACATTTTAATAATTAATGCCACCTATCAGTGGTCACATGGATTCCATTCATTCAGCATGAACAAACCAATGCTTGTAAATATCAAGCCAGTGAGTGGAGTTCAGACTCACATTGGCTCAATGAGGTAATTCACTTGTTCTCACCCCCACACTGGGTTCTACGTTACACCTGTGGAATGGAATGCTGCTAACCTCAATGTGTGTGCTAGAGTTCCATGGGTAAGGTAGTGTCAGCGGGAGAATCTCAAAGAAGTCACTCAATACTCAGGGCTGATCCTTGCATCAAATGGTTTATTTTCCTGCGGGGAGATGGCGTCTGGTAAAGCCCAGTACCTCTCTCCGATGAACGAGGGAAAAACACCCTTTCGTATACGTTTTCCAAACATCTACACAGCCCATCATGGCTGTACCTTATCCAAAATATTGATTATAAGTTACATACATTAGTCACATAACCAATGAAAATGGCTTGTGCATAATCAGCTTGTGGTCTCATGGACATGACTCATGGTATCTCATTAATATTATCTTCCTTTCTCCCATCTGGAGTCCTTGAGTTTATAATATTCCTTGTCCGGTGGGCCTCCTTATCATTTTCTATGAATACCCTCCCTAATCTGATGTGCCTGGCTTCCATCTGAGACCTTGGACCAATTGTTGGTACCAGCCACCAGTACCTGTGGTTGTCTCTGCTGTTGTACACAAGCTTGTGACTAACCCAGCTAATTATGTTCAGGAATGTGGCTAATCCAACTTGAATCCATTTTGTATCATTTTAATCTTCTGAACTTGATCGGATAGCAATAAATTCACACACATTCATTACATATTATCTATTCCTACAAACATAGATTGTTATACAGGCACTTAAGAATATAAATTGTTGTGCAGGCACCTAGACCGATGATGCTATTCTCTTTAAACCTATTCTTTAAATCTTCTTTCAATAGTAGCATGAGGAACAGTGCGATTTTAAATGCCAAAACTTAGCTACCTAACTTCCCCCCCTCGCTCTTCACCCTTTGTACTCAGCAACATTTACCCACTCTGATCATTGGTCAAGGGAGCCTTTCTACAAACCTTTATTCGAGGTAGGAGGAGAAGAACAGAAAAGCATTTGTGCACATAGCTCCAGTAGGAGGCACTGTATATGGGACATGGTTAAGAAGCATAAACTGGAGGCTGAGGAAGAGAGGCCCAGACTGCGAAAATGACTGGCAATGTTGAGGGTCTATTGTCCACAAGAGTTCTTTCTGAAAATGAGTGACAAGCAGTACAGGGCAAGACTTTAATTGTCCAAATAGTTTGCCGCATGTGCCACATGCTTCAAGAAGAACTAATGCCAAGTGGGTTTGCAGGCTTCTCCCTGCCAGTCACTCTGAAGTTAAGTCTATTCAGTGAGCAACTATGGCATTTCACAGTCAGCAACACATCTGTGTATTCAGCAGGTGACCTTTATAGGAGGGCCCATCATTATTTGAACTCTCTGGAGAAGAATAGACTGGCTCAGAGATTCATGAGCTTCACAGTATCTTTGGGTTCACTAGGGGGCAGGGAGCAATAGACAGCACCCACCTAACTATAAGGGCTCCCTGGCAGCAGCTCTTGATGTTCATCTATCAAAAAGAGCTTCCTTTCTTTCAGTAGGTGTGCAACCATCAGAAGCACATCCTGCATGTTTGTGCATGGTTCCCTGAGAGTTGCCATGAGTCCTACATCCTCAGTCGTTCTGAGCCTGAGCTCTTTGAGGGACAGAAAATTTGCAGGGATGGTTGCTGAAGGAATAAGAGCTGCTCACTTAAACACTGGCTCATGATTTTGATGCGCCACCCTCAGACTCCAGCTGAGGAGAGAAAAGCAGACCATGAGACTGCTGAAGATGTGATTCAGGTGCCTGAACTACTCAGGTGGTTCTTTGCAATTTACAGTAGAGAGGGTGTGCTGCATGAATGCAGTAAGATGTGGTTGGTTTTAAACAGCCCTCCAAGTATCACAGACCTGTGCAGTCCTTGCTTGCAACGGCTGTGAGGCCATGTGTGTGAGATGTTGTTCAGAAAGTGATCCGAGTCTAACCTTGAACTATACCCACTGAGATGTGTGTGTCTGAACTGGTAAAGTACTATGATGGTTCTTCCTGAACACCCTCATTCTCAGATGTGCTCTGGAGGCTTGGGGTGCTGCTGCTCTGGTTAACCGGGCATGGTCTGCTGTGACCTGTGAAAGACAAGAGGATGAGCTGCAGTTAATTCACAGAATATTGCACCCAGTTTGAATTGCAGAATTGGGGGAAGTGATGAAGTTGAGATTCGTAGTAGGTTGTTACGAGAGGCCAAACTCCGCATTGGCACAGAACTGATCCTGGGCCTCGGTGGTGAGCTCTGTAACAGCCTCTTCAAACTCCAGTGAGGCTGATGATTCCTTCGGTCCTCCCCAAGTTTGGGCTTGCTTGCATTTGTTGTGAGCAAGTTTGGTCTGTATGAGAACCAAAGAAAGAGATGTGATCAGAGAGAATGGAGCAGATGTTGGGTGAAATGTATGCCTCATGAGTGTGGTGAGCCCTACCCAGAAGGGCAGAGGTTGGATTGGAGCAACAAGGCAAATGGGATGGTGGTGTCATGAAAGTCCTGTTGAGAGTGTGTGTTGAAATGTGTACCCTGCTAATGAACATGTGAAATCTGTGAAGAGAGTAGTCATTTGAGTACATTATTTCAGACTGAGAGTTTGATATTGGAACAAATATTTCTTTACTGTGTGATGTTTAGTGGGCAGGTGACAGTCACGCTAACCTGGCTGGTGATGTGAGGTTGGTATTCTTCTAATGAGCATCCCTCACAGGTCCGAGCACTGAAAGCTGACACTGCCTTCTTCTTGAAGCTGCTGGATGTTTGCCCCTGGGTCCTGGACATGTTGGTGAAGACAGGTGGACTGGACTGGTATTCAAATATGGCATTCAAACCTATGAACCTGCCACCTGAGGGCAGGCAGACAAATCAGCTGCTGTCCCGACAAGAGACTTGGAGGGGAACTTGCATAATTAATGCTGTTCTAAGTGCTGAATTTGCTATTCTGCATAGTAGAAAACATGCTGCTGGAGGCACCCACTGTTGCACTTAGTCTGAATGGAGGTTGAACAGATATATGTTAATTTCTAGAAAATGCAAATTTTAAAATTTCTTAAAAGGCCAGCATTTATTGCCTGTTTCCAATTGCCCTTGGACTAACTGGCTTGCTCAACTTTGAGGCTTACCAGGCCATTTAGAATTAACCTCATTGCTGTGTGTCTGGAGTCACATGTTAGCCAGACCAAGTGAGATTGGCAAATTTGCTGCTCTCAAAGGTATTAGTAAACCAGAGAATGACTCATAGTCAGCATTAGTTTACAGATTTTTTTAAAATTGAATTTAAATTTCACCATCTGCTATAGTGGGATTTGAATCCAGGTCCTCTGAACATTACCCTAGATCTTTGGTTGTACGTGTAGTGATAGTACCACTACACCATTGCCTCCCCTATTGTTGCTAGTGTTTAAAAATTGCAAGCTGCATCTGCAAGTGATTTATTACCAGATTCCATTAAAAAAATTGGAAAACAATTGAAATGCTTACAGCTTAAACAAATTTTAAATTCTCCTGTGTATCAAATCAAAATGAACAAAGGAAAAGCTTCAAGAAAATCAGACTTTTTTAAGAGAGGAATCTAGGATTACTCAGGACACATAAAGTCACAGTGTTATGTAATCCAGGAATTAAAGTAATTAAGTGTCACCTGCCTTGTCGGATATCAGGTTTAGTGGTGTGATTGGAAATTCATTAGGCTTACTTCTGATCTAGTTTGTGCTTCTAACTGCCTGAATAACCTAATTATGAATTCAAGGTGTGTTCAATCTACCTCTCATTATTCTCTGTTTTACTGAGTTTCAGTCTGAATGAGATACACGGCAATCGGGTGCCTCATTAAATGTAAATCCCTGGTCAGCCCATTGCGTGAGATTAGTTATATCAGTTTAGCAATCACCTATGGGGAAAAAAATCAAATTAGTCACTTGATTTACCAAGTCAAGCTAACAAATAGCTTAATCCAGTTCAGATCTACCTTTACTAATTATTTTAGTTAAGATATTGGAATACTGCATGACATGAATAGACTAATTTGTTCTGAGCTCAAATAAAACAAACACTTTTTGTGAGTAAATGGAGTCAAGGAACTGTTTCATTGATGAAATAATTCAATATTTGAGACAATTTGGGAAAAAATAATTAAAAATGATTAAATAAATTGTCATCAATTCACTTCACTTGTTAGGAACACAAACATCATCATTACCTGGAACTATGTGCAGTCTGATGTCCATTTGTCTGCACTTTAATTTCTTTAGCCATCAGGCCAAAAAAAGCATAATTTGAAAAGTAAGCATTTTGATTTGGGCAAGTAATTATGAAAGACTTCATCCTGTAATTCACTGGAATTAAAGTAATAGGGGAATAAAAAAAATTTTAAATTCATTGGTGGGACATGGGCGTCACTGATTGACCAGCACTTATTGCCCATCCCTAGTTGCACTTGAATTGAGTTGCTTCTCAACTGCCATTTCAGAGGGCAGTTGAGAACCAGTCACGTTGCTGTAGCTGTGGAGTCAGAGACCAGGTAAAGATGGCAAATGTCCTTCCCAAAAGGACAGTTGTGAACTGGTGAGTTTTTCTGACCATCAACAATGGTTTCACGGTCATCAGGAGATTCTTAATTCCAGATATTTTTTATCAAATTCAAATTCTGCACTCTGCCGTGGTGGGATTTGAACCAAGGTCCCCAGAACATTAGTATCAAAATTATACATTGACTACCTATGTTCCAGTTCACAGAAAAAAAATGATCTCAGTCTTATTTACCCTGTTCATTACTAAGTAAGTTTTAATTTGGATTTTCAAACATGCTCCCTATATAGTTTGATCATTGGCAATTAAAGTTGTAATTTGATAAGTTTAGCTCAGCTGGTTGCATGGCTGGTTTGTGATGTCGAGCTATGCTTAAAACATGGGTTCAATTCTAGTACCTGCTGAGGTTATTCATGAAGGCCCCACCTTCTCAGCCTTACCCTGACTTGAGATGTCACTGCCATTCAACTCTGCCCCTCAGTGTACCGCCTATATTTATTGCTTCTCAGCCTTTTGGCTAAGATCAAGCCCAGGATGAGGTGCATTGCCTTAGCTTGTTGGCTTGGATCTTGTGGGGATCATGAATTGGATTCAGTTGGATTTTGAATTTGATTTTTGGAGTAAGCAAGGAGCGGATTTGGGTCTGCCTGGTCCATTCTGAGCACTGGCTTTGTAAATTTAAGGATGGGTTCTGTTTTGTGTCGACTGAGTCAGTTGGCAGAAAATTAACAAAAGTTGGTAACCATTTTTCTTTACGTGCTGAAAAGCATATATTTACATAGGTGCAACATGGGTATGAAACCTGGGGAGTGATTGTGTCACTGTACGTTGTACTGTGTTGCACAAGTTGTTGTTATTGTTCTTGTTGTTCATGAGCCCTGACAATGTATCAGCCCATGTCAGCCACCAACAGGACCCAGAAAGTATCCAAATTTGGGTTAATGTATAGCAGGTAATATTAGCATCGCATAAACATCAGGTAGTAACCATCCCAACAAGAGCAAACCCAGCCACCTCTCCGCATCTTTCAGGGATACATTAATAACATCCAAGGATTGATTATTTACTAGAAACTGAACTGGAATTGCCTCATCAACACCCTGATACAATAATAGGTCAGGGGCTGGATCCTCTGTCTCATCTTCTAAGCTCTAAAAGCTTCTTCATTATCTACAACATTCAATTCAGGATTGTGACAGAATACTTGCCACTTGTCTGAATAAATGTGGTTGGTACAACATTCTAAAATTCTGACAGTCTAATATAGCAGTTAGTCCCCCTTGACATTGGATTCAATATTCACCCTTTACACCACCCATGTATTGTAGCTCCAGCATATATTATCATCGGGATGTACTGCAGCAACACGTCAAGGTTAATTTCACATCACCTACAATATCTATGACTTCTACACCAGAAAGAATGAAAGCAGCCGTGTTGTGGGAGCAGCATCACCAATAAAATCCCCTAAAGTCACAAACCATCCTGACACGGAGATATATCTATTTTCTTTCACTCTTGCTGAAAAAAATGATACCTTTGCAAGCCATTCATGAAAAGGGTTGTTTCATGACTGAATTATCATTGTATATCTGCAAAAAATCTCGTATACAGTTTTTACATAGGCCTTGATTTTCTGGTCCTGCCCACTGGTGGGATCTTCCAATCCCACCAAAGCCAATGGACTTTTGATAGGTTTGCCTCATCTGCCACAGCAGGATTGGAAAACCCTAGCCATAGTTATTATTTTTCTGAATATGATTTTCACTTTACAGATACTTTTCACTAAATATGCTTTTGCTCCTTTTTTAGCCAAGTTCATGTATTCTCGGAACCGAAACATTTATAGGAGTTTATATATTAGTGTCATAAGTGAGTGTACGTTAACACAGCAATGAAGTTACTGTGAAAGTCCCTGAGTTGCTACACCCTGGTACCTGTTTGGATACACTGAGGGAGAATTTAGCACCTAACCAGCAAGTCTTTAAGACTTTAGGAGGAAACTGGAGCACCCGGAGGAAATCCACCCAGATATGGGGAGTCTGGAATTGAACCTGGGTCCCTGGCGCTGTGAGGCAGAGTGCTAACTGCTGTGCCACAGGAAACTTCGTGATATGAAAATGCAAGATATCACTGTGCTTTAAGATATGATGCAAGCATTATTTAGTTGCACGAAAGGGTTGGAAAAATAGAATAAAAGAAAAGTATAAACGACCATGACAGTTTTATTTTGTTTTCAGAAACAGAATTGTTTGATTTTAAGGCTATTGCTTTAGCTCAAATTTTACATTTTAGTTTCATTTTTCTGGTAAAGATCAATATACAAGAGGGCAGATAGTTCATAATGTGGCAGATTCTTGTTCTTGTAGCATTCTCCTCTGCAGAATATTATCTTCTCACCATTGTAAATACGCCAAACCACTGGTCAAAAACATGCAGAAATGACTAAATATCAGTTTTCCATTTTATGTGATTTATGTCAAGTGCTATTTTTGATATTTTATACATTGTCATCTTGTTTTAGATTGCACAGTCAGTTGGCTAGATTGTTTCTCCTCCCAATCAGTGACAGCATGTCTTATTGCATGGACGTGAGGTGTCTTTAGCAGCATTGAGTATCAATCAGAGGTCAGTGTGAAAGTTAAGGGATTTGAAAGTACATAGTGGAGTTTATTCTGACTACGATTACCTTCCCTTTTCATGTTGAACCTGATGGTATGTTTCTGCAAAATAGGAATTCTACATTATCATTGTATTCAATTTGCATTCACTTGGATAATAAGAACAAGTATTCACATTTTTTAATATTAAATGATACATAAACCATGTAACTGCAATGATCCTTCATTCACCTGTGTACTACTTTATTCTAATTCAAATTGTTATGGTACCGTAGAGACTGATAACTTTTAAAAAGATACTTGAATTACCACTGCTAACTGGGAGGATCATGTGATTACAAGTTTTAAGACATTTTCTGTCACAAACGTAATGCAACAGTATCTAAATACTTGAATTGGCAAATTATAGTTCAAACTACCAAACAATTTCCCCCCCTTTAACCTTTAAAAGTACCAAAAATTTCATGTCACAGTTGTACTTTACTCTGACTCATAAGTTGTCATTTTATTCTCCTGGAGCTAGACTACAGCTATTCTCCGCTCATCCCCATGTGTATCACATGGGCCTGTATCCAGGTAGAAATGCTAATTAATTATCCTCTATATCACACTCACCCCCTGCCCCCAGACCATTCATTCTGTCTTAGAAATAGATGGACAATTTAAAGTGTAAACGTTTATTCAATTCCCTGTTCTTTTTCCACACTTAGTGATGCACTAAGGCAGGCTTTTATTTGTTTCCATAGCCAGTTATTCTGACTTATAGCATGAGGGGCACCACTATATATCAAGCATTGCTGAAGAGAAGTCTCTCCCACTCTTACTGCCAGCTACTGGTGAGTTGGTTGGATTTGCAGATCGATATGCAATCTGTTTGGCCACGTTATGAACATACATTCCTTGGCCATCAAAGTGGGACTTGAATCTGGAGCTCCTGGCTCAGAGGCAGAGACTTTACCCACTGCACCACAAAACTTCCTGCGAATGTTTGGACCTAACATTCCAAACGCCTCCTTACGAAATTGGAGACTAACAGTTGTTCCACAGCCATCACAGATGTTCTTGCCATTGTTTACAGATGTGAACATCCTGTATCATCATCTCATAATAAAACAACTTCGCTGCGATCCAAGCTTGTTCTTGGGCAGGATTCTGAACAGGTCACATGAGTGCCTGCATTGCTCCATTTTACCCTAAGTTAGAGAAACAATCACAAATAACCGTTGTATAGATGTTGTATTGAAACAAAATGATATAACAATATCTTTAACTTGCCACACTACACTTCGGGGTCCTTGTGCATGAGTCGCAAAAACCCAGCTTGCAGGTGCAGCAGGTGGTCAGGAAGGCGAATGGGATGCTGGCCTTCATCGCGAGGGGGATTGAATATAAAAGTAGGGAGGTCTTGCTGCGGCTGTATAGGGCATTTGTGAGGCCGCAGCTGGAGTACTGTGTGCAGTTTTGGGCGCCGTACTTACGCAAGGATATTTTAGGCTTGGAGGGAGTGCAGAGGAGGTTTACTAGGCTGATGCCGGAGTTGAGGGGGTTGAGCTATGAGGAGAGGCTGAATAGATTAGGCTTGTACTCGTTAGAGTTTAAAAGAATGAGGGGAGATCTCATTGAGACGTATAAGATGATGAATGGGATGGATAGGATAGAGGTGGAGAGACTCTTCCCGCTCAGAAAGGACAGTAGGACTAGGGGGCATAGCCTCAAGATAAAGGGGGGGCGGTTTAGAACAGAGTTGAGGAGGAACTTCTTCACTCAAAGGGTGGTGAATCTCTGGAATTCTCTGCCCGTTGAAGTGGTGGAGGCTGCCTCGCTAAATATTTTTAAGGCGCGGGTTGATGGGTTTTTGATGAGAGAGGGGATTAAGGGTTATGGGGAGAGGGCGGGAAAGTGGAACTGAGCCATGACAGATCAGCCATGATCTTATTGAATGGCAGGGCAGGCTCGAAGGGCTAGTTGGCCTACTCCTGCTCCTATTTCTTATGTTCTTATGTTCATCAATCAAATGAAGTAAAAATAGCAAAATGCTAGAATCACCCAAGCGGCATTTGCGGAGAGAAAAGCTGGGTTAATAGCTCCCGCTCAAAACCCATTCACTAAGACAGACTTAAAATAGGACCCACATTACTGTATGATGTTTGAGGTTGATGACGGCTCATCAGAACTGGAAGAAGTTAGAGAAAAATTGGAGTCAGAGGGAGTGAAAGAACAAAGGGGATGGTCTTACATAGGATGGATGTGATAAAACAACAGAAGGGATGATGTTGCCAGGGATAAATCATTGGCAATGGGGGAAGTAAAGAAACAAAATATGGGGCCAGCAGAGATGCAAATGCTAACAGCAGAAGCACTGCCACCATTTGAAGTTACAGTGCAGAAAGAAGCCCCACAACCCACTGAGCCTGCACCAAAGAACAAAGAACAGCACAGCATAGGAAACAGCCCTTCGGCCCTACAAGCCCGCGCTGTCCATTGTAACACTCAGTGAGTGCCTCATTCCAATTCATCTTCTACCTACGACTTTTGTCTACATCTCATGGACTCCACAATAAAGGGGTGCAAATTTATATGTGCGCCAGATTAAGGGAGATCCAACTTAGGGACAATTTGTTAACACCAATCAGCCTAAAAGCACGTTTAATTCAATCTATTAAACCAACCACAACCCAGACCCTATTCCTGCAGCCCCATGTATTTACCTGGCTAATCCTGTGATACTAGTGTCAATTTAGCATTGCCAATCACCTAATCTGCACATCTTTGAAAACCGGAGCACCCAGAGGAAACCCAAACAGACACGAGGAGAATGTGCAGACTGCACACAGATGGTGATCCAAGGCTGGAATTGAATGGGAGGCAGCAGTGCTAACCACTGTGCCACTGTGCTGCCCAGAGCCTACTGCACCTGGTATTCCCAGGTGGTCTCCCATGCAAATATTAACCAGGCCTGAGTTTGCTTAGTTTCTGAAATCAGGCGCAATCGGATGTTTTCAGACTAGCATGGTGGCAGCTAATTCATAGGGAACCAATGGAGATTGGTGACTATAAAGAGTAATGAGAATGCTGATTTTTGGGTAATTGGAAACATGGGGTGCAGTATTTAAGCTGAGTTGAAGTTTGTACCAGGTTGAAGCTGAGTTGAAGTTTGTACCAGGTTGAAGCTGAGAGCCTATCACCCATAGAATATTCAATCCATGGATTTTGACCCTGGCTTTAGCAACAAATGGAGACAAATGGGGCAGAAGGAGAAAGATTTGTACAAGTGGAGAAAACTGGTCTCAGTAACAGAATAATCCTTGAGGTTGACTTCACAGAACAGCAGCAAAATGTAAATCAAAGTGACTTAATTTTAAAATTCTTACCTTGTTTTCAAACCTCTCCATCACCTTGCCCATCTTTACTTCTGTAACCTCCTTGAACTCATTGGAGAACTCTAAAGTTCTCCAGTTGTAGTCTCTTGTGCATCTCCAGTTTCATCACTCCACATTTGGCTGTCTTGGCCCACAGCTCTCTAATTCATACTCACAATCTCTCATCCCCTACCTCTCCCTCTTTTAAGGAACTCCTCAAAACCTACCCATCTCTCCTGATGCCTCCTGAGAGAGCGGGCATATGACATTGAGAAAGAAGATCAGCCATGATTATATTGAATGGTGGAGCAGGCTCGAGAGGCTGAATGGCCTACCCTTGCTATTATTTTGTAGGTTTCCATGATACGATAAAATTTTGTTTGACCATACTCCTCTGAAGTGCATTGGAACATTGTACCTCATGAAAAGCAATTTTTAAATGCAGATTATTTCTGTTCTTCCTCTAGCAGGAAGGCCTGAGTTTCATAAAAGAATTTCAAGTTTAAAAAGTACTGATTTAATTAGCCCAGATTCAACCTTATAAATTCACTCCTAAATATTAGAAATGTTAAATTATCTGGTTCATGTCCACAAATTTTTGCTAACGTCTGGTTTAAATTATTCTTTCAGAAGTACATAATTATGATAAGTCTTCTGGTCTTCTGGCATCTTAAGGAGCTCATTGCCTTCTGTGTTAATCTGCCTTCTTGAGTATAATTAAATAATTTGTACTTGACCATGATTGTGCTTCATTCATGATTATTTAATTAAGACTGATTGTAAATTGCAGCATGCTGGTTACTTTATTTTCTATATTGACATTCATTGTAACTATATTTAAAAGTATTTTTCTGGAAGGCTGAGGGAAGCTGTTGCCATCAACACTCATTCTTAAGTGTGCAAATTTTCCAATTTCCCACATTGTCTGTGATCATTTATAGTTGCAGCATTTGAAATGAAAGACTGATAAAATATGATTTTCAAATATTTAGAATTTTAAAAAACAAAATAATCTTTCTGAAGATTTCTATCAAGCCTGTTAAATTATCCTGGAATGTCTAGATGCCATGTGTGGAGATTGCATACACAAACCAGGTCAAATGCAAAATATAGGACCCTGTGCATGCCTCTATTTTATGTCATTCATTATATCCATTGCTAAGCAAGATTGGAGTTTCCCTTTATTACTTTTTTTTTAAATATTCCCAGGATTTTTGCTTTCATCACTCTACTTAGAAGTTCATTGCATACGGTAATCGTTTTTTATGTCAAACAAGAAATTTCTGCCATCATTTCTATATTTCAATCTGTTCCCCATTACTTGACTCTGACGATTTAGTTTGAAGTACTGCACATAGGATTGTACATAGTTTTATGGTGCAGAAACAGGCCATCTGGCCCAACAGGATGTGTATTGGTATTTATGCTTCACATGTGCCTTCCATATTTCATCCCACCCTTTCAAAATATCCTTCTGTTCCTTTCTTCCTCACGTACGTAATTATTTGCCTTGACTATTTGGTATGATCATGAATTACACTCTCTATTTATCTTGAAACTTACAGTCTTAAGTTTACTTATTAGTATCACATGTAAGCTTATATTAACACTGCAGTGAAGTACTGTGAAAATTCCCAAGTCTCCGCAATTTGGCACCTGTTGGGATACACTGAGAGAATTTAGCATGGCCAATGCACTTAACCGGCAAGTCTTTCGGATTGTGGGAGGAAACCGGAGCACCAGGAGGAAAACCACCCAGACGGGGGAGAACGTGTAGACTCTGCACAGACAATTACCCAAGCCTGGAATTGAACCCTGGTGTTGTGAGGCAGCAGCGCTAACCCCTGTGCCACTGTACTGCCACATACTTTCTCTAT
The DNA here is from genome assembly GCF_965287045.1 of Carcharhinus amblyrhynchos. Taxonomy (NCBI): domain Eukaryota; kingdom Metazoa; phylum Chordata; class Chondrichthyes; order Carcharhiniformes; family Carcharhinidae; genus Carcharhinus; species Carcharhinus amblyrhynchos. The sequence continues at coordinate 91,918,817 of NC_137326.1, forward strand.
CCTTAATATCTTCTATTTCTTCATATATTTCTGTCCATTGCTTGATTTAGGTGATAGGTCACATCACTTTATTGTTGCTTTCTTGCTCTATTTTGATTTTATTAAATATATAAGTAGGATTTAGCAGGATTTTATTGCCCCTACCCCCCCACAATCCCAGTGAGTGATATGTGTTCTGATGGCAGTGACAAATTGTCATTAGCCACTGGTGGAATCTTCTGGTCCTGCTGACATCTACAAACATCTTCCATAGCTTGCCTGTCGCGCCAGTGGAGAACCCCCCCACCTCGCGTGGGGTTGCCTTTGACGTGACTGGAAGATCCCACTGGTGGGAAGAGCTGTAAAATCCCACTTGGCGTCTTTTTTTTCCTGATTATGTTAGTGTACTTGTCTGACTTTTATTTTGAGTCCTGAAGAAGGGTACTCCTTCAAAAGAAAGATGATCCCCACCCATGCTTATTAACCTGTTGTATGTTGTGAGTTTTCTCAGTATGAACTAACTGGAGCAAAAGTTGAGTGTGCCTGTAAGATGAAGCCCTGCTGACACAATTGTGGGTTTTCCTAGGATCTTGAGCTTATTCGCTTGCAGTTGCAGACTGATTGCTCTGACCCTAAGTTGACATAGTATAGATCAATGCTGATTACTTTAAATCTGCATCTTCTTAGTTACAATTCTATCTGCCTTGTCCAATCAAAGCAGAGCAGCAAACAATAAAACAAATAATATTTTTAATTGTGGAGACCAAAGAAGTACAATTGAGGATATAATGAATTTATTTATTTTTAGTGCTCTGGCCAGACCACATCATGGGCACGATATTTAATTCTGGGTCACCAAGAAATGGAAGACAGTCAAGACCTGCAGGCAAAGCAGAGAACACAAAGCTGAACCTCAGTGTCTTGAATTTGGAAGAATGTTGGGCTTTTCAGCCTAGAAAAGAAATAACTGAGAGCTGATCTTGTAGAAGCACACACAAGATAATTACAGCAATAGAAAACATGTGGAAGAAGAACAAGGGGACATAAGTTCTAACTAAACAAATATCACACATGGAATGATCAATGTGTAGGATGACATTCCAGTTTCGCAGGCAACAGCACAAAGATCATTTAACAAACAGCCGGATGGTACGATTAGTGAACATTAGCATCTCTCAAGGTTGGTGAATCAAAATGGGCTGAATGGCTTTCCTCAATCTATAATTATCTTGTGATCTTGTTCTTGTACATCACTGCCAGTCCTATACAGATTGCTCCCATTGTGTGTTTTTCGTCACTAATAGCTCCATTCAGCTTGTTTTTGTCTGTGGTTTCTCATTATCAGTTTCACACTGATTGTTCTCCTCTTGCTATGCATAGTAATGAGAAATCATGCCCAGGAGAATATCACATGGGAGCATTGGTCCCTCAGAAAAAATACAGTAGTTGGAAAAGTTAAGGCTGGGAAAATTTACATAAATCATGGAACAAGTGGAGTAAAAAGGAATCTATAAAAATACCTTTCAAAAATAACTGGTTTCTAATTTAGACTTTTCAATGTTATTTCCTACCTGGTAGTATTGTGGAGTTAATTTTATTTTGAAGAATGAATACTGATGAAGACCACAAGGAGACTGTGTGGGAGCTGAGCAGTGTAAAAATGCTAAATTAAGTTGTGCTCTTGAAATGACATAACCACTGAAGTACCCTGGGTTAATTCTCAAGTTTAAGATTAATTTGGCTTTGTCTTAGTATTGGCTTAGTAACTTCTTCAGTCTCCTTTCCTCCAATGATATAATGAGCGGCCTTTACTTAAATAGCAGTACACAATCAAAAAACAAAATAAGCCAAATTAACACAAGTCATTTTAACTGTTTGAACTTTCAATATCTTATTGTGAGAATCATCCTGTTTAAAACAAATAACTGAAATAGTTTCAACTACATGTATTGTTGGTCTAGGGATACACCAGAAGGTCTGGAAACATTTGAAACTGCAATCTGCAAGGATGGAATGGTGGCACAATGGTTAGCACTGCCTCACAGTGCCAGGGATCTGGGTCTGATTCCCGGCTTGGGTCCCTGTCTGTGAGAAGACTTCATATTCTCCCAGTGTCTGCATGGGTTTCCACCATGTGCTCCGGTTTCCTCTGACAATCCAGAGATATGCAGGTTAGGTGTATTGGCCATGCTAAATTCTCCCTCAGTGTACCCAAACAGGCGCCAGAGTGTGATGACTAAGGGATTTTCACAGTAACTTCATTGCAGTGTTAATGTAAGCCTACTTGGGACATAGAAAAAAACTTTTTAAAAACCGATGCCACCCTCTGTTTACAGTAAGAAGTCTCACATCACAAGCTTTCAGAGCACTGTCCCTTCATCAGGTGAGGGATACTAAATAAATCTTTTGGACTTAAACCTGGTGTTGTGAGACTTCTTATTGTGCTGGCATCTTGCACATTATGACTCTCTGTTTAGGCAGTGACTAAGGTGGCTGGAGGAAAGCAGTAACATTAACATTTTAAATAAACTAATGACCACTACAGATGTTTTTTTTTGAAGTAATGAATTCACGGGCAAGCCTCCATTTTACAAAAAGAGCTCAGATCTAAATTTGACATCAGTTCAAACTCATCCATAATATGTACTGGATGTGACATTAAACTATGATCAAGACCTGTTCTATAGGATTGTTTTTATTTACTAAACATTAAGCTTAGCAATGCTTAACGTTTAGTAAATTAAAGTCATTTTTTGAGAAAGTCATTATGCATCTTTATATTTCGTGAAGTCAGTGTAAAATTTGCACATTAATTTAGGAAGAATACAATGACTAATATTTATATAGTTCAATTAAAAAAAAGTCCCAAAGTATGCTGTGGAAGTATGATAAAACAAAAATGACAATGACTCACATAAAGAGATATTAGATCAGACAAGGTCAAAGAACTAGGTTTTAAGTTGCATCTTAAAAGAGGAAAGTGAGGTAGGGAGACAAAGTAACAATGGAAGGAATTCCAGTGCTTAGAGCCAGATAGCTGAGGCATGACCAGTAGTGGTGGAGGAATTAAAATTAGGGATGCTTGACTGGCCAGAATTAAATGAGTAATATAATTTAGAGGGTTGTAGGGCTGGAGGAGATTACAGAAATAGGGAAGAGCAAGGCCATGGAGGGATTTGAAAACAAGGATGAGAAATTTAAATAAAGCCATTGCCTGCAGAACCTATCCAGGCATGGAGTAGGGAGGAGGGGTGGTGGCAGGGTGGTGGAGAGTTGAATGAAAAGATGCAAGTTAGGTCACAGACAGGAGATACTTGGATGACCACAAGTTCACAGGTGCTTGAACGTGGCGCAACAGCTAGGAATATGTTGGAATAGTCAAGTCTCGAGATAGTTCAGGCATTAATTAGAGTGTTAGCAACCAATGAAGTTGGGCAGTGTTACAGAGGTAGAGAAAAGCAGTCTTAGTGATGGTGCAAAAATGTGGTTGGTAGCTTTTGTCGGGGGTCAGAAATAACATCAATGTTGTGAACAGTTTGGTTAAATCTCAGACTGTTGCCAAGGAGAGTAATGGAGTTGTAGCTCGGGAACAGAGTTTGTGTTGGGGACTGTAAACAATGGCTTTAGTTTTCCCAATATTTAATTGGAGGAAATCTCTGCTTGTGCAGTACTGGATGTTAGATAAGTAGACTGATAATTTAGCGATGGTGAAGGAGTCAAGAGGTGGTGATGAGATAGAGTTGGGTGAAAATAATGCTGCACTTTAATAAATAAAACAATGATTGCAAATGCTGGAAATTTGAAACAAAATGCTGGAAATGAACAGCAAACCTCACCATTTGTAAAAGGGAAAAACAGGTTAGTATTTTGATAATGAAACTTTCATCGGAACGGAAATATAAACCAGTTAGTCTCCCCTGCTCGACTCAATTTTAGCATGCTTTTTGTTGAAGACATGTTCCCATTTTCTCAATCTGTCAGAATTGCCGTCTATTTCTAACTTTTTCATTTGTCCAGGGAAGAACAGAATGAGTACTTTGATACTTCAATTTCATTGGCCTGACCACACAAACATGCGTTATTAAGAATTGATGCAATTTGTTTCATTTGCTTTATTGAGTCTGCTTGGATACAGTTAGACAAGAGTGGTGCTGGTGTGGGGGGTTTGGAGGAGGACTTTATTCTTTCCATGTTCCATTATTCCTCATTTTGTCTAATTTATTGTTTATTTGTATGATAATTAATACTGAAAACATTCTATCTATTTTTACATCTATGAAATAAAAAAAAGAACATTGCAAAATAACTGTCGTTTTACCAGTCTTTCCTTGCAAATCATCCTTTTTCTCTTTTTTGGGTTTTCAGGCTTCACACTGAAAAAAACAGGCAGATTACATTATTTGAAACTATGAAAGTTGCTTTCTTTCCTTTCATTTATTCTTATTTATTTTGCTTGCTGTTAGAATCATAGAATCCGACAATTCAGAAGGAGGCCATTTGGCCCATCAAATCTGCACTGACCACAATCCCACCGAGGCCCCATCCCCATAATGTATTTACCCTAGCTCGTCCCTTAACATAAAGAGCAATTTAGCACAGCCAATCCACCTAACCTGCGCATCTTTGGAGTGTGGGAGGAAACCGGAGTACCCAGAGGAAACCCATGCAGACACAGGGAGAATGTGCAATCTTCACACAGACAGTGGCCCAAGAGGGAGTTGAACCCAGGTCCCCTTAGTGCTGTGAGGCAGCAGTGCTAACCATTGTGCCATCATGCCACCCCTGTTTGTAGAGAAGTAACTGGATTTTTCCTCATTATCCATTTATTTTCTTCACATTCCTTCTCAGTAATACTGACACACACACACACACACACACACACACACACACACACACACACACACACACACACACACACACACACAACACTGAATTCCTTATACTGGGAGTCCTGTTTTCAAAAATTTATATCTAATAAGGCATTATTTAATTATATTTGACATTAACATTAGAAGAACTATCAATTACCTGAGATGCACCAAGACATGTTGGGCTAAATTTTCATTTCTGGGTTCTTATTCCACTGTTGGGATCCACATATGCTGATGTCGGGACCCAAGGGGTGATTTTGGAGGAGATGGCTAAAGAAGTGGCTGCAACTGGAGCACTGTCCAATTAAGGATGGAGGGTGGACTCTTGAGGCTGGAAGGTCATCCGGAGACTTCCAACCCCACCATTGAAAGTGGAGCTGCTAATTCAGGTAAGAGAGAGAGCGGTTTCTTCAAGATGGGGATGCCAGGCTGTCATCGTTGACTCGAGCCTTCTCTGCTGGCTGCAATCCATATTGCATCTGGCCCCCTGCCCTCCAACCCTTTGGGAAAGGTTAGCCATTGGGGAATCAATTCCATAACAGCTGGATTTTGACCTCAGTGCGGGATGGAATTTCAATTGTACTTGGGACATAAAGGCCCTTTATTTACGTGCTTTGTAGATGGCTAGCTGGCATCGCTGGAATCTTCTGGATTGAAAATAACACAGATGGTACCATGGCACAATGGTATTGCTAGCATGTCTTTGTGTGTCCCTCCTCTACAGCCATTTAAAAATTCAGCTTATTGATTTAAAAATAGCTCTCTAAAGTCTTGCTGCAACTAATGTGGTCAGAAAGCATGGATGCATTCTTAAAGAGCCAAAGGATATTCAATATCTAAAAGTTTCATAATGTATGCCATTACTTTTGGAAGTTTGTTGTGTCATACTGATTTTCTGACCTATTCATGGCAGATGCAAATCCCATTATGGCTGGAAACTTTGGAAACTTGAGGTGGGGTGGTGGTGGTGCGGGAGGTGGGGGGGGGGAGTTGGAGGCCAGTATGGTTAGGGGCATGTCAGGGTACTGTCCCTTGGCACCTTGGCACTGTTGGGGGGAGGGGTCTGTAGGGGGCAGGACAAAGGGCTACCCCATAATGAAGGTTCATTTTGTATGGACGGGGGCGCCGATGTCCTAATGTGGGTGATTAGGGGTGGGGGACCCATTTCTGGTGATTAGGGGGATGCCCCAAAATCAGGGATTAGGAGGAGGTCTTTAACATTAATTTGAGATCAGGGCGCCCTATAAAAATGGCACATGGTTGCTGCTGGCGTTTGTGTGTTACGACGCCTAAAATGACAGTGCAAAAATGCTTTAAAATGGTCAAGTGTCATGAGATCCAGAGAAACACACTAATTTTCAATCAGAACCTGACACATTGCGGGTGATTTTACTGGTTCGTCATGCCGGTCCATCAGTGATAGTTCGTGCCCAGTTTCTGGCCTCTCACAATGATGCTGACACTGGATTGCTGGTGTAATCAAACTTGTGTCCAGGAATGGCTGATTCAAATATTTAAACTAGAATCATATTATTAATGAGCTGGGGATGTAATTGTCCCGGCTCACTTGCCTTAATAGCCTCTCTGGTGTAGGCCCTCACCAGCGAGGGTTATGTATAGTCCCCAGCAACGGGGACCAGATGTGATGGCCGCGCTGATGCAACCTGTGGCCACTTAGTCCATGGGTAATCGGGGCAGGACAGGGTACTGCCAACCTAGGACCCTGGGGGCCACAATCAGTGGGGCGGGGGGACCATGATCATGGTTGTGGGGAAGGCGACTTCCAGGGGAATGGGGATTGACAATCTTCCAATGCACTATCTAGTATTGCACATAGTGCATTGGGAGTTCATACACATGCGCAATGGCACTCTCCAGTGGTCAGGAGCTGGCTTCCCAGTGTGAATAGACTCTGTGCACAGCCCCCACAGGCAAGAATCACATTTTGCCCCATTTTCTTTTCTCTAAGTGACATAAGATTGAAGCTTTCTCTCACCAAACAAAATGGGCGTGAATCTCTCTCGTTTTCATGCTCATTCAGCACTTAGAATTTTCTTTTGGTAAGGTCGCCCCTATGGATGGGAATTTTCTCCCATTACACTGCATGGTTCATGGAGTTGGCTGTGGAGCACACTCACTGATGGCAGAATGTTATAGTCCTGCCATTGTCAACGGGGTTTCCCATTGAATGCACCCCTTGTTGCTGGGATGCCCCATCAATGGGACAATAAGATCCCACTAGCATGAATGGTAGCAAGATTTCAGTCTATGTCATTTCTTGGGAAGACTTTGTCCACTGTTTGTTGAGGTCGAATCTTTTTTTGTTTTGCAGCTATTGTGGAATACATTAATTAAATAAATTAAGTTAAATTTGAGTATAATTTTAAGTACAATAAATATAACTAACAAAGTAAAATGTGCAGATAATGGTTATGTTGTCATTCAGATGAAAGCTTGATTTAAAAACTACATCTTTTTGAAATAGGTCTGTTCAGTTTAAAAACAGAAATTTTGGACTTTCTGGAAGCAAATAAATATGCATAATTTCTTTAGTATAAAACAAAACATCATGTTTGTCAAGCTATTATTGACAAACCACTTAGCATCTTGAAGAATTATTTGGTGGAACATTTGTGAATGTTATACTTTATTAATCGTTATAATAACCAGTTCAGTTAAAAAGGGAACAGTTTAAAAAAAAGCACATAATATTTGTCCTAACATTCAGATCCATCTTCTGGAGGCCTGAGGGTTCACCAGGTACCAAAGAACAGAATGAAAGGTGATGGCAGATGCATCTGTTTGATGCTACATAGAAGGGGGCCAAGATTTGCTTGCTTGCAGTTGACACAAGGGACCTCCAACAATCTGGTTCCGTTATATCTAGTCCTGTGAGTATTTATCAGAAGTTCTGAGAAAAATGAAATATTGCCACTCACAAACAATCAAGAATTAAACTGGTTCTAAAATTTTTCACTGCTGGAAGCGTGGTGCTCTCCATTTGTGTATAGTTAATTGATATTTACTGTGGCATTTGGAAAATTATAATTCAACATTCTTTGAATGCTGTATGAATGGTAGCATCAACAACATCCCCTTGGAGAGTGTATTTGAATTTACATGGTCTGGATTGCATAGAGTGTTGCACTCTTGGGCATGCTGGAGATTATTTGTAAGATAAGTATGATGAGCAGGTGAAGGTATTGTTAAAATGGTTCAATAGCAATGAATGTAATTAAAAAGCTAAATCCATTATGATAGGATTGCAGTATATGTCGATCTAATTGAAATGGTTCAATCTGTGGTTTCAGTGGAGAGAGAAAGGAAGAATATGGAAAAACATTTGCAGAAATATGAAATTCAGCACAATCCACTGAGTAATATGATTGGATTGGGGTTGCTGTAATTAAGTTTTAATGCACCAAAGCAAACTTTGGAGGAGTAAATTGGTCCAGATTTATTTGTTTAATATGCCAGTGAATTACTCTCCTTCATTTTGTTTCAAATTGACTTCAGAACAATATCCGTTGAGAGTTTTAGATCTAAGAAAAGATGAATCAAGAAACACCTTGGTTATATTTTAATCAGACAATTGCATGGAATAGAGTTTAATCCAGAAAAAGTACAATTTGGCCAACAATTCTGGATCAGACGTGATTGAGTCAAAGATTCTACATATTGGAGGCTGTACTGTTACATCACATGATTGAATCAAAATTATGTTTACTTCACGCAGGTATCATGCGGTAGTACAATTCCACTCTCATTCAAAATCTAACACGATATATGATAACCATAGCACAATGGAATACTGAGCCAGTTGTGCTATTTTTGAGAAATTCTTCCGCTTGGGCTTAGTTTTATACACTTTATAAATGTAACCATTGGAAGTATAACAACTTTTGGTTGCAAAATGATTCATCTATGTGCCAAATGAAACTATAATGTCGTATTATGAGATCACTTTTGTTACATACTGAATTATTACTGTTTGTTTTATTCATTACAGTTGACATATTAAGCTCCTGTATTTTGCATAAAGGACACAATATTGCAGCATATTGGCAAGCTGCTTTGCCTTTCACAGCTAATGTTATGTCCTAATATCAACCCCTCGGGATAAACACATGTATAAAGACTGGAAGCAAATGAGGCCCTGCAGCAGGTGGCCTTTTGCAGCCTAATGAATGTGGCAATCTGTTACTATCACTGCAATGCTTTTTACCAGACAATTAGTCAACTAAGCGTGTAATTATTCCAGGCCAACAAGAAGAGGCTCTTCTCTAATTTCATCTTTTCATTGCTGTTTACTCACCCACACTCCCCTCATTAATGAGAGATTTTCCAGTCCACATTAATTGGTTTCAATAACATTCATTTTAGTTGAAAGGGAATGATTCTGTTAATTGGGAAGTGAAAGCATCTTTTCATTTCAAGTGCATCCTACTACAGTGAATAGACTCAACAGGTCTTAGCTAATGAAATTAAGTTACGTAGCAACTGGAAAACGAAATTAAATCTTTCTACATTGAAGCCTGGAGCAGAGCCCCTGCAAAGACTATAAACTGTACAAAAAAAAGCATAAATACAATGTATTTAAAGAAACGAGGAACTGTTTGTTAGAGCTTCTCAGAAACATAATTAACACTTGGACCTTTTTTCTGGTTAAATTTAATCAATACGCTTTTAACTGCTTAAACAAATTGATCTCACTGTTACTCTGTAGGTTAAATGTTTTTGGATTCTACTAAAACTCATTTATGTCAGTGCTTTAATCAAGCTTATTAGTGTTTTCAAATACTAGAAGCTTGTATTATCAGAGTTGCCAGTTACTTTTGGAAACCAAGTTTAGCCCAAAAAGCGTACGATTATCCTCCTCTCAGGTGACTGGCATTTCACAAGTGAAGTGCATCCCAGTCATGTTAATTTGGCTTTGAGGAGGGGGGCACAGATCAGCTGGACAAAAAATGATCCTTGAATTTGGAACCAATGCGACTAATTTGAAAACAATGTTTTGGAAAAATATAAAAAGAATGTCTGGGAAGTAGAACAGTCATGGTGACAGCAATCGTAGCTAGAGTTAGGTTGCTGGGATTGGAACATTCACGTTCAGGTTAAAGGATGTGATTGGCAAACCGTAGGTTGGGAACCATGCTTTGTATCCATCTATACTGGAGTGCTTGATACCACGGGATGAAAAGTATATTTCAGGCTTATCAATTTTACTGCTTCTCCCTTTGATCATCAATTTTATATGTACTTTTTGTACATGGATCGCTTTATTTCACTATGTATACAAAAATGTGCATAGATCAGAGAATATAAATAGTCTTTTACTTTTCTTTGTTGTCTTCTTCTTTCTATGTCTCGGTGATAGATTTTATGTTTTCTGATGGGGTGAAAGGAGACGGAATAGAAACTGAGTGGTCCTCTTGCTCTTGCCCTTGCCACTTCGCTTGTTCAGTCAAATGTCAGATGGCCAATTGGTAACTTTCCGGTAAGAAGGAGGCCAATTAGAGATGCAAAGTGTGCTCCCCAATTGGGACTGTAAGCCGGGACAGAGGTGTAATGCTGAGATAGGAAGTCAATCATGGCTACAAAATTATAGGCCACCTACTCCCTGAAAGTCTCTTTTTTATTGAAGACTCAAAGTTCAAAAATGTGTTTTGATGCGGCCACCTTCACAGCAGAATCTGCTGCTGCATTCAGCTATGGTCCATGGTGGTAAGCTTTTCATCTGCTCTTGTGCCACCTCTGCATAGCTGCTGTAAACCCCTCCCAAATGCTTTCACAGATGAGAGCCAGAAATTGTAGTGAGAAATGAAAGATTTCAGGCAAATAGGTAGTCAACAAGCTAAATAGCTTAATTGTTTCAAATGACAGGTTGGTTACTGAGTTCTACACCCACAGCACAAAAGATGAGCTGGTTAGGTACATTGACTATGCTAAATTCTCCCTCAGTGTACCTGGAATGTGGTGAATAGGGGATTTTCACAGTAACTTCATGACAGTGCTAATGTAAGCCTACTTGTGACACTATTAAACTTTAAAACGAAACGTCTTGCAATTGCGCAGACTGATTTGATGGACGTTGTATTGCCAACCTGACATTATTATGCCTAGTTTTATGTTTGCGTGGAGAGGGCTGTGCCTAGCTGATTTGCGAACATAAAACTGAGCTTTTGAATTCCCAATGTCTAGATCTCTCTTTTCTTGTAGTAATTTGCAAGTAATGAATGCACCATCCCACCCTCCCCACCCCAATATCATTGGGTTATCTTGCATGCCTAAAACAAAATAACTCCTTAATAACTCTGAATCTTGCAATGAATCAGTAAACCACCTCATGATTACAACCCAAAAAATGCATCTACGTAACTCTGCCTCCGAGACCTAGGACCTTCAAACGCGATTGATGTGAGGTGTTTATCAGCTTCTGTAACAGTCTAATGAATTATCTAATTCCTGTCTTTGAGAAAATAATATCAAAACTTTGCTGATTGGCAATTTAACCTTTGATGAAACTTTGCAGTCCTGTCATTAAATTTACAGATGCATTTGTATCTCTATACTGATTGCTGTAAAGGTTGTGCAAAGCACTTACTTTTGATTCTTTTACCATTGCAAATATTTTACTGCCCGTGTTTTCTGAAGATGTTAACTTCTTATTGGGACATGGTTACTTAACAGTAATCACTTTTCAGTCCTTCGCCCAATTAACTAATATTCTTGCACAAGTCACGATTGTCAATTATTTATTCAGCCTGATGTTTGTCTTCATTCCACATTCAAATGTATAGCAGGTGTCGCTGGATAGTGAGCACGGATGGGAATTGTAACTGAATTCCCTTTTTCGCAACAAGTGGGTCCTCATTAGTGTCGAGGTTAGTATCCCCACCTATCAAGTGGATGACTGGGCTTCAATTCCCCAATGGCGATGTCTGGTTCCATAAAAGAGGTTCCCAACAAGTGGTTTTTAGGCTAACTTCATCACCTCAACACAGTCTGACTGATATCTTAGAACTCAGCAGGTAACAGCGAAGGATTTAATTTGTCACTAAATATTTATGAAATTTTTATACATACAATTTCATCTTCAATTCAATAACCAAGTGTAGATTTGAGTACTTTTTACATTCTTCATACTATCATTTAAATATTAGGTGCAATGTACATTTTCTTAAAGCAGTGTATTTTAAATATATTGTATTATACTGGAACTGTCTTTTTCAATACTTATCGACTTCCATGTTCCTTTAAAAAATAAACCTTTTTACCTAGCAACTTTATAACTTTATTTTTCAATCAATACTTTTTTCTTTGCACTTTGGCGGACAGGACGAAATTTTCTTTCTTTTGATCCAGGTACATTTCCTTCATTTCTTTGGTCTAAGCTTAAGCAGACTGGTCTAAACTCTGGTTTCAATCACTTTCAACTCAGTTCACTTTTGAATTTATCCCCCTTTTGGGATTTTGTGTTGACTGGAATCTTGTTTTTGGAAATGTGAATCTTGTTGTTCTTAATCTTAGATAATTCAGTTCAGTTGTTCATAATTGAGATTGCTTTTCAAAAAATTCCAAGCCTCATTTAGTATCAAAAAAGAATAAATGCTGCCATGCAAACAATCTGGAACAGAAAATGATGAAAACACATACCCCTTTGGATAAAATGGTTGGTCAACTGGCAGAAAAGAAATAATGATTTCATCTTGTCAGATAATTTGTTAATTAATGTAGATGGGAGGGAAATGTGCTTTCGTAAGCTGGTCATGAAATAAAATTTGAAGGGAAAAAGAAAACAAATCTTGCTGCTTGTGAGTAAATTGGTATATTCTTCTCTTAGCTGTTCCAGTAAGTGGAAGAAATATATTACCACTACGATATGAATTTGGAAAATAAACATTCATTCTGATACAGAGAAGTAGAACAGATATTTATTTCTGCATTTTTTTGAGTAATACTTCTTATCAAGCAGGATGTTCTATCATACTTTTAGTCCAAAGAATATTACCGTGGTCAGGTTGGTCTGAAAAAGATGAGTCAATCTTCCAGAAGAACCCCAAATTTGATAAGGGGGCTTAAATTGTACAAGAGGTCATAAATGGTTTGAGATTTAAGCATCTAAATTAGACAGTGTAATTGATTTGTTCCACACTTCAGCTGTGCTTCTAATTTCTCCACATATTTAAATAATAGCTTCCCTAGTGTTCTTTGGCTTAATCATTTTATCTTTTTCCTTCCCACAACCACAAGGTTTTTAGTGTTTTATCTGTGTTATGTAGAATCTTGACAGCTGGTCTGCAGTTGGGTATATGCACCTGTGGTTGTCAAGGTTACCCAGTTTCATCCGCCCACAGATTTCTTTGATTTGCATAATTCTATCATATCAGTTTATTGCATTCCAGAATGAAGTTGATAAATGGCACATTCTAAAACTGATATCTTCTTGGATTTTAGAAGCCAACGTATTGCATTTTTCTGAGATAATGGATTTCAAAGATTAGCCAAACTTTATAGCAAGTGTGGCAAAGACATTGAGTAAAGGGGAAAATGCAATGCACACAAACAACTTCTCTTAAATAATCCTGGAGGACTTGAAATATACTTGAAGTTTGAGCAGTTTTCTTTCCCAAACAGGATGGGTTTAAAACTTGTGATAAAATGTAGTCTAAGGATCATCTTTAGATTCACCCTAGTATTGGAAATGTACAGTTTTCTTTTATTTATGACAAGTGACTCAATGAATCAATGAGCTTTAATATGATACTGACAACAATACAACCCAAGGAGAATAGTTACAATTCATGAGTTTCATATTCTAATCATAAAGGTCAAATTTACTGACCACTCGGCAAAATTGCAATCAACATGACTAGCAAAATTATATACTGCATAGTACAAAATATTTTAAAACCATCTCAATTTGAAATTGAGTTGGCCTCAGCAACCTACACTATTGATATTGGCCTGCTCTTAAACTGAAACTGAAATTGGCCCAGGGTACCAAGGGCTAAACAGTGCCAAGGTCCCTAGCTTATTAACATTCCAGTTAGAGGTTGAATTAATTCAACACAGGTACGAAGTATTCCAATGTATTTACAGCACAAAAATAGGCCATTGATGCCAACAGGCCCATCCAGCTGTTTATGCTCCTCTCACCATTATTCATCTAACCCTATCTAATAAATATTAAATAAGTTATTTCAACTTATTTAAACTTTTAGTTGCCAATTCTAAACAGTTAGTGCTACTTCAACTCATTTAAAAATTCAGTTTAGTGTGAAGCTGCAGTGGTTGCCCTGTATGTTTCTGATTCTCAGATCCATGCAGGAACACAAGCCTAGTTGCAATCAACCAGAAGGGAGATCTGTGACCATCAGTAGCTCTGATTTAGGAGCCACGTGGTTTTTGCACATTAATTAGATTCCTCAAAAGAGAATGATAGACAAGGGTGGACAATTTGTTTTATTTATATAGATTTATTCAAAAATGCAACCCTCTGTTCGTTGTTGAGACACACATTACATAGTGTATAACAAAAATCCATTTTTTCTGCAGTGCATTGGTGAATTCTGAGCCAAAATAGTACAATTGTGTGCTTCTGGTACAGTTTCATTATATGACTTCATAATTTTGATTTGTCAAACATTTACTGAAGTGGAATGATTAATATTTATAGGAAAAGAGAAAACAGTTAATTGGACAAGAATGTATAATACCAAACCATCTTCTATTCTAATGATAACCATATTAATATTATAATAATTCTTAATTTGAGATAATTTTACATACAAATTCATGTGAAGTGAATAGTTTAAAAATGCACAATGTATAAAACCTACATATGCAGTTATATTCTAACATGTTATTTGAATTATCTTCCTTCAGCAATCAGCTACAAGGTAAGTAAAAACACTACCTGATGTAGCACATGTTGCTTAAAAGAAAAAGATCTCACTTAACAGGCAGGATTTTATGGCCTCGCTCATCCCAAAACCATAAAATCCCAGTCAACTGACCTTTCCATGGTCCACCCCTTGCCCCATCCGATTCCCGTGGTAGGTGGGGTGGTAAAATTCCAGCCAACATGTCCCCAGTATGTGCTTTAATTCTAGGATTTTAAAAAAGCAGCTCTCGTTCCAGCAATTTTATTTTTCTCTATTTTTCCATAACAAACGTTTTTATCTTCTGAGGGAGATTACCAAATTGTACTGAAGTTTGAGTATTTCTGTGTGACAGAACCACATTCACTGGAAATTAGATTGCTACTCTGAAATATTCATTTCACATCCAGTAGAGAGAGAAGGCTTTCAACCATCAATTCAAACTAGATTTGCTAAACCTGTGAATCACCCAGTCCAACGTTTTATTGTTTGTGAAGGTGTCATCCCTTGTTTCTAATTTATCTTTCTTCAATATTTGCTATATCTACCAGGTTATTTTGCAATTTTGACATTTTGCTCAAATCCAGTGTTATTTTGTAATTTTATAACTTTGCATGTGTGCCTGTCAAAAATAAAAATATTCTGGGGATGAAATCCAATTCCATTGGGTAGCAAACTGAGCACAAGAGAATGGGTAGTCCATGAAACATGGTCCCAATTTTCCCTCTGAGGTCAATGGAAAAGAGACCCTAGTGTATACTGGATGGGTGATCTGCTACTGATTGTTTTGTGCCTTTTTACAATCACACTTGCTCTATTCTCTATTACAAAATTTGGTGGTAAATGACACAATATAAGATCTACATAACAAGTGCAAATTGCAAAACAACAGCAACTGAAATTAAAAATTACAATTTTTTGATTTATAATTGTCACATGTATTAGCATACAGTGAAAAGTATTGTTTCTTGCGTGCTGTACAAAGTATACCATTCATAGAGAATGAATTCTGAGAGTGCAGAATGTAGTGTTATAGTTTTAGGTAGGATGGTAGAGAAGCATCAAATTTATGCAGGGTATGTCCATTCAAAAGTCTGATGGCAGCAGGGAAGAAGCTGTTCTTGTGTCGGTTAGTACTTGACCTCAGACTTCTGTATCTTTCCTGACGGAAGATGGTGGAAGAGAGAAGGTCTGGGGTGTATGGGGTCCTTAATTATGCTGGCTGCTTTGCTGAGGCAGAGGGAAATGTAGGCTGAGTCAGTAGATGGGAGGCTGGTTTGCATGATGGATTGGGTTACATTCACAATCTTTTGTAGTTTCATGCGGTCTTGGACAGAACAGAAGGCATACTAAGCTGTGATACAACCAGAAAGAATGCTTTCTATGGTGCATCTGTAAAAGTTGGTGAGAGTCATAGCTGACATGCCAATTTCAATTATTTGTTAACAGTTGTTTATTAACTAATTAAACAGGTATCTTTCTATCTTCCCTATTTTGTAATTATAATCTCACCATAAATATAATTCTAAGTGTTTGTCAAAAAAATTGTTTGCAACTGCAGGCTATATTACGTTTCATGGCAGCTGTCAAGATTCATTCATCCTGTAACAAAAGCAAACTACTGCAGAGGATTCGGGATGAGCTTTGCATTGCAGCCCTAATGCACTATTTATTCATATTTGTGCTTGACTGACGTATGCTGCGCATCTTTGTGACAATGGTGTGATCAGCCCTTACCACTATCTGAGCAGCAAGGGGTTCAGAAGGATGAAGAGGAGGAGGAGAAGAATAACAGCAAAAATAGGAAGAAGAATAGAAGCAACAAGAACCACCACTGCACTGAACTCTTAGAGAGCAGTTCATTCATGAGTACTTCTCATTAATAGCCCCTCCCATCCCAATTACACCAACCATTGCACAATCCTTATCACCATTGTCCTTCCTACTACCAGTGTTCCTTCAGTCCAACCAAATGGGTCTTCGCTACAAATATTAACACCAACAATAAATCCAGTGTTTTGTGTGCTTTGCTAATAGTCCTAGTGTTCCTCTGAAGAAAATACCAGCAGTTGCTGCTTTAGAGATGGAAGACATCTGGACTTCAATTAGGCACCTCAGCCAACTGTGTTGGATTATTTGAGCAGCTCCAGACCATCATCGTTTGACTGATAGATTTCCATATCTTGGCGTTGCTGAGCCTGTCTGTCTCAGTTGGTTATTTGGCAATGCAAGGTTTCAGAATGGGTTGCTGAGGAGGAGGCATGCTATTAAAATGAGGGCAACAGGAGGCGCCTCTTCTATGGAACCAAGGCCACCCTTCTGGGACTGCACCTCTACTCATCTCCCAGAGAACAGTGTATAAAAATGATGTAAGGTGGACTACCACAGCCAAGATGTCAGCTGTCTGCGATTCCATGATTCCAGTTTGAGAATCCATTGAAGCAGAGGCTCTATAATAATGAAACCATGTTGGATCACTTACTCCATATTGGACAGTATGATCCTCATGCTTTGTGCAAATCCCTGGTAGGAATTTGAACTGCACTCCTCTATAATCCTTGAGTCGTTGTGTACAAACTCATTTGCAGGCTGCAGAGATTTCTTGATGTATGCATATCAGATTTCTTTCAGGAGCTGGGCCCTTGAAGTCTGCATCCATGCCCTCAGCAGCAGGGCAAGTATGTGATCTTGCCCTGGACAGCGCAGCATCTTTGGTGCCCTGACTCTCTGCCTTATCACCTGGACATTTGTGGCAGCTGATTGATTACATGAAAACGTTAAAGTGCATATATTGCCAATCTGCGAGTTGGCCTTTGCTAGGATCAGCTTCAGTGTGACTGGATCTAGAGGAAGACTGGCCACTTCTGGTGAAGTTGGAGATGAGCATTTACATTCTGAGAACTTGAAATGAAAGAGAGGGGCAAAAATTGGCTTTTAAAGTGAAATTTTAGATGTTGGCTGGCGAAGGAGGCTGCACATTTTCATACAGCGTATATAGATTGGGAAACAAGTCAGAATGGAAAATGAGGATGCAGTGTGAAGAAACTCTGTATGCAGCCTCTCCTGAGTCACCTTTCATCATGTCCATAATTCCCCTCCTGCCATTATGGTTACTTTCTACATGGGAGGAGATATGCAAGCAAGTTCATACTCATGTCTTCTTGCTGCAAGTTGCATGTTTCATTCCCTCTAAGAAAGAAGAGTGTGACATCCTAGTCACATGTCATGGTGGAATTATTTCTATGTCTCATCTAAGATGTGGGGGAATGAGTTTTGCTATAATGATGAGAATAGGAGTTGCAAAACTGAGTAAACAAAGAGAGAGGTGGAGGAGGAGAGTAATGTGAGTTGTACAACAAGAACATCTTGTATTTATGTAGCACTTTAAAGCAGCACTTTGCATGAGCGTGATCAAACAACACTTGAGACCAAATCACTTACAGATATTGGCACAGGTGATATAAGGCTGGTGAAGCAGGGAGGAGTGAAGGACCATTTTAAAGGAGAAAAGAAAGTAAGAGAGGCAGAGTAGTTTAAATAGAGTATTCCAGAGCTTAGGGCCTTGGCAGTTAAGGGCTGCCCATCAGTGATGGAACAATTAAAACCAGGATGCTCAAAGGTCAATCTTGGAGGAAGGTGTATATCTTAGAAGGTTGTTGAGCTGCAGGAGATTGCAAAGATGGGGGAAACAAAATGGAAAAGTTTGCAAACAAGGATGGAATTTTAAAATCGAGGTATTTCTTAGAGTCAGTGTTAGTTAATGAGTACAGGGTTATGAGTGAACAGGATTTGGTGTGAGTTAAGACATGAACAGCAGAATTTTGAATGACCTCAAGTTTACAGAAGATAGATATTGAACATTGACCAGTAGAACATTAAGATAGTCAAGCCTTGAGGTAACAAAGGCATGAATGAGGGTTTCTGCAGCAGATGAGCTGAGGCTGGAGCAAAGTTCTGTAAATGGAAATAGGCAATCTTATTGAAGATGCAGCTGTATGGTCAGAAGCTTATTGGAAGGCATTTTGATGGAGGGAACATTGAAGAACTGTGACAATACGACCAACAAAGATGTTGGCATGGTTTTCTCAGTGTGAGGTCCAGTCTGGTAAACGTATTGGACCTCTTTGAGGAAATAGTGAACTTAGTGTAAAATGAGAGTTCAGTGGCTTCTATTAAATTGCAACCAAACTTTTCATACAGTTGTCACATGGGAGGAGTAGTTTTAAAAATTAGTTTTTAATTTCTAGGCATGGCTGCGTGACATCAGTTTTGTTGCTTGCAATGATTTCCACGTGTCTGTGTTGATCACTGTATGATTAGGTTCAGAGCACTATTACTAATCGTGATTTAGGATTTGTGTAGTTTATACAACTGTAAACTGTTTAGGTTATAATGTGATTTCAACCCATTTGTGAATCACTTGTGTGTGTTTTCCCAATTGCATTATCCAGAAAAGTATTGAGTTTGGAATACACTTGTAATATAATGGATTCATGATTTTTCTGTGAATTAAAAGTGTAATTTTTATTTACATTTCTTTGAATGGATCAAGCTGTGAATTTTGAGGTCCTTCTGCTAACTGAAGGATATCATGCAGTATTTGTGCATTTTGATTCCAATAGGAAGGCTCCATTCTTTTACTTGAAAAAGGACAAGTTATATAAAGATAAAACAAAGTATAAATATCAACCAGTGAGAGAACAGGGAAGATATATTAAATGTATGACAGCAATCTTCTCTCAAGATCTTACCTTCCTAGTATCTAACACTAAAACTAAAACTCTGTTGGTTGAAGGATGCATGTTGCAATAAAAAATAGATCAGTATCTATGAAGCCCTTAAGGGAAAACATTGGCAGAACCTTTAAAATGGTATTACTACCTTATTCAGTTCTGTTCTTTTGACAGTGATCTGAGGTCAGGCCACTGTTGATATCTTTGAGCTGTTCAAGTAAGTTAGGCATCCATTGTTGCAAAAATACAGAAAACTTTAACAGTTATCTTGAATGCAGACTGCATTCTTAATAGATACTATGCAGAAGAGACTGTGTAGCAAGGCCATTACTATTGTATAACTAAAGCAGTTTGATCTAATGTTGTCATAGTGAAGTTCTGAGAATGTCTTGAACAAAAAGCACTGAATCTAATAAAAACTGCATAAAGAGATGTGCTGTCCCAGTTGTTTATATACTATTGTATGTTTTTGGAAGTCTGAATAAAAGCAAGTAAGTCAGAAAGAAAATGACTAAAAAGATATCTCAAATATATTTTGAGACTTCAATCTGCAGTTAAAGGAACATAGTAGCTGAAGTAAGTTGACAGTTTTTCTTTTCTTAAGCAAGCATCTTTAACAAGCATCACTGAAGCAGGCTTATGACATAATTTGTTATAAATGTAAAATTAATTATCTCATATAATTAGTTTTATTTGTGGGGAAAAATCTGATGTCTGATATAGTTTCCAAATCACTGGATAACATACACTTGTTTTGTAAGACAATTTGGATCAATTAAGTCAATCTTATGTTAGTTTTATCCTGCAATTTGTAACCCTCCAAAACCCCCTTAATTTTACCACCTGTTTTAAAACTTCATTGATTCATTTCCTTCTCAGTATTAAAAGTGCATTTCTTTCTCAGAATATTTTGTGCTTATTTTCTTACTATAATTTCTTGATTAAAAATTAAATTTAGCCATTGTAATTATACGTTCAGGTGTACAGTTGTGCATTAAGTTGCCATTGGTCATTTCTATTTTCTTGAAATTTATGGGCATACCCTGTACTTTGATATGATATACTGTTTATTTCGGTCGCACACTTGATCAACTCTACAAACATTATATCCCCTCACACATTTCTGTTCGATTTTATAATTGAATTCAGCGAAAACATTTCATTCAGTGAGTGATTACATTTAGTGCTAAATTAGATTGTGATTGTTATTATTAATGCCTGCAATAAGAAAAGAGTCAGGCGTAGTTGGCAATAATTAATGAGCTAGTTTTGGCGCATTATAACCACTATGTTGTTAATCTTTAAAACTGAGGAGCTATCGGCATATTTTTCTTTCATATGTTAACTTGTTTATTATAACTGAGAAAAATATGATACTGAATTGATTGGATGCTACTCAATGAACATTTTAAGCAAAGATTGATACTACTGGAGCAATGGTATTACAGGTTTCATAGCCAAATATTATTAAGCTGTTAAACCATTTAATATGCAGAGTTGTATTTAAAATATACTGGATATGTATTTCCGGTATTACTAATTCTATCATAGTAGTCCAGTAGTCCTTTAAAAGAATATAATGCATTCGGTCGAGGTGCTTACATTCCAATTCACTTTGTTTCCTCCCCAGGGAGGCATCTCACCTGAACAAAGAGAAAATAATTCTCAAGTGGAGACTCTTTTAAATGACCAGCTATTCAAATTCTGATTCACTTAGAATTTGTAATTGACTAATGATTCTTGAATTTCAGTATGATGTGTTTTCAGCGAATGAAGGAAGGAACAAGAAGTAGCCAGCGCCCTCCTGTTACACTAATAGTAACTGACAAAAACAATATCATTTCTGTCACACACAAGATCAAGCCTACTCCATTTGCTGCCACCATTGGGACACCCATGTTCCCTGCTGATGAAGTTATGAAATACAAAATGTAATTTGACACTGGTTCTTTTGCTGATGCTGTTACTCCTGCTTCTGATTTGGAATTTGATATGGTTCCACATTAGGTCTTAACATTCAAGTACATTTACAGTGGTCAAACTAGTTCAGTGGAATAGTTTAACTCCGGTTTCTACGTTGAGTGTAATTACAGCTAGCAAAACTATTCAAACATAAGTTTTTTTCCCAATAAACAACATCTTAAACTTTCTAAAATTTAAATATTGCAAGATGTTTGGAATCAGCACCTTGGTAAGTAATGCTGGATTTTTCAAAAAACTTATTTGTTTCTGCATGGTTGTAAAGCATAAAATCTGATTTACTTCACCTCTATGTTCAAAGAATGATGACTAAAACTGTAAATTGACAAGCTGGTCCATTGTTCTTGTTGTCCACCGTGCCACATATAAAAGTAAGTTTTATTTATTAGTCGTAAGTCAGGCTTACATTAACACTGCAATAAAGTTACTATGAAATTCCCCTAATCGCCACAGTCCAGTGCTTATTCAGGTCAATGCACCAAACCAGCATGTCTTTCAGACTGTGGGAGGAAACCAGAGTACCCAGAGGGAACCCACACAGACACGGGGAGAACATGCAAACACCACTCAGTCGGTGACCCAAGTCAGGAATTGAACCTGGGTGCTTGGCGCTGTGAAGTGGCAGTGCTAACCGCTGTGCTACTGTGCTGTCGCCACATATATGTGGGTGGGCATAGCTGACACTTCTACATCATCCCCACACCCCCCCCTCCATCTCCCACACTCCAGCTGGGCCACCCTTTATTTCAAACTTTACCTCTCAGAGAGAACTATCACTATTTTATTGGTTGTATAAGCAGCAGGTGATTGTAAATTGGGAGAGGGGAGCGTTCAGCAGGACCTGGGTGTCCTTGTGCACCAGTCACTGAAGGTA
Organism: Carcharhinus amblyrhynchos; assembly: GCF_965287045.1. Taxonomy (NCBI): domain Eukaryota; kingdom Metazoa; phylum Chordata; class Chondrichthyes; order Carcharhiniformes; family Carcharhinidae; genus Carcharhinus; species Carcharhinus amblyrhynchos. Next base: position 91,941,138 of record NC_137326.1, read on the forward strand.
AGCATACAGGTGCAGGAGGCAGTAAAGAAGGCAAATGGTATGTTGGTCTTCACTGCAAGAGGCTTTGCGTACAGGAGCAGGGATGTGTTGTTGCAATTATACAGGGCCTTGGTGAGGCCACACCTAGAGTATTGTGTGCAGTTTTGGTCTCCTTTGCTGTGAAGTGGCAATGCTAACCACTGTGCCACCCCCACATATATGTGGATGGGCATAGCTGACATTTCTTGCTCTTGAGGGAATGCAGCGAAGGTTTACCAGGCTGATTCTGGGGATGATGGGACTGATGTTATGAGTAGAGATTGTCTGACTAGGTTAGGATTGTTGTCTCAATTCTAGCGAAAATGAGGGGAGATCTCACGGAGACTTATAAAATTCGAACAGAACTAGACAGGGTAGATGCAGGAAGAATGTTCCTGATAGTAGAGGTGTATAGAACCAGGTGTCACATTCTGAGGATGCAGGGACCATTTAGGATAGAGGCGATGAGAGGGGGGACTTAGTGGTAGGGGATGGGGAAATGGCTGAGGCCTTGAATAACTTTTTTGTTTCGGTCTTCACGGAGGAGGACGTGAATAATTTGCAGGGTGTTAGCGATGGAAAGATGATAGGACAGGAGGGTCTCAATGACATTATTGTTACTGGAGAGGCGGTGCTCGACAGACTGGAGGGACTGATTGTGGACAAGTCCCCAGGACCGGATGGAATGCATCCAAAGTTCTGAAAGAAATGGCAGAGGTGATAGTGGATGCCTTGGTGGTTATTTTCCAAATGTCGCTGGATTCCGGGGAAGTGCCTGAAGATTGGAAAACAGCTAATGTTACGCCGTTGTTTAAGAAGGGTGGCAGGCAAAAGGCAGGGAATTATAGGCCGGTTAGTTTAACGTCTGTTGTAGGTAAAATGTTAGAATCCGTCATCAAGGAGGAAATAGCGAGGCATCTTGAGGGGAATTGCTTGATAGAGCAGGCGCAGCACGGTTTCGTTAAGGGGAAGTCGTGTCTGACAAATTTATTGGAGTTCTATGAGGATGTGTCTAGGGCGGTGGATAGAGGAGAGCCGGTGGATGTGGTCTTTCTTGATTTTCAGAAGGCGTTTGACAAGGTACCTCACAAGAGGTTATTGCAGAAGGTCAGGGGGCATGGAGTTGGGGGTAGGGTGTTAGAGTGGATAGAGGATTGGCTGTCAAATAGGAGGCAGAGAGTGGGGGTCAATGGGTGCTATTCGGATTGGCGGTTGGTGACTAGTGGAGTGCCCCAGGGGTCAGTGCTGGGGCCTCAGCTATTTACCATTTATATAGATGATCTGGAGGAGGGAACCGAGTGTATGGTGTCGAAATTTGCTGATGACACCAAGATTGGTGAATGGCAAATTGCGCAGAGGGTGTGGAGAGTCTGCAGAAGGATCTAGATAGGCTGGGCGAATGGGCCAGGAACTGGCAAATGGAATTTAATGTTGGCAAGTGCGAGGTGGTCCACTTTGGTAGGAATAATGGTAGGAAGGACTATTACTTACGTGGCGAAAAACTGCAGCAGGCGACGGTGCAGAGGGACCTTGGGGTCCTTGTGCATGAGTCGCAAAAACCCGGCCTGCAGTTGCAGCAGGTGGTCAGGAAGGCTAATGGGATGCTGGCCTTCATAGTGAGGGGGATTGAATATAAAAGTAGGGAGGTCTTGCTGCAGCTGTATAGGGCACTGGTGAGGCCACAGCTGGAGTACTGTGTGCAGTTTTGGTCACCGCACTTACGCAAGGATACTTTGGCCTTGGAGGGAGTGCAGAGGAGGTTTACTAGGCTGATACCGGAGTTGAGGGGGTTGAGCTATGAGGAGAGGCTGAATAAACTAGGCTTGTACTCGTTAGAGTTTAGAAGAATGAGGGGAGATCTCATTGAGACATATAAGTTAATGAATGGGATGGATAGGATAGAGGTGGAGAGACTCTTCCCGCTCAAAGGACAGTAGGACTAGGGGGCACAGCCTCAAGATAAAGGGGGGCGGTTTAGAATGGAGTTGAGGAGGAACTTCTTCACTCAAAGGGTGGTGAATCTCTGGAATTCTCTGCCCGTTGAAGTGGTGGAGGCTGCCTCGCTAAATATTTTTAAGACGCGGGTTGATGGGTTTTTGATAAGAGAGGGGATTAAGGGTTATGGGGAGAGGGCGCGAAAGTGGAACTGAGCCACGACAGATCAGCCATGATCTTATTGAATGGCGGGGCAGGCTCGAAGGGCTAGATGGCCTACTCCTGCTCCTATTTCTTATGTTCTTATGTTACGTCTCTTGACCCAAAGAGTGATGAGCCTGTGGAATTCATTACCACAAGAAGTAGTTGATGCTAAAACATTGAATGTATTCAAGAGGCGGCTGGATACAGCACTTGGGCCAAATGAGATCAAAGATTATGGGGAGAAAGCAGGATTAAGTATTGAGTCAGATGATGATGAATGGCGGAGCAGGCTTGAAGGGCTAAATGGCCTTCCCCTGCTCCTATCTTATGTTTTTATGTGACTACCTGGAGCTGGCCCCTGCATTGACGAAACCCTTTGGATATTATGACTGAAGCATGAAGGAACTTTGCCTTCACAGTGGTCTTTTGTTGGTTTTTGCTTTGAAATTGCTGATGGATATTGCTTGAGAAAATACATTTGTGAATTGGGAAAATAGCTTAAGGAAATAAGAACATAGGACTAAGGAGCAGGAGATGGCTGATTATGTTATGAAGAGGAGGATATGACAGAGAATAAATATGGGATTTTGGAATAAGACATCACAGAAAACATCTGCTTCTTACATGTCAGTACTCACTCTCTCGGGTATCTCAATCTAGAAAGTCCTACTTGAATTTCTCTGACCATTAATGACACAGGGCACTGTGCTTTTCCCTGGAGCCAAAGCAAAATTATACCAGTTGCTGGATGAAGACCTGGGGCCCAATTTTAACTCACTCAAAACCTATTCACTTTCGCAGCATTCAAAATCAAGCCTGAGGTCCGTAACCACCAAGAGAGCAATTAAGTATTCAGTTGTGGAAATAGCAATATCCATTAATTGCATTACCACAGGGTTGTTTCACATTTCCTCAGATGAACTTTGTTATTCATGCAGTAATACAAGCTTTTTTACAGATCTGATGTTTTATAAACTTCATTGTAGAAACTGAAAAATAAAGAGATGGAACAGCTCCATTCTTCAGATAGGCACAGGGGTGATGGATAAGTGGCATTTGGTGCAGGATATATGATCAATTGAAGTGTATGGAGCATGGAGGAAGAGAGACTAGCCAGGGTATTGTAATAGTTAAATCTGGAGGTGGCAAATACATCAATAAGCGTTTTGGCAACAGATGAAATGAAACAGGGGCCGAGGCAGATGATGTTATAGAGGTGGAATTGGGCAGTCTTCGTAATGCAGAGGATATGGAAGCTCTGTTCAGGGCCAGATAAAACACAGAGTGAATAATGCACTGCTTGCAGGTACTGCCTCCCTGAAACACCTATCCTTCCACGAGTATACCTTCTCATAGCAGGCAAACTTTGTATGTGATTTCCTGTTCTCAGTCCTCAAGAAATTGACCCTCTTCTTCTTGATTTCTGTTAGCAACATGTCAATAGATGGATCAGAAAATCTTGGAAACTCCTCTTAGAGTGATTCTGCTTCATTGCCCAATGCAGATCCTCTGCTGAGTACTGTTGCTCTTTCTCACTGCTTAATGTGTGGCTCTTTTAACAGGATGTTTTAAAATGAAATGGCACAACTCCATATGTTTTTTTCCAGGTTGCAGTGACCTGTGATTTTACCACTGCTGGCCCTTCTGAGGCAACCAGATTGATGACAAATTGCGTAAGCAAATGCAACTCCCATCCTGGAGCTAACACCATGTGAATTGAGCCCTTGATCTCACAATGCTTTACCTGGAGTGAAAATCATTTGAAATTTCCCTCAGTGTCCTGATGAATTTGTAAAATATCCATACATCAGAAAGTATTAAATTATATGGATCTTTTCTCACAGAAGAATTGATATTTGAAATGATTAAATGCTAACTCACACAATTCAGCACAACCATAGGTTTCAAATCTCCTCTGATTGCTTAATTTTCTGGCTTCCTGGTCACAATGTTTCAGATATCATTCAACATTGTACCTCTCACATAATTTTCCAATGTTTTGTTCAGGGAACTCCGTGTAAATTGAGAGTATAACAGAGGGAATCCCTAATTTGCTATGGTGCTGTGTATTGTCGGATGAATAGTTCTGAATATGCAAGATAGTTCAGAGCCAGCACTCAGATACCTTGTGCACTCCCTCAACAAGTGTTTGAACATTCTTGTACACCATGATGGTGCTGGAAGTCTCTGGGCTCACTGTGGCCAAACAACGAAAAAAAAATCGCTCGACTACCAGTCTGGGTAAATAGGAAAAGCACATTTTGACCCCACAAAATATTGAGACAGAATATGTGGGTTGCCTAGCAGCATAACATACAGCCAATCGCACTGGGGGCTGTGTGCTCCCTTTGTTGCTTCAGATTAAGACACAGGCCTCAGTCTTTTGAGTCTGTGTCTTGCACTTGTAACTGTCACTCTTAACCAATCAGGAATAATATAGTGATTTAGAAATTTCTTGTTGCTTAAAGTTTATTTTTGAGGTTTGTTTAGGATTTTAGAAGTGACTTCTCATTTTGGAAGATAGTTCTGAAAAAGATGTTTGTTGATTCAATCTAAAAGTTTACTGCTGACACAATGCTGTCTTTTGTGGCTTAATATTTGCATATTTGTTCTGTTCAGTGTAAACTTTAAATCAACAAATATGTCAATATTGTTTCTCAGTGTTTCAGAACACTTGCTATGCAGGGGATGACGTCTGGCTATTTTATTTAGTGGAGGAACAAGTTATTCCATTTTTACTTACTGTCGTTGCAGGATTTTGGACTCTTAATTCTACAACCCTGTTCTGTATTTGATGAAAACTGAAATGAATGGTCTCAAGTACATATATATACCTATATTAATATTTGTTATTTTATCTTTATTATTTCATCTTCAAAGCTAATACTACATAGGATGATGGTGTACAAGCTCCATGAATTGAAGATATATGTGTGAGACTCAAATTGATGTGGTCATTACAGTAGCTTTGGTTGTCCAATGAAATGCCTGGAAACTCCGCTGGGAACTGAACGTACTATGTCTGAGCCTTACACCAGAGTTTCTAGTGGCACTTGTTGCAGATGTAGCTTTTGCCCCTGTTAACAGGGTCACCATCTGAATTGTTGATGGTGATTTCCTGCACTGAGTTCCAGTTTCCTTTGCAATGGGATACACAAATTCAGGCCAGTGCAGCAAGTCAGATAAAGCATGCTGACCAGCCCCCAAAAGGGTACAGGTAGACCTCACCTGACAGTCAAACCAAGATTGGAACCTAAGGCTCTGAAGAAATTGGTGCCAGAGTTTCCATCTTTTGTCATGGTAGGTGCCTCAGATTTGCCCAGAATGGAGCAGGGAGCTGCTGCCCATATGCAAGTGAGGAGTGCCCTCCAAGTGTCAGTGTGCAATCTGGCAAGAAAAGTGCCAGAGAACACTGGTGTTTGCAGCCCTAGTGTAACTACCATGGCCATGGTTGGTTTAAACATGACATTGTATTTTGTAATATAAAATGTCGGGAATGGGATTTAGCTGCACGTGGGACGCTCCTGTGGTTTGATTGTATTTGGTATATCCTTACCTTCAAGAACTAGAGAGTCTGGTCTTAGGGCTTGGCAGAACTTGAGTGACATTCCTGTATATGGTGTTGGATAGGCGCTGTGGAACTTTTGCAGCAAGGAATGCTCCTTTGGCCTGACATTGCTATGGAGGTGGAGACTGGTTTGAACTGTGGAAGGCAAAGCTGGGTCTGGCAGAACTTGGAAGCATCGGAGGGAGGAATAGGAGATTTTTTTTCTCTGACGATTATTTGGTCTGTGCAATTCACCTCCACATGGTGGAGTCATGATTATTGCACATATTGAAGGCTGAGTTAGGTACATTTTTGATGAAAAATGGAGTAATGGATTACGGGAGATAGACTGGAAAGTGCAGTTGAGGCCACAATCACATCAGCCATGATCGAACTGAATGGTGGAGCAGGCATGTGGGGTGGAATGGCCTCCTTATGCTCTTAATTCTTGTGTTCAGATGGTTCACTGGCGAATTACCAATACCTGTCAGGAGGTAGGGGAGGGGCTAAGTCATAGGCCTGACAGCATTGGATGGACAAGACCCATACTTAACAGCACTAGATGGACAATACCCGTGTCTAAGCATTGGATGGACAAGATCTATATCTAATAACAATGGATGGAACAAGACTCATACCTATCAGCATTGGTTTGTGCTGTTTCTTATGGGCCTCCTTGAATACTGAATATGCTATTTTGTGTTGTCTGCATGTCTCTGTATCTCTTTGTCTCTTACACAGCAAGAAATGTAACCTGTCTAAGTACCATCAACAGAAATGGTGTATAGATCTTTTTTTTAGGAAAAAGTGGTCATATTAAAATTAGGAAAAATTCTACGATTTAAAGTTTATTCACAAACAGGCTTATATCAATACTTCAGTGAAGTTACTGTGAAAATCTCTTCGTCACCGCATTGTTCGGGCACACTGAGGGAGAATTTAGCATGGGCAGTGCACCTAACCAGCACAATTTTTGGATTGTGGGAGGAAACTGGAGCTCCCAGAGGAAACCCACACAGACATGGGGAGAACGTGTAGATTCCACACACACAGTGACCCAAGCCAGGAATTGAACCTGGTTCCCTGGTGCTGTGAGGCAGCATGCTAACCACTGTGCCACCCTGCCATTCCCGAATAAGATAAATTCTCGATGCCTGGGTCATACTGGGTTTGGTGTCAGTGGGCATATCAGTTTTTTTTCAATGACATTCATCTTATTCTCAGTTTAAAACCTGTTGAAGATTTTATAAACGCTTTTTGCACATACTGGCTTTTTTGGGTCCTCAACAAATTTCTCAACAGAAACAGTGAAAATTATGTTTATCATAACTTCACTAGAGAGCTATTAAAGTTAAGTGGAGATGCTTATTTAGTATTTGAAATCCTGGAAGCCCAATTATTTTCTCATTCTGTTGAAGTAATTAGTTTGCTCATTTAACAGTGAATTATTATTCTCGTTCCCTCTGACTAATGGTTAAAAAAAGTTATTTCCTGTTTACCGACAGTTCCTCTACAATGGAAGACAATTCCTCTACAACACATTGCAATAGTAATTAAGATACTGCGGATGCTGGAATCTGAAACAAAAACAGAACTGACTGGAAAATCTTCGCAAATATTAGTGAATCATCTGAATAATATGCACATTCAAATTAAAACAAATTATCATTGCCAGAAAATGCTGGAAAATCTCAGCTAAGATTTTCCAGCCAGTTCTGTTTTTGTTTCAGATTCCAGCGTCCGTAGTATTTTGCTTTTATCTTAATTACCAGAAAATGCTGGAAAATTTCAGGTGAGATTTTCCAGTATTTTCTAGCAATGGTAGTTTGTTTTAATTTGAATTTGCATATTATTTGGATGATTCACTAGTATTTGCATCATCAGAGTATAACATCTTGCAAATAGCCTGTCAGCAATATTTTCTCTAAGGAGAACTTTTTTCTAGATAATTGCTGTAATGATGATCTAAGCTCGCCATTAATTTAATTGACCATAGACTGACTTGATGGTTACTCTTCGTTTACCTTTCTTTGCTTTATTCACTTGAAGTAGAAAAACCCACACTGTAATACTACAATAGAAACCAGATTTTTCCACTTAAGCACAGTTTCTTACCATCACTTAATAAATGTTTATATCAGAGGAATTTGATTGCACTAACAAATAATTTTGTCTATACCATTGTATAAAAATTTATTCTCTTTCCTTCAAGAAAACATTGGACATCTTCCTCGTTCAGCAAGCTTAGAAGATCAGTCGCCCTTTTCTTGTTATGAACTAACTGACCAGTAAGTATTTTAACTCACCAACTATAACTGTTTATTATTTGAATACAAACTCCTTTGAAACATGAAATGAATATGAAAATATGTCTGAATTATAATCCAATTCTAGATCAAAACACTTAATTCATTGTAGATAATTACTCCTCTTCCCAAATTGAGTGTTATATATTATACCATATTATAGAAATGTTGAATGTGGCAGCATTTCAAATGTATTGAATTTGTAGGCATAATATTATGTGATGAATGAAGGATATTTGAATCTGAATATGTAAAGTATAATTATTTATTTTATATATTGTATTATGTACATGAAGAAAACTTAAAATAGGATTAGACAGAGTAGATTTAGAAAGAATGTTTGGAATGGTGGTGGAGACCAGAACTAGGGGTTATAATTTGAGGATAAGGGGTAAACCTTTTTGGACTGAGGTAAGAACACCCAGAATGTTGTTAATTTGTTGGATTCACTACCACAGAGTGTAGTTGAGGCCAAAATGGTGTGTGATTTCAAGAAGGATTTTGATATAGCTCTTGGAATGATGGGATCAAGGAATATCAGGTGAAGGAGGGATCAGGCAATTGAATTTGATAATCTGCCATGATCATAATAAATGGTGAGCAGGCTTCAAGGACCAAATGGCCTATTCCTGCTACTATTTTCTATGTATGTCTCTATGTACAAATCTAACAGCAAGTTCAGGCAATTAAAAATGTGTTATTAAATGTGAAAATCTGAAAGTACAAATTGTGTTGCTCCTCTGTGTGCTGTATAAAAACAACAGCTCAGTGCCTTATTCCCCATTTAAATGTACTGAGTGATGAGAAGCTCCTGTAACGATGCCATAGCTAAGAAGTAAACTCACAACTGAAAATTACAACTTGTCCAATTCACTCTAAGTTATCTTTTAATGGTGTGATGAACCTTGCCAAATATTCTCTAATTATGTTTACAAGTATGGAGTCCCATTCCTTTTAATCATTGTACAATTAAAATTTTAAGTCTTGAGATGTTTTTCTTTGTCTCTCTTCTCTCTGTCTCTTCATCAGACCTTACTTTCCCTCTCCTTATTTTACATTTTGCAGCTGATTTAATACTGAATTTACTATTCTAATGTACCGGATTCAGATTCTGGGCAGTTCATGACAATACTTAAATCTGATTAGTTTTGAAGATGCACCGTTGCTTGACCTCTCGACATCTGTTCTCAGTTGCCCTGTAGCGGGCATTGCACTGTGTGTATCTCCAACTGGGAAGACATTCCAGTGGAAAATCTCATTGGAATTAGTTAAGGAAAGTACAAGTGAAAAGAATGGTGCCTACCACTTTATCAGTACCTGCAGTAAATTCTGGCCCTAATTTTTCCACTTAATATTGAACAGTTCCATTGCCAACTGGGCTACCTTAGAAACTTATGAATACTTCTAAAACTTAAAATTTGTTCATTAATCATGGTCATTAAAACAGTTATGACACAATGTATTTTCTTGTTTAATTGAATGATCAGTCCAGAATCTGAGGAAATAATGACAAACTGGATCACTGAGTCGTGCAAGATTCTGAAACACAATGAAGAACCACTGCTGTTTACCAAACGTCTGCTTTCACCCAGGGAGGTAAAATCTAATCGCATGATATTTAGCAAGATACTTTTTATTCAACAGAACTAATAGATGTCATGATGTTTCAGGAGCTGGGGATGGACCACTTGAAGCAGGGATTAAATTGATTACATTGAGTTAAGCTTTTTGCGTAAATACCAATGTCTGCAAGAGGAATATCTGGACAGTGGACTTTTTTAAATTGTACATTTGCAGTGTAGAATTTGATCATCTTCCCCTTTGGAACTTTCCCCTTTGGATTTTAACTTATAAATAATAAAATCTGGTTTGGATAGATGGATTATTTGAAGTTTTGTGTATTCGCTCCAATGCCTCAACTTAGACTTCTGGACATTCTTGACGCAACCTCTGTGTTTGCTGGCTTCCTGTATGCACCTGCTTCATTTTGGTTGGTCAGATACTCCCATGATTCAGTGGGGATGTTTGATCTCTTCAGGGATGCTTTGAGAACATCCCTAAAGAATTTTCCCTGTCTTCCTGGGTGTCTCCTGACATGACCGAATTCCAGGTAGAGCAGTTGCTTCACGAATGTGGTGTTAGGCATATGAATGATACGTCCAGCCCAGAGAAGTTGGTTTTGAATCTTTGGCATCTCAATGCTGGACATGTTGGATTGGAAGAGGGATTTGCTGTTGGACCCTCTTTCTTTCCACTAAATTTAAAACATCTTTTGAAGGTTCTTCCAGTGGTGATCCCGCTTCAGTGTTTTGAGATGTCTGCAATAGGTTGTTTAGATCTCTGAAGCATATCGGAATGCAGCTGCCCAGTAAACCATTATCTTATTCTCAGGTTCGAGAACCTGGTTCTCATACACTCTTTTTTCTCATTCAGCCAAAGTCTGAGCTGCCACATTGGACGCAGTGATCAACTTTATCACCTACGTCTGCCTTTGTCAGGAGGAGATTCCCAAGATATGAAAAATAGTTGTACTGCTGCATAAGTAGGGGGAGGAGGTAGTATAGAGGTATTGTCACAAGACCAGTAATCCAGAGACTCAGGGTAATGCTCTTGGGACCTACCCTGGCAGACAGTGAAATTTGAATCCAGTAAAAATCTGGAATTAAAAATCTAATGACCACAAAACCGCTTTACTCCACATTGCCAAAATAACAATAATCATACCAAGGCCAATCTTACCAAGGCCAGTCTTCCGTCACCAAACACTCTTTTATTTACAGCAACATCTGAGCAGCATTCAACAGCCTCAGAGTGCAGATCAGTCCTGAGTCTATTGACTGCTGGTCTGAGTGGAGCCAGCTGGTTTTAAACCCCCCACTGCTCCTTCCTTATTGGGAGAGCCTCAATTCACCTAACAGGGGAGCTCATACTCGTTGAGGCTTGTGGGGAGATCTATCAGTGATCCTCCATAGTCATCATAAAATATTTAAAAGAACTAAAAACAACCAAACTAAAGTAAATTGAAAGCACTATGTTTTACGATTTCAGGATAAGCATTACCATATGCAGAGCAGAACAATGAAGCACATTCACTACACAATACTGTATATCTTAATTCATGAACAAGAAGTCAAGATTACTGAAACATGGAAAAGTTATTTTCCAATTCAAACATTTATTTATAACTCAACTTCAAAATGTTCACACATTCAAGTATTAAGTAACCTAATTTTCTTAAATCTTCTGAAATAAATGTGTCCATCAGAAGCATAGTTTGCAATGATCCATAAGAAATTACAATACATTAAAAGATACAATTTTAAGTTTGCCATTATGAACTTGCATTTTGATATGTTTATAGAGTTTCTCTTTAGAAAACACATTTGAACAGTAAAAATTCTCTAGGATAGGCCCGTATCCTTGACCAACCATCTTTTTTTTAAAAAAAATCCTTCTTTAGTTATAAAAACCTTTCATGTACTAAATACTTAAAAATGATACAATCGGGTGACTTACAGCCTGATCAAGTTCTCTAGTTCTGAGATTGTTACTAAAGCAGTATAATTGACATTGTGTTTGTTTTAATCTGAACTAAGGCAGCGTTCTGTTGGTTTAGCGTTCCCCTGGGATGGCAGCTTAGAGCTTGATTGGGCGGTGATTGACAAGTCAGGTCATATGACTGGGGACAGTTATGTTTTCACAGGGGAGTCCAGTTTTAGTTTCATTTTTCAGAAGCTGCTTGGAGCTGAGAGAGACAGAGCACTTTTCCTCCTCTTAAATTGAAATTTCTGCTGTCTAAGTGTTGCTGTTTTGGAAGCTCTCTTCTTGTTCCCTGTCTGAAGTCTGAAGACTGGAAGCTGCCAGAGACTGGGTTTACCTTTCTGAAGCTTTGCTATTTTGAGGATGTATCCTTCTTTGAAAACTACTGTTGAAATCTCTGTCCAGGAGTATATAAAAACTGAAAATCCAGCATCATATGAGCATCCTTATTTTAGTGTTGATTGATTCTGAAGAAGGGTGTATGTCTATCAGGTATTGCTTTAAATTGGAACAACAGAGATAGCTAGCTGTTACGAATTATACTGTGTCATGTTTAAGTCTTGTAATTGGTAAAAGTTATGCTAATTATTTTTTGTGATTTACTAATTGTGTTCTTAAATAAACTTCGTTTGATAAAAGCTTCCTAGTGGATCACTTGAATCGTACCTGGAGTGAAATACCTTGTATTCACCCATGCCTAAAACAAATGAAAAACTTAGGGTCTAGGCTATCTTCACAAAACACTTTGGAGCCTCTGGCCTGGACCACAGCATTACAGAGAAGGGAGAGATTGTTTTTAGTGAGGAGAGAAAATGGATGGGATGGGTGAGATATGGTCAGGGATGAAAATTCAAGATTGGGGACAAGATTGTCCATTGTTCTTGGGAGAGTTTGGGGCTGAGGAGAGGGAGGGAGATTCTGAAAGGGGGATGGATTGAGGTGGGAAGGAGGAAAGTTCATAATTGGAGAGAAGGTAGTTGGAAGAGAGATCATGCTAGAACATGAGATCCTAGTTATGGGAGCTCATTGTTGTGGGGGAGACATTGAGATCAGGGTGGGGGGAGAGATTATGGGGGAGATTGTGGAAGTGGGTGGAGCTCGTAAGGAGTTGGCAATTGGATGAGTGGTCAGAGGTCAGTGTGGGATAAGGTCAGTCAGTTGTGGGTGGGAAAGCAAGTAAGCATTTTGGCCTGAAGGATATGCTGCTCCGAGCCCATGTGCAATGATGTAAATCAACAACCTTCTTTCCTCCTTTTATACCTATCAGGTTTCCTGAAGCTAATGTGTGTAAAAGAGCAGATACACAGCCTCCTTATAAGAATTCACTGACTGACCCAAGTGTGGTCTCTGATTTTGCTCTGTTAAAACCAGAAGTAAGAAAATTGGAGTCGTGCCTGAATTCTTTTTAAATTTCAAGTTTCACTTGCACCCAACCTACCTATTTGTGTGATTTAAAATTACTCCAAATCTCTATATCATAGGTTTGCAAGTGTAGTTCACATATTTAACAAATATAACAAACAAACTTTTACAAATATATAACGAAGAAGAGGCTGGCTAGAGTGAATGTTGGACCCTTGGAGGATGAGAGGGGGGACCTAGCGGTGGGCGATGACGAAATGGCTGAGGCTTTAAATAAGTTTTTTGCCTCGGTCTTCACAGAGGAGGACACAAATAGTTTGCCGGATATTAAAGATAGAAGGGGGTTTGAAGATGAGGGCCTAAATGCGATTACTATCACTAGAGAGGTAGTGCTTGATAGACTAATGGGAACTGAAGGTGGACAAGTCCCCAGGACTGGATGGAATGCATCCCAGGGTTCTGAAAGAAATGGCAAAGGTGATAGTGGATGCCTTAGTAATTATTTATCAAAATTCACTGGACTCTGGGGAAGTGCCAGAAGATTGGAAAACTGCTAATGTTACACTGCTGCTTAAAAAAGGTAGCAGACAAAAGGCAGGGAATTATAGGCCGGTTAGTTTAACGTCTGTAGTTGGAAAAATGCTAGAATCCGTCATCAAAGAAGAAACAGCGAGGCACCTAGAAAAGAGTGGTTTGATGGAGCCGACGCAGCACGGATTCGTTAAGGGGAAGTCGTGTTTGACGAATTTATTGGATTTCTATGAGGGTGTGATTAGTGCAGTAGACAGACGAGAACCGGTGGATGTGGTGTTTTTAGATTTCTAAAAGGCGTTTGATAAGGTGCCTCATAAAAGTTTGCTACAGAAAGTTAGGGTGCACGGAATTGGGGGTAAGGTGTTAGCGTGGATAGAGGATTGGCTGTCTAATAGGAAGCAAAGAGTTGCTATCAATGGGTGCTATTCTGGTTGGCAGTTGGTGACTAGTGGAGTGCTGCAGGGATCGGTGCTGGGGCCTCAGCTATTTACCATTTATATAGGTGATCTGGAGGAGGGGGCTGAGTGTAGGGTGACGAAATTTGCTGATGACACGAAGATGAGTGGAAAAGCAAATTGTGTGGAGGGTGTGGAAAGTCTGCAGAGAGATCTGGATAGGCTGAGCGACTGGGCGAGGACCTGGCAGATGGAGTATAATGTTAGCAAGTGTGAGGTTATCCACTTTGGCAGAAATAATAGTAGGAGGAATTATTATTTAAAGGGCGAAAAGCTGCAGCATGCTACAGTGCAGAGGTACCTGGGGGTCCTTGTGCATGAATCGCAAAAACCCAGTCTGCAGGTGCAGCAGGTGATCAAGAAGGCAAATGGAATGCTGGCCTTTATAGCGAAGGGGATAGAATATAAAAGTAGGGAGGTCTTGCTGCAACTGTACAGGGTACTGGTGAGGCCGCAGCTGGAGTACTGTGTGCAGTTTTGGTTGCCGCACTTGCGGAAGGATATATTGGCCTTAGAGGGAGTGCAGAGGAGGTTCAACAGGCTGATACCGGAGATGAGGGGGGTTGGCCTATGAAGAGAGACTAAATAGACTGGGTCTGTACTCTTTGGAGTTTAGAAGGATGAGGGGGGATCTTATAGAGACATATAAGATAATGAAGGGGCTGGATAGGGTAGAGGTAGAGAGATTCTTCCTGCTTAGAAAGGATAGCAGGACTAGAGGACACAGCCTCAAGATAAAGGGAGGGGGGGGCAGTTTAGATCGGAGTTGAGGAGGAACTTCTTCATTCAAAGGGTGGTGAATCTCTGGAATTCTCTGCCCGTTGAAGTGGTGGAGGCTACCTCGCTAAATGTATTTAAGTCATGGGTAGATAGGTTTCTGATAGACAAGGGAATTAAGGGTTATGGGGAGAAAGCGGGAAAGTGGAACTGATCCACTTCAGATCAGCCATGATCTTATTGAATGGCGGGGCAGGCCCAAAGGGCTAGATGTCCTACTCCTGCTCCTATTTCTTATGTTCTTATGAACCCATTACATCTGATGGAAAATACATTTTGTAACTGATCATTAGTTTTAGGACTCTACAATAACTTTTTTAATTTGTTGAAAAATGAGAGAGGAATGTTGCTTCTGCATATTTCTTTGTCTGTTTTTATTGGTTGGGGATCTAGCAAGTTGAAAAGATGATAATTAAGACTGCATGATTGCTATCAGACGTGACCTGTACCATTGGTGGAGAATTAGAAATTCCATTTGATCTGTTTTGATCTAGATTTGATGCAGTGAAACAGCAAAATTTAATTATTCTTACTTTCTAAAGTATATTTGTCATGTAACTGGACAGACATAAAGTGGATTAGCATTTTATTTAGTGTTTATATTCTGTGTTTATATGCATTATGTACCAATATATAAAAGTTTGCCTCATAAAAGTCAAATTGTTTCTCTGTTTTAATTTGATTGAAAGTGTTTTCTGAAACTAAGCAAAAAATCATTATTAAATGAAATATGATCAAGTCTCTGATACATTTTCTCATGGCATTTGCACAGTGGTTTGCTGACTTTGATTTTGCATGTACAAAAAAATCATTCGTCGAATAATTAGCAGTCCCAACAACTAATTTCTTAATGGAGGTTGGGTAATTTTAGGTAAAGAGTGGAGATGAGCACACCTTTGTACCTCAGGATGGATTGAAGCAAGTAAAACCCAAAATGGCTTTGGTGCAATCTGTGGGCAAATCCAGTGGGACAAGGCATCGCAGCTGTTAGTCTGATGTAATCCATCAGTAGGTGGAGCAATCTGTTCCATCAATTAAAGAACAAGCAATTCAACTGATTTGCTATTGACAGGCTAATAGAGATAATGTGCTTTACTGGCCAGACTGGATACAACATAGAGAAGTAGTGACATTACATAATTTTGAAATAGGGGTTTACTAAAATACCATGATTACTGTCACAAAGGAATGTTTGCATGCAAGTGTTGAAGGATAAAGGGGACCAATGTGACTAGCATCAGCCACTGTCATGATTCGACTATTTTGTGATTAATCCCATTCCTTTTTTTTATTGCATTCATCTTATCAAAGCACATAAACAAGTTCCATACTATAATGAAATCTTGGGTAGAATTTTACTACCTTAGTCAATGTTGTAACACAGGGACCACATTCGGGTTCAGAACTCAATTCTTCAAAGAGCTCAACTGGCAGTTGCTCTTTCCCAGAGCAAGCCAATTGTTATCCTTCCTCCAGGCTCTCTGAAAGATGAGGGAAGGTGGATGAGATGGTTTATCCGTTCTGTCAAAGGAAGGATTTCTAATTAAAGTGAAAGCAATATGCGTCAGAAGAACTGGATTTTTCAGGTTGTTGCAACCCCCAGGGTGGAGAGGAGACCTGGGAAGGCTGCTGGCCAGGTCTCTCACTTTCGTCTGGATGTCCTGCTGCCAGCACCTGAGGGGGTAAAGTAAGATGAGCTCTAACAAAGATGTGAGAAAGCAGACAACCTCCTCACCAAACAGGCATGTTTGGAAGTAGCGGATGACATCAGTGGCATATGCCTCCTCCAGCCTGAAGACAGTGCACCAAGAGCATTCAAGATCTCAGAAGCGCCACTCAGGTGAGTGGCACAACACTTTAAGATGTCAAGCCCAAACACTCTGACTTACCTTGCATTCCCTTACATATCGTGCATCAGGTCAATGTGCCTTGCAGCTCCATTCATTCCTTTATCTTCATTCCTTTATCTTGAGCAGACAACACTTGCATTCACTCTTACTCTAGTGCCTCCTCGCACATGTGCCCCACAACTATCTTTCAAAATGATGTCCTTCCCTCCTTTTGCACATGAGTTATATGACCATTTGCATCTCTCTTATTTCTTTCCTTGTAGAAACTTGGTGAAAAGCAGAGATCCTGATGGGGTAAGTGGGGAGTTCAGTGTGGTGAGGCTGATGGGAGTGGGTCAGCCCTCCAGTAACAGGAACCTTATTTGTCATTGGCAAATGCATGCTCACCTGCCCCACAGGAAAGGAGTTCTTTTTCTAGGAGGGTGCAGATGTCAACAAAAGCTCACCATGAATACCTGAATCTTCTGAAGCAATAGAACCTGGACATGTTGAGAGAGCTGATCCCCTGTAGGCTATTTGTTGTGGGTCTCGCCTCCTTCCAGTTGGATCTCTGTGTCCACTCCCTCTGACTTGGGAAGGAGTCTTCTTCGCTTTTCTTCAATCCCACTCTGGGGAAACCCAACAGAGGGTAGGACCATGTGAGGATCTCCACCAGGGATCAGTTTTCAGGCTTTACTGCCCTGCTTATCCTCAAATTCAACTGCAACAGCCAGGGAAAATTCTGCACCTTGTTTCTGAAGGTGAAATGTGGTTCACTTGTGCAAATTTTCAATGGTCTTGCTACTTCCTGAAACAAAAGGCTGTCTTATAATATCTCATTTGAATCCCTCTGATGATATAAAAAGGCAAGTTTAGTAATTTCATCAAGTTCAATGATCACCATGTACCTCAAAATTGCAATTACTTTCAAGTATGATGTTCTTTTGAGGATAACTACCTTTTAAGATCATAAGACATAGGAGCAGAATTAGGCCACTCGGCCCATTGAGTCTGCTCCACCATTCAATCATGGCTGATATGTTTCTCGTCCCATTCCCCTGCCTTTTCGCTATAACCGCTGACCCCCTTTATTATTCAAGAACCTATCTATCTCTGGCTTAAAGACATTCAATGACCTGGCCTCCACAGCCTACTGTGGCAAAGAATTCCACAGATTCACCACTCTCTGGCTGAAGAAATTCCTCCTCATCTCTGTTTTAAAACATCATCCCTTTAGCCTGAGGTTGTGCCCTCCATTTCTAGTTTTTCCTACTAGTGGAAACATCCTCTCCACGTCCACTCTATCCAAGCCTCGCAATATCCTGTAAGTTTCAATAAGATCCCTCCTCATCCTTCTAAACTCCGAGTACAGACCCAGAGTCCTCAACCGTTCCTCTTACGACAAGCTTATATGTGCCTATGCTGTGAATTTTTTAAAAAATGTTTTCTCACGGTATAGTATTTTACAACTTTCTGCTTAGTTCTCAGTGCCTTCAAATTTAATGTTCTGTATCTGTTTTGATGACTTCCTTTCCTGCTTTCCATTCTTTTTTTTTCACTTTTTTAATTTTGTAATTGCTTTTATCTTTTTAGTTTCTCTCTTTCTGACTGAAGTTTAATTGTCTTGATGATGGATGCTGGATTCAAGTACGCAGCAAAGTAAATCTTTCAACTGAAAGCAAAATAATGCTGTTTAATGTAAGGGCTGGCAATAAGTACAAGTGGATTGGATTTGTAGCTAAGTTATTCAGGTGATCAAATACACATTTAAGCTCTTCAAACCAGAATTTTGAAACGTGTAAATGTGATATGTGGGAATAATGGAAATTGAGATGGTTCTTTTCTGATAGCAGTTCAAATTAGAGCATTATTCTGACGTCTTTTCCCTGGGAATATTTTGGCTGGAACATTCATTTGAAGAGGAGGAAGAACTCCTGCAGAGTGTCAAATTTTAGGTCACAAATGATGCAATAAACCTAAAAATACTTCAGTGGAAGAGAATGTGTAACGCAAGTTGCCAACTGAAGTAATAATTCAGTAATTTTAACTGTCAGTGGCTGAGCATTGACATTGAGTTTTGGCAATGCAGATGGATTCCGTTTCAACAGAAAATTGTTTCTCTAATGAAAGTTAGGGATATATTTGTATACAGATAAGACTATAATTGCAGAAAGAACCCGAGAGCATTATTAGATAATAGAAATTATGCCAATGTGCAGTTGACCAGAATTGCCAAAACTCACTTTTAAAAAGTCTAAATGAGGTGTGATTTTTATTTACTTATCAGAAGTATGTATAAACTGGATTCATTAATTATAATTAAGAAATTCAGCAGGTAGCTGATATGACACCAACTTCAAACTATTTCAATACATGGGGCACTGCCTGTCCTCTCAGGTGGGTGTGAAAGATTTAACTACTACTTCAAAGAGAAAGGGATTCTCTTCAGCGTACTGATCAATATTTATCCCTCGAGCAACGTCACTACAACATATTATCTTTGTAATGTCCTGCAATTGTAAAATATGCTATAAGGTGCAAGTTCTTCTTATAAACTTACAGTAACCATGGGGCACTCTTGAGCCTGTGTTTGCATTCTTGTGAATACTGGCAGGGGCTGAAGATCTGGAAGTTGCAGTTCTCGCTGGTGAGAACGTGAGTTTGGATCTTCCCCTCCCTCACAGGCAACGTCATTGGTTTCAAGCCCATAGCGGATTACGCTAGCGCAGTTACAACAAGTTCACAGAGATGTGAATCTGTCATTGTGGTTTTGCTAGGGGTGCAAAGGTAAGTGTAGTCCCCTAAGGAAAGGGACATGGCCAGGCAGTGGCTTAGTAATGCTCCCTGGTACTGTCCTTTGGCACAGGTTGGCACTATGCCAACCTGGCACTGCCTAGTTGTGCCAGGTGGGAGCCTCACAGGGGAAGTGGGGGAGGGCAGAGGGATGAAACGTTGCGGGGAGGGGGGTTCATTTCAATGTGCTGGTGGCCAAAAGGAGATGGAAGAGGTGGAGATGCCAGTGACGGCCATTTGGGGGACAGGCGGTGATTAGGGCAGTGAGGGTGGGGATATGCGGCCAATGAGCAAAGGTGGGGGGGAGAAGCAATGATAATTGGGGGATGGGGGAAGAAGAGGCCAACTCTGATCAGGGGTCGAATGGGGAGGAAAGCCCCTGAGGCCTTCTTGGTGGGCTGTGGGGGAGGTTTATATATGCTATGATCTGAGCGCCTTTCTGGCGTGTTTAGGCTCAGCTCCCCATATGATGGTGTGAAACATGCTCCCTTGTTTGTTTTGGCAGAGTGTGGTAAGTTCTGAAGAGAAAACCAATGTGTTTCTCTGGGAAGAAACATGTCGGTTTTTTCGCTGGAAATAACATTTTGCCATTTTTGGTAAAATGGAGCCCTGGGTATTTATCACGCGTTTTTCATTTTGAACCTTATCATGCATCAATAACATAGAACACATTGTCTTTAGTGACCCTTTATTAATAGCATTTCTCAACCGAATGAAATCAAAACTGAATTAAACCACATCTATTATGGAAAACAAGAGGAAATATCCTAGAGTAATTTCAAATTGTGATCTTATCTTGGGGTCCAAGCCATGTTCAAAGTCACTTGAGCTTTATTCTCATAGTTAAGATGTCATATGAGCCCTCAAGATTACATTTCTACCTTGTAAACTGTCCCTGGTTATCACTGATTCGCTACAAACTTTAAATCATGTATTTTCTGTCATGTTGAGTAGGCAGTTGACATTAATACTGATTGAAAAAAAAATTCAATGTTTTTAATGATAATTGCAAGGTTTATTTCTATTTACTGTAGAAAAACATATATGTTTCATTTAATAATGAGAACCTTTTAATTTATGTATTTCTGTATGTACTGAGATTATCTGTCTGACTCATCATAACTGCAAACTCTTCAGTTAATTCAAACATTTTAGATTCATTGGGTTTGTAAGTCATTTGAAAAATATTGGAATTGTATTTTGTAAGTACAAGGGCACGCAGCAATTCCATTTTATTGGCAAAGCAAAATTTCAGCTCCTTTTCATACCTTTGTGGATTATCATTTATTTGAAAGTAACACCTTTCGTCCTTCTTACTCTCCTGGTCTCTTGGCATTTTTCTTACCCTCAATGTGAGTAAGTGACCTGTTTTGAGCTCTGTGTCCATAATTTTGATTTGATTTATTATTGTCACATGTATTAGTAAGTAGGGAAAATTATTATTTTTTACACACTATATAGACAAAGCATACTGCTCATAGAGAACAAAATGAGAGAGTGCAGAATGTAGTGTTACATTCATAGCTAGAGTGTAGAGAAAGCTAATGTAATGAGGATGGTAGCCAGGAAGTTTGTAAATTGGCAGTGGATGACTCACCCTATTCAGTACATCTCCATTGTGATAAAACTGAAAACTTGGCACATGGTCCAGTGTTAAGGGCTCTAGGACTGTGCCACATAAACTCCTTTAGGGAGAACAGTGACTCCAGGACTATTTCAACAAACCATTAGTTACTAATAAATCTCAACTGGCTCATTTGACTTTGTGGAAGTACGTGCAAGTTTGAAAATTTGATGAAGTTGACGGAGTGGTGCTCACATGGAGAAGACTTTTGTCCTGACTGCAAATGTTCGTGTTATACCACTTGTTCCCAGTCGTAGATTCTATAGTTGCAATGCCCTCAGGGTGTGGCATGAGAGGGAGCGGGGCAGAGGTGGTGAGGAACATTTCAAGCTGCTTGCAGAGTGGGGGAAGGAGGAGCAGGTTGAGAAGGGCTCTCAGCAGCACTTTTCCAATATTAATCATTTGTAAAAGCACTTGGGAGGGGTACATTTATTATGTTAAAGGTTATTTATAGTATGCAAATTGTTGTTTGTAACAAAGGAAGGGCTCATTGTACTCTGCAACCTTTTAAACCCAGAGCAGAGCCAGGCAAGAACAAATGACTGTGTAGGTGACTGTGATGTTGAATTTATGTTAGGATCGTTCCATGCAGGAAAGGAGGGAAAGCAAGAGGTGCAGGTTTATACCACCTGCAGCTTTTAATTCATAAGATACTGTGGGATGAGGGGCAAATGGGATGTGTGAAGGTGGATTAGATAGGAATGTATTGTCACTTTCTGTGGTTTCAGCCTTGCCACTGGCCATGTCCTCATTTCTGGCTTCACTGATGACTGTCAACATCACCTCCACCACAAAGTTGAGGAAATGCAGTCTTGGCTGTCCCCCGGAGATCTGGCACTGCTGCCTCCAATTATAAGTCACTTTGTCCTACTAGAGAGGGGGCATAGTGTCTGTGAGTGTGGTGCGGTGCTTTCTGGTGATATAACTACCAGTGTGTGTAACTTGTGAGGTGTGAGCAGTGCAATGTTTTGTGATGGTGAGATGAGACTACAAATGATGAGTTTGACAGTGACTATTAATACAAAAGTGAAGGAGTGGTGATAAATGAAGCACTACGTAAAACTAATAGTTCATCTATAAGGATATAACATGTGACAATGCATTCTCTAAGCTGGGTTATTGAAATTTTATTTCTTATGACATTGCATCCAGGTCTTCAGAGTTGGTCTGCTGGCATTGACAGTGATGCCTATCTGCCCCCACTTACTTCATTACATCTGTCTGGAGGTCTTCCTGACTCATGTGAGAAGAGGACACCTTCTTCTGCCCACTTCCTTCATCAGGCCTTCAGTGCTGCACTGCAAAACCTTGAATCATACTGTTTAGCCTGTGTGTTATTTCTTCTCGGACTTTCTTCTCTATCTCGTTCCAGCAGCTGCCCCAAATAAATTACATCTTGACTTTAAGTGGTGCTAGCCTCACATGAACTTGGAGCCCTCTGCTAAGGCTTGAGTTCACTCGACAGCACGTAAGTGCTGGGCTGCCCATCACTATCATCTAAATAAGCAGGCAAAGTTTTATGCTGCCTAAGAAATGGGCACCGCTTAATCACACATTGTGATCCATCTGTTTGATTACTGAGTTTATCCAATTGTTTCCCCCAGTGGTTATTTCAAAATTGTATTTAATATATGACCTGATAAATGAGCGTCAGTTTCCATGTCAGTGCAACAAGGGGGGAAGAAAGGCCAACATAATTGGAAACAATTTACGTTCTCCATATTTTTCAGTGATTTAATATTTTATTGAGTTTGAGGCAAATATTGGTATGTTGCTCTCAAAATTCTTAATCACTTGTTTCCCCTAGCCATTTGCATTGTTCTCATTATTATATGTTTGCAGCTGTATAACATGCTAATAGGAAACTGTGCTCTTCTGCTTGAGCGTTCCTTCTCTATTTTGCCCATGAAGGTCCCACTGTTGCCTCTTGTGCTATCTGCTATCTGCTAGATGTAAGTGCCTGTGTCAGGACCTCAGCACAGCTCTTTTGCTGGCTTGCTGCAGCCTGGCAGTAAGTGATACTTTAATGTAGCTTGACATGTTGTACCAGTTCAACCATTTGCCCAGGGTTACATGGTGCTTCATCTAGGGGCCCAGCCCAGAATCAGTGAAATCCATCCAAGAGTCTGAATGATTGTTCTTGCTGCCACTTGAAGCCCCATCCTCTGACAATATATTTTGCACAGTAAGAAGTATTAGAAAAAAAATTAGAAAAAATTATTAGGGATAGGATTTATGGTTATTTAGAGAGTAATGAATTGATTGGAGATAGTCAGCACGGTTTTGTGAAGGGTAGGTCGTGCCTTACTAACCTTATTGAGTTTTTTGAAAAAGTGACCAAAGAGGTGGATGGGGGTAAGGCAGTTGACGTGGTATATATGGACTTTAGTAAGGCATTTGATAAGGTTTACCATGGAAGGCTTCTGCAGAAAATGCAGATGTATGGGATTGAGGGTGATTTAGTTAATTGGATCAGGAATTGGCTAGCTGATAGAAGACAGAGGGTGGTGGTTGATGGAAAGTATTCGTCATGGCGTTCGGTTACAAGTGGTGTGCCTCAGGGATCTGTTTTGGGGCCACTGCTGTTTGTAATTTTTATAAATGATCTGGATGAGGGTATAGAAGGATGGATTAGTAAATTTGCTGATGACACCAAAGTCGGAGGAGTGGTAGATAGTGAAGAGGGGTATCATAGTTTACAGAGAGACTTGGACAAGTTGCAGAGCTGGGCCGAGAGGTGGCAGATGGAGTTTAATGCGGAAAAGTGTGAGGTAATTCACTTTGGCAGGAATAACAGATGTGTAGAGTATAGGGCTAACGGTAGGACTCTGAATAGCGTTGACGAACAGAGGGATCTAGGTGTATATGTGCGTAGATCCCTGAAAGTTGGAAATCAAGTCGATAAGGTTATTAGGAAGGCATACGGTGTCTTGGCGTTTATTGGTCGGGGGATTGAATTTAGGAGCCGCAACGTCATGTTGCAACTGTACAAAACTCTGGTGTGGCCGCACTTGGAGTATTGTGTACAGTTCTGGTCCCCACATTATAGGAAGGATGTGGAGGCTTTGGAGTGGGTGCAGAGGAGGTTTACCAGGATGTTGCCTGGTATGGAGGGAAGGTCCTATGAGGAGAGATGGAGGGATTTGAGGTTGTTTTCGTTAGAAAGAAGGCGGCTAAGAGGAGACCTTATTGAAACATACAAGATGATTAGAGGTTTAGATAGGGTGGACAGTGATAGCCTTTTTCCTCGGATGGAGAAAGCTAGCACGAGGGGACATTGCTTTAAATTAAGGGGTGGTAGTTATAGGACGGATGTCAGAGGTAGGTTCTTTACCCAGAGGGTGGTGGGGGAATGGAATGCCCTACCTGCTGCAGTTGTAGATGTGCCTAGTTTGGGGGCGTTTAAGAGGTCCGTGGATAGGTTTATGGATGGAAAGGGATTGGTTTAGGTTAGAGGGTCATTGTTTTTTTCTTAATTGGTTGGCGCAACATTGTGGGCCGAAGGGCCTGTTCTGCGCTGTAATGTTCTATGTTCTATGTTCTAAGTCTCACAACACCAGGTTAAAGTCCAACAGGTTTATTTGGTAGCAAAAGCCACTAGCTTTCGGAGCGCTGCTCCTTCATCAGGTAAGAGGGAGTTCTGTTCACAAACAGGGCGTATAATGACACAAACTCAATTTATAAAATGATGGTTGGAATGCGAGTCTTTACAGATAATCAAGTCTTAAAGGTGCAGACAATGTGAGTGGAGAAAGAGTTAAGCACAGGTTAAGGAGATGTGTATTGTCTCCAGACAGGACAGTTAGTGAGATTTTGCAAGTCCAGGCAAGTCGTGGGGGTTACAGATAGTGTGACATGAACCCAAGATTCTGGTTGAGGCTGTTCTTGTGTGCAGAACTTGGCTATCAGTCTCTGCTCAGCGACTCTGCGTTTTTGTGTGTTGTGAAGGCCACCTTGGAGAATGCTTGGGGGCCATTGGGGACGCTTGAAGGAGCTAGTGGCTTTTGCTACCAAATAAACCTGTTGGACTTTAACCTGGTGTTGTGAGACTTCTTACTGTGTTTACCCCAGTCCAATGCTGGCATCTCCACATCTATATTCTGCACCATAATGCTAAGTGTATGAATATAAGAAATAGGAACAGAAATAGATCGTTTGGTCCCTCATGCCTGCTCCGCTATTCAATGCAGCTTCAACTTCACTTTCCTGCCCTATCCAAATATCCCCTACTGCCCTTAATGTTTAAAAATCTATTGATCATGAAAATACTCAATAAGAGAGCACCATAGCCCTTTGGAAATAGAATTTCAAAGATTTGCCAAGCTCTGAATGAAGGAATATTTTTGACTCAGTCCGAAATGGCTGATCTCTGAAGTTGTTGATTTACTTGAATACTTATCTAGTTTTAGACTGACTGTTTATGTTTATAATCTTGCTCTGTTACAACACTTTGATAAAAGTACTGTGACATAACAATGCAGTACCTTTATTTGAGACTTTTGGTCACATTATATCTGGAGCATCATGGTGATTGACTGAACAATTGCATTTAAATTTATTATTTAAACATAAGATCTAGAAAGCTAATAAAACTAGTTAAATTATTTGAATCACTTGAAATTAAATGCCATCAATTGCAGATCAATTTTAATATAATAGCTATAATAACTAAAATCTTAATAAAAAGCCCCTGGAATTGGCCCCAGAATTGTTATTCTTTGGATCGAAGCCAAATGGCAAGTACTTTAAACATCACAGGAAATTAAATGTTAGGATTCCAATTTTGTATGAAGTTAGTAACAGAATGAAAATGCCACCCATTTGATGCAGTCTCCAAATCAATTCGTCTTTCTAGTTTTACAGAAAGCAATAACCGCACATGACAGTCATATACATTTATACATCTTTATCTGCAAGTTTTATTACACAAAATTAAACACAGACAAAAGATAATAATTAAAATAGGGTCTTAAAAAGAGACATGCATTATAACGACATCCCACTTCTTCCCAGAGTCAATTTAACTCTTTAAGAAGGTACTTTTAAAAGAAGAGTTTCCTTTTTTGTTTTCAACTAACCTCTTTGCCGTGGTCTTCCCAAAGTTTACACAAAGCTCTTGAGTTGAGAGCTTGGTTGAATTAAGTGTAGCCTGAGGTTTCATTTTCTCCTCCTTCTGTACCTACCTGTTTGGTAACTCTTGCGATGACATGGCTAAAACTGAGAATTAGATAGAAACTTACAACCTAAAATGTGTTAGGACATGTGGTTGGTTCTCCGGCTCATTAATTTGTTCCTGCCAAATATTTTCTTGTTTAAAGAATGTCTTCTTAAAGAGTTAATCTGGATTTGGGGAAGAAATGGACGGCGTTTAAGACTCTATTTTAAGATATTCTGCCAGGATCTTATTTAATAGCAGAGCAGGCTTGAAAGGCCATACCTTATAGTAAAAATAACAGTTAACTGCTTCTCCATTCACTTTTAAGGAAATTTGATTTTGTGATGTTTTCATATGCTTTGAGCATACATGTTGTGCAATGACATCATTAAACACGTGAAGGGGGGAATGGCGATTCTCCCAAAAAAAATTCTAAATGTTGAATTCACGTAAAAGCTGGAGTAAATCTCTTTTTTATTTCAGCGGGATTTTCAAAGTGAATCTCCCACACTCTGTGCACTGCTAAGTGCACCAGCGGAAAGCACACTAAAAAGTCTGGGGGGGGTGGGGGGGGGAGGCTGGTGGTCGGGTTGGGGCCTATTCCCACAGGACTGCACAAGGGTGGAGTTAGCAATCATGAAGTGAATCCAGAGTGCTTAAGCGATGAGGAACTAGTGCTGTACAGCATTTATGCCAAAAGTAATCACTCAAATGTCAGAACTTTTATATAAAGATAAATTGACAGTACATTAACATGTGCATTAGTATGGCTGTAGATTGTTCCATTATGAGTAGAGACATGTACAAAAACAAATTAATTGACATCGCTTTCACTGAGTGCACAGTTCAGTTGATATCTTACTCAAATGAGGTATCAGAAACATGTGAACAAACAGTGTGAAACATCCACTGTAAAGTCAAATCTCTGAAATTTCCTACTGTTGCAGCAAATTCTCGACAAACCAATGTTATTGGGCAAAGATTGATTTTGTAAACAGAAGTTAGGCTGAAAGCATATTTTTCAATGTGAGACAAACAAGAAGCTTGATCAGCTATTGAAAACTATAACAATATTTGAGGACCATTCTGGAGGCAAAATTACCATAGCTTCAAATAGCACTCTGCAGACTTACTTTGTTTCACCAGAATAGGCCAATAACTTATCAGCTCAGTGCTCTTCAATGATCTCAATGAAGTGCTATGCAAACAAATTTCTCCCCCTCAATATTTGATTAAGTACAGAGTTCTAAAATCTATACCAACCAGTCAGATTTAATCAACAGATTAATAATTCTATTCCCATCTCCCCAGTGAAAATCTCTTGATAATAAAAATCTGTTGCATTGACCCATGTGAAATATAATTATCAGCTGTTGAAATGAAGCCAATAAAAATATTGTATTTAGGAGATGCTTCCTTGCCATCAACGTAAAATGATTTGGGGTACAAACAACACAAAACCAGCCGCATAACTCTGTCATAATGCCTTGATCTGACTCCAGCACACAATTAAGCCATGTATATGAGAAGCCCTTAAAGAATGTTGCACGGCACCCTGAGGATTATATGTGCAATGTTCAATTGGCTTTAACAGTTTTAAAACAGGTGATTTGTTTCTTTGACATGCAAGACGATAAATTTGAGATGAAAAACAGGGTCAACATATTGTGTACGCCAGAGCCGTCTTGTGCCCAATACTGTGGGGTCCCAGAGCTAAAGGGAAGCTCCTGTTGATTACAGGAATGTCTGACTCAGTTGAGTGACTTTCAGATTTATTATATACATTCTCCCCTTTAATGCTCACCTGTGCGTGTTTTTGTTCTGAGATCTGATGCAATGTATATTCAATGATGAATGTAGCTTTCCTCAGTACCAGTTTCAAGGTAGGTTGCACTTTGCCCTCTATTCCAATGCAAGTTTGATACTTTATACCTATGCAAAGGTGAAGATACACCAAAACATTATGGACTGTCTCGGGTGATGTTGGATCAGATGCTTGTTATTCCCATTGCCTGCATCAATTGGGCGCCTGATCTAGTTTTGCCCATTTTCTGTCATCTCTTCAATTTCTAGCCCGATAGACCTTGACTAGGTCAATATCATCTCCTTATTCTAGAAGCTGCAGACTAATACTATTTCTGCCCAGAGTTAATGTAGATCCATTAGCAAGAAAACTACTGTCCTTTAGGTACTTTTTGGCATTAAGTTCATCCAATTGTGTATATAATTGAAAGGATCAGAGAATCTGAATTAATTTTTTCCTCTTCTCATCTTTCAACATAAAGATTTGGTGTTATTGCAGTATTCTCAGTTGAGGTCCTCTTTTTGGACATGGGCTTACATTGTCATCATCTTTTTTATCTGAGACAACTGATTTTTACCTCCACTAACCGTTACTCTATCTGGGAATTTGCATTTGTCAAGAAACTCTGCACGCAAAGTGCAGATGATTCTCAGGAGTGTTGAGCTCCATGTTGCTGTGGTTGCTGCCATATGCTTGGGGAGTTGAGAGTTTTTGTTGATCACAAGGAATGTTGAGGTCATCCAATAGCAAGAACTATAACAATTGATATTTATATGACACCTTTAAAATAATAACAAGTCCCAAGGCATGCCACAGGAACTTTACAAAATTTGACACTGAATCCATAAGGTAGATTTTGAGGTACGCTTTAAGGAGTGCCTTAAAAAAGGAAAGCGTGACAGAAAATTTTAAGGAAGGAGTTCAAAGCTTTGGCCCCTTACAACTGAGGAAGGTTGCAATGGTAGAATGATTAAAGTGGGATGCTCAATTGCCAGCCTCGGACCCTGGAAGTATCAGTCTGCCACCCTGGCACAACCAGCCTGGCACTGCTCACTGGGCACTGGGCAGTGCAAAGCGGCAGACCTAACGGGAGGGGCAGGATCAAATGGGGGTGGGCCTAAGGGGAGACAGAGTATCTGCACACTCTGCAATCAGGGATCAACCAGGGCAGCGATTGGCTGGGGCAGAGGGGGAGTATCAGGGCAGTGATCAGCTGGGGGGTGAGGGGGATATGGGACACTTGGCTAGCGGGATAGGTGATATTGGAACAACGACCATTGGGGGGTATTGGGACGATATCAGAGCATAGGTTGTATCAGGGTGATATCTGGGGGCGGGGGGTGTGGTGTGGTCGGGTACGATATCCAGAGGGCTGGGGATTGACAAATCTCTCCTGTTTACGTCTGTACACTGAAGTTCGAGAGATCTGCACATGCAGTACCTAGTCGTACTTCCAGCCATGGGAATCAGCTTTCTGACGAGAACAGAATCCATCCATTCCCCCTACTATCATGAATCACACTTTGTTTCATTTGGCCCATCAAGTCTGCCTTAACCACAATCCCCAAAAGGCCCTATCCCCATAACCCCTGCATTTACCATAGCAAGTCCCCCGACACTAAGGGACAATTTAGCATGGCCAATCCACCTAACATCTTTAATTTGTGAGAGGAAACCGGTGCAAGCATGGGGAGAATGTGCAAACTCCACACAGACAGTGACCCAAACTGGTAATTGAACCTGGGACCCCTGGCACTGTGAGGCAGCAGTGCTGACCACTGTGCCACTGTGTCACCCTTACTGTGCCACTGTGCTGTCCTTTACCCCACAGAATATCAGCTTCAGCCTTTTGGATTACTCGTCTAGTGATATTACCACTATGCCACTGCCACTAGGAAAATAGAGTTAACATTTCAAGTCCATATGACTGTTTTTCATGGTTTGGGAATGGTGTGGCTGTTTGAACTGAGAGTTAACTTGCAATTAGGACTAAGTTGTGCCCATTATTCGAGCCAGGGGAACTAAGAGAGGGTATTAGCAGCAAAAGGGTGGCAGTGAAGGATTGAGGTGCACAATAAGGAGGTCCCTGGAGAGTTGACTGCCTCAAAGCTATTTACATTGAACTTAAAAAAGGCCCCAAGTTCCTGATGCAGTGTGTGGAGGGTTAGTTCCTATGAAGGGGAAGGATTACTCTTTAACCTCTTTGATTGAATGGAATTAAAATTTACCAAACCTTTTCCCATTATTGAAGACCATCAAACAGACTTTGGCTCACACGATGTGCCATTGGAGATCAACGATTGTTAGTTCAGGTGCGGTTAGTCTGAGAAAGTTAATCAAATTCATGAAGGCTTAATTTGTGATTGTTTTAAAAATGCATGTGCAAATAAGAAGAGCTGCTGTTTGTTTACTGTTAACCCTTGGCTATTAAAACAAACAAAAAGGAAAGTGGAATAAAACTCATCAGGTCAGACAGCATCTGTGGAGACAGAAACATAGGGTTAACGTTTCAGTTCCATGACCTTTGGTCAGCTGAAAGGAAAGTGCTTCTCAGTATCTGCACATCTGGATTATTCTAATTCCTCCACCCCATCAGTGGATGATTTAGATGGCCTTGACCCCAGCCCGACTGCAGGGATTAATGTGGTATAATGATTGCTGAGGCTATCATTGCAGCAGGCATCATTAATTATCCTTATTGATTGCAGCTTTCAAAGATAAAGCATACTGCTGACTGGAAAGTACCCTCTTTCTGCAAGGTCAAGGCTAAAAAAAAAGACATTAAATAACAACATTCAAACAAAGAAATAAAATAACCTTTCACAGAATTGGGTAATTAAGATCCAATTACGGCATTAATCCATGTTTATAAAATGACAGAGTTCTGCTTGTAAAGTCATTTTCATAAAATCGCTTTGGTACATGATAATTGCATTATAGCAGGTAACTGTAACAGCACATTAAAAGGGGATCAGTTTTCCTGAGTGTCTGCTACTTGCTCTGTAGGCTGACTTACTCACCTACAAAAGTGCAATGGCCTAGTGGGACCTGTCTAAAAATACTAATGATATGATAAATGAAATGGGTAGATGGAGGAAGTAATAATGAGACTCAAATCCGATTATATTTCCTGGGATGATATAATGGAGCTGTAAGGCATCCTGAAGATGTAATGGTTTATATATACACATCCTTGCATTTGCAACAGAATTATGTTGTCTGGTATCATGCTGTAATAATTTGAAGCCTGTTTAAATTGTAAATTTTGTATTAATGCCTTGCTCATCATGATTTTTCTTCAGTTGGCGTTGATAAATTAGGGAAACATGATGCATGCTATTTTCTGACTTTGTAGTTTTAAGTATGGTAATGCCTCCTGTTGCAACATACCAATATAAATAAAGGAGGACTAAGTAATTAGGTCAGTTTACTTGGTTGCTAATAGAAAACTGTTTTATTGACTTGCAAATCTATTTTAATTAGTATTTGACTGAAGAAAGTGAAGGTGAGGGAATAAAAGGGTTTAAGGATGATAGTCTTAAATATTGCTGCCTTCCTCAGTTATACTTGTGTCCGAAACAATTAATGTCCCTGCAGTGCATTTTTTTCAAGTTGCTTATAAGTTGATTAATAGGTAGGTACACTAACGGTAGCTGGGGTGATTGATCAGACGTGGCTATGTACACATTCCACTTCCACACATTTTCTCATTGAAATGCCACAATTTGGGGCCAGGAACAAATAATTTTATGTCAGTGTGAAACGCATCCGAGCAATGTTTCACATGTTATCAGTTTTGTTCACGACTTGAATTTGTAGGCATAAACGCTTTGAAACCTGATGCCTGGTTTTGGACCCCAGATCTCCCATGGAATGTAGATGCCTTTGAAACCTAAGCATAAGCATTGTGTGAGCAAACTGATGAAGTTTGAACAAGCCCTATGTTTTCTAAAACTTTGTTGCTATTTGAAAATAAATACATCACATAGTTTTGAAATGCATGATGTTATTGATAATTTTTGTAAAGATAGAGTTGAAGGTTCAACACTCCATTTATCCAAAACTGAGGTGAAACTTAAACAACCAAGATTACCTACAAGAAAATAATAGTAATTCACAACTTTTTTTTTAGTTATTTATAATCTAAAATTGCCAAAAATGAATATTTTCAGTCAGATTTTAAATAAAGTAATGTAAAAACTCATAAGGGCTGGTTCACTAACTCCATTTGCAATCTGACTGAAACAGATGGTTTTAAACCAGTTGTTGCACTCTCCAATTCTGATAATTAAGGAACTATCTTAAGTTTGAAGTTATATTCCATTCTTTGAGGAAAACAACTGCTACACAGTTTCTATTTTTGATTTTAGCATACATTTTATATAGATTTGCACTCAAGTACATTTTGTTTCACTGCAGGAATCACTGTGCAACCTAAGTTGCATTTTCAAACTAATACAAAACATCGGTTATATAAATAGCTCGATACCCGCTTATACTCTATAATTATAGTGGCAGCCATTAAGCTACCAGGGATCTCACATACTGGGCAGCAAGGAATCACATATATTCTGCTTAATCACAGGGGAATTGAAGAAATATCATTGACATTGACAAGCAAGGGAAAGGAAATGTGTAAAGTGATGAAAAGTATCCTATTTGGACATTACATGGCAGATCAAACAGTGTAGCCAAATCCAACTAGGACCAAGTGTCAGTTCCTGGAACAGAGAAATTGTATCTGTTCAGATAATGGATAAGGTACAGATTGCCCACAGCTGTTGCAAGTGCTAATAACCCTGTGTGTGAGTTCAGTGTATTACTGGGCAGTATTTTGTGAGGCCTGTAAGAGTGGGAAATGTGACGGACAGTGTGATTTAATTAACAGGAGCTGAAATTTCAGTTTCCTAGTGGTTGGCATGCAGAGATGACGTTCGCCAGTGTGACAATGGCCTCATGCCATTGCGTTGCGGTACCATCCCATAGTGACTCCTCCTTGTAAAACAATTACATACTACATTCTATTAAAAATCTTTGAAATTTTTAAGATTTCAAGATTTCAAAGCCAGCAGCGCACTGGAAACCTGTGGCACCCGGTTTACATTCCTTTAATGGCAAATGGCTTTATGCAGTTGTGTCAGAGGTGAGTGGTTGTTGGCTTTGTTGAACTCTGTGGCACAACAGAGAGAACCAGGAGAGTGGCAGCTCGGGACCTTCAAAGACAGGTCAGGAGTTGGGTGGGGTGTTCATGGAGTGGAAAAGGCTCCCAAGGGAGTATACAGTGTCGGGTTGGAGCATGGAAGACTACAAGAGGGTTCTGAGGTATGACATAAGGATGGTGGGGACATAGATGAAAGTGACAGGTGGCGAGTATAGGGTCACAGGAAACCAAAACCATGCTCACTAATTCTAAACATCGCCATTTTGAAAACCCACTTGTCGCTGCCAGGAGTAGAGGAAGCCTGAGTGGGTGGATGGAATTTTGGGTCTGAGCAATGGGAGTAGAAAATCTTAAATGCTCAGCATATGCTAAGGATAAAACCCATGGACACCCAGGTTCTCATACCACTCATATATCCAATCTTTCTACAATCCTTGGAGCAGGCGGAGAGGATGTGACAAATGAAGGCTTTTGTCAGTCAACATTGAATCCACAATACCAGGAAAAGGGTGGTCAGGGGGCAGCCACCGGGAAGGAGGGTAGCTAGAGAACTGCCATCCAGGGAAGGCATTGGAGAATAGATCTTTTATGGAGCAGCGCGTATTCAAGACATGGAAAAACTGTCTCCTGACATCCAAGGCACACTGCCAGAGACACATGAGGATATCCCAGGAAGCAGTCATCAAAAAATGCAGGGT
This sequence comes from Carcharhinus amblyrhynchos, assembly GCF_965287045.1. Taxonomy (NCBI): domain Eukaryota; kingdom Metazoa; phylum Chordata; class Chondrichthyes; order Carcharhiniformes; family Carcharhinidae; genus Carcharhinus; species Carcharhinus amblyrhynchos. The sequence continues at coordinate 91,974,880 of NC_137326.1, forward strand.
CCTGAAGCAAGACCTGCAATCACATGGATTCAGTGGCACCCCTATGTTAGTGGTTCTCAAAGTGACTGTGACTCTCAAACCTTCCACCACCTGCTGCTTTCAGGACTTCACAGGCAACATGTGGCATTTCACTAGCTGAGTCAAGGAGGTGACCAATGTCCTCTTCCATTATGCCATTGGGCTCACGAGATTCATTCAAGGTGAAGATAGCCAGGGGAGAAGGCACTGAGGTTTAGGGCTCCTGCTTATTTACCTGGAATGCAATGAGTGTGATAGAATCCCTACAGTGCAAAAGGAGGCCATTTAGCCTCGAGTCTGTGGCAATTTACCATGGCTAATCAACCTAACTCTCACATCCTTGGACTGTAATTACTTTGGAGTAATTGTAATTACTTTGGAGTAATTGGTTGTTACCGTTAGAGATCCCAGGGAACAGTTGGAGGCACATGTGAATTGTAAGTTATTTCACTCTTTAAATGTCCAACTAATTTACAACCAGGGACAAAGAATCATATAGTCCTAGGGTGCTCTTGTGGCTCACATATCTTGGGGAACTCACAGCCTTTGAGATTCTAGCCCAGATTGAGGGCTGGATTCTAGGTGACTAGGACATGGTTGATGACACCAGTGAGGCATCCCCAGAGAGCAGTGGATCAGCACTGCAACAAAACCAATATTTGTACAAAAGCCATTATCAAACAGGCCACCAGCATGTTAAAAATGTACTTTGGCTGTCTAGACCGGTCTACAGGGGCTCTGCAGTATGCATCATAGAGTGTTTCATAGATATTCATACTATATCGAAAACTGTATAACATGGGGAACCCTGACAACAGGGTGCCGGGATGGAACACTGTCCTCAGAGGAAGATAAGTGGGATGAGATAAATAAAAGTACAGGAAATCCTCAGCAGGCCTTGCAGTATCTGTGGAGAATGAAACAAGAGTTAAGATTTCGAGTCAAATATGACTCTCCTTTGGAACATCAGCACTTTCAGGTTTGATATCAGGCTTGAACCATCCACAGTATTTTGCTGATATTAAATGAATGGAATGAGCCTCAGGAAGAGGACATGATTGTGCGTGAGCCTCTAATGGATATCAAAGCCAGGGATATCAGGGGCAATCTTATGTACATGAGATTCATCCAAGTTTGAGGAACCTGCAGAACTATTCTCTCCTCATGGGGGACAAGTTCACCATTTTGACATGCCTAACAATCCCTGCTAGATTAGATGGAGGCTGATCTCAAACGTGAAACACCATCATAATATTCTACACAATAACTTAAGTGTCTAACATTCTCCTGCAACCATTAATGAGTGCCAGCCATAAGACATGCCAATACAGTTAAGTCTATGACTAATCAAGAGCATGAAAAGGAAAATAATGCAAACACAAATAAACAATATATTCTGAGCAATTTACATGTGACCAAGTGAAATTCATTAAAACACCCATGCTACCTCTACTCTCATCAGTTCTTCAACTTTCTACCACTACATCCTGCTGCAAACCTAACATCAGCAGCAAGAAGTGGCAACAGACTGCAGAGTGTGAAGCCTTGTTGCCAGCAATGACTTTGGCCTGTATCTTCTGGGAGGTCTGGGGTCTTTAGGGCTCTGTCCAAGTGGGGATGTTCTGGATATATGTGGGGCAACTTCCTCAGCCATGCCTATTAGAGGAGAGGGGGTTAATGGTGGAGGGAAAGGTGAGGGATCGGTCATCTGGTGGTATTCTAAGAGGTAAGTCCCTGGGCAGGTGTCATGTGCTTTTCCTCCATCTGGGTGCATGGTGGTACCTGCCTAAATCCCGAGGGGAAGTGCCCCTTGCAGGGAGATCCAGGTACCTTTGTTCCCTCTCCTCCAGCCATGGATGCACTAAGCCCATGGCTAGAATAATGCAATGCAAGTCATCTGGACAGATTGTTTGATCTGACTGCCCATGGCAGTTGCCAAACTCTCCATATGCTCGTTTGTCCGAGACATAGCAGAACTCCTGGCTTTTCCATACTTTCACAAAGCTGCCTATAACGCTTAGCATCTCCACCAATTGTTCCCCTAACCTCTGCTGCATGTTCAGAAACCTTCTGTGGCCACCATGAATGGCCTGTCATCAATGTGGCACTCCGTGGTGCCTGATCCTGAGCAGTCCTCTTGAGCATCAGGGATCTTGACTGTTACAGTCTCCCTCAACTGTTGGAATGTGTCTGTACTGTGCTCACCAGAGGCTCCAGGCTCCAGCTCCAAATGAGACCCATCTGCAACCTGGATGGATGTAGCTAACTGGTGGTGGGTACAGGAGAGTTTGGTGATGGTGAATCCGCTGTATCTCTGTGCCCAGAGGTGGAATCTACTGTCTCCAATGACAGAGGTCTGTGGTCTGGATTGCAGGCATCTATACAGGAGAACTGGTAGAAACATGTTCTGGTTCCACAGAGTTGAAGCACAATTCCTCGCATGATCCTGAACATTCTTTATGGCAGGTCTAGATTGGTGTATTCTCACCTTTGCTGCCTTGCCATACTAGCCTCACCATCAGCAGCAGATTTGCTGCCCTCCTCCTCAATAATCTGGATGGCTTCCTCCTTAGCAGGGGTGAGGACTGTCATATCACACACTCCTCTGCCCATCTTTGCCATTTCTTTCAGATTATACATCTATTTGTCCTGTAGGAGAAAGTGGAGAATTAGTGACTTGGCAAATGCCAACTGACCTATTTGTCTGCACATCTCCCCATCACACATAATGGCCCATATCTAATTGCTATCACATGCTTTGGCCTCAAGTGTTCTGTAATCTTAAGGCCGATAATGCATTCACCTGCCTAACTTCAGAGTTACATTTGCCTGATACCCTTATCAGAGACAATCCCATGCCAATGTGGTATTTACACAGCTGGATTGAAAGAGCCGTTTACTGCAGTGCACTGCATCTATATTCTTGCATGGATGCCACTGTGGCTGACCTCATTTGCAACTTCCATCCAGGCTGCCTTGGTTAGGTGGAAGGATATTCTGTTGCCACCATTCAGGAAGAGCACCTGGTACCATTCTGAAACACCTTGAGGACAATGTGCACTGAGGCATCACTGAACCATGAGACTTGTCTTGCTCTGGCATTTTGTTGGCTTTGACATAAAATGATGGGGAAAGGGGCCTGAAGTTAATGGATTTTAAGAGGGGGTGCAGTGAAAGGGGGGAGAAGTTTGAAGGAGTTGAAGGTTGTGAAGCATCAGAAAAGAAGTTGTTGCAGACTGAAAAATGAACAGGTATGCAGCCTCCATCTTTGATGCACAGCTTTGCTTATTTGTCCAGGTGGGTCTTTTATAGTTTGCCCAAAAGCAGGACCCTCCAGTCAAAACCTGTCCCTGCCACATATTTCCCACACGCGCAGAGCCAGCTGTTTGAATTTTCATATGAATCGTGTGGATGCCGGATCCTGACACCAGAATAGAAGTGGCACCCTCCTCATGTTCTGCTGTTAGGAATAGTGTGCACTGATTAAATTCCGCCCACAGTTTTTGTGTACGGGGAGACTGGGAGCTCACTTGGCTAATCCCTGAAAACCAGCATTGAGATTACAATGTGCAGTTAACCTGTGCCTGTACATTGCATCACAGGCAGTATGTTAAATTTATGCTGCCTGTTGTTTTCAATGATTTCCATGTGCAGGCATTTCTACCGAAACTTTTTTTGTCTGTATGCATCACCAGGGAACTGGATTTTGCGAATGCCTTTATAAAAATTCCTTAATGGGAGATGGGTGTCACTGGCTAGGTCAATTCTTTATTGCCCATTCCTAATTGCCTGAGAGAAGATGGCGGTGAGCCGCCTTCTTCAGCTGCTGCAGTCCATGCACTGTTTGGATGGGAGTTCCAGAATTTTGAGCCAGAAACACTGAAGGAACAACAATAAATTTCCAACTCAAGATGATACGTGCCTCAGAAGTGATGGTGTTCTCATGCATCTGATGCCCTTGTCATTCTAGGTGGCAGAGGTTGTCTCTTTGAAAGGTGTTGTCGAAGGCACTTTGTTGAGTTGCTGCAATGTATCTTGTTGATTGTACAGATTGCTGTCACTGTGCAAGATGGTGGAGAAAGTAGACATTGGAGGTGGTGGATGTGGTACCAGTCAAGGCTAGCCTGACTACATGCATGTTGTCGTCTGGAGCTATGCATGTTGAAGGTGGAAGCTCCAATGATCTTTCTGTCACATGGCTGATGAATCTCTCTTGCTCTTGGTATATGTTGAAAGGATTTGCAGGTCGACATTTAATCTGTTTGGTCATGTTGTAAACATACCTTTCTTGACTGTAAGCCCTAAGGTGGGACTCAAACTCAGAACTTTTGACTCAGAGGCAGGGGCTCTGTCCACTGTACCACCAGGCCAGAATAGGTACCTTTGAAAAGCTTATAACATTAAAAAGTGTAATTTATTAAAAAACTGACTGCCCATACATCAATTAAACTAGTAAGTGGTTCTGTATTATTTCTTAACTAATTTTATTGAAAATCAGCTTACTTACAGAAATGGATTAGACACTCTTATTAAAAGTGCTTTTTTTTGTGATAAACCCATTTTCATCTGTACTTTTAAAACTGCACTGGGTTACCGTTCTTCGGTTCAACAAGGAACACCTTCTCATGCAAGAAAAACTGGGCAAGAAGCCCAGTTGCGTGCATTGATGAATTTACACTCTGATTATGCAAGTGAGGTTGAATGAAAACTTTAACCATATAATCAGTTTGGAAAATTATGGCAATATTGAACATAATTTGTGTATGGATTGTTGATTGTTCTAAAAATGGAAACTTTACCTCAAAAAAACATAACTTCTGCTCCAAGTGATATTTTATTCCATTTGTCTTTATTTTTCTTATTTCTCCACTATTCTCACAAAATTACCATTTTGTTTTGGATTGATAATGGCTTAATAAGGATAATGAGTTTAAGATATATGATGGGATATTCTTTAGGTTATTAGATTTTTTAAAAATCAATTTCTTTGGACTCCTTTCAGCGATATCACTCGCTTTCCACTGCCTGCTACATTTACATTATCTCTTGCTTGACAGCTGCCTATTGACAATATGGTAGCTGGGAAATCTGGGCAATTTGCAGTGATGACATTGTCTGACATTTTCAGGATGCTACAGTTTGGCAGATAGTTACAGTATGGAGAGATAACTCTATCTCGCTATTGGTGTGGCTAGATATTTTCCTTGCTATGAGCCTCTTGGGGAAGCAGTGAAACTATTATAATGGATTTAACCCTATAGCTGCTGCATGTGTTTTTTGATGATAGGTATAAGTGTAATTATCCCCAAATTTGAAATATTAAAATCTCATTATCAAAGTAAACTTGCTAAGACAATCACTTCAAGATCATTGTGAGATACGGCAGGGAAACACCTGCAAAAGCTTATTCTTAAACTATGAACACCATTCCCAAGGATCTTGGATTTTTAATAGAGATATAAATAACACATATAAAACGTCAGCCTGCCAAATGCCAGTAGTAGCCAAGCAGGACTTTAAACTACAGTGTACATGTACAACACTATTAAACAGTTGCAGCTTTTGTTGAACGTAAGGTTATCATAATATTGTTTTAGCATTGGAAGTGATGATTGTGACAATCAAGGGCCAGAAGGACATGTGATTCTATAATTATTCTGACTACATTGCTTTGCTGAAGTAATTCATTATGAACATGTCCTTATCTTGTCATAGCTCGGTGTCATTAGCAATGTTTCGGTGCATTAGTGACCAGCCTCAGGTTGCATGAGCAGTGATTAGAGCTGTGACAGTGGCGGCAGAGTGAGTGATGTTTGAAATATCAAAATTGTTGTGCTAATTTATTTTAGCTTACGTGTCTAAGATGTCAAGACAAAGAACTATTTTTGTTTCATCTTTGAACAATTTATCTTCGTGTTACTAGAAATAACCTTCACTGTAGACATTTTGGCCAATTTCAAATGCCATAGAATAATTTTATAGTGAATTTATGGTAATGTATAACAAATGTAGTTGAGTGCTTATTTCATTACTGTTGTATTGATTTTTTTTTGGTTGTTTGATAATAAACCTACAATTAATATTTTTCACATACAGCTTCACATCATAACATTTGTCGTGATCTAATAAATGTGGGTTAAAGAAGTTCTGGGACTTAATATTACATTTCTGCCAGCAGTGAAAGATCAATATTAATTTAATATCAGACCACAAAAAAGCAGCCAAGCTTTCTACTATTGCAAATTGCATGTGCTTCAGGAGTACAAGCCCATTCTTATGCTGCAACATCACTAGTATCATTCTAGTTGAGAAAACACAGATTTTCACATGAATATTAAGCAAGTGTTAGTGAACAATTAAAGGAACTTCCAGAGGTCATCAATTAAACAGTAAGGCTATTTCTCTTTCTCCTTATTTTTATGTTGAGTCAGGAGAAACAGAAATGCTCCAGTCTGCCATGTATCTTGGACTGATATCTTTGGATACACATTCTAGGTGCGCTGCCCCACACCAGTCCCTTCATCATGGTTTCCTAAGAATGCAGCATTGTGGGTAACTTTAAAATAGCTGCCCACATCATGCCTAAGATACGGCCATCGGCTGCAGATTCCAGGTTCTTTGCCTGTGTTTCACTTCAAACATTGTTAACGATCCAACTGTCTTTCATCATTAGTTCACCCTTGACCATAGCCTGGAAATTTGATGGCATTGTGTCGCTAAACAACTGTTTACACTTTGAAAATACTGGATAATATTTGGGTTGAATAGCATCTGTGGAGGGAAACTTTCCACACCTGCTTTCAGAATTTATGCCTTTTAACGTCTGCAAAGCTATGCAATTCCTCTTCATCATCTTGCAACCAATCAATTGTTTTAGTGAATCTTGGAGTGTTGAATGGTAGTTTCTGCTTGTAATTTCCTTTGCCCTCAGGAATCCACATGATGCTGAGCTCTCTTGACTGTCTGACCCTGTGTTCCTTCACTTCTTTAGCTCCATTGATGGATATACCTGTAAGTCTTCTATAAAGTGACCTATTACACACAGATCCTGGACTTTACATAATATTTTAAATATATGCTCCTGTGCTTGAGTGGGAATAAAATGACCCAATTGTTTAATTCATTGCATCATTTATGGACGAAAAGGGATTGGTATAGGCTAGTGGGTCATTGTTTTTGTAACTGGTTGGCACAACATCGTGGGCCGAAGGGCCTGTTCTGCGCTGTAATGTTCTATGTTCTATGTTCATAATTTGCAATTGAAGTGGGATCAACACAAAAGAAATCCAATCATTATTTGACCACTGAATACTCATTTCAGCTTCTCTGCCCATATCTTTAAGGTGTGGGTATGCCGGCGTTGGACTGGCGTAAACACAGTAAAAAGTCTGACAACACCAGGTTTTAGTCCAACCGATTTATTTGATAATAGACTCACAAGCTTTTGGGGTTAGCCCCTTCGTCAGGTGGGGCTAACCCTGAAAGCTTGTGAGTCTATTATCAAACATATCTTTAAGGCTCAGTGTTAGGGAACTAAAAGTTCAATCTGTCTTCGCCATTCATAATTGAATACGGCTAGCTTTGATTAATTTATCATGCACCAGACCCTTAAATAGATCTCTGGACATCTATTTCCTGATCTATAGTCATTTTGGTGCATTCTGCCATCTGTGGAAGAAAACTTTTCAGATCTGCTTTGCTTAAGTCATAGCTTTTCAGATTTCTGTTGGTATAACGCCAATTTACAATTGTGCCACCTCTTTTCCATCTCTAGTCTTTGTCTATGCATTTTAATTTAATGTTGGCACTGACTTATCTGTCTCTGTAATATATCAACTTTACATGGAACAATTTTCCCTTTAACTCCACTTACTTCCTCCAAATGAAAGGTGTCGCTATGGAAACCTACATGGATCCTAGCTATGTCTGCCTTTTTGCAGGATGTATTGCATTTTCTTTGTTCTAGTGTGAATCAGTCTCCCTGATTATTTTTTTCTAGTATGAAGACTTCTGTTTCCTGTTTTCACCAAGCTAGAAAGCTTCATTAATTTTGCTTTTCACTTCCAAACCTTTTTTACCTTTGCCCGGTCCATCTCTGACTTTCCACTTCCCTTCCTTCACTTCTTTGTCTCCATTGATAGATATAAGCTTTGCACCAGTATCTGCCACAAATCTACTGACTCCCATAGCTACCTCAATTACATTTCTTCCCACCCTGTTTCTTGACAAGACTATTCCCCTTCCTAATTAACTTCCACGACTAGGTCAATCAAATTTCTTAATGGGTGCAGTGGCATTGGGATTCCATTTGAAATACATAATCATTAGGGTGGTTTTCACCCTGGATGGCATCTGCCCTTTCCTTCCAGTACATTACCAGATTATTGGTGCCATTTCCAATTTGCCAGATTTTCCCCTTTTCGTTGTCCTGGAAAAGGGCTCTAGAGATGATGAGCCACCTTCTTGAGCTGCTGCAGTCCATGTGCTGTTTGGATGGGAGTTCCAGAATTTTGACCTAGCATCACTGAAGGAACAACAATATATTTCCAAGAACTGTATCCTACAGTATACAGTTCTGGTCACCCTGTTATAGAAAGGATATTATTAAACTAGAAAGAATGCAGAAAAGATTTACTAGGATGCTACTTGATGGTTTTGAGTTATATGGAGAGGTTGGATAGACTGGGACTTTTTCTCTGGAGCGTAGGAGGCTAAGGGGTGTTCTTACAGAGGTCCATAAAATAATGAGGGGCACAGATCAGTTAGATGGTCATTATCTTTTCCCAAAGGTAGGGGTGTTTAAAACTAGAGGGCATAGATTTAAGGTGAGAGGGGAGAGATAGGAAAGTGTCCAGAGGGGCAATTTTTTCACACAGAGAATGGTGAATGTCTGGAACAAACTGCCAAAGGTAAAATTAGAGGTGGATACAATTCTGTATTTTAAAAAGCATTTGGACAGTTACATGGGTAAGATGAGTGTAGAGGGATATTGGCCAAATGAAGGTTATTGGGATTAGCTTGGAGGTTTAAAATAAAAGGGCAGCATGGACAAGTTGGGCCAAAGGGCCTGTTTCCATGCTGTGAACCTCTATGACTCTAAGTCAAGGTGGTGTGTGCCTCAGAAGTGGTGGTTTTCCCATGCACCTGATGCCCTTGTCATTCTAGGTGGCAGAGGTTGTTTATTTGGAACGTGTTGTCAAAGGTGCCTTGTGGAGTTGCTGCAAAGCATTTTGTTGATTTTTTTTATATAGAGGCTTACAGCATGGAAGCAGGCTCTTCGGCCCAACTTGTCCATACCGCCTTATTTTTAAACCTCTAAGCTAATCCCAATTGCCCATGTTTGGTCCATATCTCTCTATACCCATCTTACCCACATAACTGTCTAAATGCTTTTTAAAAGACAAAATTGTACAAAATGGAGAGAGTAAACATTGGAGGTAGTGAATATGGAATTATTTTGGAAAGATGCAGAAACAACAGGGTTGTTGTGATGGGCGATTTTAACTTTCCCTATATTGATTGTGTCTCACATTGCTAGGGGCTTAGATGGGGCAGAATTTGTAAGGAGGATTTGTTGAAACAGTATGTAAATAGTCCAACTTGGGAAGGAGACATATTAGACTTGGTATTGAGGAATGAGCCCGTTCAGGTGATTGAAGTTTCAGTAGGAGAGCATTTCGGGAACAGTGATCATAATTCAGTTTAGGTTTTAAGGTGCTTGTGGACAGGGACAAGAGTGGTCCTCGGACGAAGGTATTAAGTTGGGGGGAAACTGACTACAATAACATTCAGCAGGATCTGGAGAGTATAGACTGGGAGAGGCTGTTTGAGGGTAAATCAACATTCGACATGTGGGAGTCTTTCAAATGCCAATTGATTGGAATTCAGGACCGGCACATACCTGTGAGGATGAAGGATAAGTGTGGCAAGTATCGGGAACCTTGGATAACGAGGGATATTATGGACCTTGACAAAAGGAAAAAGAAAGCATTTGTAAGGGCTAAAAGGCTGAGGATAGATGTAGCCCCTAAAGAATATAAAGAATGTAGGAGAGAACTTAAGAAAGAAGTTAGGAGGGCTAAAAAGAGTCATGAAAAGTCTTTGGCAAACAGGATTAAGGAAAATCCTAAGCCATTTTACATGTATGTAAAGCGCAAGAAGATAGCCAGGGAAAGGGTTGGTCCACTCAAGGATAATGGAGGGAAACTATGCATGGAATCAGAGGAAATGGGCGAGGTACTAAAATTAATACTTTGCCTCAGTGTTCACCAAAGAGAGGGATTTGATGGATGAAGAGCTAAGACAGGGTGTGTAGATATTCTGGGTCATGTTGATATCAGAAAGGAGGAGGTATTGGGTGTCTTAGAAAGCATTAAAATAGATAAGTCCCCAAGGCCTGATGGGATCTATCCCAGAATACTGAGGGAGGCAAAGGCGGAAGTTGCTGGGGCATTGGAAAAGATCCTTGGGGACAGGATTTACTCACATTTGGAAACACATGGACTTGTTAGTGATACACAGCATGGCTTTGTGAAGGGGAGCTTGTGCCTCACTACCTTGATCGAGTTTTTCAAGGAAGTGATAAAGATGATAGATGAGGGAAAGACAGTGGACATTGTATACACAGACTTCAGGAAAGCTTTTGACAATGTACCTCATGATAGACTGGTACAAAAGATGAAGTCACACGGGATCAGAGGGGAGCTGGCAAGATAGATACAGAACTAGCTTGGCCATAGAAGACAGAGGGTAGCAGTAGAGTAACGCTTTTCTGAATGGAAGGTTCTGATCAGCAGTGTTCCGTAGGGATCAGTTCTGGGACCTTTGTTGTTTGTAGTACATATCAATGGTTTGGAGGAAAATGTAGCTGGACTGATTTGTAAGTTTGCAGACGACACAAAACTTGGTGGAGTTGCGGATAATGAAGAGGATTTTCAGAGGATGAAGCAAGATATAGACCAGTTGGAACCTTGGGCAGAGAAATGGCAGATGGAGTTTAATCCGAACAAGTATGAGATAATGCATTTTGGAAGGTCCAATTCATGTAGGAGTTATACAGTAAATGGTAGAACCCTTAGAAATATTGACAGGCGGAGAGATCTGGGTGCATCTGGACAGATCGATGTCTGTGAATCACTGAAAGTGGCAATGCAGGTAGATAAGGTAGTCAAGAAAGCATACGGCATGCTTGCCTTCATCAGTCAGGGCATTGAGTATAAAGATTGGCAGGTCATCCCGCAGCTGTACAGAACCTTTAATTAGGCCTCATTTAGAATACAACGTACATTTTGGTTGCCACACTAGCAAAGGATGTGAATGCTTTTGAAGAGAATACAGAAGCAGTTTACCAGGTGTTGCTTGGTCTGGAGGGTATTAGCTATGAGGAAGGGTTGGGTAAACTCGGTTTACCCAACTTTGGAATGACGGAGGTTGGGGGGTGACCTGTTAGAAGTTTACAAGATTATGAGTGGCATGGATAGAGTGGATAGTCAGATACTCTTTCCCAGGGTAGAAAAGTCAAGTACTAGGGGGCATAGGTTTAAACTGCATGGGGAAAAGTTTAGAAGAGATGTGCGAGGCAAGATTTTTACACAGTGGGTGGTGAATGTCTGGAATGCGCTGGCTAAGGAGCTGATGGGAGCAGGTATGATAGTGGCGTTTAAGGGGCAACTAGATGGATAGATGAACAGGACAGGAATGGAAAGATATGGACTCTGTAAGTGCATACGGTTTTAGTTTAGGTAAGCACCATGATCGGCATAGGCCTGTTCCTGTGCTGTACTTTTCTTTGTTCTTCTTTGTTCTTTTAAAACAATGTAAAGTGATGAATGGATTTGGTTTTTTTCTCCTATTGCATTCATCAATCCTTAAAAAGTCAATTTAGCCCTGGTTCCAAAGTGTTGTTCTGTAAGGTCTTGTTCGGTAAATTGTTTTTGAATTAGACAATAAAAGCCTGGATCTCACAGTCTGTCTAAGCAGCAAATATTGTACAGTATGTCGAACTAGTGATTTAATGCACTCTTTTATGGTTAGATCTGGGGGAGTTGGGAAAGGAATCAGTGAATTTGTAAAGGAGGACCACCCAGAATAGTCTGAACTGCTGAAATATTTATCCAGTAATCAAGTAAACCCGCATTTGTAACAGAATCGAAAGAGAGAGATTAAACTGAAATCTCAACAAATAATTATTTTACAGAACCCTGGAGCTGTATTCTTTAGTTTAAAAGACAAACACTGACATTCTGGTAATGTTGTTACTACTATATAATGATTATGATTTCATCCCTGTGTTGTAGGCTCTGACAAAAGGGAACAGCTAAAACGGGATCAGAAAGGGGGTCTGTCCCAGGGGCTAGGATGTTAATGGCAGAAACCCATAAATCCTGAATATGTAGAGGTGTGAATTCACAATTGATCAGCTTTTATTTCACTTCTGGGGTGGCACAGTGCATAGCACTGCTGCCTCACAGCACCCAGGACCCGGGTTCAATTCTAGCCTTGAGTCACTGTCTGTGTGGAGTTTGCATGTTCTCTCCATGTCTGCGTGAGTTTCCTCCAGGTGCTGTTGTTTCCTCCCACAGTCTGAAAGATGTGCTGGTTAGGTGAATTAGCCATGCTAACTTCTTCCTTGGTATCTACAGATGTGTAGGTTAGAATAATTAGCTATTGGTATTAGTTACGGGGATAAGAACATAAGAAATAGGAGCAGGAGTAGGCCATCTAGCCCCTGGAGCCTGCCCAGCCATTCAGTAAGATCCTGGCTGATCTGATAGTGGTTCAGTTCCACTTACCTGCCTGCTTCCCATAACCCTTAATTCCCTTATTGATCAGAAATCTGTCTACCTGTGACTTAAACACATTTAAGCCTCCACTGCTTCAATGGGCAGAGAATTCCAAAGATTCACTACCCTCTGAGAGAAGAAGTTCCTCCTCAATTCTGTTGTAAATTGACTCCCCCTTATTTTGAGGCAGTGCCCTCTAGGTGGAAATAATCTCTCCGCCTCTACCCTGTCTAGCCTCTTTATTATCTTATATGTCTCTATAAGATCCCCCCTCAGCCTTCTAAACTCCAACGAGTACAGGCCCAATCTAGTCAATGTCTCCTCATAAGCTAACCCCCTCATCTCCGGTATCAGCCTGGTGAACCTCCTCTGCACTCCCTCCAAGGCCAATATATCCTTTCGCAAATAAGGGGACCAAAATTGCACACAGGATAGGGCGAGGGGATACTCTGTCAGAGAGTTAGTGCAGACTTATTGGCCCAAATGGCTTCCTTCTGCACTGTAGGGATTCTATGATTCTATTTAATTTACTGGAAGGGTGATAACTCCAGAATCTGTTGATTTAATTTGTTTTGTCACAGGTAAGTCCATACAACTAATTCACGTAAGCAAAACAGTTATAACCAGTTTCACTGGCTTTGTCAAAGAAAATATAGCATTTGTCAAAGTAAAATTAATAATTTTGAAGGCTGTGTCAGTGGTTCTCACTCTTAATTTGCATTCTGCCTTTTAAAAGTGGCATTTTATAACCCTGAACACTATGGGTGTCAGCTTGGCAAGTTACCAGGACGTGTGCTGGAATTAATTTTGTGTTTCTTTTTGTGAAAAGCCCATCAATCTGCTTTGTGAGCTACAAGTAACTGTGGTGAGCGAATAAAAACAGAGAGACATTATGAAGCAATTCATGATGAGAAATACTGTGACTTGTATTATATAGTGCCTTCAACATAGTAGAACTCCAATGGTATTTCACAAGAGCGATTTTCAAACAAATTGTCAAGTGGGTAAGTTGGGTAAGTAGTTAGGTGGGTGAGGTAGGTAGGGTGGGTAGGTGAGTGGATGGGTACTTGAGTCAGCAGGAGTAGTACGATCTGGTCAGGGCAAAGGCCAGGTAGTGTCGAGGAGTAGTTAATTGATTAAGGGTGGTTAAGGCTAGTTGGGTCACTGAGTGTAGTCAGGTGTCCCAGGGGGTAGTAAGATTGCATTTGTGGGCAGTTGAGTGATCAGGGGATAGTCAGGTCGGATTGATGGATAGTCAGGTGGTAGGGAGGATGGTTATATTGGGTAATGGGATAGTTGGATTAAGGGCTAATCATATTGGACCAGCATGGGGGTGAGGTAGTCAGGTGGTCAGGGGGCTGTTGAGTGGTCAGGGTTACTTGGCTCAGGTTAGGCTGGTTGTTGAGTGGGGAGAGGGTTGTTGGGTGGTCAGAGGTGTATTCAGATGATTAAGGGGTGTTCGGGTCAGGACAGGTCCAGGGTTATTGTGGTGTTGGGGAGGTGAATGCAGGTCAGTTGGGGAATTACCCAGGTGAGAGATTAGGTTTGATAGTGTCTAACAGTTCTTGGATTGCTGCTTAGGTACATACTGTCTGTCAAGTCTCTGGCTGTAGGTCAGAGTTGGAGGCATTCGTGGAGGATCCTGGGGAGCACAAGAATTGCCCATTGGATGTTTAAACATCCCAGGCTTCATCAGGACTTCCCTAGGGTCCCAACTTGCATCTTCAGCCATACATCCAGTTTCCAACCATCCTGAGACTGGACAATTTGGCCCAATGACTTCCAAGTTCAAATGAATTGATGAAAATAAAAACTGGTGGTTCCCATCATGAGCAGAAGATCCAGCACAGCAATTTTACACACTGGTGACAAGATGAAAATATCTCACACTGTGGTGTTTAAGCAAATGAGAAAAGTACCTCAAACTTGGCTGTAGCCCAGTTTTGGTAAATTGTCATTGACCTTGGAAAAATTGGGCTGAATTTTCATTTTGAGTGGGAATTAGTTATTAGGAGGCTTCCCAATGTTGCAATCCTGTCTTCTAGCTGGTAGAGGTGGGTTCAGCCTGACATTAGTCCTGCCACTTCTGACAGCAAGCCTGAGGCAGAGATAGAAGGTGAGCTGATCGTAGAATCCCGACACTGAAGAAGGAGGCCATGAGGACTATCGGGTCCGCACTGACCCTCCGAAGAGCATCCAATCCAGATTCGCCTTCCCCGCAACCCAGCACATCCCTCATAGCTAGTCCACCTAACATACACACTAAGGGCAATTTAACATGGCCAATCCACCTAACCTGCACATTTTGGACTGTGGGGGGAAACCAGAGCATCTGGAAGAAACCCATGCAGTTGCCAAGATGGCCAGATTAAAAAGTCCACTTCAATTCCCCATGCAATTGACTTAGTTCTAGAGGTGAGTGTGAGGTATCCCCTTTAATCCACAATCCCAACTCTCCTCTCCAATATATCCCACATGCCACATATTCCTTCAATTCACTATTATAAACAAAGCTTATGACCCCTATAATAGCATTTGGAAGTTTTCAAATGCACATAAATCAGTTAATACATACAAACATTACTTGAATAACTTAATTACTTTAATTACTTAAAATCCATTAGTCTCTTTGAAAAGTCCATAAATCTGTCAAGATAAACAAGCTCACATGCCCCTTGGCAGATGTGTCATGAAACCCTGATGAGCAGAATCCATTAATAGGTTAGAAAGCAGCTAAGAATTCATAATGATATTCTACTGAACAACAATATACATTATCCTCAGTGAGCAGAATCCATTGGAGCCTTTGAAGACAGGCAGAAACTCAGTCATCTGTCAAAGCTTTGAAACAGCCAAATAGATAGGTGAGCTGAACTTCAAAGGAGGAAAAAACAGTGGGGAAATATTACACCATCAGATCTGGATTTCAATGGTAGACAATGCGGAATCGCACTTTGGCTTTGGATAACTGCAAACTAATGGCTTCTTCATTTTCCCAATGCTGTACTTTTCTTTGTCTGCTTGCCAGTTGTTAGGAGTAACAACCTGGCAAACACATAACTTAATTGTCACTGATCTTTTCAAAGCAAAGCGCTCTGATTAATCATTGTAGTAAAAACCAATGTAACTGATGCAGCACCACTTTGTTATGACATATGAAGTAGGCAACATTTTTTCTCATGAGCATTCATTTTGTTCCCATCCCTAAACTATAGTCTACCTATGGTTCATGACACCTCTGTGATTCATGTCACCTACTAAGGCCCATTCTCCTCCTTGGAGAGAGGGCAGATCTGAGGGTGGTGGAGTCAAAAGCGTATGGAGACCCAGATAGTTGGAAAGAATGGGCAGGGAGTCACACTGGGGAGGAGGGGGTGGGTCAGAGTTGGATCTGGAGAGGGGGGAGAAAGTTGCGTAGGGGTGGAAGGGGGTGTCCAATGTTGGGTTTTGTTGGGCTGGACCAGAGGAGTTGGTGCGCTTGATTAGGATAAGGAGTGTGGAACATCTCCGGGGTGGGGGGATGGGAGGGGGGACAAAGTTGTGGGTGTGAGGAGTGTACCATGCCGGGCTCCATCTGGGAGTTTAGAATAATAGTTAGAAATGCTTTTTTTCCTTCTAACTCTTCCACAGTAACTGTTTGGATAAAACTGGCAGAACCATCTGAAGTTGCGATTTAAATCACATAGTCAGCTGGCATAAATGCTCAGAGGAGGTTAGCCCTAATGGATGATGGCTGAGTAAACCCTAATGCGGAACTTCCTAGAGGACTTACCCAGCATCTTACAGGGGCATCCCCCACCAAATGCGTGTTGGAGAGCCAGGAAGCTATGTGTTACTAATTCATTAAAAAAATGTGTATTAGTAGCAATGGTGGGGAGGTAATGTCATTGGACTAATAACCCCCAGGCCCAGACTAATGTTCTGGTGGTATGCGTTCAAATCCCGCCATGGCAGCTGATGGAACTAAATTAATAAATCTGAAATTGAAAGCTAATCTCAATAGTAGTAGCTGTGAAGCTACTATTGTCATGAAGACCCATTTGGTTCACTAATGGCTGTTAGGGAAGGAAATTTGCCATCCTTACCTGATTTAGTCTAACTGGGACTCCAGATCCACATCAACGTTTTTGACTCTTAACTGTCCTGAAGGACAATAGAGGTAGGCACCAAATTCTGGCTTTGCCAGCGACACGCATTCCCCATGGCAGAATTTAAAAATGAAGAATTTTCAAAACGAGTTTGAATTTTATTTGGCACGATATGGTAGACATGTTTACCTTTAATTAAGGTTCTGTTGGTAGTTGAGAAAGTCATTTTGGGATGTGGAATATATGAACACCATTCAAAGAATAATGATACAGATAGTTTCTCATCATAAATCTTACAGATAGTTGTGTAACAATGAATGGTGGCGCATCCCCAGAACTCCTTATCTGCATGAACTATGCCCTAGTACGCAATTGCTTTAAACTTAATTTTCCCACAAACTATTTCTGAATCTGGGTAACAAACTCATTTCCAGATGCTGGCCAGAATGTGAATCTGAACATTTTCCACATTTTATGTTGGCTGCAAGAACAGATTTTCCACTAAGGAAATAATATTAATTACTTTAGAATAATAAAGTGGCTTTGAATCAAAAAGATACTATAATGCTTTGAATAATGTACTGTTATTTATTAAAAGAAAGAGTTGGATCATTTAAAAAATGTTAATTCTTCCTGTAGCTTTATGTAAAATATTTAAGATAAAACTTTATTATAGAGAACTGTACTTCCAATTTTTGAAACAGTTGCCAGCATAAAATATTAAAACACTAAAGATCATGGGGGGGAGCGGGGTGTGGAAATTTTCCTGGTCTGTTAGCTCCCAGTGAGTATTATGATGGCCCAAAAAACCAGGTCCTGCTCTGGTCGCCAAACCTGTTGTGACCCTCCCAGGCCAAGCTGCCAACATTGTTCAGAATCTTGCCTATAGCAGGAATTCAGATTCACTATTTTAGATGTAATTAGTGGGCTTGAAGCCCAATTCAAACAGTTCTCGCTATTCACCTGCCTCCCCAGCACGATCTGGAGCAGGCGAGCTTTTGTACAGGTCCTGGCATGTTGAATCCTGAGGGTTGAGGAAGAACCGCCTAAGTCTTCAGCAATGAGAGGCATCCTCCCTCCCTACACCACACTGGCATGAGGTTATCCTATTCGGCCCAACCCAGGGCCCCTCCCTTCTCAGACCCCCCTCACACGGCCCCCCTTCCCCCCTCAGATCCTCCTCACACAGCCCCCTTCCCTTCCAGATGCTCCACTCAGCCTGCCTTTCCCCTCAGACCTCCCACTCAGCTTCCCTTCAAGCCATGTGTCCTGGCAGTGCCAATAGTGCACTGCCCTAGTGCACCCTATCACTGACACCTTGCCTTGGTACTTTGGGCCCACAGGGTGCTCAAGGAGTTAGGTCCAGTGGTTATTTGCCCTTGCTGCTGGCAAGCTGACAAGGATGGGTCCTGGCAGTTGGGTGGGCTTGGGCTGGCGGCATTGAGTTGACCTAACCGCTCTGCTGGAATGGGGCTGGACATGCTTTCCAGCCCAGGCAGACGTGAAGATCACCCCGGGAATGGTGACTTCAGGTAACCTGTGATGAATATCTACATTCCTGATGTGTGAATCGACTAGGTCGCTTTAACCTCCATGTTCCCTGGCAGGATTTTAAATCATTGCAGCTGGGAGTGGGAGATAAGGAATGAACTGGACCATGCTAGCAAACCAAAAAGAAGCAGTGCAGCAAGCTTAGTTAAGCAGCTTGAACTTGGCCAGAGGAAGTTGTGGAAAAACCTAGTTAAAGGGGCCCCAAGGTTATCATGTTGAACTTGTTGCTCCTTCTGAGACACAAGGCGTATTTCCAAAATTTAAACATTTACCTGGCCACATCTCCGGCTGCTTCATGACTTGTGCCCTTCAACATTTAGAAACACTTTAGAAGTGAAAGGGAAAATTATTCTTGGCCCCTCTGGCTATGACCATTACTGGAAAATAAGTATTGGAATGTTGGGTGCAGGCAGGAAAAGCTCAGCTGTAATATAGCTTTACATGTGTAGAATGGTGGTGGGTGCAATACCTGAGGTTTGCTGGTGTCCAGCCAGCTATAACTGAGCAGGGGAGGGGATCAAAAATAAAACAGCCTGAGCAATTTTGATTTTGGGTGAAAATAAGTACATTATTCATGTACATGGCTATCAGTGAGTTGCTGGAAGTGAACTGGCTTCAAAACATTGTCCTGCAAAAATAAATTCATCTGAATGAAACAAAAATGGGACATTAAAAGTTATTTTTCAATGGGAGATCCATTGAATGAATTCCAAGAAGAACATCGGATGTTATGACAGACAAATTCCCCAACTCAATATTGGACCTCCGTGAATGTTTGTGATGTAAAATTAACAATTTAATTTTTCCATGATATGTTTTACTGTTGGATCGGGGTTTTTTTTTGCAAAGTTATATTGTACTTGGCTTAAAACTACCTGTACGTATTGTGCCAAGTAACTGTTTCCTGTCCCATGAAGTATGTTGTGCATACCTAATTGCAAAATTGCTCTTCACCAAAATAATGTGTTGCATAAATCAGAACACTTTAAAAATGCTTTCATTTCTTTGAAACCTCTTAGCACAAGTTATGCCTTTAGAATTGTTTTAGCTGGTTGTATTATTTCTAGCTCTGCCCCTGCAAAAGTTTAACGTTTAAGCCAAGTCAGTAAAAGCAATAAAACGATTGTTGTGTTAGTGACACCGCCCAGGTTTAACAGAGATTAGGGAATTAATTGGCAAAGTGGTATGATTGTGTGAGGGCTGTTATTGAATTTTTAACAAAGTATATATTTTAATAAAGCCCATTTCAATGTTCCTTTTCTTTATTTCTGCAAGAACGTTCTACCTCTGTACTTTCTAGAAAGCAGTTGAATGGACAGTGGAACAAGCAATACATTTGAGGGTAGGAGACTTGATTATTTGTGGTGTGAAATTAATTCAGCTTCAATCTTCCATTTGCTCTACTTTTACCAGAGTTCCAGTCTGACTCTGAAGCAATCACATTGATTTTATAATGTTTTAATATCTGCCAGCACGAAAACATAATCCACAATCACACAAGGATGAAAAGAGCATGTTATTAGCTGAGGTGTTTCCATTATTACTTTTAGATTTTAAAGAGATATTAGTGTGCCTTGTCTCAAATTTACTTTCAATTAAAACTTTCATTGCCAAGGTAACTGTGCTAACATTGGGATGTGTTGCAGTTAGTCCATAAATGATCAAAGTTTTGTGAACTGACTTTTGCATACACGTTGATACTAAGGCAAAAAGAAGGAATCTCTAACTATTCCATTTTAAGTTTTCTGATAGCGTGCCTGACATTTACTCCTCTAACATAATGTGAGCTTAGAATTATTTCAACAGTTATTTTGTTGAGGATATTCTGTATTAGTTTGTAAAGTAGAATCTGAATGATCTATTCTCATATATTTACATAAATGCATCATGTCTATAATCATTGGTAAGAAAGCTGCAATCAATGGAAATTCCAGAAAGGCAATTTCAATAACAGGCAGATGATCCATTACGTTAGTTTTATGCCCAGACAGCAAATTGAAAACATATTCCCACTTCTTTGCTAGCCATTTGCTCCAGGGCTAGGAATGTTTGGATAGCGGAATTTCCCTTTCTACCATCTGAGGAGTTTGCAGTGAACAAATCCCTTTTGATACTGGCACTCTAATCTGATTGGCCAGTAGTTATCTCGTATCAGCAATGCCAGAAGGTGCAGGACATTGGATTGCAAAAGTTTATCTCCCAGGTCCAAGACCAGGTAAGATTTGGGGGTCATAGGGCAGAGAGGGTAGGTAAAGTCCAAGGGAGAGGTAGAAGTAGGGAGGTGGTGGTGGTGGGGGTGGGGGGGGAGCGGTAAAGAGGTGTTGTCGGAGAAAGAGTAGAGTGTTGATGGAGAGACCAACAGGGTGAAAGCACCCACAGCAGCCAGACTTATTGTAGGGGTCACCCAATGTTAAAAATAGACTACTGGTGGATGTGCCTCCCTTCCTCCTGAGGCCTGAGCACAGTAGTTTTGCAGACTTTCTTCCTGCCCCTGAACTTCTCCCACCAGCCTAAAAATTGAGGCTGGACAGAAAACAGCACTTATGTGGTCATTAATTGATCACTTAAAGGAGCCTCAATTAGGGCAAGGGTGGAGAGGGCAGCAGTCTAGGCCTCACAGTCCCAATGTAAAATTGTGACAATCCATTGGGAAGGCTATTCAAAGAATTTTAGGGCTACCCCCTTCCCATTTACAAAACTGTCAGCTGGGGAATGTAAAATTCTGCCCCAGTGCAACTACTGCCCTACTGCCACTGTCCAAATGCATTGTGCCCTCTGACAGTTAATTTTCTGCAGCTCAGTGCAGAACAGAAATCATTCTTTGGTCTCACCAGCACTTATGTATATTTGGTTCTGCTTTCACTCACTTTTCTGGCTGCTTCTTTGGGTGGTGCAAAACTTTGGAAGTCTCCTGTAACCATATTTTCCACTCCACACCCTTAGCTCTGAAGCTACATCAACCTCCCTCCCAAAGTCACAGTACCTTACTACCTTCCTCTTTACTTTCAAAAATCTTTTGAAAAACATGTTTTTGAACGTACTTTCAGTCTGTCACCATAATTTTCTTTTTCTTGCATAGTGTCCATGTAAAGCATTATTAGAAATTCTTTCAGCTAAAGAATATTATATAAATGGAAGCTGGTCGGTGAAGTTGTTTTTCAATGAAAATGTGTAAAGGGGACTAATGAACCAGCAGCTTGTTTTGAACTGTATCTGACCTTTTGACTTGAACAGGCATCCTCTCACCATGTTAGATCTGCCGCCATAGAATCCCTACAGTGCAGAAGAGACTACCTGGCCCTTTGAGTCTGTACTGACTCACTGACAGAGTAAATAGCCCAAGCCCTCTCCCCCACTTTGTCCCTGCAACCCACACATTTCCTATGGCTAATCCATCTAACCTACATGTCTTAGGACTCCTAAGGGGCAATTTAGCATAGCCATTCCACCTAACCTGCACATCGTTGGATTGTGGAAGGAAACCAACTCCGAAGGAAACCCACGCAGGCACGGTGAGAATGTGCAACCTCCACACAGACAGCCACTCAAGGCCAGAATTGAACCTGGGTCCTGGAGCTCTGAGGCAGCACTACTGACCACTGTGCCACCCATCAAACAGTAAAAATAGCATTTAAACACAAATTTCATCCCAACCACTGCACATAGGCAAAAGTAAAATTTCTCCCTCATGGTATCCACAACTGAAACCAAGAAATACAACGCCTTGCCTAGAACAAGATCCTGAACCATAATATTGTTGACTCCAGGAAAAACCAGTTATACGTATTTATATAGCTTATCCATCAAAACAATTGTTTTACTGATTTCCTTTCCAATTTACTCAGGGTGATCAGCGATCAAGCCTGCCCTCTTCATGGATGTTATACTCAGAAAGAAATTGGACAGTTTCTCCTTCTGACGAACCGCTATTCTACAGACCAAAAAGAGCACATAAATACCTGCATGCTAGTGTCTATGGATCAACTGTGGTTGATCTCACTGAGAAGGATAGAATACATAACCAAGCCACAGAAACTCAGCTGGGTAGACCAACCAGGTCCAGGTGCTGTTGAGATTTTTATATTATTTTTATTTGTTGGTTCTTAAAGGCTTAGAAGTTGTGTTGATTGCTTTGGAAAGCTTTCTTGCAATGCAAATAAAGGACACAGGCTGAGTTGTGCTTCCCATTGCCGTAAGAAGTCTCACAACACCACATTAAAATCCAATAGGTTTATTTGGTAGCACAAGCCACAAGCTTTCAGAGTACTGCTCCTTTGTCAAGTGAGTGGGAGTTGTGTTCACAAACAGGACATATAAAGACACAAACTCAATTTATAAGATAGTGGTTGGAATGTGAGTCTTTTCAGGTAATCAAGTCTTAAAGGTACAGACAATGTGAGTGGAGAGAGGGTTAAGCACATCTCTTTAACCTGTGCTTGACCCTCTCTCCGCTCACATTGCCTGTACCTTTAAGACCTGATTACCTGTAAAGACTCACATTCCAACCATTTTCTTGTAAGTTGAGTTTGTGTCTTTATATGCCCTGATGGTGAACACAACTCCCACTCACCTGATGAAGGAGTAGTGCTCCGAAAGCTAGTGTCTTTTGCTACTCAATAAACCTGTTGGACTTTAACCTAGTGTTGTGAGACTTCTTACTGTGTTTACCCAGTCCAAGAGTAGCATCTCCACATTATGCTATCCATCGCCACCAACTCTTGATTTTTTTGGCATAAGAAGGGATGTACTGAAAAAAAACTTCAAGAGGGAAAATTGTTGACTTACTGGTGTGTGATTTTCTTGCCAATTTCTTCCCAAAATCAATAGGATTTAAGTTAATATATTTTAAGAAAGGGGTCTTAAAGAGCTAGGAGTATGGCAAAATAGTGGTAATGTTCCTGATCTCATAATCCATCTGCAGGCATGGACTAATGATCTGGAGACATGAGTTCAAAACTGACCAGTGGCAGTTTATCCAAAGTTTGGAACAAAAAGCTAAAGTTAGTCATTGTGACCATTGAACTACTGCTGTGCTATGAAAAACCCAACTACTGTTTGGACCTAAATGCAATTTTAATGTCAAATAGCATTACTATCCTTGAGCCTTCAGCTTTGGGCTGTCCTTGTGGAGGTTGATATTTACAACACCTCTTTCAGGGATCATAAGCTGAGTTAAATAAACGTACGAACATGAGTAGAAATGACAATTTTTGGGCTTCAAAGCTTTTACAAGTTTCTTTTATTTCAAATCCTAGCTGCTTGCTATATTTGTTACATTTCCCCATAATTTCAATCTGCGACTCCATTGCTCCTCTGATCATGATAGTCTGTTGGGCCTTTTCTGGATGTCATTGAGTGAGCAAAATGCCCTTGCAAGCCATCTACCTAATGTAGGTCAGATACCAAATTATATACCCATGTCTCTTTTCTTTATGGGTTTTATTTATTTTTAGCCCTATAGCTGAATGCAATTCAGTTTAGCCACCATGCATGATTCCCGTCTCTTGGTTCACTTGGTGATGCTGCCTGATATGCATTTTATTGGCAAACCTAGTAATGACATTCCAACATATGTGAGGCAAGTTGAGTATTGGCAGGTTCTGCCCAACTTTGATACTACTTGACAAGACACAAATATTTTTCATCAGGAGTTGCTGGTTAGTTATCAGAAGCAGGAATCTGTGCCTGTTACTATTCTGACAGAGGCTGGGAATCCGATCTGGGACTTTGGTCTGTATAGTACAGTTTGGAGGGATAAATTTATGAGACAATTATTCTGGGACCTTAATGTTGACATCTCGACTGTTTCATGTCTATACACAATTCATTTGTTTTCTATTTTAATGGCAATCAAATATGAATTGCACATGAACTTGCTGAACATTTGGATGCATTAACGTTAATATGCACATAATGCAATATCAGAGTCGATATCTATAAAATTAATGATGTTGCACATTACAGTCTTAAGGTGTGAAGCGTTGTTTTCATGGGATATTGTCCCAGAAAAGAATTATTACATTTTCCAGAGTCAGTTCCAGGATTTGATTCCAGTAATGTAACGTTCGGCACATTTTCTTACCTTTCTCAAACAACACTGCTTTCAACAAAGCAACAAGGCCAAAATGCTTAAAAACACAACTAAACAAGACTTGTTTTTATTATTGACTGTTGGTAAATGCTTTAATATCTCATTTTGTCTTTTTGCCTAGTCTTCTCAGAGCCAGATATTGTTCTCTATCAACATTCAGTGACCAGTACAGGGAGAATAAACGGCGTAAGTTGTGAAATACATTGCATCACATTGTCACATTCTGCCATGGAACTCAATTTATAAATAAATGAAACTGATGTGACAAGATCTTTGACTGTATGATTGTGGCTTAAAAAAATAGGGAAAATTTGAACACTAAAATTAACTTTTTGTCCTTTTCTTGTAGAGAATAAAAATTCTGCAGATTCTGGAATACAAAATGTTTGTTAATAATCTGTGTAACCCTCATTTTTAGTTCTTTTGGCTTTAACAGATCAATATTTGCAATTTTGATATAAATAGAAAGTACATGTGTGGTATATATGCACCAACACAGAGTGGCATTTATCCATGTTGTATGAAAGTACATATTGTTACTGATACAGGTCTATATTCTTGTAATTGCCTTAATGCTAACGTGGATATGAAATTGGCAGTCACACATTTCTTCCTGAGGCAGCAAAACTGACTGTTTGGATTGCTGTATTTATGCCTGGACTGCAGTATATGGGAGTTTGTAAACAGTGAGACTGAGAGAGAGAGCATATCTGCAATAGATGTCTTTGTCTCAGATCTCTCTGGCTTAGAGTCACTGTGGCTGGAGTGTGAGTCGGAGACACCCTGACATATAAGGGAGGGAATGAAATAGGTGAAAAGTTTAGTCCAGACCTTGGTCACACTTTCGAGAGAGCTGCAGGTTTAGACTGCGGTTGGTGTGACACACTAAACGGAATCCAGCCATGATAGGGAATAAGGACCTGCAGAAGCTAATCCTACTAAATGGGTACAATGTATCCTGAGAGGATAAGACTAAGGACTGTTGGAAGGGCAGCCAAAATCTGACCATAGTGTCTCATAGCAGTGGCTGTTCAAAGAGTGCGAGATCAGAAGAAATGTAACATGGTAGTTGTAGTGGACTCAATAATAGCACCATTTGCACTGATAATTCGGAGTCCCTGATGGCATTTTGCTGGCCTAGTGCTCGGGTTAGAGATATCTCAAACCAGCTTGAAAGGATATTTGTAATGCATGTGGAAGATTGTGGTCCATGCTGGGTTGAATAACATAGGTAAGTGTAGGCAAGAGGCTCTGTTTAGAGAGTGCCAGAAGCTAGAAACTAAATTAAAGATCAAAGCGTTCATGGGCTTTAATCTCTTGATTATTGCACAAACCACATGCAAATTGGTGTAGAGTTGAGCAGATTATAAAGATGAACGTATGGCTGAAGGAATAGTGTTGGAAAGAGGCATTCCATTATAGGGGATACTGATACCAGTGTTGGAACAGGAAAGAGGTATAATATTGGGATGGTTTTGACCTGAACTGGGTCAGGATTAGAGACTTTGCAGAAAGATGAATAGATTGAGTGACATAGGGAGTGATCTTACTTTCTCGTCCCATCGGTCTGATGGGCAGGGCGAGCTAGTAAGATTACGTGAGAAAAATTAGATCCACACTTGCAGTCCAGGCGCACAGTATCCAGGGACGGATGCCTGACAGATTTCTCTCTGTTCGGTTGCACAGATTGTGCAAAAAATGATGTACAAAGTGGCATAAGATTGCATTTTTAAACCCTCCCACAAAACAGATCTGGAACTCTCCCATTTTCATTCTCGTTTGGCACTTAGAATTGTTTTCCTAAGTTCGCCCCCAAAGATTTTAAACAAGTAAACAGAGAAGACATGTTTGGAAAAGGTAATGCACATAATAGTTCGATAACCAAAAGGGAAAGACATGAAATGTTGGTCAGAAATTGTGCTTTAGATGCTACAGGTAAAGGAAAAAAGTTCATAGGTAAATATTATTTAATTTAGAAGGAGCCAGTAGTAAGAAATGTGGAGTCTTGTGGCTCAGTAGCCCAGCTTTGGAGCCAGAATACTCCATGTTCAAGCCCTACTCCAGGACCCTGTTAGCCATGGAAGAATCTAGTCATTAGTGCAGGCAAGTAATGTGAAGGGTTAGTAGTAGTTGCATGGAGCACATCCCACTCTACCCTGCCCCTGCCAAATCCAAAAAAGACATGGTGGTTGTGGTGACCCCATGAATATGAGGAGGTGGGAGAAACAAGAAAGAAATAAGAATTGTGTGAGTAAAACATTAGAACAAAAGGGCAGATATGTACCCCATATAATTGTTTTTTAAATAAACTGTTTGCATGTAAGAAATGAATTACAGGCACAAATTCAACTTGGTGGGTAAGGTATGGTAATCATTACAGAGATGTGGCTGCAAACAGTCAGGACTGGGAACCCAATATACCAGGTTATAAGCTCCCCAGCAAAGTTAGGAAAAATAAGTCAATCAGAGGAGCAGTTTTGGTGATTCAGGATGAAAAACTTCAATGTTAAGAGAAGATATAAGGAGAGGTAAGAAACAGTGTTATCTTAACAAGGTGGTTTTGTGGTGCAATGAATAACATCCCTGTCTCTGAGCCAGAAGCTTTGGGTTCAGGTCTCACCCCAGGACTTGATGGCCAAGGAAGGTACGTCATAAGTCAGTCAAGCAGGTTGAGTGTGTTAACTTGCAAATCTTCCGAATGTGCCAATAGTTGACAGTAAGAATGGGGAATACTCTTGGTCAGACACACTTGATGTGAATGGCACCTTTCAAGTTATAAGTCGCTGACTACAGACTAGTGACCCATTCCAGGAATTAGTAACTATAGAACCAGATAGAAGTGCCTTAGTGCACCACTAGGCCAGTCTTGGAATTACTTTCATGGGTGGATTTAAGGAATAGGAAATAATTTAAGTGGAAGTTGGCTATAGGACTCCTCGTGATTATAGAAATAGTTTGTATCCCGAAGGGACAGGAACTCCATTTGCCAAAAACACGAACAGCTGTGGACAACTAAAGAGGTCAGAGATGATATTAAATTAGACAAAAAAGTATACAAAGATGTAAAAAGTAGATGTAAGAAGGTCAGGGAAATGGCAGAGATACAAAGAACACAAAGGGGAACAAAACAGTAACAGCGACAGAAAGATAGAATAAAAAGAAATTTGGGATTTCTAAATCAGCACAATAAATGTTTGTATTTGCATTAGAAAAGGTTCTGGACACCAGCCCTCAGGAAGGATATATTGGTCTTGGAGAGAATTTGGAATGGATTTACCAGCAAAATACCTGAACTCTTAAGGGTTAACTCACCAGGAGAGATTACATAAAGTAAGGGATTTAGAAGATTGTGGGATGAGTTGATAGGAATTTTCAAATTACTGAAGGAACAAATTGGAAGAGACACTTTCTGCTGGTTCTGGACTCAAATGGAGGAAAAGGCTGAAAACTAAAGTCGGGGAGGGGGGTGATTCTCCCAGCTCGCTGTAATGCTTTTGCAGTGCAGTGAGCCAGGAGACTCAAGTGGAGACAATTTAGCAGGTTTCTTGCTGGGTGCCAGAACCTCTGCAAGTCTCTGGCAGCTGGATTTCTGGTGCCATTAGCTCTGCCCCAGAAATTGGCGTGGAGTTCCATAAATTATTTAAATACACGTATCAATGCAATTTGAATATCATTAGTGGGACCAGAGACTTCAGTCCTGGGCCCTCCCCACTGCCAGGAGTGTTTCACCCCAGCAGGATTTAGTCCCACTTGCAGGGAGCCGGCGGCTGGACCTTGCTGGAGTTCAGGGGGAAAATGAACCCCCCCCCCCCCAACATTCCCACCACCCCCCCAAGGAGGAAGTTAGTAACACGGGTGCCCCTGGGTAATGCCAGCTTTGCAGTGCGAGCCTGGCTCCCTGGCACTGCCCAGGGCAAAGTGGCAATGCCCAGGAGTATCTTGGCACTACAGTTTGGGCCTAATGGAGACTGGGCCTAATGGGGTAGGGGGCTCAGGAGATGATTGATGGGGGTGGGGAGGTCCCAGAGACACTCTGCACTTGGGCTTGGTGAAAGGGGGTGGGAGGCCAGCAGTCAGGACTGGTTACTGGGGTGGAGGGAGAGGTGTTTGCCTGGCAGGGCAGTTGAGCTGTAGGAGGGTGGGGATTTCAGTCTGTGGGCAGTGAGGGGAAATTGGGATTGCCAGTGGGGGTGGGGGGAGATTTGGACTGTCGATTGTGGGGGGTGGAGGTTGAGGTTGGTCTAGGTGGTCAGTGATCAGGCCTTTTGGGGGGGGGATCAGGTGAGGCAGCGATGAGCGGTCGCGGGGCTGGTCAGTGATTGGGAGGCCAGCAGTGTGGGCTATTTCGCATGCACTGATTTCGGCCCTGTCAGATCGGTGCATGCACAGTGGCCCTCTTAGCACCATGCTGCCGGCCTCTCCACCGGGAATAGGCCCATTCACTGATTTATTGCGTGAATCTCATTAGTGCACTCTGCAGTGCACGGAGTGAGAGAGACTCATTTTGAAACCCCCACTGAAAAAGACAGTGAGGTTTACTTCAGTTTTTACGTGAATTTGACACTTAGGGTGGAATTTTACCGGCATGTGCTCCCGAGTTTGTATGATCCCACACGAGACGAATTGAGAATGCCGTTCTCAAGCCTTGCCCATCTCCAGAATTGGGGTGGGTGTGAATTTTTTTGGAAGAATTGCCCCCCCCCCGCTCCCCCACAGATCTTTCATGTGTGAAACTAGGGAAACACCTTAACACAATGGGTGGTAGATAACTGGAACTCTCTTCTGGAAAAGGCAATTAATGCTGGATGAATTTTAGACCTGTGATTGATAATTGTTTGTTGACCAAAGATTTTAAGAGATAAGTGGCAAACATGGGTAGATGGAGTTATTGGACAGATCAGCTGTGAATCAGTGAGTAGCAGAATAGGCACTGGGAGCTAAATAGCCTACCCCCTTGTTCCTAGGCTTCCAATGTCCTATGTCTATGGTGTAATTTCTGGCAGTGTGAAGTTCTTAGTTGGTAACAATGACTAGTGTTAATTCTGGCAGGCAAAATGATTAAATGCCACTTAACCTTGTAATTAAGGGGTGGAATATCAGGCAGAACAATGATAAATTCCAGGGTTAAAGACTGGCAAATTGAAGGTAGACTTCATACTAGCAAAACACTTTAAACATGCTCTTATAGAAATATAATGCATTTAAATTACCGATATGGCAGGAGCTGGAGAGAAGCAATAAAGTGCTAATGAACACGGAGGAAGAAGGAACATCAGTTTTCAAAGTCTCCATGCCATTGCAACTCTTACTGAAAGTTAATATGCTGTGGAATCAATCACTGATGCTTAATATCAGTTTCCAGCCATGTGACTATTCAGTAAGTTTTTTTTGCTAGGAATAATTTCTTCAAAGTGCTTTCTGCTGATTTAAGGAACCATCAGTTAGATTTTTGTCCCTGAATACCTTTTGCAGGCAGATAAATAAAAACATTACACACCCAGTTGACTTCTGAATTGAAATATGAAAATTTGTACTGACTTTAAGTCCCTCAAGAATAGAGAGTATTTTTGTTTAAAGAACTAACCTTTTTGCAATAAACAGGAGGGGGGAGATGGTCACGTAGTGGTAATGTTACTGAACTAGTTAAGCCAAAGCCCAAACAGAATGTTTTGGAGATCTATGTTTAAATCCCATCACAACAACTAATGGAATTTATATTTAATAAAGTCAATTAATAAGAAATCTGGAATTGAAAAGCTAGCCTTAGTAATGGTAACCGTGAAACTGTTATCGATTGTCATCAAAAGCCATTTGGCTCCCTAATGTCCCTAAGGAAAGTAGATCAGCCATCTTTTCCAGGTCTGGTCCTCATGTGACTCCTGGCCCACAGCACTGTGGTTGATTTTGTTAAATATCCTCTGAAATAGTCTGGCAAGCTAAGTTCAAGGGAATTTGGGGATGTGCAACAAATGTAGGCCTTGCCAGCGGCACCCACAACTCACGAAATAAATAAAAAATGGTTCAGTAAGGTACATTCTGTCCAGTCATTTTCAGATACCAACAGATGAAAAACCTAATGGATGGTTCCTTAAATCAGCAGACAGCATTTCATATAAATGGTCATGTGGCTTGTAACTGATATTAAGCATCAATGACAGAATCTACAGCACATTAACTTTCAGTGAGAATGGTAACGACAAGGAAAACGATGTTACTTCTTTCTCCGTATTCATGAGTATGAAACAGTGGGTGAAGGAAAGTTGCATGTGGCTTGATTCTGATTGTAAGTCAACAGTCTCAGTGATTGCTTTAACAGTCTTGTTCAGAAATCTTTTACTCAGTTTCCCTCAGCTTTAATTCGAGAAATAAAGAGCAGGATTGTCTGGCCTTGCTCTGAAACCAGGAAATCTCACCTGACATCAACAGACCTTTCCAAGATCCATCTTCATTCCCATGACGGGTAGGGTGGTAAAATTCTGGCCAAAAGGTTTGTCTGTTAATGATTTCAAAGTCAAAAAATGTTTCTTTTGTTCTCAAATTGAGTATTTCTGGCATGCAAAGGGATTTCGCACCAATATTAGGTTAATATTGTTTGAATAATGCACTTGGATTAGATGCTCTTTGAGGACACTCATAGTAATCATTTTGTTAGCTGAGATAATACTTCAATAATTGACTGAGTTAGTTTTGATTCACAACATTTAGGAAGTTAGTATGCAGATCTGTGGTCCTAAATGGCAATTTAGGCAAAGTACACTTGGCTTGACATCTTGCTTAAATTTTAATTTTTTTGTTTGCCAGAAAATAACAACAAAGTGGCATTTAATCATAGCAATCGGGAAGGATTCTATTCTTTCTCCCATTCGCATGCACACATGCTCTATTAATTATTACTTCATAGTAATTAGGAAGAGGAATGTTGACTAAATTTTCACCTCCCTGTCCGGGGGACAGTGAGGCACGTTCCAATGCTCTTACTAATATCACAGTTGGGAATAGTTAATTGAACACAGACTCGAGATAAATCTGCATTCTCACTGTCAGCATTCAAGATGGTACATTTACCCATGGTTCCATCAAAGATCTGAGGTTTATGTCACATGTTCTTTATACACTTAATTCAATCTGTCCTTTCGTTTTATTGCAAACAATGTTTAATGCTTCATTTTCCGTGCTTATTACTGAAAAGTGTGACCTCATACACTGTACTTGAGTGCTAAATGGATAGCAATTAAAAAATGAAACAGCCATTCATTCTAAATGATGTAAGTTCTGACCTTCATAAAAGCCTAGTATGTTTTAAAATGCAGTGCCAGGGAAGGTATCTTACCAGTAATGAAGAGTTATGACAATTCCTTCACATTTATCGAGAACCTGTAATACATCAGTGGACTACTAAGATCTTTAATGTAGTGAAAGAAAGTTTGGAAATTGTCACTGACTGATGAGTCTTGCTATTCTATGGATACCTGCCTCATGGTAAAACCTTAGGTAGGAGCCTTGGATGGAGTTTGTTTAGTACTCCTGCAATATCTTGTCACTTGGAGATTTTTTTTACTGTTTCATTCACAATGAAACAAACTTCACAGCACATATATTTTCTTAACCATAAACGTACAGCATTTGTTGAGATTGTCAGCAATCAAATCATGCTGTCACCCTGATCACTGAAATTAAAGGGTAATCACAGTGAAGTTTATTCATTTTAAATCCAAATACAGCATGGCAGAAAAGTGGAAGGTTACTTTTCCAGTGCAATCTACTTTATCTGGGCAGGTTTTTGACCTTGACCTAGCCAATTCCATCCAACGTTCATCGCCCCTTCCGCACTACAAAGGGACATGCAATGTTTTGGGTTTGAAATGAGTTCATCCGATTTCTGCTGTGTGATCAGTTGGAACAAGTTTAGCATCTCCTTTCATGCTCCTCCAAAACATCTACTCATACCATGAGCTTCCCTTTATAGTTCTCCCAAGTATTTCATTTATGACTGGCAAACTGTCTGACATCACGTCAGGCTGCCAATATCCGATTTTTCAAAATGTTATAATGTCGATTGTGAGCAATCTTCATTACTACAGATTATATCTTCAATTATAGTACTTTAAATAAATCTTGACATGATTTTAATTTCAGTGAATAAGTGTTATGACAATACTCAAAAAGATTAACTTGCATGTTGCTACCTAATCGTTAAAATTTGAATTACTGGAAGCGTTAATACAATCCTTCACTAATATTTAAATTGAATTTTGCATTGTGATGGAAAGGGCTTTGGTAGATGATCTCTCTAGATCTGAAGTATTGATGCCTAGATTAACAGATTATTGAATCTCAGCCTCGAGTTAACCATGAAAATGTATTTCTATCATCTGTAGACTTGACATGCCCAACATATAAAATGTCAGTTAATTGAAATGCTTAAGGAGTGAGAAGGGTTATAGAAATCTATATAATCAACATATTGCTCATTTTGTTCGCAGTGGAAAATTATACAAAGATCTTCATAATAATGTTACATTTAGGAGCTTTACAAAAGCATGCTGAGAGTGCTTTAGTACCACTGTTCCTGTTCACATCCCACTTTTAATTAAATTAGCTGTCATATTTATAATGAAAAATACCTGAGCCTTGATTAACCTATTGTGTAGTGATGTGAAATTTCATTTTTTCACTCTTAGAGAAAAGTTGAACCATCAATTCTCTGCTCTTCAGACCACAAGAGATTTTTTTTTCACTTACCCAAGGGGTGTGCGATAATTATGGGGGATTTCAATCTACATGTTGATCGGTCGACCCATGTTGGATGCGGTGGGCTTGAGGAAGAGTTCTTGGAATGCGGCCAGGATAGTTTCTTTGAATAGTGTGTGTTGGAGCAGACGAGGGAGCGAGCTATCCTAGATCTGGTGTTATGTAATGAGGCAGGTAGAATTAGGGACCTTGTTGTGAGGGATCCTCTTGGGAAGAGTGATCATTGTATGGTGGAGTTTCTGATGCAGATAGAAGAGGAGAAAGTAGGATCCTGGACCTGTGTCCTTTGTTTGAACAGAGGGGAGTACGATAGGATGAGAGAGGAATTGGCGAATGTAGATTGGGGGCGCAGATTGGTCGGTAGGTCTGCTGAGGAACAGTGGAGGATCTTTAAGGAGATCTTTCTTGGTGCTCAGCAGAAATTTATTCCGATGGTAAAGAAGGATTGGAGGAGAAGAGATAATCAGCCGTAGATAACAAAGGAGATAAAGGAGAGTATTAAATTAAAAGCTGATGCGTTTAGAGTGGCTAAAAGTAGTGGGCGAGAAGAGGATTGGGAGAGGTTTAAATATCAAGAATGACAAAGGAGTTGATAAAGAAAGGAAGGATAGACTATGAATCTAGGCTAGCGCTAAATATAAAGAAGGATAGTAAGAGTTTATATAAATATATAAAAAGGAAGAGGCTGGCTAGGGTGAATGTTGGACCCTTAGAGGATGAGAGGGGGGATTTAGTGGTGGGGGATGAGGAAATGGCTGAGGCCTTGAATAACTTTTTTGCTTCAGTCTTCATGGAGGAGGATGTGAATAGTTTGCTGGGTGTTAACGATGGAAAGATGGTAGGAGTGGAGGGCCTGAATGAGATCGTTGTTACTAGAGAGGCAGTGCTCGACAGAATAGAGGGACTGATGGTGGACAAGTCCCCAGGACCGGATGGAATGCATCCAAGGGTTCTAAAGGAAATGGCAGAGGTGATAGTGGATGCCTTCGTGATTATTTTCCAAACCTCGCTAGATTCTGGGGAAGTGCCGGAAGATTGGAAAATGGCTAATGTTACGCCGCTGTTTAAAAAGGGTAGCAGGCAAAAGGCAGGGAATTATAGGCCGGTTAGTTTAACGTCTGTTGTAGGAAAAATGCTTGAATCCGTAATCAAAGAGGAAATAGCGAGGCATCTTGAGAAGAATTGTTTGATAGAGCAGATGCAGCACAGATTCGTTAAGGGGAAGTCGTGTCTGACGAATTTATTGGAATTCCATGAGGATGTGTCTAGTGCGGTGGATAGAGGGGAACCGGTGGATGTGGTGTTTCTTGATTTTCAGAAGGCGTTTGATAAGGTGCCGCACAAAAGGTTGTTACAGAAGGTTAGGGGACATGGAGTTGGGGGTAAGGTGTTAGCGTGGATAGAGGATTGGCTGTCAAGTAGGAGGCAGAGAGTGGGTGTCAATGGGTGCTATTCGGATTGGCGGTTGGTGACTAGTGGAGTGCCCCAGGGATCGGTGCTGGGGCCTCAGCTATTTACCATTTATACAGATGATCTGGAGGAGGGAGCCGAGTGTAAGGTGTCGAAATTTGCTGATGACACAGAGATAAGTGGAACAGCAAATTGTGCGGAGGGTATGGAAAGTCTGCAGAGGGATCTAGATAGGCTGAGCGAATGGGCGAGGACCTGGCAGATGGAATACAATGTTGGCAAGTGTGAGGTTATCCACTTTGGTAGGAATAATAGTAGGAAGGACTACTGCTTACAGGGCGAAAAGCTGCAGCATGCTACGGTGCAGAGGGACCTGGGGGTCCTTGTGCATGAGTCGCAAAAACCCAGCCTACAAGTGCAGCAGGTAGTCAGGAAGGCAAATGGGATGCTGGCCTTCATAGCGAGGGGGATTGAATATAAAAGTAGGGAGGTCTTGCTGCAACTGTACAGGGCACTGGTGAGGCCGCAGCTGGGGTACTGTGTGCAGTTTTGGTCGCCGCACTTGCGCAAGGATATTTTGGCCTTGGAGGGAGTGCAGAGGAGGTTCACTAGGCTGATACCGGAGTTGAGGGGGTTGAGCTATGAGGAGAGGCTGAATAGACTGGGCTTGTACTTGTTAGAGTTTAGAAGGAAGAGGGGGGATCTTATTGAGACGTATAAGATGATGAAAGGATGGATAGGGTAGAGGTGGAGAGGTTCTTCCTGCTCAGAAAGGACAGCAGGACTAGAGGGCACAGCCTCAAGATAAGGGGGGGGGTGCAGTTTAGAACAGAGTTGAGGAGGAACTTCTTCACTCAAAGGGTGGTGAATCTCTGGAATTCTCTGCCTGTTGAAGTGGTGGAGGCTACCTCGATAAATATATTTAAGACGCGGGTAGATAGGTTTTTGGTAGGCAAGGGGATTAAGGGTTATGGGGAGAAAGCGGGAAAGTGGAACTGAGCCACTTCAGATCAGCCATGATCTTATTGAATGGCGGGGCAGGCTCGAAAGGCTAGATGGCCTACTCCTGCTCCTATTTCTTATGTTCTAATGTTCTTATGTGTGAGCGTCGCTGGCAAGACCAATATTTATTGCCCACACTAGTTGCCCTTGAGAAGGTGATACTGAGGTACTTCACAGGGGATATTAGAGATAGCTAATAAATGCTGGCCTTACCAGTGATACCCAGATCGCACAAAAATAGTTTTTAAATAATATAATACGGTCAAATGGAAAATTGTGCTCTATTCATCCATATGTGGACATTCTAATTTAGACCCAGATTTTCATCATGACAGAGAGCCTCTCCATCATGGTGAAATGGCCGAAGCTTTAAGTCCCACCCTGAACATGGCACTTTCCATCTTCACTGGGACAGCAATGGGAGTGAAGTGTGTTTTGCACATGTGTGTTTTAAATGGAAGTCATTTGTATCATTTGCCTCCATTAAACTGGTATTTTAGTAGGCCAGGAGTGTGAAACCTGAAGTGTGCAGATTAGACCGGGTTAAGAGCGTATGAACTTTGCAGATTTGTTTGGACAGCTTGGTTTTGCCTTCAGGGAGGTAAGGTACCTCTTTGGATCAGTCCCAAGACACATTTAGGTGAGGTAAGGTGCCCTTTGGTGGAAATCGGGTACCCTTTGTGGTGGGTCAGGTGCCCTTTGGAAATGTTAAAAGTAGGAATAAATGTGTGTTTAAGGTGCACCTGCACTCATTATTGTCAAACTCATTGAAACCGTCAACAGTCTTGTAAAAATCAACTTTTAAGACAGTCAAAATCAGGTGTCAAAGGAACTAATCAAAACTGTAAGAAGCACCTGTCAAGGGAAACAGTCAAAGCAAACTGTCAAGCATTTAGAAGTCCTGTCCTTTATCACTTTGAAAGAAAATATCTGGAATGTCTTTGGCTCTGGCTGTTCATGTATGTCTGAGCGCTTATATTACTGGATTAATGCTGCATGACTTATGTCATAACCACCCATTGTCACAGTAGGGTACCTGACATTTCACAATATGATTGACAGCTACAAATGATTATAGACTCTTTGATCTGGGATTTTGAAGTCTAATATTTGTTGTTATAAAAGATTTTACAGGTGAATTAAATGTTTGTTGTTACAAAGCTTTATTTAGTTGAAGGAATGTAAATGTAGTAAATGGGTTTTTATGAATGAAAATCTTGTTCAATATAGTCAAATCTGCATTTAACACAAAGAACTTTATTTATAGAATCTTATTTTACCTCATCTCTGCATGGGTCCTGAGGCCTGTCCATGATGGACACTGGGTGAATTGATTTGGTTGGTGTAAGGGCAAGTGATGGTGTCTGTTGTTGCATCATTTGGCAGCAGATTGGAATTGGGGCTATAATGGACCATGGGGTGCGTGGGAGGCATAGATTGACTTGGAGGGTGTGAGGGGTTATGGGGTTGTGTTTGGGCATAGGTTGGCACAGAGGGAATGATGAGTTATGGGTGTTGATGGAGGGTATGGGTTGGCATGAAGGTATGATGGGTTATGGGGGAGGGTGGGAGCATAGGTAGGCACAGAAGAAATGTGGGGTTGTGGGGATAGATGGAGAGAATGATGTGGGATGGGTTGACATGGATTGGCATGAGAGAGGTGAGGATTAGAGGGAGGGCAACTTGGTGGCAAAGTGGTTAGCACTGCTGCCTTGCCACGCCAGGAACCCAAGTTTGATTCTGGCCTTGGATGATTGTGAGCAATTTGCACATTTTGCCCGTTTCTCTGTGGGTTTCCTCCAGGTGCTCCATTTTCCTCTCAGTGCAAAGATGCACAGGTTAAGTGGATTGACCATGCTAAATTGTCCCTTGGTGCCAAAGGTGTGTCAGTTGCTCGGATTAGCCATAATAAATGTATGGGATTACAGGGATAAGGCGGAGAGAAGGGCCTTGGTGGGATGCCCTTTTGGAGAGTCAATGCCAACTTGATGGGCTAGCCTGAGGAAAGTGTCCCTTTTGCACTGTAGAGTTATGATTCTATGGATGTTTCATGTTGTAATCTTTATTTTTAACTTCTGGCCTCCAAAGCTTGCATCCTCCTCAGT
This sequence comes from Carcharhinus amblyrhynchos, assembly GCF_965287045.1. NCBI lineage: Eukaryota > Metazoa > Chordata > Chondrichthyes > Carcharhiniformes > Carcharhinidae > Carcharhinus > Carcharhinus amblyrhynchos. The sequence continues at coordinate 92,012,678 of NC_137326.1, forward strand.
TCTTCTCAGGTCACCTGCTGTGACCTTTTACTCCTCTATCCCCACCACCACCATCTCCCCACAACTACCAACCCTCTACCCCAGACTGGAAATTCATCATTCGGGCAGCTCCTTTTAAAGGTTGTGTTTGCAGATGCTCCGAATGCTCCAAAAACCGGGAGTGAAAATCTGGGCTTTCAAATTTTTTTTTCAAATAATAGTCTCAAGACCACAATCCCTCTAGTTGATAGTAGAAGTTGCTTTGGACATTGTCTGCAGTTGGAGAAGCAGGACTGTGCCATGAGAGTATTGAATCAAGGTTGAAAATGCAGCAAATTCAGATTGAATTGTTTACCATAACACTATGAATTTTCATTGCCTCACCAAATTGTCAGACAGTAGTTAATTTCTGATATGCTGAATCCACTGTTACAGGAAATCTCAGCAAGATTTTACTCTCTCTGACTATATAATTCTTGATAGTGCGCTGTTTAATAAGTTGCAGATTCACATTTATGATTATGAACTTACTGAGTTTCTTAGTTATGCTATCAGGATAAGAAAGCAAATGGCGAATAGACACGTCTCTAGTGAGAGCGAAAAGCAATTGGGAATCATCACAAAAATTACAGCAGTAATACTTTTCTTCAATAAAACTTACTTTATATCATGTGTTGTGGCCTGAAGGCAGTGACAATATTAAAAAAAAGTATTGCTGCTGCAATTTTTGTGATAATACCAGTATTGGGACATTCACTCTATATTCATATTGGGGGTAGATGGAACACTGTATGACTGTACTATTTCCTGACCTCAGGCAGGCCTTGACTTTCTTGCTAACTTCCTTTCCTTGCCTCCTGCTTTTCTATAGCCCCGGGTATAGATCCAGGCATTCTTACTCACTCACTACCCTGACCTCTGTCTTTTTACCTCAGTGCCAGGCACATTCCTTGCTTGCTCTCTCCTGGTCTCCTTGTATTCTCTGACCATGCAGTCTAAGCAGAGCTCTCAGTCTCTCCCAGCTTGTTCCTATTCTTTGCCATCTTGCTGTCTTCAAATATCTGATATGCTGCTCAATCTCTGTCGATTTCAATCACCTCGCTGAAAGTGTACTGGACATGGGTCTTGGACTGAGGTTTTGTGGTATTGGGAGTTCAGAACCTGAAACTGCCTGGAACTGAAACACAAATAAAACAAGGTTCCTGATACAGGCAGGAAGGACAGAAAGGCCTCCTTCTATGATGTGACATTATAAGTAAAGCACGCTGGCTCCTGCTTCTGAGGAGTGCCCTGATTTATCTTCTGGGATTGGGAACAGATGATGGGAAGTTTGTGGGTCTTGACTCCATCCCAACCTGGCAAGGTGAAGCAGTCGCAGTCACTGAGTTTCGCAGGGGCTACCTTTAATTGGCTGGTTGGCACATTGACTGGCCAATTAGTGACCATGGCAATGGGAATGGAGGCTGGACTAAGCGAGTGCAGGCCTGATTTAAACACATGACCGTAGAATCCATTATTGTGGCTGCCTTTTTTCTTCTTGAATTGCAGCAGCAGTCATTCAGCCGAAAAAAAAAACACAGGGAAGGCCTGCTCCTCACTTCACAAACACAGACTTGAAGGTCCTCCTTGAGACAGTGAGGGACATGAGGGAGGTCCTTTATCTAGAGAGTGGCAGGAAAAGGTCATCCAAACCAAGCAGGCCTGGACTGAAGTTGCTGAGACCTTCTATAGATCAAGTGTGATGAACAAGAACTAGGTTCCATACTGGAAAAGGTTTAATATTCGCTCTGGCAAGGTGATTGCAATGTCACACCTTCAGAAGTGTTTTCTAGCTATTCAGCCTCCTGCTAATACACCAGCAGAGATCTCCTGAACATAGGAATGTGTGTCCAGACTATCTATTGAGCCCTTAGCAATGTTCAGACCCCTGGCACTGCTGAGGATTGACTGGCACTGATACATGCAAGTTCCTGCAGTGCCATCTCTCTGTCTCTCTCTCTCCCTCTCTCTCTCTGTCCCTTTCTCTCTCTCTCTTCTACAGGAGGAGGTGGTAGCAACTGGTAATGTCACGACTGGTAATCCAGAGATCCAGGTTAATGCTCTGGGGACAGGGCTTCAAATCCCACCATGGTATTTAGTATAATTTAATTTTAGTTAATAAATCTGGAACTAATAACCTATTTAATGTAATATGTCTATGAAAACATGAAGGATTGTTGTAAATGCCCATTTCATTCACTAATGTCCTTTAGGAAAGGAAATTTGCCATCCTTGCCTCCCTTTGTGGGAGGTGATGGTCTAGTGGTATTATTGCTAAACTATCAGTCCAGAAACTCAACTAATGTTCTGGGGACCCGGGTTCGAATCCCACCACGGCAGCTGGTGGAATTTAAATTCAATAAAAAAAATCTGAAATTAAGAATCTATTGATGACCATTGATAGTTGGAAAAACCCATTTGGAACCCTAATGTCCTTTAGGAAGGATATCTGCCATCTTTACCTGGTCTGGCCTCCTTGTGACTTCAGAGCCACAGCAATGTGGTTGACTCTCAACTGCCCTCGGGAACTAGAGATGGTCGATAAATGCTGGCTAGCCAGTGATGCCCATGTCCCATGAATGAATAAAAAGAAGTCTGACCTACATGTGACTTCAGGTTCACTACGATGGGGTTGACTCTTAACTGTCGTCTGAAATGACCTAACAAGGCACTCGGTTGTTTAAAAAAGTAAAGAAAGTGAAGTAAAAAACTAAAGTTTATTTATTAGTCTCAAGTATGGCTTACATTAACACTGCAATGATGTTGCTATGAAATTCCCCCAGTCGTCACATCCTGGTATCTGTTCGGGTCAATGCACCTGACCAGCACATCTTTCAGATTGTGGGACCAAACCCACACATGCACGGGGAGGATTTGCAAACTCCACACAGACAAACACCCAAGCCGGGAATCGAACCTGGGTCTCTGGCACTGTGAGGCAGCAGTGCTAACCACTGTGTCACCACGCTGCCCTTATTCTATGAAACCATTGAACATTGTTATAAACTATAAATTGTTGCAAACTGCTATGATGTCTAAAATGAATGAAACCAGACACGTCACCTGGCATCGACTGAAGCAGTTGAAATGACAGTGGCAAACCCAACTCTGTCAATCCTGCAAAATCCTTCTTACTAATAGCTGAGGTCTTTGGCCAAAATAATTTGGCCTATGAAGTAGCAGCTTTATTTAGTCATACTCACGGAATCACACCTTACAGACAACAGGCCATCATCCCTGGGTCTGCCCTGTCCCATCAGCTGGATTGCTCCACAAGACCTGGTGGCACAATGGTATACAGTGCAGGGTTGGCCTAGGAGTCCTTTACATCGGCTCCAGACTCTATGAAGGCTCATTGCATCAGGTCAAACGTAGCTGAGGAAGCCACGTGCTGGTTGCTACTTACTGCCTCCCTCCACCTCCCTGGAACTCAACTGATGAATCAGCAGTCCTCCATGTTGAAAACCATTTGGCAAAAGCACAGAGTGGCAAACGTGCAGAATATACTCTGCAAGGGAACATCAATGCCATAATCAAGAGTGGTTTAGTAGCACCACTATTGACCAATCTGGCTGAGTTCTAAAGTCATGATGTGGAGATGCCGGCATTGGACTGGGGTAAACACAGTAAGAAGGGTTTCCTATCAAATAAACTTGTTGGACTTTGACCTGGTGTTATGAAACTTCTTACTGACTTCTAAAGGGCAAAGCTGCTAGACTGGATGTGTGGCAGGTGGTGAGGAAACCAAGAAGAGGAAAATATTTCTTGACCCTATCCTCCCCAACTGCCTGTCGCAGATGCATCTGTCCATGAGAGTATTCATAGGAATGACCATCACCTAATCCTTGTGGAGAGGAATCATCTTCATGTAGAAGATACCCTCCATCATGTAGTGTGGCACTACAAATATGCCTCACATATACATATGTACGTCTCTGTTTCAGCACAATGGAAATATTGGCACATGATGCCAGCTATGTAAATTTTCACTCTCTATTGATGAGTCTAGAAAAGAGATGGTAAAGGAAAACAAAGGTTTTTGAAGTTCAAGGGGACAGCAAAATCATTGGACAGATCTGCATTATTGATTGGTGGTAAGAATGAATCTATTCCAGGCTGTGTCTTTAATGGAAGTCTTCTCTCAGGCAGCACAAAGTGAGTTCCAGACCATTGAGTCCTTGTGGGTCACAAGTCTCTGCTGAAACATGACTGGATCAGTGGTTTGGGAGATGGAACCAAGAGGTTCAGCAGCCTGGACTGTCAGAGGATGAATGGCAATTGCCACTGCTGCCATTGCCAGCTAGGCCCCATTTGTCTGGAATCAAATGGACTACATAGCTTTTGCAAATAGGGCACCAGTGACCACTGAAATGCAATGGTGTACAGCCGTTTGAGAGAAGCCGCAGCTGATCCTTGTAACAAAGCACTGGTGGGGAAGTCCAGGACTGTGGTAACTTAGGTGGCTACTGGCAGGGAATGGCAAGCAGTGCTGCAAGACATGAGACCTCCCGTCACAAGGGAAAAAATCTCTGTGACCATCTGTCTGGAGAATCACAGTTTTCTATGGCACTGCTTCTCTGGATGTCTAGGCAGCACCAGCTTTCACTAGATCTTATGCTGAGGGGTAAAGCTTCCACTGTCTTCCTGTCCCTTGTCTCTCTCTGTTTTTATAATCAAGGCTCCATCTCTCCTGTGGGAATGTTGCTTCTCATTGCTGCTGGATCCAAAATCTGAGAGTCGAGTTGCATTTATAAGCAGCTGGCTTCTTTGCACTCAGCTAGATTCCCAATAACTTGTAAAATTCTCATCCCCTCTGTTTGTGCCCTTCTGATGCTAGGAGGCTTACAAACCTCTGCATTGCCTGAATTTTTTTTTAAATACTTTCCGTGCAAGCTATGGACACCTGATAGCACCTGTGTGCCAATGGTTGAGTGCCTTTCTCAACTGAGCTCTCTTGTAAGAGCTGACCTAATTTCAGGGGGGCAGCCACGACTGGTTCCCATTGTTTTGCCATCTCCATGAATCTGGTCTGCCCCTGTCTCAAGATAGAACACATGAGTAAATACCAAAATCCCTCAACAAGTGCTCAACGAGTTCCTCAGTTTGTTCAATTGACCTTACTGCTGAATTGGATGGGTTTCCAGGGCTGGCTTTGCTCCAACCTCCCACGAAGAGTCTCCTAATTGATTCTAAATAGTGCCTCCAACGTTGGCAAGAATGGCAGCAGGGAAATTGCCACACCAGCCCTGCGAGTGACATTGTTTTTCAGTGTCCCTTACCTTTGTTCGTACTCCTGATGGAACCAAAAGGTCCTGCTCAATGTGGCTATTAAATGGTGGAGCAGCTTCAAGGGACTGGGTGGCCTACTTTGCTCTGATTTTTTTGTATTCTTGTGTAGTGAAGTCTCTTGAGAGAAAATGGAGAATGAGAGAGGAAGGTGAGCCAGTACTGCACTTTGGTTGCAATTGCAATTTCAATTACATACAGTCTTGTATACCACAGCTCATGTAACTATTTCTCATTTGCCTTCTGATGTAACATTTCCTTTGCTATTCAAAGCTTCTCACTAATGTTCATTTATCCATTTTTGGAGGGGCAAGACATCTCAAAGCGATGCTAAACAAAAGATGAGCAATTCTTTGGTACTTTTGATCAGTGTACCGCCTTTCTTTATATTAATTTACATTTTTTGCTAAAATTAATAAATTGTACAAAATATGACCTAGAAGACAAAGTGCGTAATCTGTAAATGATATGGCACAATAGCCCCACCAGCTGGTGAGTATGAGGATCAGAGGTCTTTTGCCTGCATTGTTCTTTTTTGAGGTTTGCATTTCTGTTTTGCAGCTGTAGATACATTAAAATGGAATTTATTCTACAGTCTAAACAGTCATGTCCTATTATACTCATGGTCTGGACTATTTTACTCTGTTTTAGCTACATTTCTGACTTGACATTTACCCATTATAATGGCTTAATTAGCATTTCACACCTAATGACTGACTCTTTCCACAACAGCAACACTCCTGATTGTCTGTGATCCCACACAAACCAGTCCAGGTATCACATGGGTTACGTGAGGCTTGAGCGCTCTGAACAAACACTACAGACTAAGTTCAATTAACTATAACATTTAAATTAAAGAATTGTGAGTCTGAGATTCATTCAATTTATATTTGGTATCTATGCATACTCAACTGGAAGCAGGATTGCTGAGGGATTCTGTGCTAATTACATTAACACAAATCTTTGCTCATCTTAAACCAGTTGGTTTTGTGCAGTACACAAAAGCATTTACAACACTTCTATGCAAAGAGCTTGTGTTTCTGATGAGGAGTGTTTATTAAATATTCTAATAGGCGGGGAAACAGTGAATTGCCACCCTTGGGAACTTGTGTCCTTATGAAATACAATTGCTATGAGACTTTCTGGTTATTTCATTGGCTTTAGCTTACTATTCTGTTGCCATGGTTGCAAATACACCAAGGAGTCTGAAACTAAGATCATTGCTAACAAAGAATGTATCTTTATACGGGGATATCAGATCATGTCAGACAGCATCGCCATAATTAAAAGCACCCTGATGTGGCCAGAAACATGGGGTAAAGTATGCAGGTAGTGTTTTGACAGGGATTTGACATAACAACTCTGGTATTATCATCAGTAACAATGTAAGTAAACACATCGCAACATCTAGCAAACTGAAATTAATCAGTTTGCTCCAGGGTGTTTTACAGTTGTATGCATCTCTCACATTTCTTTAGGAGTTCCTCTGTAATCCTCATTGTTTGTTTTTCTGAGGCATATGATTTGAATTTCCATAAATCACTTATTGGTCCTGGAGGATATCAGGTGCCATAATGTGACAATAATGATGTCCCAGGAGGTGTTAATTGATTTTACACTATTAGTGGGGTAATTTGGCGTCCAAAGAAGCTTTTAGTTTATGGACTACTGATTTTCTGCCTAGGTAGTATTACTGCTAATGAGCAGAAAACAAAGTGACCCAACTAAAGGAATAGGAGCGATAACCACAAAAAGATTTGACAGGATTGGCGACTACTCTATTTAAAAAGGACAGCGGTGTTTCAGTGTAAAACACACACCAGTTTCAGAAATGAATTCTTTATTCTGAATTCAAACTGCTGGGCATTAAAATCTTTGCAGTAAAAGGATCATATTAAATTGAGTTTTTCTTTTCACTGGCACTTGGTCAGACCATCTCTTTTAAAAAGCAATTTTGCGAATAACGTCCAGTTACTTGATTTCATGGTTTTCAAAAACATGTATAAATCTGCCCCTGAAGGATATTGAGGTCCAAAACTTTGCAGTATAGCACGAATGGTTTCCAGCTTTGAAAGTGAAATATTATGAAAGCTGAGCTGTTTTGTAAAGAAGCCCAATATATTTTGAACTCTACAGTGTCTTGCTTGAAACTGAGCTTTTTAAAGGCATAAATTCAATCTCACCCTTTTATATTGCGGCAGAGTCATTTATACACAAATGCTAGGTGTTTGGAAGATGCTAAAAACTTTCCAGAAATGATTTTGTGATCATTTCTTGTAATTTTTTTGTATTCAAAAAAGATCTTGAAATTAATTTGTAACAATTTTTTCTCATCAAAGCTGTTTCCTTCGTTGATTAGTTGAAAAGATGAGCAAACAGCCTGTCTCCAGCCTTGTGCAGCTCGGTGAAATGGAAACTTAAAGGTTGAACCTTGCTAGAAAAGGAACAAAGATAATCCTAGGAAGTGCACAAAGGAGGCTTAGTGATTTGCACTCTTACTTATGTTGTTTCCTATGTTACAGCAACATGAGGAGTTGTTCATGATAAGAAACTTACTGTCTCTGAAATGGAACTGCAAAAGGAAACTATTTTAATATGCAGAAGTAAATGGAAGATTCAGCCTGGTATCTATTTGTAACAAGGTTACAAATGCACTCTTTTTTAATGTATTTATCGCTACACAAAGCAGTCCGAGCAATCCTTCACCCAAAACACTAAATTACAACTTTTAGAGTTAATCAATGCTTAAAAAAAAGTTTGTTTCAAAAATGGCATAAATAAATGAAACTGAAAAAATCTCAATGTGTCTCAGAATTTAGTGTAAAAATATACATTACACTCTTTATATTAATGTACTATTTTATTGTGCAATTTTATTATGTAAATATTACTTGACAGTTTTCTGTGATGTTTGAATTCATAATATGTCCTGCCATTAGTTATTTATGTGCACAATTTGATCTTTGCTGTATAAGATGTCACTTTGGATGTGTCCATTAAATCAGTGGAAGAATGTCTTTTATAATATATCTCAGTCATTTACGTTAAACTTATGTACACACTGTTAGAACTGTTAGATAGTCAAAGTAAACAATATTAATAATTTGTTTTACTTGGAAACAGAACAGTATGTGGACTTCTAATGACCTTTTCATTTAAATAGTTTCTTCCAAAGGTGAACTTCAAAAATTTGAGGAAAGTACAAAAACTCCACTCTAAGATAACTACACATTGTGTGGTTTTAGTGCCTCGCCAGTATAATATTGGCAATTTAACTATGTCTGAGCCAGTATCATATCTTGACATCCAGAATGAGACCGCCCGGCAGAGATGGCCTCACAACTTTCTCCCCTTCACCTGTCATTGTCCAGCTGGGCATACTGTAAAGCAAATTTCTTTAACAATAATTCGAACCATGTCACCGGAGCCCTCTGACACTAATTGTTAGGTGAGAGGTAACAGCAAATGATCTCTTACACAACATTAAAATTTTAAATGAGCAGAAGTTGGCAAGACCATTTAAGTAAAAATGTTCAGAGCTTTGATTTCTCTGACAATAGAATGGAACACAAGAAATAGTGCAACTCAGTTGAAACCTCCAGTTAATGGTATGAAATTGAAATAGTTCAAAATGATGACAACGATTTTAGCTAACTGCCCTGGTGTTAGATACAAAATAATTGTTTTATATAAAAACAATAAACTAAACATTGAATTCAACAAACGCATGGATTAAGTTTAGATTTCACTATTGTTAAAAATGAAACTTTGTTGTTGGTGGGGGCAGTGGGGGGGGGGGGGGGGGGGCGTGTGAGGAATGACATTTAATCAGACAGAAGGGCGGGACGTGGGAACCCTACCAAATTCCTGCCTCTACCTGATTAAGTCTGTGGTGGAAAGATTTGAGGACAGCCTCCCCATATGACAATTAAGGCTCATAAATGGTTAATTACTACTCACTTATGGGCCTCATCCCACTGCCACTGGTGTTAACCCATGTTGGGGGACCCACATGCAGGGAACACAACAGACAAACCCTTGCAGTGTTGTTGCCAGGCTCCAAGCTGGGTTACTTGTTCAGAGACACTTCGTGCCTGATCAAGGGACCAAGCATTGAGAATCCACCATCCTGCACTTACTGCCAAACCCTTTCCCCTATGACGCCCATCCTGTCATCACTCACTCTGATTTCTGGCCTGGGACCCAGTGAGGATTTTAGCTCTTGGTGGTGACATACTAGCAAGAGCCAACATTTCCCTGGTGCTGTTGCTGATTGATAGAGCTGTTGGCTTCTGGCCTGTCAAGTGTCCGAGTGCCACCGGCTCTCACCTACACAAAATTTTGCCCAATATTTCCAGGCGATTTGTGACATTACATTATGGGCTGAATGTAAGATTGTTCCTATATTTGTTGGGTTTCTTGTTAAAGCCCTCCAAAATGAGGTCTCCAGTGAAGGCTGTGGCATTGCCCTACATGAGGAGGGAAATCGGAGAGACCAAACAGGCAAAATATAGGAATACAGGCAGTCAGGATAGACTCACTCTTTGATGCACCAGGAAGACCAAAGGTGAGGAATTCACTTCAAATGAAGGAAAACTACAAAGTTGCATACACAAAGATATCCTGATTTGTAATAAAATATCTGACATTGTCTATATTAATTGAATATCTGGGTAAAGAATAAACTTGTTGCCTGAAGACTGAGGTTTCAGATAAGAGTCACAATGTTAAGGAATGACAGATCCGACTGTTGACAGGAAAGTCACTTTTATCTCTTGTGTGGACAAAACTGTGGGGCAGCATGGCAGTACATTGGTTAGCATTGCTACTTCAAAGCGCCAGGGACACTGGTTCGGTTCCTGGTTTGGGTCACCATCTATGTGGAGTTTGCACGTTCTCCCCGTGTCTGTGTGGGCTTCGTCTGGGTGGTCCAATTTCCTCCCACATTCTGAAAGATGTGCTGGTTAGGTGCATTTATCAGAACAGACGCCTGACTGTGGCGACTAGGAGAATTTCACAGCAACTTTGTTACAGTGTTCATGTAAGCCTTACTTGTGACTTATAAATAAACTTTAAAAAACTCATTAACATTGTAGAGCATTTTCTCTTTCTATGTCAATGATTTCCTGTCAGTTGATTGTTCTCGGGTAGGCAGGGCGTGTTACAAAATAAAGTATGTTTATGTGATAATATTTAATGAATTATGAGGATATAGCATTTATGGGGATCCTTAAAATAGTATGTATTAAACAAACAAAAGCATCAATATAGCCCAATTCATAAAAAGACTGCTGAATTTTAAAACATTATGATAGTATTGGAGGTCTTGTTGTATAGTCGGTGGTGTCCCATCCTCTGAGCTGGACGCTCCAGCTTCATGTCCCACTCCAGGATTTGTTGGCGAAGGAAGATGTGTCCGTGATGCAGCTGAACAGGTTGAGTGTTAATCTGCAAAATCTTTCCAACATACACCAATGGTATGCATGAAGAGTGAGGAAGATTCCTGGTCAGCCATGTGATAGGAAAGAAAATTGGAGCCTCTACCATCACTGTCCATAGCACTGGACTACAAAATTGATGTAAAATGCATGTTGCCACAGCAGTGTGAATGCCTGACTGTTGGCTCAGTTGGTTAGATGACTGTTAGATGTCAAGCAGATTGGTGCCAGAAGCATGGGGTTAGATTCCATTCTGGTTGGGTTGTATTTCAGACCTGCCTGAGAGTTAGAGGGCTGGATTTTCGCTTTGCACAGACAGCCCTCCATTGTCAGGTGGTGGGACCTCCTGGCCATTGTCAACTCGATTTCCCATTAAATGCAACCTTTGCCACCTGGAAACCCATGGTGAGGGTGTGCCATGGGCAAGACCAGAAGATCCTGCCACCATGAACAGTTGTAAAGTTTCAGCTATAAAGTCATAGAAGTTTACAGCACAAAAAGAGGCCCTTCAGCCCATTGTGTCTGCACCAGCCATCAATCACCTGTCTAATCCCATTTTCGAGCTCTTGGTCCATAGCCTTGTTTGCTATGGCATTTCAAGTGCTCATCTAAGTGCTTCTTAAATGTTGTGACGAATGTTGCCTGCTTGCCCATGGTGCAAATAGTGGCAATGATGGATTGGGTCTACCTTTAGGTAGAGAACTGAAGACAAGGAATATAATTCTTGATTGGTCCTTATTTGTTGATGTAACATAGATACCTGTGTAAATCCAACTTCTAAGAGGAAGTTGGGGCCAATGATACACTCTGTGTTCTGAGGTGATTCTTGTGTTTGAGCATTGAGTTTGCACAACTGGTTAAATTTTAAAATGAGCAAATAGCTGGTATGACAGTCAGCTCCCTATTAAGATTAAAAAGATTAAAGATAAAGGCCCCCAAACTCTTGAAATGGATTTAAGACAGGACCAAATTCTGCTAGCTCAATGTCTGTTCATTATGCCATTAAATTCTGACAGGAGGAGTTGAACAATTCTTGAACCCAGCTCCTTCTACCTGATACTATTTCGTGAACTGGCCATGTTATATTAGAACTCTGTCATAAATCCCACCGGTTCTACCTTTCCTGAGACTGATTCTGGTTGCAACTATTTTTAAAACTCCACATTTGAACGAGCAATAGTTGCCGTTAAAATGTAACTAGTGTGAAGCCAAATTAGTTTCAGACTTCTTAATGGAGACTGTCATAGTATTTAGCAAACTTCAGATAGGGGCTTTTACATTGAATTAAATTATACAAGGCACGGATTCCCTGATATCGCGCACCCCCCCCCCCCACACTCACTCCAGCAAAAAGGTGGGGAAGACCACCAAGGGGAACATTGACTGCCTTGCAGCTGTTTAACAATTCCTACTGGGCTTCCACCTTTCTAGATCAGGAATTTTCACCTCAGAGACTGACTGGCCAATCAGAGGATACGATCCCACCAGGACTTTGGGACAGAGATGTGCTATGTTGAATCAGGATTGGGATACATTTTTGGTGATGTCAAACTAGCATGCTCCAGGGACTGTGGAGAGGAGGTAGGGGCTTGGGTTTGCGTGGCATTGAGGGGAGGGCAACTTGGTGGGGGTGGGAAAGTATAACATTAGCAAAGTTCTCTGGTAGGTCCAGAGGGCTGGTTAAGGACATTACCCTCCCCTTGCTGCTTAGTATAGGTCTCTCCTGCTACCGTTAAATCTCAGTAGCAGTGAGAGGAGGCCTTTAAGTGGTCAATCAACTGGCCTACCTGTAAGCAGGCTGTCCAGTGCCACACCACCACTGGCATAATTATGGTGAGGGAAGGGTGGAAGAATAAATTGTGGGTTAGTCTTCTGCTGGATTTTCTCTGGTTACTAATGCCATCTCCTTCCTCACCACTATCTCAGGTTGGAGCTTGATAATTCATAACCATTGTGTCTCCTTTGACTCTGGATTGAATTTCCAACCTCATATCCTCTTCATTACCGTATTTTTGCATATCTCTACCCCTGCCTCAGCCCAACTGTTGCTCAAACCTTCATTACATCTCATATTGACAATTCCACTGTTCCCTTCTTCCACTCTCCATAAATTTCAGTTTATTCAAAGCTGTTGGATGTTATCTGTATTCATTACCACTGAATTTGCTGTTTGACATTGTCTTCCAATCTCTCAGTGGCTCAAATTAGAAATTATTGTCCTCATGTGTAAATTGCTTCATGGTCTCGTATACCTTTTCTATCTCTATGACTTTCTCTAGTCCCTCAGAGTTCCAAGAACTCTGCATTCCATTTTGTGCTTGTAACCTCTTTGTCACATCACTAATGGGTGTGTGTTCAACTGCCTGGACCTAAGCTTTACAATTCTATCCTTTTCCCCTTCAACCTCCCTTTCAGCCATAAAATTCACCCTCTTAAATGAGCTTTTTCCCTTCAAGCATCATACTTAGCCTGCTGTTGATTTTTGTCTAATTATGTTCTAATAAGAGCCTAGGGATCTTTTCCGACATTAGAGGTGCTATCCAAACATACAGTGTTGTTACTTCTTGCCTGGATAGATAGCTCTGAGATTAAGAACTTATTCCCTAGGGAATTCATACCATAAGAACAGATCATATATTTGAAACAGCATTTTTTGTATTATTTCAAAGAACTGAATTGAAAAGCTGAATTATAAAGAACAAGATGATAATTATTTCTGTTGAAATGGATACTATAGCATAGGTTCCCCAAATTTTCAACTTGAAAAATAAATTGTTCACTTCTCTCATTTCATTAATAATGGAAAAGGATTTTAAAAAAATGTCACTTCACATGATTGTCTTGAATTTTAGTTTGAAGACATTTCAGCTAATTTGTTTCATTTTAAGCTCAAAACACACCTTTAATCTGGTGACAGCAAAAGCTCAAAATAAATCAGGTTTTCTATTCCTCGTAACTATTTCCTAGCATTGTATTAAGTTTCACTTTGAGTGCATGCGTTTCCTGGGCAGTTCACTTTTGTGTCTGTTTCTTATTTGTTTTACACCCTATATTAATTAATGTTTCTTTTTTTGCTTTCTGCTAAGCTGTTCCTTAAGTTACAACACTTAATCTAACAGCTTTTCGGAGATGAAGGTCAAGAATTTTTCCCTTAATTGAAGAAAAATAAACCAGCATTTTCCTTTCATAAACACTGTTATTAGTGTGCAAGTTAAAACTTCATGATTCATTTAGAAGAGGAAATTCAATAAAGTGAGACAGATGGGGGAGAGGTATAAACAAAGAAATGGCATGTGCTGGAAAACACTCCATTTGGATCACATTCTGGAATATGTGCTCAAAGATTTCAAATTGAAAATTTCACCAGCTGAAGTTTACACGTTTTGCATTCCTATTTAGCATTCCTGTGTTAAAGTTTGGTTAATTACAGTTTCTTTTGAGTAAGACATGATTTACAAGAATTTGCCTTTTTGCCAAAAATGCAATAATTTTGTAAACCTGAACCAATTTCAACAAATTAATGAGGAAATGTGCACATTTGGAACCTTTAATGCTTTGCTTTGAGTTAAAAACAAACTTGAGAGAACACTTCAAACCTGAAATTGAAACAACTATGTTCTTTTTACAGAACCATGTGATTTCTCTGCAATCAGATGTCACCGGCATATGGAAGCGTATGTTTTATTTATGCCATGGAGAATTTTCTGTTTGTATGATTGTATTTCGGATGAACTCACTCTGTATGATATTTGTCTCTGTCCTAATGACCACTAAGTGCCCAATACTTTCCTATGCAGGAAGCTTATGTCAAACTAATTAACTTTTAATGAGAGGAAATCAACTGATTAGAATGTTTTTCTTGGCACTCTTGCCAATTAATTTTGTACACAGTCTCAAATGACTGTGGTTGGTCCAACATACTTACAGTGGTTTTAGCCGTACAGCACACAGTGGATTGTGCGTGTCTAGGAATGTTTACTTGAGTCAATTGGTTTGCAGACCTATTGTGGTGAGTTCGCTAACACGATTGTAATGACTAATTTGAGGAAGTTTGACAGAAAACTGCTGACATAAGTATTTCATTGTAATTTTGGGGTTTATTTTTTCAGTTTATAATAGTAAATGGAAGAGGTCGCTGTAGCCTAATTAAGAATTCATGATTTGCAAAACATATTGTGCATAAGTCTGTCTTCCTCAATGTGGGTAGAGTTGTGCAGACAAAAGGTATTCATTTATGTTTTGGTTTCAGAAGAATATTGAATGCAGATGCTTAATGGCTAACTTGATGTTCTATAGTCAGTCATACTTAAGTAATTTATTTTTAAAATGAACAAATCAAATGGTTGCATTCTTTATTTTAGCATTGTTGCTGACATAATTACTTATATTAGGTAATTCTGCTGTCTGGGATTTGCAAACTAAAAATGTGCATTTTTGGTCATCCTGCTTTCCATCTTTTTAAATGTGGGTAGATTGTGAAAGCTGCAGGTGTTCATTTCCTGCAAACAGCCTGAGTTCCCCAGTTATTATGCCGTACTGAATGAATGTGATAGATCACTCACTTCGTCTTCAACCATACCTGATACATGGATGAAAGCGAGGAAAGTGGAACAAACTGGGTTAGAGAATAGCAATCTCATGATTCTTCAAACTGCAGAGATAAATAAATACTCTCAGGAGAAATAAAGGCACAGAAAATCCAATTTCCAACAAATAATTCAATAAGGTGTACAGTCATTAAAATATTCCTGTGGAAGATTAAAAAGGAAATGACAACTGATTCTAATTGTACAAAATCAATATTTTTCCTCCACATCTCTTAATTTACCAATTGACTCTAAGCTTTTGCCCATTATGCACTCTGAGTTTTGGACAGCTTATTTGCTGATTAGTTTTAGCTTCAAACTCTGTCAACATTTGAGTACATGAACAATAATTATGAGTAAAATGTGTGACATTTTCCAAATTTACTTTATTATGCTTTGGTGAATGGTGATCGGGCTTCATAACACAAATAGGTATTAGCTTAAATAGGTACCTCACAGACCTGATTATACTTCAGGCTCATGTATTGGTTTCGGTTCAGGGGCAGTGTAACTCTGTTAATGCACATTTGTGCGTATGTGCAAAGCTCTGCTAATCATCGGCATTGCCAGTAAAATGTTCAGTAGAAAACTGAAATCTCTGAGAGACTTTTCCTTGAATTGGTAAGCTTTAAAAATGAACTTTAACAAGTTCCAAGGCAATCCATTGGACATTTCCAGTGACTGCAAAATTGAATCTGCACTTTTTGGATGGCTTCTCCCCATTCCTGCCAAAATCTGCTTCAAATGACTCTGGAACAGAATTACACAGCATAGTTTGTTTGTTGCAAGGCCCATAACCACAATGGTCAGTGCACGCTACATATTATAATTGGCTTATTTGTGTCTGCATGTGAATTATTCTGCATTCTTCTTAAAAATGTGCCTTCAAGCAGTAATATACAAATATTTCATAACATATCAGTAATTCCTCATTTGCTATTGCTGACTAATTTATACTTCCAGATGATCATTACTGTATGTGCGGTATATGTGCATAAAATATAAAGTAATTCCAAACATGGTTAAGGGCTCATATAAAGTAACTAATGGTTTTTCTTTTTTTTAATTATTTTTGGGTCTGTCTGTCTATTTTCATATCTTGGTCAGAAACCCAGGCAAATATTCTGGACTCATTTTTTCCCTCTGTATAAGCATGAGAAACTGCATATCAATAATTGGTGAAAATTTGAGTTTATATCTATCTATCCTCCCCAATTTTGTTCCTTTGGGATCAATTCTTTTTGGCTCCTTTACCCAATAATGATGCTAACATCAACAATTTGGGGAAATCCAAAAATGGAAACCAGTGTCACATGACTCCTTGAATCATTAAAGTTTATCTATTTATTAGTCACAAA
This sequence comes from Carcharhinus amblyrhynchos, assembly GCF_965287045.1. Classification (NCBI taxonomy): domain Eukaryota; kingdom Metazoa; phylum Chordata; class Chondrichthyes; order Carcharhiniformes; family Carcharhinidae; genus Carcharhinus; species Carcharhinus amblyrhynchos. The sequence goes on from NC_137326.1 coordinate 92,029,364, forward strand.
TAAGGTTTGCACTTACATTGCGATGAAGTTACTGTGAAATTCCCCTAGTCGCCAAATTCCAGTGCCTCTTCAGGTCAATGCTCCTAACCAGCATGCCTTTTGGACTATGGGAGGAAACTGGAGCACCCAGAGGAAACCCATACAGACATGGGGAGAATGTGCAAACTCCACACAGACAGTGACCTGAGCCAGGAATTGAACCCAGGTCCCTGGTGCTGGGAGGCAGCATTGCTATCCATCGTGCCATTATGCCATCCATTTGTTTATGTGTTCACCTGTTCTGAGACAGCAAACTCATTTTAAAATTAAATACACATGAAATAACAAAACGAACAGAACATTTGCAAATATCATCCATCAAAAAGGTTGTATTAAACAGTTGGCCATTTCAGTTAGCCTTCAAGTGAACTCCAACCTTTCTGCCGACACATCTGCTATGCACTTGTATAAGCTTCTGAAGATTCAATAAAAATGACACACAGGATGAACATTTTCATTCAAATAATTGAGCTCCAGCAAAGGATGCAGGCTAAACATGTGCGAGTGGAAATTCCTGAGGAGGCCTTCTCTCAACAGACCCGAGATAGATGCCTGAGTTCTAATGTACTCCAAGAAGTACATTTTCCAGTCCCGCCCACTGCAGAAATTTTCACAGTTGGGGACAGAAAACTAGATGGACAAGTTAAAAATCTATTGACCTCAGATGGGAATATTTGGTCTTGGGGTGCATGTGATTGGAAAATCCCACCTCAGGAGAGCACGAGCACCCTGATGTGGTCCCAAATCTCAGTATGTTAGTACATTTTGAGCTTCTACCCACACCTTCTCTGATGTATCCGAACAGGTGCCAAGTGTGGCAACTGGGGGATTTTCACAGTAACTCCATTGCAGTGTTAATGCAAGATTACTTGTGACACTCATAAATAAACTTAATTAAACTTAATGTGATTGGGCTTTTAAAAGTTCATTCCTGGGATGTGGGTTTGCTGGCTGGGTCAGCATTCATTGCCCATCCCTAACTGTCCTTGAGAAGGTGATAGTGAGCTCCCTTCTTGAACTGCTGCAGTCCCTGAGGTGTAGGTACACACACAGTGCTGGTAGGAAGGGAGTTCCAGGCTTTTTACCCAGCGATTGCAAAGGAACAGTGATATAGTTCCAAGTCAGGATGGTGAGTGACTTGTAGGGAAACTTCCAGTTGGGGATGTTCCCATGCATCTGGTGCCCTTGTCCTCCTTCTAGATTGTAGCAGTCATGGGTTTGGAAGGTGCTGCTTGAGCAGCCTTGGCAAGTTCCTGCAGTGCATCTTGTAGATGTTAAACACTGTTCTTACTGTGTGTTGGTGGTGGAGGGAGTGCATGTTTCTGGATCGCCTGCCAATCAAGTTGGTTGCTTTAGCCTGGATGGTGTGAAGCTCCTTGAATGTTGTTAAAGCTGCACTCAACTAGGCAAGTGGAGAGTATTCCATCACACGGCTGACTTGTGCCTTGTTGATTGTAGATAGGCTTGAGGAGACAGGAGGTGCATTATTCTCTGCAGAATTGCCAGCCTCATGTATTCTTGTAGCCTCATTATTTATATGCCTGGTTCTGTCATCAATGAATGTGTATGTATTGATGGCCCATATCAGTTGTGCTGGTGGGGAGAATTCTTCCTGTTGCTGAACACATGCTCAGTAGTGCGAGGTTAAAAGAGGGAATTGATTGCAGCATAGATCTCCAAAATGGCCCCATTGACCACCAACTAATGTTATATACTGATTGATATCATGATTTCCTATGCATATCTCTGGTGGGCATTCACTCAAGTGTACTACTGTTCACATCAATATGGTGTCTAACATGATTCATCTCATACGTTTGCATGCGTGTCATATGTGCCAGCTTGATTTCTCACCCAAGTCTTTCACTTGGGGTTAAATCGAACTTGATTTAATAGCTCCAAAGATTTCTCTGTCTGGTAGCCATGGATTCCAAATCACATCCAAAATTCTGAATTGTTTTGACAAGATAGTTTCTGGGCCAGTTTTTCCCTGATCAAGGAGACTAGACTCAGGGTCACAGTCTCAAAATAAGGACCAGTCATTTCGGTCCGAAGGACGTCTTGAGGCACACTGAATAATGCCTCTGCCTCTGAGCTAGAAGCACTGGGCTTAGAACTTAAGAACATAAGAAATAGGAGCAGGAGTAGGCCATCTAGCCCCTCGAGCCTGCCCTGCCATTCAATAAGATCATGGCTGATCTGAAGTGGCTCAGTTCCACTTTCCCGCTTTCTCCCCATAACCCTTAATCCCCTTGCCTATCAAAAACCTATCTACCCGCGTCTTAAATATATTTAGCGAGGTTGCCTCCACCACTTCAACGGGCAGAGAATTCCAGAGATTCACCACCCTTTGAGTGAAGAAGTTCCGTCTCAACTCTGTTCTAAACTGCCCCCCCCTTACCGTGAGGCTGTGCCCTCTAGTCCTGCTGTCCTTTCTGAGCGGGAAGAACCTCTCCACCTCTACCCTATCCATCCCTTTCATCATCTTATACGTCTTAATGAGATCCCCCCTTATCCTCCTTCTAAACTCTAATGAGTACAAGCCCAGTCTATTCAGCCTCTCCTCATAGCTCAACCTCCTCAACTCCGGTATCAGCCTAGTAAACCTCCTCTGCACTCCCTCCAAGGCCAAAATATCCTTGCGCAAGTGCGGCGACCAAAACTGCACACAGTACTCCAGCTGCGGCCTCACCAGTTCCCTGTACAGTTGCAACAAGACCTCCCTACTTTTACATTCAATCCCCCTCGCTATGAAGGCCAGCATCCCATTTGCCTTCCTGACCACCTGCTGCACCTGTAGGCTGGGTTCTTGCAACTCATGCACAAGGACCCCCAGGTCCTTCTGCACCGTAGCATGCTGCAGCTTTTCGCCCTGTAAGTAGTAGTCCTTCCTACTATTATTCCTACCAAAGTGGATAACCTCACACTTGCCAACATTGTATTCCATCTGCCAGGTCCCCGCCCACTCGCTCAGCCTATCTAGATCCCTCTGCAGACTTTCCACACCCTCCGCACAATTTGCTGTTCCACTTATCTTTGTGTCATCAGCAAATTTCGACACCTTACACTCGGCTCCCTCCTCCAGATCATCTGTATAAATGGTAAATAGCTGAGGCCCCAGCACCGATCCCTGGGGCACTCCACTAGTCACCAACCGCCAATCCGAATAGCACCCATTGACACCCACTCTCTGCCTCCTATTTGACAGCCAATCCCCTATCCATGCCAACTCCTTACCCCCAACTCCATGCCCCCTAACCTTCTGTAACAACCTTTTGTGCGGCACCTTATCAAATGCCTTCTGAAAATCAAGAAACACCACATCCACCGGTTCCCCTCTATCCACTGCACCAGACACATCCTCATGGAATTCCGATAAGTTTGTCAAACACGACTTCCCCTTAACGAATCTGTGCTGCGTCTGCTCTATCAAACAATTCTTCTCAAGATGCCTCGCTATTTTCTCTTTGATTACGGATTCAAGCATTTTTCCTACAACAGACGTTAAACTAACCGGCCTATAATTCCCTGCCTTTTGCCTGCTACCTTTTTTAAACAGTGGCGTAACATTAGCCGTTTTCCAATCTTCCGGCACTTCCCCAGAATCCAGTGAGGTTTGGAAAATAATCACCAAGGCATCCACTATCACCTCTGCCATTTCCTTCAGAAATGGGCTTGAGCCCAACCCCAGGACTTCATGGCCAAGGAAGGTGCATTCATGACATGGCCAAACAGATTGAGTGTGCCACCCTGCAAATCCTTCCAAACATGCCAGTGTTTGGTGGTAAGGCCAGGCCAGCCATGCTTGATGTGGAGTGATGCCCCTCAGATGATAAGCTCCTGGCTACAGACTAGTGACCTGTTCCAGGAGTTTTTAGCTATAAAAACAGGTGAAAGTTCCTTAGTGCACCACTGGATGCAGGAAGAGAATAGGAATTGGGGTTTAGGACTGAGATAAGGAAAAATGCCAACTCATATCAACATTGTGGGTTCAAGTTCAACTTCATAAACTTGAGCACATAAGGTAGGCTCCAGTGCAGTACGAAAGGAATGCTGTAGTGTTAGAGGTGCCAACCTTGGGATGAGACATTATACTATAGTCTTGTGCTCCCTCTCAGTGGATGTAAATGATACCAGAGTACCATTTTGTAAAAGAATATTGAGATATCCCTGGTGTTCTGGCCAACACATAGTTCTCAATTAATTGATTATTGGCCATTATCACTTGTTTCTGGGAGCTTCCTATGAATGTTGGCAGCTGGATTTTCTACACAATAACAGTGGCTACACTTCATAAGTAGTTCATTGGCTGTAATATTTCTATAGTAATGAGAAGTACTATATGCACTCAAGTATTTCTTCTTTAGTAATGTTCATTAAACTGGCAACATCATTGACAAAAACCACTGGATGATTGTTATCACATAATCTTTACAGTGGGGAAGAAGGCTATTATCCTTATAACCTTGCACATTCCCTTGTTTCAGGTAACAACCCAATTCCCTTTCAAATATCTTGATCGAACCTACCTCAACTCTTGAGAGGGTGGTGTAATTCTGGCCTCAACCCCACAGTGGATGAAAAGTTTATTTTCCTCACATCGCTTTCCTCCTTTCATCAACTATTTTAAACTTGCGCCTTCCAATTCCTGATGCCCTTGAGCGGGAACTGTCCCTTACTATTATGGACAACAAAAATGCAACATGATATTGCCAGCTGCTTTTGAGGTTCCGTTCAAGCATTGTGGAGCTCTTAGAATGGAGCTCCGCAATGGCTTTTCATTGCACCTATGTTGTACTTGATGTCAGAGTACCTTAAAGTGGTGGTTCCCAACCATTGTGCAGTGGCACACTGGTGTGCCATGAAGACGCCTCCAAATATGCCGTGGAATTAGTTCCAAAATGATTCAAAATTCATAATTAAGCTAAAACAACTCCAGCTCGTGGTCCGCATCCCCAAGACCCGATGAACCTTGAGCCTTCTGTGCACATGTTAGCTGGGAAAGAGCCGCACATGCATGCTTTAGACTTTTTATGTTGGTCAAGCCCGGGACTTGGAGTGGAAGACAAAGATCGGATGTACCCGCAAAAAAGCAAAAACTCAAAAAGGGTGCAAAAACCCTGGGAGAAGCGAGAGAGACAGAAAGGTTAGAAAAAACAGGAGAGAGGACAATGAGAAATTTAAAAAGAACATTCCCAGTAAGGAAAGCAGACAGAGTAAGGTGTACCAAGACATATAAAAGGTTGGGAACAGCAGCCTTAAAGAAATATTGGCCATCAACATGAAAAGTTGTTTCTTTCATCAATGTTGATATGAACTTGCTGAAGACAAAATCTCTTCCATCCCTTTCTCAGAAAGTCTCTTTATTTTAATTATGTCAAAATGCTATAAGGCAATAGGACACAAGTGTGCTCCAGTAATTCAATGAAAGTGACTGACAGTCACATGATCCAGTTCTCACATTCAGATAGGCTTCTGATTACATCAGGTAATATAATGATTATTTAGCCCATTCAATTCAATTCAATTCAATTCAACTTGACCCAACAGAATACCCAGTAAAAAAAACAATTTTCCTGAATTAGAGCAGCTAATTTAAAAAAATGTTTCTGAGAATGATGTTATCTCAGAAAGGGTTTTTTGCTAATTAAAATACCTCTGTGTTTGTTAATCTACTCTCTTTCCCTTTATCTAAAACATGCCAGGATATTAATCAGCACACAGAGCACTGACTTTTGTCACCAAAATTCAATCCATGTGTATATTATAAAAATAATCTTTCTCTTTAAAACTTCTACTTCAGCAGCTTGGCTGGAGTCCATTGCACCCATATCATTACTGCATGTTGCTGTTGTGTTTTGTATTAGGCTTCTAATAGACACCAGAAAACCAACATACAAGCAAAATATTCCGAATGCTAGAAATCTGAAATAAAACAAAGAGAATATGCTGGAAAGTCAGCAGATCTGGCAGCATCTGTGGAGAGGGAAGCAAAATTAATGATACAGACTTAAAACGTTAACTCTTTTTCTTTCTCTACAGACGCCGCCAAACCTGAAGAGCTTTTCCAGCATTTCCTTTTTTTTATTTCAGTAAAATAACAACTGTTTTAGGTCCAATGTACTTGTGATTCTGATCACGGAAAAAAAAGTAGATTTGAAATTTGTACAGTCTCTTTTATATCTTGAGGTTATTCCAAAGTGCTTTCCAGTTGAAATATGTACTTATACACTGACTTCGTCTCCGCATGGGAGCACCATATTGGAATGTAGTCATGGGATAAGGAACAGGGACAGGGGACAGGGAAACACCAGAAAGAGAGAACAGGGAAACAAGCCACTGGGAAGAGGAAACCACTGGAAGGAACCATCGCAGAGAGGAGCAAAGAAAGAGGCTCCAAGCAGTAAAATGTCCAATCCATCTATAGCTCCATTCCTCAACAGGATGACCTGAGAGCTCTCTGCTCTCTGCTCGAACAGAGGCTTGTACAATCCCCATCCGCCATCACTCCTCCATCTGGCTGAACTGGTTCTCTCACTCAACAATTTCTCCTTTAACTTGTTTCACTTCCTCCAAATAAAAGGTGTGGCTATGGGTACACGCATGAGTCCTAGTTATGCCTGTCTCTTTATGGGGTAGAGATACATTCCTTGTTCCAGTCCTACTCTGGCCCCCTCCCATAACTCCTTTATCAGTACATCGACGACTTTTTGCTGTTGCTTCATTCTCTGGTTTAGACCTGGAAAAATCTATCAATTTTCTTTCCAATTTCCATCCTTCAATCATCTTCACATGGTCCATTTCTGATACTTCTCTTCCTTGACCTTTCTGTCTCCATTCTGGCAGTAGACTGTCCAACTCATATCAATTATAAACTCACTGACTCCCACAGCAATCTCACTACAACTCTGCATACCTCACATTCTGAAAGGACTCCATCCCATTTGCTCAGTTACTTTACCTCCAAAAGTGTTGCATCTGTTCCAATGATGCTACTTTCCAAAATGGCACAGCTGCTATGTCTTCTTTCTTGCTTAAGTGTGGTTTCCCAACCTCTGTGATTGACACGGCTCTCAACCGTGTCCAATCCATCTCCTGCGCCACTGTTCTCACCTCCTCCCCTCCTCCCAGAGTCAGGATAGAGTTTCTCTTGTCCTCATTTTTCACCCCACCAACCTCCGCATTCAACATATCATCATCCTCCATTTCCACGAACTCCAGCATGACGCCACTACTCAACACATCTTCCCCTCCCTCCTCCTATCAGCACTCCACAGTGGCCATTCCCTCCAGAATACCCTGATACCTTCCCATGCAATCACAGAAGATGCAACACCCGCCCCCTCTCTGTTATCGACACATCTCCGGCCAAGGAAGGAGTCAAAGATCCATGCTTCATGGACCCAGCATTAGGGGCACCACCACACTCACCCGGCACCTCATCTCTGTGGAGTGTGAGAATGGCAGTGCTCAGGACGGAGGATACGGCAAGTGCTGCCTGCATGCCACAACCCCTTTAAAGCAAGGGACACTTTGATATAAGGGAAGGGAAGGCCTACAAATGATCCCTCCCAACCTCTCTCCCTGAAATGACGATTCAGGGATTCCCCATCCTCGAGTTGAACTTATCTGTATCCCCTGAGTCCTGCCTGGTGCCCCCTGAGCAGTTCATACTTAATGGATGCAGGTTGTCTGAGTGCTCACCTCTGTAATCACCCTTGGAAGTGAAGGAGGCAGGTTCACACTGATGTAGAGCTATTGCCAGTAGGATGTCACGCCAGCACTTGCTGAATATCAGGTGAGGGGGGAAATCCTGGAGAGAGTGCTCACTAATGACATGCTAATATATTAAAATAAGCTTTCTGTGGTCCCATGGCATGTTTCACTCCATTATGTGGAGATGCTGGCGTTGGACTGGGGTAAACACAGTAAGAAGTCTGACAACACCAGGTTTAAGTCCAACCAATTTATTTGATAGTAAACTCACAAGCTTTCGAGGTTCCCCTCTTCGTCAGGTGAATGGAGAGTTCTGGCCTCAGACAGTACATATAACAGCACAGACAGTTTACAGATTACTGATTAGAATGCAAATCTTTACACCTAACCTGCTATTCAAGTCTTAAGGTGGTCGACAATGTGAGTGGAAGGAGCATTGAGCACAGGTTAAAGAGATGTGTATTGTCTCCAGACAGTACAGTAAGTGTGGTTTTGCAAACCTGTGCAAGTCATGGGGGTTACAGATAGTGCGACATGAACCCAAGGGTTATATGCTCTGTTATATGCTCTGTCTGAGGCCAGTACTCTCCATTCACCTGAACAAGAGGGGAACCTCGAAAGCATGTGAGTTTACTATCAAATAAATCGATTGGACTTAAACCTGGTATTGTCAGACTTCTTACTATGTTTCACTCCACTCCACCAACGGGGGGGGGGAGCCGGGAAGATCGGAGCTTGTAAACTTGCCGGCACAAACGTACTCTGTGGATTTTTAACACATGCCACCCTTTCTGCAGATGGAACGTGCAGGTTCAAAATCACTTCCCATATTTCAAGTCTGGATGACCCTTCATCAGAGCCGAAGACAATAGAAAATAGGTTAAGATCCATACTATTAGGATGAAGGGAGCAGGTGGAGTTGATAAAGATGAATGGACAAAAAGACAAAAGGAAATGTCAATGGTGATCATGGCTAACCCTTCGGTCCAACTAGTCCATGCCGCTGTTGATAGCAGCCATAAAAAAATCAGAATGTGTAAATGGCACAACAAAGGTAGACAGAGTGTCAAAGACAACTTGAAACACCCAACAGACAAGTCACCTACACCTGGCACCAGCGCAGATATTCATATCTCAGGTTCAATAAATAGGCAGGCTTCTGGGTCACTCACTGGTAAGCACCTCACAGCTGAAGATACACGGTAGGCAGAGGCAGGGATGTCCCAGTGAACCAGCACTTGGACAGACACTGGAACCTGTGGTTCTGCTAGGTGCCTTGCAGATGATGTGCCCTTGGGCTTGGGCACCCCACAGCTGCATAGGCAGCATTGGGAGTATCAGGAAGGGGTGACAGCAGCCCTGTTCAGAGTGCAAGTCTGATTGGAGGAGTCCCATCACCTCCTATCCAAGAAGATGGTGCCCACTGCAGCACACTGAGCCAACACTGCGAAGTTGGTGTCTGCGATGGAGGCCTTAGTGCCAGACTTTGACTGCATGGCGCAGGCACTGGTGGGAATCCATGAGTGTCAGCTCCAATGGACAGTGGAGCTTCTGGATCTCACTCCAACTGCCCCTCCACTCCTTTGGAGGGGCCCACAGGAAGCCAAAAAGAAGAGGATCGGTCAGAGTGCAGCCTGGGGCCCTCCAGCCAGAGGACCCTGGGCGTCTCTAGGGTAGTTGAATTTGTCCTGCAAGAGGAAGAGTGCAGGTGGAAATGTGGACATTTAAGGGGCGATTCTCCCAAATAAAGTTTGAGTGCTTAATTCGCAGGAAAATGGTGTAAATCACGATTGTTTTCTGAGTGGGAGTTCAGACTTGAATCTCCCCACTCTGTGAACTGCAGCGGTCACAATATTGAATATCATTAAAAGTTCAGGGGGCAGGCCTTATTTGCATTGCAATCTGATGGTTCCAGGCCTCTATGCATGTGTAATGCCCCAAATTGTTAGCCATAGAGCCGTCGAGGTTTACAGCATGGAAACAGGCTCTTTGGCCCAACTTGTTCATGCCACCCATTTTTTTAAAACCCCAAAGCTAATCCCAATTGCCCACATTTGGCCCATAATCCTTTATATCCATCGTACCATGTAACCATCTAAATGCTTTTCAAAATACAGAATTGTATCTGCCTCTACTACTACCTCTGACAGCTTGTTCCAGACACTCACCACCCTCTGTGTGAAAAAATTGCCCCTTGGACACTTTTTGTATCTCTCCCCTCTCATCTTAAACCTATGCCCTCTAGTTTTAGACTTCGTACCTTTGGGAAAAGATATTGACTATGTCGCTGATCTGTGCCCCTCATTATTTTATAGACCTCTATAAGATCACCCCTCAGCCTCCTACGCTGCAGAGAAAAAAGTCCTAGTCTATCCAGCCTCTCCTTATAACTTAATCCATCAAGTCCCAGTAGCATCCTAGTAAATCTTTTTTGCACTCTTTCTAATTCAATAATACCTTTCTATAATAGGGTGACCAGACAGTATTCCAAGTGTGGCCTTACCAATGTCTTGTACAACTTCAACAAGATGTCCCAACTCCTGTATTCAGTGTTTTGACCGATGAAACCAAGCATGCTGAATGCCTTCTTCATCACTCTGTCCACCTGTGACTCTGCTTTCAAGGAGCTATGAACATGTGCCCCTAGATCTCTTTGTTCTGTAATTCTCCCCAATGCCCTACCATTAACCGAGTTAAGCCCTGTCCTGGTTCAGTCTACCAAAATACATCATCAGCTCACTGGCCCAATTGATCAAGATCTCATTGCAATTGGAGATAATTTTCTTTACTGTCCACTATACCACCAATCTTACTGTCATCTGCAAACTTACCAACTATGTCTCGTATATTCTCATCCAAGTCATTAATATAAATGACAAATATCAGTGGACCCAGCACTGATCCCTGAGGCACACTGCTGGTCACAGGCCTCTAGTTTGAAAAACAACTCTCTACAACCACAAAGCCACTTTTGTATCCATTTAGGTACCTCACCGTGGATCCCAATGGATTTAATCTTATGCAGTAACCTACCATGCAGTACCTTGTCAAAGGCCTTGCTAAAGTCCATGTAGACAACATCAGCTGCACTGCCTTCATTTACCTTCTTGGTTATCCCTTCAAAAAACTCAATCAAATTTGTGAGACATGATTTTCCACTCACAAAGCCATGCTGACTGTCCCTAGTCAGTACTTGCATCTCTAAATGCCTGTAGATCCTCTGCAGAGGCTTTGCTGGCCAGCTCAATTGCTGGCTAGCCTGTGATCCTGGCAGTGCTGCCACCCTCCTGACACCTCCATGGCTTAATCATGGCCCCAGTGACCATTCCCAGAGCAACCCTGATCCTCCTCCTGTCCCAAAGCTATTGGGCCTGGAGAATTCAGCCTTGGGCCTGATAATAACATTCAAGTCACATTAGAAATAGATTAAAATTACCTCATGTTCCCACCCATTTCCTGCATAGTCCCGACCACACCGGATATCTGGTGGTGGGAGATGTGCATGCATCGGGAATGAATGCAAAAATCCCGCGAATCAGCACACGCGCGAATCTCCTGGCCCGACCCGCCAAAAAATTAGTCATTCAGAATAGGAGAATCACCCCCTTAAGGTGTGACAGGCATGGGGTTTAGGTGGGAGCTGAAGTGTGAGGAGCTGGTGAACAGGGTGATTATGGGAGGGAGGGAGAACTTGGTGCCTGCTTTTGACAAAGACCAAGGTGACTGAGTGAAAGAAAGGGTTTGGAGTGTGAAGGGGTTCAGTGGGAGACAAGGGATTGTTCACTTATCCTGGCTAGACAAAGAAGATCAGTCATCATCTTCCAACATGGCTGCTTCATCTTCTTCTGGTGTGCACTTGCACTGACCAGGGCTGCCATTGCATCCCAGGCATGGGAGGTGACCCTATGGAAGATTGTCTCCTGGAGCAGGGGTAGAGTGCATCATGCCTCTGCTTCACTCCATCCAGCATCCTTGAGGGCTCCCTCCAAAAAGCACAGTGCTGCTTTCTTGTCTAACATCTTGTGCAGTTATTGGGAAGCTGTTTATACGGAGCTCCCCAGTGATTGTAGCAGTTAAATCAGAGGGAATGAAACTCATGGGCATAAATATTATAGCTAATGAGGCATAAGATTTGACCTGAAAACACACCAGTGCCATTGGCGGGAGATGCTCTGTTTTTGGTACTGCCATTTTTTGGTAAGATTATGCCTGTTATCTCTGCTCCCCCTCCACAGATGCTGTCGGACCTGCTGAGATTTTCTAGCATTTTCTGTTTTTGTTTCAGATTCCAGCATCTGGAGTTATTTGCCTTAATTTTATTATAGTCGAAATTCTGCAGTAAGCAGGCTCCAAATGGTGAGGTGAGCCCAAAAGGCAACAGAAAGTAGGTGACCTCATGGCATAAAGTTAACTCTTAGGAACACTGGTTTTCTGCCTGATGCAGCTGAAGAGCTGAAATTGTGCCTGTTATGTGACAGAGAACAGGCTCGGATAAAGGGAACGGCATCTTAGGAGATGTAATTGCAACCCTGCAAGATCAGCAGTCATTGAGGCAGTCCGAGTTAAAATGATTTTTGGAGGGAATTCCAGGGTTAAGTTTTCAAAAGGGAAGGGTGAAGACTTACAATCCCTCTGAAAGGAGACAGAGTTTCAGCGTGATTGGTGGGTTCACAGTGTAGACTGATGTTCAGGTGGGTCACTGAGAAATCTATGGGATCTGTCTTCGTTGCATTTGTAATGTATTGTACAGTATAGTGTGTTCGACCATAGTTTGCCTGTTAAATCACACATGTTTCATGTTGATTCTGATTGTGTAGAGTAAAATTTATTTTGTTTATTCAAGAACTATGGAATCTTGTCATGTCATTCTCTTAGTGGTTGGATCTCAAACCCATGAGGGGAACCTTACCTCTGTAGCTTGGAATTTTAGAATACTTACCTCACCCCTGCTAGAAGTTGGACTTATAAAGGAGCTTCAGTGGAGTCTTCTGCTGCAATTTAAATTTATGCCTCCAGTTTCCGAGCCTTTCTTTGGAGCTTTTTCATTGTGATTTTTACTCTGATCCTTGAACTTATTTTCAGCTCAGACTGTTTTGCTGATGTTTTTTTTATCAGGCTTCCAGCATTTTAGTTTCTTTCATTTTTTTTTACAAGGTTTTGGATTTTTTTACTAGCTACCATCTTTTGTCCAATGTTGGTTACAGTTTGGTAGGTCTTCATGGTCATATGTAGGTTAGTTGTAAGTCTGAGAACTATTTAGAAAATTACAGTAAAGTGTACAATCTAGGAGCGGTCTCCACACTTGTTGGTACACACGGTTCTGCCCAACATGAGACTAACCCTGGGTGTGGGTCATGTGCTCTCTGACCTCACTGTGTGGACAATACTGTAATCAGTTCCACAATGATCCTTAAACTACAGGTTACATGAAATGTATGGCAGCATAGTGGCACAGTAGTTAGCACTGCTGCCTCACAGTGCCAGAGACCTGGATTCAATACACAGCTTGGATCACTGTCTGTGCAGAGTCTGCACATTCTCCCTGTATCTGCGTGGGTTTCCTCTGAGTGCTCAGGTTTCCTCCCACAGTCTGAAAAACATGCTGGTTGGGTGCATCGGCCAAGCTAAATTCTCCCTCAGTTTACCCGAACAGGTACTGGAGTGTGGTGATCAGGCATTTCCACAGTAACTTCATTGCAGTGTAAGCCTACTTGTAACAGTAATAAATAAACTTTAAAAAGTTTTGTTTTTCTTGCTTTGGTCCAAATGATGAACTGGAATTGGTTATCTAATGTACCATTTTCCAAAATTGCATAAATAAGTTGCCAAAATCTCCTTTATGATCATAGCCATGGTTCACTTGTTCATTTCAGAATGCATATATAGTTTTGTGTAAAGGCAAACCAAAGATTGCAGCTGTAATTGAGAGAGGAAGGAAAAATTAAACACCATGAAAGGTAATTGTGAGAAGATAATTAACCAGAAACATACACAGAAAACCCAGGCTATTAGGCTTGCTGAGATTAAGAACTACAGATATGAAAATGCATTGAAAGAAAGCAAATACAGAAGGTGTTCAAAATCGTCTGTCAGTCGTGAACTGAAACCAAACCAAATGATCCAAAGCCTAACATGTCTGAAGATCAGAGGATCTCAGAAACCAGTAATTGGATGTGATTTATAATATAGTTTAGAAGGAAAATAGGTTGTTGTTTGACCAAATGTGCATATTCACAAAGATTTATTTAATTTTTAAAAACTTGTATAGCTAGTGTAACTGGAATGTTTTAAAAGAGGGAAGCAGAGTGTAATATATTTATATGTTTTGAGTATGCCAGTGTGTGTGATGATGCCATGAAACAAGTGATCTGACCATCTTGGTTCCTCCCAATATGGAAAGGCAAACTTTACCTTGTCAGGATCGATTACTTTTCTAAAGATGCCGAATGGTTCATTCCAGAGTTATAGGGCTCAACAACATTTTTGACTTTGACCTGGAAGAGCCTTTAGAACATGCCCTCAAATGCAGTGGTTATGGGCCGTTCTGCCTTACAAGATATAGGCGCCTCTGATATCGCCTTACATGCATTCCTTTCCTTCCTTGGCCATGCAAATAACTCCATCACTGAAACTGAGGATGGGGTCCACAGTCAATCAAACTGCTGAATGTTTGGGTGTTCTGCACTGTCATTATTTCACCATGATGCAGCCCCTGAAGAGTTTTTGAGTCCAATTGTGCATAGTGTAAATAGCCTTTACACAAAAATTGAATTGTTGCTGATAATGTACTTAGCTTTGTTAGGTTTTATTAAACTAAACAAATAAGTATGTATTGGTTGTAAGAGCTATTTTCCAGACTATAAAAGCAGACTTTGTTTCTGTACAGATTGAGTTAAAATTTAAGAGGAAAGTGTTGTGTTGTCACTTTTAATATTTAACAACAGTACACTTCCTTTATTGTTGAGTCCTACGTTAGCTGCAGTTTATTATGTTCCTCATGGAATTGTCACTTCCAAATCATAATGCTCCATGCTTCAGTAATGTAATTTGATGTAAAACATATCTTTAATTGCAGCATACAATTCCACTCAAGTTGGAAGCGAACTTTAGTTTCTTGAGACGTACTTTATACTCAATTCCAATTTTTTTTTGATTGATTCCAGCATTTGGTTAATTAATTTTTGATTGGTCATTGCATTTTCAAAATGAAATTGTAGTTCTCATGGAAGTAGGCTTGATTTTCACAATATGGAACAATTTCTGTACCAGCATTTAAGAACTAAAAAGCATCTGCAGTTGCCAGTGTTTCAAAGAATTCATTCTTTAAAGATGAAATCAATCCAGTTTCAAGTTTATTCCCCTGTTATATGATTAAGACTCCAGGGGTCTATTTTGTGCAAAAAAAAGTCTTTTTGATTTGTCAGAAATTTTTTTGATTAATATGCAGCTGTCATTGCACAGGCAAACCCAGATCTCAACTTTTCTTTTTATCTTTCTCTCTCACCCCAGGCTGAAACGAGTACCTCACTCTTCTGGAGAGAATGTCCATTCGTTTTTGATCGGTGCTCGATACAACAGGTCAGTTAAGAACGTTTGAAATATCAAGTTCATTTTTAAACTGTCCCAATGTTGTTGAATATTTTACACTGATCTTATGGTTAATGTTGGTGGATCAGCTCTGCATTGCTATTGGTAAATTGGAGCACTTAGGCTGAGTTTTCCCATCCTGATAGTGGTGCCCTGACCAGCACGGACTAGGTCGGTTGGAGTCTTCTAGGAAAGCCAGGGATCTGGGGCCTCACGGTGGTGGGGCGATTGGATCTATTGAGGCATTGGGAGGAATCAGGGGAAGGATGAAAGATATATTATCATTGGCGGCAATGCAGAGGAGGTTCAAAAGAATGAGAGATTGAAATACAGAAGATTCTTAAGACAGGGTAAATGTTGGGTGGAATTTCCACTCATTAGAGAATGTAGGACAAGAGGGCATAGGTGAAGAATAAGGGGATGCTCATATCAGACGGATTTGAGGAAGAGTTTCTTCTCTCAAAGAGTGGTGAATCTTTGGAATTCTTTATCACTGGCAGCTGTGGAGGCCAAGTCCTCGAACATTTTGAAGGCCAAGATTGATAGGTTTTTAATCAGTCGGAGAATTAAGGGCTATGGAGAGAGGCAGGAAAATAGACTTAGTGGATCCGATTTCACCATCAAGTTGCGCCCATTTTCGGGTTCAAAACTTGGTAAAGTCAGGCATGAGGCGAGTCGCATGACCCGAGCCCACCTCCATGCCGGTTCCCCCTTTACCAAGGCCTGAAAATGGCCGTGATCGGGATTGCGCCAGAAATGTTCGATTTGTAGTATGGACCCGAGTCTCAGCACTGACCTTGCGTCGTGTGGATTCTGCTGGGTCCTAGCTCACTCAGCACTCTGCCAGCTGAAGGGTGTGCACAAAGCACTTGTAAATAGCTCTACGATTTTCAAGGAGCTGTGATCGTGGGGAGCATGTGGCTGGAGAATGGGGGGGAGGGGTGTCTGTGATTCTGGGAAGCATGTGGGTGGGGGAATGGGGGGGAGGGTCTATGTTTCTGGGGAGCATGTAGCTGGGGAATGGGCAGTATGGTCAGTGATTGTTGATGGGCTGGGGCCAGCAACATTCCTTAACCTCTACACGTGTTCCTCTCCATCTCCAATCACACTTCCCTCCCTTCAGAATGACAAGATGGCTTTTACAATGCAACTGATTGATCTTGCTTTTCTCTTGGTTGCTGCTGGAGCTGAGGAGGAGGAACAGGAGGAAGAATTGCAGGCACAAGAAACCCAGACCTTACCACTTGCAGGAGTAGAGGGGGATGACCACCAGAGGCAGGAGGTGGCTGCCATTCATCCAGAAGGTGGGTGCAGGAGAAGGAGGGAGTGGAGACCCCAGCAATTCCATGCACAAGTGCATCGTCGAACAGATGTCGGACAACTGTGTGCCGCTGACGTCTCTGCCTCCGAAAGGAGACACTGCAAAGCCTGTTCCACCTATTGCAGGACATGGCACCTCGGGGCAGGGGGGCACCCACTCTGGGTGGCTGTAAAATTGACGGCCGCTGTGCAACTGGTTCCTTCCAGACCCCGAGTGGAGATGTCTGTGGCATTTCCCAGTCAACTGTGCACACCTATTCCAAGCAATTTACAGGAGACCTGTGTGCCTGGGCAAGCCTGTCCATCAAATTTAACCTGAACCAGGCCCATCAGGAAGCCCTGGCTGCAGGGTTCACAGCCAGTGTGGGGATGCCTAATGTGCAGGGGGCCATCAACTGCACCCACATTGTCCTCAAGGTCACCTTGGAGATTCTACGAATAATCATCAACAGAAAAGGGTTCCACTCCCTGAATATCCAACTCACATGTGACCATAACATGGACATTATGCATGTCTGTACAAGACACTCAGATAGTTTGCACCATAGCTGCATTCTCAGGAGCTTGGACATCCCGGACGCATTTGGGGAGGAGCCTAGGCTGAGGGTCTGGCTTGTAGATGGTGTGGGTTCCCCCTTTGGACATGGCTGATGACACCTGTGCAGAAGCCTGTGACTGTGATGGAGACCCGCTATAATGAGGCCCATGTAGCCACCATGCCATAGTGGAGAGATACATTGGGCTCCTCAAAATGTGATTGTGGTGCCTGGACCACTTTGGCCGGGCCCTACAACACAGCCCCGATTTCTTGCCGCATTGTGGTGGTGTGCCGTGCCCTGTCCAACCTGACACAGCAGAGAGATGACCTATAGGAGGAGGAGGACGTGGAGGCCTACCAGCCAGGCATTGCCAGGGAGAAGGTTACCCAGCAGGAGGAGGAAAAAGAAGAGGAAGAGCATGTTGAGGGACACCAACCAGGCGCTGGAGGGCTGGCAGCTCGAATGAGGCATGCGAGGGCGGCTAGAGAGGCCCTGATCACCAGGTTGTTGAGTTCCTAGGGGCTTGTGTCTGTGTTTTCCATTACCACCCCCACCCCAAAGTCCTTCTGTCTCCTGCAAAATTGTCACACCAAAGTGATGGGCCTAGGTACACTGTGTTAGCAACTTTCTTCGGCAGGCAGGAGGGTGATGACAACTCGCTAAGCACCATTGCGGTGATGCCCTGGTGCAAACTAGTCTGACATCTCCCTGAGCTCTACACCTGGCACCTGGGGCCATGTCTGTGCAGTGGGTAAGGGATCTGAAACCCCCATACAGGGCCCTGGGGTCGGTGAGGTGGGAGAAGGGAGGGAATTGCTTTTGTGTTCTAGGGAACCAATGGTTTCCTTTTCTCAGTGATACAGCAGTGAGGGGCCACCCCACTGACATCAATATGAAGCATCCATCCGGCAGTTATCAAATTTCAGACAAATCTGAGACAAATTAGTCACAGGTAGATGGTGAAAAAACATTTAATGATTCCAGTAAAGGTGTTTAAATAATAAGTTGTAACATAAAAACTTGTGAACAGAAAGGTGCTTAAAGAGTATCTCACTAGTGCAGCCCTTCACCCTGCCATCTTGGTGCAATTACAACTTCCTAATCTTACATGGCCTACCACTATTCTTGGTGTCTCCCCAGAATATCATCAAAGGTAGAGGGGGGTAGCTCCCTACCTCGTCCCATTGCCTGTGATTCTGGTGCCTGGACTGCTCTGGCGGTCATGAGGGACAATGAGGGCCCTGGCCTGCTTCCATGGGTCTGGGATGTTTCCACGACACCCTCTTCATTCCGCTGCCCCTGAGGTGCCCTGGTGTTAGGAAGGGGGGAGTCAGAAGACATAGCCACAGCTGCAGTCTCCTAGCTGGAAGGCCCCAGCATGGGCTTCATCCCTTCCCCCTCCCTTGAGCTTCTTGTGAGCCCCTGGGTCACTCCATGGGACAGAGGTGCTTCTGCAGTGAATTCCAAAAGCTCCAGCATCACCTGGCCCTGCCAGTCCTGGAGGAACACCTGCATCCTACCCATGGTGGTCGAGCCCTCTGTGAGGGCCACCTGAGTTGGAGGCCACCTGCCACAGCAAGTGCCCTCTGAGACTCTGCAGCCCCTCTGTGATGGGGCCACATTCTCAAGGGCTGCTGCTGCAGGCCACTGTGTCTCAGTGCTGTCCTGCTGGGTCTCCTGCAAGCTCTCGAGCCTCTCAGCCATGGGCTGCAGAACCTCGAGAACCCTGTTCAGTCCCTCAGCTGTGGCCTGCTGTGACTTGACTGTGGCTCTCAGGGACTCCGCTGTGGCCTGCTGTGACTTGGCCACATGGCCCCGGGGCATCCAGATCTGACTCTGTAACACAGGACACAAGGTTAAGCGCAAGGGAGGGAGAGGAAACCGGGATACAAAAAACGTGATTCACATTTCATTGTTTAACATAAAACAAAGCACAAAGAAGAATACATCACAGGAACAGGTTCTTCGGCTCTTCAAGCCTACAGTGACCAGGCTGCCTTTCTGAATTGTAACCCCCTATCTTCTGGAGACCATATGCCTCTATTCCCATCCCATTCACGCAGCTATAAAGATGCCCCTTAAAGGTCACTCTCATATCTGCCTCCTCGACCTCCCCCAGCATCGGGTTCCAGGCACCCACCACCCTGTCTGTGTAAATAAATATATCTCACACATCTCCTTTAAACCTTGCCCCTCGCATCCAAATCTCATGCCCCTGATAAGTTGCCTCAAATTGAATAGAGGATTGACAGGTGCTCACTTCTTGACTCCAGCCCGACCATGCTGTCGCTGACAGCCCACATCTCCCCTTCCCTGAACAGCTTCAGTGTCTGCTCTTCAAAGAGAGTGAGGACCCATAGGTCTGGTTCACCACCCTCTGTCTTCACCCTCTGTCTGATGTTACGGTCATTCTTCTCCTGTGGAGACAGAAGAAGGAATGAAAGGAATGATGGCGTGACTCCTGCAGGTACCAGATGGTGGCCCTTCAAGGGGAAGCACAGTGGCGCTTTTGGGGGGCATAGCAAGATGCTTGGGGATCAGGAGCTGGAAACATGCAGAGTTCTGGGGATGGAAGCATCTGGGGAGATTTGGGGGAAGATGCTAGATGAGGTTAAGCACTCATTCTTGCTGCCTGGATAAGGTCATTGACCTTCTTGCGGCACTGCTTCCCAGTTCTGGGGGCCAGTGCCCTGGCACTGACCAAGATGGTGACTGCCTCCCAGGTCGCATTGCCATCAGCCCCCCGGGTCTGCGTCCTCCTGGGGTGGAGGGAGTTGGGGGGTGGAGAAGAGGGTGTCCCACCTTGCCTCCAGGTTGTCCTCAGTAAATCAGGGGGCTGGTTGTGTAGCATTTTTTTCTTGTACTGCTTGCCTGCCTTCCATCCTTGGGTTTTTTTATGGAGCTGTCACTTGTTAATATTGAGGGGAAGGCAATTGGTATGCTGATGCTGGTGACAGGGTGGCGGGGGGGGGGGGGCAATCAGTGCCTCAATGATTGGGGACAGTGGAGAGAGAGGGAGGTGTCTTACAGCCATTGGAGTCAGAAAGAGATGGGGGCCTTGTGCAGGAGGGTCTGAGGAAAGGAGAGGGGGGGCTCACTTTGCCTGAGACCGGTGGGGGCGGGGGGGGGGGGGTTGGAGGAGGAGGGTGGATCACTCTGCTGAGATCTGCTGTGTTGTGTGGGTGGGGCAATGCCTGTGGGGGTCAGGGGGAGGCATTATCTGGCCCGGGAGGGATGTGGCAGGGAAGCAGCATGCTATCATTTTCTTTCTGCACGTGCGCAGTTGGAGGCACCAATCGGAGCTACAAGTTTCAGGCATGTTAAGCCCCATCCACAGGCTTGTGCCATGTGATTCAGACTCGCTGATGTTTTTACAGGCAGAGTGCATATGGGGGTGCCTCAGATCTGAAACACTCCCACTTTTAAGTCCTCCTAGCACTTAGAATCAAAATGATAAAATAGGACCCAGTGAGTGTTAAATCAAACATGATCTTATTAAATGGGGGCGCAAACATGAAGAGCTGATTGGCCTACTCCTGTTCTTATTCCTTATTGTCTTACGGGAAGACCAATCATGGAGGCTCCAGAGCCTAACAACTGGACTCAGGGAGTCGATGTGAAGGCATTTATCTCTTAAATCCGTTAATCTTTGCCTTGAGGAAGCTCCCTGAAGCTCATGAAATGCAGCCACCAGCAGTTACAATTCCAAAAGCTGCAAGGCAATGTGGCTCCCAGCTTAATCATCACATTTACAGGTGGAAGCTACCTCCTCAGTGTGAGCATTCCCCCCTCTCCCCTCCCAATCCAGTTTCAGTTGAAGCCAGAGATGGATAGATTGGAGGACTTTTAAGTATAGAACATAGAACATAGAACATTACAGTGCAGAACAGGCCCTTCGGCCCACGATGTTGCGCCGACCAGTTAAAAAAAACAATGACCCTCTAATCTAAACCAATCCCTTTTCGTCCATAAACCTATCCACGGATCTGTTAAACGACCCCAAACTAGGCGCATTTACAACTGCAGCAGGCAGGGCATTTCAATCCCTCACCACCCTCTGGGTAAAGAACCTACCCCTGACATCCGTCCTATAACTACCCCCCCTTAATTTAAAGCCATGCCCCCTCGTGCTAGCTTTCTCCATCCGAGGAAAAAGGCTATCACTATCCACCCTATCTAAACCTCTAATCATCTTATATGTTTCAATAAGATCCCCTCTTAGCCGCCTTCTTTCTAGCGAAAACAACCCCAAATCCCTCAGTCTCTCCTCATAGGACCTCCCCTCCATACCAGGCAACATCCTGGTAAACCTCCTCTGCACCCTCTCCAAAGCCTCCACATCCTTCCTGTAATGTGGGGACCAGAACTGCACACAATACTCCAAGTGCGGCCGCACCAGAGTTGTGTACAGTTGCAACATGACACTGCGACTCCTAAATTCAATCCCTCTACCAATAAACGCCAAGACACCGTATGCCTTCTTAACAACCTTATCTACTTGATTCCCAACTTTCAGGGATCTATGTACACATACACCTAGATCCCTCTGTTCATCCACACTATTCAAAGTCCTCCCGTTAGCCCTATACTCAACACATCTGTTATTCCTACCAAAGTGAATCACCTCACACTTCTCCGCATTAAACTCCATCCGCCACCTCTCGGCCCAGCTCTGCAACCTGTCTAAGTCTCCCTGCAAACTATGACACCCTTCCTCACAATCTACCACACCTCCGACTTTGGTGTCATCAGCAAATTTACTAATCCACCCAGCTATACCCTCATCCAGATCATTAATAAAAATTACAAACAGCAGTGGCCCCAAAACAGATCCCTGAGGCACACCACTCGTAACCGAACTCCATGACGAATATTTACCATCAACCACCACCCTCTGTCTCCTATCTGCTAGCCAATTCCTGATCCAATTTCCTAGACTACTCTCATGGTGAACCTTATCAAACGCCTTACTAAAATATGGAAGCCAATTTCAGACAGTTCAAACCCAACTGACCCAAACCCACTTGTTTATGTCAGTTAAAAATCAACCAATAATGTATTGTTCTTCTGCCAGAATGGCCCTGTGTGTTCAAGCTTACTTTTCACTTTAGAGATTTGAGGGAGATATTCTGCTTTGTCCACAGTTGAGAAATTGCATCCAAAAATAGCCTTTAAATTGCAGTGGTTAGGGTACACTTCAGGTTTCCACTAAAGCTAATTTGGAGATTCACAAACACAAAATCTTCAATTAACAGGTACAATTTGGCAGTGTAATGGAATGTAATTGCTTCCTTTGTTTTTCTTGTCATTAAAATGTCGTCCTTGATATATTGAAGAGTGGTAAGCTAGTGCAGCTTTATTAATATAGCTGAAAATAGATCTATTGTCAAAAATAACAACTTTAATAAAGGTGCCCAGTCTGCCAGCTGAGTAACCTGATTCAAAATAATTGAAAATGAGTTCAAAAAACTGTACTGCAACATTTACTAGTTTCACTGCTGTAGCCAGTTGCTGAGTCATTTCATTGCTGTACCCAGTTGCTGAGCAAACTGAATACATTTTGATACAACAAAAGCATTTAAAACATGTCCATGAGTGCACCTGAAATAGTGAGTGCGATTTGAGGAATCTTCCCATACCTGCACAATTGATGGATTCTTGGAAATTTGACCAAGAGGTGTGGCCAGTTTTGTGGGAAAGGCCTGGTCATGTCACATTGATGGTTCAACCAGTGTAAAGGGCACAGAAAAATAGGACAGAATTTTACGCTCCCCACAAGGTGGGTTCTGAAGTGCGGGGTGTGGGGGGGAACACATAATTGAACGGATGGGATTACTCCTGGAAACCTGCCTGCCCAAACCCAGATGCAATTTCACACTTGGGTGGGCAGGGTCTCAGGCAGGGAACTCGCCTATTCACCTACTAATGCCTTTAAGTGGGCACTAAGTGGCCACTTAAGGGCCTTATCCCACTCAGCCTCAATTGGCGGGAGTGGGTGTGGAAAGGGTGAAATAGTGATATTTGCAATTTTCCCCATCTTGGGGCAGGAAGTTGAGAGATGCTTCACCTTTAAGGCCCCCCTCAGAGTTGGGCTACTCCTCCCTCCCCCAAGGGAAGTCCTGCCCAGTGCCAACACTGAAGTAAATGTTAAATGGGCAGCACGGTAGCACAATGGTTAGCACTGCTGCTTCACAGCTCCAGGGACCTCGGTTCGATTCCCGGCTAGGGTCACTGTCTGTGTGGAGTTTGCATGTTCTCCTTGTGTCTGTGTGGGTTTCCTCCAGGTGTTCTGGTTTCCTCCCACAGTCCAAAGCTGTGCGGGTTAGATTGATTGGCCACGCTAAAATTGCCCTTGAATTGTGTAGGTTAGAGGGGTTAGTGGGTAAAATATGTAGGGATATGGGGGTCAGGCCTGAGGTGGAATTGTGGTCAGTGCAGACTCAATGGGCCAAATAGCTTCTTTCTGCACTGTAGGGTTTCTATGATTTTCTATGAAGTAGCAGTTGGAGTTTGAGAGTCAATAGTTGCACGTTAGGTGCAAATTCTCAGGATGGCGAGCGCTGATCACTCTAATCCGTAACATTCTACTCATAATGCATGTTTCTGGCTGTAGTTCACCTGTGCTTTAAAATCCTTGATCTTCAGTTTTGGTTCGGCTAGAATCAGGGTGGCAAATCATGGAAACAAACGAAAACTTTTTTCAGTCAAACTTAACTTGTGCAAATAAACACATACTCTGGTCTGTTTGACCTGAATTACTGTTTGTAAAGGATGTTTGATTTTGATGATTGGAATGTGCTCATTAATTTCTGTCTTCAGGTCAGAAGGAGCACAATAAACCAACAGCCTTTTTTTCTTTTTTGTTTATATTGTTGACACTTTAAAGCATAATTTCTAAAGTGTGACATCTGCACAGGCTGTTGTATCATTATTAATATTTTAGCAGTTGATCTGTCTGTTGCTTACAGAGAGAATTGGAGGATAATTTTATCCCCTGTGTATGAAGCACTATTAGACTCAGTGATTTACAATAGTTTTAGTACAGTATTGTTGTATTTTTAACTTGCTGAAATCCATAAAGAATGCATGACATGCAGAGCTGTATGTGAGGAAGAGATCATGTGAGGTGGACAGGTGGAAAGATTTGAAGATACAGTTACAAATTCTGTAACAGTCTGGATTTCAAAAGGCCAATGCAACCAGGTGAGAATGGACCAAATGGAAATGCATGAAAGGATCTGCACCACAGTATTTTGAACTGGCTATAGTTTGTAAAAGAAGGAACATTCAAGAATGAAACCCAGAAATGCTGAAACCACCAGTGTCCATCTGCAATTTGGGAACAAAGTTGGAATGGGCAATATGTTGGAGATGAAACGAGGCATTCTTGTTCATTGGAGCACAAAGAAAGCTCAGCTTCAGAAGCTTGAAGTGAACGTTAGGGCAACATTTTAGAAATGCTGCTTGAATCAAAGACAGTGAGTGGGATTTTCCAGCCACATTCACCCCAAGGCTAGAAAAATCCCATCCAAGGTCAACGGACTTTTGCATGGTCCACCCCTGCCTGCTGTGATTCCCGGGGTGGGTGGGATGGGAAAATTCCAACCAGTGGCCTTGGTTTTACTAAGCTGGGAGAAGTTAAAACGCATCAGGGCGTAATTTTGGACTGACGATTGAAGAGGATAGCAATAGCAGTAGAAACTTGAAGAACAATAGACAGGGGGCAAAAACAGGAAGTGCAGGAAAATCTCAGCGGCTCTGACAGCATCTATGGGGAGAGAACAGATCTAATGTTTCGAGTCTGGATGACTCTTCATCAGAGGGAGGGGATATTGATATAGATAAGAGGCATTGAGTACAAGGAGGATCTGATTCCATGCTTTTAGATAATTTTGTGCACAGCACGTAATGGATAGATAAGGTGACCAAGGATGGCATTCTGAAATACATAGTGGATGGACTGGGAGTGAAAGATAACATTCTGGAGGAGGCATACATCAGGCTGGAACTTTAAGAGATCAGCACCATGGAGATTGACTGTGAAGGAGAGGATTACACTGTGCATTCTTTGAGAGATTACAAATTAGTATGAACTTGTGGCGGCATCAAACTGTACATGCCCACTAGGAACTGGGTTAAGAATGACCAAACTAATTTGTAACCGGAGAAAGCTTGTCATTTATCATTCTTGGCTGAATTTGTAGCTGGGTACCAGAGTCAAATTTGAATGTTCTGCAGTTCAGAAGTGCTAAGTATTAAAAGCTAAAGTTTGTTTTTTAGTCACAAGTAGGCTCACATTCACATTGCAATGAAGTTACTGTGAAAATCCCCGAGTAGCCACACTCCAGCACCTATTCAGGTACATTGCAGGAGAAGTTAGTATGGCCAATTCAACTAACCTGTACATCTTTTGGCCTGTGGGAGGAAACTGAAGCACCCAGAGGAAAGCCACACAGACACAAGGAGAACATACAGATTCCACACAGACAGTGACATAAGCTGGGGATTGAATCCAGGTCCCTGGTGCTGTGAAGCTGCAGTGCTAACCACTGTGCCACTAAATGCATATGTAACATAGTGATGAAATAAAAAAAAATTGTTCAAAGGCATTAATATTTTTATGCATTTAAAAGATGGCTATTTCATGAATGAGTGAAAGAATAGATGTGATTTACATGGACTTCAGCAAGGCGTTCGATAAGGCCCCTTGCAAGACTTCTTGAGAAAGTGAGAGGGCATGGGATCCAAGGGGCTGTTGCCTTGTGGATCCAGAACTGGCTTGCCCGCAGAAGGCAGAGAGTGGTTGTAGTTGGATCTTCTTCTGCATGGAGGTCGGTCACCAGTGGAATGCCCCAGGGATCTGTTCTGGGATCTTTGCTGTTCGTAATTTTCATAGATGACCTGGATGAGGAAGTGGAGGGGTGGGTTGGTAAGTTTGCTGATAACACGAAGCTTGGTGGTATTGTAGATAGTTTGGAGGGATGTCAGAGGTTGCAGCCTGACATTGATAGGATGCAAGGCTGGGCGGAGAAGTGGCAGGTGGACTTCAACCCGGATAAATGTGTAGTGGTCCATTTTGACAGGTCCAATGGGATGAAGGAGTATAATGTCCAGGGTAAGACTCTTAGCAGTGTAGAGGATCAGAAGGACCGGGTACTATGGTCCGGGTCCATAGGACTCTTAAATCCGCCTCGCAGATAGAGGATGTGGTTAAGAAGGCAAATGGTGTACTGGCCTTCATTAATCAAGGGATTGAGTTTAGGAGTCGGGAGATAATGTTGCAGCTTTATAAAACCCTAGTCAGATCCCACTTGGAATACTGTGCTCATTTCTGGTCACCTCATTACAGGAGGGATGTGGAAGCTATTGAAAGGGTGCAAAGGAGATTTACAAGGATGTTGCCTGGATTGGGTGGCATACCTTATGAGGATAGGTAGAGGGAGCTCAGTCTTTTCTCCATAGAGAGATGAAGGATGAGAGGTGACCTGATAGAAGTATATAAGATGTTGAGGGGTATAGATCGGGTGGATTTCCTGAGGCTTTTTCCAAGGGCTGGAATGGTTGCTACGAGAGGACACAGGTTTAAGGTGCTGGGAAGTAGATACAGAGGAGATGTCAGGGCTAAGTTTTTCACTCAGAGGGTAGTGGGTGAGTGGAATTGGCTGCCGTCAGTGGTGGTGGAGGCAAATTTGATAGGGTCTTTTAAGAGACTTCTGGATGAGTACATGGAACTTAATAGAATTGCAGGTGTAGGTAAGCCTAGTAGGTATGGATAACATCTGTGCAACTTGTGGGCCAAAGGGCCTGTTTGTGCTGTAGTTTTTCTATGTTCTATTTTTAATATTCTCTCTTATATTTGTTCAGTTGTGCAAACTGGCAGTTTCCATTTATAAATAGGTGCATTAGTGTTTCAGTGCCAATTTGTTTAGTATCTTGTATATTATGAAGTTAACCATTATTAGCCAGTAATTCAAGATGGGGATTACGTGGATAACGAAGGAGGTGAAGGAAAGTGTTAAATTAAAAGCGGAGGCGTTTAGAGTAGCTAAGAGTAGTGGGCGAGAAGAGGATTGGGAGAGGTTTAAATGTCAACAAAGATTGACAAAGAAGTTGATAAAGAAGGGTAGGAGAAACTATGAAGCTGGGCTAGCGCTTAATATGAAAAAGGATAGCAAGAGTTTTTATAAAAATATAAAAAGGAAGAGGCTGGCTAGGGTGAACGTTGGACCCTTAGAGGATGAGAGGGGGGACTTAGTGGTAGGGGATGGGGAAATGGCTGAGGTCTTGAATAACTTTTTTGTTTCGGTCTTCACGGAGGAGGACGTGAATAATTTGCCGGGTGTTAGCGATGGAAAGGTGGTAGAACTGGACATTATTGTTACTAGAGAGGCGGTGCTTGACAGACTGGAGGGACTGATTGTGGACAAGTCCCCAGGACCGGATGGAATGCATCCAAGGGTTCTGAAAGAAATGGCGGAGGTGATAGTGGATGCCTTGGTGGTTATTTTCCAAACATCGCTGGATTCCGGGGAAGTGCCGGAAGATTGGAAAACGGCTAATGTTACGCTGTTGTTTAAGAAGGGTGGCAGGCAATAGGCAGGGAATTATAGGCTGGTTAGTTTAACGTCTGTTGTAGGTAAAATGTTAGAATCCGTCATCAAGGAGGAAATAGCGAGGCATCTTGAGGGGAATTGCTTGATAGAGCAGACGCAGCAAGGTTTCGTTAAGGGGAAGTCGTGTCTGACAAATTTATTGGAGTTCTATGAGGATGTGTCTAGGGCGGTGGATAGAGGAGAGCCGGTGGATGTGGTCTTTCTTGATTTTCAGAAGGTGTTTGACAAGGTACCTCACAAGAGGTTATTGCAGAAGGTAAGGGGACATGGAGTTGGGGTAGGGTGTTAGCGTGGATAGAGGATTGGCTGTCAAATAGGAGGCAGAGAGTGGGGGTCAATGGGTGCTATTCGGATTGGCGGTTGGTGACTAGTGGAGTGCCCCAGGGGTCGGTGCTGGGGCCTCAGCTATTTACCATTTATATAGATGATCTGGAGGAGGGAACCGAGTGTAGGGTGTCGAAATTTGCTGATGAGACCAAGATTGGTGGAATGGCAAATTGCGCGGAGGGTGTGGAGAGTCTGCAGAAGGATCTAGATAGGCTGGGCGAATGGGCCAGGAACTGGCAAATGGAATTTAATGTTGGCAAGTGTGAGGTGGTCCACTTTGGTAGGAATAATGGTAGGAAGGACTATTACTTACGTGGCGAAAAACTGCAGCAGGCGACGGTGCAGAGGGACCTCGGGGTCCTTGTGCATGAGTCGCAAAAACCCAGCCTGCAGGTGCAGCAGGTGGTCAGGAAGGCGAATGGGATGCTGGCCTTCATCGCGAGGGGGATTGAATATAAAAGCAGGGAGGTCATGCTGCAGCTGTATAGGGCATTGGTGAGGCCGCAGCTGGAGTACTGTGTGCAGTTTTGGGCGCCGTACTTACGCAAGGATTTTTTGGCCTTGGAGGGAGTGCAGAGGAGGTTTACTAGGCTGATACCGGAGTTGAGGGGATTGAGCTATGAGGAGAGGCTGAATAAACTAGGCTTGTACTTGTTAGAGTTTAGAAGAATGAGGGGAGATCTCATTGAGACGTATAAGATGATGAATGGGATGGATAGGATAGAGGTGGAGAGACTCTTCCCACTCAGAAAGGACAGTAGGACTAGGGGGCACAGCCTCAAGATAAAGGGGGGTCGGTTTAGAACGGAGTTGAGGAGGAACTTCTTCACTCAAAGGGTGGTGAATCTCTGGAATTCTCTGCCCGTTGAAGTGGTGGAGGCTGCCTCGCTAAATATTTTTAAGACGCGGGTTGATGGGTTTTTGATAAGCGAGGGGATTAATGGTCATGGGGAGAGGGCGGGAATGTGGAACTGAGCCACGACAGATCAGCCATGATCTTATTGAATGGCGGGGCAGGCTCGAAGGGCTAGATGGCCTACTCCTGCTCCTATTTGTTATGTTCTTATGTTCTTATTCCGCTTATGGTTTAAAATGTTATCTGAATCATTCAGTTGAATTATTACCTGGTAAATTACTGCCAGACTTCTATTATTCCATGTATATAATATGAAGTTGTTATTTCATTGGATTGCTGTTCTATTGTCGTGGAAGCTTTAAAAATGCACAAATTTAAAGCAATATCTTCCTGATTGCTGATTGGAATTTACCATATACATCTTTTTTGAATGTTGCCAGCTATTGAACCAGCAAATGTGGTGGTTGAATGGCCATGGGCTATGGAAATTCAGTGACGTGATATATTGTAGATATTATGGTCAATATTGCCTTCAGCAGTATTATCAAGTTAACTCTTGATGTGCTTGAACATTGCTCCTTCCACAAGCTATTTTAATGGAGTTTTTATAACCTATTGATGCACCCACCAGTAAAATGGCAGAGTGGAATCTGTTATTCAGTCTGATGCATTGGCACCTGTTAAAAGAACTACTCTGGGTCACATATGAAACTTTCTTCTATAATTACATATGAGATGGGAAATGGAAATGTGCCATATCCATTATGCTAAAAATAATATGTTTGTGAGTATTTTGTTTGTATTATGTGCATGTGATTGAGAAGTGCAAATGCATGCCCTTCAGAATTTTCTTCCATGTAATAAAAGCCATCCTTACTGAGCTCATCCAGTTCCAAACTATTTTAACAATTGGAGTGTTCACCAAATGCCATCAGTGATGTGGAACCATTGATTTGGTAAATAAATATGGGTATTGACCTATCTTAGAGCACACAGTACCTATTAAAGGCAAAACCTAAGGATTGATGAGAGCAATCTTTTAAAGTGAACAATTACTTAAGTTCAACTTCTCCATTCTTACACATCTCATAGTATTCAACTAATCGGAGGAATAGGGGGAGAAAAGTGTTCTTATTTCAAGGCATCATTTGTAGCATCATCTGAGCATTAATTGTGAAGGGGAAAGATAAAAATATTGACACTGCTGTCACCAGTTTCTATTTAAAGGTGCTCAAAACTCTGGCAGTTATTTACAGTTGGAAAAGAAATAGCCCCAGATGATAGTTCAACTTCAGCATTGTTGATAACAGGCTATCTAAGATTCTTTATTCTGATAAGCGTTAAATTGGGCATTTAGAAATCCTTTTATGGAAGAACCTTTTAGATGAGTGGCTCTTTGGTGATGGTTTATATTTTTCAACACTGTCTCATACAATGTAAATTTGTCCAATCCTCCTTCGTGCAAGTGATATTTCACATTGATTTCATATCGCGAAGTGTTTTACTGACCTTTGCTAATTTAGTAGTCCAGATACTCTGTCATTCAATACATGTTATCTGTTTACATCTGCAGCCTGGAGCTCTATGCTGCGGTGAGCCTGGATATCTGGAATATTCCAAACTGTTTTGAGCAGAATATTTCAAAACTGGGTTATAGCAAATGGGTGATGCAGCTGAGGATAGTCACAAGATAAAAACATTCTAATATTTGAAAAAGTAATGTAAATTCTATCATATCGCATAACTTATCATTTCATCAAACTGATTATGCTTCCAAAAAATGAAAATTATGCCACATTTATTGATAAAAACTGAAGTAAAGGGAATATATGCCTGAGTTCCAGTTAAAAATAGACAGCTTACGCTCATGGAACCATTTAACAAATTAATCAAGATCTCATTTTTTTTCTGTTTAGCAATGCTAACAATATTTGAAATATCAAAAAGCAGTAGCCTGCAGTCAAATTACTGTAATTTGGTGCTGTGTCTCTGTAGATTTTTTCTTGTGATGTAGAATTTCTGCAGTGGTAAGATCATGGATACTGAAGAAAGTTTGGCCCTGTATTTTTTCATGTCAGCTAATAGGAAAATACAGTTTTGAACACAAAAAGAAAAGATAAACAATTCATTCTATTTAAAATAATCTTACTATTGGCTTACTGATAAACGATTTTTTAAAGAATTGTTTGCTTGAAAAGTACAACAAAGGCAGACTTTTGGAAATCTTTACTTACCTAGAATTTTAAAGGCTCCCATCTCCACCATTCACTCACTATACTCATAATATTAATGTCTTGCTGTAAAAATAAATATATAAATGCAGTTGCATAACTAAATATTTTAGTTCCATTTTCGCAAGGCTAAAAAAGGACTGACAGCTAAATACTCACCTTGCATTTTATTGCTGATATCATTATTATAAGCAGCTAAATTACCATGCATAATTTAATGAATACTTATGTTGGAGAGTTTCTGCTTTGGACGCAATCAGTGACTTGAGTGTAAATTGAGCCCAGCTTGAGCTAGTTTTGGGAAATAGTTATTTTTCTCAAGTTTCTGCTCAAACCCATTTTCATATTGTTGAATATAAAAGCTGCCACACATCATTACAATTACAGCCAGCAGTTTAGAATACAGCTTTTTAAAAATTCCTGTAAAAATAAGAATATTTTGCTATTTTTGACTGGTAACTTGTCAGAGTTTGATTAATGCAGCAGAAAATGGGCTTAAAGCCCATCCAATTCACCACCTGTGAGTAACACAACTTTAAATAATTGAAAGTGATTTTAAAATCTATACAGAACCACTTGCTAGATATATTGTTTTACAGTAGTCAGTTTCTTAGACAATTAAAAAAAACATATATTTGAAAAGTTTTATAATACACCAATTAGTGTCTCTATGTCAAAAGGAGATTAATGTTAAGTGCATCTTGAGTGCACTTAGCATGAATGCACAATGGTGATTAACTTAATCTGGGAACATGGTCAGTTTTTGGAGGGATCAGCTTAGAGCACACTTTTTAAAGTTAGCACAAAAGATCGCAGAAACTGGAGTTGCTGTAAATGCAATTTTCAATTAATATTCCGTGATCTTTTGCACTGATTTTAACTATTTTAAATGAAATGTCCAAAATGAAACAGAGTGACTGAGAAGCAAGTCCCCTCCATTATTACTTATGTCTGGCATTGATAGGATGATAAAGTTATAAAATTGTGAGTATGTCATTGTGTGGAACAGATGAATGGAAGTAATTTTGTGTGTGTGAGAAAAGTACAAAAAAAAAGGAGGATATATGGTCCCAGATCTTTTAATCTCTGGATAGTTGGAGACTGGATGCAGTTCCCAAGGTGCACCATTAGATCCCTTGGAAGACCCAACAGCAATGACCTTGTGGGAATTGCCTAGGAAGTATAAACTGCTGAACAGCAATTCCCTAGCTCCTGGGACCCTCCGAAAATATCTCAACCCTGAGTTAGAGTCAAAGATTTTGAATAGTTCTGACTTCCTGACCTGGATTGGTACCTAGGAAAGGTCGGACAGAAAAAATAATCTATCTTAACTCCTGGGTGATTCTACAACTGGGTCCTCCCCCCATCTAGTTTCCCTGACCCCTGACTCACTTGACCCAAGCTGACCTGGCCTCAGCACTTGACAACACTGACTGCCACCGATCCAACCCACCTCACCACTCCACAAAAATGCCACCCTTCCCCTTACCCATCCTGACCCCTTACCCATTTATCTTGCCCTTCCTATCCCCTTCCCCACTTATCTTACAAACCCTATCCCTTTACTCATTGGCCAGTTATTTCATCTCTTGCTAGTATTGGAAAATACCAATACGTCAATGTGCATTTAGATCATTAGGTTGGTCAGTTAAAAACATTAAGCAATCACCGATCCATTGAATAATGTAAAATATTTAGGGTCCCATTTAATCATGCTAAGCTGGGCATGTAGTTGTGCGCATTCTGCATATGTGAAGGTGTCTTGGTTTGTTAGACTGAGCACTTACATGTTAGAACACTGTGGAACACCAATCAACAAAGCAAATTAAATGTAGAACTGCTTTATTAAATTACAGGATTTCATGTTAGAGCACATCATACCGAGAATATACAATACTCTGTCGCAGTAATCTGTGATTACCAAATATTGATTACCAAATTGTAAGTGGTACAGAAGAGCCTTGGAAGATAGCGAAGGGATAGGGCAGTGTAATGATTGTAACTGGAACACTAGAGGATTTTCACTTGAACTTAATTCTTCCATACCTGCGAAGGTCAATGTGCAGCCAGACTCTGCCACCAGCATCAATCCATTGCAATATTTTTCATTCCAACTCAGATGGTGTCCCACTATTAAAGGTCCTCCTTAAATGTACTCCATCAGGCCTTCTTTGGCTAGCTCTGTTGTCTTTTTCATTTGGCAGTGTCCATTCTACTGCCGATCTGATGTCTAGGAGGCAAAATACATGTCCATCAACTCATCTTTTCATGACAATGTCCCACAGGTGCTTCTGACAAGCTTTCTGCAGTACTTCTTTGATAATGTTGTCTCTCCATGTGATGTGCAGGATCTTCTGGTGAAAAATGTCCAATGTACATGATGTTGTTGATGTTCTGTTCTATGTTTTGCTGGCATAGATTGCAGTTGGTACTAGCATGGACAAGTAGAGTGGCAGCTTCATGGCTGTGTTGTTGGTGTTGGATGTCCAGATCATGTGGAGTCATTGGAGGACCAGTGCTGCTTTGCTGATTCCTATGTGGATGTCAATCACCCTCCCTGGAGATGTTGCTACTGATCTAAAATTAATGTCCTCAGAGTTCTGTTGCACAATGGTGATGAGAGGGCCTTGTTGACACCATCATCTTGATTGCATCACTATCTTGTTCCTCTTGCAACTAACGCAGAGATCAACTTTAGCACTGCTGTTGAAGACTTGGTCAGGCATCAGAGTGCGCATGATTCTTCAGTGAGCAGAGTGATATTGCCTGTGAATCCAGATCCATCAAACAATGATTTTACCACAGAATGCCAGAGTCTGCAGCCACCATCACGTTCCTCACAATGAAATTGCTAACCAAGAGAAAAAGGAATGGGGAGAGTTTGCAGGCTTGCTGTATTCCTGTGATGAAGTTGAAGGAGCCTGTGGTGGTCTTGGCAGCAACAGCTGGAGTCATGGCTTTGGAGATGTTAATGTACCACACTGGAATGTGATGTACTAGAGTGACTGCTAATGCATGCTATTGAAAGCCTTCTTGAACTCAGTGAAGTTGATAACATGTGGCTTCTAATACTTTGGGCTCTGTTCTAGGATATGCTCACTACACCATCAGCTACCTCTTAAACTACCTGTTCTTCATGAAAGTACTGTTTGCTCCTGCTTTCAATCTGTTGAGCAACACTCAAGGCCTTACTGACAGCAATGTTTCCCCTCTGGTTGTTGCAGTCGCTGAGGTTTACTTTCTTTGGCAGCTTGATGAATACTCCTCAACTGCCAGTCATTTGGAACATCCTCTGTGGTGCAGATCTTCTTGAAAAGGTCCATGAGCTCTGTTGTAATGGCATTCTTGTTATGTTTCAATAACTCTTGTGATATCTCGTTTATTTCCGGTGCATTGTTGTTCTTCAGGCACTTGATAGCTCTTTGGACCCCTGATCTGGCAATTTCTCCCAGGCTGACATTCAGCTCATGAGTGTGATGCCATCATTGAATTTGAACAGGAAGCTGGGGTTGGGTTGGTTGAGGATCTCCCAAAAGTGTTTTAAACCTCACCACTGCTCCTCATCCATCAATCGTGTCTCGCTATTCTTATCCTTCTTTTATAGTGATGTTGTCAATGATAGAAATGCAGGTCATTTTAGAAGGAAACCAGGACTAGCTTCAGAGTGAATTGAAAGCAGGTGATGCTCATTGAAGCTTGTATTTAAGAGCTGAGAAGTTGTTTCTGGAGAGGGAGAGGATTTGGAAGGGAATAGTGATTCACAGTCGTGAATCATCATCATCATCATCATCATCATCATCATCATCATGTCTATTGCTGCCTAATTTGATAAATGGATATTTACATGTTTAATACCAGTTTCTGTACAGCATCTTGGAGTCATTTCAATTTGCTGTTTCTTCTGCTTTCCTATATTTTAACTATCCATTCTGCAGCTCTGCTCCATGTCTTTATCCAGTCTTCTCTGCTTCCCATTGTCTTCTCCTTTTCATTCAGTGTTCTTTTCCAGATCCCTCTTGCACTTCACCAGTTTTCTGTCACCGATCAATGGTCAATTGTTCTTTGTTGGTTCCTCTCTTCTGTCCGATGGTGGCTTCTGAACTGGTGATTTTCCGCTGATCTTCATTGTTGCCTGACTTCATTAGTGCTTTGAATGTTTTGGAGAGGGCCAGCTGGAATCTGTCCAACATGCCTTTGGGACTTTGTGGTTGTTGCGTTCTTCAGCCTCATGTAGATTTTACCTACCACAAGATGGTGATCAGAGACTTACATTAGTAGCTTGGCACATTGGTCCTCTTGAATGTCTTCCATCTGTTGCTGATGTGTAGATCATCAGTCGTATTCAGGGTGTTACCATGTGGAGATCCCCATGCATTTTTGGAGTGTTTTTGAAGAATATATTCTCACTGTTGAGCCCATTGCTGTTGCAGAACACCAGCGGTCACTAGACATTCACCAATGATGATGCATGAAGCCTGATTGTACTGTTCAGCCTGGGGCAGTTGCCATTGAGATTAGTATTGAGGTCACTGACCAGTGGCTTTATATCATAGCTTTATATCGTACCTTGCCTAGTGGAGAAAGAGTATCTCCGAAGGAGACAAACACCTTGGGTTTCATTACTTAAACCAAGTACTGACAGTGAAAGGACACATGGCAGCCAGAACACTCCACCCACTCACTCCTCCAACTACCATCTGTCCCATCTGTGACAGAGACTGTAGGTCATGCATTGGATTCCTCAGTCACCTGAGAACTTATTTTTAGTGAGGAAGCAAATCATCCTCAACTCCAAGGGACTATCTAAGAATTCCCTCTGATCTTAAATTAGACTCTCTCACATCCCCTTGACTGAAGTTAAGCCCCAAAGTTTTTATTTTTCTTTCACCCCAAATTCTCTTTCCTCAAGAGTGCCCCAACAACTTTTCATTCCTCTTAAAGGCCAAATAAGAACAAGATTGGAATATTGCTTCAATTTCTGGAATGGCTTTCGTAACACCTTGGTCAAATCATGCACTAGAAGAAACTTATCAGCTGATATGAAAAATGCCCTTTTCACCTCTTGCCCTCAATGTCACAATCTTTATTCTTTCTCATTTATAATTACTATTTGCATCACTATCCCTCTGATATTTATTCTGTTCCTCCAAGTCCCAATTATATGTATTGTATGCTGTTGCTCCTGACATCTCTATTGTAGGGAAATGAAGATTTATTTTTGTTTCATATTCTAAATTGTTCCTCTTCAGCGCCTCACTTCTGTGAAACCTGTTGGTCCCTTCAATCTCTTCTTTCAGCAGCAACTTTCAAGGGTTTAAAACTGAAGCTTGGCATCAACAAATTGCTAGTTACTGATAAACTATTTTTTTTTCAACATTGATAGTATCCCTTCACCTTTGTTTTCAACCTCATCAATTTTACTAAGAAGCTGTGTGGAAAGGTAAGTGGTTTGACTACACTCAGACTGATGAAATGAAACAAAGCTATATATCAACTAGCCAGTGCTGCAAGCTGTTGTATATCATAGAGTCCCTGAAGCGGATAATTAGCCAGAATAAAAACCTCCTGGGAAGTGATATTGGCATCACAGACTATCTGCATGTTAACAAAATAATAGTTTTTCAATTAGAGAATTCGATTCCAACAGTGCTTGTAGTTTGACACATATTTACTTAATATGTATATTGTCATTGGTTCCGAGAGCCATGAAATGCTAAACACACATTGACAAATTCTCTGATGGGGCATTTTCTTGGTATGCTGGAGGGTGGGTGAGTCAGTCAGACCCACTTATCAATGTTCCCTTACAATTGTTACAGAGCAACGTTAATAGTGCACTGGAAACTTGCTCATCCTCTAAGTCACAGTTGTATTTGATTTTGGATAAGGGAAATCTGAAAAGGGGGAAGAAAGTATTTTGAAAGAAATGTAATTTTAGCTGTGACAGTAGGAAAAATCCTCTGCGTTCTAGTTGCATATTTACATAGAAAACAGCTTTTACAATCTGCATTCAGAACAACACAGTGTTTATACTGTAATAATCCATGGATTTGAAAAATACTGCTATGTAAAATAGGTATTGGTGCCTTAAATAATGATTATCTCATTGAAGAATCTGATCTAAGTTATCACATAACTCTTGGTAGTCTACTTTTTTTGCTTAATCACCTAGTATCTCTAATGCTGTGTTTTGATTCATTACATAACATTATATATCTGTATGCTTTAATTGGCACTTCCACTTGTCAGGATGTACAGCACCCAAGATACATGATAAGACCGAGGTCAATGTAGTCAAAGCATACATAAGTTTTAAAGGCATAAATTCAAATGATGTGCTTGTGTTTTCCATTACAGTGTGTATTTATACTCATAAGTGACAGTGTCACATGATTTACATAACAGTAATACAGAATAACATAATTTGCACAGTAACTCTATATTTTAATATGATTTGTCCAAGAATAGTAGAATCATGCCACCTGTGCAATAATGGTGCAAATGCATGTTATATATACAACAGCAGTGTATTTATTTGTTCAATAGTTCATATCCACATGATTTGTCTCAAAGCAACTGCATACTCTTTTTTCAATGTCAGTCTATTTTATGTCCTTAACTTCACTTCATTCACGAATCAACTCAGTGCAATATTGGCACACTGTGACTTCAAGCTGCGCTATTTAAATGAGGCACTGTAATAATTTATCAAGGCTTTTTCAGCAATGCCTCCCAAAGCCACTGGGTTCACCAACAAGGAGGCTAAACACAGCAGGTACAAAGGAACACGACCAACCCCACATTCCCCTTGAAGCCGAACGCCATTCCAATCAGGAGATATATTGTCATTCCTTTATCGACACAGAGTCAAAATCCTGAATTCTCTGTCCAGTAGTGTGGGAATAACTTTACTCCATGTAACGAAGTCATTCAAGGTGAAGACCCACCCTTTTGATTCCAATTTTTGGTCAATAAATACTGGCTTTGCCAGCAATGTCCATAACCCAAGTATGAGTGTGAAGAAAACACATGCACAATTAGTTCAGGAAACTGACTTGGAACATTTTTTATTCTAGGCAGATTGCCTGCTTATATTCGTTCATCAATTGAATGAGGGAAAATGATCTCGGTAGAAATGCTTTGTATGAGGGTATATATGGGCGGCATGGTAGCACAGTGGTTAGCACTGCTGCTTCACAGCTCCAGGGACCTGAGTTCGATTCCCGGCTTGGGTCACTGTCTGTGTGGAGTTTGCACATTCTCCTCATGTCTGCGTGGGTTTCCTCCGGGTGTTCCGGTTTCCTCCCACAGTCCAAAGATATGCGGGTTAGGTTGATTGGCTATGCTAAAATTGCCCCTTAGTGTCCTGAGTGCTTAGGTTAGAGGGATTAGTGGGTAAAATATTTAGGGATATAGGGGTAGGGCCTGGGAGGGATTGTTGTTGGTACAGACATGATGGGCCAAAGGGCCTCTTTCTGCACTGTATGGTTCTGTATCAATTAAAATTGAATACAGTATACTACATGCAGAAACAGCACTTGCTCACAAAAAAAATGGTGATATTAATGTGGTAGTGTATCATAAGAATTTAAAATGGCCCCAAATGTCTGAAATAAGACACAGCGTTAATTTTGATGAGGGAGACATCTTTAAAGTAAATGTTTACCACACAGGTTAAGACAATGAGTGTGATTTTCCCACCCTGCTATGCTGCTTGAGCAGCATATGGGTGGGAAATTTAAGCGGGCCCCAATAGTCCTGATGCTCACCCGGTCTCCAGTAGGTCACAATTCTCCCGGGTCAGTTTTCTGAAGTAATCAGCACTTACTGAGGAATAGCGCATGCTGATTTGAATATTCAAAAACCTAATTTAAATGTCTTTAGCGAGCACCAGATGCTGTTGTCCGGGCTCGCTTGGATTTCCAATCTTGCCGGCGAAGGTTCCCACCACCAGCAGGGATCACAGCTGGTCCCAACAATGGGATGGGACGTGATGGCCTTGCTGGTAGGACTGGGGGGCATTGAGGCCGCCTCTGAGAGGTCAGGAACGAGGGGCAGTGCCCCTTGGGCAGTGCCAACTGACACTGCCAGACTGGGACTCTGGCAGTGTCAGCCTGGCACCCTGGACTGCCTACTGGCAGTGCCAGTGGGCTGGGATCTTAGTGGGCAGGGCAGATGGGCTTGGAGCCAGGTGGAGGGGTGGGGGGTGTTGGGAGAGGAGGGAACAGAGGTCTCTACTTCAGGGGGTGGAGATGGTGATCATGGATTGGACTGGTGATAAGTAGGCTGGCAATTGGGGGTGGTCAGGGCCAGTGATCTGGGGTGGGGTATTGGGGCCGGTGATCAGGATGCCACCTGGGGGAGGGGGGGTATTGCTGGTGGGGAAGACGTAAACCGATCTCCCAATATACTAGGAGATTGGTGCATGCCCAATGGCCTCCTGAGCACTATGCTGCTGCCCTCTCTGGCAGATTTAAGCTCTCCACCACCGCCCCCCCCCTCCCCCCCTCCACCCCCCACCAGTTTGCTTGAATCTCCTGATGGACTCGGCTCACCAAAAAACGGGTGGGAAAACCTCCTGGTTTGTTTCCTGCCTGTTGGACACTTTGTGAATTTTTGGAGGAAAATCTCCAACACCGCCCCCACCTTATGTGTAATAAGATGTTGGAATTAACTGCTGTGTACAAACACAAGTTTGGTTGAGCTTAAGGAATTCCTTGTTCAGTTTCAACCCTTTATCTGTGTACCATGCAATTGTTATTAAAATCGTAAAATAGATGCAGTACAGAAGTTGGCCACTCAGTTTGTTGTGACTGTGCTGGCCCTCTGCAGGAGTACTGGACCTCACATCATTCCCCTGCATTATCCCTGTAGCCATGCACAATTTTTCCTTTCCAGATAATAATGCCTCAATTGAATCTGCCTCCACTACAGTCTCAAGCACAGCGTGTCAGATCCTCGCTACTTGCTGTGTAAAATAAATCTCCTCATGACCTCATTGTTCCCTTTGTCAATTATCTTAAATTTGTGTCCTTTGGTTTTTGATCCTTCCACCAATGGAAACAATTTCTCAGCATCTACTCTGCTCACACCTCTCATGATTTTGAACATCTCTATCAAATTTCCTCTAAACCTTTTTTCCATTTTAAAAAATTCCTTCACAAGATATGTGTGTTGTCTGTGTAATATATGCACCTGGCATAAAAAGAGTTAATGTGCAGCTGGGTACAGTATTGCCCACACTGTGATGTACAGAAACACATGACCCAAGGCTAGAAGGCAATCTTGTACTACATAGAGATGTGTATACAGGCAAGCATGGAGACCAGTCCTACTTTTGACCTTATGCTGTATATGTGTACATCATTGAGTCATTAATAAACACTTAATGTTCAGCTATGCAAGACTCAGAATCTCTTCCTGAAACCTACTGAGCTACACAAATCTTAACAATGTGGTGGTGGCTATTTGAACAACCCAGAACTTTACAGAAGCTAAAGGAGAAACTTAAAACCTAGAAAATTGGAAAAAACGACATTCTAACCTGACAAAGCATACCAAAAGCAAAGACGGAGAAGAAGATTGTAATGTGGCGATGCCGGCGTTGGGCTGGGGTAAGCACAGTAAGAAGTCTCACAACACCAGGTTAAAGTCTAACAGATTTATTTGGTAGCACAAGCTACAAGCTTTCAGAGCGCTGCTCCTTCACCAGGTGAATGGGAGTTCTGTTCACAAACAGGGCATATAAAGACACATACTCAATTTACAAAATAATGGTTTGAATGCGAGTCTTTAGAGGTATCTAAGTCTTAAAGATACAGACAATGTAAGCGGAGAGAAGGTTAAGCACAGGTTAAAGAGATGTGTACTGTCTCCAGCCGGGACCATTAGTGAGATTTTGCAAGCCCAGGCAAGTCGTGGGGGTTACAGATAGTGTGACATGAACCCAAGATCCCAGTTGAGGCTGTCCTCATGTGTGTGGAACTTGGCTATCAGTTTTTGCTCAGTGATTCTGCATTGTGTGTCGTGAAGGCTGCCTTGGAGAATGCTCACCCAAAGATCAGTGGCTGAATGCCCGTGACTGCTGAAGTGTTCCCCAACAGGGAGAGAACACTCCTGCCTGGTGATTGTCGAGCGTTGTTCATTCATCCGTTGTCATAGCGTCTGCATGGTCTCTCCAATGTACCATGCCTTGGGACATCCTTTCTTGCAGTGTGTCAGGTAGACAACGTTGGCCAAATTGCAAGAGTATGTATCATGTACCTGATGGATGGTTCTCACATGAGATTATGGCATTGTGTGGTGTTGTGGTCGCTGTTCTCCTGAAGGCTGGGTAGTTTGCAATGGACAATGGTCTGTTTGAGGTTGTGCAGTTGTTTGAAGGCAAGAATTGGGGTGTTGGATGGCCTTGGCAAGATATTTATCTTTATTGATGACATGTTGAAGGCTCTGGAGAAGATATTGTAGCTTCTCCACTCCGGGGAAGTACTGGATGACGAAGGGTACTCTGTCCACCAAACAACAAACACAGGACACAGTACCTGTTGGACTTTAACCTGGTGTTATGAGAAAAGATCACCAGAGAACACCTCCAAAACAAGATTGAAAACAGAAGGCAGAAATAAACTTCCACACCGCAACAAAAGAATCCTTGGAATCCAGTTTCAGTAGCCAAAGAGTGTAAGGTCAGAACACATAGTAGAGGTATGCTAAAAATACTTACATTGTTGGCCAGAACAAGTTTAAAAAAAGCTTTTAAGTTACCAACAGTCAGAGTGGCCATTTTAAGATGCACCACCGACAGCCCGGGTCCCGAGTCAGTGCCTAGCCACGTGGTGACCAAGCTCACTTAGATACAAAAAAAATAAACAAATAATTGTCAGTTAAAAGACCCAGTAAAAATTGGGAATCAACAGTTTCATGACACAAAAATACTTAGATGCTCTGGGGAAGACTCAGAAACATAATTCCATTGAGTCACTGCTGAAGATGTTAAAACATTGAAATTGCAGACACTATTACTGTGAGAGTCCACCAAAACCAACAAACATGGGAAATCTCATTGAGAAGAAGGGTACGGCAGCACCATCCTTGTATTTCTTAACAGCATTTAAACTATATACACCTTTAGTTTTATATAACCATGGATCAAGCATCTACCATATTAAACTAATTTGGACTCATCCAAGACACAGACTAGTAACAAAATTAGAGATGTTGGAGAAGGTCTTTCTAAAGCCTAATCACTTTAGACATGTGATTACTACAGGTTGATACAAAGGACAGAAGCTGATCAGATTAACACACTGCTTTATCTAATGGCCAATGTTATAAGAGCTAGACAGTGGTATTTGAAATTTAGAAAGGACTTAAGACAGTTTGGAAAGCTACATAAAGCTAACACAACCAGATGCACAGATGATTCATGAGGTCAAGGTACCACACCAAGTGGAAACATAATCATGTTTCATTCTGGAACATGGACATTTTGATTAATGGTAATCTCAAACTTTAAACTGACCAAAGAGTCAGTGTTACAGTCCTCTCAGACAAGGAACCGTAGCTGAAACATTTGGCTACAAATGACAGACATGCCACTCTGTGGGCTCGGAGGAATCTAACATCTGCCAAGAAGCATGATTCTAGAGTGATTAAATATGGTGGCAAACAAATCTTTGAAGTCATGTACATCATCCATTAGCAGTCTTTTTCTGCTCTGAGCAGAGTTGCCTTTGTGCTGAAGCTTCTTAAAACGGCAGGAGATGTCAAAACAATCTCTCTCATCAATTACATCGAACTGCAAGTTTCCAAGAGCCCCAACAGAAAAGATATTCTCGCAGGGACTTCAGATCAGAATTGTCTTCACTCTTTGCAGAGCTGGTTTATCCAATTTCAT
Organism: Carcharhinus amblyrhynchos; assembly: GCF_965287045.1. Classification (NCBI taxonomy): domain Eukaryota; kingdom Metazoa; phylum Chordata; class Chondrichthyes; order Carcharhiniformes; family Carcharhinidae; genus Carcharhinus; species Carcharhinus amblyrhynchos. The sequence goes on from NC_137326.1 coordinate 92,072,488, forward strand.
TGCAGATGCCAGAAGCTCCTTGCTGGCCAGACCAGGCAATGACTCAGATGGTTATCACCCCACCTCAAGTGGAAGGCAGCCAAGAGATGAACCAGCAGCAAGAAGAGTGCCAATCTCTGGCTCTGACACCTGTTGGTGAGATCCTCAAGACACCACAGCAAAGACACTGCAACTTCTGGCCAGTAAAACCATTAGCCAGATGATGCTGGAATGGAGAAGTAGACACCATCTGACCACAGCACATCATTGCACAGAAAGCTAAACTGCGAGGTGAGCCTGTTCGTACATTACACCCACCCAATAAGAAGAGAATGATCCATTCCAACTTGCAGCGCAGTGAACCGCATATAGAAAGAAGAACAGAATGAACACTGTGGATTAGCTATGAGTTTGTTCTTCCCATAAGAAATGGGATAAACAAATAACTTTCAATAAAGCCAGGTGGAGAGTTGAGAAAAAGCAGTCAGCGCAAAAGAAAGGAATTAGATCAACTAACCAAATACCAGAACAACCATATTTAAAACAACCTCCTATACATTAAGGTGCCCAGAATAACAGAGTCTACCACTCCTCCAACTGTTATGCCTGGAATAGTTATAATGCCTCCAAATCACCTGAACCTGTAAGCACAGAGACTTGAGTGGCAGGGAAAAGCGGTGATAGAAGTAATATAAAATTATGTATTATAATAGTAAGTATGTCAGATGAAGACTTGGAGGAAGATGTAGTATAAGAGTCTGGCAAAGTGAGGGTTAACATGGGACTGGGTATAGTACCACCCATGCTGTGATGTAAAAGAACATATGACTTTAGTCTAAAGGGTAGACTTGTACTGGACAGAGATATGTGATGGGGCAAGCACGGAAACAGCTTCTAACTTTGACCTTTTACTATATATGTGTACATAGTTACTAGTAGTTAATAAACACTCACAATTGAACTATACAAGACTCAGAATCTCTCCCTGAGACCTATTGAACTCCAAACAACATCTTATGACAGCTAGCTGGGACAGTATTTATTGCCCTTGAGAAGGTGCAATCCATGCGATGTGGATACACCCATCATGCTGTTAGGAAGTGGGTTCCAGTATTTTAATACAGCAATAGTGAAGGATGGGTAATATGATTCCAAGATTGGATGGAGAGGGTCTTGCAGTTGGTGGTGTTCCCATGCATGTACTGCCCTTGTCCTTCTTGGTCATAGAGGTCATGAGTTGGAAGGTGCTGTTAAAGGACCCTTGGTGAGTTGCTGCAGTGGACCTTTTAGATGATACATACTGCTCCTTTAGGATTGTACCCTTTATTTCATACTGTCTCTTTGCATTCTTCCTATCAAAATGAATCACTTCATGCTTTTCTGCATTGTTTCATCTGCCACTCGTTTGCCCATTCCATCAACCTGTCTGTGCCCTTTCGAAGTTCAACACTATCCTCCTCACACATGAAAATAGTTTCAAATTTCATATTGTCCTCACAATACTTCCAAGTTTTGGTGTTATCTATAATTTAATAATATATTTAATGCAGAGTTTTTTCAAGACCATCTGTTATTCTATTTGCTTGTTTTTTGATTTGCATTTAGAACAAATTACTTGGATTCTAAAGCTGTGGAAAAACATGGGCTATTCATCTGCCGTAACAAGCCACACATTCATTTTATGGCTGATCATGGAAAAGAGCCAAGTAAAAAGATCCACACACAAGCAGGTAGATGGTACTTTCAATGATATTAAACCAGGGATTTATTGTGTCTGTAATATAGATAGATGATTTATGAATCAATTGTGTGAGCAGAGAAATCTCAGTAGTCCCAATCAAGTCTGTCTGTTTTTCAAAGAACCAAATCACTCATTACACCTTTGAATTCATTCTCTCTCCAAAAATGTATCCATCGTGTCTGCTCCAATTCCCAGCATGGTTACTTGCCACAGAACTCTATTATACTTGGGTGAAAAAGTTTCACTTGATTAACCTTCTCGATCCCAATTTCTGACTTTTGCCCTTGACGTTTGTTTTGGCCACCATCGCTAGAAATTTGGCTGAATCAGTTGTAATCTTTTTTGTTTTCAAACTTCTAATCTTTAAAATTTGATTAGATAATAATGAATTTTTAAAAAATGTGATGCCTGAAATCTTCATTGTTGCTCTCATTCTTACTATTCCAGGGGCATAACCTACCTTGTATATTTCAATAAACAGAACTATGCACAGTATTTTTTATGAGATTTGTCCAACACCTTACAGATCAATGATACAACCTCTTCAGAATATGGTTATTTAATTAAATTGTATTTTCAAAAATAACTAAAATCGTAAAAGTATTTTTATTCTTTAAGGATCATGGAATCAGCGCAGAAGGAGACCATTTGACACATCCTGTCTCCTCTGGCTCTTGAAACATTTATTTAATTAGCCTAATTCCTCTGCCCTTTCCTCATTAACCCTGCAATTTTTCCCCCTTCAAGTCATGAAAGTTATTGAATCTACTTCTGCCACCCTTCCTTACAATTCCAGGTCGTAACTCGCTGCAGAATAAAACTTTAATTACTTTAGTTCTGTGTCTTCAAGTTAATGATCCTTCTACTCTTTATTTACTCTATCAAAACCCTTCATAATTTTGAATATTTCTATGAAATCTCTCATTCACTTCTCTAAAGAGAAGAATCTCGACTTCTCTAGCCTCTCCACTAAGTCTCTCGTCACTGGTACCATACCACAAAATCTCCTGAACATGCTGTTGAAGGTCTTGACATTCTTCCTGAAGTGTGGTGCTCAGTACTGGACGCAGTATTCCAGTGGGACTTAACCAGTGTTTAAAGTTTAGAACAACCTCCTTGCTTTTGAATTCTATAGCGTGGATTTTTGCCACATCAGAGAATCTTCTTGTAGTGAGGAAAATGCTGGAAATTGATGAAATATTTAAATCCTGCCCCCAAACCTGGCATTTCCCATCTTCATGAGGACAAGCCTGGAGTCAGGCTGGGGGTTTGTACATGCATGATTTCTGGGGGCAGCTGGCCATTTAAGTTATCATCTGCTGCCAAGGAAGTGAGATTTAGAATGAATGGGAGGGTGGAATCCAGAGTGTACAGAATAGAGCAGGTAAAAAGAAGGCCTGAACTTAGTGCATTCCTATGATTAGTCAGGGTAAACCTTTGGAGAGGTGAAGTATCCTTTTGGATAGCATTCTGGGTCATATTTGGAAGAGGAAAGTCACTATTTGGGAGAATTAAGGTACCTGTTGGAATTATCAAACATGAACATGATTGTTCACTTTTTATGTACAAAAGCATTGGAACTGTCAAGCTGTAAAAGAGTTGTCCAGTTATTCAGGAGATGTTCCCCTGTTGAGGAACTGTCCAGCTGCCAAGGAAAGGTTAAATAGCTATCCAGCTATCAAATTTGTAAAAACTATATACAGGAAGGATTAAAGCTGTCAAGGAGCAACCCACTGATAGTAGGTGAGTTGGCAAAGAAGAAGTAAGGGCAAAGGGTGCTGGGGTGGGGGTCATACATTGTCATGAATTGGTGTTAAGTTTGCATTGGGGTGTAGGGGCAATGCGGTGGGTGGAGGGGCATTAGGGATGTGAGATGCCATGGATAGTGAGTGGAAGGTAACTAAATTGTAGTGCAGGGCCATGAAGATGGACAGGAAGTGTGGGTAGGCATAGGTTGGCATGGATTGGGCATAAGAAATGTGTAGAGAAGTGGTTAGGAGTGAGGTCTGGAGTTATGTTTTTTGTTTCATTGCTGTGCTTTATTTATTTAAGGGCAGAGTCAGGTCTTGCACCCAACATGCCTCCATACTCGGCAACTTGTGGATTCATTCCAGAGTCAGCCACTCTGACTCATTTTTCAGCTCACTCCTCTAACTAAAAATCCCACCTGTAGTGCCTGGGAGTTTTTCCAAAAGTCAGGTTCGGTGATGGCCTGGAATGTGCTACCTGGGAGGATGGTGGCGGTGGCTTGCCTCACATCCTTTAAAAATTATCTGGATGAGCGCTTGACATATAACTTTCAGGGCTATGGGCCAAGTGCTGGCAGCTGGGATTAGGTGAGAGTTCAGGTTTTTCTAATGTGTCGGTGCAGACTCAATGGGCTGAGGGGCCTCTTCTGCACTGTATAATTTGATAATTCTAGGTTAGCCAAGCTGGGAAATCACTCTACTCTTTGCTCCTGACTCAGGAATGAAAGTCTGGACCTATGTCTTTGTTAATGAAGCTGTATGCTTTTGTTTGCCAGGCTTTTCAATTTATCCTGCCACCTCCATATATTTTTGTACTTACATTTCTAGGTCTCTCTGCTCCTGCACAACATTTAAAATTGAATCATGTAGCTTATATTGCCACTCTTCTTTCATAATGCAATATTATACAAGTATGTGGATTAAATTGCACTTACTATATGTCTGCCCATTTCATCAGTCTGTCTGTAATCTAATGAAATCTGCCACCGTTCTCCACACTGTTTACAACATCTCAACATTTTATGTCATCTACAAATTTTGACCTTTTTGCCCGGCAAACCCAAGTCCAATTCATTAACGTACATCAAAAAGTTCAGTGGTACTAATACTGACACCTGGGGGACCCCACTGTATACTTTCCTCCAGTCTGAGAAACAACTGTCTTACTCTCTGTTGCCTCTTAGTCATTTCTACATCATGCTGTTACTGCCCTTTTAATCCTATTGACTTCAATATTGCAAACAAATCTATTATGTGATATCTTTTACTAAATTAACATTAAACCATAGTTTAGAAAGTATTGAAAAACACTATATTAGCATTACAAACGCAGGACACTTTATTGCCATCATGTTACCGTATTAAGAATCCTGATTGTTGTTACAAATTATAAACAATAGAAATATTTCATTAATTCCCTTGGGTTTAAAAAAAACCTAGCAGTTTGTTCTATAGTAGGTGCAGTTTTGCAGTGATATAAGCATAACCTTGCAGCAAACACTGTATCTTGATATTGAGTTTTTGAGACAAACTTCTTCATGATTGTGTAAGTTGCATGAAAATTTATTTATGGTTACAATGCCTCTTCATTAATCATAGTGCTCACAGTTGGAAAATGAAGTCAATTCACAATTTCTTAGAGCTAAAACATTAGGAGTTACCTAAATTTTTATAAGGCGACTGAATCAATCCAAGTAACCAGTGATCAAGAAAATAAGCTTTGTATTGTTGGTCTTCCCCTCAATCTTTTATGTAATCAATCACATTGTTAACAGCCATATTTTAATATTTGCACGAAGCTTAGAAAATTTAATGTTGTTTGATGTGTGATAATTCCCACAGTCTCTACATTGCTGCAAGAACCTATTGTGTGTTTTAAGCAAACCACTTCAGCATCATATGTAAGAGAAAGCAACGTCCCGTCTGCTCCTGGGCTTGACCGATTAAATAACAAAGTCAGTGTACCTTGGAGGCTTTCAACCAAAAAGGCAAATGATAAAATCCATATGTCAAATGAGGTACTGTTGTTAAAATTAGAATGTTAGATCACTGTTCTGAATTATCTGCTATTCTTGAAACGCTTGATCTGACATCTTGATTTTAAGTCATCTCAATTGGCCAAATGTTTTAATTGTGCTTTCTCCTTGCATTTTTCTCTTTTAATCATAATTATGTTTTAGCAAAGTTACTTGTTTTAACTTTTATCGTGAATTTCTGATCATTCCTTAAATTTTACATAAATTACTAAGATATTAATATCTTGAAGAAACAGTATTGTAATTCATTGTGCTTTCAGATTAAAACACAAAGCATTTGATTTGATTTATTATTGTCATGTGTATTAGCATACAGTGAAAAGTTTTGTTTCTTGCATGCTATACAGAAAGAGCATACTGATCGTAGAGAAGGAAATGAATGAGTGCAGAATGTAGTGTTACAGTCATAGCTAGGGTTTAGAGAAAGATCATAGCTAGGGTGTAGAGAAAAATCAACTTAATGCAAGGTAGGTTCATTCAAAAGTCTGACAGTAGCAGGGAAGAAGCTGTTCTTGAGTCAGTTGATACATGACCTCAGACTTTTGTATCTTTTTCCTGACGGAAGAAGGGGTAAAAGAGAATGTTCAGGGTGTGCGGGGTCCTTAATTATGCTGGCTGCTTTGCTGAGGCTGTGGGAGGTGTAGGCAGAGACAATGGATGGGAGGCAGGTTTGCGTGATGGACTGGGCTACACCCACAACTTTTTGCAGTTTCTTGCAGTCTTGGACAGAGCAGGAGCCATACCAAACTGTGACTCAGTCAGAAAGAATGCTTTCCATGGTGCATCTGTAAAAGTTGGTGAGAGTTGTAGCTGCCATTCCAAATTTCCTTGGTCTTCTGAGAAAGTAGAGGTGTTGGTGAGCTTTCTTAAATATAGTGTCAGCATGGAGGGACCAGGACAGATTGTTGGTGATCTGAATACCTAAAGCTTGAAGGTCTCGACTCTTTCTATTTTGTCCCCATTGATGTAGCCAGGGGCATGTTCTCCTCTACGCTTCCGGAAGTCAATAACAATCTCCTTCATTTTGTTGACATTGAGGGAGAGATTTTTGTCGCCACACCAGTTCACCAGATTCTCTATCTCATTCCTGTACTCTGTCTCATCATTGTTTGAGATCTGACCCACTGGTGTCGGCAGCAAACTTGAAAATTGATTTGGAGGGGAATTTGGCCACACAGTCATAGGTGTATATGGAGTATAGTACGGGGCTGAGAACATAGCCCATGGGTTGAGGATGTTGGACCGGGGAGAACCGGTGTTGAGGATGATCCTTATTGATTGTAGCCTGTGGGTTAGGACATTCAGTGGCAGAAGGAGGCACCGAGGCCACAGAGTTTGGAAATGAATTTCGTGGGAATAATGGTATTGTAGGCTGAACAAGTTTATTTTGTTATTTTCTGATTTGTTTTTAGAACAAATTACTATTCTCTCATTGCTTAGTAAACTCCAAATTTGCAACCTTTTCTCTGTGATTAGAAGGATTCAACAGCAGGAAAACCGAAGAGCTCATTAATCAAGAGATGTGTTTTTCATTGCACGGCACAGGTATTTCTCCCTCAGTTTCTTAATGCTAATCTCCATGAAATATGACCCAGAAGGAAAAAACACTTTGGACCAGTGTTCTTATTTCCCCATTTTACTGGTGTCCCATTTTCATTTGTAGAAGATCAGTTCGAACCTGTACTCTATTTTCCTGTTTTACTGCTTTTTCCTTCTGGGGAACTTAAATTACACCGAGTACTTCTCAATGTCAGATTACCTGAAAACATTCTTTACTAAGAGAGCAACTAACAATGAGAACCTTTCATCCTTTCCTATTTTGTTGACATTTTCAATGAATAATCTCAAACTGGATTTTAAAAATGAGTTAAATGTTGCATTCCATGTTGATATATTTCCCAATTAGATCAACGTTTTGATTTGCTGTTCTGTCTAATGAATAATTGTGTTTTCCCCAGCAGTAAGTATGCATCTCTCACACACACAGGACACATATATGCCCACAATAATCAAACCATCTCACGCCTGTTGGACTGCTTGTTCTGTGTTTTTATGTTGGCAGCCATATCAGTGATTGAAATACTGTAGCCAGCTCTTTCTGGTCACACAGTTCAACATTGATTCGGTGGATTGATTTACAGACTGTTAACTGGCAATAGTCTGATTACTTTACATGGCAACTAATTTTGGCAGGCTGGGGGAGGAGGTTGTATGGTCAAATAAAGCTAGTAACCTGCCAGAGAATAAGTGCCACTAAATGTAGGGTCCAGCAATTGGGTTTATCACCCAGAGATAGCAGCTTTAAATTCACACTTCAGATTCTTGCGTAGATTGTTTTGTAATGTGGGCAAACTCACACGTTTGTAGTTGGAAAGGGTACTTAATTGGGTGGGATGGTGTCAGATGAAAACACCACCATCTTCCCGCCTCATCCAGTTAAGTCTGTGGTTAGAAGGTGTCTAAATGGACTTCCTGCCCTGTCATCAATTGGCCTCCTTAAGTGGGCAATTAATGCACATTTAGACGTCCCTTCCCTCCGATGCGGCCTTTTGCCACAACCTACAAACCCACGCAGATTACTTGTGCTCTCTTGGGCGGAGTCCCTCCTTCAAAGACTCTTAGTACTGACTGAGGAATGCAGGATCGGGAAGGGTGAGCTCATTGACAGCATCCACCAACATCCCCCCCGCCTCCCCTCTCCCCAAGCCCTACCCTTGCAGCCATCTCTCCTATACCCACCTGCTCGGCAACCCCCAATGTGCAAAATCACTCCTGCCATCACTTACCTCCAGCATGGTTCACCTCAAAATCGTGGATTTCGAATGGGTATCTTTCCTGCAGCAGCCAACACCTCTGTTGTTTTGCTGCTGAGCACAAGAGCTGTTGGTCTGTAATTGACTAGCAGCTCCCAGTAGGCAGGGCTTTTGTGTTCCCTATCCACTGGTGACCTCTCAATTCTTGATTGGTTCCATCTTGGCATGTCATATTATGAGCCAATGTTGCAACCAAGACTCTCATCACCTCCATAAAATTCTTTGCCCCCTGCCGCTTTTTCACAGCGAGGTACTACAAAAGACAGCTACTGGTTATTGTCTGGGATTATCATACTGCAATATAAAAGCACATGAATTATTTTGAAATTTTGGGGGCAGATTCAGATGGAAATAGATGTCTTATTATTGTTTTCATTGTCTAAAAATGAATAGATAATGGGAGGAAATTTTGATAGTCCCATTTTGGAGAACCTGTGATCGCATCCCACGGCTTGAGTACCTGATTACACTGAAGTGAAATACAATATTGAAGGCACAAATACAACATTGAAGGCACAGTGCACTGTTGAAAGTAGTATGGTTTGAATGAGATGTCAAATGGAGGTTCTAACAGCCCACATGGAAGAAATAGAAGATCCAAAAGGACCATACGAAGAAGAACAGCACTGTCTTTGCCAGTGTCTTGGCTAATTTTTACCTCTCAACCATCATCACTGAAACAGATGATTCATTCATTGAATCCCTGCAGTGCAGGAGGAGGCCATTTGGCCCATTGAATCTGCTGACAGAGTATCGTAACCAGGCTTTCTCCCCATGCCGTATCTCTATAACCTACACATTTACTGTGAATATTTACCCTGGTACATCTTGGGACACTAAGGGCAATTTAGCATGACTAATCCACGTAACCCACACATCTTTAGAGTGTGGGTGGAAACTGGAGCAACCTGAGGAAACCTATGCAAATGGAGGAAGAATGTGCAGACTCTGCACAGAAAGTGACCCAAGGCTGTAATTGAACCCAGATCTTTGATGTTGTGAGGCAGCAGTGCTAACAACTATGCTACTGTGTTGGCCTTAAATCACGATCTAATTGCATCCTATTGGACCCTTACGTGTGCAAATTGGCTGTCATATTGCCTATAATGCAAGAGTGAACATATTTCCAAAGATTTTTGGAAGTCTTATGCTGCAAAAAGCGCCATTCCTTTATATTATTGTCTGAGCTTAAAGTTCATTGTGAAAGTTGATATGAGCAGAAGGTGCTGGGTATTTGGGGGGGGTGAGTGGAGCCGTGAGGGGTGGGTGGGTGGAGTCGTGAGGGGAGGGTTGGGGTGGTGGTGATGGGAAGGATGCTCCCCACCTCACCTTTGTGGGCATTATTGAGTGAGGAATTTTTGAATAAACTTATGACCCTTTTTTTTACTAGAATACATGATTTTGCCTTTTGATGTTTGACATAAACTGCTTGAATTTTTTGCTCCGGAAATGGATATATAGGATTCTGGCCACAGACTATGGTCTAAGGCTTGATTTTACCAAAACTGAGGTCTCCGTTTACTTATTTCCCATCTTCCGGTGATGACCTGGGCATAAATGGCCACATAATTTACTTTTACAGTCATTTTTTATCTGTGTAGTTCCTTGGAGATTGACATGTAAAATTGATTTCCACAAAATACACACTCTTGTACTATTTATTTATCTGAATATGTACCTAAACAAAGGAAAAGATTCAGATCCTGCCCTTTGTGCAAACACCGTTAGTGATAAGATCTTGGTCAAAATTATTGGGAAACATATTAAGTATTGATTATTACATTAATGTCATATAAAAGGTATGATACCTTGCACAAAATGTGTAATCTTTTATTTCTATTTTATCTCTAGTATTTTTATTATTCCATTTGTAAGTTACATTTCTGCTTATTTTTTTTTGTTTCCCCTCCACACTATTGCCCAACTAAAAGGGGAGGAAATTATCTGATCACATGGCAGGTTTACTTAAACATTCAATTTCTCCTCATTGCTCATTTGGCCTGAGGTGCATAAAAATTCTAAGGGTGAACCCTCCTGTATAACTGTAGGACGTTGCTCCTGGTACTCCAATGCACCATGTCACCAGATTTTCCATTAGTTTGATCCCTGTGTTCATTCACAGAATGTGAGTATCACTGTGTTCTTCCCAGTTATCCTTGAGCAGCCAATAGTGAACCATTTCCATGAATACAATTTGCCTTTTCAGGGGGTAGTTAAGAGCCAGTTGTATCACTATGGGACTGGAGCCCTGGTACATTTCCACCCCTAAAGGACAATATTGAATGAGAAGTTTTACTACAATCTAGAAGTTTCACAGGCATGCTTCCTGACACAAGTATTTTTCTTCCAGATTTATTTACTCAACTGAATTTAAATTCTCTAACTGCCATGGTGAGATTTGAACTCATATTTCCAGATCATGAGTTCAAATGTCTGACATCGTGAGTCCTCTGGATTACTCATCCAGCTATAAATGACCATAAGAAATAGGAGTAGTGGTAAATTATATGACCAGGACAAAGCTGCCCACTTGATTGGCACTGCATCTAAAAACATTCAGTTCCTCCACCAATGCTCAGTAGCAGCAGTGTATACTATCTACAAGATGCACTACAGCAATTCACTAAATTGCATCTTCCAAGCCCATGATCACTTTCATCTAGAAGGACAAGGGCAGCGGATAAATGGGAACACCATCATCTGCAAGTTCCCCTCCAAGTCAGTCACATAAGAACATAAGAAATAGGAGCAGGAGTAGGCCATCTAGCCCTTTGAGCCTGCCCCGCCATTCAATAAGATCATGACTGATCTGTCGTGGCTCAGTTCCACATTCCCGCCCTCTCCCCATAACCCTTAATCCCCTCTCTTATCAAAAACCCATCAACCCGCGTCTTAAAAATATTTAGCGAGGTAGCCTCCACCACTTCAACGGGCAGAGAATTGCCATTCCTTCATGGTCAAAATTCTGGAATTCCCTCCCTAACGGCATTGAGATTCAAGCCACCGAACAGCAGCGATTCAAGAAGGCAGCTCACCAACTAGGGATGCGCAGTAAATGCTGGCCAGCCAGCGATGCCCAAGTCCCACAAATGAATTTTAAAAAAGTCAGCTCTGTGATTTAATGGCTTGACTTCTGCCTCAATTCCACTTCCTGCCTATTCCTTGATTCCCTGAAAGATCTCAGCCTTGAACATAATCACCAATAAAGCATCCACAACCCTCTAGAGGCAAACACTTTCAAAGCTTTATAATGCCCAATAAAAAAAATCCTTCTCAACTCATTCCTAAATGATCAATCTCTTACCCTGATAATGTGCTCCCCAGATCTATATTCCCTTAGTGGTGTCTAACCTGTCAAACCTTTTCAGCATTTTGTATGTTTCAATGAGATCACCCCTCATTCTTCTAAGCTCCAGCGAGTGTAGATCTATCTCTCACCAGAAGATAATCCTTTCATCCCATGAACTAATCATTTGCACCTTCATTGCATCATCTCTAAGGCAAGTATATCATTCCTTAAATTTGCAGTCACTACGTTATTGTGCTCCTTAATCATAGAATCCCTACAGTGCAGAAGGAGACCTATCAGCCCATCGAGTCTGCACTGACAACAATTCCACCCAGGCCCTATTCCCGTAACTCCACCTTGCTAGTCCCCCTGACGCTAAGATGCAATTCAGTATGGCTACCTAATCATTAATCATAACTATTTTAATTATATATCAGGGATATGTCTTTAATTTTAATTAAATTAAATAATTTTTCTTGTTCCTTTCTATTTTTATTCAGAAAGTGAAAAGAAACAAAGAAAGGAAAATAGTACATGACAAGAACCCTGAAGAAATGCTCATCACAAAACTGTCTATAGCCTCCAAAGCATTAACTGCACATTCTAGTCAAACATGCAGAATGATTTCAGACACACACATGCTTCCAAACAAAATGCAGCATAGAAGAACTGTCTGTGCTACTACAGATCAAAACAACGCTCCCAGCTTGTTGGTAAAATCTATGAAACCTCTAGTCACCTGCCCAATCCCTCCCGCACCCTCTTCTTCAAGAGGAAGTTCACAGTGCAGTTCAATTACAGATGAAATATGTAAAGATATTGGGCCAGGTGGCTCACTGACTGTTCTGAAAATTCCCATTAATCTATCAGCAAATGATGATGGCTGTACAGAAGAAAAGGATGCTGGTTACTGAGAGACAATCAATAGAGTCTTTGGAAAGGTTTTAAATTAAATGAAGAAGATGTATTAGCAAACAATCATCTTCATTTTCCACAGGAATCATATTTTGTGTTATTAACCAGAGATTATGTAAATCTTTGTCCTCTTTTCAACAAGCAGGCTTGGACATGGTAAACTCAATGAATGCTATTAGTAGTGATTGCAGGGATAATTAAATAATACCATTTGAAAATTTGCTGAAGTCTTTTAATGGGTCGTAATCACATAATAGCTCTGGCATGTTTTGTTTAGCATGAAGGAATCCAAGCTCAAGTTTTTGTTTGTTTGATGTGGGGTGGGTATTGTTAATTAATCCATCATGTTATCCAGTTTTATAAAGATATCAATGACAATGTTATTGCAAATGAAGTACTTCCACTAACCCATTTAAATCAAATACTGTTGAAAAACCAATTCAGGAAAAAGATTGTGTTAAGTGATGTACAAATGTATTTGCAGAACATTGGAGTGATTTTAATTAACTTCTATTATTATAAATAATTTAAACTAATAAAACTATTATAATCTTTTCTTATTTCAGTTTAAAGGCATTTTTATTTGTCAGCATGACTCAGGTGGCAGCCCTGATGTTATGACCAATACTTATAAGACCATAAGATAGAGAAGCTGAATTAGACCATTCGGCCCATTAAGTCTGCTCCGCCATTTGATCATGGTTGACATGTTTCTCAACCCCATTCTCCTGCCTTTTCCCCATAATCTTTGACCCCCTTACCAATCAAGAACCTATCTATCTCTGTCTTAATACACTCAATGTCTTGGCCTCCATGGCCTTCTGTGGCAACGAATTCCATTGATTCACCATCCTCTGGATAAAGCAATTCCTCCTTATCTCAATTCTAAAGAGTCATCCCTTTACTCTGAGGCTGTGCCCTCGGATCCTAATCTCTCCTACTGATGGAAGTATCTTCTCCACATCCATTCCATTCAGGCTTTCCAGTATTCTGTAAGATTCAATGAGACCACACTTACCCTTCTGAACTCCATCATGTACAGACCCAGAGTCCTCAAATGCTCCTCATACATTTCACCTTTCATTCCTGGGATCTTTTTCATCAACCTACTCTGGACCCTCTCCAAGGCTATCACATCCGTTCTTAGATACCGGACCCAAAATTGCTCACAATATTCCAAATGTGGTCTGACCAGAGCCTTATGAAGCCTCAGCAGTACATTCTTGCTTTTGTATTCTAGTCCCCTTGAAATGAATGCTAACATTACATGAGCCTTTCTAACTACCAACTCAATCTGCAAGGTAACCTGAAGAGAATCCTGAACTAGGACTCCCAGTGTGCTTCCAATTTCTGAATTCTCTCCCCATTTAGAAAATAGTCTACCCCTCTATTCTTCCTACTCCGTAAACATCTGGAAAAAAAACCTGATCGTTATCATATTGTTGCTTGTGGGAGTTTGCTGTGCACACATTGGCTGCTGCATGTTCAATATTGCAATTGTAACTACTTGAGCCGTAAGGTTCTTTGGACAACCTAAGGCTGCAAAGAGTGCTGTATTGACAGAAAGATTTCCTTTTTTGTCAGTTGTGTAAAGCTACTTTGCTTTGGAATCTTTCAAATGCCTTGAGGTTAATCTTAACTTTTGGTAGGTTGATCAGTGAGCCTCATTTCAATCCAGCTGATGAGATATAGGTGAAAAATGAACATTCTAAGGCACTTCCTGGCTGTGGGCCACAAGGATGATGGGCAGCTGAGTGCCAGTGGCAGCTGCATGTAGGTCAGGGGTGAGGGTTTAGTGGTGAAGCCACAGAAGGACAAAAACATCCAGCAATGCTTATGGGGAATATAAACAACATTCAGAATCAGAACGGCATGTGCTGTTAAAACATTGATTCCTTTATTTCCTGACTAGGCTCCCTCTGCTGGTATATGTTTATGCCTTAAGTGAACAACATGTGTAACATAATTTTTAATACATTACATCCATCTGCTTCTCAGTAAACATTTCCAAAGTATAAGCAGTAAACTTAAAACATAACTTCAACATTCAACTTCACCAGTAATAGTATTATCTATTTTAACTTTTGAATTAACCTAACAATGCACTCAATCTTATACAATGTGATGAAGATTTGCTCACCAACTGAAAATAATTCACTTTGTAACATAATCACTTAAGTATGGTGGACAGTTTCTCACATGAGTAGGATATTGTCTGACATCAAATGTGATCTCATTTAACTCATTCTTCATTTGAGATGCCGACGTTGGAATCGAATTCAATGCTTGTGAATGTTCTTTTCAGTGATAATTTGTGAACTCCACCAAGCAATCATCATTGATCCTTCTGTATTGGTCATGAGAAATGTCTGGATGTAATGAGGGCTGTTTGCTCTCCTACATTACTATCAAGCTTCATAATCACTTTGGGGGCGATTTTACCATCATGTTGCACCCATTTTCAGGTACGACGCACATGGCAAAGTCGGACATAAAGCGCATAGTGCGGTTAGCGACGGTTTTTGCGATCGGCGCCACATTACGAGTGCCGGATTTCCGGCGAGAAGCTGACTGCGAATGGGCGGGAGGCAAGTTAATATATGGAAATTTATTATAATGCTATTTTATATCTACTTCGCGAGCCCGGCATTCAATTGTCCAGGCCCACCCCTCCCTTTATGACCTCACCAGGAAAGGTTAGCGCCAGCGAGGAATAGGCGTACTCCTCATGAATGGGGAGCAGTCAACGGCCTCACCAGTGTAACCGGAGGCCATTGAGGCCCCTGGCAAGGCTGAGGGCAAGAGGGTGCCCCTGGGCAAAGCCAGACTGGCAGTGTCACCCTGGCAATGCCAGCCTGGCACCTGAGCAATATCCACTGGGCACCTGGCTATTGCCAGGGATGAGGTCAGTGAGGGATGTGGCTAATGAGAGGTGGTGGGGCCTATATGGGGGAGGGGATAATGGGGGAATAGGCCAATTGCCACTGTGTAGGGATCAGTATGGGGGGAGGGGGGAGTGAAAGGGGCCCTTTGCCACTTTGCAGCTATCGGTAAGTAGGAGGGGGAAGGGGCCCACTGCCACTCTGCAGGGATCATTGGAGGGAGGGCAGTGGGTGTGCGATTGCTGGGCGACAGTGGCGGGGGCTGCACCTTAGGCCACGGGCCCCTGTGATTGCAGGAGGACTGCACTGGCAGGGGTCTGACAGAAAAGATAGACATGCCAGGTCCCTGCTACTGGTAATGCACATGTGCAGCATCTGAGGCCTGCATATGCACACTACTTCCCTCTGCAGTTTGTTTTGTGCATGTTAAGCCCCACCCACAGGCTTCTGCAGCGAACAACAAGCTTGCTGATATTTTTGCTGGCAGAGGGCATGTGGGGGCTTGAAAACACGCTCAAAAGGCGGACCTGACATTCTCCCAGTTTCAAGTCCACCCAGCACTTGGAAAAAAAATGGTGAAACTGCCCCCTTTATCTCCTGGCTCTGAATTGCATGTGTCACTCCGCATTTACTTTCATTCGCTCCTCCTGTTCTCGATCATGTTCGTAATTGTGTTGATCATTAGTTGAGCCACTAAGGAAGATGTGCGCATGTACGAAGAGCGCGGATAAGTAAGCTGGAGTTTTTCCAGTAATTGAATGAGGAATCACTCTATAATTGTGAAGAAACTGATGTAATGGTCACTCCCATATGTAACTGTACGTATTACTTTTTCAAAGTACAAATAAATCTCCCAACTTCTCCATTGGTTCTTGGCCAAAGGGGTGCGATTTCTGATGAGCCCAGATCGCTCACAAACTTATGGAACCCATCGCTTTTGAATGGTCACCTCTCACCATTTGAAGTACTTCAAACAAAGCAAAAATCTGGTCAAACTTTGGGTTGAGCACTTTCATTGACTAGGAATTTGTTGTAGTCCTCAGTGGCAACAAGCAGCTGGCTAAACTCAACACTAACCTCAGTCCGTGGTCCTGGAAGTGGTTCAAATATTCTGAAATGATTACAAAGATTTTATATTGTGGTGACCAGCGGGAAAACACTATAAATTCCTCTGGCCCCTATCCCACCACATTAATTATACACCCAGATGTTTTACACTCTATTCTAAGGCTGGGCAGGCATGATGGTGTGTAGTCCATCATTGTACCCAAGTGTCATTTGTAAAAGGTGTCTAATATCACTGACTCACTACTGAAGAAAGATGGTGGACCTCCTGAAAATGAAGATCAATCTCCAGGAGCACTATGAGACCGGAAGATGGACGCCCCTAGACTCAAGTTGGATCTCCAGGAACATTCAGAGGGTGGCAGATGATTCCCTCCAGGATACCAAATCTGGAAGGTCCATTACAGATACACCCCCTGACCCTCTGCTGTCTTGTTTTGGGGTCCAGGGCTGCAGGCGGCCTCCATCCTGATTTTCAGAGGCAGCCCCAGTCATTATTCAGGTGAGTCCCGACATCTTTGCACCATGTTGTTCCAAATGTGTTTCACACCAGTGTGTTTTCCCACTGACACCTTTGATAATCTGGTGTGAGAGGGTCAGGCCTTCATCTGCATCATATTAGCAGGGTGCAAATGAGGTGCCAGCTGGCATCTGTCAGGTTTTCTGACCAGCCATGGATTCCATGGGATTCCGTCGCAATTTCACATTAATGTGAAACCAATTTGTGGGCCTCCCATTGTATTCTCCTGCCATTGAACCTGCCAGCTTGTGAGAATTCTATACATTGTCTTTGTGCAAGGTGAGGTTGCATTATCCAAGATGTTGTGGGCATGCATGCAGGATTGTCTCCTGGTTCCTTACCTACACAGTGGAGAAATGAAGAATTCTTTTCTTTTTGTTATCTGGGGTTGCAAAACGTGCCTTTGTACCTTTGAAAAATTACAGCTATTCTGCCAACATCAAAATGTGATGAATTAGGCACAGACAATGCTATCTTGCTCTGCAGCAATAGTGTGTGATCAAGCATCTGGGATTGCATTCCTTTCAAAGAAAAACTTCATGGTAATGATCCGAGATTAGTTCTTTTTCTGTGAATGATTATTTTGGTGAGATCAGTGCATGTGTGTGTGCACTGTGGGTCCGACGTGTTGCTAATCCTGAGCTGGAGTTGCTCCTGTGTGGCTTCCCAGGGTGAGAGTTTTCCTTCCTGGAGGAGCCGGCTCACGCACAAATGGTCCCTCAACAGCAATGACTGGTCCTCCACCTCCAATGCTGCTACTGGTGCCTGTGTGTCTGGCCCCCTGCACCATGAAAGAATTTCTTACTCCCCCTTCAGGGGTACCTCAATATGGTGAGGTGACTTTCCTTTTCCCTCAGATCTCCATCAATGCTGCCGTGCTGATTGGGCTGGCAGTCTGGGGAGGCAGGTTGCCATCCCTAATTGGAAGGCAGACCCGGAAGTGCCTCTTAACTGACTGCCATTACTACACTCCCCTCCACTGCCCTGTTGTTCACCCACAGGCACAGGATTCTCGTTCATTCTGATGGTGATATCCACTTGGGTAAATTTCCAACCACCGTTAAAGATGAAGTGGCGCTGAATGTCTTACTTTTTAAATCACACAAACGGAACCATCACTTATTTTTTATGACTAACCGGAGCAAAACCAGTTTGTGGTTTTGTATCCTACATTTTAACACACTTTTCATAGATGAGATTTAAACAATTGAACCTTATTGCAGTGTTGTGTCACCACCTGCTGGTACCAAGAGGAAAGAATTCTACCATTAAAAATGCCAGGGAAGGAGATTGCTTTGTGATTATTCAAATTTATAGTTCCATTTATTTATTATCTGAAAAAGAAACAAACTCCTCCATGATATTTCCTTATCAGAATTGTAAATTGGCTTTGACTCTTGCTTTCTGGGGTCAATTCTCCCAGAGATTATAGCGGTGCCCAATTCGCAGACTCCCCTCTGGGAACCCAGGCCTGAGTGCATCTCCCTGTGCCAGATTTCTAGCGCTATCAGCTCCACGCTGGAAATAGGCGTGGAACTGTATTATATATGAGTAATATAATGTATTATATAATGTGTAATTTACACATTATTTCAATGTTGACTCTATGTGTTTAGACAATTACATGGGTAAGATGGGCATAGAGGGAAATGGGCCAAACATGGGCAATTGGGACTCGCTTAGGGATTTTAAAAAAAGGACAGCATGGACAAGTTTCCATGCTGTAGACCTCCATCTAATTAGCGGGCCCAGGACTAAAGTCTCCGGGCCCACTAATCTCTACTCCCGCCAGGAGTGGCTCACTCCAGCAGGGTTTACAATAACTTGCCACTTTTGAGGAGCTAGCAGCCTGTCCCTGCTGGAGTGTCGGTCGGCAGGGGTGCCACCTGGGCATTGGGACCTTGGCAGTGCCATCCTGGGCCCCCTGGCAGTGTCCAAATGGCAAACTGCCAATGCCAAGGGGCCACCTTGGTACTGTCCACTGGTCATGGGGCAGTGCCAAGGGGGTGGGACTTCTTGGGGTGGGGGTTCTGCTGCCTCTCTGCTCTTGGGATCAGTGACAGAAAGAGGGAGGTTAGTGATCAGGAATGCCCATCTAGGTGGGGGTAGCCTTCTGGATTGGTCAGGACTGCAGGGGGTGGCTTGGAACTGTCAGTGCATGCGGTGGGGGGGGGGCAAAATCGAGTCTGCCAGGTGGTCCAGCAATCAGACCTTGGTAGGGTCGCACAACCAGTGATGGGGAATTGGGGCTGGCCAGTGATCGAGAGGCTAGCAGACAGGGGCCACTGAGCATGAACTGATCTTGGTGCTCACTCAGCGCCATGCTGCCACCTCTTGAGCGGGAAAAGGCCCCGCTCATTGAAATTTAAAGTCATTTACGCTAGTGCACTCCACAATGCACAGAGTGTGGGGGATTCATTTTTAAATTCCTGCTGAAAAGAAAGCCCAGGGGGATTTACTCCAGTTTTTATGTGGATTCAACACTTAGAATTTTTTTGAGAGAATCGTCGTGTTGTCTCCAAGATAGTTTCCAAATTTCAGGTGAAAAGCAAGAAATGCTTCAAGACATGGAAAGGTATTATTTGCAGATTACATAGGATCCAGACTGAAAGAAAATACTTAAAGAAGTCTTTGAAATACTGCCACACAAAATGCAGTCATGTTCTCAGAAAATGGTCTCAGTACAATTTAAGGAAGGTTTGAGAATGTCATTTACATTGGTGCAGTTTGCCTTTCAAAGAACGACATGACAAACTGGAGAAACATGGGCTGTCCAACCATAAAAGGATGTAACTTAACAAGATCTCACTGAGAAATGTAAAATTATAAATGTTTAAAAAGAATAAATCACCTGGAGCATTTTCCAAATGAAATTTCAGCAATTGGAAGAGAACTGGTGAAAAGTAAATTTTTAATTTGTAAGGAAATTGCTCATTGCATAAAGGGTGATAAATCCTCGCAGTCCACTTCCAGACTGGGTAAAAACATTGGAACCATTCAATGCTGCAGTGGGGGATCAGGGGATGTTTATGAATGGATAAATTATGATGGGGAGGGAAAATGCAATATGAGCAGCAAGGATAACACTAGAGCTGGACATTTACAATTATCAGAGGTAAGACTGAACAGACTGGGGCTCTTTTCTTGAGAAAAAAAGACTGGCAAGGTGATCTGACAGCAGCCTTTATATTTGTGAAGAGGGTTTATAAGCTTGATGTGCCCAGTTCTGGTTTTAACTAAAGCAGGATGAGGGGAAAATGGCCAATCTAATCATAGTAGACTGGTTTGTAACTTAAATCTCTCTTTCTTTCCTCTGCTCACTAGTTTATAGCCTGGGCTGTTTGGGCACTCTGTTGGTTCTCCAGCACTCTTCTGCCTTTTTATTTATATATTATCATTGTCATTTTTGGTGCATTTAGATGGTTCTCAGGCAGGGGTATGTGTCGGGGGCTTGTCCCCTGGCCATGGGGAGCCCTGAGCCTAGTTGCGTTGGAATGTACACGCGAGCACAGTGTGATTCTGTATCTGTGTTTGTTTACTGTGTAAAATATATGAAAATCTTCAATAAACTAATTAAAGGCAATTGACCTCTGTAACAAGCCAATAGACTGATATTTAAGTACATGCACCATATTTCAATTGCACAGGAAAAACCTTTGGAAGGCGTTACACTAGGTATGAGGAGCCATTGCGAAAACAGATCAAAAAATGGCTAGCAGAACTATGTCTGATTTTAGCAGAAGAGTCAGTTGGAGAGTTGGTGCCAGTTAGTTTAATAATTGTTTTGTGTTTTAACTTGGAAATATTTGTCAAGGAAGAGCACCTAGAGATGAGTGTGAAATGAATTTCCTGCACCATAGTATTGGACCTTGAGATTGGAGTTCCAATTGGCATTGTACATTCTGGTGGTGGCTCCTCCTCCAGTGTGGAGGAGAGGAGAAAGAGGAGGAGCCTCCTGTGGCAGTTAAAGAGCCTTCCTGATAGAGCCATTCATGAACAGAAAAGGCAGCTTGTCCAGCTTAATGTAATTGTTAACATGTTATTCTGGCAACAGTCATGATGCCTACACATTAAGACACTGACAGATGCCAGGGATGTTCTGTGGACTGGACTCCTTGGATGGCTGGCTTCTGGGTGACAAAGGATATATCTCCTGAAGATTTGGCTGCTGACTGAGCCTGAACTCTGTGCCATGAGCTACAAGTCACACTTCTACCAGAGGCAGCACTGAGCAGACCTTTGGTCAGAATGAGATTTTGAAGTTTGGACTGGTTCAATAGTACCCATGAGTCTAACTTCCGGTCGTGGTATGTTATGACTGGGAAACCTGGCACCCCAGAGAGGGAGAACCAAGAGGAGAATGAAATGGTGCAAGTCACTAACTTCTCACCAGGATTTTAGGATGTGCCTCACAGCCACCTGCACAAGTCGAATGCCAGGGAGATGTGAGATTCACCAAAAATGTGAAGGTTTAACTAGAACTCCGTAATTTGATCTGTGAGACCACCTTGGCTGCCTTCACCTTCTTTTGATATTATCCACTCATCAACAGGGCTGCCTGTGCAAGTGCCAGTGTACAGGTACCAAACAAGACCAATCAGAGGAGCCTTTATGAACACTAACTCCTCAATGAGCATGCAGTCAATTCAAATCAAAACCAGCGCAAAGATTTAACACTGATTCAGCCGGAGGGGCAAGTGAAAAGAACAGTTGACAAAATAAATCAAGAAATTTCACATCTAACACAAGTAAGCAATCACACTCATGAACTCATATGTGACTAATATGCTGTTTTCTCAAATCATTTCCGGGTACTTTGGTGTGGCTCCCACCCCTCACTGCCAGCTGTACTAGAGACAAGCTGCTGACCCTTATGCCGCTTTGGCAGAGATGATTTTGGTGGGTGGTTGATGCCATGAAGATCTCGGCATGTTGGGAGTTTCCATCACAATGGCAAGAAACTCATCTGTTGCTGCACACTCTGAACCATTTGTGTCATTGGCAGAGGGGTGGAGGACCTGGTAAAGGGTAGTATTTGAGCCTTTTCCTGAACACTTGTATTCTTAAGGAGAATGAGACAGGTGTGTTTAAATGTTCCTTCCTACCTGGCAAGGGTCCTGAAGAATGCGCTCCTAGCTGTTACCCGCTCCAATAACTCAAAGGATTTCAAAGTTTTGACACAACCCATTGCCTGGATGCTTTTAAATGGCTGTGACCAATTCCCTCCGCCTCTGTCCTTGGATGTTCCACCTTTCAGTCCTTATTGGGCAGGTTACCAAACATTCTACTGGGCAGTTGGATGGCTTCCCATTACTCTTGATCCAGCACAGAAGGAAGCAGAGATCCACACACATCTTTTTAAATATATTTGGAAGTCTAAGTATAGCCATTTCAACTTAGAAACAGAAACTACAAATTGCTATCTCTAACTTTGCAAGGGATGTATCTAAACCAACAAAAATTTAAAAAATATTAAAGCATTGGGAATGTTGGTGTCTGACTTCCGAGGAAATCTACTCAACTGCAAAATTTTTAAACAATGTTCTATTTAGCATACCATCACAGCAAAAATATTCACCTGAGAAAAACTAAATGCATTTTGTTTCTGTTGGATAATTGACATATCAGGATTAATTAGAATACCTATGTATTAGTATGCATCGTGCTGCATTTCTTCGCTGTATTGTTCTTTGATAAATGCGTATTGGCAATTTTGTTAACATTTGGATGGACAAAACAGTTTAACATAATATTGTTGGCTCCCTAGAGAATGAACTGATGCGAACATCTAAAATGCATTGACAGCATGCCAAAAGGACATTGAATTATGGATCGAACAGCTGTATTAGAATCATTTAAATCTTTCACTGATCTGTCATGAGAAGCTATCTAAGGGTCAATAAGGTGTTACCATGGGTTTCTACCTAATTTCCTGGTAATACACCCATTTGCAATTCAGCTTACAACTTCCATATGAAGTTGTGCCACATACAAGAGCCATGTGCAGTCATTAGCCAACAAGCAACAAATGTTCACATTTTACTCCTCAGCTTAGCATGCCATCTGCACATTTGTTGAATGAAACCCCTTTCTGCTAATTTAAATACACTCATCCCATCAGGAGCTCTGCAAAGAACAGGAGTATAGAGTGTTGCACGTTTGACACACGGAAGGCTAGAAATCTGTTGAGATCACATCTGAGGCTAAATAACTGCCCAGGTATGAATAATTTATTTTGATGAATCGACCAGCAAAGTGAATATTTTAACTTAAGCAGTAGCATGAACCTGAGAAATGTTGTCAAACTGTTTTTCATCTCGATCGATGGCGGGAAATTTCTAAACATAAAAATTGCATGTTGTTAAGTTCCTGTCGCTTGACATTATTTATTTTGGCTCCTTCCAAAGCAGTTCACAATGGTTGACTAAGATTTGAAAATAATACTTTCAGAAAATCTATTCTGCATTGTCAAATGTTACTAACTACAAATAGTAGTGCTAATATTGACATCTTCACAAACACAATTAATCCACAGCACTGGTTACTGGAAGCATTACTAAAAGTCAAGAGACTCAAAATAATCCAGAATGTGGATGTGAAAATCATTTTTATCTGAGGGAAACTGTTGTATAACAGGATTTTAATTCAGTGTTGATACAATTCAACATTTTGATTGTAATGGGGGCTGAGGAGAAGCAATATTACCAAATGCAGGCATAAGAATAAATTTGTTGCAGAATATTTTCTCAATAGCTTCATAAATTTGTTTTATAATGCTGGAGCAAGTAATTTTAACTCAATGTTGCTGATAATATGAAGATGTCCTGAATTCTTGATGCACTCTAGAAGCTCAAAGCAACAGGGTGACAGTAGTATCAAATTAATTGATCAAAATTATGAATTTTGCATGCTTAAAAGAAGATAAGTTAGTGTTACCACCAACATCATAAAATATTTAAAACATCCTATTAGCTGACAGCACTTCGTCTGGCTAATATAGCCAGCTTTTATTTCGGTCCAGTTATGACACTATCTCAATCTCAGAAACTATTTTGTGTTTTATTATACAGTGAGGCCATTTTTTTCTTTTTTAAATTCTTTCATGAGGGTGTAAGTGTTGCTGGCAAGTTCAGCATTTGTTGCCCATTGCTAATTGTCCTTATTTGAGTGACTTGCTCGGCTATTTCAAATGGTAGTTAAGAGTTGCCCACATTGCTGTGGCTCTGGTCACATATGGACCAGGTAAGGATGACAGATTTCTTTTCCAAAAGCATGTTACTGAACTAGCTGAGCTTTTATAGCAATTGATGATACTGACTGATACTTTGAAAATAGACTGGTCAGTATTATAGCAATGTGTTTCTGATACAAAGGAACTTATTTTGCCATTTTGATCCAAGTGTGGGTGAACCTGAAACTGGGAGTCTTTCAGTTCCGACTTTTAGACCCATTCTTAGGCAACCTCATACGCACTCCGCCTGAAAAAATATCAGCGATTTTGAATCACGCTGCAAAAGCCTGTGGGTGAGGCTTAACCCTGCAGCTCCAATTGGCGCCTCTAACTGTGCATGTGCAGAAAAAAGAGATAGAATAACGCTCCCATGCCAAATCCCTCCCTGGCCAACTAACACTTTCCCCCTGGCCCCCACAGACATTGCTCTATGTCCACAACATTGCTGACCCCCTTATTCCCCAACCCCTTGCCACTCAGACTGATTGCGGGCCCCTCTCCCTCTTCCCCCTCACTGATCTTAGGCAGAGTGGCAGTGGACCCTCTCCATTCCCACTAATCTCAGACAATGTGGCAGCGGACCCCCCTTCCCCCTCACTGATCTCAGGCAGAGTGCAGTGAACCCCACCTTCCACTCCACCAATCTCAAGCAGAGAGCCATCAGACATTCGGCACTTACCTCCTCACTAACTGGAGCGCCCGAAGGGTACTTTTGTGGAGTTGATTCTGGATGTGCGAATGTGGTGGTAAAGGGGGAAGTGCCAGTAAGGTTTGGTATTTAAATGGCCATCGCACCCATTTAGTGGGGGTCCTGATTGCGGCCATTTTTGGACTTTGGTAAAGGGGGAACCAGCGTGGAGGTGGGCATGGATAATGTTACTTGCCTCATGCTCGACTTTACCATGGGCACAACTTGTTGGTGAAATCGGGCCAAAATGTTTGGGCATGAAGAACTCTGCAATTTTCTTCCATTAAGTGAATCTCTGCGCAGGGAGCATTAAATTGTAACACATACGCCATGGTGTTTTTCTTGTCTACTGCAGATAAATAAATAAATATCAGTTCAATAAATAATATACTTATTAATCAACCAACTTCTGTATATTATTTGGGAACAGATGTTTTCTTCACTGCTTTGGAATTTTTAGTTATGAAAACTGAGTACATAATATTAATTTTGCATAGTTATTTTCTTTGCCAAATGTCTCTGCAACCATCCTTGTTACAGTAAAGATTCTGCTTAAACTAATGTCTTCAAGGTCAAATCACTTTTCATAGTTATTAACTGTTAATGGTTACAGGTCTGAATGAAGGGAGAGGTGGTTCCTATAAAAATTAAACATGAGGAAATCTCCGGACTTTATCTCCCTGAGGCTTATCACAGTCAGCCTTCCATATGATGGCCCTGAAAATTGGTAGAAAGTGGAATCAGTAGATTTTTCCATAGGCTTTTTCACCCTGAAATGTGAGTCCTGAGCCCGGATTTGTCAGCAGAGAGATGGGCCAGGATTTGCGCATGCGTTCTTGACGCCTGGTGGAAACAGCAAGTAAGTCATTTTTATCTATTTTAATCTTATTTAAATGTGATTATTGGGCCTGGGCATCTCCCAACCCGCCAGTACAATTTCACCCTGGTCGGGTTCAGACTAGCTCCCCACTTTCAGGGAATTACTGAAACGACCCTCCTGGAGTGAAGGCAGGAAATCAGGGCCTCTTCCAAGGGGTCGGGTGGTGGGGGTAATGCCCCTTGGGCATGGAGGTGGCCTTCTAATTGACTGCATCCTCAAGCCCCATTCTAGTTAAGATGGTGGTGCACTCCCAATGCTGCCAACTCCATCAGAGGGCCAGCAGCTCTGGAGCCTCAGCAACCCTATTGGGAGATGCAGAAATTACTAGCTTAGGTCCATGACTGCAACAGTACCTCAACACGCAGCTGCTCTCAGAGACATGGAATTGAAATACAAATTAAGAGGAGTGATTCTATATGGACCCTCAGAATGGAGGGGGAATACCTCCACATCAACTGTTTGGGTTGCCCGCAAACCTCACTTTGGGTGCTTGGAGGCTTTGTCTTTAATTGCTCCCCAGCGAACCATCAGAAGGCTGCCTTCATTGAGTTGGTGGCCTCCAGATGTGGTGGGAGGCTGCTCCACCAGCAGCAACATGTTGGTCAACCTTGAATATCACTCCCAATAGGGGCTTTACCTATCTTAATTGGCTGTCTGTCTTCATGGAGTGGGCAGCTGATCTTACACCAAGCTAAACCTGAGGGAAAGTTCCATGGTGGCGGGAATGCATTGGGGAACCATTTAGATGCAGCTTCCCCCTCTATTTTCCTCCCCCTCCAACACATCCCTTCCCTGGCCTCCGCCCCACCCCACCACTTTAGCCCATCACCATGGGTCCACCCAATGTCTGCAAAATGCACAAGGGACTTTGGCCTGGCTCGAGCAACCCCCAACCCTTGTTTGCATAGAGCGGGTCAGAAAACAATGGCTCGGGGGGTTGACTCAATGGGGATCAAGAGAGGGAAATCCATGTTAGGATGGTCAGGTTATAGTTGACAGTTTTCTTTCATTCCTCAAGCTACCCACCCAATTGCAAATGGGATCATAAAGGAGAATACAGTTTCAAAAATCTGATTAAAGCCTCAACCAGTAGCATGACAGGATGTTATGGCCAGTAAGTGGATATTTTTACATTTTTGTCCCTCTCATTTATTTCAATTGATTTTTATTTGTTATTTGTTCCTCCTCTGGCTCCAGCTCTAATTCTCTGATCGAAAAGGTGTTGGATACATAAGAACACAAGAAATAGGAGCAGGAGTAGGCCATCTAGCCCCTCGAGCCTGCTCCGCCATTCAATAAGATCATGGCTGATCTGATAGTGGGTTCTGTTCCACTTACCCACCCGCTCCCCATAACCCTTAATTCCCTTATTGGTTAAAAATCTATCTACCTGTGACTTAAACACATTTAACGAGGTAGCCTCCACTGCTTCATTGGGCAGAGAATTCCAAAGATTCACTACCCTCTGAGAGAAGAAGTATCTCCTGAACTCTGTTCTAAATTGACTCCCCCATATTTTGAGGCTATGTCCCCTAGTTCTTGTTTCCATTGTAAGTGGAAATAACCTCGCTGCTTCTACTCTGTCTAGCCCCTTCATTATTTTATATTTCGCTATAAGATCTCCCCTCAACCTTCTAAACTCCAATGAGTACAGGCCCAGTCTACTCAACCTCTCCTCATAAGCTAATACCCTCATCTCTGGAATCAACCCGGTGAATCTTCACTGTACCCCCTCCAAAGCTAATATATCTTTTCTTAAATAAGGGGACCAAAATTGTATACAGTACTTTAGATGCGGCCTCACCAGCACCTTGTACAATTGAAGCAAGACCTCCTTGCTTTTATACTCCATCCCTTTCGCGATAAAGGCCAACATACCTTTTGCCTTCTTGATCACCTGCTGCACCTGCAAACTGAGTTTTTGCGATTCATACACAAGGACCCCCAGGTCCCTCTGCACAGTAGCATGTTGTAATTTTTCACTGTTTAAACAATAGCCCATTTTACTATTATTCCTTCCAAAGTGGATAACCTCACACTTACCAACGTTATACTCCATCTGCCAGATCTTTGCCCACTCATTTAACCTATCCAAATCTCCCTGCAGACTTTCTGTGTCCTCCACGCAATTTGCTTTTCCACTCATCTTTGTGTCATCCACAAACTTTGTTACCCTACACTCGGTCCCCTCCTCCAGATCGTCTATGTAAACAGTTGAGGCCCCAGCACCAATCCCTGCAGCACGCCACTAATCACCAACTGCCAACTGGAAAAGCACCCATTTATTCCGACTCTTTGCTTTCTGTTAGATAGCCAGTCCTCAATCCACGCTAACACTTTACCCCCAACTCTGTGTACCTTTATCTTATGCAGCAACCTTTTGTGAGGTGCCTTATCGAATGCCTTTTGGAAATCTAAATACACCACTTTCACTGGTTCCCCTCTGTTAACCACACTCGTTATATCCTCATAAAATTCCAGTAAATTAGTCAAACATGATTTTCCCTTTATGAATCCATGCTGCGTCTGCTTGATTGAACCATTCTTTTCCAGGTGTCCTGCTATTTCTTCCTTAATAATAGATTCCAGCATTTTCCCAACTATGGGAGTTAAGCTAACAGGCCTGTAAGTTACCTGCCTTTTGTCTACCTCCTTTTTTAAACTGTGGCGTTAAATTAGCTGTTTTCCAATCAGCTGGCACCTCCCCAGAGTCCAGCAAATTTTAATAAATTACAACTAATGCAATTGCTATTACTTCTGCCATTTCCTTTAGTACCCTGGGGTGCATTCCATCCGGACCAAGGGACTTGTCTACCTTTAGTCCCATTAGCCTACCCAGCACTATCTCTTTAGTAATAGTGATCGTTTTAAGGTCCTTACCCCCTACAGTCCCATGACTGTCAATTATCAGTATGCTATTTGTGTCCTCCACTGTGAAGACTGACACAAAATACTTGTTTAAGGCCATTTCATTGTTTCCCATTATTAAATCCCCCTTCTCGTCTTCTAAGGGTCCAACATTTACTCTAACCACTCTTTTCCATTTTATATATTTGTAAAAACTTTTACTATCAGTTTTTACATTTTGTGCTAATTTAGTTTCATAATCTATCTTTCCTTCCTTTATTGCTTTCTTAGTAGTTCTTTGTTGTTTTTTAAAGCTTTCCCAATCTTCTAGTTCCCAACTAATTTTGGCCACTCTGTGTGCATCGGTTTTTAATTTGATATTCTCCTTTATTTCCTTAGTTATCCATGGCTGGTTACATGTGCGAGTTGCCAAAATTGAAGCCCACTCCCAATTTTCCCTTCCTCCTTTCGAAGGAACACCTCACCTCTGCTTACCTCCTTTCCTGAATAACTTTTAAAACATCAAACAACTACTGAGTGAAGAAGTTTGGATGTGAATTCATGTCTCATTTCCCCTTTTGGTGTGCCAATGAACTGCAATGTTATACTCTTCAGCACAGATTATTATTTTCACTTGCACACTGTTTGGATTCTACCTGCCAACAGATAGCCTTCTCATGTGGGGCAATTCTCTCACTGCGCTGCACCAATCTTCCAGCGCGGCGGGCCGAGAGAATCGCTTGTCGGCCGATTCGTGGGATTTGCGCATGCGTTCTTGAAGCATCTCCCAGCGCCGGATATACAGTGTAGTCAGGACCATGCTGGAGGCTGGTGGGAATAGCAGATAAGTCACTTTTATCTATTTTAATCTTATTTAAATGTGATTATCGGGCCTGGGCATCTCCCATCCCGCCAGTACAATTTCACTCTGGTGGGTTTCATACTAGCTCCCCACTTTCAGAGAATTAGTGTAATGACCTCACTGGAGTCAAGTGACCAAGGGGTCAGGTTCTGGGGGACTGTGCCCCTTGGGCATGGGCACCCTGGCAGTGACAGCCTGTGTCCCTGGCACTGCCCCAAGGGGCAAAGTGCTCATGCCCAGGGGGCAGTGCCAAAAGGGTGGGACCAAGGGGGCAGTGCCAAGGGGGCAGGACCTAGGGGTGGGGCCAGCTGGGGGCAAGACCTGGGGGCAATCAGTGGGAGTGGGGGGTCCTGCTGCCACTCTGCATTGGGCTCAATCATTGGGATAGAGGAAGGCCAGCAATTGGGGCGGCTGTGGGATGTGTCTGCCGGTGGGGCGGGGGTCTGCCAGAGGGTGGGGATGTCTGCAGGGGTGTCTTGCCTCCCGTAGCAAACAAGGCGTGAATGGGCCCCCACCCCTGAACTTTTAATAATATTCACGATTGTGATCTCTGCATTCTTTTCTGAAGTCAGATTGAAAAGACAATTGTGATTTACACCTGTGAATTCCTGCGAATTCAGCACTTAGAACATTTTTGGGAGAATCACCCCCATGGTTTTCTGCCATAAATTCAGTGTTAAAGTGCCCATGAAACTGCTTATTGCAGATTAGTAATAAAACATTGGCCGGAATTTTATCAGCACGCCCGCCTCGATTCCGAGAACGGCATTCTTCATTGGCCTCAGGCGGGATCATATGAACCTTGGGCAGCCGTGTCAGTAAAAGTCCGTCCATCGTGTGGTTAATAAATAAACTTGACCATTCAAAATACAATTTATATTTCCCACATTAGTACATATACTTATACAGCAACATTTATATAGCCTTTTGAAATGTATATACTGTAGAATTGAATAATTATATGCAGATAAAGTGAGGCTGAAGATTTTTTATGAAATATTTGCTACAAGTCAATATGTATTTATTTTAACATTTTGTTCCTTTGAAATGTCACACTAAAAGACATTCATATGGTTTAATATCACCCATCCTGACCTATCAGCCACAATTTTCCTACCAGTATAATTTTTGCTCTGCTATTTGCTGCTAAATATTCATCGGTATCTGTCATCAATACAAGCAAAGGCCAAATTAAAATCTATAAATGATTGATTCAAGCACGAGATTAGAAATCATAGCTACTGGTACTTTCTCATCATGTATCTAATGAACGTAATGCAAATATGTCAAACCAATTGGTTTAGATTTGAGATATATATTAATATATAAAAATAATTGTATACAATACATATTATTAATGTTATAAAACGACAGTTATTGTTTGTGCCATTACAGAACAATACGCTCACGTGCTCAGTGTGGATTCATTTTGGCGTTGTGTCACATATATCATTATATAAAAGATGAGATTAAATGTGTCACTGATAATTATCCATTTACATTAGTGCAGCCACAACATTGTACCATGTTGTATATTGGTAGGCAAACAACAGACCTCATTGTTTATAACATAATTCCCCGCTTAGTGTATTCATTCTTGAATTTAGTATGTCTCCTTTTCAATTTTGACCAAGGGCCTGCGCTGGAATTGTTATCTTGTTTTTTCTCTTTACAAATGCCAATAGACCAATGTATAGTTTCAGCATCTAAAGCTTTTTGTTGCATTTTTTAAATATATATTCGGTAGCATAGCAACACTTTGTGAACAGATCAATTGCGATGGAGGAACTGCTGTAGGGATGAGCTAAAATTAACCAATTCACTTGCTTTAACAATGCTGTCAATTTTAAGGTGGTGGTGTGTGGCGAAAGGGTGGCGTTTGGGACCAGTGCAAGAATTTCCGGGATCTATGCCACTGAAAATCTGCTTTCAGAAATTGCCATTGCTTCTAGCTTTGACTGTATTAACAGATTCCTTGCTATCTATTGGAATACAATCCCCATCTCACTCTGATGAAATTTCAACCTGCTTTTGGGAAAGAAAGAAATTATCTGACTCTTTATTTTTCTGTTTATTGCAATTTTGTTACTATTCAAAATCGCTGTTATAAAACCTGACGACAGCAAGATAAATCAATTGCCAATTGATTTGAACGTTCCTCTCAATGTATAGGGGTTCACATGGTAAATGTTTAAATAACAATGATTCTTCATTGAACTGTCATTTTTTTTGTTTGTTGGCAATGCACAAATGGGTTTGTATTCGATGATCCCTCTTCTCCCTAATCCATCAAAGATTTTCTGGGAAATATGTACAGTTGAGTTCCTCCTGTCACTTTTATCACTACTTCTTCACAATTGGCACTCGCTTTATGCAGTTACAGAATGTAGTACATTTGAATAATAATAGTTACCGTGTGTGCCAGATAATTGAAATTAAAAGAGGTTCCTTCCAAACAAAATCTGTTCCTCCAAGCAAGATAGTTCTACTTAGGGTTAGGGTTCACAATTGCACAAATAACTGGGACAAACAGGGCAATCTTCAAAAATATTTTTAAGTCCAGTATGGGTAGGAGAACAGGAGAGTTTCTCACAAGTCTTTTGGATGAGTTCAAATCTAGAATCTTGTGCACTTAGCACATGAAAAAATGGGCTAAACTATTCCTCGCTTATAGGGGAAGGCGCAGGGCTTAAATCACCAGCCAGCTTGCTTTTAGCGGCTGAGGGCACTATAGCACATGTACAGTCCTGTGTGGCTGCACATTTACTATTGTAACCAGCAGAGGCCTGAGAGATCTGAGAGAGATAACTGTCAGGCCTCTGCTGCTACAGCCGATCTCAATGAACACTCCCCAGTGTTGTGGGGGCCCATAGCCAATTGCGATCCCAAAACACTGCAAAATATTGCACCCCCACCACCCACAATTGTATCCCTCTACCTCCCACTGATCTCTTTCAGAGTGAATGTGGGGCTCCCTCCTCCCTCCCACGATCTCCTGCAGCGTAGTAACAGACCCCCACCCATCTGATTGGGCCCTATCCCCTTCAGGCCACAACCCTGGCACTGTCAGGTGGACCTGAAAGGGCGGACCAGGCTGGGGCAGGCCAATCTCATAGGGAAGTGGGCAGTGCCGAAGTGCCCCTTGAACAGTGTCAGGGTGCCAGGCTGACTCTGCCAGGCTGGCATTCCCCCATCGTGGGGACCAGGTGTTTTCCTTGCTGGAAAGAACCCTTCCCAGTGAGGCCACAAAGGCAAGTAATTCTGGAAAATTGTGTTTGCATGGAAATGAGCCTTTACGTATATTTTAATAATTTATTCAGTCACTTGCTGGAAATGGGCGGGAGGCTGAATGCGCTGGATAGTCAGTGCCGGTATGATCATGAGAAAGGAGGAATCGGATGCAAACCTGATTTCTGGTCCTTGCGTGAATTTACCAGCTAGGGCGGAGCATGCTGGTAAAGTGTCCCCCAAAGGGCTAGATTGTTCAATCCCAATTCAGGGATGACTTGTGATGGGCTAGTTTGTAAAATTGTGGGAAAGGATCAATTCTTGATTCTTGTCTCCATTCCCTATACCAGCCTTCTTGACTGGCACAGTCAAGGACCCACTGTTATCAAGATATTGTTGGCTCCATTGCAAAAGTGGGCATTTCTGTAATTTACAAAAAGTTAGTCCAACTTTGGAGGGCATCCTGATTAATGCCAACACAGAAATGTCAGGAACTACATGGGCTGAAGTGAGGAATCATTTGTAAAGGAAGTTCAAAACGTGTATCCAACTTCACATATCATAAGTTATATATATTTTCAGTGAATGGTTGGTGATAGGGCTTTGTTTGGAAAAGGTAAGTGATCACTGAATTGAACAGAATTGTGAAAGCATAAAGGTCTTCAGGTGCATCCAAGTGCATTAGCCATAGGATAAAGTGATACTTTACATTGTGCATGGGTAACATTTGGATTTGATTGTGTGAATTGTCCCCTTGTCTTTATTGTTTTCTTTGATGTTGAGCTCAGCCACCTGTTTGGTTATTTCAATGCTTTGACAGATGGTTGAACTTTCACCATCATTGAAGTTTAACTCAACCTTCTGTTCTGTTTCAGAACATATGAATTAGGAGCAGGAGTAGGTCGTCTGGTCCTTCAATAGGTCGCTGAGCTTCTTGTTGTCTTCAAAGACTTTAATGTATTTAACTCTGAAGGCTTTGACACAGTTGTTTCATGCAATCTCATTATGAATGGTTGGTTGAATTATAAATCTACTGATGGATTCAGCTCAGCAGAGGGTATTGAAACAGTTGTCAAAAGAACTGTGAGATTGGTTGGTTATTTGACATAGTTATGAGCCATTAAGAGAATCATGATTTTTAAATGGATTTTCAAGTATTATTTGTTTATTTTGGCAGATTTATGAGCATCTCAAAAACTTCCAATGTTGTCATAGGGCTTGTAAGGTTTTATTGAAACTGGACACTGGGTGAGTGGACAGATGGGTAAATGTAGGTGAATGGGGATATGGGATTTGAGGCATATGGGGGGAGTAAGGAGGGCACAGGGTATATATGAGGAAGTAAGAGGCAAAGGGAATATGTGGTTGAGGGGTGAGTGTTGGGGAAACTCACACTCATTCTACACCTGGACTAATTTCTCAGCATATAGAGGCAAACCATTCAATCCGGCCAATTTAGCACCAAACTACCTTATCTCCACCCTGGGCTTGCTGTGGGAGATGACTCCATACCATGAAGATAGTGAGGGTAGGCACTGCCGATCAAGAGGTGGTATCGCAACATTGGGAATTTCCACAACTCCCGCTTCCAGCCTCCATGATGTAAGTCAGGTCAAAAGGGTTAGAAACTGGGCCCACATTCAGCCCGAGCGATGTGATGAAAGAGTCATTGTGGTACTTATGCGTCATTATTCATTGAAAGTTTATTAATAATACTACAATGTTATTATGAAAGAGAGGAGGTTGTTAGGATATATTGCCTCAGCAATCAAAACATATAACCTTGGTCAGTCTACGTAGAATCATACAGCACAAAACGAGGCCACTTAACCCAACATGCCAACACTTTGAAAGGGCTACCCAATTAATCCCACTCTCCTGTCCTTCCATTAGCCCTGAATTTTTCCATGTTTCCTTTGAAAGTTATTGTTGAACCCACATTCAACTCCCTTTCATGCAACACATTCCAGGTTGCTGAGTAACAATACTTGCCCTCACTTTCCTTTGGCTTTTTTGCACATACCTGAAACCTATGCCTTCTAGTTCCTGATTCTTCTGCCAGTGGAAACAGTTTGCTGTTATCAAATGTATTAAAATTCCTCACAATTTTTAATATCTCTATTCAATCTCCTTCTTACTTTTTTGCACAAAGAACAATCCCAGATTCTTAAGTGTTTCAGCATAACTAAAATCCCTCATGTCTGGTACCAATCTGCTAAATCTCCTCAACACATTCTCAAAGGTCTGGATGGATGTTCTTTCTGAAATGCTGACAATACATCTAGAATATTAGGTGGAGCTTTCCAAATGGCAGGAGTATTTAAGGGTTCAGAAGCTGAATGTGCTTTGCAAGGCATTTGAATCAAGCTACAGCGTTAGCATCCCATCTCATTGCTTCCTGGCTGTTGGGTACATTCATTCATTTGAATAGACGAAGGGACAGCACTGATATGAGTTTTAAAATGGTTTTCTTTCATTGAACAGAACTTAAAAAGATTAACATGATAAAAGAAAAAAGAAAAAATGAGCTTGGAGACTTGCTTCTACCACCAGTCCCTGTACTAACATAAACACATTGAACGGATCTCAAAAAGAAACTGAAAAAAACACACACTGAAATCCAAACTATATTTCAACCATTGTCTCATTATTGAAAATGTTTTTCAGAGTCTGTCTCCATCTTAGAAAAACAATTCTTGCAGCTGCTATTATAAAAATCTTGTTTGCCAGCATTGTTTCCCTTCAGCAACAGACTCAATTTTTAGCTAACCTTTAGCCTTCTGATTCTACATGTAACCAAGTTAATGGTCATTTTTTAAAGCTTGGCAGAGTTAATTGCATAGGCAGAAATATCTTAAAATTAAGTCTTTGCATAGACTGAAACAAACACAGCTAAGCATACATAGCATCTCTCACCAGCCAACCACCAGCAAGCTGGATTTGACAAAGAAGAAATTTCTAATTCAGAGGACCACAGCATGGGGCACATTCACCAACACACGGACTCATCAGGCTGCAGTGTGTCTGAAAAAGACACAGAGGCCCTGGAAAAGATTCCAAGGAAGTTCACAATGTTTATACCTCATTAAACTCTCCCTAATTACCAGGACAGACTTGCAGAGCTTGGCTTTTATGATAGAGACTTCAAAGAGATGGAATTGCACACTTTGAAATAAAGAATTAGTCGCAGTCCAAGCCGACAGTTATTTGAGTTGGATAGATTATAAAGAATGAGGGGCATATGCATAAACTAGGAAGACAGAGAACCAGGTTTGGTTTTAGAAGGTGCTTCTTTTCACAGATCCATTGATCTCTGGAGTAAGTTGCACTGCCAAAGGAGGGCATGGGGAGGGGGTGGGGGGGGGGGCGGTGCAGGTGGTGTGCTGGGGTAGGGGGTTGGCTGCAAGCGTTCATAAGGGGAACTGTAACTGTGAATGTATCAACATCAGTAATGTAGCAATATTGCAGGTTGTGTCACTCAGTCACTGTAGTTTCCTTGGGTTTGTTAGATAGCCTTCAGGGGTTAGAGAGAAACTTCCCAATGTTCTTCTTAAATTAGCCATCTTTTTTCTTTTGTTTTAAATTTTTCAGGGGTGAATAATGTGGACAGTGCTGACAGGGGTTTCAGCATCCGGATGTTGGTGGAGTTCTGAATTCTGGGCATGCATTAGAAGGTCCCCAATTTGACATTAATCGTTACCAATTAGTGACAAGGCTGGGTTGTGGACCTTCGTCTCACCCAGTGAGTGCTGGAGGACAGGTTGTCCAGTCTCTGAGGCTGCAGGCCGAACAAGGTCAGGGCAGCACTTCAAAGGTCCTCTGGCGCAGGCCAGTGTTAAATAGCCAATCAGAGAGGATTAGTATATTTTCCACTTTATAGAAGGCATAGAGTTTAAAAATGGCAAGGCTCCAACCTTTTGGCTTAGAGGGAATTGTACATTGGGTACATGTCTCCATGCATGTTTGCACCATTGGAGGGGAGAGATGTACCAGAAGGAGAAAACTAGCCCCAGATTCTGCGAGGCCTCACTTGATGTCTTCCTGAGTGCAGTTCATGATCAATGTCACAGCTCATGCCAAACTCTGGCCGGAGGAGAATGGCCAGCAGCTTGCATACTGCGTGGGAGGAGGTCACCCAAGAGCTCTCTGGTGTAGGTGTGGTCCTCATGCCACCAGCCTGCAGGTGCAGCAGGTGGTCAGGAAGGCGAATGGGATGCTGGCCTTCATAGCGAGGGGGATTGAATATAAAAGTAGGGAGGTCTTGCTGCAGCTGTATAGGGCATTGGTGAGGCCGCAGCTGGAGTACTGTGTGCAGTTTTGGGCGCCGCACCTGCGCAAGGATATTTTGGCCTTGGAGGGAGTGCAGAGGAGGTTTACTAGGCTGATACCGGAGTTGAGGGGGTTGAGCTATGAGGAGAGGCTGAATAAACTAGGCTTGTACTCGTTAGAGTTTAGAAGAATGAGGGGAGATCTCATTGAGACGTATAAGATGATGAATGGGATGGATAGGATAGAGGTGGAAAGACTCTTCCCGCTCAAAAAAGACAGTAGGACTAGGGGGCACAGCCTCAAGATAAAGGGGGGGCGGTTCAGAACGGAGTTGAGGAGGAACTTCTTCACTCAAAGGGTGGTGAATCTCTGGAATTCTCTGCCCGTTGAAGTGGTGGAGGCTGCCTCGCTAAATATTTTTAAGAAGCGGGTTGATGGGTTTTTGATAAGAGAGGGGATTAAGGGTTATGGGGAGAGGGCGGGAAAGTGGAACTGAGCCACGACAGATCAGCCATGATCTTGTTGAATGGCGGGGCAGGCTCGAAGGGCCAGATGGCCTACTCCTGCTCCTATTTCTTATGTTCTTATGTTCTTAAAAGACTCAATGGCCTCATAATGATGGCTAGGATGAGTGTGGCATCAGTATGAGTAATCTTGGTCCAGGGTGCTACAGTTCTCCTTAGCAAATGCAGAAGGTAATTGAGATTTGCTACTCCTCCTGACACATCACATCACCGTTCACATCGTGACTGCAGTGTTTAATCCACTCATGTCGGAGAATGAAATGATTAATCTGTATCAGCCCTAACAGTGTCAAGTTATTAAATACCTGATTATCCCTTTACTCATGTCTTCTTGTCACAGAAGAAGCCAAGCAGCAACCTCCACAAGGAACCTTCAGAGGATACACTGTCTCCCCCTCTCTCTGAATGTAGCACCATCACAGTGGCACTCCAGTCAGTTCAGTGCATCGGACACGGAGCATGGACACACTTTACATTTGCATGTGCAGATGCCAGAAGGTGCGGTGAAGTAGGCCTTGAGCCATTGGAGGAGTGTCCCAGATTATCCAGAGATTAATTCCGAGTCGGATGATGAGCTTCTGGCATTATTCCTATTTGGTAGATTGCTTCATGAGGTCTGAGAAGATTTGGCAAGTATACCAGAGGGATTGTGTGCTCTGGTCACTGTGATGGTGCTGCATCAGAGAGAGGGGGAGACAGTGTATCCTCTGAAGGTTCCTTGTGGAGGTTGCTGCTTGGCTTCTTCTGTGACAAGAAGACATGAGTAAAGGGATAATCAGGTATTTAATAACTTGACACTGTTGGGGCTGATACAGATTAATCATTTCATTCTCCGACATGAGTGGATTAAACTCTGCAGTCACGATGTGAACGGTGATGTGATGTGTCAGGAGGAGTAGCAAATCTCAATTACCTTCTGCATTTGCTAAGGAGACTGTAGCACCCTGGACCAAGATTACTCATACTGATGCCACACTCATCCTAGCCATCATTATGAGGCCATTGAGACTTTTGTGGCATGAGGACCACATCTACACCAGAGACCTTTGGGTGGTCCACTGAGACCTCTTGGGATAATCCACTAGATTATCTGATTGGCTGGAGTGTCCATCCAGGCTATGAGCGCTGAGATCACCCACACACTGGAGCACCAAGCTTCCTCCATGGACAGACAGGCAACTGCCTTGGAAAGGCAAACCAAGCACATTGCAGATGCAATCATCAGGATGCAATCTGACCTGCACACCATAACCCTGGCTCTGAGCTCATTGAAGTTTTCAAATTACACAAACACACAATAACCTTGTGTTTTAAATCTTCCAAATCAGCTTAGATGTGAGTATTTTCTGATCTTATTTCTGATTTTGTTTCTCTGCATGCTGCAGAGCTTTGTACTTGTTCTTCATTTTGATTTCCCTGATACGCAGGTCTATCTCCAGAAAAGTAAACTTGATTCAGTTCTGTAATTGGCCACACTGTCTTGGGAAGACACGACAATATTTCCTTCAACCGGCATGATGTTGGTTAAGCATTGCCACCTGCTGTTGCAGTTTGGATAATGTGCAGGCATTTTAAAAATATGTAGATATTATTAAGACCTGGAATGTTCTCTGCCTCTCGGGGACTCTTCATGTGGTTTGTTCAGGAATTGTTCTTTTTATTCATATCTTTACTGGGAGTTCAGGGGTTCTGGGGAGCAGAGCTCTCTCTTTTTAAGCTCTGTGCATTTCACAACTTGAAGGGAAAAGTATTCGTCAAAGGCTTCTAATATTACATCCAAACTATTTGAGCATTCATCAATGCACTGCATTTGGATTGCTTCGTCAGCAAGTTCAACTGAGCATTAATCTGGACTTCTTCTGAGTTCCTGCTTCGACCTGATGTACTCGAGAAAGTTAAAAATCTTCTTCTCCAAGATGCAATTCTGCAATAGGCTTGAGTCCAAATTGATCTGGTATGCTATATATTTTAAAAATGATTGTTTAAAATAAAACATCTGTTAAACAGTTTCAGATTCTGTAAGGAAATCCAGGTGTAATGAATATCTGCTCAACAAGTTTTGCCGGTTTTGGAGGGCTCCTGCAGTCATGACTTTCACAATTTCTATGTTTTAAATTTCCAGCAAAGGCTCCCTGGATCGACATTTTTTTGTCTTCTCTGCAGTATCTGATTATTTTTGGATGTAAAACCATTGATTCCTAGATTTTACTGGTTTATTTAACTGCTGATTATTTGTTATTTATTTATCCATTTATTTTTCAGTCAGAGAGAGTTTGGCCACCCTGTGTTGAGGCAATGATTCAGCTTGCTCCTCATGCAGTTTAAAACTGGCAATTCTGACTGCTGCTGACTTGAAAACCTTTTAAAATTCATTCTGACCAGGGACTGAAGTTAAAGTTTATTTATTAGTTACAAGTAAGACCTATTTTAACACTGCAATGTAGCAACTGTGAAATTCTCCTAATCGCCACAGTCCAGTGCCCGTTCAGCACATCTTTCAGAATGTGGGAGGAAACCCACTCAGACACAGGGAGAACATGCAAACTCCACTCAGGGAGTGACACGAGCTAGGAATCAAACCCAGGTCCCTGACACTGTGAAGCAGCAGTGCTAACCACTGTGGTGCCATGACACCTCAAAGCCTTTGCACCCACTGTACCCAGGTGGTCTCCCATCCAAGCACTAACCAGGCCTGAATTTACTCAGCTTCCAGAGACTAGATGAGATTGGATGTTTTCAGACTAGTGCAGCCATAGGCAACGTTTTAGCTCAAGGCTGCACAGCTTTCTTGATTTTGCACCTCCAGGTATTGAAGCTGGACATCCATGGGATTCGGTGCAATCACTAGTGCAGTGACTGTTTTCCAGTCCAGCTTTGGAGCTTTTCTTTGGTGATTAACTCCTGCTTTTGTTTTTTTTTTGTCAGGTCAGAATGTTGCTTTTTCCATCTTCCAGGTTTTAAATTTATTCTCCAGCTTTAGTGAGGTTCTGGGATGATTCAATACTGCCACCATGTTGTAAGATATGTATAGTTCACTAAATTCATGCTGTGCTTCTGAGTCCTGTATTTTTTAACAGTAAGTGTTTAATAACTATTGGTAATTATATACACGTATACGGTATAAGGTCTAAACTAGGTCTAAGCAGTTTTCCAACCAAAATGGGTAATCACACATTCATCCGGGTTAAAGCCATCTGCCACATTTTGGTCCACTCACCGAACCTATCTATATCCATTTGTAAATTTCTTATTTCCTCTTTGCAAGTTACTATCCCATGCAATTTAGTGTCATCTGCAAATTCAGCTACAGTATTCATCTCTGTTTCCAAGTCATTACTTTAGGTAATAGATAGTTGGGGCCCAAGGACCAAATCCTGTAGCCTCTACAAGTTACATCTTACCAACTAGAAAAATACCCATTTATCTTGACTTTGTGCCATCTGTCAGTTAACCAGTCTTCTTTACAAGCTAATAAATTACCCCTAATCCCATGTGATTTTACTTTGTGCATTACCCTTCGGTGTGGGACCTTGTCAAATGCTTTCCTGATGTCTGGATTGTTATATCATTATCCATTTGGTTTGTTACATCTTTGACAAACTCTAGCATGTTAGTCAGACGTGAGTTACCCTTCATAAAACCATGCTGACTATAATGGATTGACTTTCCAAATGTCCTATTTAGAGCTTCCTTAATACTGGATTCTTACATTTTCCCAACCACAGGTTTTAAACTAACTGATCTGTTGATTCCTACTTTCTATCTCCTTCCCTTTTTGAACAATGGCTTTACATTAGTATTTGTCCAATCCACTGGAACCTTTCCCACATCCAGGTAATTTTGGAATACTATAATCAATGGATCCACTTTCTTTAACACCCTAGAAGGTAGGCCATCAGGCCCTGGGAACTTGTCTGCCTTCAATCCCAATAGTTTGTTGAGTCCTATTTCCCTATTGATGATGATTGTTCTAAGTTCTTCCCTTTCTATTATCTCTGCAATACCTGTTACTATTTAAGGGGACAAGTCTCTTTGTACTCTTTCTAAAATGAAACAGATATCAATAAATTAACACAAATGAAAAGAGTGACAGCCCTTGGTGGGTTTGCCCTATTTATACTGTTTTCATGAAATAATAATCAATAAGTTAAATAGAAATGGCCAGGATGTATCCCCTTTTATATTCTTCTTTAAAAGTATAATAATAACCAATAAATTAAACAAAAATGACAAGGGTGACAGCCCCTGGTGGGGCACTGTAACTAGAATAAAACATCAAAACAAAACGTAACAAATTAAATCAAAATGTTATTCCGAGAGCAATGATTCACCCAGCCCCAGTCTCTCTTTATATGTGCTCAACATACTGAATCAGTCAATGCCCTACCTGTATATCTTTAATCTTAATAACACAATTAACATTAATACTTATTATGAA
Source organism: Carcharhinus amblyrhynchos (assembly GCF_965287045.1). NCBI lineage: Eukaryota > Metazoa > Chordata > Chondrichthyes > Carcharhiniformes > Carcharhinidae > Carcharhinus > Carcharhinus amblyrhynchos. Next base: position 92,114,443 of record NC_137326.1, read on the forward strand.
ACAGTCATACTTTCTCTTATATCTCCCTTTGAACCTTCAGCTGTTACTTTCTCAGCTTTGAAGAAGAATGTTGATTGATGCAGATGGAAGATTCCTCCACAAAAAACTGCATTGAAGGATGCTAATTTTGACTGTACTCTACCTGGAAATAATTATTAAGCATTTGTATAGTAACAAGTCACTGAGATATTGCATCACTTTAGGAGCAGTTGTAATATGAGTCTCACAGCAAATTTTAGCCAAAAATATAACTTCAATTTCTTAGTTTTACAACTCAGGCTTGCTGTCACTGGATCAGTTCTACGTAATTTTCCTTGGCTTCATAGAATAGAATCCCTACAATGCAGAAAGAGACCATTCAGCCCATCGAGCCTGCATCAACAACAATCCTGCCCAGACCCTATCCCTGTAACCCCACATATTCATCCTACTAATCTTCCTGACACGAAGGGGCAATTTAGCATGGCCAATCCATCTCACCTGCACATCTTTGGACTGTGGGAGGAAACCGGAGCACCCAGAGGAAACCCATGCAGACAGGGGGAGATGTGCAAACTCCACACGGTGACCCAAGGCAAGAATGGAACCCGAGTCCCCGATGCTGTGAAGCAGCAGTGCTAACCATTGTGCCATCCTATACCACCTATTGTCTATTTGGTTTCAATCTTGCTGCTGTCCTATTTCTTGGGTGTCAGCTCTTCAGTCGTAAAGTCTTTTCCCAATTTTCTCTCTGATAACTGTGGCATTTGATTTTGATGATAGCACAAAACAAATGATTGTGAAATGACAGTAATTTTTGCTTCCTGCATTGATTTTCATTTCCATGAATTGAAATTCAGTCAGGATGTAAAACTTGATTCACATTCACCCATCATTCTTTAACATGAAAAGCTGCAGCATGCTACGGTGCAGAGGGACCTGGGGGTCCTTGCGCACGAATCGCAAAAACCCAGTCTGCAGGTGCAGCAAGTGATCAAGAAGGCGAATGGAATGTTGGCCTTTATAGCGAGGGGGATAGAATATAAAAGCAGGGAGGTCTTGCTGCAACTGTACAGGGCACTGGTGAGGCCGCAGCTGGAGTACTGTGTGTAGTCTTGGTCACCGCACTTGCGCAAGGATATATTGGTCTTGGACGGAGTGCAGAGAAGGTTCACTAGGCTGATACCAGAGATGAGGAGGTTGGCCTATGAAGAGAGATTGAATAGACTGGGTCTGTACTCGTTGGAGTTTAGAAGGCTGAGGGGAGATCTTATAGAGACATCTAGGATAATGAAGGGGATAGATAGGGTAGAAGTAGAGAGATTCTTCCCGCTTAGAAAGGATAGCAGGACTAGAGGGCACAGCCTCAAAATAAGGGGGGTGGTGTTTAGATCGGAGTTGAGGAGGAACTTCTTCACTCAAAGTGTGGTGAATCTCTGGAATTCTCTGCCCATTGAAGTGGTGGAGGCTACCTTGCTGAATATATTTAAGTCACGAGTAGATAGGTTTCTGATAGACAGGGGAATTAAGGGTTATGGGGAGAAAGTGGGAAAGTGGAACTGATCCACTTCAGATCAGCCATGATATTATTGAATGGTGGGGCAGGCTCGAAGGGCTAGATGGCCTACTCCTGCTCCTATTTCTTATGTTCTTATGTTCTTATGACAATGAAAATTTTCTTGGCTTATAACAGAGCTGGGAAAACTAACATGTGACTTCAGTGAATTTCTTTACAATGTGGTTAGAGGCACTTCATCTGCGGTTTGAAGAAAATGTCGATACAGAGAAAACTTAGTTGAAGACAGATTCAAGTTTGCAAAAGCTCTCAAAATAGCATTTGGGGTAGGGACTACTGTCAAATATGCCAGTGGGTTCAGCATCTCCAGAATGAACAGAATCACTCAATCATGTTTCAGCTATTTTAAAAATAGTCATCTTCCAGGCCAATGTTTTTCTAAAGAAAGTTAAGTGGCCTATCTCCACAGAATTAGACCATTTATTTCATTGTTGACAGAATCAGTCAGTGCTAATGGATTGGGATTAATGAGAGATAGAAAGAAACTGAGGAAGAAGTTGTATTATCTTGAGGTATAATGGATAAACAGGAGATGCTTTTCCAACCTGGGGAAACAGTAGCAAAAATTAATGGTTCCTGAGTAGAGAGAAGGCATTAACTTATTTGAATTAGACCCTGGGGCTGCAGTAACTGTTACATCATCAAAGGTACAGAGGAAACATTTTGAAAATCGTCTCATAAAACCTAAATTTTACTGAAAATCTATTGTGATGACAAATTGCAGGTCTTTGGTAAAACAAATGTTCAAGTGAAAACAATAAGTAAATGATAATTGTCTGCAATTGTAGCTTTGCACAGTGCCCTCCATTGATTCTCTGAGATTGATTTTGTTGCCAGAAGTCAAGGTGAATCAGAATGAGGTAAATCACCACTCAGAATCTCATGGATTTTTTCGTGGCAGAGATCCAGGCCCTTATTTAATCCTTGGTACAGCAAAAGGTATCCAGATGCACTTAATTGCCAAGAGGAGGCAAAGCTTGATCAGATTTTGATCCCAGGTTGGTATCCTATACTTTAAAGGAAATGATATAGGTCCAAACTGCATGGAACACAAGAGCATAGTTGAGAAAGTTAACCATAGTCGCCACAAATGCTTGTGGTAAATTTAATTATTTGGGAACATTCCTGAAATCTTTTTGATCACTATCAAAGAAAACCCTGATGATGGTGAGTTACATGGTTTCAAAGAAGTATAGTGGAAATTCCTTCATATGTCTAGCTATTTCTTCTTGCTTTCCAGTTCATATGAGGCAACATCCAGAAATCAGATGGTTTGCCAATAATGTTTTTGACTAAACTAACAAGATCATAAACACGCCTCTGGTTCACTAATGTCGCCTAGGGAAGAAAATCTCCCATTCTGACCTGGTCTGGCATACATGTGGCTCCAGAACCACAACATTGGGTGGGATTTTACAGCTTCGCTCATCTCAAAACTGTAAAATCTGCCTACGGTCAATGAATCCTTCCATTGTTTGCCCTTCACCCGCTCCGATTTCCATCGTGGTGAAATTCCAGTAAAAATGCTTCACTCTTAAATGCCCTCTGAAATAGCCCAGCAAGACATTCGGTTCAAGGGCAATTAGGGATGGGCTTTAAATGCCCACATCACTTGAATGAGTAGACAAAAAACCCTGAAATACAAAAACAAAGAACCAAGAAGCATCATAGATAAACTCAGCCCATTGCTGTTTCCACAATGAAGCAGTTTCATGAGCTGACAATTAACAATGAGGCAGTAGTTGTTACAATTCTACAATTATTCCCATATATATCAGTCCACCACCCAAAACAGTGGCCGGAATTTTACTGCTGACAACAATTGCAGCAGGTGAGGGAGTAGAATGTGGAAAGGTCCATTGATCTCAGGTGGGGTTTTATGGTTTCAGGATGAGCGAGGCCATAAAATCCCACCCATTATGCTTGTTGATGTGAACTCTCCAGGACAGCATCTGAAGATAAGTGTGAATCCTGACAGTGTTGATCTGAACCTGAGAAATTACCATCTACTGTCCCTGTTGTTAATCCCAGCTTGCCCATTGTCAGTCCAACTTCTCAAAGGTATCAGCAGAGGCCAAGCAAATTGCCAAATTATTTGGATTTATAGATAATAATGAGAACAGTTGATTTGTGTTTAGCATGATTTGTCATTCTCGCATACAACCTATTGTAATAGTTATTTTGAATTGTTATTGTAAGATGTAATTATTGGATTTATTTATGTATTTTTAGCTGTTACTTAATCTTGGAGATAATTTTCACCTTATAATTATTGGTGAGGAAAAATGATTGTGTACAGTACCTACATATTGTTAAATGAACATATTGCGTCCCTAAAGGAAATCAGCATGTTGCAGCAATTTTACTTGAATATCTTCCATTGTATTTGTTGTAATTCTTTGATGGGAGGATTTTAATTAAGGGTTGGGAAATAATAAAGCATTATCACCCCTTCAATGTGTATATTAATTTAAATGTAAGGTCTTCCATCAAATGCTTGTTGAAAATAACAAAATATTAAAAAAGAATGACCTCGAAAGCACACCTATTGTATGATCTGCTGTGTTTACTGTGATAGACTTTCTTAAAGGACACCTGCCTCCCATTTTCTGCTTACTTCTCTTGAACGTGCTGACATCATGCAAGAGTAAAATTATAAGGGTGAATAACACTTTCCATTATCTCTGACAGAAACTGCTCTTTATCTGTGAGACAGGAAGGTTAGTGCAGCCAACTATTAACAGTGAGAAGAAGCATTATATAATGTCCACACATTTGGATACAGAAGTCGAGGCCAAAATGATATCCTTACTTTCGTTCCAGCTGAAATGTGAGAATGAACCTGATACTTCTCAGCTGTTTAACACAATAATGGACAATGTGTTAACCAGACACTGAGTGAACTACATTGCTTCTTTAAAAAATATAGAGGGGTAAAGTTTCATCCTCACAGCCTGCACATTAATCATCCCCTGGGAATAGTACAGAAAGGGAAAGCACAAGTCTCTTACAGAATCTACTTAATATTACTTCCATTAATTAATTTCAGTCATGTAATCATCCCTGTCAGATCAACCAGGCTCTGCTCCTCTGGGACGGTACTTAATACTTAGGTGGTAGAGACAAAAACTTAACCATAGTAGCTAGTCTTCAAACTGACTTCAACATTACAAAGTCTCAGCAAGTATTTACAGCACAGAAACAGGCCTTTTGACACAACGGGTCCATGCCAGTGTTTATGCTTCACATAATTCTCCTAAGATTTTACTTCATTCAGCTATTTCCATATCTTTCCTCCACTACTGCTTAGCCAGTTTCTCCTTGATTGCATTTATGTCTTTTGCCCCAGCTACTTCCTGTGGTACTGATTTCAACATTCTAACCACCTTCTGATTAAACATATATCTCCAGAATTCCCTATTGTACATATTGTGATTATATTTATGACTCTAATTATTTACATCTACTCTATTATAGGGGGCAGCATGGTGGCATAGAGCTGCCTCACAGCACCAGGGGCCCAGGTTCGATTCCTGGTTTGGGTCACTGACTGTGTGGAATTTGCACATTCTCCCCGTGTCTGCATGGGTTTCCTCAGGGTGCTCTGGTTTCCTCCCACAATCCAGAGATGTGCAGATAAGGTGTATTGGCATGCTAAATTCTTCCTTAGTGTACCCAAACAGGTGCCAGAGTGTGGTAACTAGGGGATTTTCACAGTAACTTCATTGCAGTGTTAATGTAAGCTTATTTGTGACTAATAAATAAACTTTAATTTTATTAATTCTACCTAATTTTTTTGTATCATTTGCATTCAACAAATTTTATTTAATGTCAGCTTCTCTCAATTGCAATAATTCTACCATTGTTTAATGTCAATTGTTCTCAGTTACTATTATTTTATCATTGCTTGACATCACTTGCACTCACAAGCAATCATATGCTTGTTTGAAAGCCCACCAACTTTACTTTCTCAGAAGGCTAAGGAAATTTAGTATGAGCTATGACTCTCACCAATTTTTAAAGATGCACCATAGAAAACATTTGTTCTAGTTGTATCACAGCTTAGCATGACTCCTGCTCTGCCCAAGACCACAAGGAACTACAAAGGGTCATGAACGAAGCCCAGTCCATCACACAAACCAGCCTCCCATCTATTGACTCTGTCTACACTTCCTGATGTCTCAGAAAAGCAGCAGCATAGTCAAGGACCCCACATAACTTGTACATACTGTCTTCCACATTCTTATGTCAGGAAAAAGATACAAAAGTCTGAGGTCATGTTCCAACTGACTCAAGAACAGCCTCTTCCCTGCTGTCATCAGACTTTTTGAATGGACCTACCTCGTATTAAGTTGTTCTTTCTTAACACCCTAACAATGACTGCAATACTACATTCTGCACCTACTCCTTTTCTTCACTATGTATGGTATGCTTTGTATAGCGTGCGAGAAACAATACTTTTCACTGTATACTAATACATGTGACAATAATAAATCATATTAAATCAAACTGTGAACGAAGCCCAATCCATCTTGCCTTGGAAGAACAGTCAGCATTATCAAGGGCCCCATACACCCCAGACATTATTTCTTCCACCTCCTTCCTTTGTGAAAAATACACAAAAGTCTGAGGTTATGTACCAACTGACTCAAGAACAGCTTCTTTCCTGCTGCCATCAGACTTTTGAAAGGACCTACCATATATTAAGCTGATTTTTCTCTGCATCCTAGCTATGACTGTAAGATTATATTCTGCACTCTCTCCTTTCCTTCTCCCCTATGTATTCTATAATTGGTATGTTTTGTCTGTATAGCACACAAGAAACAATACTTTTCACTGTGTCTCAATACATGCGATAGTAATAAATCAGATCATTCATTATCTGATCATCTCTGTTTATGGAGCTGGACAGAAACAGACGTGACATTTTCTTGGGTGGTTCTGTAAAGATTTGAAATTAACAAAGGAGCAGCATCCTGGAACAAGTCCTGGGGATGTTGGAGGCTTGATGTGACTTTGGAAGAGAGGCCCAGTGCAACTTCAGAAGCCCCAACGCCTGGAGTGGGAGGGAGGGACATAGGATGAGAATTTAAATGGCAGCAGTAACAAAAAAAATTGCTCCAGAGTAGGTTGTTAAGAGCAGAATAAAGGCTTTCTCTGTTTGAAAGCAAACAATGCAAACTGGCACTTTGGGAAAGAAATTCAAAATGGACAACAGAGTCCGTGGTCTGAAATTGTTCTGCTCAGTATTTAGTCCTGAAAACTATGAAGTGCCCAATTGGAAGGTGAGAAGCTGCTCCTCCAGCTTGTGTTATGTTTCACTGGAACGTTGCAGCAGGCCAAGGATAGAAATGTGAGCATGAGAGTGAGATGATGTATTAAAATAGCAAGCATATATTTTTGGACAGAGTGGAGGTGTTCTGAAGAGTGATGATCCATTCTGCATTCAGTCTCCCCAGTGTGGAGGATACTGCATTGTGAGCAGTGAATACAGTACACTAAATTGAAATAAGTACAAGAACCTATCCCTGATTTTCCTTTTTGTTTCATCTGATGTTCTCCAACAGAGCAAAACTCATCACATTTCTACCTTTCTTCTGTTCTGAAGGACTCAAAGCATGAACTCTTTTTATTTTTCCACAGATGCTGCCAGACTTCCTGTTTTATTTCCAGCAGTTTCTGCTACATGCTTGTAGAACAACTTCACTCCATGCACACGAGACTTGGACAGTGTACCTGCATCATGCCAAGAAACTCAACCACTTTCACTTGGGCTGCCTTCAGAAGCTTCTGAAGATTAGATGGCAAGACAAAAATACCAGATACTGAGGTACTCACCCAAGCTGACATGTAAGTGTCCACATCATATTGAGACAGTCATAGCTGAGTTGGGCTGGTCATGTAGCCAGAAAGCTTGACATTTGTTTATCAAAGGACATTTTTTATAGAGAGCTTGAATCTCGGTCTATATAGCAGTCAAAAGAATCACCTGAATACTCTGAAGGCTTCACTTAGGAGTTTTGATATTGTTTTTGAGACCTGGGAGAAGCTCACCCAGGATCACTACAGGTGTAGAACCAAATTAAAAAAAGCATAGTCACCTTAAAAAGCAAGTGCATATCAGCAGCAGGGAGACAATGCAAGGAGAGGAAATGCTGAGCCAGCAACTTGTCCAAAGCTCAGTCTTCTGCTGTATCCTGCCCTATTGGCAGCAGAACCTTCTGGATCCAGACTGGCCTTAGGAGCCACCCACATCTGAACCCTAACAAATATCTCAGATGATAAATGTGGTCATCCTCACCTCAAAAGATGAATAAAATACCTCTCACTTGTGGCATCATTCTATTAGCATGCAGGCTAGATAATCACAAAAGTTCTTGAAAATGACCATTTCATTATTTCATAGATTAGTAGTGCCTGTTAAGAAAGGGGAGGAATTGAATGATGCAAATTTATTTAAAAAAATACAAAGTTGCTGTATTGCATTTGCTCTTGGAATTGCAGTATTACTAGTTTAAGGGGAAATTTTGCTGTATGCCTGTATCAGTAGCATTTATTTCTGATTATCAGCACAAACAAAGTGTAGCTAATGAAGGGCTGAAAGGTTTAGTGAAGCTCAGTTGTGTTGTTGAAAATGGGCTAATTCCTGTGGTACTCTGCACGCTGAAGTCTGTGGAGTGTCGGAATCTTTGCCTCGTCGATTTGCATGTGAGAGAGACAATGCTTTTCTTGTCATTAACTCCCTGCATGAGAATGCAAAGCCTACAATTATTTATCAACAAGAACAACGATAGCTGTCTGTGCTCTTTGTGTACGTTCAAGCGCCATGCTTTGGAGTAAGAATTCAGTCATTGTATTTTTATATTGTAATCAGATGTCCCTGACTCGATATAAATCTAGATCTGACGACTTGGGAGATTTAAAGTTCAAAAACGCAAGCATGTCTGTCCTGAGCATGGTCTTCATTGTTTTCATGTGTAGAAAATGTGAAATATTTGTTGAGGAATTTGTTTCTTTTTTAATGTATCTTTAAGAAATGTTGGTATTTTCATGGCTTTGGTACAATGCTAAAATGATACAAACTGGTAAATTGATTTGCAATATTTAGTGCTTCAGGGAAAGAGTGAGCAGTTGAAATAACAACTTGAAGAATCAATATTACGTAAGTATTCTGATTTGTTTCAATCCCTCCTCCCAAGTCATCCTGCTGTTGCTCGCCTGAAGTCCAAATATGTGTTTTCATCTCCTTTCCTGTTCCCACAGAAGAAAATAAAAATTTGGATTTAAGTTTGGGCATCTTGAATTCATGAATAATTTATGGCAATTTTTCTGAATAAAATCAATCCATGGACACACACTGTGACCATTAAATAGCTCGTTTTTGTTCAGCAACAAAATATATGAAGTGGAAAACTAATATCAGTAATATCATGCCAAATACTGGAAATTGGAAATAAAAACAGAAAATGCTGGAAACACGAAGCAGATCAGGTGGCATCTGTGAAGAGGGAGACTGAGTTAATGTTTCAGGTCAATGACCTTTCATCCAAACCTTTCACTTTTCATAAATATCTTTCTTTTCATTTTGAATTGACTTTAGAAAGTAGAATTAAAGTTGGTGTTTGCTGCTCCGTAGTTCAGCATTCTGACATTCCTAGTTTGAGTGAGCACGATTATTTTGTGTATACCCTTGCCAAATGTGATGGTAACTCAATTCTGTATCCAATGTGCTGACTGAGGAATGAGGTCATTGGAAGGACACAACTACATTCTACACAACCCACTCTTTGCCAAAAACAGTAAAAGAGCAGGTGTGCTAGTTTGATTCAAGTTCAACACAAGCTGGAGGAAGAGCATCTCATCTTCTGATCGGGCACTTCTGGACTGAACATTGAGTTCAACAATTTCAAACCATGTACTGTGTCCTCCATTTTGAATTTCTATCCCAAAATGTCAGTTTGCATCTTGTTTTCATGCTTTTGCTTTTAAATAGAGCTGACTTTTATTCTGCTATTAACACCTACTCTGAAGCAATGCTTTGTTTCTTTACTACTGCCATTTTAGCTCTCCTCGCCTTTTGTTCCAGGACATTTTTGATATTTAATCTCTCCCACCCCAGTCTAACCTACCCCAATCTTCCTTTTCCACTAGATCTTCCCCCCCTTATTGTCTTGCCTTTTGGCTAAGATTAAACATCAGATTAAGTCCAAGATGTTTCTCTTGATCCTATAAATATTTTAGTGTCACAAGATAGGGTGCAATGTCTTATCTTCCCAGCTTGGATCTTTTATGCCTCTCTTGTGGGGACCTGGAATTGGATTCAACTGGAATTTGAATTTGGTTTCTGGAGTGAGCTAGGGTTTAGATTTTGGGATTTTTGGGATGTCCACTCTGAACATTGACTTCATAACTTTGAGGATGGAGTAAAAAAATCAAAACAAAAATTTAAGTTTGACTATATTTTAAAATTAGATGATTTAACTTAGTGGAATATTTGTTCTGGGATACAGTAAGACAATTTAATAAAGTACAATTGCACAGCATTGCTTAGTTACATAAACTTCTTTTAAAAATAAGTATCTGATTTTTGTTGGTTAGTATGATAACATTTACACTTTAAGATGCTAAGAAATAGGAACTGGAGTGGGCCACTTGGCCCACCTAGCTCCACTATTCAATAGGAACATGCAATAGGAACATGGCTGATCTGATTGTGGTACTGGCACTTGCTTTCCTGTTCCCATAATCCTTGGGTTCCTTGTCAATTGAAAATATGCCTAACTCAATCTTGAATATATTCTTTGACCCAGCCGTCACTGCTCTCTGTGTAAGAAAATTTGAAAGACAAACAACCCTTTGAGAGACGAAATTCCTCCCCTTCCCAGTCTTAAATGGGAGACCCCTTAGCTTTAAACTGTGGCCTATAGTTCTCAAGTTCCTCCACATGATGAAACACCATCTCTACTTCTCCCATTTTGGCAAGTGAGCATCAATGACAGCATTTCAGCAGCACAACAGTTTGGTATTTATTTATTGACCCTGTCACAATATACTTTCAATAATAACAGAATTTCAATGTATTATCCACTACTGAGAGGTCTCTTGCACCCATGAGCCCTGATTTCCTCTCTTGCTCCTGCAGATTGATACCCACTTCTCTCTTTCTGCACTAATTTGCCTTGAACCACGGGCAATGCTCGCAGGAAAATCTAGGTTTAATGTCTTCCATGAATATATTTTTGGGGCTAACTATCCCAACAGGGAACATTGTCTTATTATTGCTACTCTACAATGATTCAATTATGCACATTTGTATGTTCGGGAGAAGAACCAGTGCAACTGTGTGAATAGGATGCAGGTTGTGATATTTGAATAATTTGTTTCTTCTATAATTTTTATACCTTTGCAAAAATAAAATGTACATGTTTTGTGGATATTATCATGCTTTAGGTTTATCTATTAGCATCACAAGTGGGCTTACATCAACACCGCAATTAAGTTACGATGAAAATCCTCTAGTTACCACAGGTCAGCATTTGTTCAGGTACATTGAGGAAGAATTTAGCATGGCCAATGAACCTAATCAGTGTGTCATTTAGATTGTGGGAGGAAACCAGAACACCCAGAGGAAACCCACACAGACATGGGGAGAATGCACAGACTCTGCATTGTCAGTGACCCAAGCCAGGAATTGAACCCAGGTTCCTGACACTGTGAGGCAGCAGTGCCAAACATTGTGTCATTGTGTCTTTAAGTTGCCGCAGTTTGTTTTGTTCAACTTTGAAGCAACACACTTCTTAGTTCTTACATTGTAAATTAAAACCACCTCCAGGTAAAACTATTCCATCGCTAAAATCTCGGGACATTTTTGAAGGGCCATTTTATATCCACCAACACAGACACGGCACTATAAGTGTTTATTTTCAGGAATTGATGAGTAACTTCAATGCCTGCAACTATCAGCTTTCGTTTATCAAAATGGAAAACATTTCAAATGGGATTGACAGTAAATTACAAAGAAAAAGCAATTAGTGCAGTTACTTTTGGCATGAAATAACTGAAACATCGTTTTCCTGGATGTTGCAAATTCAAGAGTTAACAACTTGCCAGTTCTTGAATTGATGTTTTTACTAAAATGGGTTTTATGTTGTGCTCCGAGTGTTTTGCTTCCTGGTGTCTTGCGGAACTTCTCATCTCGTGTTATGGAATAACAAATCTCTCTTTAAACGTCCTTCCACTGCTCTCTGCAAGATCTCAGTTAATTACTTTTTGTTTTGATAGATGAATCAGAATAGTCCCTGGTGGGGTTTTGAATACTCAGCTGAAATAATGAAGGTTTAATTATCAGTAATCATGGCAGAATAATAAGTGATAATTGAAAAAGAATTCTGCATGGACGTCATTATTAATCATGATTTATAGCCTCTCAACATAACGCGTGAAAAGTAGGTAGGGCTAAATTTGATAGCTTCTTAAAGTGGGCATGGGGATCATGATACTAAACAATTTGAACCCAATGACAGCAATGCGGGCAGCAAGCCAACTTTGTGCTGCCTGCTGTTGTTAAATTATTTCAACATCCAGCCAGTGCTAATCATGTTATTGAGTGGCTGGGTGCCTGAGCAGGGGAACAATATTGTGCATGGCGAGAATCAATTAAAGCTAGCCTCCACCTGTTCACAAGGTAGTGCATTATGGCTGGAGCATGTGCTGGCAGTTGTGTAGCAAGTGAATCAGACCTGAGGAACATTAAATGATGGGATAGCATGGGAGAGAGCGCGCAGTGAGATTTTTGGATGCAGAACTGGAAGGAAATGGTTGGTGTGGGGAATGTCCTGTTTCCTCAGGGAGCCTCTCTCAGATAGGCTCAAAAGGTAAAGGGGACATTTAGCCAGGAGTCAAGCCCAGAGGATCTGGATTTAATGCCATGAGAAGTTTTCTTTCTTTTTCACACAGTAAGTGATTTGGGTCTGGAATGTGTGACCTGAGAGTGTATTAGAGGCAGCTTTAATTGTAGCATTCAAGAAGGAAATAGAAAAGAAACAATCTGCAGGGTTACAGGATAAATGCAGGAGAATAGCACTAAGTGAAATGTTCATTCAGTGCAGCTGCCAGTGTTGGACTGGGGTGGGCACAGAAAGAAATCTCACAACACCAGGTTAAAGTCCAACGGGTTTATTTGGAATCACGAGCTTTTGGAACACTGCTCCTTCATCAGGTGAGTGGACGTTTAACTGATGAGGGAGCAGCACTCCAAAAGCTCGTGATTCCAAATGAAGCTGTTGGACTTTAACCTGGTGTTGAGAGACTTCTTACTGTTCATTCAGAGAACAAGTGTGGACATAATGGGCCAAATGGCCTCATCCTTTGCTGTAACAATTCTGTGATTCCATGCAGTTAGAACCATAGAACCATAAAAAAGTTACAGCGCTGAAGAAGGCCATTCAGCCTATCTTGTCCATGGCAGTCAAACTGTCAGTTAAACCGTCAGTTGCTGAGAGTAGGAGCCAGAGCATTGATTGGAGGAGTAGCAGGTGTGGGATTGACTGAGCTGCTCTTCCGATCACAGATGCTGTGTCTCTCAGACTGGATATATGCAAATTCCTCCTTTTGTTCTTCGATTTCTGATGATTTACTTGCTGGATTTTCAGTGGCTTTTCAGGGTGCTGTAAGATCCTCTCTCCTTTATGCTGATTGGTTTGTAAAGGTCATCTAGCAGTACAATTTACTTTAGTATGAAAATTAAATGAACAAATTGTAATGTTTGAAAAGATCTGTGGGAACAAATGCACTGCTGAAGACTTTCTTTTGAAGTACTCACTTCATCTTCCCTTGAAGTTGCAAAAATCTGTTAAATGCAATCTACTAAGGAAATAAATGCGACTACTCAAGACTGTGCGTTCAGCGCTCAAGTCACTCTTTGTTCCAACTTCTCCAATCCCAAGTTTCTCCATCTTGCTCTTGCCACTCCTCCAGTGACAGAACCAATGATTGGAAGAGCAGTAGGGAAGAGAGGGAACCTGTGATTGGAGGAATTGGAGCAGCAATTCTCCTATATTCTGGTGATGCTGAATTACCTTGACCAAGGTGAGTACATGCTGTGTCATTGTGTCAACTTAGGCCCTAGAAAGTAAATGGCACCGATCCCACTCCTCTACCCCTTCCTCATCTTTCTAACAATTAAACAAGGTGAGCTGTAGTATGCAGAATGAATCTCATTTCAATTTTTGTAATGTGGAGATGTCACAATACTGCCTTTCTGATTCTGAAAATATTATTTTCAACTTTCAATTGATTGGAAATTTTGTGGTTTGAAATGAGAGAGAACAAAACAACTTAAAAATGCAAGGCTACTTTCCAAGCGAAAGGTGAAATACAAACAACCAAAGGGCAGCATGAAGAGAGAGACAGTTCCTGTCAGTCAGAGATCTATCAAAACTCGTCACTTAGAATCATAGAATCATACAGTGCAGACGAGGCCCTTCGGTCCATCGAGTCCACACTGACACATTAGAAACACTTGAACTTCCATCTAATCCCATCTGCCAGTAATTGGCCCATAGCCCTGAATGTTGTGCTGTGCCAAGCGCTCATCCAGATACTCTTTTAAAGATGTGAGGCAACCCATCTCTACCATACTCCCAGGCAGATCATTCCAGATGATCACCATACTCTGGGTAAAAAGGTTTTTCCTCACAATCCTCCTAAACCTCCTGCCCCTCATGTTGAACGTATATCCCCTCGTGAAGAGCTGCTTCTTATCCACATCCATCCATATCCCTTATAATCTTGTACCTGTTCACTTTCTCAGAAAGTGATGGTAAAATACAAAACACTGAGTATTGAAAAAATGGCTGCCATAGACAAGCCCAAAACCCTTGGAAATACACAATGGACAAAGTATTTCAGGGCAAGACTGCTAGCCACTATAGAAAGATTACAACAAAGACTTCAGCAGAAGAAATAGACTGGAACAAGTGTATTACCAAGTTTGGAAGCCAACTTTACCAGAAATGTACCTGCGAGCTGAGAACTTATAATAATTGTACCATCTTCTACATCTGACACCATCCACAAAACCGACTCATCCAGATCTTATAGATCTTAAAGAAACATATAAGATTATGAAGGGACTTGATAAGATAGAAGCAGGGAAGTTGTTTCCAATGGCAGGTGAAACTAGAACTAGGGGACATAGTCTCAAAATAAGGGGAAGCAGATTTAGGACTGAGTTGAGAAGCAACTTCTTCAACAAAGGGTTGTGAATCTGTGGAATTCCCTGCTCAATGAAGCAGTTGAGGCTACCTCATTGAATATTTTTAAGGCAAGGATAGATAAATCTTTGTACAGTAAAGGAATTAAGGCTTATGGTAAGTGGGCGGGTAAGTGGAGCTGAGTCCACAAAAAGATCAGCCATGATCTTATTGAATGGCAGAGCAGGCTTGAGGGGCCAGATGGCCTACTCCTGTTCTTAGTTCTTATATTGGCTGTAAGTTTAAAAATCTATGCCTCCAGCGCAATCAAGGGTCACTTAACTGCATATTAATTTAATGTTTTTCAATTAAACTCAGAATTCTCTTTTTTCTGATACGTGTGTGTATGATGTCACGTTTTTATTATTTTTTCCATCTTTCTTTGACTAAAGAAATTTTTGTTTGATTGGCTCAACTGCATAATTAATTAAATACGTTCTGATACGGAAAAGACATGACTTCATGAAAAAGAAATGTAAACTTTTTCTATGGCCAACCAAGAAGGTTGAATAAAGGGGAGCCAATTCATCACTTCTCACCTGGTCATAACATTGATATGAACTGACTTCTGCTTTACTTCCATCCCATGGCCAGACATTAAATGCTCTCCTTCTTGCTGTAAAAATACTTCCATTGTTGAAAAAAAAATAGGTATATTGATCAAAAGGTAGTGATTGGTTGACTTGTAGAAAGCTTGTGTTCTTAAATGAAGAAAATACTGAGGCAGATTTGATGTTGTGGGATGCCACTGCTTGAACCTGTCTAACTCCTAGACAACAGTTGCGATTTTACGACCGTGCCTGCAATGGGAATGGCCGTGGGCAGGACAGGAAAATTTGAAGATCAGCCAAAAGTCTGTTGACTTTGGGTAGGGGGGAATCTGAAAATCCAATGTTTGGAAGCATTTATATTGGTAGGAGACAATTGGATGCATGGCTTTTAAATTAATAGGAAAATCTCTCACATTCTATTGCTTTCAACTAGTCTACAAGTTACAATATGTGGTATTAAAGGTTGAAGATGAGTACATTCACAGTCAAAAATATGATACAGACTAACTTATGTGCTTTATTAAGTAGCAGAGAAACATGTTAAGCTCCCATATAACACATTGTGTAATTTCCAAGCTGCTACATATTTAAAGAACTTTTTTACTTAGTAAAGGTTCTGTTTAGTTTATCTACTCATCATGGACTTGTTTATTGCAAACCTTGTGAAATTAGCCAGAGTTGTCATCAACAGTACATTTACTTTTTTAGCCAAGCTCCACAGTGTATCATGAGTGGTGTGGGTCATCTGTGTGTTGACCTCAGGTTAGCTGAAAGATCCAGCACATGTTGAATGATGACTGACACCTGAATATATTCAAAAGCTTTAACATGAAATTTAAACTGGTTACATGCATATTAAAACCAACTGGAAAAAAAGAGTGACCCAGAAAGAATGATAACTATTCACCTGTGCATATTCCAAAGAGCTGCATCCATCCTGCATATTAAACAATTTGACTGGTCTGGAATGCCAGCAAAAAAAAATTGGTCATGGAGAATAGCTTAAAAAGGAAAATTAGTTTTGGAAGAGCCTTGAAATAGCATGGTCTACAAATCTGACCATGCCCAAAAATGAATGTGTATAGGGTGAGGTAGGTGCTGCATGACAGCATGATTTCTTCCACGAGAGAGAAGATGAACTAGAAACCTGTGAAACTGGTGCTGGATGTAATGATTTATATGAACAGTCAGCAATCCTCATGCTATCACTGACAGTACGTATACCAGGAGCTCATGATAGGTTGACTATATGCTATTGCACTAAAGGGCAACCATTACCTCTTAAAGGGGAAGTGTTCTTTGGCTGCAGATAATAGAGAAACTTCCAAGTTTGTAACAAATGTCTAGCAGAGATCCATTGAGAAAATATTATGATCAGTATTAGAAGCCCTGAATGAGAGCCAGAAAGAAGTACCTCCTTTTCCCACTGTGCCCAGAAAGCTTTCAAAGAACTGCCCATGGAAGGAGTTTGCAGACAAGAATATAACCAATGGTTTAGCTTCCAGGACTGCAATGTCCAAAGAAGTTTAATGACCTCACCAAACTTAAAAATATAGCTCATATATTCTCTGCTCATGCCTCCATTACTTTCTGTCTCACAGCTGATAATACTCCCCTTTCTGCTTTCCTGTAATCTCACTACTGCTTCTTCTCCTCATACTCACATACTCTGCAAAATTCCAACCCTTACTCCCTAACATGCTGTACACCAACTATTCCACCGAAACGCACACATGTTCTTTAACTTTGCCATTAGTACACTCCATTCATCCTTGCAGGAAAATACTGTTCACAACTCCTTACAACATATTGCCAATAGAAGAGACATATCACAGACTAGTTCTACAGCAGAGAACTCATATGTTAGCTGAGGGCCCAGGATACTGAGGAAGGCTGTTGGATATTTCCCAGGAAATACCAGGAGTGTATTGTGAGTGGTAAGGCTGGATGTTGTATTCCATAGAGAACAATGCATATTTTGTCCTGGTTCAGAAAGTTTTGCTCCTACAAATAAAATCTTTGGAATCCAATCAAAAGTTGTTCAACAATGTATCTGTTGTATCATTTTTGCAATCTTTTTACTTATTGTAATCCTATTTTTTCCCGAATGTACTAGGATATACTCAGGATAGGTGGCCTATATGAATAATGTCAATAACTGGAGGTTATGTGATAGCTTTAACAAGCTATAAAAAGAGCACATAACCACAATCCAAGTCTCTTAAGGGATGAAAGGGACAAATCTCTTTGCAATCCTCCTTGCCTGGAGATATGCTTGAACAGAATAAGACTTCTGTTTCAGTGATTCTATCCCTTTAACTAAGGGCCCCAAATCTGCCCATGTTGACAAGCTGGATTAAGCAATGCCTGTTCAAAGAAGACATTGACAATGGATATAGAACTCTATCATATGTTCTGTTAAGCCATGCTACTCAGGATATATCACTGCTACATTATATTTGTGTATACTGAATATATTTGGTGTATGGATTCATGTTATTATTTGCCACTCAATAATAATTATTGTGATCTGTTTCACAAGATATTCTCAGGTTTAGGACTTTAGCCTGGCTCAGCTGCATTATATGTGAAGTTGAAAGGCACGAATAAATTTCAAGACATTCACCATTCAAATATCATCTAACTTTTGCCATGTTGAACTTATACTCTTTCTGATTTGCTGTGATCCATTTCCTGGCTACAAACTGGTTCTTTCCAATCCTCTTTATTCTGAGCTATGTAAACCTGTAATTGTGCAACTGCCTTGACTGGTTCCTTTAGATTGACCCTTTAAAAAGGAATGACCAATGTGGTGGGATGTTCACTTCTCTGTGATTCCATTCCTTGCTGATGAGTCTCCAAACAGCCTAATAGTATGCTTGCATACATAATTCTTTGAGATATATTTATAAGATGAGACACATCCATTTTCCTTGGCAGTCTACAAAGATTTGCACGCTGCTCCAGTAATCAGTTTAGAGTTTGGCTTCATTCATACAGATTTTTACAGGTGGCAAATCCATCCTCAGGACTATTGTGATTTATCCCACTGTCTAACTGAGATTGCAGTTTCTGCTTAGCAGAGAAAGCAATAAGATGCTGAAATGCATGCTTACAGGGCAAGTATATTTCACAACTACAAACATATTTGACAGTAATTCCTTACAAATATTGGAGCTTGCTTGTTTACTAGCTAATAGCTGATAGTGAAAGCTTCTCATTTTTCCTCAGTCTATTATACAACACTACAGAGTGCTAAACAAGATATCTTGCACAACCAGTGTATGATTATGATTATAACTCTCATTTGTATTCCAGTCACAGTAAACACATGCTCTTTTAACATTCTATAGTCCATGTAATTCTAAATGAAATGTCTTCTACGATGTTGGTTAAACTTGAGTGGTATTACTGTATATACAGTGTATAAAGCTTTTCTGCTTCTTGGAACTGACACAGTTGTTTAATTGAACCTTTCATTCTTGCCCAATCAAACAAAATCGATTGGAATATAACTGGATCTTATATTCAAAGAGTCTTTTAATATTAAAACTCATTGAATAAATAGCATATGCTGTGCAAGATCATTTTCTCACATTTTAGTATTTATTTGACAATTCAGAGTGGTTTGACTGAAGTGAACTCATGTGAATATATTTGTTTCTAAATGTTATTTTGCAGTAAACAGTGGGGCAGACTAAAAATAATTTCTCTCTCTGCATTAATCCATTTAGTTTATGAGTGTTTATCAGCTATACCTTATTCTGACCAGAGTAGGTCACGCTCATTTCTTTAGGCCACCTGCATTGCCATGATAACATTTTTTTTTTGCTTAGAATTGTAATTGATATTGCTGCAGTTTTGTTGCTTCTGTAGAAAGCTTCCCAGATGATAAAGTAGTTCAACTGATACCACAAGGAGAAGAGTTGCATTTAGAAATATGGCTGCTAGACATTACGGATGAATCTGGTATTTGATCTCTAAAGCACATTAACTGGCATGTAGATCTGCATTAATTTCACACTTAGTATGTGTACATCATCATTATAGTCATAGTGTAGGTTATTGTAACTACAGCTTTGGAGATGATAAACCTTCTCATTCAGGTTTGCATTAGGGTCTTGCAGGTATTTGTGTGATTTTCCCAGCTTGCCTCAACGGGTAACACCACTGTCTCTGAGTTGGAAAGCTTTTGGCTCCAGATTGTACCCTGAACTTAGTATATAATAAAAATTAGTATAAAACATTCATGAGAATATGCTGTCTTTCAGATCAAGTTAAACCTAGATCACATTTCCCTTTTCATCCTCTTCACCAAGATGTAAACAATCCCGCAGCGTTATTTGAAGCTTGTAACTTTGGTGCTTGACTCCTCAGTGTCAGACTGGGGGGTACTGAGAGCTTTCCAGGTAAGCATTTACATGGCAATTATTCAGAAGCACTAACTTTCCTTGAACAATTGCACTGGGAACCATCTGACAAAAGCTAACTTTGGATGGTACTGTCAGGGTTATGCTAAAAGTTACTCAGGAAAGAAATAATACCACCTCTAACAATTTTAAACACCCAGGTCAATCCCTGCAAGGGACTCCCAACACAGCCCTGAACCCTGAGGGAATTCCCCCCACCTGAAACCCACTCACCTGGGAACCCCCGCTCCACCAACCCGCAGACCAGACTTCCACACTGACCTGACCTAATCTGACCCCCTGACCTTACTGGACACGATGTAGAGATGCTGGCATTGGACTGGGGTAAACACAGTAAGAAGCCTCAACACCAGGTTCAAGTCCAACCAATTTATTCGATAGTAAACCCACAAGCTTTTGGAAACAGTGTCCTTTTGTCAGGCGTCAGGACACTTCCTAGCTTATGAGGAGAGATTAAATTGACTGGGCCTGTACTTGTTGGCATTTAGAAGACTGAGGGGGGATCTTATAGAGACTTACAAGATAATGAAGGGGCTAGATAGGGTCGAGGTAGAGAGATTCTTTCCACTTAGAAAGGAAACCAGAGAGGACACAGCCACAAAATAAGGAGGTGGGGGGCAATTTAGAACAGAGTTGAGGAGGAACTTCTTCTCTGAGGGTGGTGAACTCTGGAATTCTCTGCCCATTGAAGTGGTGGAGACTACCTTGTTGAATATGTTTAAGTCATGGGTAGATAGATTTCTGATAGATAAGGGAATTAAGGGTTACGGGGAGCAGGCGGGAAAGTGGAACTGATCCACTTCAGATCAGCTATGATCTTATTGTATGGTGGGGCAGGCTCGAAGGGCTAGATGGCCTACTCCTGCTCCTATTTCTTATGTTCCGATCCCCCAACGTCTGATTTGTCCTCGATGTCTTGCCAATCCCAGTCTTTCAATCTTCCCACCCCCTTGACCTTTAATCCCTACCATCCGATCACCCAAATCCTATCCATTTAGCTTAGACACTTACCTCTCCCTGGTTTGTCAAGTTCTTTGGGCTATTTAAACTTACCTGTTTTACTACAGCCAGTGCAGTAACAAAGAGGGCACAGTCTACCTGAATCTGATGCTGCTGGACCACGTTGGGGCCTGTGGGAACTCTCTCAATGCAGGCCTTAAGCAGATCTGACCATCAGAGATTTCAGCACCGTTTTCTTGAGCAACCAAGTGCTAACTAATGTCTTGTGATTCCAGTGGGTCATCACTTCACGTCACTAGTTATAAGTTATGGCCCATTATGTTTCTCTGATAACCTGGTCAACATTCTTGTCCCAAAACAACACATGAAACAGATTGACTAATCACTTTGTGATTTGCTATTTGTGGAACCTTGCTGAGTACAAATCGGCTATTATGTTTACTTATACAACAACAGTGAGTGCAGTTCAGAAGTAAAGTGTTGAGATATGAGCTGAGAAAATGATAGGGCGCTTCATCAGCATTCATTCTCATTTCATTACTTTAATAGCTGATGTTAAGTTTTTCAATTATAATATTACAGCAGCTACTTTTTTTGATGAGCTATTTTCTTTCATGGTTGTTTGCTGGAGAACATCATTCCATAATAGGCATAGGTAATAAGTCAGGCAGAAGGTCATTGTAATAACTTCTCATTTTACATTTGGCAATGCTTTCAACAGGATACAGGAGAAATGATCAAATGTATGGCTGAATGGAAATTGAAAATCTCACCAATAGC
Organism: Carcharhinus amblyrhynchos; assembly: GCF_965287045.1. Classification (NCBI taxonomy): domain Eukaryota; kingdom Metazoa; phylum Chordata; class Chondrichthyes; order Carcharhiniformes; family Carcharhinidae; genus Carcharhinus; species Carcharhinus amblyrhynchos. The sequence continues at coordinate 92,135,972 of NC_137326.1, forward strand.
AATTTGAGAATATAAGTTATTTTTTAAAACAGCTTTTTAGTTCAAGACAGTTGTTTAAAAAAAAGCTGTAAAACTAGTTGGATTGTCACAATAACCAAACTGGTTTACTAATGTTCTTTTGAAAAGAGAGGCCAAAGTAGCTTACTTGTTCTGGCCTTTCTGTGCTCCCACCTCAGGTTATTTTGGCTGCCTCTTAATTGCCCCCTGAATTGGCCCAGCAAGGTGCTCAGTTATATCAAACTGCTTACAGCAGTGAAAGATTTGACAATAAATGTTGGTTTGCCAGTGACGTCTGCATCCTGAGAATTAATGTTTAAAAAGTTAGATCAGGCTGTGGTATCTTCCTGCAGGCTACTTCTTTCATTAACCACTGACCCATGGTTTGTTGCCTTTGAATGTATTACTGTTCATGAAAGCATGTGCTTTGTCTTTACTATCTTTAATAAAATGTCACGCTATCCATTGTGGTTCATTACTTTTGATTGAGAGGGTTGTAAGTGAAGGCTAAATACTGAACTTGAACACATAAAGTAGATTGACATTTCAGTTCACTGTGGGATATCTTCTCTTTTTAGGCAGTTCCTTTGAGTCAAGGATGACTTGCTTCCATGCTGAAAATGAGTTCTTGGATGAACGAGGAGTCTGATGCATGATCTACAGGGTGGAATTTTCCCAAGATTTGACAAAGTGTCAGGTTCTGACTGTCAGGCATATTTTCTCTCCAAATCCTCTGAAAGACAAAAAAAGCAGGGAGTGTGTTTTGCGCAACATAACTGAGGGGTGAGGCCTAAAGATGCTGACAAACCCGGCTGCACAGAGATTAGGAAGACCAATATCAAAGTGAAGATCCAGGCACCCTCCCCCATTCCCTCAGTCATCAGGGCGCCTGAAAACAAGGGGGAGACCCCCAACCCTGTATACATCTCAATTGCCCTTCTTCTGATTAGATATTGTTTTTGGTTCAGATGGACAAAAATTCAGATAATGATATATATTTACAGAAACTGGTATACAACACAAATTTTATCCAGACAGATCGCATTATGAAGTTCCATGGGATCTGATTTATGTGATGAGGACATGATAACTCAAAGCAAGAGGTCAACATTAAAATAGAATATGAATGATATCCCACTAATCTTCGCAGGCCATTCAATTTATATCATATCCTAAAAGTCACCTGGGTCAAAAGGTAAAATCTAAATTTAATAGAATTATCATCATTGAATTCATACAGTGCAGAAGGAGACCATTCGGCCTTGAGTTTGTACTGCTTCTCTGAAAGGGAATCTTAACCAGGCTGACTCCCCATCCATTTAACACTGTGCAATTATCATGGCGAATCCACCTTACCTACACATTTTTGCATACTAAGAGGCAATTTAGCATGGCCAATCCATGTAACCTGTATATCTTTGGATTATCTGGGGGAAACCCATGCAGACACATACCCAAGGCCAAAATCAAACCTGGGTCCCTGGCATTGTGAGGCAACAGTGCTAACCATTGGTGCATTATGTGTTATGAAATAGCCTTGGGGCTATTGGAGATGGCATGAGAGCAAATTAGATCATTGTTATGGTCAAGTGAGGAGAAGGAGAATGACTCTCCTCTTTTTCCCATTCCTCACTTGACTGCAAAAGGTTTTCTTAGAAATTATATGCTTGCTACTTCAGTGAGACATTAACTATTTACATGCTGTGACTGGAAAGTAAATACACAAACAGATTTTCTCATTATTTTTCAAATAAAGAGTCAATTTCTTGTATTTAATCCCCTATCCAAAAATGTTCTGATTCTCACACAACCATGCTTTCAATGGTTCTCACACAAACACACATGCACACACATAAATAAGTTACAAGGTAGGGGAATGCATCAAGTCATGTTTTAAAAAAAAGTCCAATAAAAGTCAATGTATATAAATTTGGTAGGTTGATGACTTGGATGGTTTCTGGCTGGGTTCAATGGTCTCTCAGGATCCTGCAATGAGATAGTTTAAAGATGTTGATGAATGATTTATTGCCTTTTCATCTGCAGCCTGCAGCTGCCAGGTTGATTCTTAAACCACTGCCTGTGTCATGTGGATGGATAAATAACAGGCAGGGCTCAAATTTGCAGGATGGCTGGAGGGAGAAAGAACATGCCCACTCATAGAGCCTTCCTCTTCTGTTCTCTGCTTCTTCTGATCTGTAGCCTGGACAAAAGCAGTTTCTTAAAAACACAAAAGAGTGTTAGTTGGCTGACAGAGTGGATGCTGAGAGGATGTTTCCCCGAGTGAGAGAGACCTAAACTAGGGGACAGTGTTTAAAAATAAAGGGTCTCCTAAGAGAATTTTTTTCTCTCAAAGGGTTTTGAGTCTCTGAAAATTTCTTCCCCCAAGAACAATACAGGCAGGATCATGAAATACTTCCAAGCGAGAGGTAGAAAGATTCTTGGCTAACAAGGGAATAAAAAGGGTCTTTGGATAGGCAGGAATGTGACATTGAGGCCACGATCAGTTCAGCCATGATCTTACTGAACAGATGAGCAGGCTCAAGCTCCTATATATGATCATATGTTTACTCACATGATCCCTTCTCACCAACTGAACACTTACCAAAACAGGGCAAATTGATTCCTGGTCCCTGGTTTAGACATGGTTAGATTATAATTGGACAAGTTTCTTCCTCAGCCACAGTCCACTTTCTAATGGCTTGTTCCACACCCAGCTGGATGTTTTGCGAATGGGTCAGGAGATGCAGTCATTCACATTTCTCGGACATGATTGTCTTTGATGGGTTCTTCTAGTTAGCCTGACTTAATTTTTGATGGGTTTAGAATTTGTAAAGTATGGTTATACAAATGTTAGGCCATCTAAAGAAGCTGTTGTTTAAAGTCACCAAAATACTGTTATTCAGTCCTTTAAAGCTTAACCAGTGGTTTCAACCCAATAACTAAATAAACATATTTTTGATAACAGCTTGCTTTTTTTTGTTTTAAATGTTAAGTGCTCCTTTCACATTAATGCAAAACACTAACTCTTTGATGTAAATTTCAGTCTCAAGTAGTGAAATATAATTTGTATAATACAGTGGAACCAAAGTAATCTAAACTCTGTTTTAAAAAAACATGTAAATGTAAATTTAATCCTTCCAAGTTGATTCAAAGGGCCCTATTTTACCATTTTGATTCTAAGTGTTGGCCAGACTTGAAACTGGGAGTGTTTCAGATCTGATTTTTAGTCCCATTCTGAGGTGCCCCCACATGCACTCTGTCTGAAAAAATATCAGTAATTCTGAATTGTGCTGCACAAGCCCTGGGCAGGTCTTATCATGCCTGAAACACTGCAGCTCCGATTGGTGCCTTCAACTGCACATACGCAGAAAAAAAATTAAATTGAATACCATTCTTCTGCCACATCGCTTCTTGGCCAGGCAATGCCCCCCGGTCCCAACAGACCTTGCCCAACCCCACAACATTACTGACCCCCTTATCCCCCACCCTTCTGCCACCCAGACTGATCACGATCCCCTTCCCCCTCAGTGATCTCAGGCAGAGTGGCAGCTGACCCCTCTTCCCGCCTACTGATCTCAGGCAGAGTAGCAGTAGACGCCCCTTTCCCCTGCCCTGCCCCTTCCCCCCTCCCCCACCGATCTCAAGTAGAGAGCCACCAGACTCTAGGCACCTATCTCCTCACTAACTGGAGCACCCGAATCCGATTTTTGTAGAGCATGTCTGTTTCATGCCGATTCTGGATGGGAGAACACAATGGTGAAAGGGGGAGTGCCGGTAAGGTTGGGCGTGCAGTCAATTAAGTCAATTTAAATGCATGCAAATGAATTTAAACGGCCATCGTGCCCCCTTTTGATGCAGTCCCGATCGCGGCCATTTTCAGGCCTTGGTAAAGGGGCAGCTGGTGCAGATTGCGCTATTCACCTCGCGCCAACTTTACCAAGTTGTTGTGCCCATAAATTGATGCAACGTGATGGTAAGGTCAAGCCCAAAGTGTCAGTGAAATTGTGAGTGTTAAGGTGATTGAATGTTCTAGACTAGAAACATAGAAATGTTGCTTGTGCGATAGAAATGACCAGAGATGAATATATATTGTAATATTTGATCATGTCATATTCTCATTCAATTGCTTCTGGTTTGAAAAAAAATTATTTTAGAGTATATGGTAGTTTTACTTATTGTTATTTGCAATCCTTTGTCACTTAAAAAAAGACTGAAAATTGTTAATGAATTATTTGAATTACATTTTTATATGATTTTATTTGTAAACTCTTACGTAAACAGCTATATTGCCAATTTAAGGTAAAATATCCGTATTTGTCCATTCAAAATGTAAAATATTCTATTTTGTTGTATGTTTACTTGGATTTCATGGCATGACGCCTAGATATTGTTTACTAATTATCTCTAAAATGATGGACACCATTATTCTACCACATCAGATTTGAATAATCTTCATACATTGGACCATATGGTATTATTTAGTGAAACATATAAGGCATCTATATATATTAAGGCTGTCTAAAACATTCGAAATAAAAAAAACAAATATTAAAGTCCGAAGATGTGTGGGTTAGGTGGTTTGGCCATGATAAATTGTCCATTCATGTCAGGGGGATTAGTAGGGTAAATATATGAGGTGACGGAGATAGGCTTTGGGTGGGATCGTTATTGTTACAGGTTTGATGGGCCGAATGGCCTCCTTCCATACTGTAAGCATTCTATGATGCTATGGTTCTAAACAAAAATTACTTGCTGACTTAAATATGACACAAACTTGTTAGAAAACCTGTTTAAATCAGGGTGAAATAATTTATAATGATAATGAAAACAATCTGATTCTAATGTGTGCAAATTAAACAGTACAATGTTCTTCTCTGCCTTCTCTATAATTTGAAAAGATTCACTATACTCCATTAAATGTAGAAGAATTTCGTGTATGTATGTAAGGCTATAAGTGTAATTTCCAGACTTGTGTACTTTGTTTCATTTTTTTAAACTGTTAGAGAAAAAAGTACACCTCTTCCAATGACCATGCATTTTAATTTACATTTTACCATTTAATTTCAGAGTGGTGTGCATTCTTCCATCTGTGAAAGATGATGGAAATACAACCTCAGAATTTAGATGAGGTCAGTGGAGATTAATAGCTGCATTCCTTTTGATTGCTGAAAAAGTTGACACTGGAAAGATAAAATCTGCCACTCATGCCACACATGAAGTTGTGCCTTGCTGCTGGATGATCTCTATGGAATCCTTGTTTGCAGGGCTGGCATCTGCATTGGAGTGTCTGAAGCCACATGTCATTGTGCTGGTGAACTCCTATTTGCATTGATGATCAGCTAGCATTTCCCACTTGTCATGACTGGTGTTGGGGGCTTTCATCTTTCTTCTGGCAGCATCCTTGAATTGGAGATTTGAATGCCCTGCTGGTCCTTTGATACAGCCTACCACCCTGTATAGCATATCCTTGGGATGCAGCCATTGTCCATCCTGTGCACTTGTCCAAGCCAGAGAAGTCTTCTTTGCTTGATTAACATTAACATGCTCAATATGTTTGCCTGAGAAAGGATTGCTGCATTGATGATTTTTCCTTTCCATGTGACGGCAAGGCTGTGTTATAGGTGCCCCAGGTGGAAATTGGCATGCTGTCCAGACTTTGTTGCCATACAGCAATATGCAGAGGATACAAACCTTGTAGATAAACATCTTCTTCCAGCAGGTTACTTCGTTGTTTTGCCCAGTTTTGTAGTTGCATTGCCTGCCAGCCTAATGCACGCATTGAACTCATAAGAACATAAGAAATAGGAGCAGGAGTAGGCCACCTAGCCCTTCGAGCCTGCCCCGCCATTCAATAAGATCATGGCTGATCTGTCGTGGCTCAGTTCCACATTCCCGCCCTCTCCCCATAACCCTTAATCCCCTCTCTTATCAAAAACCCATCAACCCGCGTCTTAAAAATATTTAGCGAAGCAGCCTCCACCACTTCAACGGGCAGAAAATTCCAGAGATTCACCACCCTTTGAGTGAAGAAGTTCCTCCTCAACTCCGTTCTAAACCGCCCCCCCTTTATCTTGAGGCTGTGCCCCCTAGTCCTATTATCCTTTCTGAGCGGGAAGAGTCTCTCCACCTCTATCCTATCCATCCCATTCATCATCTTATACGTCTCAATGAGATCTCCCCTCATTCTTCTAAACTCTAACAAGTACAAGCCTAGTTTATTCAGCCTCTCCTCATAGCTCAACCCCCTCAACTCTGGCATCAGCCTAGTAAACCTCCTCTGCACTCCCTCCAAGGCCAAAATATCCTTGCATAAGTACGGCGCCCAAAACTGCACACAGTACTCCAGCTGCGGCCTCACCAATGCCCTATACAGCTGCAGCAAGACCTCCCTACTTTTATATTCAATCCCCCTCGCTATAAAGGCCAGCATCCCATTCGCCTTCCTGATCACCTGCTGCACCTGCAAGCTGGGTTTTTGCGACTCATGCACAAGGACCCCGAGGTCCCTCTGCACCGTCGCCTGCTGCAGTTTTTCGCCACGTAAGTGATAATCCTTCCTACCATTATTCCTACCAAAGTGGACCACCTCGCACTTGCCAACATTAAATTCCATTTGCCATTTCCTGGCCCATTCGCCCAGCCTATCTAGATCCTTCTGTAGACTCTCCACACCCTCCGCACAATTTGCCTTTCCTCCAATCTTGGTGTCATCAGCAAATTTCAACACCCTACACTCGGTTCCCTCCTCCAGATCATCTATATAAATGGTAAATAGCTGAGGCCCCAGCACCGACCCCTGAGGCACTCCACTAGTCACCATCCGCCAATCCGAATAGCACCCATTGACCCCCACTCTCTGCCTCCTATTTGACAACCAATCCTCTATCCACGTTAACACCCTACCCCCAACTCCCTGTCCCCTGACCTTCTGCAATAACCTCCTGTGAGGTACCTTGTCAAACGCCTTCTGAAAATCCAGAAAGACCACATCCACCAGCTCTCCTCTATCCACCGCCCTAGACACATCCTCATAGAACTCCAGTAAATTTGTCAGACACGACTTCCCTTTAACGAAACCGTGCTGCGTCTGCTCTATCAAGCAATTCCTCTCAAGATGCCTCGCTATTTCCTCCTTGATGACGGATTCAGGAGACAGGTTGGGAGCAATTCTGAAGCAGATGCTGTTCAGTGGGCTTCCTACTGGGCACCATGGCCTCTGCAAGTCTCCAGGCACCGGATTTCCAGCACTGTCAGGCTCTGCACCAGCAGGGCAGTTGAGAGTCAACCACATTACTGTGGCTCTGGAGTTACATGTAGGCCAGAGGAGGTAAGGACTGCAGACTTTCTTCCCTATTGTGAACCAGACAGGTTTTGTGGACAATTGACAATGGCTTCATGATCATCAGTAGATTTTTAATTCCAGATACTTTTTATTGAATTCAAATTTCACCATGTGTTGTGGGGGGTTTTGGACCAGAATCACGCCACTGGATTGGGGCAAAAAGGCTGCATGATTTGTATCATTACAATTTCGAGTTGTAATTTTAAAAATCCTTAAACAAACCCAATCCTGTGTTTTTTTTTTCAGATTGCAATATTTCAGTCATTTTTTAACAGGTAATTTTTCACTTGCGGAAGAAACCGCCGCCAGGTGGGGCTAAAATTCAGAGCGTAGAACTGAAAAGTTGTCTGGTCTTGAGGTTCACTTTTTCCCAAATGAATTGTTACATTTCTAGGTGTGCAGTGGGATTGCTGGATGGCTTTACAGTTTTACGTTCAATTATGATTGAGCCAAAACTGTCAAAAAAAAGCAAAACTCCACATCGGAATAGGTTTCAGGGATAATTCCGTCTGCAAATATTTGCTCAAAAGCAGTTGTACAGAAAGAACGTCGGTGAAAAATGTTGGCGCATCAATGCCTGTCAGAGAGTTGTTAATGCCATTCTCCCAGTGATAGCGGGGCCAAGTGGCGTTTATTTAATATATACATGAGATGATTACCAGATATAGAAATAGAGCAAAACCCCCTGTTGTCACTTGTGGCTCAGTTCCGTTTCCTGGTTGACGAGAAGCCAGTTCTAGACGGTGTGACAGCCCACTTTTCTCAATCTGTCAGAAAGGGACCACTCTGAACTGGAAAGGACAATGGGAGACACGACTCGCCGCTTCACCAGGGGTCTGTTTAAACCTGGGACAGCTGCAGAAATCCGACAGAACGCCGCGGTGGCTGTCAAAAGACAATCTCTGCTGGTGGTGAGTGAAATGTTTGTTTTCGGAAAAAAAAAGTTTGATGCTGCTGTTATTGTGGGAAGATGCGTGATTGCTCAGAAGAGGATTCGCAACATCTTCCTGGGATCTTCGAAGATACATTGTGCTAATAGGGCTGCCCTTAAACCCGAAAGCGGAGCAATGAACTGGAGAGGTCACTTTTTTCTAAAAAAAAAGAAACTTTTATTCACTGTTTTTAAAAAGAAAGTTTTATTTTAACATTGATTTCAGTGCACTTGTCGTGCATTCTGTTAAGCAGTACCCTTCCGCCGCTGCATGCGGTTCTCTAAATGTTTACGATCACTCATTGCTCTCACTGAACCGGCCAGCGAGTGACTTCCACGGGGAATTCCTGAGTTATGAGGAGTTTAGCCAAAGCAATTGAGTTACCACAGGGTCCAAAGTGGTTGGTTTGCTTTTCAAAGAATTTCGACATCGTTTCAGGCAAACTGCTTATCGGTCTGACTCTGCTTTTTCGGGGCGGAGGGTGGTTCCAGATCATTTGGGGGTTTATGGGTGAAGAACAGTAAATCGGAGAGAAGAGCATTGCGATTCATTTAAAAAATATATTATGTTCAGAGTTATAATTATGCTTCATTACATGTGCTCGTTTAATGTGACAGCCCGTGCTTTTTTGGTCTGTCGGTAAACAACATATTTTAAAAATTAATGGACAGATTTCATATTATCCCTTCAAAGCAGAACGAAGCCATTCGGCCTATCGACTCTGTACGACTCTCTCTGACAGAGTACCTTACCCCCAGGCCCTTTCCCCACTCTATCCCTGTAACCCCACACATTCCCCACGGCAAATCCATTGAACCTATACATTTTGGGACTCTAAGCGGCAATTTTGCATGGCTAATCACCCTAACCTGCACATCTTTGGATTGTAGAAGGAAACTGGAGCACCCCCAGGAAACCCTCACAGACATGGGGAGAATGTGCAAACTCAATACAGTCACCCGAGGCCGGAATTGAAACCGGGTCCCTAGCGCTGGGCTGACCACTGTGCTGCCCAAAATGTTTCATCAAAATGTGGTACACAGATAGGGTACGGACCAAAGAAATACTGATTAATTTTTGGGGAAAGTGGGGATTCACATTTGGATTTTTTTTAATGGATCTATTAACATTGAGAGATAGGTCAGTTGACTTTTTAAAAGAATATTGTGGGTTGTTTTATTTAGAATGTTTTTGGCTATTTTAGAATGTTGTGGATTGTCTATTTGTCACAGCCATCAAAATGTGAGCAGAGCTTTCAGAGCAGATTGTTGGATATGGATTGGCCGTCTTGATAATAAAGACATTTTCTTTTCCAGCTTTGTGGTTACAACCAGCCAGGAAAAGGCCTCAAGGAAGAGCTGCGTAACTGTAGTAAAGTTGAGTCAATATGTGTGGCAGACGCATGCACTCTGTTAAGTGCCGTCTTCATTTCCTTTAGCTGAGATTGGAAGGTTACAGTTAGATTTGTCTACAGTAACCATATTTTAAAATCACCTTAAATACTGTAGGGATTTCTTGGAAAGCTGTTTCTTGCCATATTTAAAATAATATATAGACCAAATATAAATGGGAGGAGGCAGCAACATAATGATATTTTCACTGCACTGGTAATCCAGAAACCCAGGTTACTGGTCTGGGGACCAGGGTTCGAATCACACAATGGCAGATGGTGAAATTTGAATTCAGTAAAAATCTGGAATTAAAAGTCTAATGATGACCATTGTTGATCATCGTAAAAACCCATCTGGTTCATTGATGTCCTTTAGGGAAGGAAATCTGCTGTCCTTTCCTGGTCAGGCCTACACGTGATTCCAAACCCACAGCAATGTGGTTGACCTTTAAATACCCTCAGCTGAAAAACAATTATCGATCACTGGCCATTCTAAATCCTCCCTCAGTGTACCTGAACAGGCACTGGAGTGCAGCAACTAAAGGGATTTTCACAGTAACTTAATTGCAGTGTTATTAATAAAAAAATACAGCAGCAAATAAAATATTAATAGGTTGGGTCCACTGAAATGATACTGACATTCCTTCAAGAGCTGCTGAAATTACTCCACTAATTCTGTCTCCAATTAGATCACCAAATAATGTTGAGGCATTGGAAAGGAAAAGCAGGCTTAAGGAGTCACACTCCACTCTTCTGAAATCAGTGTCTATTACATTTTTCCTTAATTGCCGAAGGCTTCAAAGAGGAACATTGTGATTTCTCAATTGTTACCATTGTATAATCTCTGCATGATTTTTGTTCTCCCAGCAGCTTGCAGAGGCATGTTTGAATTGTGTGAGATATCTCCTCTTCTTACTGTTGTCTGTGACTGCAATCCGTTGTTATTCCACTCCTGATCTGAGCAGAAAGCTGTATTGGTGTTAAACCGATGAACTGCAGTGAAACTGGGGACGATGAGGGTGGGGAATGATAGTGAGAGGGAAAAGAGGGGCTCAGGATTGAGTTCAGGGGGTGGGGGTTTGGGGAGGGGGATGGAGGGGATTGAGTGGTTAGGGGAGGAGTGGATGGGGAAGGGGCGTGAGAGGCTGGGGATAGTGGACAGGGGGTGGGAGGTAGAGGAGATGGATGGGAAAGAGAGGTGGAGGGCTAGTGCAAAGTTTTGACAAACAATTTAAGAAATGTTATTTTGTACAAAATGCTTGCTTTCTCAGATCAAATCGCAATGCAGAAAAACAATAGATTACAATAATTAGCAGATTATAATTTAATTTTAAATGAATACATAGAAACATAGAACATTACAGCATAGTACAGGCCTTTCAGTCCTCAATGTTGTGCCGAGCTGTGTCCAAACCCAAAATCAAGCTATCCCACTCCCTGTCATTCTGGTGTGCTCCATGTGTCTATCCAATAACCACTTGAAAGTTCCTATAGTGTCCGACTCCGCTATCACAGCACGCAGTGTATTCCACACCCCTACCACTCTCTGAGTGACGAATCTACCTTGGACATCCCTCCTATATCTACCACCATTAACCTTATAGTTATGCCCCCTAGTAACAGCTACATCCACCAGAGGAAATTGTCTCTGTGTTGGAGTATTTGAGCAGCTGCAGTTTTTCAAACTTGGATGAGATGACTTGAGTTTGGATTGTTCCTTGCTGGCAACATATCCGATTGGCCGTTTGGTGGCTGCAGGAACTTTCAGCCAAGTTCGATGGGGCATTTATTTGATATATTTATTTGTGTCCCAATAACCTATTTAGCTAGTGCCTGCAGCTAAATTCACCTTCTGTCACTGTACTGCCAATGGCTGTTAAGATCAGGATCTCTCTTATCAGTTCTACTGATCAAAGGTACCACTAGCACTGTCACTCATACTTCTACTTCTTACTGTCTTTACCCCAGTCCAATGCTGGCATCTCCACATCATGACTTATACTGATACGCAGCAATTGATGTTCGTGTTACGACATCCTGTCCTTCTCCAACAAACCAACAGCTGCATGAACAAGTTATGCAATTCTAGTAACTAGCAGGGCTTCTCACGTTGCTTGAGCCAATGTGTTCTACTGCAGGCTGCCATGACTGAATGAATTGTACTATTTAATGCAAATTACTGGATTGTGAAAGTTGCTGCCACTTCCCAGATGCCGTCAAAACAACTTTATTTAGGTGGCCTCACCAGAATTTGACTCATCAAGTGCTTTCAGGGAATTCAGACAATCTGGAGAAGCAATATCCCAATACATTTGCTGAAGACTACTGTGTGGTGTGCACAGATCTACCAATGTAATTCACTTGCTGAAACAGCTCTTTAGGTGACCCAACAGATTTATTAGCTCTCTGCTATATGGTTCTTGCTGCTATACAAATAACATTGTTGCCACAGAAGTGCCAATAATGACCATCTCCAGCAAAAGAGGATCTAACCATTGGCCCTTGGCATTCAATGACATTGCCATTGTTGAATCCCCCTACTTTGAATACCCTGGGAGTTAAGATTGTCCAGAAACTGAACTAAAGATATAAATACTGTAGCTACAAAAGCAGGTCAGATTAAGAATCCTGGAACTCCTGTAATCTCTTGACTTTCCAAAGTCTGTCCACCGTCTACAAGGCAGACCCAGCACTTACCTGGATCTGTGCTGTTCCAACAACACTCATGAAACTCAAAACCATACAGGACAAAACAGCCCGCTGGATTGGCATCTCTACCACAAACATTCAATTGCTCCACCACCGACGAACAGTGGCAGCCATGTGTACCATCGACAAGATGCACTGCAAAATCTCACTGAGGCTCCTTTGGTAGCATTGTCCGAATCCATGACTTCCAGCATCTAGAATGAGAAGAGCAGGGACCACCATCATCTAAAGTTTCCCTCCAAGTCATGCACCGCCCTGACTGGAAATATGTCACTATTTCTTCTCTGTCACTGGATCAAGATCCTGAAACTCCCTCTCTAACAGCACTGTGGGTGTTTCAACAACACATGGACTGTAGTGGTCCAAGAAGACAGCAACACCGCTCCAAATGCAATTGAGGATGGGCGATAAATGCTGACCCAGCTGGCAACACCATATGCCCTGAAAATGACTAAAAAAAGTCAGAAAAAGTTTCTGGAAGAACAGCATGATTTCCCTGTGCAAAGACATATCATAGTAAGGAGGTCATAAAGAGGAAAAAGAGGAAATAGATAAGATTACAGACAAAATTTGATGCCAGCTGAGAAATGTGTGGAAGATCTTCCTCTAAATGTCCAATGTTCTACTTAATAACTGTCCAGCTTACAAACAGCTCCACAAAATGGATTATATTATGTTTTAAATAGTTCTGAAAACTTATAAATCCTGTATTACTGCCATCATATGAAAAGTGTTTCCAAATATTTTGCAGTAATACTCACTGCCACACAACTGACAAAGATATTTATCAAACCATGTCATGTAAGTGTCTCACATTTCCTTCTCTTGGACTTCCTGGAATTTAATGCTTAGCTTGGGCTCAACCTGCGAAGCAGGCACATGTGAAGTGACTGAGTAACTGCAGTCTATCCATAACCATCTCAAACTGAGGTGACTCCTGCCTTTTAGCTGTTAACTCCAGAGATAAATCACCTGCAAGTTTTGTTATTGCCTATACTGTGGCTGCGATCTTGTTGTGCTAGTCATGGATGCAAATCCAGTAATGACTGCTAAATCTGGCGAGAGGTCCAAATGGAATTTGCGCCGATGAGTTTTGGTTTATAATCTTCCCCTCCTCTGTTGATAGAATCAGGTTCAAGTTCAGGAAAGAAACAAGCCTGTTTAGTGCATTCTATAATAAATTTGAATGTAATTATAGGGCTGAATGCTGCTTCTTCGGCCCTCACTGCATTGTTCCGCTCTGCCGACGTGACGTCATGCCATGCTGGGGAGGCGGGGGCAGGGGACTGGTAATTATAGCCCCTGGGTGGTGAGGAACGGCCAGGAAATTCTCTGGCACAGCCCCTGGCATTGCCAACCTGGAAGTGTTGGGAAGGGGTCTCGGGGAAGGGGGGGTTTGGGGGGTTCCCCTTGTGTGTGCTTGTGAAGGGGAGGGGTGCCTGTGAAGGGAGTGCCGTGATATTTCCGTGGTGAGGCAGGGGTCAGAGAGTGCCCTGATGCTTTTTTGTGGGCAGAAGGTTGGAGGGTCCTTCGTGTCTGAGGAGTGGGTGGGGTGAGGTTTATTTTCAGAGCAAATTGGGGCACCATCTCTAATGGGCCCTCTCAGTCCCTGTCCTGCCAGTGTGATGGCATAAACCATGCCCGCAGATTCTTTGTGCACTGAATGCAAGAAAATCTGGAATGAAAATTCGGCTGTGCAACTGGAGAGATACAGGCCAGTTCTCACTCTGAACATGAGAACCTTACAAATTTTGGGAAAATTCTGCCCTGTATTTATGAGCAGATCCTATGCTTTTTTTGACATACAGCTATTATAAGTCGCAGTGGCAAGATAAACTTTTGGATTGAGCAATGATATTAAATCACTATCCATTACATCTAGACCTCTGGCTTGTGCACGGACTTATCATGACCATTCATCGAAAGTAGGGAATTACATAAAGGTAGTGGGAAGAAAGGATCTTGGCTTAAAAGATCAGAAAGTAAAACCAGTTTAGGTGGTGATTGAAATTAGGAGAGGCTCTAACCAGTGATTGTACCTTTAGACAGAACATAAAGCAAGAAATATTTGGCGTTTATAACAAAGTTAGTGTCTTACCAGTGCAAATTCCATTTGGGCCTCTCGCAAGATTTAGCAGCCATTACTGGATTTGTATCCATGGTTAGCGTGACCACTAAATCACAGCCGCAGTTTCAGCAATAACGAAACTTGCAGGTGATTCATCTCTAAAGGTAACAGCTAAACGACAAGAGCCACTTCAGTTTGAGATAGTTATGGACAGACAGCAGTTACTCAGTCACTTTACATATGCCTGCTTCTCAGGTAGTGCCCAAACTCAGCATTAAATTCCAGGAAGTCCAAAAGAATGAAATGTGAGACACTTACACACATGTAAGTGTGTAAGTCTATGACTTAAATCCTCAGAGACTGGGCAAAACCAACTGGCAGAAGTAGTCTGGTGAAATAGATAACCTGATTAATCTGGAACTGTTGACTTCTGTGGACAGCACTTGCAACACTCATTGGGGAATAATTGATTGGCCTTGGAACATTCACTAAGCGAAGGAGGCTCCAGATGTTCTTCGATTTGCCATATGATCCATGGTTGTTATAAAAACATTATAGAATGAGTTTATTACTGTCCATATCTGTATACTACATTAGAAAACAGTCTTCATTTCAATGCAAACACTGAGAGCACCAGATCCTCAGGCTGGTCCATCCTAACGGTGAGATAATGGACCCTGAAGACAACAGCCAGGAATCTGTGTTTTGCGCCCATCTGTTATTGTTTTGAGAAGTTCCTGTCTCATTTGTATTATTAGGAAATGTAGATTGAAGCAATTTATATTTGTATGTGTGTTAGGAATAAGGTATTGCTTTAAGTTTCAGTTTCATTTTTAAAAGTTGCTTGGAAGTCTATGGGTTTGCTTAAATACCTGCATTTCAATTAGGTTTAATGACTCTAAAGCAGAAACAGAGTATAAAAAACTCGGCAATTGCCTCATAACCAGGGGCCCACATAGAAAAGCAAAAGCAGTTTGAATTCTGTTGGAACAAGGTCATTCAGAAGGAAGGAGCATTCCACAGAAGCTGCCAGTGCAGGTAGGACAACACACAGTAATAGGAGGTCCCAGAAGCTAAAGAACAGAAAGATTCAGAAACCACAAATTACAGGAAGGCTATGAAGTAAGGAAACAAAGACAAGGATTGAAATGGGTTCTGTTCAATCAAGTTGAGAGTGAGGAGTAGAGAGGCTCCAATTTAAGACACAGGGCTGCAAGATGCAGACCTGGGACAATGTTTGCTTGTGAGAAGCCAAGGATACAACATGACCAGAAAGTTGGTGATACCTTATATTGTGGGCCTGTGAAGCAGTGCTGTTCTGTTGTGTAGCTTGATTTCTGAGAGGTTGTGTGGAAAGGAAGTTTGAATACACTTGGTGAGGCAGGGCTGAGCATTACTGGAAGGAGAGGTTAAAATCCTGGAAGTGGATCCTTAGTGAAGACATCCAAGAGAAAGTGTCCTTTGGGGAAAAGTTCTAAGGCATGTTCTTTGAGATCAGCGATTGGAAGCCCTTACGTTGAAGCTAGGGTTCCAGTGAAACCAGTTGGTTTGCAGTGTGACAAGCATCTGGGGGGAGGGGGGATTTGATGCAAGATGCACACAAGTTATTTTTGGGTGGCATCTCTAACTTGGTTTCAGAATGCTCTCAGGTTGCCTATTGGTTTTCATGGACTGTGTACTTACTGAGAATATTAGAGTGCAAGTTAGATTTTGTAACTTGTGTAATCCTTACAAATCTGTCAATATATGTAACAACACTGTTGGAGTGAAAGAATAGAATATTATTGTTCATTTTTCTTGTTTAAGAAAAGTTTTATTGTTTTGTTAAAAGTGCATCAGTTGACTCCTGTGAATCTGTTCAGTACCCATCTTTCACATATCTGAACAAAAAAAAGTTAGGATCTATCAAGTCAGGTTCCACCCTGCGATCTGATTTGTCCAATAATTACATCAGCTGAGCTCATAACAGTATATTGATTGTGTATATTCATTACTTTGTGTCTTTATCAGTAGACCCCCTTCAATTAATTTACATCCTTGTTAGATGTTTCAGAGTTGATGTTTGCAAGGAATAGAATGAATGGCGGATCCATTGTAAATTGCCTGAGGCTTCTCTGGCTTTGTTTAGTTCCTTAGTTCTCTCAAGAGAAAATGGTGTGGTGCTATAATAATATGTTTTTGTGAAGCCTTCACAAATAGCTTCCAGAAGAAGGTGTGTCATGATAAAACGCTTCAGCATGTGCCTTGTTACCCAGCAAGTAGAGACTAAAGTGTGGTTCATAAATATTGAGTTAGCATCCAAATGGAATGACCTCTGTTTTAGTGATTAAATTTATGCCTCTGGGAGAGGGTTTGGACTTAGCTTTCACTCCAGGAAGGCTGATGAACAGAGACCAGACAAGCAGCTTTGAATTTTGGATTGGCATTTAGTGAGCTTACTTGTATCCTATAGGTGTAGGTGTCACAAATCTCCCCATAATTTGGTGTGGATAGCAGTCTTCAATCCTGCTGAGGCACAACTTGAGGAAGATTCTTCTGAAGATTAAAAATTATAGGAAGGCACGAGGAAACCACCTCACCCAGTCTTCTATAGTAAGTGGTTGAAAAATGAAAGACATGAGATAGAACCTGAACACAGTGGAAAGATAGATATGATTTATTGCCAGGAAATGAATACATGAATAATAAGAGTAAAAGGGCAGACAAAAGTTTTGAGGCAAACTTGATGCTGGTGCCAGTTCTGCTCTTTCATTCTTTGTCAGCACCCTGACCCTACCCACAGCCCCCACCCCGTCCCCAAGAAAACCCTTTCTTCACAGAATTTGCAGGTCTTCTTTCTCTGCTATGATACATGCGATTGTGACTTTTAAGGGGCATCTGGACGAATGCATGCATAGGATGGGAATAGAGGGATATGGTCCCTGGAAGGGTAGGGGGTTTTAGTTCAGTCAGGCAGCATGGCCAGTGCAAGGTTGGAGGGCCGAAGGACCTGTAATTTTCTTTGTTCTTTGTTCTTAAGTGTTTGTGCATGAAAGATCACCCTGTGTGTATTTGGTTCCTTGTTTGTAATGAAGTAAATAGTGAATTATTGCAATTATGTTAATCTCCAGTTATATGTAGAGGTCAGCATTACAGCCTGCTTGGTGTAATATCTGCATTCTTCATACAGTTATATTGGATAGGGTAGTTGCTTTGGCTTGAATGTATGCAACTAAAGAACAGTTCCAGGAGAAGATTGGCGTTGGCTGCACTCTACTTAATGGCATTTATGAGCAGCACTGGAATTTATTGAAGTCAGTGAAAGAGAGAGAAATTAATGGAATGGAATATGCTTAGTAATGATATGCCCTGTTGCATATGCATTGCATGAGATAGTTAATGCAGAGGTGTGCACACAGTGATCTACAGAGACATAAGTTCAAATTCCACCACACAACAGTTAATTACATAAATTTGGAATGAAAAGGTCGTTTCAGCAATGGTGACCATTCTGCTTCATTTTAGGAAAGGAAACATACTGTCCTACACTGACTTCAGAATCTCAGCAATGTTGTTGGCTCTTAGCTACTGTATGAAAAGGCCAAGCAAATCATCCAGTTGCATTCAATAAATAATGACCTTGCCGGCCCACATCTCATAAGTGAACTAAAAAGACCAGAAAACAATGAAAGGTTATGTGAGGGGATTTGGATAGTTTTAGCAAAAGGAGAGAACTCAAAAGAAAGGAGTCCCAGAATGTTGAGGTCCAGTAAAAATATCACAGCTTAAAGATCTCACTGGCTCCTTACCCACTTTGTGCAAGCACATTTTGACCTGGTGTCTCCTGAAGCGCCCTCAGACAGGATGTGCAAGAGTTTTGTAAAGCATTCAAATAGGGCAGCTGAAGATTTATGTGTTTTTCCACACAGAGCTGAGCTCATCCAATTAACATCAGCAAAGACCAGCCAACTTATTGTCTGCAAGTTGTTTTTCACTTTTTGTTGTTCTATCTCACGAATGGAGTTTAAAAATCAGTACTCATGTAAACTGTGAAAAAGAATTGTTGGTTAAAAATAATCATAATGCATTCAAAATATACTCTCTCCCAGTTAACGATAACCTTACTGCCTTAATATCCAGATTTTTATATGAAGAAACTGCAAAGAGATCTCCTTGCAGAGCCAAATCTTTCTCTTCAGTCCTCGCTCATAACAAACTTGTGGCAGCCGTTAGCCATGAATTCTGCCTAGGTACCAGAATCCTTCACACAGCACATTGTTGCCATTTTAGAGTTGTGCTTTGAAAGATACATTCTGTAGTATTCCACCTGAAATACCAAGATTGCCATTGCCTGCATACCAGTTAGCATTTCAAAATATCATAACAGTTTGTGGCATGGTAGTACAATGGCTAGCACTGCTGCCTCACAGCACCAGCGACTCGGGTTCAATTCCTGGCTTGGGTGACTTTCTGTGTGGAGATTACACGTTCTCTCTGTGTCTGCATGGGTTTCCTCTGGGTGCTCCGGTTTCCTCCCACAGTCCAAAGATGTGTAGGTTAGGTGGATTGGCCATGATAAATTGTCCATTAGTATTGAGAGATTAACAGGGTAAAAAATAGGGTTACAGGGCCAGGGTGGGATCATTGTCAGTGTAGGCTTTTGGGCCAAATGACCTCCTTCTGCACTGCTTGGATTCTATGATTCTATCTATTCTAACCCTAAGGAAGTTGGAAGTGGAAATATTCATATGAAAATTATATTCAGAGCAGGATAAAGACAGTGATGCATCTCTGGGGAAACACCTGCACATCAAGAGGTTATCCCAGTTTTTCATAGAAGAAGCTTCGGCTAAGGAAATGAGCTGCCTCAGTGGGAAAGTCCTGCACATGAGACAACCCTCTGGTTCAAAAATACCACTGATAATATTGTCCCAGCACTGTCTCACATTAATTTAATGTCCATTCTTTGTTCTCTGTTTCCTTACTCTGCAATATCAGAAAATAATGTCTTGGGTCAAGTTAAAACAAAACACAACCAGCTCATTATCCTGATTTCTGATATAAGTCTGTGATATAGTGATATTTACCTTAATTCGTCACTTTAGCAAAAAAAAGGCTAGCTGGCAAAAGTATTAACAGAAGCAGATGGACAGACATCTGTTTCTCCAGATAGCTTCATTATAAATATTTGGCTGAAGTCTGAGTCCCACTAATAGAGTAGCTCAGCAGGGGCCTACTACATAGAATAAATTGGAACGTTAACTTTAATTGATTGACATTTTTGAGGTTATAATAAATTATTATTTCTGTTTGGTTTTGCTAATGTATTTATGCCAATCTGGACAAGCTGAGGGGTGTGAAGTGGGTAGAGCTTCTGTTATTGAAATTATGAATTACAGCATCTTATTGGCACTTTTTTATAGATGTAAGAGCAGTAATTGTTTTTCAAAATAGATGCCTGAATGGGTGTTTTTTCTCATGTGCATTTCTAGACTTGCCATTATTATTCTTTGGCTTATTGTTTCCAGACATAAAGTATACTGGATGTGTGGGTAGGATGGGGGCATGGGTAAGAGCTTTAAACTTATCTTTCAAAAGGTTCCTGGACCTAAACTGTGATCAACAAAGGGCTGTGAACCACGGGTCCTTGAAGTTATCTGAACTCTGTGAAAATTGTGGTGGGGAAGGGTGGTTTGAGATTGCTATCGCTGCAATGGAGCTGGCCAGGCCTGGAATGCAGAGTGCTGGTTCACTCCTTATTAAGGAGAACACTCCTTATTAAGGATAGCGAGAAACTATTTCTGCTGGTTTTGGAATCCAGAACTAGGGGGCATAATCTAGAAATTAGAGCCAGACTTTGCAAGATTAAGGGTCAGACATACCTCTTCGCACAGAGGTATTTAAAGTTTGGAGCTGTCTTCAACAAGTGCCAATTGGTGCTAGATCCGTTGTAAGTTAAAAATCTGTAATTGATAGATTTTTGTTAATCAAGGCATGGGGCAACAACAGGTGCAATGGAGTTTGGTTGCAGTTCAGCCATGATCTTGTTGAATAGTGGAACAGGTTTAAGGGGCTAAGTGGCCGATCCTGTGTACAATTTTCTAAAAGGTGTTTTAAGGGATCTAGTTTTTTAAAAAAAATCGTTGTTGGCATCTGAACATCATTGCCAACACTGGCATTCATTTCCTATATACAAATTGCGGTGTGCCTTCTTCTGTCATTAACAGTTTGAAACAACTATGTGGCTGGCTTTCTTGCTCACTTCAGAGTGGTTCACTCAAACATATTGATATGGGCTTGGAGTCCTGCTTTGGCAGGTCATTTGTGGAGAGCAGATTTCATTTCTTTTGAATCAGTTGAATGTGGACATTGATCTAATTGTGTTATGGCTACGTTCACCGTAAACCTGCTATTTATTTTGAGATACTTATTAAATCCAAGTTCAAATTCTCAAATCGTGTTGGTGAGATTTGAAACTGTGTTCTTAGTGTTATTAGTCCATGCCTCTGGATTGCTTATCCAGTGGCATAACCACAATGCTAACATTCTCTGTATTTATAACAGTTTGAGCAAGCGAAAATACTTGGAATAGAAAATTGTTGAGCAGCTTAGCTGGGCAGTTTACTTCTGGCTTGCTATCTTGCATATTTGTTTCTGAGTTTTATAGGTTTCTTCTCAAGATTGCCACTCAGCACCTTCAGTAAGGACTGCTGTTGAAAACAGTTTGGCTTGGCCACAACTGTGGTTAAATAGTTTGCTGCCTCATGCTATCAAATATCACACATTCTGGGCAACTAGTAGTGGTGAAATTGTATTCAAGCAAAGTATGAAGGAGAAGAAGAAGAGGGAAAAAGGTGAGAAAATGAATCATTTCACAAAAAAGTGAGGTTCTGAATTGTAAAAACAGAACGTACAAGCGGTCAAACAGATTCATGTCGCATACTAATTCTGTTCAGAAAAGTTATGCAATAACCACCCAATTAATGCTGTGATATGGCACACATACAGCACATCTAAACTGACAGGAAGTGGCTTATATTTCCTCTCTCTTATCCTTTATGAGACAGCTTGCACTGATGTGCTTATAGCATGAATCTTTGGGACTTTGTTGAAGTAGCAATGAAAATATATAAAATAAACTCAAATAAATAAGAATTTAGCTATATATTTGTACACATGACTTGCAACTTCTAATAAACAGATTAACGAAGAACCTCTGTGCATGCATGAAACTGTATGAACTAACAATTCCTGCAATACTTAATCATAATTTAATTTAATTTATTGTGGTGTAAAATGAATGTATTCTAGGCACATTTCTTGCAACCACTTTGCTTCATTCTTCTTTAGTGACTGATCCCAGGCCTTGCCCTTCCAAATTCATCTCTCAGTCTCTATTATCATTTGCTCTTTAAAATTCAGTGAATTCAATACAATGACCTTTTTCAATTTTTTGCCCCTCTTTTCTCTTTAAATTAATGGGCAGAATTTTATGAGAATGGTTCTAAGTGCACAGCTAACATGAAAATGGGAGAGTTTCTGATCTGTTTTTTGGGTGAGTTTTCACACTCAATCTTATGGACTTAGGCACTGAAAAAATTGTCTGGACTGTTTGTAGCTGTTGCAGCCAGTGGGCTGGGCTAAATTCACCAGCCAGCCTGCAGATGGAGCTATTGCACATGCGCAGACCTCAGTCTCACATGTGCAATAGCAGCTGTAGCAGGAGATATTGCGCGTGGGCAGACCTCTGATTCTGCCCGTGCACAATTTCAGCAGCAGGAGGGGAGGCAGGTCAGATGTTTCTCTGGGGGTGGGTGGTGGGGGTCAAAAGGGCTGATCGTTGTCTGGTGGTGGGGGGGAGGCCCGATCGCTCACTGAATGGGGGAAGGTTGAGGGGAGGGGAGGGTGTCCACTGCCACTCTGCAGGCAACCCCTCCTCCCCAACGGTGGAATGAATCCCTCCTCCTGGAGTGGATGTGCGGCCACCCCTGCCCCTCCTCTCCCCCACGATCACCTGCAGAGTGGCAGCAGACACCCCTGCACCCTGCCACCACCCCCCCCCCCACCCCCCACCAGAGATCCATCAGACCCCCCCACCCCCAGAGGATGATCTGGGTCAGAGAGCCATTGCAGGCTCTGAAGCCGCTTCGGAGGTTCCCCTGCAAAATCAAACTCGGCTTTGGATTTTTATTTAGCAGGTCACTAAAAGTGTGGATTGGAACGGACCAGAAGAAGGTAAAATAGAATTTGGTGCTAAAGTTGGGCGCGTGGTTCAGTAAATCAATTTAAATGCATGCTAATGCATTTAAACTGTCGGGCCGCCCGATTTGGGCGCGGACCGGATCTGTGCCCGAATCGGGTGTAGGTGAAGCCACGATCTGCTCGAATTCGGGTCCAGATCGCATTAAAGGCCTGACACCTGAATTTACTGCGATTTTGTGCCTGAAAACGGGTGCAAATTTTTGGTAAAATCAGGCCTTCTGTCTAAATTTCCCACTGACTCGGAACAGCAGCCAGCATAATCAGGGATCCCTCACACCCCGGACATACTCTCTTTTACCTTCTTCCATTGAGAAAAACGTACAAAAGTCTGAGGGCACCTACCAGTCAACTCAAGAACAGCTTCCTCCCTGCTGCCATCAGACTTTTGAATGGACCTACCTTGTATTAAGTTGACCTTTCTCTACACCTTAGCTATGACTGTGACACTATATTCTGCACTCTTTCCTTTCCTTCTCTACATATGGTATGCTTTGTCTGTATAGCATGCAAGAAGCAATACTTTTCACTGTATGCTAATAAATGTAGCAATAATAAATCAAATCAAAACATTTATTGCCTGGATTTCTGATCTGGGACGACTGAGAAATGTGCAATTAGCTGTTCCTGGTGTCCCTGAATGAATGCAGGATCACTGGGGAAAATGAAGCTATACACCCTTGTCTACAGCACTAGCTCCCATATTCCAGTGGGTTTAAACATCCTAGCCACTTTGACAAGAGAGATAGAATGTATGTAATGTAAGCGGGTATGATGGTTTGGGGGCGGGATAGCAGTTCTGTGGTATGGGGTGTCATCAGGTGGTCAGATGGCTGTAGTCTGGGGTTCCGGGGGGGAATCGGGGAGGTCAATAGCAGAGTTAACCAGGAGTTAGAACTAGTTTCCAATCCTTTCAAACTTGCCTGGGTAACTATACTGCCTGGTGAGTCAGAACCATCCAAATTCTTTGGCTTTAAATTGGAGTTTCAGAGGGCTCCATATGGAGGATACTTGTCTAGTGGCAGTTGAATTCTTGTGCAATCCTTGCCTGGGGACTTCTGAAGGATCCTCCAGTGCATCTTTGGGGATACGACACTTTGGAGAACAGAAGATCTGAGCAACAATTAATGAAAAAGATCAGTTATGTATGGTGCTATTGATCGATTCTCCAGACATGCCTGGATGCAGAATTCAAAGGCTTTGAAAAGATCATGCTGAATAATTTCTGAAATACCATTGTTCATAATATAGTAGGGATAGTTACTTCGAATAAAAAAAAATGACAACTTGAATGCTGAGAAATCAAGTTTCAATGAAATAAAACAGTGGCTGAACTATATTACCTTAATTTCTTTACTCTAAATTGAATTATTGTTGAGAATCTAATGACTGGTGCTAGTGCAGTCAAGATTGAGGACTATCTTCTACACAGCAATAAGCAATCAAATATGAGATGTGATTTTGACAGAAAGGTCACAATTCCCACTGCTGAAACTAAATTTGAGGAATGCTGGATACTTTCTCTTATTGACCTGATTATTGGACAAATTCCTTTATTGTATGACAGAGCTGCTAAGTCAAATCTTCGCATCAAGGATATGTATTTTTGCTTGGGGAAAGAACACCGAAATTTAACAAACTGAAAGTCCATATTCTCTCCGGTAACATTTATGAAACATTAGACATTTGCACACAATGAAATTCTCTTAGAAAGTGCAAATGGATTGTTCATCTGTGTTTTGTGCCATTCTGAGAATTGTTCCTATTCAACAGTGGCCACAGGGCAATGAGCAAAGAAAGGAAAAAGAAATACAGTTTTTTATTTAAGAGCCTGGTTAAAGGCAATATATAAGAAACTACTGTAGAATTGCTCTGGTGAAGGAAGCAGAATGTAAGATGAGAGTTGAGTATTGAAACTGAGGTGTGTTCTAGTGTATGTGAGTAGAATGAAGAATAAGATTTTGTGGCATCAACAAAACTGTACAGTTGCAGGGATGCTGCACAAACTCAAATGTCCAGTTTTCTAATCAGTCTAATCATAGAATCCCTACAGTGCAGAAGGAGGCCATTCAGCCCATTGAGTCTGCACCAATCCCAGCCCTATCCCCGTAACTCCACACATTTATCCGGCTAATCCCCCTTATCTACACATCTTTGGACACTAAGGGGCAATTTAGCATGGCCACTTCAACTAATCTGCATATCTTTGCACTGTGGGAGGAAGCTCACGCAGAATGTACAAACTCTACACAGTCACCCAAGGTGGGATTTTCCAATCACAACCAAGACCAGAAATTCCTGCCCGAGGTCAATGGATCTTTAGGTGATCTACCACATTTTCCATCCCACCTGCAAATGTCCCTGCAGCAGGTAGGACTGGAAAATTTACTTCATTTGTTTTTCTACTGAAGAATAACAATCCATTTATAGAACAGAAAAAAAAGTGGGAAATTCTCAGAATGTCTGGCAGCATCTGTGGAGAGAGAAACTGGTTTAATGTTTCAGATCAATCACGTCCCCCGAAAGGTTTGCTCGGTCAGCTTCCCTCTCGTTATTTTTGTTCCTCATGGTATGTAGCTCATTTAAAAAAAATGTACACCTTTATATTTTCTGCAGGAAAATTAAGACCAATTCATGCCTTTCACCATCCTTTGATGACTTGTAGAGAGCACACTCTCCGTTGGTGAGTTCTCATGGGTTATTGCCCACTCGCCCAATGACAGCTGCTCCCCTTTTAATGTGAGATCTGCTTTTTGGTTCTTTTTGGGTAGTTATGATCAGATGAGAAGGGGCAAACTGGATCCCCTCTAGTCTCCTGCTTCGGTTGGTCACAACAAAGATTTACATCCCTTTCTCACCGTATGTCTTTTCAAAATTGGAATGTGCTCAACTCTTTATGCAATGAGCAACAAGGAGCCAATCAAACAAGGTGGTATGATGGCACAGCCGTTAGCACTGCTGCTTCACTGTGCCAGGGACTTGGGTTCAACTCCTGGCTTGAGTCACTGTCTGTGTGGAGTTTACACACTCTCCCCATGTAAGTTTCCTTCGGGTGCTTTGCTTTCCTTTCACAGTCCAAAGATGTGCAGATTAAGTGAATTGGCCATGCTAAATTGCCCCTTAATGTACAAAGATGTATAGATCAGGTCGATTAGTGGAGTTACAGGCATTGATCAGATGGGAGGGACTAGGTGGGATGTTCTTTTGGAGAGTCAGAACAGATTTGATGGATGGAAGGAAAGCCTCTTTCTGCACTGTAGAACTTCTATAGTTCAAATATTTTCTTCAATTAGAGAGAGAAAATTTATTAACCAATAAATCAAGAAATGAATAATAAAAATGTAACATTACACACAGGTGTCAGAAATAAAGGAAGTTAGAACCCCCCAAAAAACAGAATATTCAGTTAAGTGTCATAAGAACATAAGAACATAAGAAATAGGAGCAGGAGTAGGCCATCTAGCCCTTCGAGCCTGCCCCGCCATTCAGTAAGATCATGGCTGATCTGTCATGGCTCAGTTCCACATTCCCGCCCTCTCCCCATCCTTTGCTTGTCCTTGGGGAATAGATCATTAACTTCTGCAGCCCATTTAGATTAGCTGGTTTGAGAATGTAGTTAAATGTAGAATATCTTGCAGTAATCACAAGGTATCAGTTCATTGATAGTTTTATAGTAAAGTTGTCTTCCAAACTTGTTAATACATCTGTTCCAAAAGAGAGATCGATGGAGAAGGTACAACTTTTCAGGTCGTTTTCCCTGCTGAAAACCTTCAGTTGGTAGTGCCAGTGTATGCCAAGGGGCAGTGCTGGGGCATTGCCAGGCGCTATACTTATTTACACCCCCAGGGTCACCCCAATGACAGGTTCATGTCGGATGAACCTGTTGTAAATGGCACCAGTGTGACAGAACGCCGGTATCTGCTAAAGATCTGGTAGTTGAGGGGGGTGGGATGGGGTAATTGGAGGGGAAGTCCCAGAGAGGGCACTCGCTAATAACATGCTAATATTTTAAGTCAGCTTTCTGCGATCCCGTGGCGTTGTTTCACGCTAGTTCAATGCCGGGGGACGGTAAGATTGGAACTCAGAAATGCGCTGGCACGAATCGCACTTTCAAATTTTGAGTGTGCTCCACTATCCATTCCCACAGACAGAGAGTGTAGACTCAAAATCACCCCCAATGTTTTACATGCAACCCTATACCTTTACCTAGTAAGATAATGCAGCAGTTACTAACTTTACTGCTTAAACATATTGAATTATGTTATCATCTTTGGTGAAAGTTTACTTTATTCAAAAAACAAGAAAAGTGTTGCTGTTTTAGAAAAAAGTTAGGTTGAAACAGAGTTTTCTGCATGTGTAAACTTTATTTATTCCACCTTTTGTTGACTGGTTAAACAATTATTTCCAATTATCAGGAATGTTTGAGGCAACAGGAAATCTAATCATGTTTAAAAGTTGACACTCTGTTTTTGAACAGAAATAGGTTTTTGGCTACACATTTCTGATGGAAAGAAATATTTATTGTACTATATTTAGGAATTAAAAAATGACCGTTATGATAATTGGTTAAAACTGTGGCTTTTGAAATGAGGGCTATTGCTGGCGATGATTTCCTAAAGTGATATGTTGATAATGGCCGGAATCTTCTGTCCCCATAGAAGATGCAGAAGGAGGTGGGTGGGCCTGAACATTTGACAGGTTGGTGTTGGAACAAATACTTAGAATCATAGAATAGAATTATAGAATACCTACAGTACATAGGGATGACATTAGGCTCATTAAGCCTGCGCTGACAACAATCCCATCCAGGCCTTATCCTGATGTTTTCCTCCCTCTACTGGAAGTACATTCTGGGAGGGAAGGCCCATGGTCAACCTTACCAACTCACTTCCACTTGAATTCCTTGTCGCCAATGAATGACTGTTTAAGAGCCTCTACTTGCTTTTGTTGCAAGCTTTCCAGTCCCGGGTAGGGCTGTCGACATGCGGCCTGCATGCTTGGTAAAACTGTATGGGCTGCATGTCAGCTGGGAAGGGGGTGGTTCCCTCAATCATTTCTAATGAGAGCGTGGACGTGGGGCAGGGAAGTGGTCACTGACAGCCACTGCCTTGATGTTGCTGTCAATCCTCATGATGCCCCTCTCTCTGCGACTGCTACCCTGCGAGTCACTCCCCAAAGCACATCTTTTTCCTGGGAAACCTTTTACCTGGGTCAGTTCTCAATCCTGGGACTCTGGGTGCTGTTCTACTGGCAGCAGCCATGGCCTCCTCTTTGATGCTGCCGGATCCAGAGCTGCTGGTCTCTGATGGGCCAGTAGCTCTTGGCAGATGGGGAGTTGTCGACAGAGTCTTCAGTCTAGAGTCCACGAAACTGCCTGATTGCCAGAAGATGCAATGGGCCCTCCTTTCTGAGTTAGTACAGGTGTCTCATGGTTTTCTCAGGCAGCTGGCAGGACTCTCACCAAGAATGGGAGATTCTGCCCAATCTGTGTATTGACTATTTGTCACTGTACTGTCGCCATTTGTAAATGGATCTTAATCTAGGTGGTTCACAGTATTCCGGATCTACAATATAAAGGCAACAGTGGTACTGGGATACAATGGTTCATTGCTGGGGAGATTAGAGTGAGAGGTACAGATAGCCATGATCTTGTTTTTCTCTTTCCTATCCTGCCAGTGGATTGCAGTGCCATCCAGCTATAGCAAAATCTGAGAAATATATTCAAACTTTGGTGTCTGTTGCAATACCACCTTTTGGAATAAATACTTGTGTATTTATAAAACAAAGGTACAATCATTCAGATATGACCAGCTTGTGATTATGTCTTGTGGTACTAAAGGGTCTATAATCGTGGCTTTTGAAAGTTGATTTGTGATTTTTGTTTACGTGTTTTGTATTTGAGATGCAGGCTTTCAGAATAAATGAAATTGAAAACTGCCTGAAGCTGGCCTACTTGGCACAAAATGCAAGGTTCCTGAAGCAGCCTCATTTCCTCCATTCATAAGAGTGAGAGTGTGAGACTACATGTGCTTTCACTCATTGAACTGGAAAGGGCATCCAGCTATTTGCTGTATTACATACACTGAAGGTACTTCTGGTTTCCCATGGTTGTCAGTGTTACGTGAGTTAAATTTTTAGGTGAATGGTGCAATGCTGTCAACCCTGATGGGCGCTTGAATACAATCTTTCAGCAGTTTTAGTTGGGTAAGGTATTTTGCACTTTTGTTACAACGGGGGCTTATGAACAATATTTACGTTCCAAAAATGTCTGTGTTCTCTGTTGATTTTTGCATTAACAAGTACCTTTTAATTTGACTAAAATAAATAAAATGATCTTGTTTCTTCAGCCAGGTTGGTTGAGCTGTTTAAATTTCAAGCCCTAAAAGTGGAATTTCATTGCTGCCCTTGCAACATTAACCAGATTGAGCTGTGCTTTTTTGCGTAATACTGCAGGAACATTTTGTAGCAATGACAACTTTGACCTCCCCAGTGTGGTGTCATTTCCTATATCATTACTTGTGAAAGATAGAAATACCAGACTGTTACAATGTAAGGGGACATTGAAACAAGAAGTGTTGGAACTGCTAGAGGCTATCACATTTTAGTATTTCGGGTTTCCAATCAGGAAGTTAATTTGATGTTATTGACGGTTGCCGTTCCAACTGAAGGAAGCAATGAAGGAAATTTTGAGACTGGCTACCTATGTAAGTGAGGCTGAAGTATCTGGGATGAAACAGTACTGTCTTACCGGCCCATTTGTGCTGAAGGTTCAGCCAATGTTATATTGTCGGGGATCTATTGCTGGGTGTTCTGACTGACTGTCCAATGCAGAAGTTAGGCTACTTAAAACGTAAAATGTGCAATACCATGTTTGCTGCTCAGTATGCAGCTTCACTGGTTTTTGTTTCGATTGAACTCTTGGAAATTACAATCAAGGGAAATGTGTAATAGGTAGCTGAATGAATATCCCTCATTTTACACCTGCACCCATCATCAGAATTAATCACGGCATGCTGTTCAGTCAAGTGCTGGCAGCTTCTTCCTGAACAATGCTGTCACTGTATGCGGCTTGTTTGAGATTTGTAAACCAAATACGAATGTGATGCTATCATTTCCCTTTGGAGATGCTGCTTTCTACAGAATCATCACCTCTCTCGAAAGACCATGAGTTCCACAGCATTTGGGTTTGGTACCTATTCCCACTGGGTCGGACTTCAACACAGTATGTGATAGTTGTCATGTGAGTGATGGTATTGTGCACACTTTGGTGCATGCTGTCTGAAGTTCTTGTAAAAGCCATAACATTTGGCTCTCTTCTGTTTGTCTCATTGTCTGAGTATTTGGATCATTTTCCAGTGTTCTTTTCACATGCAATTGTTAAAATTGTCCTCCCGTTTCAACATGTGGCAGGCAACATATTTGATGCACTAAAAGATTAGCTAACTAAGTACAGAAAGGAGCAAGAAACAGAAGAATGCATTGCTTGCTGGTAGGGTTGGATGAAGTAGAGTGGGAGCACAAACGTTTTCATGTGAAGCACAAATGTTGATATAGACCAGTTGGACAAATAGTCTGTTTCTGTCCTGTGAAATTCAATGGAGAAGAAATGTGTTTATGGAAACATGCTGCGGTGCTAGGGTCAGACATCACCATAAGTTACTGCCTGCATGACCCTCGTGAAGTTCTTCAACAATCTCAATGAGGAAACTCTCGTGGGTGGCCCATGGTGCTGTCTGATCTCAGGGATTTGATGCAAGTCTGCATTACATAAATAAATTTCTCCCTCTATGTCAATAAAAAATACTAGCCTTTCCCATATATTAATCTTTTGACAGTGTTTTTGTAATTTTCCAGCCATTGAATGTTTTGTAATTAAAGAATTATTTTTTGGCAAAGGTTAATCTTTAATTCTGTTAAATATTAGTCGCAGTTGTGGGTAATCATTAAGAAGGCTAGCGTGGAGCTCAATCACCGTCATCAGCCTAGTGAGCCAAGTGGCCTATCATGATGCTGTAAATTTATGATATTACTGTAACATAACTTGAATCCTTTTCACTTTATTCATTATGACCTATACCTCATGACTTATAAAAATTCATTTTCACTTTCTCTGAAACAAACTTCAGTTGATTTAGTAATTATTTTAATAACTGTTTAATAGTCCACGTGCTATAAGATGGGAGGCCATATGTCAAAAGCATAATCTTGTGCAATTCATGCACAAACTTTAATATGGTTGGAAAAGTCTTTCTTTGAAAGGGCTAGCAACTGTTACCGTTAATTGGTTAAGCTCTTGTGAGACTTAAATCACACACTGACTGGGTGATTTAATTTCCCAATGCTAAGAATTAGATGTTCACAAAGCAACCTGTGTTCCTAAGGTGACGGATCTTGCTGATAGAGTTGGGATATAGCCAAAGTTTGCCTTGTTGAGTGGAGGGTTATATTCTGGTGAGGGTTATTTTAGCGAACCATGTTACGCTACAGAGTGCAAATCAATTCCCAGTAGAGAAGATATTAGCTCTTTGGACTTGGAATGCAAGTCCATGACATTCTGTGCCAGCAGCATGTGATTTATTTGAAGAAGAAGGTGGAAGCATACTATATCTAGTAATAATTCTGATCAGAATGAATATTTTTATTCAGAGGTATCTTTTGGCTGGGCAAGCTGTCAATTTTGTCACATTGATGAAGCCTCATTCCCACAGACATCTTACCAGGGTAGAAACTGACGTCACATTACTTTACCAGAGGAAAATATACCTATTCGATCAAGTGTGGTCATCTGCCCAAATATCTCCTTTATGACTCGGTTAAAATTTTGTTTTTGTTTCATTATGTTAAAGATGCTGTTTATAAATCCAGATCATTGTTGTTGTAGGAAGCTTTGACATTCATTTCAATCAGACATACCAATGTGCAGGCTTCCTGCCACTTTGGAGGTTTTGTCTTTCATTTGTTTAAAGAAACTTATTAATGATGTACAAGTGTCTTGACACAAAAAAACAGACACAAGGTTAACTTTTCTTTAAACTTTCGTGCACATTGCCGAAGTATCTGTAATGTGCTGTCCGAGCATATATGATTGAGATTCTAGAGTGGTTCATCTACAATTAAATTAACTTAGATCAAGATGCATAATTAACTAAGTGTAGAGGGTGGCACAGTGGTTACCTTACAGCACCAGGGACCTGGGTTCAAATTTGACCTTGGGTGACTGGCTGTGTGGAGTTTGCACATTCTCCTCATGCCTGCATGGGTTTTCTCCAAGTACTCCCATTTCTTCCCACAGTCCAAAGATGTGTGTGTGTTACCTTGATTGGCTGTACTAAATTGCTGCTTTCTGTCAGGGGGATTAGCAGGGTAAATATGTGCGTTAAAGGAATAGGGCCTGGTGGGATTGTTGTTGGTGCAGTCTCGATGTTTTGAATGGTCTCTTTCTGTATTGCAGCCATTCTATAATTCTATGATTCTCTTAGTGTTCCAGCTATTTACCAAGCTGCAAGATTTCATTTGTGTCCTTTCATTAACTTTTGGCTAGGCAACTCCCAATTTCTTTACTGACCTCACAACTCTGGATTCCAGAAGCACAGACCTCCCTGCAACTCCAGTGGCTTAAAATATTTGAAAACACTCTTGCTTACCAATAACTCCCTGCTTTGGTTTCAAACTGCAACCAAGCTGATTACTTTCTAAGCTCCACAGCAACAAGGTTATCTGCCTTATAGTGAAAGGATTACTGTGGAATTTTTCCTCTCACTCCCAGCTATACAAGTCTTCCAGTTATTTTTTCTTCAGCAATTGTGTCCTACACAGCTTCCAATTCCGGCTGCGACATGGATGATATATCTAGCATTTATTTACTTCATGATGTAGGTTTGGCTTTACCTCTTCACTTGGAGGGGCTACAAGCTACATCAGGCCCAAAGCTGGCACAATCTCTTTTCCAATCGTTGACACAATCTCTCTTCCAATCCAGTCCAATCAAACCTTGCCTGTTGTCTATGCACTGACTTAATTTGCACAGAAACTCAAAACAGAGAATCTGAGATTCAGAGATTGGATGGCATGGTGGCACAGTTGTTAGCACTGCTACCTCACAGCACCAGAAATTTGCGTTCAAATCAGGTGACTGTGTGGAGTTTACACACTCTCCCCATGTCTATATGGGTTTCCTCCAGGTGCTCCAGTTTCCTCCCACACTCCAAAAATCTGCAGTTTAGATTAATTGGCCATGCCAACCTGCCCCTAAGTATCAGGGAATTAATAAGGTTAGTACATGGGCTACGGGAATAGAGCCTGGGTGGGATTGTTGCTGGTGCAGGCTCAATGGGCTGAATATTCTCCTTCTGTAAGGATTCTATGATTCTCATGAAGCCCCACCCACCCCCATGGCAATGTGATACTATAGCCTGTTCCCAGGTAGAAAATTAACTACCTTTCAATTGTGAGGCTTTCTGGGCAACTATGTGAATAACTTATTCTTTGCTGAATCACTGCAAATGTCATGCCCCAGTCTTTAGCTAAGTAAGCCCACTGCCATTTTATGATCTTGCCATTTTTAACTGTTAAACTCTTAAGTCAACATTGTTTCAAACTTTTAAATGTAAGAAACTCCAAACTTTGTTTAAATTGTGTTTACTTCAGAGTTGCTTATCAGTGTCTTAACCACTGACAGAACTACCAGCAATGAGTCAAATGATTCTAAATCAAACCTGTAAGCTAATATGCAGAACACATGCAAATCCCAGTAAGAGATTTAAATGCATATTTTGATATTTAAAATATATTAACTGTATTTTTATAAAGTGATAGTACATTTTGGCCAAGAGCAACTTGCTGCAAGGCCTGATGGTATGGGGACTTTCAGACAGAACCACGTTCTTAGGAAACAACAAAACCTCAGAATGTGCGCGTTCTTATCAATGGGAATTATGAGCGGTAAGGTTCTCAAGGCTGTTTATGAATAGAATTATTCACAATTCTATGGAACAATGAAATCCCATCATGTCAGAAGGTAAAATGCAATTGACTAAAGTATGTGACAGGTGTTATTAATGACTTACGTATATTGAAGATGATTGATTCAAGCTAATGAAAGGTGGGAGATTTTGGAAAAAAAAATGTATAATTGATAATCAGTTAACAGTATATAATCATTTTATTGGAGATGTCAGGCTGCTCCATGGCTGGAGAGGCCTAGGACTCTTCCATAGTCTCTCCCTGTGACTTACTGGTCAATTAAAAGTATGTCTTTGAACTGGGGCACTGGCTTTCATAAGTCTTTGTATTGGCTGAAGTTTCAGCGGTACCTGGCCAACTCATAAACCCCACCAACATCCCCATGTTCTACAGTTAAAACTTTAATTCCTAAAATTAAAAATTCTATCCTAAAAATATGAATGAACGAGTTAGATATTTGCAACACTATAACCATTGTCTCCCCCTATTAGAGGGAGATGTCTACAGCCTTTTGCAGACAATGGCTAATACGACAGAGGGAATAATCAGATAAATATATCGAATAAAGTTTTGCCCTATTTACTTGCACTGAGTTATTGAATTGATTTGTATCCAGAAATGAAAAGTTATTGATTTCTGTTGAATCATGGTTGAATATTACTATTCAACCAAATCCCTCACACTGTGCCCTTGCTTTCCAAGTGCTTCTTTTAACCATGGAAAAAGTGGCGATCACTCTTAGGATGGTGATCATGGCTGGCTTTCTGTTAAAAATCTTCACTCTTCTCTGTGTACTGTGAAAGATTTGGAAAAGCCAGAATCACTTTGCTCCCCTGGACATCTGAAGCCATCAAGATCATGGCAGCACTCCATTCTACAGAAATGATTCCCTTACTGTCTTCCAGAAGCCCCAGGTGTGAGCAGACCCCTTTGCAATCCTCTGACTGACAGTAAATGTCAGTTTCACTAGGAGGTTCCCTTTTGTAGGCTGGATGAACTTCAGGTGCAGCCTGGCCACTTTGAACTGCTCTAATTGACAGCTCCAGAGTAGATCAAACTATTCATTGTTGATACAATCCATCAAGCCTCAAGTACTTTCTCTTTTCACCATAACTGCTCAGTCTGCATCATTCTTTTAACATTGCATTTTTTCTAGTCTCTGAGCCTTGCTAGAAAGCTCACATGCTTGAAAAAGCTTTGTTTGCATTTAGTTTCATGCTCCAGTGCTCTACTAGCCCCTTGATTGACAGGTCCAGGCTATTACACAGCAGGCAGAAGTTTTGTTTGTCTTTATTTCCCTTTACAGTTGAGTACACCTCAAGTACTTCCTCTTTTCTAACAGCGGTTTTGATAAATATACTTGTTTTTAATCTGAATGTTTATAAACAAGCTTGTTCTTAACTGGAGTGTTTATAAACAGGTGTGTTGTTAACCACAAAGTTTATAAATAGGCTTGTTCTTTAATGTGAAGACCTCGCTGACGTTTTTTTCCATCGTGAGTCTTCTTCATCCACTCATGCTGGAATAGTGTCTCGACTGGAAGTGCCTTTCTGCCTTGGGAGAGCCCGGCACCACTCCCCCTGCCACCATGGCAGTGATACCTGGCAATGACAGCCTTACAGTTACATCAATGCCAGGGTGTCACTGCCAGGTATAGTGCAAGGTTGGCACTGCCAAAGATAGAGCCTGAAGGAGCGGCTTCCAGTTTTCCAGCTGGCAGGACCACTTTGAAAACGCATGTGAAAACACTTTGAAAATGGGAGAAAGGTATTTTTTGCCTTTTAAATGACGCGAGTTGCTTTTGTTTAAAAAATGTCATCAGAATAATATTTAGTTAATGAGTAAAAAGTGCATTAATTAATCTTCAGAGCTCCAACTTTACTGCTTACAAATCTGTTCATTTGATGCTAAAATAATGTACTTCAGGCACTAATTTTGTTGAAGTTTCATTTTCAGTTCATGCTTTAATTTTTCGGTAGAGACACTTCTGCTTATTTTTCATGATGGTATTTTGAAAAGGGATGAGTGAAGTTAAGAAACTGCTTTATTTCTGCGCCAAAATGTAAAATTAATTCTTAGAAGTTGTACTTATATGGGCCAAATTGTTTGACTGGTGCTCCTCAGTATGCAGCCACTCCACAGCCAGCACATTGACGGCTGCAGTGTGTATCAGCTACAAAAGGTTTCTCCAACTTTTTTGCATGTGGAGGGCCATACTTCAAACTTTTGTTCACTCAACTGGTTTATGAGCAAATTACAGAAAGATAACATTTGGCACAATATTAAACCTCAATTTCAAAGGAAACCTGAGGTACGAAAAGGAAGAAATCGCTGAGCCAAAAAAAAATGAGCGATAAATGAAGATGACTATTAGAGTGAGAGCGTGTATTTCTGGCTCATTCCCAGGCATAAGGTGCTCATGCCTTCACTCACCTGTGAGAGTGGATCAGAGTGCATGATGGGGCGTGAGGGTGAATAAAAATAACCCAGACTTATGGACATATTCTGCCTCTACACTCTCACTGTGCCACCCCTAAATCTCTCACACCCTTTCACACGCTCTCATATCCTCTCACACTCTCTCAGACCCCACCTCACATTCCCTCAGCACCCACTCACACTCTTTCACACTCCCTTTCATTTTCTCTCAGCAGCTCCTCATACTCTCTCTCACACTCCCCCCACATTCTCTTACACTCCCCACACTCATTCACACCCCCCCCACACTCTCTCACGCCTCCTCACACTCTTTCATACCCCCTCACACTCTCTCATATCCCCCTCAAACTCTCCCAGCACACCCTCACACTTCCTTAGCGTTCCTCACACTTACAACTCTCTCACCTCCCCACATTCTCTCACACCCTCTCACCCTCTCACACTCCCTCATACTCTCTCTGACCCCCCTCACACACTCTCACACCTCCTCACAGTCTCTCACACCTCCTCACACTCTCTCACACCTCCTCACACTCTCATATCCCCCTCAAATCTCCCAGCACACCCTCACACTTCCTTAGCGTTGCTCACACTCACAACTCTCTCACCTCCCCACATTCTCTCACACCCTCTCACACTCCCTCATACTCTCTCTGACGCCCCTCACACTCTCTCAGAAACCCCCTCCCACTCTCACACACCTCTTCCATACCTTCTCTCAGCACTCTTCTCACATTCTCTTACATCCCCTTACATTCTCTCACACTTGCCCCACACTCTGTCACAACCCGCCCCCCCACATTCTCTCTGACCCTCTCATGCTCTCTCAGAAACCCCCTCCCAGTCTCACACACCCCGCTCCCTCGCCTTCTCTCAGCACTCTCCTCACATTCTCTCAGATCCCCTCTCACTGGGTCCAATTTTCCCATCCCATCCACCACAGGAATCGTGGCGGGTGGAGCGTGGACCATGCAAAGGTCTGTTGACCTCGGGCGGGATTTTCTGGCTTTGGGGTGGGTGTGGCTGGAAAATCCCCCCCCTCAGCAGCTCAACACCTCTGCTCCCTAGGCATTGTGCTCCAACATCTTCACTTCATCTTCTATTCCTCGGCTCCCTTGGCTCCAAACTTTCTGGTCCTGGTGTTTGCAGTTCCTCCAATCGCAGATTGTTTATATTTCACTGAGTGTATCAGCAGCAAACATTGGAAAGAAATTGTCTGTCATTGGAGGAGCTGCTCCATGAAGATTGTTCCATTCAAACGTACCTGTTTGACTGGAATTTTGAAAACTGCCTCCAGAGGCAGGTTTTTAAGGGCCAAATTCAGCCCTTGGGTCATATGTTGGACAAGCCTCTTCTACAGGATGCACTGCAGCAAATCCCCAAGGCTAGTTCAACAAAAT
This sequence comes from Carcharhinus amblyrhynchos, assembly GCF_965287045.1. Taxonomy (NCBI): domain Eukaryota; kingdom Metazoa; phylum Chordata; class Chondrichthyes; order Carcharhiniformes; family Carcharhinidae; genus Carcharhinus; species Carcharhinus amblyrhynchos. The sequence continues at coordinate 92,173,449 of NC_137326.1, forward strand.
CTCTTCCCGTTTGATACAGTGCAGCACGGTGGCACAGTGGTTAACATTGCTGCCTCACAGCGCCAGGGACCTGGATTTGATTCCTGGCTTGGATCACTGTCCGTGTGGAGTCTGCATGTTCTCTCTGTGTGTATATAGGTTTCCTCTGGGTGCTCTAGTTTCCTTCCATAATCCGAAAGATGTGCTGGTTAGGTGTATTGGCCATGCTAAATTCTCCCTCAGTGCACCCTAATTGCCTGGCAACTAGGGGATTTTCACAGTAACTTCATTGCAGTGTTAATGTAAGCCTACTTGTGACACTAATAAATAAACTTTAAACTTAAGCCCTACCAAAAAGGGCAAAAACAGCAACATTGTAGAAAATCTGAAAGAAAAACAGAAAATGCTGGAAAAACTCAGTAGGCCTGCAGCAATTGTGGAGAAAGGAACAGAGTAAATGTTTCAAATCCATTTGACTCCTTTCTTCAAAATCATACAGACTCAAACATTGGATGGGATTTTCTGGTTACACCTGCCCTGAGACCAGAAATTTCTGCCAAAAGTTAACAGACTTTAACTGGTCCATCAAATTGTCCGTACCATGCGTGATGATTCCCATGGTGAGTGAGGCTGGAAAATTTACTCTTTTTACTCTTTTACTCTTTTTCTCCACAGATGCTACCAGGCCTGTTGAGTTTTTCCAGCGTTTTCTGCTTTTTCAGTTTTCCAGCATCTGCAGTATTTTGCTTTTATTGTTGGAGACATAACACTGCCTCTAAATGTCAAAGGAAGTTGCAAAAATTTGCAGTTGGATGCATACTGCAATGCATTCAGTGTGGCTGGAATTCCCTATTTAGCACCACACGAAGAGTTCCACCACATCAGGGACTGTTCCAGCTTTGGAAGAAAACCTGTCAGCTCTTGATTAGGGGAACTAGGGATGGGCAACATTTGAGGCTTTGCTGGAATTTCTCGCATTACAAAATAAATATACAAAATCAGCAACACTGTGATAAAATGGTCCTGGGTTGGAAACTTAAAAAATGTAAAAACTCGAATCGCCTTCATTTCCAGATTCCTTTCTGAAACTATCTACTGCTCTGCCCTTTAGAAATTGCGGAGATGAATATCAGGAATTTCCCTATGTAAACATTTTAAATGTAACATGTTTTTCTGAATGCAGTGGGAAATTTGGATTCCCGATTTGTTAAGCTAACCCATTTGAAATCACTGCCCTTGATGATAATTGTTGAGTGCGCAGTTGGTAGCTGAATTAAACATAATAGGAGGAAATGAAATATAATCTCTTTCATTTAAGGTTGTAATTACTCGTTGGTAAATTTGCTTCACTCCGGTTACTTGGATTGGCAACATTACTGTTCTATAAATGGAGTATGGAGCAGGACAGGAAAATATGACAGGGGCAGTTCTCCCAGAAATAAATTCTAAGAGTCGAATTTGCACAAAAACTGGGGTATGTCACAGTGGCTTTTTTCAGCGGGATTTTCAAAATGAATCACCCACACTAAGTGCACTGCAGAGTGCACAAAGCAAATCATGCAAAAAAGTGGCCGATTGCCGCTGGAGAGGCCAGCGGCATTGTGCAGAGTGGGCCACTGCGCATGCGCAGATCAGTTGTGTCAAGATCAGTACACGTGCAGTGGCTCCTTTTTACTGGCCTCCTGATTGCTGGCCAGCTTGAGCGCTGACCAGAACTGTGATCCCTGCAATGCTGGCTCTGCACCCCACATAGCCCAGTTGCTGGCCCCTGAGCATGCCTGGGCCAGCCTCACCCCCACCTCCAGCCAACATCGATCACCACCCCCCCATCCTGATGCCCAGCCCCAGTCACTGGTTTTCCTTCCTCTGCTGGATCCTAAAGTGCAGAATGGCAATGGGACCCCCACTCCCACCCAGAGGTCCCGCCCCTATCTGGCCCCACCGTCTTGGCATGCCTGATTTCTGGTGGGCAGTGCCAAGGTGTGCCCTGGGCATTGGCACTTTGCCCTTTGGGCTGTGCCAAGGGGCCCAGGCTAGAATTCCCAAGGTGTCAATGCCCTGCAGTCACCACCCCACCCCACCCCTTGATACCTGGCCCTCTGGGATTTGCCCCCCCCCCATTCACTCAAGCAGGGCCACTAATTCTCTGAAAAGGGTTTATGTTGAACTCTGCTAATTAAGCATGAGATGCAAGTACTGTAGCTTATGATGATGAATTCTTTGTTTTCATATTGCTGCCTAGGGAAGTAATCACTAACTAGTTGATGTATAATGATGTGGAAGACGTGAAGACTTGAGAGAGGAGCAAAAAAGATGTACAAGAATGAGGCATGGATAGTTTGGAGAAGCTGGGTTGTTCTTAGAGGAGAAGGTTGGGAGGAGATTTCATTGAGGTGTTCAAAATCATGAGAGGTGTAGATGAAGTCAGAGGTGTTCCCATTGGAACAAAAGCCTCACCAGATTCAGGAGAATGGCTAAAGAGGTAATTTGAAGAAATACCTTCTTATGAAGTGACTGGTTAAGATCTGGAATATATTACCCGAGAGGATGGTGGAGACTGATGGTGGAGACTGAAACATGTAAGGGCTGCAGGGAAGATGTAAGTGGAATCAGCTGAGTTGCTCTTGCTGAGAGCCAGCTTAGACACAATGGACCGAAAGGCCTTCTGCTGGGCTATAACCACTCTGTGAATCTATATATATGATTATATCAAAGTCAATTTTTCTCATGTTCTTTCCTGAAATTCAAAGAACAAAGAACAACACAGCACGGGAAACAGGCCCTTCGGCCCAACGAGCCCGCGCCGCCGTCCCACTGTCTCAGTGACCTATTCATGATTTTAGTCTACGCCTAATGTGCGAGGATCAGGGAGGTCCAATTTAGGGACAATTTAGTACCCAATCAATCAGCCTAAAAGCACATCTTTGGGGATGTGGGAGGAAACCGGAGCACCCGGAGGAAACCCACGCAACCACGGGGAGAATGTGCAAACTCCCACAGACACAGGCCCAAATCCATGTGTCCGCACAGTAACAGAGATAGTCTCTGAGCTGTCATGTTGCCCTTGAGATGGTCCAGTTTAAGCACACTAACGACATGAAGCAATAGGCAACTCCCGAAGCAACGTCCAAGAGCAGCCCACTACAACCTGCCGCATGCATGCCCCTTGCTGGACTTAAATGCCTGTGGAGACAAAAAAATTCATTATTAAACAGGCAAAGACTAACATCCCTGAGGCAAAACGTATTCCCAAGCCTACAATGTTTAGTAAGGCCTACTATATCCCCCTATATGTAGCCCGCTCATGTGGCTGTCTAAGTGACTCTTAAACAACCCTAGCGTGCCTGCTTCCACCACCTTACTCGGCAGTGCATTCCACACCCCCACTACCCTTTGCGTGAAAAACTGCCCTCTAATATTTGTCTTATACCTAGCCCCCCTCACCCTAAGCCCATGACCCCTCGTTCTATCCATTTCTAATAGCGGAAAAAGCTTACCACCATTTACTCTATCTATCCCCTTCATAATCTTATAAACCTCTATTAGATCCCCCCTCAGCCGACGTCTCTCAAGGGAAAACAGCCCAAGTTCATTCAATCTTTCCTCGTAAGACAGCCCTTCCATACCAGGCAGCATCCTGGTAAATCTCCTCTGCACTCTCTCCAGGATCTCTACATCCTTCCGGTAGTACGGCGACCAGAACTGGACGCAGTACTCCAAGTGAGGCCTAACCAACGTTCTATACAACTGCAACATCAGACTCCTACTCTTATATTCTATACCTCTTCCTATGAAGGCTAACATACCATACGCTTTCCTCATCACATTCTGCACCTGCGCCGACACATTCAGGGACTTGTGCACTTGCACCCCCAGGTCTCTCTGCGTATCTATACTCCGGATAGTTCTACCTTTTATCGTATATCTCCCCTCCACATTATTCCGGCCAAAGTGCATCACCTCGCATTTCTCCGGATTAAATTCCATTTGCCATCTATCTGCCCAATCTACCAGCCTGTCTATGTCCTGTTGCATTGCCAGGCACTGCTCCTCAGTACCCGCCAATCCAACCATCTTAGTGTCATCAGCAAATTTGCTGATCACACCACCTACCCCCTCTTCCAAGTCATTAATATATACCACAAATAGAAGAGGTCCTAGTACCGAGCCCTGCGGCACACCACTGGTGACAGACCTCCAATTGGAAAAGGAGCCTTCCACTACTACTCGCTGTCTCCTCCTCCCAAGCCAGTTCTCCACCCATCTACATACCTGGCCTTGTATCCCATGAGCCTTCACCTTTTCTATCAGCCTACCATGAGGGACCTTGTCAAACGCCTTGTCAAAATTGTTAGAAGGTGCTGGGGTATTGTTATTTACACCGGCATTAGTAGCTCTCATTACCCAATTAACCATACTGAATGGAGAGTAACACAGGGTCATCACCACCAAAATGATACAGTTCACACATAAAGTGGTTCAGTAGAGAGTGACTGGAGACAGACACCTTTGGTAATATAGTTTGTTTTTTCTTGTCTCCCTTGCAGAAGCTGAAGGCAGCTGCAGCCCACTCTCAACAGTTAATAGGCTAACAGGGATTGAAGTGGAACTTGACTAACCTGTATGGTTCAATACCCACGTTATATGCTCTTTTTACCTAATGTACCTTTAGGACATCCCAAGCATTACTTTCATGATGGATACTCCAAAAATACGTTGATTTTGAATATACAATAGCTTTTGGAGGCCCCACTCCTAATATTTTTTATTGTGCACTGAGCAATAAGTCAGGTGAAATGGATAACACAATAAAAAGCCAGAATATTCTTGGAGCAATTTTATTCCATTGCAATGACGATGTAACAGCTAGGGGTGTGCTGTGGACCAGATATCAGCTGAGTTCTTGTTTTCTTCATACCGAAGTCTCCAGAGAACAAATCAGATCAGTTTCAGAAATTGAATTTTGAGGGTTATTAGCATTTATATAGGCTACAGCTAGGAAAATAAGTCAGTAAATTGGTTGCAAATCAAGGTTTGTATTGTCAAAAATTGCTTTCCAAAGTATTGAGAATGTGGCCTGCAGCTTTCTGCAATGTTTCAGTTTTGTTCTCTATCTTGGCTCTGCTGATGTTTTCCTCAATACCACCATAAATATCTGCTCTCCATTTTAAGTTTCTCATACCGATAACATGCAGTTGACCCTTCACTACCTCAATCTTGCCAGCAGATCTCATTAGAGTGGATGTTATTGTCTGATCCTTATCCTTAAGTGCTTCCTGATTAGTTTTCCTTTTTTGAGTGCACTATAAATGGTTCTGAAGACACATTCATATCAATTCCCACTTCTTACCTTCTGTCCTGGGAGAGTAACCTCCATGTTTCATTCTCCTGTCACTCCCTAACCCCTTACCTTTTAAAGGTTGCATGGGACAATGCAGAAACCTAGTCACTGTGTTGGTGGATACAAACAGCATGTTCAGCATCTTCACTGAAACTGAGTCGCCTTTAATCTGACCCACTGACTGAAATGTTGTTGGGTCTTAATGGATAGAAGAATTTATACTATTGAGTTCAGCCAATAGAGGGCTACCCACTTGTCTCCCATCAACATACATTTAACTGGTAAGAGCATTATTATACATCACCTAACTAATTGCTTGTGTCTCGGAAATGTAATCTCCATGTGATACTCTCCCTTTATTCATTTAATTAATCTCCAGCACTGTGGAGTTATGCAGAGACCTAATTTCTGAAATGGAGTGTGAATGTACAGTTTTGTGGCTATCCAGTGCTAACAATTCAGAGAGGTTAGGTCACTCACATTGAAAAGTGCTGCCAAAATGAGCAAACTCACTCTTTATATTATAGCAAAAAAATACACCTGGTCTTGTGAAATCCATTACTATGAAAAATTACTCAGTAATAGAACTGCTCGTCTGCTAGATACATCCACTCTAAATTTAGTGCACTACATAAAATGTATTAATGTATGTCAGCCTAATTAGGGTTCAGTGCCTTAATGAAAGGAACTTGTCCATTTCCCTAAGAGTTCAGAATATACTTTTTGTGTGGTAGAATTTCAAACAAGATGTATTTTATGGAAGATGGGAGAGAGGCTGGCTGGGAGAGCATTGTAATCGTGGCGTTTGAAGTGTTATAAAGGCATAATTGAATGTTTCAATAGCAGGTGGGCTTAGCTGAATGATGCTCTTGCTGCTGGTAGGAAGCAGCCATTATGATGGCGAACATATTGTATCAAAAGAACAGCTTGAGGTTGAGCTGGGTGTGAGGATTGTGAACACTGTCACCCAGCCTGAGACAGTGCATCTTTGCATCAATGGCAAGAAAACTGGCATGAAAAACACAAACTTGTGCATCAGGCCGTAATACTTTATAATCTGTGCAATGGAATCTCAAAGCACATTTTTAAGCGTTAATAGTCCAATTTCAACAAAAAAAATTATCAATATGTAGACAAGTAAAATCCTTGCTCCAATTTTTTTTCTCTTACACATGCATTGGAAAGCACAGCACTAAAGCTGAAGAGAATTCTAATTTGATACCGATGCCAATTGCATCAATTGAGTCCTGCATTGATTTAATATTTTAAAACATCTGCATATCTTTATGGTTTGTGATGATAAAGTTACAAGCCAACGGTTCAAGCTCACGTTCAGCACTAGGTGGCAGGAGGCACACAAATTTTGTGATAATAGTAGTTCAAGTCTTATTTAAGGTTGTGTAAATAGAATAAGGAAGTATTCTGCTTGATTCCTCTTTTTTAGAACAACCTAACAATTAGGACTTTAAGTCTTACTACAATATACCCAATTTTGGAATAACAATTTATTTACAGAAAATACCCACTAATTTTACTGTTACCCTGTGATTGAGGCATTTTCAAGAAGCTGCAAATGCCTTGGCCAAGTCGCTACCCATGTCTTATTATTTATCTTATAGCTTTCATTCCAACACCAGATTAAAGTCCAACAGGTTTATTTGGTATCGCGAGCTTTCAGAGCGCTGCTCTTTCACCAGATGACGAAGCATCATCACCTGATGAAGTAGCAACACTCCGAAAGTTTGTGATACCAAATGAACCTGTGGACTTTAACCTGGTGTTGTGAGACTTCTTACTGTGCCCATCCCAGTCCAACGCCAGCATCTCCATATCACAGCTTTCATTCCTTTCTTGCATTACTGATGTACCGTCCTTTATAAAATTTTAGAAATGTTTTAAGCGTCACAAAATTTTCAAAAAATGTTCTTTTGGATGCACAGTTGTAGATACTAAGGGTAAATACAGATTGTATATATCAGTGAATTATTTATCAACCTTTTAGATTCTTGATAAGAAAAGAGATGAAAGATTATTGAGGGTAGCTGGGAGTATGAGGTTTAACTTACAATACAATCAGCCCTGACCTTATTTAATGGCTGAACAGACACAAGGGGCCGAGTGGCCAACAACTGCTCATACGTTTATGTGTACAAAATGTACTGCTGCAACTTGTCAAGGCTCCTTCAACAGCACCTTCTAAGCTGAGACCCCTACCACCTAGAAGGACAATGACATAGAGTCATAGAGGTTTACAGCATGTAAACAGGCCCTTTGGCCGAACTTGTCCATGCTGCCCCATTTTTAAACCACAAAGTTATTCCCAATTGCCTGCTTTTATCTCATATCCCTCTATATCCATTTTACCCAAGTAATTAAACATTTTTTAAAACACAAAATTATACCCGCTTCTACTACTACCTCTGGCAGCTTGTTACAGACACGCGCCACCCTCTGTGTAAAAAGAATTACCCCTCTGGACCCTTTGGTATCGCTTCTGTCTCACTTTAAATTTATGCCCTCAAGCTTTAGACTTCCCTACCTTTGCAAAAAGATATTGACTACCTACTTGCAAGTTCCCATCAATTCTCACGTATTTCTGACTTGGAACTCTATTGCTGTTCCTTCACAGTTGTTGGATGAAAAATCTGGAACTCCCTTGCTAACAGCAGTGTGGCTGCACCTACATTTCATGGGCTGCCAAGGTTCAAGAAAATCACTTATAGCCACCTTCTCAAGGGCAGTTAGGAATGAGCTGGCCAAACCAGCTGTGCTCATATCACACAAATGGAAAAAAAATGTTGCGCCATTTTATTGGAATGAGGAATCATTTTTACATCCAATGGAGAACAATGGAGCTACAGGCCGGGATTTTATGACCCCACTTGGGCACAGTTTGTAAAATCCTGCCCAGGCCAATGGAGAATTCTGTTCTGTGAGCCTCTGTGTGCCAGTAAAATTCCGGCCTGATAGTGTCTGTTGTTCATTGAGTCCATTTTAGCCCCTTTTACATATTGTGACATGAAAGAGCAGTATTAAAAGGTCTTTCCTTGCTCGAGGCAGTAACCATCAGGAAGTGTTCATTTTCAATCAAGCTATTTGGCTTGTATGTGTATGTGTCAGAGTATGAATGATACAGAACCATGAAATCATGGATCCTTGCCATATACCAGAGAAAATCTTGGTTCACAACCATCTGAAGTCACTGGAAAACCAATTGTTCCTCTGAGCACTCTGCTAACAGATTTATAACCATAGGCATCTGGTTTCACCATTTCTTCTTGAATGAGTCGTATTGGTATTGATTGAAAGCAAGTAAACTGAGATAGTGAATATTCTCAATGAAAAAAATTGGAAAAGATTCGTTATTGACTTTATGAAAATCCCGTTTTCATACGTAGGGAATCCCTGACTGATCTTCCAGCGGGACTCGTAAAATATGAGTTCTCACGATGATAGATGATTACCTTAACAGGTTTATTTTATTTATTTATTAGTGTCACAAGTAGGCTCATATCGACACTGCAATGAAGTTACTGTGAAAATCCACTATTCGCCACACCCCAGCGCCTGTTCGGATGCACTGAGGGAGAACTTAGCATGGCCAATGCACTTAACCTGCACATCTTTTGGACTGTGGAATGAAACTGGAGCACCCGGAGGAAATTCATACAGCCACAGGGAGAATGTGAAGACTCCACACAGACAGTGACCCAAGCTGGCAATTGAACCTGCGTCCCTGGCCTGTGAGGCAGCAGTGCTAACCACTGTGCCACCATGCCACCCCAGTGGAACCTGTATCCTGAGCATTACAAAGCAGGCCCTTGAGTGGGTCCATTGTAGTATCATCTTGGTTGGGATCTATATGTGTTCACTACATTCTTGTGCTTTTACTTTTATTTTGTGCAACAAAGCACCATTCCTTTACAGCTGACCCCTGAGCTATTACAGCCTTAATTAAAAATTTGCTTATAACATCTTAAGAAAAAAAACCCACCTCTATTTTTTGTTCAGCTGCCCTAACTTTGCCTTCTGTGGCTCAGTCTCAAATTTTACATTGTAATGCTGCTGTATGACATTAAAGAGGTTGTAGAAATACAAGTTGTTGCTGGTATAATTCCCATTATGCACAGGGCAAAAGGCATTCTTCCAGTGTGTGTTTATGGTTCTGTCTCTGTCACAGTAACCTTCTCCATTTCTGCGCCTGTGCTTTAGTTATCCAGCAGCTGGAATGATTTCTATCATTGGATCCAGCAGACGGGTTTATGTCAAGTTGCTACTGTACAATATGTTGGCAGTGATAGAAAAGTTGTTACACAGGTTGCCTAATTAAGTCATTTAGCATTTGTATTTTTATCGAAAGTAAGTCACCCAGTATTTAGCAACACATCCCTTTCCAGATTCCTTTGTCTTGAAAATTGTGTTACAGCATTTCAAACAATTACTGTGAAATAGTTCAATCACTTTTGACGATTCTCAGGTAATATTGCATACATTGTACTTGATCAAGACATGCATTTGAAAATTTTAATCAGAGTTTCATTTGTTCTTATAAAAGATTAAATCACTCCACAAATAAGTGGACAGATTGAAGTTATTAATAATGTATTAAGTTGTTTCATTCAAGAGATTGGGCAGAATTTTATGGCCTTGCTTGGGTGAGACCAGAAATTCCCGCCCAAGGTCAATGGAGATTTCCGTTTTTGGACTGTCGCCCATGCCAATTCCGTGGCGGGCGAGGTGGTAGAGTTATGGCCATTATATCAACACTTCCAATGCATTTTCTTTATTTACCAAACATCAAGACATTCAGTTGTTTCTTATTCAAACATGAATTTTAGGCATCGCTGGCAAGGCCAGCATTTATTGCCTACCTCTAACTACCTCTGAGAATGTCACAGTGACAACTGAACAGCTTTTCAGAGATTAGTTAATAGTGAACCATGTTGCTGTGGATCTAAAGTCACATATTGGCCACACCAAGTAAGGATGACAGGTTTACTTTCATAAGGGTCATGTGTGAACTTGTTGGGATCTTTCACAATCGTAATTAATTTGTTTCTGATAAGAGAGGGGATTAAGGGTTATGGGGAGAGGGTGGGAATGTGGAACTGAGCTACGACAGATCAGCCATGATCTTATTGAATGGCGGGGCAGGCTCGAAGGGCTAGATGGCCTACTCCTGCTCCTATTTCTTATGTTCTTATGTAATAAAAAAGTAGCTTCATGGTCCCCATTGATAGTAGTATTTTATTCCAAATCTATTTAATTAACTGAATTAACATTTCCTTACTGCTCTGTTGGAATTTAACCTCATGTCCTTGGATTACGAGGACAAATTTCTTCTCCTTTTGTTACTTCTCTATGTCACAAATAACTTTCTTTCATCTTCTGAAATGCCAGATGAATAGCAGCAATAACACTAATACAAAGCTGTGTCAGGTTGGTGCCTTTGTCTCAGATGCACTGACAAAAAGCTGAAATTGTCCAAATACTATAATATGAAGCCATTGCCTCTCTCTCTCTAAAACTGATAACAGTAAGGATTCTACAAGCTAGAAGATGATCAGATAGTGTCTGTTCTTGAATTCAAGGCAAACCAATTCATTTTATAAAGTGATAATGGTAATGGCAGCAGGAAAGGGCTGATTGGCTCAAGACAATTGGTCGAGAGTTTTAGCTGATCCCCTCATGACACACAGAGAAGGAGCAGTATAGAATGTTTTTCACTCATTAGAGATGTGACAAGTGACTTCCTTGGTTTTAGGACCAATTTGTCACCTGCATTGAGAGCTAAATCACGATCATCAGCATGCAGCTTGTAATGAGTTGGAGTGGCATGGATGACACTTGTCAGGTTTTATGAAACTTGTAAAACCTTGCATTGCCCTGGAAGTTTTGTGCCCCCACAAGATCTCTTCCCGTGCCTTTTCTAGTATCAGGTGATCAGTTTGCATTGAATATTTTAGTCAAGGAAATTTACATTTTGCATACATGTCACATTGTGGACAAGTCGCCAGGACCGGATGGAATGCATCCGAGGGTCCTGAAAGAAATGGCGGAGGTGATAGTGGATGCCATGGTGGTTATTTTCCAGACGTCGCTGGATTCCGGGGAAGTGCCGGAAGATTGGAAAACGGCTAATGTTACGCCGTTGTTTAAGAAGGGTGCCAGGCAAAAGGCAGGGAATTATAGGCTGGTTAGTTTAATGTCTGTTGTAGGTAAAATGTTAGAATCCGTCATCAAGGAGGAAATAGCAAGGCATCTTGAGGGGAATTGCTTGATAGAGCAGACGCAGCACGGTTTCGTTAAAGGGAAGTCGTGTCTGACAAATTTACTGGAGTTCTATGAGGATGTGTCTAGGGCAGTGGATAGAGGAGAGCCGGTGGATGTGGTCTTTCTTGATTTTCAGAAGGCGTTTGACAAGGTACCTCACAAGAGGTTATTGCAGAAGGTCAGGGGACATGGAGTTGGGGGTAGGCTGTTAGCGTGGATAGAGGATTGGTTGTCAAATGGGAGGCAGAGAGTGGGGGTCAATGGGTGCTATTCGGATTGGCGGATGGTGACTAGTGGAGTGCCCCAGGGGTCAGTGCTGGGGCCTCAGCTATTTACCATTTATATAGATGATCTGGAGGAGGGAACCGAGTGTAGGGTGTCGAAATTTGCTGATGACACCAAGATTGGTGGAACGGCAAATTGTGCGGAGGGTCTACAGAAGGATCTAGATAAGCTGGGCGAATGGGCCAGGAAATGGCAAATGGAATTTAATGTTGGCAAGTGCGAGGTGGTCCACTTTGGTAGGAATAATGGTAGGAAGGATTATTACTTACGTGGCGAAAAACTGCAGCAGGCGACGGTGCAGAGGGACCTTGGGGTCCTTGTGCATGAGTCGCAAAAACCCAGCTTGCAGGTGCAGCAGGTGGTCAGGAAGGCGAATGGGATGCTGGCCTTCATAGCGAGGGGGATTGAATATAAAAGTAGGGAGGTCTTGCTACTGCTGTATAGGGCATTGGTGAGGCCGCAGCTGGAGTACTGTGTGCAGTTTTGGGCGCCGTACTTACGCAAGGATATTTTGGCCTTGGAGGGAGTGCAGAGGAGGTTTACTAGGCTGATGCCGGAGTTGAGGGGGTTGAGCTATGAAGAGAGGCTGAATAAACTAGGCTTGTACTTGTTAGAGTTTAGAAGAATGAGGGGGGATCTCATTGAGACGTATAAGATAATGAATGGGATGGATAGGATAGAGGTGGAGAGACTCTTCCCGCTCAGAAAGGATAGTGGGACTAGGGGGCACAGCCTCAAGATAAAGGGGGGGCGGTTTAGAACGGAGTTGAGGAGGAACTTCTTCACTCAAAGGGTGGTGAATCTCTGGAATTCTCTGCCCGTTGAAGTGGTGGAGGCTACCTCGCTAAATATTTTTAAGATGCGGGTTGATGGGTTTTTGATAAGAGAGGGGATTAAGGGTTATGGGGAGAGGGCGGGAATGTGGAACTGAGCCACGACAGATCAGCCATGATCTTATTGAATGGCGGGGCAGGCTCGAAGGGCTGGATGGCCTACTCCTGCTCCTATTTCTTATGTTCTTATGTTCAACAGAAATGTGCACCCTTGTAAGGTAGCTGAAAATATTTTATCATTGTGTTTGACTTGTACATGCACATTGTCATGAAAAGAGTATCTCTTTTGCTTCTACATAGTTGTACAGAAAGTTTCTGTAAGCATAAAGGCATTATTACAGATACAACCATTGAAAATATTTCTGAGAGGACAGGATCCTAGTAGCAATTCTGTGTGGCCAAATGCTTGTCAATGTTTAATAAATTACTGAAGAAAACAATTTTGTGTACTATATAAATAAAGAGAATTTTAAATAAGTTTTTATGTATGGAATTTCAGAACAGATGTTAAATGGTCTTGACCTCCAAACCACCTGTGCCATATCAAACACAGCTATAAGCATTTTTATTCTGCAAGAGTTTTGTGATGATTTAATTGTGACTCAAAAGCTTAGTTACTAATTAAGATGAGGTTTTGGTTGTACAAGTGTAGAGAATTTTAAAAAGTCATATCTGCAAGTGTAAAATTCTCAAGCAGTGATTTTTGTTTGTTCCAATGTTATGATAATTAATGTGTATTGCAAGTGTCTTAAAGTGGCTTAAAATTTATTTATTAGTACCACAGGTAGGCTTACGTTAACACTGTAATGAAGTTACTGTGAAAATCCTCTAGTCACCACACTCCCGCACCTGTTTGTATATGCTGAGAGAGAATTTAGCATGGCCAATGCACCTAATCACCTGAGTGTGTGCAAAATCCTGCTGTACTTTCCATTTTGTACGATAAATAACAAATGTCTGGTACATGAGCTTTTTTAAGAGTTTATATTAGTGTGGGGATTTCTATTTGTACACCACACCTACACTTCTTGTTAAACTGCGTAGACAAGTAAGTCCATGAAGAGTAAATGACATCTTTGTCAGATGACCATGAATACTACATGGATCAATTCACAATTTCACATCTTAATTCTTTGGGAAGGGAAGACTTTTTTCTGGTTAAGAAATAATTGAAATAATTCACATTTTCTGTTAGCTTTTGGAATATTGAGGACGATAGATCTTGCCGCTCTTCAAAATCAATGCCCTGCTACAGTGTGAAATTCCTCAGACTGCAAAGACACATCTTTTATTGGGGAGACATCTGTGATGAATATTTTTTCATAAGGTGGGCAAAGTGCTATCAGCTTTTTCAAATTTTGTGGACGAAAGTAAGGAAACCAATTTGCAATTAAATTGTACATTATGATGTGCTGAAGAAACTTCTTAATGAAAACACCCAAAAGAGCAAACTATTCAATTTATCCAGTTGTTTTGATTAATCAGAGACGAGGTTCTATGGGGAGTTAATTGATGCCTGTGGAAGTGTTCTTTGTAAATGAATGTTCTCATTGACATGATGCCATTAACTGCCGTGCATCGCATTACCAAGCATGATGTTTTCATTGTTACTGTTCCAGAAAAAAAAGCTCTAATTTCATTCTTGTGTTCATTGCTTTGCTTTTATGGAACTACTTTTACATTCCAGCCTGCAAGGCAGTTTGGAACTTGAAGTATGCAAACAGAAGCCTTCTGTAACTGCATTGTGCATTCTGGCACAGTAGCTCATAGTTTTTTTGTGGCATTGCAATCATTTATCAATATTTAGCTCTTGAGCTTTGAAATATGTTCACATGATGAAGTAAATGCTGGTTGTGCAATATAAATCTTTCTTAATCATGAGAAGTAATATTTTAACTTGTGAATTATTATGCCACTAGTGTATCAGTTGGATGAATTGATGTGTTATCTGAAATGATGCATCTATTTATGTTGTATCTATAAAATTTGTTCTGTTATGTTTCTGTTTTGGATCTAACTCTGGCCACACCCTTCTTCACGGACGTTAATGGGACAATTTGGATGTTGATATTCCATAAAAGACCTATTTGTAAATTGATACAGTGTGACACATATTACACTGTCACAGAATGACGCCAATACTGTGGGTTCAATCCCCTTACCAGTTGAGGTAGCTCATGAACACTTGCCTCCTCACCTTGCCAAATGCTAGCAGAGTACCTCTCCAGCCAGATATTTCCAATTGTCTCTCTAATAGAGAGAGATGCTCATGGTCCTTTGTGGTCTATAAGTTATGACTTAAATTATTACTATTTTGCAATGCACAAGATGCAGTGAATGCCTTGCACTCTGAGTCTTTTTGTTTGGCAGTCAGTTGAAGAGATTCCCAAAGGTAAGTTCCTTTTCATTTTTGTGGGATCAGAAGGAACAGGATTGTTCATTCAAGTTTCACACGACGAGCTTTAATGATTGCCATTCCAACCATTTGCACACTCCTTGTCCTTATCCCCTGACATTGAAGCTCTATCTTTACCTCTGCAAATCTACTTTCTAGTTTAATTACCTGATAATGCAGGAACTGGTTGGCTCCCCCCAGCATTCAGTTTTTAGCTGTAGCCACCATCACAATGATAGACACTTTAAAATGATATCAAGCTAATGGACCTGTAATTTTCTGGTCCTGAATCATTGTCCTTTTCAATATTGACATCACACTCTCCAGTCTGTGGAAATAATCTTACACCCCAGTGAGCTGCTAAATATATTAGTAAGGAACTAGCAGATATGCTCTTTTGTTTCAGCAGCCTTGGTAAGTGCTATTGAGCCACCAACCTGGTGAATTTTGAGATTCCTTTTTCTTTAAGCTTGAACTTAAATCTGCATGCACTTAACATTTCAAACTTCAGCACCAGTCATGCATTGTTTTTGATAATGCAACATCATCAGTAGTGATAACTGATGCAAAGTAACCATTTAAATCTATGCCACATCCTAAAACTTTAGCAGGACCTCTCACTAAATGCTTTGTTATTCATATTCTATCCTTCAGATACCCTTGATCTGAGAGTAAAACTGTTAAGGTCCATGCAGACAAACTTACCAACTGACTCAAGAACAGCTTCTTCCCTGCTGCCATCGGATTTTTGAACGGATCTACCTTACATTAAGTTGATCTTTCCCCATCACCTACTCATGACTATAACACTACATTCTATACCCTTTCTTTTCCTTCTCTATGCTTTTTCTGTACAGTACACAAGAAGCAATATTTTTCACTGTATGCTAATACGTGACAACAATAAATCACTTACTTAACAAACTGCTAAATGGAGAGTGTTCAATGCAATACAGAGCAGCTTCCAAACTTTACTGTCCTCCTTGTTAAATCAATATCATGGCTCTATCAATGGTTTTCCGTAACATGGAATTGATTCTTGAAACATGGATAGAATTTCATCACCTTGGTCCTTGTTGCACCAGAGGGTTACTTTCACCAACATTAAACAGTGAACCCAACTGTTGCTCTTTACCACAGCAAACCAATTGTCATCCTCTTTCTGACCTCTCTGACCAATTGGGAAGTCTGCATGCAGTGGTGAACTTAAACTGTGGGGCCCAGTTCTCATTTTGATCTCTGGGCATCCCCCCCAACAATATCATGCCCCACCCCCACTGATTGCATTCTGGCCCCAAAAATGTCACACCGTGGCCCCAATGAAGACACATCCTGAACCCAATGATATTTGCATTTCAAATGCTAAATAGCTATTGGTCTTATTTTAGCCAATGTTCACCCCTCAAGAATTAATTAAAGTTGTCTACTGAGATGACCAGGGAAATTGTGAGTCTAGTCAAAGTGAAAAAGGATGCATACATAAGGTCTAGGCAACTAAAAACAGATGACGCACTTGAAGAATACAAGGAACGTAGAAAATAACTCGAACAGGGAGTTAGGAGGGCCAAAAGGGGTCACAAAATATCCTTGGTAGGCAGGATTAAGGGGAACCCCAGGGTATTTTATACATATATTAGGAGCTAGAGGATAGTTAGAGAAAGAGTTGGTCCACTCAAAGACAAAGGAGGGAAATTATGCATAGTTCCAAAGGAAGTGGGTGAGATCCTTAATGCCAATTCTTACTTTGCATTGGTATTCGCAAAGAAGAGGGATACGCTGATTGATGGTGTCTTGGAGGAATTATAAACCCTCTAGAGTAAGTCATCATTACAAAGAAAGAAGTGTTAGGTATATTAGAAAGCATTAAGCTGGACAAATCTCCAGGGCCAGGTGGCATCTATCCCAGATTATTGAGGTAGACTAGAGAAGAAATTGCTGGGCCTCTAACAAAAACTTTTGTTTCCTCGTTGGCCACAGGTGAGGTCCCAGAGGATTGGAGGATAGCCAGTATTGTCCCATTATTTAAGAAGGGTAGCAAGGATAACCCAAGTAATTATAGGCCAGTGAGCTTGATGTCAGTGATAGAACATAGAACATTACAGCGCAGAACAGGCCCTTTGGCCCACGATGTTGCGCCGACCAATTAAAAAACAATGACCCTCTAACCTAAACCAATCCCTTTCCATCCATAAACCTATCCACGGATCTCTTAAACGCCCCCAAACTAGGCGCATTTACAACTGCAGCAGGCAGGGCATTCCAATCCCTCACCACCCTCTGGGTAAAGAATCTACCTCTGACATCCGTCCTATAACTACCACCCCTTAATTTAAAGCTATGCCCCCTCGTGCTAGCTTTCTCCATCCGAGGAAAAAGGCTATCACTGTCCACCCTATCTAAACCTCTAATCATCTTATATGTTTCAATAAGGTCCCCTCTTAGCCGCCTTCTTTCTAACAAAAACAACCTCAAATCCCTCAGTCTCTCCTCATAGGACCTCCCCTCCATACCAGGCAACATCCTGGTAAACCACCTCTGCACCCTCTCCAAAGCCCCCACATCCTTCCTATAATGTGGGGACCAGAACTGCACACAATACTCCAAGTGCGGCCGCACCAGAGTTGTGTACAGTTGCAACATGACGCTGCGGCTCCTAAATTCAATCCCCCTACCAATAAACGCCAAGACACCATATGCCTTCCTAACAACCTTATCTACTTGATTCCCAATTTTCAGGGATCTATGTACACATACACCTAGATCCCTCTGTTCATCAACACTATCCAGAGTCCTCCCGTTAGCCCTATACTCTACACATGTCATTCCTGCCAAAGTGAATTACCTCACACTTTTCCGCATTAAACTCCATCCGCCACCTCTCGGCCCAGCTCTGCAACTTGTCCAAGTCTCTCTGTAAACTATGACACCCTTCCTCACTATCTACCACACCTCCGACTTCGGTGTCATCAGCAAATTTACTAATCCACCCAACTATACCCTCATCCAGATCATTTATAAAAATTACAAACAGCAGTGGCCCCAAAACAGATCCCTGAGGCACACCACTCGTAACTGAACTCCATGATGAATACTTACCATCAACCACCACCCTCTGTCTCCTATCTGCTAGCTAATTCCTGATCCAATTACCTAAATCACCCTCAATCCCATACATCTGCATTTTCTGCAGAAGCCTTCCATGGTGAACCTTATCAAACACCTTACTAAAGTCCATATGTACCACGTCAACTGCCTTACCCCCATCCACCTCTTTGGTCACTTTTTCAAAAAACTCAATAAGGTTAGTAAGGCACGACCTGCCCTCCTCAAAACCATGCTGACTATCTCCAATCAATTCATTACTCTCTAAATAACTATAAATCCTATCCCTAATAATTTTTTCTAAAACCTTGCCCACAACAGAAGTAAGACTCACCGGTCTATAATTCCCGGGGAAGTCTCTGTTCCCCTTCTTAAACAATGGGACAACATTTGCTATCCTCCAATCTTCTGGCACTATACCTGTGACCAACGACGACCTGAAGATCGGAGCCAGAGGCTCTGCAATCGCCTCTCTTGCCTCCCAGAGAATCCTAGGGTAAATCCCGTCCGGCCCAGGGGACTTATCTATTTTCAAACCCTCAAGAATATCCAGCACATCCTCCTTATCAACTGCAATACTGTCCAGTTTACAACCCTGTGACCCAGTGTTCTCCCCTGCGTGAATACCGAAGAGAAATATTGGTTCAATGCCTCTCCAATCTCTTCCGGTTCCACACATAACTTCCCACTGCTGTCTCTAACTGGCCCTAATCTTGCCCTAACCAATCTTCTGTTCTTAACATATCTATAGAACGCCTTAGGATTCTCCTTAATCCTATCAGCCAAAGTCTTCTCATTGTCCTCTTTTAGCCCTTCTTAACTCACTCTTTAACTCCCTCCTAGCCAATCTAAAGCTTTCCAGTGCACTACCTGAGCCCTCAAGTCTCATCCTGACATAAGCCTCCTTTTTCCTTTTAACCAGCGAATCAACTTTTTTAGTGCACCACGGTTCCCTAGCTCGACCATTTCCTCCTTGCCTGACAGGGACATACATATCAAGGACTCGCAGTAGCTGCTCCTTGAAAAAACTCCACATTTCGGACGTTCCCAGACCCTGTAGTCTCCTAGTCCAACCTATGCTTCCTAATTCTCTCCTAATAGCCTCATAATTACCCTCCCCCCAGCTAAAACTACTGACCCGAGGTTCATGCCTATCCCTTTCCATCACTAAGGTGAACGTAACCGAATTGTGGTCACTATCACCAAAATGCACACCAACTTCCAAGTCTAACACCTGGTCTGGCTCATTTCCCAGCACCAAATCCAATGTAGCCTCACCTCTAGTTGGCTATCTACATACTGGGTCAAAAAACCTTCCTGCACGCTTTGTGCAAAAACTGACCCCTCTAATGAGCTTGAGCTATAGCTATTCCAATCAATATTAGTAAAGTTAAAGTCCCCCATAACAATTACCCTATTACTTTCACTCCTATCCAGGATCGTCTCCACAATCCTTTCCTCAACCTCTCTAGAACTTTTAGGAGGTCTTTAAAAGACTCCCAACAGGGTGACCTCTCCTCGCCTATTTCTAATCTCAGCCCATACCACCTCAACAGACAAGTCCTCATCAAACTTCCTCTCTGACACTGTGATACAATCCTTGACTAATAATGCTACCCCTCCCCCCCTTTTCCAACAATAGCAAAATTATTGGAAAAGATTCTCGGGGAAAGGATCTATACACATTTGGAACTGAATGGTCTTAATACAACAGATGGCATGGTTTTGTATGATGAAGGACATGTCTCACTAATTTGGTTTTTTTGAGGAGGTTACAAGAATGATTGACGAGGGAAGAGCTGTGGATGTTGTCTACATGGACTTTAGTAAAGCATTTGACAAGGTTCCTTTTGGCAGACTGGTGCAAAAGATTAAATCATACATAATCAAGAGTAAATGTACTAGATGAATTCAGAACTGCCTTGGCCATAGAAGACAGAGGGTAGTGGTGAAATGGTGTTTCTGAGTGGAGGTCTGTAACTAGTGGCATTCTGCAGGGGTTAGTGCTGGGACCTCTATTGTTTATAATATATATAAATGACTTGGAATAAAACATAACTGGTCCGATTTGTGAGTTTGCGGTTGATACTAAGATTGCTGGAGTTACAGATAGTAAAGAAGATTGTCAGAGAATACAGCAGAATATAGATAGAACATAGAACACTACAGCACAAACAGGCCCTTCGGCCCACGAGTTGCGCCGATCACATCAACACCTACCAACCTACAGACCTATCTATAACCCTTAATCTCATTAAACCCCATATACTCATCCAGAAGTCTTTTAAAAGACCCCAGCGAGTTCGCCTCCACCACCACTGACGGCAGCCGATTCCATTCACTCACCACCCTCTGAGTGAAAAACTTACCCCTAACATCACTTCTGAACTTCCCTCCTTGCACCTTAAATCTGTGTCCTCTCGTAGCAACCATTTCAACCCGGGGAAATAGCCTCTGAGAGTCCACCCTATCTATTCCTCTCAACATTTTGTAAACTTCTATCAGGTCGCCTCTCAACCTTCGTCTCTCCAGGGAAAAGAGTCCCAGCTCCCTCAACCTAACTTCATAAGGCATGCCTCCCAGTCCAGGCAACATCCTTGTAAATCTCCTCTGTACCCTCTCAATAGCTTCTACATCTTTCCTATAGTGAGGCGACCAGAACTGCGCACAATACTCTAAATGAGGCCTGACAAGGGTCTTATAAAGTTGCAGCATTACCTCCCGACTCCTAAACTCAATCCCTCGATTAATGAAGGCCAGTACACCATACGCCTTCTTGACCACCTCCTCCACCTGCAAGGCCGATTTAAGAGTCCTGTGGACCCGGACCCCTAGATCCTTCTGCTCTTCAACACTACTCAGACTTCTGCCCTTGATAGTGTACTCGTTCATCCCGTTGGTTCTGCCAAAATGGACGACTACACATTTATCCGTGTTGAAGTCCATCTGCCACTTCTCCACCCAGTCCTGCATCCTATCTATGTCCTGCTGCAACTTTTGCCATCCTTCCAGACCATCCACAACACCACCGACCTTAGTGTCATCAGCGAACTTACTTACCCATCCCTCCACTTCCTCATCCAGGTCATTTATGAAAATGACAAACAACAAGGGTCCCAGAACAGATCCTTAAGGCACTCCGCTGGTGACTGACCTCCATTCAGAAAAAGCCCCATCCACAACCACTCTCTGCCTTCTGCAGGCAAGCCAATTCTGGATCCACAAGGCCAAAGGCCCTTGGATCCCATGCCCTCTCACCTTCTCAAGAAGTCTTGCATGGGGGACCTTATCAAACGCCTTGCTGAAGTCCATGTACACTACGTCCACGGCACTTCCTTCATCAATGTGTTCAGTCACATTATCGAAGAACTCAACTAGGCTTGTAAGGCACGACCTGCCCTTGACAAATCCATGCTGACTATTCCTGATCATGTCAAACCTCTCCAAATGTTCGTAAATCTTGTCCCTCAGAAGCCTCTCCATCAGCTTGCCAACTACTGAGGTCAGACTCACCGGTCGGTAATTTCCCGGGCTATCTCTGTTCCCTTTCTTGAAAATAGGAACTACATCCGCAATCCTCCAATCCTCCGGAACCTCTCCCGTCTCCATTGACGACGCAAAGATCATCGCCAGGGGCTCTGCAATCTCTTCCCTCGCCTCCCACAGTATCCTGGGGTACATCCCATCTGGTCCAGGCGACTTATCTACCTTGATAGAATTCAAAAGTTCCAACACATCCTCAGATGTGTTGGAACTTTTGGAACAGATGGGCTGGAAAATTGGGCAGATGGAATTTAATGCGGACAAATGCGAGGTGATGCATTTAGGTAAATCCAATTCTGGTGGCAGCTATAAAATGAATGGCAGAACCATTAAGAGCATAGACACACAGAGAGATCTGGGAGTACAGGTCCACAGATTCTTAAAAGTGGCAGTGGAAAAGGTGGTGATGAAAGCAACATTTAAGACTTTCGGGATAGACACATGAACAGGTGGGGAATAGAGGGATACAGGCAGTTTGGTCTAGATGGGACAATGTAATTGGTGCAGGCTAGGTGGGCTGAAGGGCCTGTTCCTGTGTTATACTGTTCTTTATTTGGATCAGTATTTTCTGCTTCCAAATAATATTGCTGATTATGAGGATTTAACCATTTACAAGCTGTTTGGAAAGCTTCCTAAAAAGTAGCTTGTGTGAGTAGATGCTTACTCGTTTGTGCAAGTTGAAGCCAGGCTACAATATAAGGTGCAAAAAAAAATCAGGTTTTTGAAAACATTTAAAATCCATTTTATATTGTGTAAGAATGTGAAATCTCTAAACTCAAATTCCATGTTTCCCACGTTAAATATAATTATTTAAATATTCTTTCCCAAAGCAAAAGTAGTATGAATGTTGATTTTTAGAAGAAGTTTGTTATTGAACAGAATCCAATTTTATGAAGGCATATTGGGAGGGGGGGCAATTCTTGACCCCGTGCTCTCCATCCGTGGGAGCTCAAAATCCAGCAAAACCTACAAATTGTAAATCTTGCCAGTGAGAATGCAATCTCAGTTTCCATCACCCCTCACGATGTAAAGAATGCAAACAACTTGAAGGTGTGGACTTAGATCAGAAACAACCTTAAGAATTCATTAATCCCTCCAAACAGTGAAATGAAACTCTCACACTCTGATCTCTCACCCATTATTCATGAACCCAGACAACTTCAATACACCTGTTGTTTCTGGGCTGGTACATATATTTCAGTTCATGTTAATTGGCATCATAAACCTGCCTGTCAGGAAATATCAGATACCCATTGGAACCAAATCCATTGATCAATTTCATCCCAGACCTCATGTGTTTATTTGACCATGATGGGTCATGTCCACTGGATATGTGGCCTTTATGTGCTGTGAGCTTTTCTGCGTCATTTGGCTCCAGGTTCGATCCTAGCCAATGAGAGATGCTGAAGAAGGAGCAATCTCCAGCCTTACTTTAAATCAAGGATGGCAACTGGATGCTGTATGGTTTCCCTCACTTTGATCTGGCTCAGCCCCTCCCCTTACATACTGACAAACTATTGGGGATCTTTTCCCACATTTCTCCCCTCCCACAGACCATGGCCAATGTTCACACATTCTGAAACTAGGTTTCTCCAGTAGCTCAGAGGGCCTGCCTGGCTGTTCGCCTCCTATCTTTCTTGCTGTATGTGCCTCCTTCCTGCTCTCACTGCAGTTACATGTTCCCTCTCTCTGCACTCTCTGCGCCTCCAATCACAGCTGCACTTTTTTTTCCAAACTCCAGCCACATGCGCTTTTCCCTTTGAACCTTGAAGTCTAGCTCCACCTCTCACTTGAGCTTGCTGTTGTAAATGGTCTGTGTAGTACATTCCAAACAGTTGTGCAGTTATATAGTTGCACACATATACACCTCAATTAAGTTCTTTATTAGAATCAGATTAATAAAAACTGAATTAAAATTGCACTATCCATTCATATGTGTCCACTAATTGTGATTATTTCTCCATAAAAATGCATTTATTATTGCAGTAACAATCACTGGTGAGCAGTGTCTATGATGTCAGTTAAGGTGAGGTTGCACAAGTGAATTATATCATTTTGTATTCATAGAGCTGAAGAGAAGAAAGTTAATGGGCGTTACTGATAATAAGGGTGCTGTTACATGCAGGGCAAGTTGCAAACAGTGTGTTTGACATCAATTGGCATTTAAAGTGGACCTTAGGATAGGGGAACTACCATATACATCAATCAGAATTTTGTGTGTGGTGGTGATAAAGTAAGTATGGCGGAGACGTATGATTGGTGATGCAGTAGTACAGTCGGTGCTCTTACTGATGAATGGGCGATGAGTTTTGGAACTTAACTCTGAGTTTAACAGACCACTGACGTTGCACATTGTCCAGTTTTGCTTAATCCAGCAGCTGAAAAGGAGGATGAACTTGGAATAATTTTCTTTGTTGGGGATCTATAAAGTTTCTGACTTTGGATTTTCAAATCCTGTTTGTTTACCCATGACTTGACATTGGTCAAGAAATTTGTCAGCTCAGTGTCGTTTGAAGTGAAGACATAGAACTACACATATTCATTACATGTGAAGAAACTGCAATATTGTTAATTTCCAAACAATATAGAAAGTGAATTTAATAACCAAAATACCAATACCAATTACCAATTGAGTAAATCCTTTCCAACACATTTTTTAAAAAATAGTTTAAATGTAGAAAAACCTGATGAAAATCTACCACTCAACTTTAAGGTTCATAAGCTCTTTAGCTTGTCTTGCTTTTGGACAATCTTACAATGTGCGATCCAAATTAAACCGATTGTAAATGCATTGCCCTAACACATGGAAATTCTGCAAAATCGAGAGTGAAGTCCAATATTCCTCTTGACTAGATCATCATGGATCTAACGATAACTGACCTTTACCACAATATATCTGCCTATGTTTTATTTAGTGACAGTATTTGAGCTATTATCAATATGCATGACTACATTGTGGTTTAGCAAGGTTACATTTGCAGTTTATATTCAGTGTGTCAGGGTGAAGCCCACATTTCCAATTTTCAGCTATTACTTCACAATACAAACATAAAACATTGGACTTGTTCCATTTAATAGGTTAGCTGTTACAACGTGGGTCAATTTAACCATCCTCTGGATGCCTGGCTGTTTCCCGAGGAATGTTAGTGGTGAGTTATTGTCATAGAGTCATTTATAGCACAGCAGTAGGCCACTCAACATATTGAGCCCATGCTGGCTCCCCATGGAGTAATCCAGTCAGTCCCACTCCCCCTGTTCTACTTCATAGCCCTACCAGTTTACTTAATTATTTCAGCTTCCAACATCCTTGTGGGTAGTGCTAATCCAACTCTGACTTCATCTTGGCCTCAGACAGAATCGTACGGAACTTGGACGGAAGTGCCGGTAAAATTCTGCCCCCAGTGAGAGAGGGGTAAGCTGTAAACTGAAAGCCAGTCATGGCTACCCATTTAAAGACATGCTGGCATTGCATTGGTGGCAACTTCACAAGAGATCCATGTTTGATGACAGCGCGCCCCCCCCCCCCCCCCCCCCCCAACTCTTTAAAGAAAATAGCATCCATAGCTGACACTGAATTCGGAACAAGCAGCAAGATCCGTACCTGCCTGGATTGCTGGCTGCACCAGTTCCTGTTCAGCTGGCCTCTTCTGTCTCCTTCTTACAATTCTACATCACCTAACATTGTACATACATTATCTCTCTGCACTGTAGTCAATTACATTCCTTTGGGTTTGGCCACTTAAGCTATCTACCAAGAGCAATAATACAATTGACATGTCATATAATCTTGCATGGTTCTATTTTTGTGTCTTATAGTTTTACAGATTTGTGAGGATATAAGATAATAGACATAATATGAAGTGAGCTAATTTGGGTGGCATGGTGGCACAGTGGTTAGCACTGCTGTCTCACAGTGCCAGGGAAACAAATTTGATTTCTGGCTTGGTTCACTATCTGTGTGGAGTTTGCTTGTTCTCCCCATGTCTATGTGGGAGTCCTCTGGGTGTTCCAGTTTCCACCCACAGACCAAAGGTTTATGGGCTAGGTTGATTGACCATGGTAAATTGCACCTTAGTGTCAGGGGGACTAGCAGGGTAAATACATGGAGCTACGGGGATAGGGGCTGGGTGGAATTCTGGTCAGTGCAGACACGATGGGCCAAATGGCTTCCTCCTGTATTGATTCTATCCCTTTTTTAAATAGAATAAATTTCTCACGACAACAGATCAGAGTGGCTTCTAGGGTGGTAAAAAAAGTGCTGTTTTGTAGTAAATAGAGTCTGGTGTTGCAATCTATTCCAACCTTCAAAAGCATATTCTAATTTCCTGTTATGCTATCTGAAATATGATTGAATTTAAGATTAATCTCTAGTCAGGACTAGAGAGCACAGCCTCAAGATAAGGGGGGGCGGGGAGAGAGAATTTAGATCAGAGTTGAGGAGGAACTTCTTCACTCAAAGGGTGGTGAATCTCTGGTATTCTCTGCCCGTTGAAGTGGTGGAGGCTACCTCGCTAAATATATTTAATACACGGATAGATAGGTTTTTGGTAGGCAAGGGAATTAAGGGTTATGTGGAGAAAGCAGGAAAGTGGAACTGATCCACTTCAGATCAGCCATGATCTTATTGAATGGCGGGGCAGGCTCGAAAGGCTAGATGGCCGACTCCTGCTCCTATTTCTTATGTTCTTATTAGATTCAGCAGAGTTTATACACTCATTATTTTTGTTACATCAGCCATATTGAATCCTTGATTTACTTAGCAAACGAAAATGCCTTAATGTGCTATTATTTGCATTATCTTGCATTCAGATGATACCCAATCCAAATTATAATTACATTATTATACACAAGTCACTCCATTAAAACTGAAACACCGCTCAATACTGCATTCCTATTTACCATTCATTTCCATGATGTTGGACACAATGGTGCTTTTACAATCACACATGTAAGATTCTGAGGCTGAGAAGTTAAGACCATTATATATGTATAAATATAGATCTATAATTGAAGTATACCAAAATATAAAAATGTCTGAGCTGCATTCTGTTCAATAACACTTCACTGCCAATGAGATTCTTCCAAAATGTGATCACTGCTGTAATGCAGAAAAAGACAGCACATAATTTGCACACAGCAAGATCCCACTGACAATAATGAGATGATCGAATAGGTAATCTCTCTTCAGTGACGACGCTTGAGGGATAACTGTTGGCTAAAATCCTTCTCATTCTTCCCTTTGAATGATTACATAAGATACTTTACATGGACTTGAGAGGCCAGACAAGGCTCTGTTTACTGTCTTATTCAAAGGGTGCAACTTCCAACAGCATAGTACTTTCTCAAATATTGCACTGAAGTGTCGTCTTACTTTAAACTATGCGCTCAAATCTTGAAGAACTAGGAGAGGGCAGTGGACTGATAAACAATCAAATTCAGTGAGATTAGAAATATGGCTTAAATTAATTAGATAAAAAAGAAAGCAAAGGGAAAATAAAATAATGGTGGGGCATGTTGTAAAAGGAAGTGTATGGAGGAAAACTAGATACATCCCTATATGGTGAAACTGGTTTTGTGGAAAAATAAAGAAATGAAATTAAGCTGAAGGTTAAGTTGGAGGTCTGTGATAATATCAGATTTAATAACATGGAAGATATTATAGGAAGACAGAAAGGCTGACTAGAAGAGTTAAAAGGCAATATGAAAATGTAGGTAGAAAAGTAAATAAGGGGCTGGATTGTTTTGTTCCTGGCAGGGTGAGGGAGTTAGAATGGGGAGTATGTGATCCATGTTCTCCTGCCCTGCCTTTTCAAGATGTGGAGATGCCGGCGTTGGACTGGGGTCAACACAGTAAAAAGTCTGACAACACCAGGTTTAAGTCCAACCAATTTATTTGATAGTAAACTCACTAGCTTTCGAGGTTACCCTCTTCATCAGGTGAAAGGAGAGTTCTGGCCTCAGACAGAGCATATAAAGCACAGACAGTTTACAGATTAATGATTAGAATGCAAATCTTTACACCTAACCTGCTGTTCAAGTGAATAGCAGGCCAGAAGTCTCCTTTCACCTGACGAAGAGGGTAACCTCGAAAGCTAGTGAGTGTACTATCAAATAAATCAGTTGGACTTAAACCTGGTGTTGTCAGACTTTTTACTGCCTTTTCAACAAAGCAGATCAAGTAGCAATTAGTGACCACTCAGACTGGAAGCACAGTCAACTAGCATTAGGAAGGGAGACTCCATACTCAATCGGGTGTGAATGCTGGGACATCCAGGCTGGAATTTTACCAGCACGCCTGCCTCGATTCTGAAGACGGGCGAGGCTCAGAGAAAAGCATTCTCTGTTGGCCTCAGACTGAATCGGACGGAAGTGCCGGTAAAATTCTGCCCCCAGTGAGAGAGGGGTAAGCTGTAAACTGGAAGCCAGTCGTGGCTACCCATTTAAAGACATGCTGGCATTGCATTGGTGGCAACTTCACAAGAGATCCATGTTTGATGACAGCCCCCCCCACCCTTTAAAGAAAATAGCATCCGTAGCTGACGCTGAATTTGGAACAAGCAGCAAGATCCGTACCTGCCTGGATTGCTGGCTGCAACAGTTCCTGTTCAGCTGGCCTCTTCTGTCTCCTTCTCCTCATTTGCTCCTCTGGAGTGCACAATCTTGATGGAGATAATAAACTCCGATTCTTCTGGTGGAATGCTTGCCCCACTAGCTTTGTCAGGTGAGTGGGGAGTTCCCCACTCACCTGACAAAGGGGCAAAGCCCCAAAGGCCAGTGACGTTTGCTACCAAATAAACCTGTTGGACTTTAACTTGGTGTTGTGAGATTTCTTACTGTGTTTACCCCAGTCCAACGCCAGCATCTCCACATCAGGAATGCTTGTCCTCCAGGATAGCCTTCCCTCCAGACTTCCATCCCTTTCACCCTCACGTTATTTGTAACTTCGGCCTAAAAACAGTGAGGAAATAAGGTCTACTAACAACGGAGTGCTTGCACCTTCAGCACTTTCACTCTGCTGCTACATACAGGCATGGTCTTGTTTGGAGGCCTTTCCCTCCACCCCTGTGCCACCTCCTCCAATGTAAATCTCTCCCAATTTTGTTCCTGGGTGACAGCTGAAGAATTGAGTGAGCATTGTAAAATTGCAGTCAGTTGCCACTTTACCAGACCACATGTGATGGTCTCGCCAGGGGAATCGGAGGCCATTGAAGTTTGTGGGTGGTCAGAGGCATGGCAAGCCTGGCAGAGCCCACCTGGTACCCTCACACTGCCCATCAGGCACTATAATTGTGCCAGGGCAATGCCAATGGGGTAGGGCATCAGTGGGGGTAGGGCAAGGAGGATGCTCTGCACAGGGAATCTCTGCAATGGGCTAGGCAAAGGAGAAGCTCTGAAGGGGGAAGGGGGATCTCTGCGGGAGGGATAGTTCTGCAGGGGGGAGGCAAGATGGCAGACTGTTCAGGTGGGAGGCAACAAGTTAATCGGCAATGTGGGGGGGCCATGTAAGGGGATATGATTGATGAAGGGGAGGCTGTGGTGGGGTTGGGCTGTGGCCGGGAATCATGATGGGGGGACTTACCGGGAGGGTCCCAATGCCAGTGATCCACATTGCCATGGGAGAGTGGGGGGAGTTGAGGCAGTTATACTTCCGCCACTGTAATTGGGAGTGAGGGCTGCAATGGGAAATCAGGGTGCTTTTTGTAGAATCATAGAATCCCTACAGTACAGAAGGAGGCCATTTGGCCCATTGAGTCTGTGCCAACCACAATCCCACCCAGGCCCTATTCCCATAACCCTGCGCATTTACGCTGCTAATCTCCTGACACTAGGGTCAATTTAGCATGGCCAATCAACCTTATCCGCACATGTTTGGATGTATTTTGCTATGGTACTGTAATACTAATCATTAACCATGAATGATTTGAACACAATGATGCTCAGGCCATTCACCTACTCAGTAACATTGAGCACACATCTCAGCATGGTGAAGACTGTTCAGAAGAATTTTTTTAATGATTTGGCTTCTGGAAACATGGAAGGAGATTGCATCCTGATCTCAGTGACTTTACAGTACAAACTAATTGCAAGATTTCGACATAATTTGAAATAACCTACAGAGAAGTAGTTTCAGAAGCTTTGCTCTAAATGCAGAATGTTCACCTGGCTCAACTTTTACCTGTCCTTCAGATTTAACCTATGGGTTTCCTGCATTTCTGTTGCTCCTGCAGTATTATCTGCATTAGAAGCAATTCAGAGGTTTACTTGACCAGTTCCAGGATTATATGGAAAGATTAGAGAGGATGGGTTTGTATCCACTAGAGTTTAGAAGAGTAAGAGGCAACTTGATCAAAACCTTTATGATCCAGAGGGGTATTGCCAGGGTGGATGTGGAGAGGATGTTTCCTCTTCTCAGAATCTAAAACCAGGGACCACTGTTTAAAAATAAGAGGTCACTCATTCATTTAAGACAGAGATGAGTTTTTTTTCTCTCAAAGGGTCATGAATGTCTGGAACTCTCTTCCTCTACAGGCTGTGGAACAGTGTCTTTGAATATTTTTAAGGAAGAGTGAGATAGATTCTTGATTAAGAAGGGGTGAAAGGTAATTTGAGTTTAGGCAGGAATGTGGGGGTTGAAGGAATCAGCTATAGTCTTATTGGATGGCGAAGCAGACTCGAGGGGCCAAATGGCCTACTCGTGCTCCTAATTCATGTTGTCAAATGCATCTGTGGAATTCTCCCAAAGTTCTATCCTTAAATCCTCTTATTTTTCATCTACACAATGCTCCTCAGAGGCATCATTCAAAAGCACATTGATCAGTTTAGTTGGTGATGATGAGACCCAGCTCGATCACATCACCATCTCTCCTGACACCACAACTGTCTAAAGTGTCAAACTTGTTGTCTGACATCTGCCCTGAATAAGCCAAAATAGCTCAAATTAGATATTACAAAGACTGAACCCATAACCTTTGATCCCCACACAAACTCTGTTCCCTAGATATTGATTCCACCCTTCTCCATGGCCTTCTCCACCTTTCATACTGAGTCAGATCATTTGCAAATCAGTTCCTCTTTGATCCTGAGTTATGTTTCTAATGCCATACCTTCTCTTTTATCCTGTAATATCACCTGTCCCTGTCTTTATTTTAGCTCCCATCCACTGCTGAAACCATCATGCATGATTTTGTTACTTCTGAACTGGACGATTCCAATGCTTTTCTCCCACCTGCCATTCTCTGTAAACCTAAGGTCATCCAAAAGTCCCCTGCCTGTATCCTAACTTATGCCAAATCCCATTAACCCATCAAACTAATGATAACTGATCAACATTGATTCCCTGTTCAGCAATGCCTTGAATTTTAAATTCTCTTCCATGCATTCAAATCCCTACTTGGCCTCCTCCTGCCCTACCACTATAACCTCCTTCACTGCTATGATCTTCCAACTTTGTGTTCAATCTACTCTGATCTTTTGCGCATTCCTCCACCTCTCCATTCCTCCGTTAATGTTAGTGGCACGGTGGCACAGTGATTAACACTGCGTTTCAGAGCACCAGGGGCCTGGGTTCAATTCCCAGCTTGGGCTGCTGTCTGTGTGGAGTTTGCACATTCTCCCCATGTCTGCATGGGTTTCCTTTGGGTGCTCCAGTTTCCCGCCACAGTCTGAAAGACATGCTAGTTAGGTGCATTGACCCGAACAGGCGCCGAAGTGTGACTACTAGGGGAATTTCACAGTAATTTCATTGCAGTGTTAATGTAAGTCTTACTTGTGACCAATAAATAAACTTAACTTCTGCCCATCCTTGGCAGCTGTCTAGGTCCTGAGCTCTGGAGTTCCATCATTAAACCTCTGCACATCTCTACTTCTCTCAGCTCCTTTTAAGAGCTGCATGTGGTGGCATCTCTATTGTCACCCAAAATAGAGAAAATTAGGTAATATCCCCCATCATTCACTCATCAGGTCTGACCTTCCAAAAGGCTAGAATTGAGTTTACACATCATTTGCCTATAACTATCTTTATCGCACATCCTCCAACCCTTTGGCTGATACCATGCAACTCATTACCTGACACAGTGTTAAAAATGGACACCTTCCATCAAGACGCTCCTTCGAACCTACGTGTTTGATCACACTTGTAGTCACTTGTCCTGATGTATTCTTCTTTGGCTTAGTGTTAGTTTTATCATTGTATTCTTCTGTGATGTGTAAAGGTTTATATAAACACAAGCCATTCTTGTTAAACATACACACAAGAAAGAATTCAGACAACATGCATTTTCCCTCAAGTAACCATCATGCAGCAATGAATTCTGTACAGTTGAGGATAACTCAGAAAATACACATGAAACTGGCAACGATCACTGCTTCGCATCTTCAGCAATACACAACTTTTAAGCATCTTTTTAATACTGTAGCCTTTGTTCCAAACTGCCTTACAGTCGTTCGCTGTTAACTGTCAGTGACATCTTCCCATTATCCTGCAGCTCTTGGCATTAGCCTATCAAAATATTCCATTTCTGCTTGTTTGTGAAAGGAAGAGTACAGTGGCAGTTTGCTGTGAAATTTAATTGGTCTGTGTTTCATGGAAGAAAGCCTCCTGCGTTTACTTAAAATTGATTAGTCTGCAAAGCATCTGCATGTGTGGGCCCAAAACAACTGAGCCATTGAAAGGAAATCTGCATCAGTAACACCAGAGCTGTGTTTTTAGGGAGCATAATTTTCTGATATAGAATTGAAATGAGAGAATCAAAACACTCGTAGTATTTAAAGCACAGTCCAATGTTAATGTTAGCAACAGCATCTGATGCCTACTCCATCAGCATCATTATCATCTTGTGAGAAAGATGATTGTAGATCGGTTGTTAATTATTCCAATTTTCAGCAGTAGATGCCCTTTTGCAAAATAAATCTCCAAATGATGGTATGTTTTGTAGATTCTGATACTCTTCTGTTCGAAACACTGTCTGAGCCTTGGCTATTATGGAATAGAGTGCACTTTAGTACAGCATATTCCAGCTGTGCCCTGGCATTAGTTTATAGTGCATCAAAGCAGCGTAGTTGCTTACTGTCAGCTGACCTGAAAGCTGATCCAGATTGGAAAGCTTGTGTGCTTGCAGCTGCAATGTAGGGACAAGGTTTCACTGTCTCTCAGATATAGCATAAGCATTGAAAAAAGTGATTCTGTAGGCTTCAGGATGCAGATATGGGTTGCACTGCCAGCATTGTTCTGCTTGAAGCCTTTCGTTCCGTGGTTCAGAGGAACTGTGCACACATCTGCACCCGGCACCAGGAACAATTGTCACTTGAATTTTTGCCACTGGACGAATCTGACAGCATGAGCAGACCCAGAACTCTTCTAATTATGGTAGTGTAATGCTTTCCGTATTATTAATTTTAAAATCCTTGCAATGCTCTTGTTGCTTTGGCTTTCAGAAAAACAGTAAACAGTAAAAGTCTCAGAATCTTTCTGTCAATGTGAAGGGACAAAGCCAGTGTTAAATCTTGTTTTATTTTGGGCAGCAGAAAAGCTGAATTCTAATTGCATGTGATATTACTTAATTCGAACAGAAAGCTGAAGTCATTCATTTTTTCCATTTTTTCCTGTAAATACAATGGCACAAAGGGAAAGCGTGTTGTACAATTATTCAAGAATGTTTCTCTTAAATTCTACCTCTTTTTATTTACTTCCGATGTTGCAATCACGCTGCCTGTGGTCATAAATTCTAGCAGAATTAGATTTAGTAATGATAAAAGATAAGCAATGTTTTGATTTTAAAGTAAATAGAATGTACTTTGTACAGTATTAAAATTCTGCCCTTATTGTGACTGCCTGCTGATGCATTTTATTGCATTGTAACAAAACTGACATTTAAAGGCTCACTGTAGCCTTCTATAATAATGGAGAATTTCTCCTCACTGTTTCCCATCTCTACAGACTATGCTGCAAATATTTTTAGAAATCATCTAATTAAAGCAATGCAACACTAATGGAAGCTGGGAGTAATCAAAATCTTTAAGTACTTTGAAGCGACTCTGCAGTCTTCAGATTTGAGATATTGGCTGTGCAGAACGTGTCAGTAGCCTATTTTGAAATTATTGGAGCCAAAACATCTACTTAATAGAGTGCACTGGTAGTAAAAAATCAACAGTGACATGTTGTAATTGGATTCATTAATCAGTTATGTCTCATAGCAGCTACTAACCTGTGTGGAATGTATCAATATTCCCCATTTCAGGCTTATCTGCTGAGAACATTCAAATCCAGATTATTGCTCCTGGGTTGGGTGCATAGAGATGGGAGAATTCCCAGCTCTTGGGACCAGCAGCAGGGTGTGGAGGTGGGCTGGCGATGGGCCTGCCTCAGCCTCTGTGTCCAAAGTTTAAATAAAGGTTAAAACAGGAAACATCCCACCTCTCATATATTTCAAACCCTCCATGCCAATGTGTGCCCTACCTACCCCACCATGGCTTATTGTAACCCCTATGCCAACTTAATACCAACATAAGCCAAGCCATGTCCCACCACCACTCTTTGCCCTTACACCTAACATACCAATTCACTGAGCAGGCCTCTGGATCCATGCAAAGATGAGATAAAATAGCTTTCTAAGGCCAGGATTTTCGAGCACCCTGCCCCCCCCCCCCCCCCCCCCACCCCCCAGCAGTGTGTTTTCTGGAGGCGGCTTGCTAATGGCCATTGGTTGGTTCCCCTGAAGTCAATAACCATTTGCGTTGTTCACCGGCGCACTGTCGGGGTACCCACTGTAGGGAGTTGTCTTCAGCAGGACTGGTAGACCTTGCTGGTGGGAAGGGCGAGAAAAATCTCAGTCTAAGTTTCTATTACAGACTTCATTATATTGGATAATAACGCTCTCATTCATAAAAACCCATCTGGCATATTTACATTACTTCAACTTAATAAAGCCTTACAAACAACAAACATTTCATTCAAGTGCACAGTCCCTTAAAACAAGGATTCATAGTCCCACATCAAAAGTTTCTAACTACTTGTTGCTGTCAATCAAACTGTGAAATGGCAGGCACCCCACTCTGATAGTAGATGTTTGTGGAATCATCATGCAGCATTAATCCAGTAATGGAAATCTTCAGGCTCACATCAATAGAATCTTCTTCCTTCTTTCTTCCTCTTCCTTTGAGAAAAGGATACAAAAGTCTGAGGCCACGTACCAACTGACTCATAACAGCTTCTTCCCTGCTGCCATCAGACTTTTCAATGGACTTACCTTGCATTAAGTTGATCTTTCTTTACACCTTAGCTATGACTGTAACACTACATTCTGCACTCTGTCATTTCCTTCTCTATGAATGGTTCTTTTCTCTGTAAAGCGCGCAATAAACAATATTTTTCACTGTATGTAAATACATGTGACAATAATGCATCAAATCAACTCAAAATCAAAATAGAAAGTGTGAAATAGCAAGCAATAATTTTTTGTTAGCATTCCAGACATTTGTTTTCAAAGATTTGAAGGGCAAGAGTTTTAAATGACTTGACAGCTCTCTTTAAAAAATCCCTTTGGCAAGTGGCTTCTGACAGCTTTGACAGTTAATTTTGACAGGTTTATTGACAGATCTGATGAGCTTGACGATAATGTGTTTATGCACATTTACACCGATTTGTACCAATCCCAAATGACTTCCTCCAAAGGTGTCCTGTGACCAGATCCAAAGAGAACCTTGCCCCTCCATTAGGGTATCCTGACTGTCCAAGTGAATCCACAAAGTTCAGGCTTGCCCTTACCTAGTCTAATACACACTTTGGGTTTCACATCCTGGCCTGCCAAGATCACACTTCAGCTGATGATTTGAATGGCCATCTGCCTTTGTAAACAAAGCATACACGATTATACCCATACCCATGTGGGATGGTGTCTAGGACTTTTGCTCATTTTAACTACTTACACCATGGCAGAGAGCCTCTCTGTCATAGTGAAAGTTTGAACCTCAGTATCTGATCACACTCTTGTGAGTTTAGGTCAAGCTTACTTAGACTTGGCCAAATGCTGCACAGGCTTGTTTGTTAACTGTTAGTTTAAGTCAGCTGTACCTGCCAGTTATTTGCTTCAATCCAACCTGGATGGCTCCTTTCTCAATGATCTGTCCAGGTCAGTTGAACACTTCAGCCCGAGACCTACTCCCACATTTCACTTGCCAAAGCATGACCCTCCTGACTACCTCCAAGGCGCACCCCCTGAAGCCGAACGCTCTTTCCACCCAGGCTGGACCCAACCCTCACCCATGGCCTGACATCTGGACCACCCCCCCCCCCCCCCAAACCCCATTACTCCCTGCCACTCTTGACCAAATTCAACCCAAGGTGCCCCTGGCCCAATTTGACCTGAGGCCAAATGCCCCTGAAGTCTGTCGACTTCAACGGAGTTGAGGAGGAACTTCTTCACTCAAAGGGTGGTGAATCTCTGGAATTCTCTGCCCATTGAAGTGGTGGAGGCTACCTCGCTGAATATATTTAAGTCACAGGTAGATAAGTTTCTGATAGACAAAGGAATTAAGGGTTATGGGGAGAAAGCGGGAAAGTGGAACTGATCCACTTCAGATCAGCCATGATCTTATTGAATGGCGGGGCAGGCTCGAAGGGCTAGATGGCCTACCCCTGCTCCTATTTCTTATGTTCTTATGTTCTGTCCCAAGGTTCAAACTGTCCTTCTCACTGAGGCCCAATCCCCCAATCTCCAATTCCTCCCTAACCTCCAATTCCCCTTTGACCTCTGGTTGCCCCCCCCCCACCCCACAACTTAATTTCTATCAACTTACCTTAGACACATACCTTTTCCCTGGCCTGGCAAGGCCTTCAAATTTCAATAGGCCTTTAAACTTACCTGTTTTACAGCATCTAGTGCCTTTAAAAAAGGTGTGGCCACCTTCCCTTTAACTCAGTGATACTTCAGTGCTGGGCCCCATGGACACAATGCACTGCCTGGGTCTCTCCTGCCTTGGGTTGAAGGTCAGGCAAGACAGGCAGTTAAACAAATCAAGCAAGAAGTTGGGCATGGGGTGGCAATCCAATGCTGATCATCACTTCAAGAAAGTTTGGACCCAATATATTTGAAAAGGTGGCAACAACCACTTTGTCTCTCTCCTAAAGAGGAACAGTAGAATTCTAGCCTGAAACAGGAAATCGATTGTTAAGCTACAATTAACCATAATGCAATATGCCACATGACCCAAGCCTCTGGCCTTTTTGGACAGTTGCAGCATTATACCTGTAGCCTTACAGTCTGCTATTTAATATACAGTTGGTGAATCAAAGAAATCTCCATTGGACTACGACTCCGGACTCTAGAAATCATGTGAACGAATATTCATTTTTTTGGTTTTTGTGCTTCTACAGTCCATAGTTGTAAAACTCTTCTTTCTATTCCTCATCCCTTTACTGTACTTATGTTTGTGTTTATTGAAGTGGGAAGTTGCAAACACTCCTCCCCCAGCTAAAGTAACTTTCTGAATTGATCATAACGCAAGTTTGTTGTGGTTTATTAGTAAACTGGATCACGCAAATTGAGGGGTTTGGAAAACTCACTACCACGTACTTTAAATATAATTCAAACCACTATCTGCTTATGGACAGGTGGTGAGATGAAATAAGTACTGTCTTATCCATAACAGTATCTTTTCCCAAAATGGACAAAATGCAGTCCTTGGGATTTAGGATGGGGCCAAGTTGGAAGCAAATATGCAAAGGGAATTTCCATCTTGTGATGCATGAACACTGGTGAAATTTTTACCCTATTGTTCCCATTACAATTCTTAAGGCAGAACAGAAACTTTGTGAATGAATGAGGGAATGAAATTTGGCTGTGAGGCAACAGCAACCAATAAAATAATGTGACTTAAGAAAGATTTAAGACTACAGGGATGTTTTCGCAATGCAGTGGATGTATACGGTTAATATTGTGTTGATAATCACTTATATAAATATTGGTGAAGTAGTCAGCAACAAACATAACACACCTTTGGCAGAAATAATAATGGACAGAACTACTTGCATGCTGGGAATGTATTGTACAAAGGAAGCCGGATTGTGAAAGCTAAATACAGTATTAGATAGGGATTTAGCACTGTTAATGGAGTTAATTTCTTACATCATTAATTTCTTAGGCTATCATTCTATTGTAGTACTCAGTCCAACATTGTGAAATGTAAGACCAGGGGTATACTTTCAGATGCATTTTGGCTGCAGCTTCCACTCTACCAGATGAGAACCCTGTGTATATGCGGCTATTACACATACTATGTCGAATTCACATAAAAACTGAAGTAAATGCTGCTGGTTTTTACAGCAGGAATTTCAAAATGGATCTCCCACACGCTGTGCACTGCAGAGTGCACTAGTGTGAATCATGCTAAGAAACAGGGGGTGGGGCCTATTCCCACTGGAGAGGCCAGCAGCATAGCGCTGAACGGGCCACTGCGCAGGTGCAGATCTGTTAGCAGTGAGATTAGTGCATGTGCATTGGCTCTGCGCTGCCAGCCTTCCGATCGCTAACACACACAACCTGCCCACGGCCCGTTCGCTGCCTCTCTTAGCCAACCTCAATATCCCCCCCACCCCACCGCTGCCCCAATCCCTCCCGTGCAGCCCTGACTCCCCCAGCAAGCTGACTCCCCCTACCCCAATGGTCAGCCCCAAGTCTCCCGCCCCCTGTCACCCAGCCCATGCAAAATGGCAGCAGAAACCCTCACCCCACCAGTCATTCCCCCAGAGGTCCTGTTCCCATCAGGGCCCACCCCCATCAGGCCCTGCCCCTGGCACTGCTTGATGCCCAGTGGGCATTGCCAAGATACTCTGAACATTGGCATTTTATTACTTAGGCAGTGCCAAGGGGCCAGGCTGGAACTGTGAGGCTGGAAATGTCAAGGGGGCTTGCCCCACTTTACCCCTATCTCTGGGGCCTCAATGGCTCCAGTTTACTTCAGCGGCGTTGGGCCGTTGGCTCCTTGCAAGAGGGCAAGTATACTAACCCCCACTGGAGTGAAACACTCCTGGTAGTGAGGGGAGATTTCAGTCCCAGGCCCACTAATTACATTTAATTTTTATGGTTATGCTGATTTAAATAATTTATGCAGCTCCACGGAGCTAACGGTGCCAGAAATCTGGCTGCTGCAGATTCATGGAAGCCATAGCGCCTAACAAGGAGCCCACAAAATGGCCTCCGCTCGAGCCTCCGAGCCCACTGCACTATGAAAATAGCACAGCAGACTGGGAGAATTGCCCTGTACATCAGCAATCTGACTGAGTAAAGATCACAGTAGATGTAAGTCACTGTTCCTATACATAGTAAATGCTCAGATCTCTAACAAATTAGGAGGAATGGATTTATAGTGAGTCTGGATTATGGACTGAAACTAGAAATCAGAATTACCATAATGTTTAATATTGTGCCTGTTTATACTGCTTGTAGCTTACTTGTGCTGACACGTTAAGCGCCAGGTTAGTTTCTAGCAAAGAAAAGGTTTCCAAAAGGACTAAAGCAAAATATTGAAATATGTTAATCCCTTGCATGAGACTATGGATAAGAAAGTACTTTTATTTTAATAGCTTCCTTCATATCCTTGCGATGTTTGAATGTGATTAATAGCCATGCATTTATTTCTCAATGTGTTATCCAATAAAATATAGGCAGACATTGCATCTAATTTCATTTTTCTACGTGATCCATTTTATCAAGGCATTCTGTATTCGGTTTGTTGGATCTGAATATCATAGCGTGACTGTAGGTTCATTGACCTACATTTTCCTGAGTGTATGCTATGATCATTTCTATGCTTGAGTGCAGCTAACAGCAGGAGGACCACCCACGGAGTAGGCCCTAGCCAAAAGTTCAAGTGTGATTCCAAGTGAAATTCATCGCAGAACAGGAAAGGCTATTTTATATATTGCACTGCCTGGACTTAATGCAAAAAAAAGTCTTCAAATCAATTAACATACAAAGTTAAAAAGTAAAATTTATTTATCAGTCACAAGTAGGCTTACATTCACATTGTAATGAAGTTAAAAGGGGGTTGGTTTCTGAACCAAGGCTGGAAATCACTCATGAGATGCCTGGGCAAGGTAAAGGCTCACCATCCTTGCCCGATGCCTGCCTATCTTAGCATAAATTCGTCGCTTAGTGTGGGGGACCTACTGGAGCTATTCAATCGCTGTCAGTTGGCTGATCCCAAGAGTGAATTATTGTTTTAATTAACTAGTGTGGAACTCGAGCCTCCCAGTTTAGATACACCATCAGCACTACTGTTATGGGCCTGGCCAAGTTAACAAGGTCAGGCTTCTGTTCCATATGACAGGAAGAGGGATAAAACAGGATTATGGTTGGAATTGGAATGGTTGCTGCACAGAAGGCAGCCCCAAGCTTACAGGCAGTGCTCGACTTTATGATGTTCGAATGATAGCGTGACTGTAGGTTCATTGACACAACTTCTTTAAATTAACTCACCGTTTTAAATTTACAACCTTGGTTTTGACTTTACAAAACCATGCTAGGGATGTTCATTTGTGCACATTGGTGTTCTGGGCTTCCCATCTGTATGACTGGACAGGTCGAACCGTCTTTGTGAGGTTGCAAATGAATGTTTTATTCTGTTAATTTTTTTTGGCACAGCTATTGTGATTTTAATGTATTTATACAGTTATGTTGTATTTACTATGCGCTCAGACCTGCAGAGATTCAAAGCTAAACAGCCAACTGACAGCGATTGAATAGCTCCACCAGATCCCCACACTAACTGAGCAATTTGTGCTAAGGTGGGCAGCCATCAGCAGTCGCTTCAGTGACTTGACAGGGCAAGAGTTGTGAGCCTCTACCATGGCCAGGCATCCCATGAGTGATTCCCAGCTTTGGTTCAGAAACCGATCCCCCATGTATAACATTGTTCCAATGTCAAAATTTGTTCAGAGTTATGATATTTTGACTTACAACATGGTTCTTAGGAACCAATTGTGCCTTAAGTCTGAAGGCTGCTTGCATTTATTTTAATTAAAAGTAAATT
The DNA here is from genome assembly GCF_965287045.1 of Carcharhinus amblyrhynchos. Taxonomy (NCBI): domain Eukaryota; kingdom Metazoa; phylum Chordata; class Chondrichthyes; order Carcharhiniformes; family Carcharhinidae; genus Carcharhinus; species Carcharhinus amblyrhynchos. The sequence continues at coordinate 92,214,226 of NC_137326.1, forward strand.
ATGCATTTGATCTCCGAGACTTGGTTCAAGTCTATCCTAGACTGTTGGGATAAAGGTTTCCTGGGCTGGAACTGTCTGGCTGTTCATGCCAACAGGATCTTCTGGTCCTGCCAACAGCACATCCCCACCGTAAGTTTCACAATGGTGAGGGGTGCATTTAGTGGGAAATACCATTGACAAAAGTGCAACCAGAAGATCCTGCCACCCGTCGATGATAGGCCATTGCGTAGAAAATCGGTGGGGTTTAATTCTTCAGGGTGCTACTGAAATAAATCTCAATCATACAATGAATCATGCATGAACCATGCTACAAAACTCGACATAATTTGATAGCAAATTAGAATTTCCCATTAGTTATTATTAAATTAGCAAATGTATTTGGACAGGCCACGAATTGGCACATGCAGTTCTCCTGCATTGGCCATGAGTCCCAGAGGCATTTATACCACCTGCTGTGATACAATACATTTTTCAACATAAAATTGAAAAAGCTTGCTGTAATTTACTTGCTCTCAAATAATTTGTAAAACAATGCAGAAGCAGCAGAAGTTTAAAATGCTCGGTTTACCTCTACAAAAGTACCAACTGCCCCATATGGAAAGTTCAGTTCTTTTTCTATCCTTACCCATGGTTCTTTGTTTATTATAATTCTCTGTAAGTTTTAAACCTTTTGCTAAATAACACATATTTCTCTTCAAAGAATGTATATGTTTGTGAAGTAAACTGTTTTGTGAGTTTTGATAATTCATGATGCACACCCTTTTACAGAGGTGTGACCTATCTACTAGACAAAGTGAATGTGTAAAGGGAGCCTGTGGCACTGCAGAAAGTTAAACTTGTCTTTTTTCTTACCTTTGTGATGAATATCTAGTTCATGGTTCATATTATTATTTTAGAGGTTAAGGCTGAGATTTTCAGGTCATTTCGACTGGTTGGATCTTCCTGTCCCACCGATGGTGAACCCCCGTCATAGGCAGCCTGGCAGTGGAGGTTGCAAACAGTGGGAACTTTCATTGACAGCACGGGTACTGGAAAGTAGTGTCACTGGCCAGTAGCAGGCATCCTGCATGGCCACAAAACAAACCATGGGGAGTGGCAGAAAATCCCACCTAATGTTTAGTTTTGGGAAGATTGTTGTTGTAAGGATAAGGTAACTAAAATGCTGGACTTTGGAGATTGTCAGAACACTTGGAGTTCAGAAGGTTACCCATGTTTATTTAATAGAGTTAGAATATAAGAGAGGGAGCCATAAAAGAGCACGTAGGCTTACTTAGCTGGAGACGACTTGAAAAAAAATGTAGTTTAGAGAAATGTTTTGTTTGGGAAGTTAGTACTAAATCAGTTAAAAAGTCTTCAGTGAATCTTATGTCCATGGAGATGGATGGAGTTTAAAAGGTTTCTCTGGTTTCAGTTTATTTGTTGGTGTCTCAGGTAGGCTTACCTTAACATTGCAATGAAGTTACTGTGAAAATCCCCTAGTTACCACATTCTGGCACCTGTTCAGGTACACTGAGGGAGAAACACTTAGGGAAACTAATGGTCAGGTCAGCAAAAGAGTTGGAAGTGAGCTGGTATTTCAAGGCAGGAGTGCAGCTTTGTAAATTCTGTTGAACGCAAACCTGAACTTTCCAGCCGATCACACCAGTGGGATCTTCCCATCCTGTCGACGGTTTCCCTGTAGCATGGGGTGGATTGAGTGGGAGATCCCATTTATAGCGGTGGGACCAGAAGATCCCACTGCTGGCGAATGATGCGCTGCCTTCTGCCACAAAAACACATGGCTGGAAGGCCAGAAAACCTTGCCCACCGTCACAGGAGGAGAGATTAAATCATTGTGAGGTGAGCAGTGGTTGAACCAGTCCAAGTCCGAGTGGCTTTTGGGGGAGTTCAGAGATTAAATCTTTGAATGTGAAGAATTGAGCTTTCTTTGAGGGACACAAAATTTTAATGAGGTACGGTGCGTCACAGTACTCACAGACATCTGGGTACATTACTCACACTGAGAAATCAGTATGATCTGCCTTGGTCACATCTGCTATTTAATGTGCAGTGCAGTGTGTTTGGCCACAGCTTATTTGTTAATATATATTTACTTCATGTTAATTTTGAACGTTAGAATATAAGTTAGATATTGTAATTTTTTTACTTTTTTGACTTTGTATGGTAAAGTTTATTTTTTCTGCTTAAGACCATGAAATCCTGTAGCTTTATTCTTTGTAAATATCTGGGATTTCAAAATTTATCTATTTTAAACAAATGTTACTGGTCCTAATTGGATTGTAACATTCTGCAAAAGAACAGAAATAGCTGTTTATGAAAATACACATATTTCGAGCAAAATAAAAGATGCACTACCAAGACATTAACTATCTTGAAGATATGATTTTAGTATATGTAACAACTCAACAGGAGAATATTTTATTGATTCTGTCAGACAGCTGGAAACATCATTCGGTGTTCCTCAGTATGTAGATCAATAATAAATCTGCAAATGGAAATTATTTGAGGCATTTCTCATCTAGAATAATATCCAATTAGGCTTTGATTGTGTTTTCATGGAAACATACATGTTTATTAGCATAGAAGAAGACCATTCAACCCATCATGCCTGTATTGAGTCTTTGCTGGAACAATTTGCAACTATTTTTTCCCCTGGCTAAACATCCTTTGTTTCATTTGCTGTGGTGCATAAGAGTTGTTATTTTGAGTAGGCCAGATGTGTGGTGACCTTCAGACATCTCTGCCCCCCGCTGACCTATCCTCTGAGACCCTGAATCCCTCCGCGGAATTGGAAATGCACCCCTCCCACCCCCCCGCGACCTTGACCCCTGCCACTTAAGTTTCCTCTGATTCTTAGCATTTTGTTCCAGACAGGTACCTGCAATGCCTCTTCCAGCTACTGCAGCACTGTTCCTGGAATGACTAGAGAGGGCTGCCAGTCAATCAGAGACAGGGCTTTCTTCTGGTGATGGGCAGAAGACTTACCTTCGTCCATTCAATGTTTGTTCAACTGCTGGAGTCTGAGAGGATGTCCTCCCCAATGATTTTAGTGTCTGCCATCTTGAAAATTCAGGCCTCTGCCTATTCTGTGATGTAAAAGCACCTATGGTGCTTAATATACATGGAAGAACTCCAACTGCCTCTTCTGAAATTTATTCTGCAATATTTTTCTTTGATTTTTCATTCTGTCTCTTCCTGAGAGGAATGAATCATGTTGAGCTATAACTCCGTGTGTGGTGATCATTCTCTGGCACTTTGTGAACATTGATCATGCACATGTCCAGATGGTTGATGTCAATCATCTTTTTATTTTGAGAGGTTTATTTGATGCTGTTTCATGTTTGTAAAGTTACCCCCATTACGCTGAGCTACAATTCATAGCGACAACATTGAATATTTTCCTGTTGCCAATGTATTTGTACAATCATAGTCTCAATGAGTGATTGCTATTAACTGCCTGGCAGTTGCTAACATTACATATTTTAGGTTATAAATGTTGGTTTTCTTTGCTAATTAGCGACTTCAGGGATGTTTTAATAATTTATAGTATTAAATTGTTCTTTAATAATAGTTTTGATAGAGAAATGATTAAATTGACAGTTTTTCTATAAAGATGTTAATTTAATTGTGTATGTTAATTGAGGTATGGCTATAATTGGAATTCATTGGCACGATGGTCTGAACTTCCCCCTTGTCTTTTTTCTGGTAAGTGGTGTGGAATACTTAGCATTTACTCGGACAGACCAAGTATGTTTGTGTGCTCCTGTCCAATTCATGCCTGGGAATTGTCTCTTTTGAGTGCAGCATTTTTAAGTGCTGTCTAGAGGTTGAGCTCTGCCAAGTGATTCACTTTAAAATTATTGATTTCCCATGTTAACAAGCCTGTTTTCTAAAAATCTGTTCATCAAATTGTCATTGAAGCCAGTATGTAAGGCTCATGAACACATTTCTGGTTTTGTAATTCTGATCTTCTAGGAGAGTAGACTGAGATGATGTGCTGGATTCTCTGACCTCCCCCGCAGCTGGGATTCTCTGGTCCTGCTCCACTGAATGGAGACTTGGCTGAGCACGAAATTTTCTGTTCTCACTGGCAGCGGCAGTGGGGTGTGAATGGCTGGAGAATTCAAGCCGATATGAATATAACTAACAACCTATGGAATAAATGTATTTGTCTTTAGATTAGAAATTAATCAACTGCTCAGTTATTAGCTAAGATATGTGAATGGATTTAACTTAATTTGTGGAATGGCAATACATTATAACACATCATTCTTAAGGATGTTGCAACAATTTTTAAAATTTAATAACTTCTCAGCTAAAAGTTGTTGGAATATTTGTTTGTCAAGTTAATTGACACGGATGTATCCAAACAGATTCAGGGTGAAAATTCTTATGTAGCACTCTATTAATTAATTTTCATTTAAACAGACAATAAACCAAGTCTCTTCATCTTCTGGATTTGAGTAGATAGGAAATTGGCAAGGATTTCTATTCCTAATCATTCTTTATGTGTGGAGAAAGACAGTTTCAGGTTGTGCATTGATGCCAGACCAACAAAGAATCATTGGCAAGGATCATACTTGTGGTGAGAAAAGTAATTGGGGAGGAGACAGAAATAGAGAGAAAGGATAAATGATTTGGATACATAAATAAGTTAGTCAGCATCTTTGACACAGCATCAGGATCAATGGGAATTCTGTCGAGGATAACTTCACCAATCATCTGTTTGAGGAATGTATTTCAAAAAGCATAACACTATCAGTATAAAACACTTCATAGAGCAACATTGAGAATGAAACAGCAGAGAAATATTTGGCAAATCAGGAAAAGTGTGGCCCAAAAGAGAGGTTTTCAGGAAGTTTTTAATGGACGACAGAGAAACTGCAGTGCCAAGGATGGAGTTATGTAGAACAAGACTGAGATAGTTGAAGACTTTGCTTCTGATGGTAAAGAGAAATGAGAGATGTGGAGTTGGGGTGGGATATCTAATCAGAGGAGTTGACCAAGTTGGGGCTTTGTGTATAATGGAATATGGGTAAAGATAAGAACGAGAAAGACAAAAAATAAATAAGAAACCTTAGGCGCATAACCTTGAATTACAGTGAAATATCCTCTAATGTGTACAATATTTTTTATCAACTCCACTTTGTTGGCAGTACTAATATAACTCTTCAGGCTTAATTGAATGATTCAAATGCATCAGGATGGATGAGTATAATACTCGGTGCTTAAATAAATTGTGTCCTTTGATGTGTAACTATTTGCATTCTGCATTCACGTGAGCATCATAGAAATGTCCAATACTTCACCTGCAGACATTCCGTGCTGTTACAGACAGAGGAGGGATAATAGAGATGGATCCCCCTTTTCCCACCTCTCAATTGGTAGGAGACAGATGTGTTTTAAAGGAAAAGTTGAATTTATACTTCATGTTTTCAGATTGCACGAATGTGAGACTGTTCTCAGACTTTCTGATCCTAACCATGTTATGGCCATCATAGTCCAGTTAATGCTGACTCCAAATCCACACCTATGGTGTGATTGGCACCAGTCGACATGGGGTTTGCATTATACGTGGACAAAGAGCGTGATTGGTTTAGTGATACATTATAAGATTTGGTGAGAATGCTGTGTTTTGTATTTGTACAAAAAAGTGACAGGCTAAAGAATTAGGCAGAGAGTGTAGCAGCTGAGGCTGATGGGAAGACTTTGGTTATAAGAGAGAGAAAGAAACACTAAACAGAGATGAGGAGGAATTTCTTCAGCCAGAGAGTAGTGAATCTGTGGAACTCTTTGCTGCAGAAGGCTATGGAGGTTATGTCATTGAGTGTCTTTAAGGCAGAGATAGCTAGGTTCTTGATTAATAAAGGGATCAGTGGGTTTTGAGGAAAAGGCAGGAGAATGGGGATAAGAAAAGTATCAGCCAGGATTGAATGGTGGTGCAGACTTGATGGGCTGAGTGGCCTAATTCTGCTTCTATGTCCTGTGGTCTTAGATAAAATTTTGTACTTTGAGCACTGAAGGATGTTATGTGACCTTATCATGCCAGTGCTTGCTCTATGACTGAACTAATTTTCCTGCCTTTTCCTCATATCCTTCATTTTTTTTCTTAAATAATTACCCATTCTGGTTTGATCAGTGTATTAGTTTGATAATAGCCATTTGTGATTGACTATTCTAAATTACTCCAAATTTTCTATGTGAAAATTTCTCTTTTCATTTTGTTTGTCTGTTGTTTCCTTGAGTACAATTTCTAATTCCCTCCACCCAGGCAGGAATGATGTTTGGCAGGATTTCAATTCATTCATGTCCACTCACTGGCTCCAGACCCAGTGACCTTTTGGCTTCGGCCAGGCTCCCATTGCAGACAGACAGAGGACTGAATTGAAAGCGGTTTTAGCATTCTGGGAGAATTGGTAACCAGATTCGGTAACATTGCTACTTTTAGCCCTGTTACCTTTTTTTAAAAATGAAGTTCTGTCTTGAAAGAAAGAAAACTTAAATCTGATACCATGATTCTGGCCCAAGGATGTCTCAAAATACATCACAGCCCCCACTGAAATAGATCCTGATATGGTGAATCATTTGTGTAACCTTGGCAAACGTGGCAGCAAATTTATGTAAAATAAAATCCCAGAAACAGCAAAGCAGATAAACATCCAGTTAACCTGGTTTCATTGGCACCATGTGAGAAGGACAGATGTCTGTCATGACACCAGAGAACACCTTATTTCAAAAAGTAGAAAGGAATCCAAGCTAGACTCCAGGCAGACAGAACCATGACAAACATTGCATCAAAAAGAGAACTTGCTTTTGAAGTGGCAGCCTAGGATGTGTGTTTAAAATCCTCGAGCGATGTTGGAAACTAATCTTCCACATCCTGCTGAGGTGCTCTTAGAGACCTGTTTTCATCTTTTTTCTGTGTGATTGATCTAATCAGGAAAATAAATATCATTCCCTCAATGTTAAATACAACAAGAACCCTCTTTAAATGACTCGTGCACTCCTCTTTGACTACTGACTTATGGGCTCATCAAAGGAGGAGATTTACCTCCCTCTGTTTTCAGCAGGCAGAGATGGCAGAGGGGGTGGCGAATCCAGCAGGAGTTCCAAAATGGCTTTCACGCTGGCAGGATTTCCCATTGAGGTTTTCCCCGTCCCCTGTCAATAATGTAATAGGTTTCCCACAATGAAATGTGGAAACTGCATTGATATACACTGACATCTGCTTAGCGGACCTCCCTGCTGTATCATGTCCCCACAAAGGGAATTCCCCCACCCCCATTCTGTTGTCACATCAGCAGGGTTTACAACAGATTTCGTAAAATGGGGAACTGGTGAACAGAACGCACCAAGGATGCACAGCTAAGTACAGCCCCCAGGGGGAGATTGTCATATCTGGCTGTATCCTGGCAGTGCCCTGGCACTGCCCCCCCCCACCCCCCACTGCACTCTGGCAATGCCAGTGAGATCTTCCTTTGGGGAGGTTTGGGCTGGGGGTAGAGAGTGTCTGTGGGGGGGGGGGGGGGAGGGGGAGGGGGGGGGAGGTGGTTCCTTGCAAGATGGGGGTGTTATGTGTCCATAGGATGGTTCTTGTTAAAATTGGCACATCTTGATCTGGTAGGAGCCAAAGTTGCTCAAGGGTCTGTCTGCCAGCATAACGTGTGACCCACCTCAACTTTTTTTTATGTCGAAGTGTTTAAAAATATGATGGGAAAACCTGGCAAGGCAGCTGGTGGGATGCTCTCAGCTTTTCCTGCTGGAGACAACACTTTGAAAAATTCAAGGATTCCAACCAAGGTCTTTGCCTTTACATTCACCACTAGTCTTCTGTTATATTTCCTATTGGCTATTATAATTTCAATCTTTAATTTTTGTCTCATTTCAGGACTTTTCATCATTTTCACATGGAAAGACTTTGGAAAAAATGTTTCCTTTAGACTTTCTGTTCAAGCAATGAGTTCAAGCAAGCTATAAAAATAGGCTATTATGACAGTCTCCTTTCTCTTTCATATTAAAAAAAAAGCTGATAATAAGGTCCTGCCGTTAAATTCAGCAGGACATACATGTTCCACGAAATTCTGTATCATTCCCACTCTCTCCCCGCATCTCAAACTTCCTCCCTGCTTCAGTGTAGATATGAGTATGCATAATGCAGCATTTTGTTAAATTGTCCCTGTATTTGACCATTTCATGCATTATTTTGCGTCGTTTTGATCTCAGGAGGTCTAGGAGGCCTTCCTGTTCGGATTATGAGCAACAACAGATAAAACACAGCATAATAGTAAGGCAGTTAGGAAGCCAAACCTGCCTCAGGGCAAGAATGGAAGAGGATGCAGTCAAGAATTTTGTTCAAGTCAACCCACTAAACCTGCTGATGAGGGGAAGCATAGTTTAGTCATTGTTTCATACCATAAATTGAAATGAGTCTGCTAATTGAACTAAATTAATCTTGTCCTCTCTTGCTTGCTGTTTGTTATGTTCCCTAATTGTGAAATAAAGCAGCACACTTCATACTTGGCGTCACCTCACCCTGTATACATTCTGCAAAAATGTCTAATTTTACTAAACTGGTTTGGACCAGTGGTTATTTCACAGACATCAAATTATGATATCATTTCGGAATCATCTGATTAAACCTGTGATTTCAAAATATCATGGGAGATAAATGTGCCCTGACTGTAAATCAGTTTAGCTCTTGTGATCTGCACTGGAAAGTCATGTTTTTCATCCATTTGCCAAGATGTCACCCTTCAGTTTTTGGAAACAACTAAGCAAATACAGTATTATGGTCTTGTCACTATGATGCAGTATAAAACTTCTGGGTGTATTATTAAACAAAGTTCAAACAGCCTTCCCAGAGCCCAAGTCATTAGTTTTTCTCATGCCTTCACCAATGGTGGGCTAAAAATTAATTTCCGTTGTATAGACCCCCTTGTAGCCATTGCACAATGAATAATATTGACCTTTCCCCCTGATTTCAGTGTTGCATTTCTTGAGGACAGCCATTGTTGAAATTAGGAACTGCTATTAAGCTATGGTTCTCCTCCAAGTTAAATGTTAACCACAAATGAGAAATATTACCGTTTACAAATAGGAAGTAGTATGTAGTGAAAATGGTAATTATTTGGAAGCTGTAGATAGAGTATTAATTGAAGTTAATTATTTAGAATGAATACAAAATATATAATTCACTATTATAGTTAACAAAAGAATACCATTTGGTATGAAATTTTAATAAGGTTAGTCAACTTGTTTTGAAATGTACAAATGTTTGTTTTTGCTTCTTCCCCATAGCAATTAAATCACTGCTAATGAATTGCTAATAATATGTAAATGCATTTTAAACTTGATTTGGCTCCAAAATGCTTCATTATTATTGTTTTGACTATAGAAAGGATAATGAGGAAAAGAAGTACTGTGAAATCATTTCTAGCAGAGTGGGATGCAACAGGAAGGCAGTGCTAAATTTATAATAGAAGCTCAGTCAGCCAAAGTATTCTGGGCTGTCTGCTGTCCATTCAATGAAAAGATCTGTTCAAATATTGGAGAAAATATGAGGATGTTAGCAGAATCGAGAGGATGCAATTATCACAATTGATTAAGCAGGCTGAGGTTCTTTTTATTGGAAGAGAGACCAGGAGATACTTAAAGTAATTGATCTGGCAGATGAAGAAAAGAAAACTCGTGGGTGAGTGCAGAACAAGATGGCCGTTATCAGATCAAATAATGGCGTTAGGAGATTTTTTTTACACTGAGTGGTGAGGACATTGAATTTCCTGTCAGATGGAATAGCTGAAGCAGAGAGCATTGATGAACTTAATGCATCTTGATGTAACTTGAAACATATGTCAAAGTGAAGGAAACAGAGGGATGTTGGGAAGAGATAATTAGAGTGGGAGGAGCTTTGTGTAGAGTCTAAGTACCAACATGAACCTGTTGGGCTGAATGGCCTGTTTTTATGTAGCTGGTAATATCAATGACATAAACTCAGTCACAGAAATGTGTATTTTTAATTTTACAGTAAGTTTTCAACATCTTATGCCCTTATCAAGATGACGGATATTGGTATTGGGAAATTTGAATATTTTTCACATCAAACATGCTTCCAATTTCTGTAAAGAGCTTTGCCACAGCATGAGTATGGTTTTCATATTTTCCATACTGCAGAAGCGAATGAATAATTTTACAATGTTTATTTGCACATATTTAATTCGGAACTCAGCTAAAACCACCAAGTTATTTCCTTCTACTCGTGGTCCTAACAACATTCAGAAAAGGAAGTTTTATCCCATCGGTCCAATTATTTTGCAATTTAAATTATTTTTAATTAATTCGTGGGACATGGGCATCACTGGCTGGCCAGCATTTATTGCCCATCCCTCAATGCCTGAGGGCAGTGAAGGGTCAACCACGTTGCTTTGACTCTGGAGTCACATAAAGGCCAGTCCAGGTTAGGATGGCAGATTTCTTTCCCTAAAGGATGTTAGTGAACCAGGTGGGTTTTTACAATGAATGAGAATGGTTTCAAAGTCATCAATAGATTCTTAATTCCAAATATTTATTATTATTGAATTTTAATTTGTCCATCTGCCATGGTGGAATTCAAAACTGGCTCCCCAGAACATTAGCTGAGTTTCTGGATTAATAGTCAGGTGATAATACCGATAGGCCATCACCTCCCAAAGCTGAGGTCCCAACGCTGCCAAGTCCATTGTCTGCAAACTCTCCAAATTTCACTTGTTTTGGTGAGGAACAAAGGACTATGCTGGGATTCTCCTGGCCCGCTGCTTGAGCAGTGCTGTGGGCCGGGAGACATAAGCGGAGGCCTGTAATGAGGAACACCATTCGCAAGTCTCCCAGGTGCTTTATTTTTGGCACAATCTAGGGTGCAGAGCTGATAATCATATTGAAATGAGCATTTCAATATGATTAGTGGACCTGGGAACAGTATTCTCTGAGCCTGCAAGCAACTCTGCTCCCCACTGGGAGTGGTTACCTGCAGCAGCATTTATGACTAATGGGGAACAGGTGCCCTGACCCTCCTGGAGGGAGCAGAAGCAATTGAGGTCCCCCCCGGAAGGTCAGGAGTAAGGGGAAGGGTGCCTCTTGGGCAGTGCCAGCCTGGTATTGCCAGCTCGGCACAATGGCACTGCCCAAAGGGCAAACTGGCATTGCTCAGTGAGCACCTTAGCACTGCCCACCCAGCACTAGGCAGTGCCAAGGGTGTGGTGCCAGAGTGGGGGGGTCTACTGGGCTGTGGCCTATTTTGGGGAGGGAGTGATCAGTGGGGAGGGGTGCTTGTTGTCATTCTGCAATCGGGATCATTTAGAAAGGAGGGAGGAGATGTTTAGGGCTGGCTATCTGGGTTGTGGTTGTGGTATTCACAGCTGCTGGGGTGGAGGTTGGGAGGGAGCATCAGGGCTGGCCCAAGCAGGGGAGTGTGTGTTGGGGTTGGGGAACATAGGGGTTGATGCAGGGAGGTCCAAGCGGCCAGTGATCGGGGGCGGGGGGAGTGAAGGGTTTGGAAGGCCAGCAATCGGGAGTTTGTGGGCTTCACCAGCGATTGGGAGGCTGGCAGGGGGGGCCACTGCGCATGCACCAATCTCCGCTCTGACAGGTAGGCGCTTGAGCAATGGCTCACTCAGCACTTGGCTGCCAACCTCTCGGGAATAAGACCCGTCAATCATTTACTGAAGTGAATCACAATGAGGCACTCTGCAATACTTATAGTGTTGGAGATTTGCTCTGGTATGTACGCCCAAAAAACAAGTAGGAAATACTCCTGATTTCCCACATGTTGGGTGCTTAGATTTTTTTGGGGAAAATCTCAGCAGATTTGTTGCCAATATAAGTAATTGCTGTTTCAGAGTACATTTACATTCTTTTCAGTTGCGGTAGTAAGTAAACCAGTTCCAAGTTTTTTGCTGGCCCTTCAGAATCTAGTTAGCTAAACAGTAAATATTAGTAATATGTTAGCATGAATATTCGTTAACAGATTTTTCAGTGATGACCGAACAACTTAATTTTTAAAAGGTGCAACCAATGTCCTTTTTATAAAAGGCTTCAACAACTTGTATGTTGGGATACAAGAGCGTAGCTCATCTTTGAACAAAACAGATTTATTTAGCTTTTTAATGCAGTGCATAGTGCATTAAATTGATGGCTTTAATTTCAAATTTGATGTTATCTGTGCTGTTATCGGCTTCCTTTCAGTGCTAAAGAAAAATTCAATCAGTCCCTCTAAATTGACTCACAAGGATTTTCTGGGATAGAATTTCGACAAATCAATGTTTGGTTCATAAAAATGTTCTACTTATTTGAATTTGGTAGTGCCTGGTTTCATGTACTGTTCAATCTGCATCGAGGGTTACTTTGCAGTGATTAGCTAATGTCTACATCATACTGTAAGATAAACAGTGTGCTAATAATCTCTGTTGAGCTTTCTCTCACTCTCCCACCATAACCTTGGAAGACAATTGGTGAAACCCCACATAAATGGCAAATATCTTGTGGAGACTATCAGAAAACAATTCTGAATGTTGCCCTTTAGAAATAAGCTTATATGATTTGTATCTCTATTGTATTATGTTATGGGTGGTTTTCACCTTTTTTGAGAATAAGTGTAGCCTTTTGAATTGATTTGATTTATTATTGTCACATGTATTAGCATACACTGAAAAGTATTGTTTCTTGTGCGTTGTACAGACAGAGCATACCATTCATGGGGAAGGAAACGAGACTGCAGAATGTAGCATTACAGTCATAGTTAGAGTGTAGAGAAAGATTAACTTAATACAAGGTAGGTCCATTCAAATGTCTGACAGCAGCAGGGGAGGAGCTGTTCTCGAGTCGGTTGGTACGTGACCTCAGACTTTTGTATCTTTTTCCCGACAGAAGAAGATGGAAGAGAGAACGACAGGGGTGCATGAGGTCCTTAATTATGCTGGCTGCTTTGCCAAGTAGAAAGAGTCAGTGGATGGGAAGCTTATTGAAAAGGTGCCCAAAATCACTGACCCACCAGTAAAGAAAAAAGGTAGACCTCCTGAGAAAAAAGGTAGACCTCCTGAGAACGAAGCTAGACCTCCTGGAACATTCTGAGGTTGGAAGATGAACCCCCTCCAGGAAACCAAATCTGGAAAATCCACCTGCAGATACACCCTGACTCACTGCTGTGGTGTTCCAGGGTTTCAGGCAGTTCCACCTTCAGCTCTAGAGGCAATCCCAGGCATTTTTCAAATGAGTTCTGACATCTGCACCTCATGTTGTTACAAATATACTTCATGCTAGCAGGCTTTCCCACCAGCACAGTGGAGAATCCAGTGGGGGGTGGGGGGGGTGATGCAAGTGAGTTTCACACCAGCTTTTAATGGGTTTTACAACCTGCCATGATGGGTGCCAGTGGAAGATTCCACTATAAATTCAGGCTGGCATGGAAACAATTTTTGGATATCCTGTATATGCTCCTCACCGGCAGGGGCTTGGAAGAGGTCCATCCTCTGTATCAGTTGTGGCTTGGTTGATAGCAGTCTTGCGTTGTAGTCAAAAGGTTCCTTGATCGACGGTCATTCCAGCATTTCAGCACAAAACTCAAGGCTGACCAGCCAATGCATTCTGACTCTGTACTGCACTGTTGGAGATGCTGTTTTTCAGATGAATAGGCAAACCAAGACTTCATTTAACTGCTTTGGTGGATATAAAAGATTCCATAGCTCTATTTCGGGCAGCTATCCCTTGTGTCCTGGCCAGTTTATATCCCACAATGAACAATACAAAAAATAGAATATCTGGTCATTATCGTATTGCTGTATGTGGGAATTTGCTGTGCACAAAATTGGGTGATGTATTTCCTGTGCGAAAACAGTGACTGTACTTCACAATTATTTAATTGGCTATAAAGTGCTTTGAGATGTCAGTAGTCATAGCAGGTGCCATACAACTGCAGGTCCTCCTTTCTTTATCAGTGATAATATGATCGATATGAGATGCAGTCACTGTCATGAGGCAAACTACACAATTATCCTGTGCGTAACCAGGGATACAAATAACAAATAAGATGAATGACCCCTTGTCATGTTTTTACCCCCAAGGTGGTTGAGGTAAGATTGTTGCCCAGGACGGCATTGAAGAATGACATTTTCCATTGATTTTTCCATCTCTCCTTTTGCAAAAGACCCTCAGAAACCCAGGAGGAATAACTACTTCTCCACAGTTTCTGTTGAAGTAACAGCTGGGCAATGAGGAGGATCTTAATTGGAAATGTTTTATGTTGAACTAAGCAGACAGATAGAACCTTGAGTTAAGACTCAATTTGAAAGAGACACCTCCAGCAATGCAGTATTCATTCAGTATTTCACTAAAGTACTGGCTTAACTAAAGGTCTGATCCCATGACTTTCTGACTCAGAGGGTAACAACTGAGACAAGTTGACACTTACTACAATTTCATCCTTCCTGACATCCTAATACTGAAATTGATCTATATAATCAGTATTTTGTTAAGAATAAATTACTTCTCCATATCATACTACCAAGGTTAGTGATTTACATTGCCAGACTTGCCCCAATGAGCTCAAAGAGTAAACTAATTAAAAGAAAACTCGCTACTGAATAGGTGGATCTCCTAAGGGTCAAATATTAAGCAGTTATTAATGTTGTCAATTATCACATAACCAACCAATTATTTGTTTGCTATGGACTTCAAAGCAGATGAAAATTGGGAGAGATGTATATTGGGCAGCTGATTAGATATTACCCAAAGTTAAAATTATCCCAAAAGGTTAAATAAATACCAAACAAAAAGGGCATATTCTGAGGCACAGACATGTCAGAATTGTTGGCTACTTGAGGCCTTCTGCAGTCATAGCTGTATGTTTATGAAGTATAGAATAAAATGTAAATTTACATTTATGCCATGACAATTCTGACTCTGTATTTAACTTTTTGCAGTAATAATACCATGGCATTTTCCATGGGCTGACAAATACTGTTTGGCAAAATAGAGGCACTTTAATTTGCAAACTTATAACTGCAACTATGGTTAACGTTAATGTTAGCCGCCTTAGACAAACTGTTTTGTGTAATAGAATTGGCATAATACAAAATTTGGCTTGAGATGCTTACAGTTTATTCAGTGTTTTGTTTGCTGTGCACATTTTGAGCCACAACTACCCACACGCAAGTGTGACCTATACACCTTTTTTTCAGTTCCAGATTTACAACTAACTTGAAAATATTTAATAGCCTACTATAACAAATCAAAATAAACGATCATAATGCATTCTTTGCAACTGGATGGGAACAAAGTAAACAGTGTGATCTTCATAGAGGGTTCATCGAGCTTCCTGTAGAAATCATTCAGGAAATTTGGCATGGTACGGTGGTGAGCACTGCTGTTCACAGCACCAAGGATCCGGATTCAGATCCGGCCTTGGGTCATTGTGTGGAGTTTGCACATTCTCCTCGCGTCTGTGGGTTTCTTCCGGATGCTCTAGTTTCCTTCCTCAGTCCAAAGATGTGCAGGTTCGGTGGATTGGCCATGATAGATTATCCTTTATTGTCAGAGGGACTAGCAGAGAAAATACATGGTGTCAGGGGACCTGGGTGGAACTGTGGTTGGTGCAGACTCGATGGGTCAAACGGCTTCCTTTTGCAATGTAGAATTTATAAATGTGGTAGCAAAGTACTGCAGATGTTAGAGATGTGAAGAAGAACAGAAGATACTGGAAATTCTCAGAGGTCTATTAATCTCTGTGGGGGTCAGTTAGTTTAGTTGGCTGGACAGCTAGTTCGTGATGTGGAATGATGCCAACTGCAAGGTGAAAGCTGACGCCAATACGCTGCCTTCCTTGGAGGTCCCTTCACCCATATCATTCAAGGACTCGTCCAAGCTGTCTGGAGCAAGTGCTAGGAGCCACATTAGGGGCCACGATACCAGATGACCCCGGGGTGTCCAGATCTGTTACCAGATCTGAACACAAGGTTAAGTGTAAGGGAGGGAGAGGAATCCAGGATGCAAAAAACGTGACTCACATTTTCACCATTGAACATAGAACAAAGTTCAATGAAGATTACATCACAGGAACAAGCTCTTTGGCCCTTGAAGCCTGAAGCGACCAAGCTGCCCATCTGAATT
Source organism: Carcharhinus amblyrhynchos (assembly GCF_965287045.1). NCBI lineage: Eukaryota > Metazoa > Chordata > Chondrichthyes > Carcharhiniformes > Carcharhinidae > Carcharhinus > Carcharhinus amblyrhynchos. Next base: position 92,230,360 of record NC_137326.1, read on the forward strand.
GTAACCCCCTACCCTTCCAGGGATCATGTGCCTCAATTCCCATCCCATTCACGTAACTGTAAAGATGCCCCTTTAAGGTCACTCATATCTGCCTCCATGACCTCCCCCAGCAGCTAGCTCCAGACACCCACCACCCTCTCTGTGCAAATAAACATGTCTCATACATCTCTTGTCCCTCGCACCCAAAACACATGCCCCTGAGAAGTTGCCATAAATTGAGTGGAGGATTGAGGTGCTCACTTCTTGACTCCAGCTTGACCATGTTGTCGCTGTCAGCCTGCATCTCCCCTTCCCTGAACATCTCCAGCGCCCTCTCTTCGAAGGGTTTGAGAACCCAGAGGTTGGGCTCCACATCCCTTTCTTGGTGTTATGGTCGGTCATCTCCTGTGGAGACAGAAGGAGCCATGAAAGATGGTGGCCTTTAGAGGGCAAGCACTGTGATACTCTTGGGGGGGGGAGGTGGGGGGGGGTGGTGATGGGAAGGATGTGCGTGGGGTTCAGTGGCTGGAAACATGCAGGGTGCTGGTGATGGAAGGATGTGGGGGAAGATGCTAGATGGGGTTAAGCACTCACCCTTGCTGCCCGGATGAGGTCATTGACCTTGTTGCAGCAGTGATTCCTAGTTCTGGGGGCCGGGGCCATGACATTGACTGAGGCAGCAACTGCCTCCCAGGCTGCATTGCCAACAGCCCCCCTGGGCCTGCGTCCTCCTTGTCTGTTGGGGGGGGATGAAGTTGTCCCACCACACCTCTGCTCCATCCAGCAGCTTCCTAAGGTCGCCCTCAGTAAATCAGGGGGCCAGTCGTGTCAACTCTTTTTCCTGCACTGCCCGCCTGCCTGTCCGTCCGTGGGTTTTTCATGGAACTGCCCTCGTTATGGCAGATCAGCTTCAGGAAGTTTGGCAGAGCGTTCCAGCAAGTTACAATGCTTGTTAGCAGTGAGTGGAAGGCAAGTGGAAGGCAAGGCAGGGGTGCTGATGGGGAGGAAAAGGAGTGGGGGGGGAGGGGAGAGGAGGGCTGGATCAGTGCCTCTATGATTGGGGACAGGGGAGAGAGAGGGAGGTGTCATACAGTCTTCAGAGTCCAGAGGAGATAGGGGCCTTGTGCGGGAGGATCAGGGGTGAGGGGGAGGAGGGAGGGAGGGTTCACTCTGCCTGAGATCACTTGGGGGGAGGGGTGTGGAGGGGGCCACGATCGCTCTGGGTGTTGTGGGGGGGTGGTGTGAGGAGATAAGGAGGTCAGTAATGTGGTGGGGGGGTAGTGTGTTATCTCTCTTGGAAGTAGAGTGGCAGGGGAGCAGCATTCCATCTTTTTTTCTGCGCATGCGCAGTTGGAGGCACCAATTGGAGCTGCAGGATTTCGGGAACATTAAATCCTGCCCACAGGATTGTGCAGCGTGATTCGGACTTGTTGATATTTTTTCAGGCAGAGTGCATATGGGGGCGCCTGAGAACGGGTCTAAAAGTCAGATCTGAAACATTCCGGACCCTATTTTACCATTGGGCGTGAAAAATTGGTAAAGTTGGGCATGAGGTGAGTAGCGCGATCCGTGCCCCCCTCCACACCGGTTCTGCCTTTACCAAGGTCCAAAAATGGCCGTGATTGGGGCCCACACTAAAACGGGTGCAATGGCCATTTAAATGCATTTGCACGCATTTAAATTGACTTGATGGGCTGCACGCCCAACCTTACCGGCATTTCCCCCCTTTAGTAAAGTGTTCACCCATCCAGACTTGGTATGAAACAGACATGGTCTATAAAAGTCCAATTCAGGTGCTCCGGCATTCCAGCTAGTGAGGACATAAGTGCCGAGTGTCAGATGGCTCTCTGCTTGAGATCAGCAGTGGGGAGGAAGGTGGCTCCGACGGCTCTCTGCTTGAGTTATGTTGTGGGGAATGGGGCAATGTCTGTGGGGAAATCTTATCTGGCCCGGAAGGGATGTATCAGGGGAGAGTCATTCTATCATTTTTTTCTGCACATGCGCAGATGGAGGCGCCAATCGGAGCTGCAGGGTTTCAGGCAGGTTAAGCCCTGCTCACAAGCTTGTGCAGCACGATTCGGACTTGCTACTATTTTTACAGGCAGAGTGTGTATGGTGGCACCTGAGAACGGGTCTAAAAGAAGGGTCTGAAACTCTCCTTGCACTTAGAAAATGGTAAAATGGGGCCCTCTGTGTCTGTCAGAACCCTGTAGTTGTTACTGAGTGTGTGCAAAATCAGAGGTTCTACATACACAGTAGCTCCTTCTACAGGCTGGCTGGTGAATTAAGCCTGGGCCATTGTCTGCAACAGCTAGAAATATTCTAGACCATTTTTTCAGTGACTGATTGCATACGATTGGGCATGAAAACCTGCCCAATAAATGGATCAGGAACTCTCCCATTTTCATGCTGGCTGGACACTAAAATCTTGTAAGATTCTGCCCAATGGGTGAGATTTTCCTTATCCCTGCAGGGTGTTTTGAAGCAATGGAGGCAACCCATCATTGGCTGGTGGCAGGATCTTCTGGATCCTGTTGTTCAGACCCTCTTTTGCTGGGAACCCCTGGTTGAGGCTTGCTGTCAGCGTGACCAGAAGATCCTTCCAGCAAGAATGGTGACGTAGTGGTATTGTCATTGGACTAGTAATCCAGAGGCCCATAAGCACAGTGTTTAGCACTGCAGCCTCACAGCACCAGGGACTGGTTTGATTCCCAGCTTGGGTCACTGCCTGTGCGGAGTTTGCACATTTTCCCTGTGTCCGTGTGGATTTCTCCGGGTGCTCTGGTTTCCTCACACAGTCCTAAGGATGTGCTGGTTAGGTGCATTGGCCGTGCTAAATTCTCCCTCAGTATAACTGAACATGTGCTGGATTGTGGCGACTCGGGGATTTTCACAGTAACTTCACTGCAGTGTTAATGTAAGCCTACTTGTGACTAATACATAAGTTTTCTTTTATTATGGCATGAGGACCCAGGTTTGAATCCCATCATGGCAGTTGGTGAAATTTGAATTCATTAAAAAATTAATCTGGAATTAAATGATGACCACGAAACCATTGCCAATTGTTGTAAAAACCCACCTGATTCACTCATCTGCCATCCTTTAATAATAATCTCGCCTGGCCTACATGTGACTCCAGATCCACAGCAATGTGGTTAACTCTTAGATTTCCTCTAAAATGGTCACATAAGCCATTCAATTCAAGAGCAATTAGGGCTGGGCAATAAATGGTAACCTGGTGTTGTGAGACTTCTTACAGTAAATGGTGGCCCAGCCAGCAGTGTCCACATCCCATGAATGAATAGAAGAAAATGAAAGACCCAACAGTTAGAATTCAAGTCTCCACCACATTTAAGATGTGTGAAAGAAATGAAATAAGTGATTGGGATAGTCAGACATAGATTACCATTCATTATCAAATCAAATTAAACGAGCATTGTGCCACAGATACAGAAGAGGAAGCAACACCATCACGGTACAAGAAAAGATGATTTAACAAAGCACCAATAATTGCCTGTGCAACAAAAAAGAGGCTTCTCTTTTGATTAGAAGTAGCGGAGGCTTAAGTGGGCATTTTGGTCGGCATGGATCAATTTGGGCCAAAAGGCCTGTCTCTGTGCCTTAGATTCTATAACTCTATGATTTTAGTTCTGAGCAATGCCCTGGACCTTGTTGATGCACACTTTTTTAAAGCCTTTTCTTTTTGAAATGTTTGAAGCAACATGAAGTTAGAAAATTGTGACTACAGTAGGAAGTGAGTGATAAACTCTGACCAAGTTGAATAGAACAGTACACTTGTGCATTTTGCAAGGGATTCAATACAGAGCCAGACTCTAAAACAACCATTTGTCACCTTTGTATGATGTCAGAATCATGTGGACTTAGCAAATTATACAAGGCACAAGGCTGAAAGGACCATTGTTTTGATTTATTTTGAATGACTTGCAAAAAAAAGCTGAAGCTAAATACTGTTAAGGATTTACTTCAAGGCGGACTGTCATTTAGACCGATATAAATCTGTCAATGGTTTAATGGGCTATTTTTGAATAATAATTTTTCTGGCAGTAAGAACATTGTACTCTGAGTAACTATCCCTCAATCTTTAACAGGAGGCATGGTGGCACACTGATTAGCACCGCTGCCTCACAGTGCCAGGGATCTGGGTTTGATGCCTGGTTTGAGTCACTATGTGGAGTTTGTACATTCTCCCCTTATCTGCATGGGTTTCTGCCGAATGTTGTGGTTTTGTGCTGGTTAAGTGCATTGACCTGAACAGGTGCCGGAGTGTGGTGACTAGGGGAATTTCACAGTAACTTCGTTGCAGTGTTAGTCTTACTTGTGACTAATAAATAAACTTCAAAAAAAATTTCTCATTGCCACATTCAAGTCCTTCCTTCCTTTTCAATTGGAATGGTAGCTGCTTGGTACTGCAACTTACCATCAAGCCTCAGAAAAGCACATGGGCAGATTTGATTTGAGACCAGCCACCACTTCTATTTTCTTCTGACATTTTATTTAAAATTTGGCAGAACCTCAATCAAATTGTTCTTTCAAAGCGTTTGATATGAAAATAAAAGAAGCTTGAAACTGATTCTGTTCCCTTTAAGGCAAGAGAGCCCACAAGTGAGTTACTGCTAGTGTCACCTGTGACGCATTCCAACTGCTGTACCCAGCTGCAAAGCTTGCACCTGATACATAAAAAAAACACCCATTTAATTTGTGTTTCTGTTGCTCTAGTGGAAGTTGGATGCAATAATGGTTGGCTTGCCAATTGAATTTGCACTGAATTCGCATGGAGAAAATTTAGAGGCTTCAGATGTATAATTTTATATACAAGATACTTTACCTTGACTTGGAAGATAAAAAGTCCTCATAACCCAGTGCTCATTTTGGGCTCTGTCAGGTGATCAGAAAGAAGTAGACACTCTACATTGATACATGGACTGTCAGAGGCGGAATTCCTTGGCTCCTCCCTCAGGCATGATTTTCCAGTCCTGCCGAAGTTCATGGACTTTTGAATGTCTCACCACAATTGGGCCATAGAATTCTGCTCTTTGCTTAGTTAACATCTGTAAGTGAAGCAGAATGTTTAACTATGTGGCTCATCATTAATGGAATTAAGGTCCAGTTGACTCAATTCTAAGGTCTAGGGCGTCTGTTCAATTCCAAATTGCTATAGCGGGGTGGTGTGGGAGAACGGCAACAGTGGAGAAAAGAAGACACGAAAATTTGTTGAGGAGGTATAAATTCATGTAAGCTTCTGACCAAATCATTACCTGGGATTTCCCAGCCCCTTTGTGAATTGTCTTGGGGCCGGGGCTAGGGTAGAATCATGTTTGCTCGCAACAAAATGGAGTTCCAATGTCATCTTATCAGGCATAGATTTCACAGGGGGCAGGTGGATGACTGGCAGGTCTGCAAACAAGTTATTTGAAGGACAAACTGCTGAATGACCAGAATCTTACTGACCTGTTCCAAGTTCCTGAAAATGAGGAATGAGGATCAAAAGCATCAAAGTCTTGGCAGGCACATCAGGGTGACAGGAGGTGGAGGTCAGATCAGTGCTGAATTGAGGCACCATTGGGTGAGGCAAGTATTTTCATAGGAAATCTGGATATTGCTCCTCTCAGGGTTTTGGGATCGGCCTCCATTCTGCCCTCTGCCTGCTGGCACTTGGGTGCATTGTAAGGGGGTGAGGGGGTGGTGATAGGAGGAAGCGTCTTGAGACCAGGAATGCCCATCAACCATGGACATTATCCACAGGAGGAAGGTCCTCTGGTGAGGAGAACAACTAGAGAAGGGTGGGGTGGGGCGGGGGGGGGAGTGCAGTGAACAACAATCTCATAGCTGCCTATAGAGACAGCCTCAGAGAGAGAAAGCAGCTGAAGGCCGCAGAGAGGACTGCAAGCTAGCTGTAGTGCTGTAAAAAGGATGTATAGGCAGGAAGTGCTGTCTTCAGATGTTGGAGCAAAAACTGACACAGCTATTTGCACATAGGTGACAGACAAGCTGAACCCCAGGGACACTTGTGGTCAACCAATGCCTCCAGCTCAGATGTGTAGCATCTCCCAATCAGCGTCATGATGAAAATCAAAACTCACTTCAGGAGGCCAATCCGATACATTCATTATAGCATTGATTCAAACAGTTAGTTTGAGAAAGCCAGAGGATTCAGAGCCATCCCTGGACTCCTCCAGCTGTTAGGTATGACACACTGCATAAATGTGACCATGCGGCTTCTTACAAACCATCCATCATCCTTCATTAACGGGAAGGGTTTCTATTTCCTTAACATGCTACTAGTCTGCAACTAATGGCAGCGGATTCTGCTGATCTCTGTTCGCTACCCTGGGAACAGCCATAATTCTTACATATCAGATCCCTGAAGTTTTACCTCCTGCACTATGTCTGTTGTTACTCATTAACCTGCCATAATCTCCTATTTATATTCTTACTAGTGCATGGCACAGATAGTAATCCAGACTTTTTTGACATCCTGCTTTGTCTTAGTTCCTTATATTCTGAAAGCAGGACATTAAACCCCTTTCTCTCCATGTTATTGGATCTAACATGGGCCATGACTCACAGCACTTCCCTTTGTCCCCTCAGACTATGCTGTACCCGCTCCATGATGTCCCATGCCTTGACATTGCAGAGGCAACATAACATATGGGTATCAAAATGATGATAGCAGAATTGCCTGTCTGTCCTCCTGACTGTTGAATTCCCCCAAATAACACTGCATTCCTACACTGTGCTGTGCCACCATGTTCAGTCTTTAGTCTGATTGTGTCAGATTCAGGGCTGCACTGCTTCACCAGTCACCAGTATTTAATGCTGAATAGCAGTTTGAAAGTGCCATACTCTTAGAGGATTCATGCACTGTCTGCCTCTTGCTGTCCTTCTGGGTGGCCACCCACTTGTTGATCTGAACTCTCTCATTATTGGGTGATCACGCCCTGAAGCCTGCAATTCAGGAAACATTCAGCCACCCATATGTCCTGCACCAAATCTGGCTACCCCTCATGCTTCAAAGCCATCAGTGTCTGTTTGAGCAGCTTGAGCACTTCCTGGAAACATAGCCCTCCAGGGCATGTGAAGCGTCCTGAAATTTCCACACAGTGCAATCTTTTGGTTGCAGCAGTCTGTTTATTTGAGTTAGAAACTTAAGATATATGATCATTATTTATATAATTGCTGTTAAATAACTCCATTGCTATTTTTCTATTCACTCCCGAAATTGAAATAATCAAGGACTAATTATTTATCCGAGCTTAAGGAGAATCACTGAAATAGTCAACAAAAAGAGCCTAAATCTTAAATATTTACGAAATTAACCCAACCTAAATACTCATTTTAGAACCCTTGGCTCTACCACTCTACACATTTAAGTTAGACATCTATCTTCCCACTATCACCAAATGCTACTTGGCATTACTACTAGAAATAAATAACCAATGAGGAAAAATCACAATCACCTCTTCCTGACTTTCAATGTCACCTTCATGGCTATTTGCTTGCCATCGTCTTGGGGGTCACCAATCACCACCAGTCGATCAAGACTGTTTATATCAACACTGTGGCAATGAGAGTGGGGCAGAGATGAGTCCATTAGGAAACCCATTGAACCAATTGCAAGTCAACTACATGGCCATGTAATAAACAACAATATTTTGATAACTGGAGAAGGACTTTTCCCAACCTGTTCCAACTTTAAGTTCACCTGAGAACCAACCTCTTCAAAATTCATTTACAAGAAGCCTCAGAACATATTGACTTCTGCTAAAAGAATTCTCTATCCAGGCCTTTCATTATTCTGTAAGTTTCTATGAGGTCTCCCCTCATCCTTCTAAACTCCATTGAGTACAGACCCAGATGCTCCTCATATGTCAAACTTTTCATTCTCATGAAATTCCTCTAGACCCTCTCAAGGCTAGTACATCCTTCTTTAGAGTAGACATGGAGAAAATGTTTCCATTAGTAGGATAGACTAGGACCCGAGAGCACAACCTCAGAGTAAAGTTTAGAATTGAGATGAGGAGGAATTTCTTCACTAGAGGTGGTGAATCTATGGAATTCATTGCCACAGAGAATTGTGGAGGCCAAGTTATTGAGTGTATTTAAGATAGAGATACTGACCCAAAATTGCTCACAATATTCTAAATGTGGTCTCACCAGAGCCTTATAAAGCCTCAGCAGTATATCCCTGCTTTTGTATTTTAGTCCTCTCAAAGTGAATGCTAATATTGCATTTACTTTCCTAACTAGCAAGTCAACCTGAAGTTAACCTGAAGAGAATCCGGTACGAGGACTCAAGTGCCTTTGCACTTTCGATTTCTGAATTCTCTCCCCATCTAAAAAATAGTCTACGCCTCTTCTTCCTAGCAAAGTGCATAACCTCACACTTTCCCACATTGTATTCCATCTGCCACTTCTTTGCCCCCTCTTCCAACCTGTCGAAGTCCTTCCCCACCTCTTCAATGCTACCCGTCTCTCAACCTACCTTTGTATCATCTGAAAACTTAGTCACGATGCCCTCAGTTCCTTCATCTAGATCATTGATGTATAAAATGAAAAGTTGTGGTTCCAACACTGACCTCTGCGGAACTCCACTAGTCACCAACTGCCATTCTGAAAAAGACCCTTTTATTCCCACTCTCTGTCTTCTACCAGTCACAATGCTGGCATCTCCACAGCATTCTACCAGTCAGCAATCTTCTTTCTATGCTAATAGTTTGCCTGTAACACCATGGGCTCTTAACTTACTCAGTAGTTTCCTGTGTAAAGTGCTGCACAGGATATTAAGAAATAACTTTATTTTAAAACTCGCTAAAAAGATTGCTGGAATGAATCAATTTGGAACAATCACTCAGAGGATAAAAAATACACACACCTCAGATACAAAATATATTGATCATGGGCAGTAAGAAACATCTATGTTTTGACACCATCACTTGCAAGTTCCCCATCCAAGCATCATGCCATCTGACTGAACTATATATTGCCACACCTTCATCACTGCTGGGTCACAGTCCTGGAATTCCGACCACACATCATCATGGAAACTGTGGCAGGAATTCTCCAACCTTGCCTGTGGCTGGGATTCTCCAGTCACGATGCAGTAAATGGAGATTTGGCTGAGATGAAAGAGTCCCTGTGGGTCCAGGTGCAGTGTAACTCCAGTGAGCTGAGGGAGGCCACGCTACTTTTTAATTCTACACAGGCTGCCATAGAGCAGGTTGGTTAGAAGGGCACAGGGAAAACCCTGGGTGTTGATTATTCGAGGGCTTGGGGGATCTAGGGTTTAGAAGTGTCCTGGTCTTGAGCCTGATTAAAATAGTTTTGATGATATTAGTAGCAGTTTTATTCCTCTGAATTCTTTCATAAGAACTATTGGTATAAAACTGGCAGAACCATCCAGAGTTAGTGACATGGCCTCACTGCAGCATGTTTCTCGTGCAGGAAGCAGCTGTTTGTCAGTGGCAGGATCTCCTGGTCCAGCTGCTGTCAGTGAGATTTCCCATTGATTACACCCCATGCCACCGGGAAACCTGTGGCAGGGGTGCACCGTCGCCGGAATCAGAAGATCCCACGAGTGTGAATGGCTGAAAATTCCAGACAGTGATTTAAATCACTGTGCTGGATGGCTCCCAGCGCAGCCGTTGCCCAGGGGAAGTTTGCACTTCTGGACGATTGCTGCGTAAATCCTCATCTGGGAACTCCGAGAGGGATTCCCCAGCTCATCTTTGGGGCATCCCCAAATGGGTGGCATGGTGCCACAGTGGTTAGCACTGCTGCCTTACAGTGCCAGGGACCCATCTGTGTGGAGTTTGCATGTTTTCTCTGTGTCTGTGTGGGTTTCCTCCACATGCTCCAGTTTCCTCCCACAGACCAAAAGACGTACTGGTTAGTTGCATTGGACATACTAAATTCTCCCTCAGTGTATCCGAACAGGTGCCAGAATGTGGCAATTTTCACACTAACTTCATTCCATATAAGCTTACTTGTGACACTAATAAATAAACTTTAAAAATACAATGCTGGGGAGCCCGGAAGTTATGGGTTAGCATTATATGCAGTTGATATCAGCCACATTCTAAGAACAAATTTTTAAAAATTACATTGTTCAGAGGACTGGGAGAAAAGTGCCTAACTTGGGTCAATATGAATGCATGTGTAATTGTAAATGAACAATTTAATATGTGTCAAACGGAACAGCAATGTATTGATTTATAAAAAGAGACTGATGTTAAATATTTTAATGAAACCATCACACTGCACTAAACTATGGTAATAAAAGGTAAGTGAGGTAATGGAATGCAGTGATAGTTGGTTTTAGGAACACCAATTTGACCTTGTGAGTATGTGTTCAAATCCAGCCCAGATTGGTGGAATGAATGTCCGGCAGATGCAAAAGCTACACCTCAAATAAATTTGGCAGTCTGATGATAGCTCCCACTCCCACACCATAAAAGCTGCCTAATCATGTTTGAATTAAACTCAATGATCAGTTTCTTGAGGTGATCAGTTTGGAAAATGGGAAATGCACAATAGTGGCAGCTATAATGTATTGTCATATCAGGAAAATTATTCAGGCAGCTTAGTTCACCTGCAACTGGAGCATAATTATACTGGATGTTGACATTGGATAGCTGGAATTGCAAAGATATCATTCCTCATTTGCATTATCTGCTTGAGAAATGGAAAGAAGGGTGCAATAGGATGGAGTACAAATCAAGGCAGATTGTATTATAAAAACAGAATTTTGTTTTATTCATTCATGGGACATGGACATTGCTGGCCTTCTGCATTTATTGCCTGTCTCTAGTTGCCTGAGGGCAGTTGAGAGCAACCACATTGCTGTGGCTCTGGAGTCATATGTAGACCACACCAGGTAAGGACGACAGATTTTCTTCCGTAAAGGACATTAGTGAACCAGGAGGGTTTTTTCCAACAATCAACAATGGTTTCATGGTCATCAGTAGATTTTCAATTCCAGATTTTTTTATTGAATTCAAATTCCACCATTTGCCGTGGCAGGATCTGAACCTTCGTCCTCAGAACATGAGCTGATTTCTGGATTAATAGTCAAGTGATAATGCTACTAGGCCATCGCCTCCCCTAATAAGGCCATTGCCTCCCCTAAGAAATCTTGGGATGCTCGAGATATGAAGTTAAAACAGAAAGTGTTGGGAAAACTCAACAGTTCCAAGGAAGAGCCGTATCAGATTCAAAGTGTTTCTGTTCCAAATGCTGCTAGGCATGCTGAGTTTTCCCAGCATTTTCTGATTTTATTTCAGATTGTTATTGGTGAGTTCCTGCCTGACTACATTTCTGACCCCCTTTATGAAAGGTAAGAGAAGTTGGGTTTCTTTTGTTTAGGGAAGAGAATTTGAGGTGATCCAAGTTATTTCTTTTAAGTGCTGATGGGAATTGACGACAGTAAATTATTTGGTATGATTAAAGGCTCAAGCATCAGCACAGTCACTCCTTCGGGCTTTCCTAACTCAATATTTTAATTTCATTACATGACTCACTTTTAGTTTTGAGGTCAGTTTTTAGGTTTTTTTTGGTTTTTTGAATAACTCGTGCGTTTCATGCTAAGTATGATTTTCTTTCTATTTTAATCATTTAATCACAATTTTTTGTTCTGATATAGGGAGGGTGAAGTCCCTGCCATTTTGGTTTGAATATTTGGTCAGCGCTTTTGGTTGCTGATGTCTTTATTCTTTAGGTCCATAAATTATTGCAGGAGGCTAAGAGAGCAAACCAAGCTGACATACGTACGTCACCGATTTAACTTGGGTTTGTAAAAGTGAAGAAATATTTTTTAAAAGTATAATTGCATACTTTCAATCTCGTGCACTAGATCATGAATAAACTTTGCCCTGAGAGGAGAATTGATATAAAAATACCTCCCATGAAGACACCTTTGGAGTTATTATGCTGGTAAACATAAAGGTTTAAAGATTAAGGCAGTAGAAATAAGTCTGGAATTAAGTGGTTAAGTTTCTAAGGAAAATTGAGTAGGGTATTTTACCAGGGAGACGATATGGATGATTCAAAAGACAATTCGATAGGCTTGTGCAGCAGTGAGGAGATAGATATGTGCTGTAAAGCTATTATAAACGTGGTCTTTGGATATCCATTCATGTGGCTCCTGGCTCACAGGAATAAAACAATCAAATAATTCTCAACTTTTCCTGGGTGGCTCTTGTTAAGCTGCTGTAGTTTAACAAATGGTCCTACAGTTGGGCAGAGTCAGTGTGGCACAAACTCTGCTCATTTGATGACTAAAACTGGCAATAAGATCTCAAATTTATTGCACACGACCTTGCTTAATGCCTGTTTCAAGTGCAATTCTAAAAATAGCCGGCTTCTATTCTGGCAGCTGGTGCACCTTCATCAAGGTGGGGTGTGAGAGGACTAGCATTCACCCATTTATTTAATCCAGTGTCTCTTTGCTCCAGCTAAGTGTCAGCGCATGTGACATACTTGTACACTGGACAGATTTCCATACTAATAATGTTCAGAGTTTAACTGAAAGAACATTACCACTCAGCCAAGTTTTATACACTTGACCTAAAGGGGCATGGATGATGGAAAGGCATTGAGGGATCAGAAGGTGTGCCATCAATTGCAAAGTACCCAGCTTCTACCCTCCTGTCATAGCCACAGTAGTGATGTAGCTTGTCTATTAAGCTACTGGTCAGTGGAGAATTTCCAGGAAGTTATTGATGGGAGAAATGATAATTGTGCTGTCGCTGATGGTCATGGGGAGCTGTTTGAGCCTTTACCTGTTGAGGTGATGATCCTTGCCTAATAGTTGTGGACTGTGCATTTCACCTGCCACTTTTCAGCCCAAGCTTCAGTGTTGTCTAAGACCTACCATATTAGGCCAGGAATGTTTCATTGTCAATTAAACTCCACCCGGAGCTTAACACTGGAACCTAATATCAGCCAACAGTTTCAACTCTGATCATTGTTGGAGGAAAGGGCATTAATTAAATTGCTTTCAATTTTACTTTTCTATTTTCTCATTCACTTTTTCCTTTTCTCTATATGCTTCAATTGTCATTCATTTTCTCCCCAACTCCATCGTCTTCTCTATTACTTGTGCGAGGACAAGGATTACATTTTCTGAGTAGTATTGACATGGACTCCTGTTCTCCAGAGAGCTCTGCCATAGCCAGCAGTGTTGGGAATAGATACTGATCCAATCTAGTATGTCAGCAAGATAAAGGGAAAATACTATGGATGCTGGAATCTGAAACAAAAATAGAAAATGCTGGAAAATCTTAACAGGTGTGACCGCATCTGTGGAGAGAGAATAGAACCAACATGGTATTCTCTGTTATTGTTGTTGGGATAGGAGCAAACATTTTGGGAAAGAGAAGGGAAGAAAAGGGCCTAGCTTGTCTCTCCTTCTGTCAATAAATGTCGTGACACTGCTTGGATTCACTGTGGTGTGTCACTGTGGAGAGCTGATGGTTGGCATGTACCTTTATAATCTTGTTAATGCTTTATGATAGTAGAATCTTAGAATAATTTACAAAAGGAGACCATTTGGTCCACTGAATCTATGCCTGCTCTCTAAAGAGCAATCCAACCAGTCCCTTCTGCTCTATTCCTGTAGCCCTGAAAGTTTATTTTCTTTAAGTGCACCCAATTATCTTCTGAAATCATTCATCGCCTCTGTCATCCTCCTAGGCAGCAAGTTCCAGGTCATTACTATTTGCTACATAAAAAAAGTTCTCCTCCATATTCTCTCTCCATTTCTCATCCAAAATCTTAAATGGATGTCCTTCGTCCTTGTGCCTTCAGTTTCTGGGGAACAGTTTATCCTCGTCTATCTTATTCAAATCTGTCACTTGTCTACTTATTCCGCTGGTCTGTCTATATCCTGTTTCAGTCAGTTAGCATCATCCGCACTGTTTCCCACTTCCCCATGTTTTGTATTATCAGTAAATTTGAAATTTTATGCTGAATTTTAATTTGAAGTCACACATATAGGTCAAGTACTGGTCTGAGCACTGATCCATGAGGAACACCGCAGCCTACCATCCACAGTTTGAAAAACAACCCTTTACCATGACCTGCTGTTCTAGGACCCTGCATCAAAATTTTGTTAAGCAGTTTTTTTCTGTGGTAAGGTGTCAAATGCTTTCTTAAAATCCATACCGCCAACATGCATTGCAATCCCTTCATCAACTTTCTCTGTTATGTCACCAACAAAAAAATCAGTTGGGTTAGTCAAGTATGATCTGTCTTTTACAAATCCATGCTGGCTCTCCTTAACTAAAACTTCAAGTTCCTGTTGATTGTTTTTTCCTGATTATTATTTGTAAAACCTTGTCTACCAGTCTTGTTAAACTAAATGGTCTGTCATTACTGGGACTATCCTTATACCCTTCCTTTAAAAATATAGTCTACAATCCTCTGACAGCATCCCCATATCCTGGATAAATTAGAAGAATATGGGTGGGATTTTCCATCCATGCTCACCCAATGCTGGAAAATCCCACTGACATCAACGGACTTCTGCAAGATCCATGTTCCACCTGCGATGATTCCCATGGTGGGTAGGACAGGATAATTCCACCCCGATGTCAGGTCCTCTTACTGTCTCCACCCTGGGATGCAAGCTATCCATACCAAACATATTATCCATTCCAAGCATAGCAAGACCTTTCCTAGACCTCCTGTCTCTCAATTTTCACCCCATCTATTACTTGTACCATCTCCATTTCTACTAACAGTTCATCATTTTCCTCTTCCTTAATAATCACTGATACAAAAATACTCACTAGTATCTAGAACCCAGTGTCTCTAAGCATATATCACCCTCTATTTCTTCAGTAGGACCCACTCCATCTCTTACCACCCATTTACTATTTACATATTGATAAAAGATTTTTGGATTTCCTTTTCTGTTGACTGCAATTCCACTCTCATATTCTCTTTGCCAAATTTATTTTCCTTTGCACTTTCCCTCTGACGTGATTCTCACTTGAAAATTCACCTCACATACACCATATACCCTTTCATTTAATTTTTTCCATATTCTCTGTCATATCATCCAAGGAGCCATTCCTTTGGTTCCCCCCACCTTTCACCCTTGTTGGAATGTACCTCATTTGTATCTAAAATTATATCCTCCTTTTAAAAAAAAGTCATTAATTGTTTCATTATACATTGTCCTGTCAGTCTTTGATTTCATTTTCCCTGGTGCGATCCCTTCCCAAATCCTATTAAATTTAGTCCTCTTCCCATTTTGGTTCTACATTTTAGATTGTTCTTTATCTTTCTGCATTACTAGTCTAAACTTTGTGGCATGACGATTACTCCTTCCTGGAAACAGTTCCACAGCCAGTTAGCCCACTGAGCTGATCTCATTCCCCAGTACCCTGACAAGCAATGTCTCTTTTCTGTTTTCACTGAGAATGTACTGATCAAGGAGTTTCTCCCAATTTCAGGAATTCTTTCTTCTTCTTACTATTTATTCTTAAAGAGTATCCCATCAATAACTAGGTAGTTAAAGTGCCCCAATATCACCATTCTATACTTCTTGTCTCTGTGATTTCCCTAAAGATTTACCCTTCTGTCTCACTCTTTCACTAATTGTATACCTATGGGATACCCCCAGTCATTTGCTGAATTCCATTTTTTCTTCTCTGCTCTTGCCAGATAGATTCTGACGCTGCCTCCTTAAGGACTTTCTGTCCTTCCAACAATGCAATGCCTTCCCTAATCAGTACTGCCACCCCAGCTCCCTTGTACCTTAATATAATTTGATTTGATTTATTATTGTAGTATGTATTTGTATACAGTGAAAAACATTGTTTCTGGCATGCTATACAGACAAAGCATACCATTCATAGAGAAGGAAAGGAGAGAGTATAGAATGTAGTGTTAGAGTTATAGCTAGCGTGTAGAGAAAGATCAACTTAGTGTGAGGTACATCCGTTCAAATGTCTGATGGCAGCAGAGAAGAAGCTATTCTTGAGTTGGTTGGTACATGGTCTCAGTCTTTTGTCTTTTTTTAAAGGCAAAATAAAGAAAAAGCAAAATACTGCAGAATCTGAAACAAAAACAGAAAATGCTGGAGAGACTCAGCAGGTCTGGCTGCATCTGTGGAGAGAGAATAAAGCCAACGTTTCGAGTCTGGATGACCATTCATCACAGCCCTTTAACTTTCCTGTCTTTTCTTTGAACACTTTGTATCCTTGAATAAGAAGCATCCAGTCTTCACCTTCTTTAAGTTAGATTTCTCTTATTGCCACTACTTCATATAGCCACACATCTATCAGGACTTGTCATTCTCTAACCTTATTCATCACACTTTTTATGTTCATATGCATGCAATATAAACCTCTCTTTGTAATTCTCATAGTCCTGTTTAGTCTATTCCAATCTAATATGGCACAGTTCTCTTCTCTGGCACTGTTCAACACACTGATTTTTTGCATTTATTCCACTTTTAAACGTCTATACACTGATGTCTATCTCCATGCTACTTTAGTTTAAACCCCCGCGAATCACACTAGTGAACCTCCCCATGAAAAACCCGAAGCAACCTTCTTCTTAAATGATTATACTACTTATTTGCATCTGTGATTTAAAGCATTATCTAAAACATTAATATCTGAGTTCTGGATTGTAAAAGTAAAGGGCTTTCTTTGACCTCAGTTGAAGAATGGTGTCTCGAATGCTTCTGGCCACTCCCTGTGCAGCGTGCCTTGCCGGGTGCTTGTGTGTTTGTTCAGCAGAAACAAGATCATGAAGACAAACAATCTCTGATGCTGTACTGGTGCACAAACTGCCATGCTGGATAGTACAAGTCCAGTTAATGTTTTTCCTTAATCATTCCAAGCTCAGCATGTGTTGAACTGTACAAGGGGCCATGGCTCCTACACCTCTGACCACTAGAATTACTTAAAAGGCTAACTGTCCAACTTGAAATGCTTTTGACTTGCATTAATCTGCCTGGGTACGATGCTCTGTTGGAGCATCGGTGCAGACTTGATGGGTCGGATGGCTTCTTTCTGTACTGTAGGTATTATATATTACATTTTTTCAATCCACGAGATCTAGGGAATTTTGTAATATTGTAACCAATGGGTCCACTATCTCCAGCGTCACTTCCTTTAAGACCCTAGGATGTAGCATATCAGGCTCCGGAGACTTGCCTGCCTTCAATCCCAATAGTTTGCTTAGTAATTTTTCTCAAATGATGATAATAGTTCCAAGTTCCTCCTTTTCTATAATTCCGGCATTTTCTGTTGCTATTGGGATGGTACTTGTGTTCATGAAAACCAAGGCAAAATATTGATTTAGTGTCTCAGCCATTTCTGCATTCCCCACTATTAACTCTTCAGGCTGATCTTCCAAGGGGCCAATATTCACTTTAGCTATTCCTTCTTTCTATACTTACAGAATTGCTGTCCATTTTTATATTTTGTGCTAGATTTCTTTCATGATTTACTTTTGCTCTTTTTATTACTTTTTTAATGATACTTCGTTGATCTTTAAAAGTTTCCCAATCTTTCCATGTGCCTTTGCAATGTGGTATGCCTTTGTTTTTATCTTCATTTTATCCTTAACTTTCTTACTTAGCCACGGAAGATTTTCCCTCCCCTTAACAACTTTCCTCCGCTCTGGAATATATTTTAATTGGGACAATTTGAATATCTCCTTAAATATCTGCCGCTGTTCATCAACTGTCCTACCTTTTCGTCGTCCTGCCAGTCAACTAGGTCTAAATCTGTCTTCATGTCGATGTAATTTCCTTTGTTTAACTCCAAAATGCTAGTGTGGGACTCCAGTTTCTCACCTGCAAACCAAATTTGAAATTTGAGCATGCCATTATCACTGTTCCTTAAAGGATCCTTAACTATGATTCATCTATTAGCCCTACCTCATTACATAATACTAAATCTAGAATATCTTGCTCCCTGGTTGCAGATTGCTTCAAAACACAATCTGTAACATATTCAATAAACTCTCCCTCGAGGCTAACTTCACCAATTTGATTATTCTAGTTAATGTGCATGTTAAAATCACCCATGATTATTACTGTACCTTTCTTACACCCCTCAGTGTTTTTTTGTTTATACTGCGACCCACTGCAGAACTACTGTTTCAGGAACTATAGATTACTCCCACCAGGGACTTTTAGTTGATATTTTTTATTTCTACACAGATTGATTTTACATCTTGAACTCCAGTGCCTATATCATTTCTCACTGCAGCACTGATCTCTTCCTTAACTAACAAAGCTACACCACCTCCTTTTCATTCCTGTCCATTCTTCCAAAATACTGAGTTGCCTAGAATATTCAAATTCCCTGCAACCACATCTTAGTAATCACCACTAAATCTTACCCATTTGTCTCTATTTGTGCTGTTAACTCATTAATTTTATTCTGAATGCTTCATGTATTCAGATACAAAACTTTTAAGTTCATTTATTATCCAGTTTCCCTCTTATACAAGTTTTTGATACTTTTATATGATCTTTCACAACCGTTTGCTTTATATTGACGCTCAGACTCATCACTAATCTTTAACTTTGACTTCCTAATTTTCTGTGCAACTGAACTCTCACTCCCACTATTTAGTTTAAAGTCTTCTCTACTTCCCTAGTTATCTGGTGTGCAAGAACACTGGTCCCAGTATGGTTTAGATATAGGTCGCCCCAATGGTATAGCCCCACTTTCCCCAGTATTGATGCCAGTATCCCATAAACCGAAACCCATTTCTCCCGCAGCAATCTATGAGCCATTTATTCACCTCTCCAATTTTATGTATCCTCTGGAAATAATCCAGAGATTATAGCCTTGTAGGTTCTGTTCTTTAATTTACTGCATAAACCCTCAAACTACCTATGCAGAACCTCCTTCCTCATTCTACCAATGTTGTTAATACCTACATGGACCATGACCACAAGATCCTCCCCCTCCCACCGCAAGTTCCTCTCCAGCCAAGAGCAGATGTCTCGAACTCTGGCACTGGACAGGCAACACAAACTTCAAGACCCTTGATTTTGGCTACAGAGAACAGTGTCTATTCCCCTGACTATACCATTCTCCACAATGACTACTCCCTGAATCACAATGCTATTGTCAGTTTGCTCGTCCTCTGCAGTCCCCGTTCTGCTACACGGGAAGCAAGATTCTCAAACCTGTTGCCAATGCCAGGGACTGAGGCTCCTGCAGTGCTATCTCTTGGATCCTTCTACCTGGCTCACTCACATTCACACCCTCCTGTCCCTGACCAATGACAGAATTTAAGTCAGCTATGCTAAGGTTTATGACTGCCTCCTGATGTGGAGATGCCAGTGTTGGAGTGAGCACAGTAAGAAGTCTCACAACACCAGGTTAAAGTCCAACAGGCCTGTTTGGCACCACTATCTTTCCGAGCCACAAGTTGAGCTCTGGCTACCTCCTGAAACATAGCTGACAGGTAATTCTCCCACTCCCTGATGTGTTGCAATGCATGAAGCTCTGACTCCAGTTTACTGAGTTCCTCAAGCAACCAACATTTGCTTCAGACATGGTCGCTGTGAACTAGCTGTGAATTGGGTCCACTAGCTCCCACATGTTTGCACTGCAACACATCGTCTGGACCTGCATCCCTATTTTATTTAATTAGAATTTATTTAATGTAGAATTTCAATTTGTTTTTACTTTTAACATTAATCTTTACTTTCCACAATTACTTAGCCTTCGCTTCCAAAATCAGAAAGAAAGAAGAGAGAAAGATTCACTGCCCAGTCACTTACGTGTGATATCACACAGAAGTGGTTCACTCCTTCTGTCTTGACCTGCAATTGACCCCACTGACCCGTGGGCACAATAAAGAAGAACAAGACACAGCACTACCCCCTCCCCCGCCTTCCTCATCACCCACACGTACTTTAACTCCCAAACACTCAGAACAAAACAGCACTCTGAGCTAAGGCACTGACAAGTTTGTTTTATTAGTCTCTACCTCCCACATTTAAAAGAACAGTCTGAACTTCTATTACCAACAGCCCAATTTAACGGTCTAGCTAGTTCCACCAAGGGACCTTGTTTTTACCTTCTTTAGATTGGAAAGATTTTCAAATTTGTAAAGTTTGTAAAATCATTAAATTTACCAGCAATTCAGGCTAGATTTAAGAAAGGAAAAAGAAGATTAAGGTAATTGAGTCATAGAGGTTTATAGCATGGAAACAGGCCCTTCGGCCCAACCTGTCCATGCAGCCCTTTTTTTTAAAGCCTTAAACTAATCCCAATTCCTCACATTTGGCCCATATCCCCCTATACCCATCTTACCCATGTAACTGTCTAAATGCTTTTTAAAAGACAAAATTGTACATGCCTCTACTACTACCTCTGGCAGCTTGTTGCAGACATTCACCATCCCCTGTGTGAAAAAATTGCCCCTCTGGACACTTTTGTATCTTTCCCCTCTCACCTTAAGTCTATGTCCTTTAGTTTTTGAATCTCCTACCTTTGGAAAAAGATATTGACTATCTAGCTGATCTGTGCTCCTCATTATTTTATAGACCTCTATAAGATCACTCCTCAGCCGCCTACGCTCCAGAGATAAAAGTCCCAATCGATCTGCCCTTTCCTTATAACTCAAACCATCAAGTCCCAGTAGCATCCTGGTAAATCTTTTCTGCACTCTTTCTAGTTTAACAATATCCTTTCTATAATAGGGTGATCAGAACTGGACACAATATTCCAAGTGTGGCCTTACCAATGTCTTGTACAACTTCAATAAGATGTTCCAACTCATGTATTCAATGTTCTGACCAATGAAACCAAGTATGCTGATTGCCCTCTTCATCATTTTGTCCACGTGTGACTCCACTTTCAAGGGGAACTACGAACATGTACC
This sequence comes from Carcharhinus amblyrhynchos, assembly GCF_965287045.1. Taxonomy (NCBI): domain Eukaryota; kingdom Metazoa; phylum Chordata; class Chondrichthyes; order Carcharhiniformes; family Carcharhinidae; genus Carcharhinus; species Carcharhinus amblyrhynchos. Next base: position 92,251,228 of record NC_137326.1, read on the forward strand.
CCTAGATCTCATTGTTCTGTAACTCTCCCCAACACCCTACGATTAATTGAGCAAGTCCTGCCCTGGTTCAATCTACCAAAATACATTAATTCTCTTAAATTCTCCTAATCTCCCACACTTACCTTAACTGCTAAGCACTTAGAGCAAAGTGACACACTGTTGACCCCTCTGCTAAGGGGAACATTCTCTTCCCATCTATCCTTTCTATGTCCCTCAGAATTTTGTACACCTTAATCAGGTTGTCCCTCAGCTTAAACAGCCTCTCTTCATCGTTGAAGTGCTTCATTCCAGGTAACATCCCGGTGAATTTCTTTTGCACCCTTTATAGTGCAGTTATTTTCTTCATATCGTGTGGTGACCAGAACTTCACATAGTACTCTAGCTGTGGCCTAACAAGCATTTATGCAGCTCCATCATAACCTTCCTGCAATTATATTCTATACCTCGACTAATACAGTCAAACATCCCATATGCTATCTTAACCACCTGATCTACCTGCCCTGTTGCCTTCAGGCATCTTTGAACATGTACCTCAAGGTCCCTCAGGTTCTCTGTACTTCCTAGTGTCTCATCATTCCTTGTGTATTCCTTTGTTTATTAGTCCTCACACGGTGCCTTGTATTTTTCAGGGTTGAATTCCATTTGCCACTGTTCTTCCCCATCTGACCAGCCTATCTGTATCGTCCTGTAATCTAAGGCTTTCCTCCTTGCTTTTCACCAATTTTTGTGTAATCTGTGAATTTACTGACCATGCCCCCCCCTCCTACATTCACATCTATATCATTATTGGACACTACAAGTGATAAAGGACCCACCACTGATCCCTGTGATACACCACTGGACAGAGGGTTCCAGTCACAAAAACAACCTTCGACCATTACCTACTCCCTCCTGCCACTAAGCCAGTTTTAGATCCTATTTGCCACTAGATCCCATGAGCTCTTACCTTCCTGATCAACCTCCCATGCAGGCACTTGTTAAAAGCCTTACTGAAGTCCATGTAGAATACCGTTATCTGCCGTCATCTCCACACCTAGTCACCTCCTTGGAAAATTCAATTATGTTTGTTAGACATGATCACCCCTCCTGGCAAAGCCATGCTGACTGACTTGGATTAATCCTAGCCTCTCCCAGTCAAGATTAATCTTGTCGCTCAGAACTTTTTCCAATAATTTCCCTACCACTGATGTTAGGTTCACTGGCTCGTAATTGCCTGCTTTTTATCTATTTCCCTTCTTGAATAATGGTAAACCATTGGCTGTCCTCCAATCCTCTGGCACCTCTCCTGTGGTCAGAGAGTTGAAAATTAGCATCAGCAGCCTAGGATACATCTGATCTGGGCCTGGGTATTTACCTACTTTCAAGCCCGCTAAAATAACTAGTACTTTTGCCTTCTCAATGCTAATCTGTTCAACTATATCACAATCCCCTTCCCTGCTTTCTGTACCTACATCCTTCGTAATAGTGCACAATATTCAGTTAACACTTCACCCATGTCTTTTGGCTCCACACAGGTTGCAACTTCAATCCCCAGTGGACCCTATTCTTTCTATGGTTACCCTCTTACTCTTAATATACTTATTAAACACCTTGTGGCAGATGGTTGATGAATGACAGATGATAGAAAGATGATGAACATGACTTGCGCATGAACTGTATTATAGCATGGGAGGATTGTGCACCGTCAGCCTCATTCTCCCATCGTGACCTATCTTGATCCATTAGCAAGATGAGCCTAGATGGCTGAAGCCAGATCTGGATGCAGAGGGTAATAAAGATATCTTCTGCGTCTTGTTGAGCTTTATACATTTGATAACATCTTAGATTAGTCTCGTCTACCCAGTGCTCCGGAATCAGTCTTTGCATGCCATGGCAGAGAAATCCCTAAGTTGCCCAGCAGAGGAGACCCAACAGTTACCCTCATCTGGTTTCCCCCATGTGTCAAATAATTTATTGGGGATCGGCCTTGTTACATGCAAACAGCTACTTGGAGCCAAAGGTAAGAGCTGGGAGGATCAGTCCAGAATGGGCCACTGCAAAACATGCAGCAAGCCTGCGTTTCAGAGGTATTACTCCTCCCTTACACCTCTTACATGAAGCTTGCCAAATACGGGCCTTATCCACGAGTTCAAGGAAGTATTTTAAAGACGTCATCTTATCGACACTGGGACATCATGCATATCACCTACCCCCATAAACAGTAAATTACCGAAAATGAAATCCATCAATATATAAGAATAATGAAAGTACCTGATTTTCAACTTTCACAGAAAAATGAGCTGTTGCAGAATTTAGTCTCAAAAAATGATAAAATATTCCAAAATTATTTGTCAAACCTGTCTTAATGTTATAGTTATCCTGTGATACGTACCACAAAATATCCATGAGTTTATTGTTTATATTGAGTGCTTTCACAGAATTGTCATTTGTCACCTTGATCTGACAAAATGAGAGAAAAAAAATCATACTCCAATCAAACCAATGGATTTTATTTTAGAAACATTCCTTTTTATTCCGATAAAAAAGTACTTGGCTGGTAACTTCACCCATTAATTTGTATTAAGTGCTGTAAGCGGACACTTGAGGTATATAATATTTTTGCATTTAGTCTTTTGTGAAATGGAGACACCGGAAATACCAAATTAGTAACATACACCTTAATGGATAAAGCTTGATGTTTCCTGTTGTGCTCGCATGCTATTGAGCACTGTATATTATGTGGTTTTGTGGCATGCCTCTCCATAATGATTTTAACATTCGTAAACGTACTTTTATTTCTGTGTACAGTTATTTAGAAAGGCTATAAGATGTGCCTTGTCTGGAATGATATAAAAACTTAATCATTGAAAGGATTGTAACAGCATAAGAGATTGCTAAACTTGAATGCATTACTATTTAATCTAACCTAGAGTATTTTTGGTGTTTTAGTATGCTGCGCGCACATTCTGAATGTTTCATATACTAAAGTAAATTATGTGATTTTTAGTTAGATTTTTGTAGCATTGATCAATCCGATAATAATGGACGGAATTTAAAGAACACTGACATGCATGCAGTGAGAGAGGGAGTAGGTTGGGAATCCATTTTTAATTCTTTAACTTAGCCACAGTATTAACGTTTTACGTCTGGGTTTTCTGGCCAATTAGAAAGAGTGGGCATACTGATGGTCTGAATCTGTCAAAGAAAGGATTTCTAGTTAAGGAACTCCACCATGAGTCAGAACAACTGAACTTTACATTGATTCCAATAGGAATGCAGAGGAGACCTGTTTTCTCACTCTTGAAGGTTGGAGGATTTAAGGGGGTGAAATGAGATGATGTTTGGCAAGGATGGAAGGAAGAGGCCAGACTGTCCAAAAAGCAGATAAGGATGGAAGTGGCTGAGGAAGTCAGCAGGAGTGTAGCTGCTCCAAGCTGGAGACAGTGGACCAAGAGGTTCAAAGGTCTCAGGGAAATAGTAAAGTTAATGCCACATTTTCCAGTGCCAAGCTCCGCACTCTGACCTAACCAGCATTCTCCTGCACAACACACCTTGCAGGTTCTCTCTTCCTCATTCCTCTCTTCCTTGGCACCTTTTTACTCTTCTCCATGCAATCCATTTCTCACTTCACAACACTCTTCTTTCTCTCCTTGCAGAAAAAGAGTTCAGAATTCTAGGGAGAGGCAGAGAACCAGGGCCAGTATAGCTGTCACCTGCAGTGATAGCTACACTGGCAATGCATGTCTGCCTGGTCCAATGGGAAGGAGGTCATGTTCCAGCAGGATACAAATGCCGAGCAATGACTAATTCATGAATTCCTGAGCCTTTTGAGGCACTGGTGCTTAGGCATGTTGAGAGGGCTGATCCTCTGCTTGTAAACCCTGTGTTGAGGATCTTTTCTGCTTCCAGCTGGATCACAGTGTCCTTCCCGTCTGTTCTGTGGAGTAACATGTGGATGAGGAGAAAGCAACTCAAACATATTCAATGAGGTAGTCTCTGCCCATTGAAGTGCTGGAGGCTACCTCGTTGAGTATGTTTAAGTTACGGGTAGATAGATTTCTGATCGATAAGGGAATTAAGGGTTATGGGGAGCAAGCGGGCAACTGGAATTGATCCACTTCAGATCAGCCATGATCTTATTGAATGGCGGGGCAGGCTCGAGGGGCCAGATGGCCTACTCCTGCTCCTATTTTTTATGTTCTTATGTAACTGGTGCTGCTACTGGTGCTGCTCATGTTGTTGCTGCTGCTGCTGTTGTTGTTGGGGTTGGTGTTAATGTTGCTGCTCTTGTTTCTCATCAGAGGTGCATGACCAAGCTGCATGGGTTGGTCACAAATTGTGGTGAAGACTGACAACAGGAAAGTGCAGACCAATATGTATGAAGTGCAAGACACGTACTCTGGCTCTCAAGAAGTTCAATATCACCTGTCAAATAGAAATAATAGACTCTTAGTAGATGTGCCATTGGGGGTGGCACTGTGGCACAATGGTCAGCACTGCGGTCTCACAGCACCAGGGACCCTGGTTCAATTCCCAGCTTGCATTACTGTCAGTGTGGGTTTCTCAGGGTACTTTGGTTTCCTTCCACTGTCCAGATGTGTGAGTTAGGTTGATTGGCCATGCTAAATTGCCCCTTAGTGTCAGGGAGACTAGCTAGGGTAAATGCATGGGGTTACGGGGATAGGGCCTTGGTGGGATTGTGGTCAGTGCAGCCTCAATGGGCCGGATTGCCTCCTTCTGCACTGTAGGCTTCTATTCTAAACAGTAGCTTCTCACCTAGGCATGGCTACAGCTCTTTGGTTTCAAACTTTAAAGGCTTCCCAGTCTGTCGGTTTCATCAAAGGAGGGAACACTGTAAACTCACCTGCAAGTTATAGATCTCTTGGGAAACCTTTGTGCTGGCTACTAAAGCCAAAATGCAGGATTAAATTGTAAATGAATCATCTGTCTGCATATTTTAATGGCATTCCTGACAATTGTGTATAGGAGTACCCCGCACACCTACATTGCAACCCAGGTCAAACCTGGAAGCGGGCAAGATCTAGCTGGATTCCAGACCTGATATTGGTTTTCAGGCGCATATTCCCACACCTGTCCTCACTCTGCCCTCTCTTGGCAGTCACAATTCTGCTCATTGTACATTCAGATTGTATTTTCAGTTTTGTGACTTATTCCTTATTCTAAACATTTAATAAAAAAATGTGTGGAATAGGTTCTTACCAATGTTACTTCCAATCCCATGTTGATTTAAGTTTTTAAAAACAGAAACCATTTTATTCAAAATGGAGCTGGAGGTTTTGGGATTAATTATTAAATCCTGAATGAAACAGACTAATTATTATGCTGTGGTGACTATGGAAATGCTGGGGTGATTCTCTGATCTTGCCCTGCCTGACCCCAGAGAATTGTGTGTGGGCTTAAAAATTGATTTTGCGCTCGGCACCAAACAGTTTCTGATCTTCCCTCTCCCTTTCTAATGGCACAAACCAGATTGTGCCCAGAAAGGGTGCAAGTTCAATTAGCATATTTAAAGCAGCAATTGAATGTGCATAGCCCATTCAAATCCCAGTGCATGGAATTCTCCAGTCTTTGGGCATGGCGCAATATCGACGAGAATGACAACTGGTCTCCACCAAAAGGAGCCTGGCATGATGGCTACGCCAATGCTTGGAGGCCATTATAGCCCATGGGTGGTTGGGGGCATAGCTTGGCAGTGCCCACATTTTGGCACTGGCCACCAGGAACTCCAGCAGAAATTATGAAGAACCCCAGCAGTGGCCACGAGACACCCTGGCAGTGTCAATGGATGCTACCAATGTGTCAAGGGCAATGCCACTTGAGTGGAAGTCATGATGGGAGGAAGGCATATCGGGGGTCAAGATGGGGGTCGTGTTGGGAGAGTCTCATGCCTAATGCTGCCGACCTGTATTGGGAATGGGATGGAAAAACATGTCGATGAGGAGGTAGGTCCTGATTTCTGTGGGGGGAGAGATGGGGTCTCCCTGTGCACTGTGAGATCAGGGCGTCTTTGCAAAATGGTGTCCACATGCTCTGAAGCCAGGCTTACTGGTGTGTTTAGGCCCCAGCCCCCCTCCCCACACAACTCCCAACTTTCTCAAAAAGTGGGAAGATTGCGATGTGGCGCATGCCTGAGAGACCAGTGCAAATCTCTCCATTATTCTCACTGTTATGATACAGAATTCCTTTCTCCGGTGTGCCAAATGGCAGTGGTATGGTGAAATTTGATATTCTGGAATTTGATGGATTTTGGGAAGAAAGGATCAATGGAAATTTTATTTATTTTGGTGTAGAGAGCACAAATTACAGAAGGTATCAAGAAAAGATGAATTGAATGATATTTTGCATAGTTTATTTTCTTTTTGTTCATGGCACTGTTAAAGTGACAGGCCAAGAACCAACAGTTCTTTTTCTAATCTTAAATTGGTCTAAGACTATTCTGTACATGTTGGAAGAAGTAATAGTCTGAAGTGGTCTCCTTATTATGTCACGAGATAATGGTGTGAGTTTTGGTTTTTGTTTCCTTCTCTGTGACATAGGTTTCTCACGTACATTTACGTACTTCCCCTTCCACGGCAATTGACTGTGTAAAAGCAGATTCGAAGTTCACTTCAAACCAAGATTCTGCAGCCATTTTTGGATTGAATTGCTTTCTGTCTTTCCTGTGGATAATAGTGCAACCATGAGTTTCAGAGTTAAAGTTTTTAAAAGAGATCACAGCATTGATTTCCGGAAAAAGCGAAGAACTCGAAAGAGGATAGGACAAGTTGAGGAACAGAGATTCAGCACAGTATGTATTAGCCTCAGTTTTCTTTAGAGCTGTAAGAATATGGCACTGTGGCCTTAAGAGATGTTAGTGTGAAGGGGGACACATGCCTTTGACATTTCTTTTGGTAATCTGAGGAAGTTATTTTGTCTTATAATTGAATTTGAAAGTTCACTATATGGTTGCTAGCTATAAATCAAGTTGGAGCTTAAAATACGTGAGCCCAATAACACCACAGAATCACATTGTAGAACAATTACCACAAGTTATGGAAGAGAAACATGTACAAAATATGTTTGTAAATGAATGGATTGCTAGTTTTAAGAAATTTTCAAATCTTAAAATTAGACGTAAATCTGAATGTCAGATAGTAAGTAGTCAGACTGCGATAGCTCGGTGTATATATTTCGCAATGAAAGAGGAAACAGCTACTACAAGATATGTGAATAGGCACGAGTTTATCCATTTGCTCCTAATTTATAATGTTGCACAGAAATGTTACGGATAAAGTTTAATGTTGAAAGCAAATGCGGATAATCTCCAGTTCATAGGCTAAGGCCTATTTTAATCCTGTGATTGAAACACTTCCTAAATACAGTTAAGTGTATCTGCTCTCAACATGATTCCCTGTTTTGGTCTCCTTATTTACTTTTATGTTCTAATACCAGTTGTGTCCTTTTTAAAAAAATCTTAGTTAAAAGTGTAGAGCTAATGTGTAGAACCTGAAATACTATTTTGCTTTCTAAGCAAAGTTGTAAAAGGTTGTAACCCTTGTCAAAAAGTCAAAGAAATTCATGTTTAGATCTGAATGAAGTACTCCTGAATTTTCAGCAGTCATCTTATGATTTGCGCTATAATCTTTCCACTTTTGTGTGCTTGGACTCGTTTTGCTATTCTTTAAAGAATCTGTTTGCAAGCAAATCCTTATTCAAGAAAACAATTTGATTTTACTTTCCAGGCAGCTTGTGTTAAAAAGAAACAAGACTGCAGATTCTGTTGCCTGTCAGGGCATTTTCAATTTGATGGTAGTATTTTGGAAAAATACTGCTATATAAATTTGTGTGCGTGCTAAGTCTTTGGGTGACCCTTACATTGAATGGAATGATCCTTTTCCAAAGAAAATGAAAAATCAAAATCAGTGACCATCAGCAGATTTAGGCCAAAAATTGCAAAGTATAACAAATATCAACTTCATGGTGGGAGTGGGGAGGAATTTAACAAGGAGCAAATCTTGGGTCGGTAATTGGTAAGTACGCGACGCCAAACCTCCTCCCCCTTCAACCATCACCAACTTGAGGCCTGGGCTATTTAAATCCCTGAGCTTCATTTACATTCAGTTGGTTAGCTGTCTGCATGATATGGACACAGAGGCAGCTGATTTGCTGCAATCAAGTAAGGAGTTGATGGCCAGAAGGACCCCTGCAGATGATGCTTAGCTAAATCATTGGAGATGGGGGTTGGGGAAGAAAGCAGTTGGTGAAGTCTGGCCCAGATTTCCTTGTGGGTTCCAGTGAGATCACTCCTGCATCTTCAGCTTCCTCTGAGACAGGTTAAGGCTTTACCTTCTCAAAACCTTTCTGTCTTCCATAACAGATTTTACAGAATGTGTAGCTGCCAGGGGTGTGTTGGGAGTGGGAGGGGTAGATGGTTCCATGCTCAGTCAGTGGTTAATATACTGTCAGAGTCCTAGTAACATGACAGGATCCAGATATCTATTTATTAATGAGGATACTACCTGATCAGGTGCCTTGGCCACTTAAAAACAATCCAGTTAATGTGGCACTGGAACAAAATGTCGCAGAAATGGGTAGAGGTAATTTTAATGAGTGGCTGCCACATTGTCACCAAGTCGGGCCGGTGTGGTGGTGGGGGTGGGGAGGGGATGGGGACGGTTAAAATGCTGCAGGCCATTCAGAAATAAATTTGTTCTGTTACTTGTCATTTGAACAAGCACATTGTTTTGCCCTCTTGATAGTTAAATGACAAGCCATACTTCTGACTTCATCCTTGGCTTTGGCTAGACCTTCCCTGCTGGGTTCTCTCTGATCTTAACCTGCAGAGTGAGCCTGAATAAAGCTGGGAGGGAAAGTTTCCATTTCAGTATCACAGTAGGGAAGGAGCAATGCTGCATGGACCAATAGATGAGAGCGATATTGCTGGGATAGTGGTGCTGCTGGATCCATTATCCTGGTCCATAAGAGAAATCTGGCAGAGATATGTACATGTGGAAGACCGATCACTTGTAATCACAAACAGTCGCACCACTCTGTATACTGTACATAGTTCAGAAAATAACTTGTCTTGAAATCCGTGTGGTCTGCCTGATGCTAAATTTTGGAACAGTTCATCCCAGTCTTACTTTGGCAAAATGATCTTTGTGTTCACCATTGAGACTCTTTGTTAATAGTTGTGGTGAGAATTAATGACTCAGTTTAAAAGGTCAATGTTTAGTGTTTTACTCAACCAGCTAAAGACATCTGTTCTCAGTTTTTGTGGCTAACCCATACACGTCTTTGCTGACATCTTAGAGTAACTGGATATGTTCTCTTCACTTCCTTCCCACTAAGCCACTGGGGAAAATGAATGTGTAGAGCTATAGGGATCAAATACTTGCACTTCTTTACTGTAAACTATGCTGGTAGAAACCACTCTTACCACCGCACGTTACAACTGAACAACTTGTAGATAATTCCAGCTTGTACTGTGTGAGTGTAGGAAGCTATTTTCCTATTGTGAATGTCCCGGGCCTAAGTCTGGCCAGGTTATGGAGAAATACCAATGTGACTAATGATACAATATGTGACCATTTACTCAAGTATGGACTAAGTGTTCTGCAGAGAATCAGAGGTAAGAATCTACCATGCTTTTAAAATGCAGCCAAAGACATTACTGCAACCACGTTTGTGGTTGGCTAAGAGGCACGTAGTTATTTTAATAGGGATCTATTTTTCTGTTATCCCAACAGTGTGCATTCCACTTGGTGGTTTTCAATCATGTAAATTGTTCTGCTAACATTGGGTCTTAGATAGAATAGAATTGCGTATGAGTGAGACACCCTCCTTTGTCAGGTGATTGAAAATGTAATAATCCTGAAGTGTTTGTGATTGGAAAGGAAGAGTATGCTACTGCATATCCAATACCTCTCCACTGTCATCCAGCTGGATGGAATTGCTGTTGTGCAGTTCCATTCTTATCTATCCCATTATGGCTAGAAAATCACTTGCAATGGTTTCTATCCCTTTTCCCACAATGTTACTTCTGGAGTCTCCTGGGAAATTTAGCCTTAGTCTTCTCCTGTTTCTCATCTACATGCAACCCTTGGTGACATCATCCAAAGGCACTGTGATATTTTTCACACCCATTGATAATACTCATCCTACTCACTGCCACCCTTTTTGATTCCTCTACGTTATCAGCCTGCTTATCGGACACCCACAGAATGAGCAAAAATTTCCTCCAAGTAAATATTAAGGGACTGTTTTCAGTCCCTGCTACAAACTCCATTCCCTAGCGACTGACTCCATGTCTCCCTGAGATTAAACCAGTTTGTTCACAGCCTTGGTATCACGTTTGATCCTGAGATGGACTTCTGACCTCATATTATGACTAAGACCACCTATTTCCACCTCTGTAAAACACCCCATCTCAGCTCATCCGTTGTTGAACCCACATTCACATTTTTAATACCTCTGGACTTGACTATTTCAAAGCTTTCCTGGCTGATCTTCCACAAGATACTCGCTGTAAACTTGAGGTCTTCCAAACAGCTGCTGCTCATTAACTCACAGCAAGTTCTGTTCTGCAAACGTTCCTGTCCTTGCTGACCTACACTAGCTCCCATTCACACAGTCTTGGTTTTAAAATTTGTGTCCTTGTTTTCAGATCCCTCCATGACATTGCCTCCCCTTAACACTGTAATCTCTCTAACCTCCAGTGATATCTCCAATTCCAATTCTCTCCCCACACCCAGTGGTCCACCAGAGCAAACTTTCGTCTGTTTCCATAACTAGTAATTCCAGGAACACGTCGCTAATCTGTCTCGAGGGGCTTATAGCTTGAGGGGTGACACTACATTTCAAGCATGGCTGACCAGGAGTCTCTCCCACGTTAACTGCCAGTCATTGGCACGTTTGGCAGGATTTGCAGGTTGGTACTCTCAATCTGTTTGTCCGCATTATGAATGCATCTTCCTTGGCCATGAAGTCCAGGGGTGGGACTCAAACCCAGATCTTCTGCCTCAGAGAGAGGGATGCTACACACTGTGCCACCTTTGTCCCCCACCTTCCTCCGTGAAGACACTTGTTAAAGCTTACCTCTTTGACCAAGCTTCTGGTCACCTTATGTGGCTTGGTGTCATACTTTGTTTTATAATGCTCCTGTGAAGTGCCTTTCAACATTTCATTATGTTAGAGGTACTATATCAATATAATTTGTTACTGTTGTGTTCACATCAGCTTTCAAATTACTCCCACATTAGATTTTCCATTTTTGTACTTGCTATCTGAGCTGTGTAAGCTTGAGTATCAGAGTATTGATAAGATTGTTAATGATGTATTGGTCGATCTTTCTCCCCCTGTTTGGAGTTCAAGGCGAATATATTTTATTAGTGTCACAAGTAAGGCTTACATTAACATTGCATTGAGGTTACTGTGAAATTTTAGGTGGCACGGTGGTACAGTGGTTAGCATTGCTGCCTCACAGCACCAGGGACCTGGGTTCGATTCCCTGCTTGAATCACTGTCTGTTTGCACATTCTCCCTGTGTTTGCATGAGTTTCTTCTGAGTGCTGCTGTTTCCTCCCAGAGTCCAAAGATGTGCAGGTTAGGTTGATTAGCCATGCTAAATTGACCCTAGTTTCAGGGGGATTAGCAGGGTAAATATGTGGGGTTATGGGAGGAGGGCCTGAGTGGGACTGTGGTCAGTGCAGATTCAATGGTACAAATGGCCTCCTTCTGCATTGTAGGGATTCTATGCTATGATATTCTCTAATGGATCAGATTAAAGCATCGCTGCATCCATTTTGGAATCTCTGATCCTCGTGGACCGTTGCATTAATAACTTAACAGACCAATATACTGTCACAATAACTTCCAGACAATAAAGGGAAAGCAGCATATCAATAAACTTAATTGATTCACTTTGCAATAGTAAAATATAACAACGTAAGCCAAATGACTGGGCTTTTGGAATTTTCCCCATAACCGGGCATGTGACAATCCTGTCAGTGCAGATGTGGACACTATCTTAGTGTCCTGGTTGAGACAGAACAAAAAGTGAATAGTTATCTCCATCAGCCTGACTACTTTATAAAATTAATTTTTCTTTTTCAAGTGGAAAATTGCTTGGCTGACAAAATGGCTCCAGCCGGTCACATGCTGGTTTCTGAAAGTTTCTGAGCAGGTTGAAAGCAAACAAAGGCTCACACCTCAAAAGCCCTGGAACGTAATATTCTTTGCATCGTATAATCATTCCAGCCCAACCAATGCAAAACCTGAGTAAATGAGCTGTCTCATTTCCCAGTCAGCTATGAAAAAAGGCAACTGTTTGCAACTCTCAGTCTCTGATCTGGTGTTACTGACCTAAGCGCTACTTGTTCCAACACACAATGGCTTCCAACCAGAGCCTCATTTAGTCAATTCAAAACCAATGTCTCCAAGTAAAATAGGAATCCTGACTCCCAATATACACCACAAGATTCAGCCCCTGGAAAACACATACTTTGTCCAACATCTAGGAGGCATGATGAGAGGCATGTCACATGACCGTCCCCAAGCTGCTAGAACTTTGCCCTGCAGTCCCGGAGTCAGGTCGTTATTGTTTAACCTCTGATGAGGAACATCTAGCATCTTACCATTTTGGGCAGCATGGTGGCACAATGGTTAGCATTGCTGCCTCTCAGCACCAGGGATCCAGGTTCAATTCCGGCCTCGGGTGATTGTATGTGTGAAGTCTGCACCTTCTCTCCTTGTCTGTGTGGGTTTCCTCTGGGTTCTCTGGTTTCTTCCCCCCCCCACAACACTCCAAACATGTGCAAGTTAGGTTGATTGGCCATGCTAAATTGCTTCTTAGTGTCAGAGGAAATTAGCAGGGTAAATATGTCGGGTTATGGGGATAGGGCCTGGATGGGATTGTTGTCGCTGCAGGCTTGATATCCCGGATGGCCTCCCTCTGCACTGTAGGGATTCTATAATTCTATGATGAAGCAGATGGCAGCAGTAAGAACTCTGGCCTCTCATCGAAGCTATGAGCAACTGGAATATTGGAAATTGTGCCTTTAGGACTAACTCAATTCTATGTGCTTTCTCCCTCGACATGCCTTCTCCCAACATGGAAATGATGAAATAGTCCCATTTCTGGAAAGATGGATAACCCTTCAACAATCAGCCTTCCCTCTGAGCAAACATTCCAATAGACTTTTGATTTTGGACTCTCAAAAAACCATGAATGAGTGTGTGTGTGTGCATGCTTGCATGCGTGTGTGTGTGTTACGTTTTCTGTTTAAGGTTAGGTACTGAGAGGAGAAATCAGGGCTGTTTAAATTAATCCACCTCCTGTCCGTAATGTTACATTCCCAGAAGAACAAATACTCATTAAGAAGCTTTTGAAGGGACCAGCATAGGAAATTGCATCAAGACATGGAAATTGCAACATGCGTTCTGTATATATTAGTGCAATACCAATGAATGAAACAGATTATGAATTGATCTATTCTGCAGTAGTATGTTGAAATAAATAACTTCTTTATTCTTCATGTGTTTGGTGGTTTGATACACGGTCATAGTATACCGTCAAAGGACATGCCTGGCAGGAGTAATTCCCCAAGAATTGAAGCAAGAATGAACTTCAGAATCTCCAGATTATGCTTTTACATATTGAATTTTAATCAGATACTTAGCCAGATACATTACATGTTAATAAGTGAAAGAGATACATTCTGGTCACCTGCTTTTTCTGGAAGAAAACAGTAATGCATCTCACTGACCTTAGGGTCTGCAAGATCTGGTGCAGAACAGTGACTTTTGCTGAAACTTCTTTGATTGCTGTACTCAATGCCACCAGCCCCTCCCCTTTTTCTGCTTTGTCCCAATCCAAGATGGTTTTAAGACTTCAGGGACCTTCAGACTTCTAATTTTGTAAGCCTGCTAACAGCTCCTGTTTGTGTAAGGCTTTACCCCAGGCATGTCAATGGAGGGATGGTGCATCTGCTCAATACTGGGAAAGTGGGAAGCCCACTTATAATTTTTTTGCAGACTTAGGCAGGGAAATTAGTGTCATCAAAGAATACTAGAATTAAAGAAAGCAACAGTCTCAGTAGCCGTTTTTACAGTTTTACTTCCAAAAAAGGATTAGTTCAAACATATAAATCGGAGGCACCACTTTGGAACCAAGATAGTAATGGAATTATTAAATTAGCTCAGGCTCCTGAAGTGTCACCATAGTTAATTAAGGGCTGTTAACAGTTGTTCTGTTCCTTGTTTGAAAAATGTAATACAGTTGTTGGTAAAAAAGGGACATCATTAGGGAGGGAGAAGCTATTATGGTTCAGAATCAGAGGGCGATTATAATGGAGTGAGAGGCTAAACAGGATGCAGGAATAGTGCTATGAAGGAATGAGGGACAGTAATGTGAAATAAAGGGAGGTGAAATAATTATTTGAGTTCTTTCCTTGTTTGCATACGAGTCATGCGTTAAGCAAATATTGTTTGAGTGCCTAAGTACTTTATGATTAAAATTATTTAATAAAGACAGTTTAAATATTCATTTGTTTTTGAAATAACATTTGGGTAAAGTTTCTGGAAAAAAAATCAGAACTTTCCGTATGAAATTACTAGAGGGGAAAGCTATTACTCAGCCGGTGTGGTGCTTGTAGGCCACGCTACGACCTTGACTATAGTCAAACTAGAGGAGTTTTTTAGTGAATCCTCTAGGGACTCTCCAGGAACCATTCTGGTAAATAAAAACTTGGCTGAAATTATTATGCGTCCAATCTGTTTTTTTCGGCTGTTCTTGCAGGCATTCCTTCTGTCCAGAAATTTAAAGGTATTTGCTTTGGCTTCCTGTGGCAGGTTAGAGGGCCGTTGTGCCAAGCCCCATTGATGGGGCTTTGAGTATGAAAAGCTACAATCATGGCTGAACCCAATCCAGAGTAGCAGTCTATCCACCATCCCCATGGACCTTCCGGCCTTGATCTTAAATTTCTATGCTGTTTTGCAGGATAGCAAGAGTCATGTTGAGGTGCCCTCATGATTCCCAACCTGCTTTAGCAGTGCTCACCTCTTTCATTCCTCTGATTGGGTCTGCAGCATTGGGAGAACTCGATGAGCTGGAAGGCAGCCAATTAAGAGGATGTCTAAGAAGATTTCCGAATTTGCTTTGTCTCCAGCAAGTGCAGGCTCCAGCCCCACTTTTGGTCTTGATATCAAGTTTCTAAAAACTTGACAAAATGTAATCCAATATTTTCCATTGAAGGAAAATAAACTGCTATTGAAAATTGTTGTTAGAACTCTTATCCCATTATTACACTCTGTTTTGTTCAAGAATTACGATTTTTCTGAATTTGACCCTACTAATACTCATTTAGATAAAATTTGTTTGAAAACACAAAACAAGCATGAAAAACATAATTTATTTGCAGTAACAGAAAATTGTATATACAATTTCATGGTTTCATAAATGTAGAAGGAAGTACATATGTTGCTTAGGGTATGGGGTTTCATGTTGTGAAACACCAATTTTATACAATGATCTATTTTATGTACAAAAATATGAATCATTGCATGAATATTAAACTTTTGCATCATCTCCTATTACTGTTTTGCTGTTAGAATGCACAAATGGGCTGATAATATATAAAGTTGCCACCTGCAAAGGGACAATTACTGTGCACAACTTAAAATAGTGATCTTTCAC
Organism: Carcharhinus amblyrhynchos; assembly: GCF_965287045.1. NCBI lineage: Eukaryota > Metazoa > Chordata > Chondrichthyes > Carcharhiniformes > Carcharhinidae > Carcharhinus > Carcharhinus amblyrhynchos. Next base: position 92,266,901 of record NC_137326.1, read on the forward strand.
CCATTTAAACTATGACTCAAAAAAGATTGTCTCCGCGTATCAACCCCACTATATGCAGTGCTTTGGATTTTGGCCAAATGATGTCATTTGGTGGAGATGATATTGATGCTAAAAACACTTAACATATTTATGAATAATCTTTTGTAATTAATGGTGGTAATTAAACACTCTTGTGACCACCAAGGGCCAGCTTCAGTTATTCCTGAGTCCTTTGTCGCTTCCCTCATAATGTACCTTGGCTTTAACTTCAAGAGAACAGCCTTTATTGCAACTCTCTGACATTTTCTCATCTTGTGGCCTACCTCAATGATAGTCAATACATTACTTACACTTACTAAGAAGTGTTTTGTGAATGTCCAAAAACCCTTCATATAGAATTGACTTCAGTTGATGCTGGGCTTGAATCTGCATCTCAATGTGAAAGGTCACTGTAGCATCTAGTTCCTATATCATGGTTGTTTATTAAAATAGTTTATTCAAATAGGGGAATTTGCTTTAGGGGTACATTTGTTTGTTTAAAGTGAAGATACATCGGTTTGAATGGGTACTTTCCAACATGGGGACTTCCTGATTTTGCATTGGACATTAAGATGTTCCTCTGTAACAAGGGAAAAGTAAATGAAATATTAATACACCATGCACAATTCCTTATCAAGAGTCAAGAGCAAGTTACTTTCTAGCTCTCTTACCCTCCAAGTTACTTGTTTTCAAGACATAGGGTGGGACTGAAACCATAGAACCCGAAACCGTAGAATCTTGTCGAAGGTCAGTGGACATTTCCATGGTCCTCCCCTTGCCCACGGGTGGGACTGTAAAATTCAGGTGATAATATCAATTGAAGAAAAATAAAATCCCAGCCTTATCTTGTTTCTCTGTCTTTTTTTGCTCGCTCACGAGATTTGATTATCGCTGGCAGTGCCAGCATTTGTTGCCCATCCCTAATTGGCCTTGAGAAGTTAATGGTGAGGTGCTTTCTTAAATTGCTGCAGTCCATGTGTTGTAGATATATCTACGGAAGCGAGTTCCAGGACTTTGACCCAGCAAAGAGAAGGAATACTAATATTGGCTGTTGTTTTGGAAATCATGCATTTTGGCCAAGAGTAAATGTTTTTTGATAATGTTTAAATGAAAATCATGCTCCTTGTGTTGCAGTTAATTATGACATTGAAAAGAAATATTTCCTAAAAAAGCTTATAAAATGACTGCCTAAGATTACTTTACGTGACTGTGATGTAAAGGTATCATTGTGTCAATTTCCTTTTATGAAAATTGTGCATGATTCATGATAGCTTTATGTAAAACATTATGGCGCATGAATTTGCTCAATTGTTTATGTGACTTGCGGACTACATCTGCTGAAACCCTATGCCATTCATTTACATGGCTCTGTTCCCCCCACGCAAAAAACTAGCCTGCATATGATTCCTACTTTATGTAATGCTTTGACATAAATTTACACCAAAAGTTTTAGCACAGCATTCTTTGAAGCCACCTGATATTGATGTAGCAGGATTTTGGGGGTCTGATTATGATTTTGTTAACATTTCTTGGAAATTTCTCTATGAGACCTCTTGCACTGTACTTAACCAAAGTACTGTAATTTGCAGTGCACTCAAAATGTTCAAATCCGTGCAAACAAACCAGCTCTGATCTTTCAAGTCTTTCTTTGTAGTTGTATTTCCTCATATAGGGCAGTTTATTTTTATCTCAGTAAAGTCATGCAGAAACTACAACGTTTGCTTTTTGCAACCTAATGGAATAATTTGAAATGTGCTTGGCAAACCAACTTAGAAAAAAAACTTTAAAACTCAATATTTATCACTCTTTATAAACTAGTTAAGTGGGAAGAGATTATAGAACAGTTTGCAAGCTGCATCTCTCAGTAAATTCCCGGCTCGGGTCACTGTCTGTGTGGAGTTTGCACATTCTCCTTGTGTCTGCGTGGGTTTTCTCCGGTACTCCGGTTTCCTCCCACAGTCCAAAGATGTATGGGTTAGGTTGATTGACCATGCTAAAAAAAAGTGCTCCTTAGTGTCCTGAGATGCGTAGGTTAGAGGGATTAGTGGGTAAAATGTGTAGGGATATGGGGGTAGGGCCTGGGAGGGATTATGTTCAGTGCAGACTCGATGGGCTGAAGGGCATCTTTCTGCACTGTAGGGTTTCTATGATTCTATGAAAAAAATGAAATGAGTTTCACAGCAGCGATAATCAGGACAAGGAGTCAGACATAATTGAATCATAAAAGCATAGCAAATAGGGGCAGGAGTAGGCCATCCAACCTTTGATCTTAAGGTTTATTTCTTTGTCACAAGTAGGCTTACATTAATATTGCAATGAAGTTACTGTGAAAATCCTCTGGTCACCACATTCTAGCACCTATTTGGGTACAACTGAGGGAGAATTTAACATGGCCAATGCACCTAACCTGCACACCTTTGGACTGTGGAGGAAACCCACACAGAAATGGGAGAATGTACAAATTCCACGCTGACAGTGACCTAAGACAGGAATTGAACCTGAGTTCCTGGAGCTGTGAGGCAGCAGTGCTAATCACTGTGCCAGCCTGCATTCTTTGTGATCATGGCTGATCGTCGAACCAGTAACCAGTTTCCACTTTCCTCCGATGTCTCTTGTTCCCTTTAGCCTCAAGAGCTGTATCTAACATACAGGGTATGATTTTCCCAGCGCACTGCGCTACTCAACTGCACAGTGGGCCGGGAACTTTAAGCAGGGGGAGAATGAGAGTCTGGTCATGATCTTCCTGGAGCATTTTTTATAGTGTGATCAGCCTCTTGCTAGGGCGCAAGGCTGATTACCATATGCAGAAACTGCTCTCCTCCTCTTTAGCGAGCACAAGATGCAATTGTCTGGGCTCACGAAAGGTTCTGTCCACGCCATTGAAGGTCTACATCAGCGGAGGTCACATATGCTCCCCATCAAAGGGGACCAGGTGTGATGACCTCACTGGTGGGACCTGAGGCCATTGAGGACCCTGGGAGGTCAGGGGCAGAAGGGTGCCATTGGTTGGTGCCAGCCTGGCACACTGGCAATAGCCAGTGGGCACCAGACAGTGCCAAGGTGGCAGCATCTGAGGGAGTGGGGCCAGCTGGATGGAACCAGACCAGGTGAGGTGGGGTGGGGAGGATGTCAGGGAATGGGGGGCTCTGCATTGGGGTTATAGGGGCAGCTGCTGGGGCCGGTACTCAGAGACCGGCCATCAAGAATTGAGGAGGAGGGAATCAGAGTCCGGCCATTGGGGACGGCAGGGGTGGAGTGGAGAAATTGGAGGCCGGCCATTAGGGAACAGAAAGGGATAGGGATTGGAGACTGGGGCCAGCCATCAGGGGTCAGTGCCAGCGATCGGGAGGTCAGCAATGTCGAGAAAGGAACGAAGCGCTTGTCAACTGATCTCCAAGTATACTGGGAGATTGACTCATGCGCACCAGCCCTTTCTGCAATCCGATGCTGGCCTCATGGGAGGGATTAGGCAACCTCCACCCCTGCCATACATATTGCCCCATCACCAACATAAATCCTCTATGGTCCCTGTGATGCACAGAGTGCTGTAAATTCTTTACAAAAATTTCTTCCAAAAAGCGGGTGGAAAAACTCCTGTCTCATGACCGTTGGGTACATTTTTTTTTGGAAAATCATCCCTACAATGTTTTGGCATCAACTGCTTTCTGTGGTAGAGATCTCCATGAGCTCACCACTCGCTGAATGACAAAATTTCTCCTCCTCCCAGTCCTAAATGGTTTACCCTGTCTTCTTAGACTGTGACTTCTAGTTCTGGACTCCCCTGCCATTAGGAATATCTTTCCTGCATCTACCCTGTCTAGCCCTGAGAACCCCTCCTCATTTTTCTAAACTCCAGTGAATATAATCCTAACTGACTCAATCTGTAATCATACATCAGTTCCACCATTCCAGGAATCAGTCTGCTAAACCTTAACCGCACTCCTTCCATTGCAAGAACTTCCTTCCTCAGATAAGGACACCAAAGCTGTACACAATATTCCAGGTGTGGTCTCACCAAAGCCCTGTATAACTGCAGCAGGACATCCTAGCTCCTGTACTGGGATTCTCTTGCTATGAAGGCCACCATACTATTTGCCTTTCACCATGCCTGCTGTACCTGCATGCTTAGATGGAGAAATAGTTCCAAATATTCATGCTGAATGTAGTTGGTTGTTTCGTTGAATAAATTGCTTAAGTAATTCTTACAGAATTACATCAACTCTTACCAAAGCGAACTGTGCTGCACCAGATTCTGAACTCCACAATTCTGCCAGGTATATGTGTTTTGTAGTTTTAAGGTCAACTTTCAGAGATGTGGCTTTCTCTTCTCTTTCTGTTTGGTTTTGCCAAACTGGTAAAATGCTATTTATATTTGAAAAATTCAGACTTTGTGTTTCTGTACAGAAAAGGAAAGGATTCGGAGAATGGTTCATCATTTATAAGAATATTCCTGTTCCTAGTTTGGCTATGTAAGGGAAAAGGAGTGCAGGGTGATGCATTCTGATTTTCATTTTTAAAAACATAGCAGTTTTTGAATTTGTCTTTTATTTTGTTGCAATTTCACATCTCTTCGTCCCTTTCATAATAATTCATTCAACCAGACATGATGTACATACTCAGCCTTGGGTCTGACACTGAGCTGTTCACTCTGCAGCTCCTTTTAAGATAACTAAAGTGGAAATTGAAGGTAACTTGAACTGATATTAAACTGTTGAGATCTTAAAGTTCAACATCCAATTCTGAACTCACTTTTTAAATAGATTGTTTCACATCTATGACAAAAGCTGACCAATCCTGGCTGAGATAATAATAGCAATGTGATAAGTGCAGGACATTTGTGTATTTATTCTTCCCCTGGAAGGTCTGAGTATCCCTTGGTTTTTGGGGGAGGTCAGGAGTTGAAGGGACCAACCTACATCCTGACTCAGGCTCAATAGCACTGTGTAAACCTATTTGGACTTTTATACTTTAACATTGTACAAGTATACATTTCTCTTGCTTATTCATCTCATCATATTGTAAAGCTGCAGACTTTTCACTTCTGCCAGCATCTGCTAAAGAATGGTGGCAGATGGAAGTATAAATTTAGGAGACTGCAGAGGATGTGGGGGATGGGAATGACACTGAAAATGACACTGGGATACCAGTATTGCACCACTTTCCTCTAATATGAAAACATCTTGAAGTGCTCTTGTAGGTGATACACAGTGGGCTGGCCAAACCACTTGTGGGATCTGTCTTTGCAGTTTTAATACAAATTTGTATCTTGAGTGAAATGCACTCCACTGATAAAAGCTGTCATCTCTAAAAATCTGACCGGCAGACATATGTGACCTAATGAGATTGTTAGAACACAATGGGCAGAATTTTCCTTCCCTGCCCACCCAGCACGGGAATTGTAACAGGCAGGAACATGCAAAGGTCCATTGACCTCGGGAGGGATTTTTCAGTCTTCGGGTAAGTGCTGTTGGAAAATCCCACCCAGTGCTCCAGGTTTCATTCCTCCACAATGGACTGTTTTGAGCCCGTTCATTTTATGAAGCTGTCCACCTACACTTAGATTAATAGTTTCACCTGCAAAATTTGTCATAGAGAGTCATAGACGTTTACAGCGTGGGAACAGGCCCTTCGGCCCAACTTGTCCATGCTGCCCTTTTTTTAAAACCCCTATGCTAATCCCAATTGCCTGCATTTGGCCCCTATTCCTCCATACCCATCTTACCAATGTAACTATCTAAATGCTTTTTAAAAGACAAAATTGTACCTCTGGCAGCTTGTTGCAGACACTCACCACTCTCTGTGTGGAAATAATTGCCCTTCTGGCCTCTTTTGTATCTTTCCCTTCTCACCTTAAACCTATGGCTTCTAGTTTTAGACTCCCCTACCTTTGGGAAAATGTATTGACTATCTAGCGGATCTGTGCCCCTCGTTATTTTGTAGACCTCTATAAGATCACCCCTCAGCCTTCTATGCTCCAGAGAAAAAAGTCCCAGTCTATCCAGCCTCTCCTTATAACTCAAACCATCAAGTCCTGATAGCATCTAGTAAATCTTTCCTGCACTCTTTCTAGTTTAATAATACCCTTTATACAATAGGGTGACCAGAACTGTACACAGTATTCCAAGCGTGGCCTGACCAATGTCTTGTACAACTTCAACAAGACGTCCTAACTCCTGTATTCAATGCTCTGACTGATGAAACCAAGCATGCTGAATGCCTTCTTCACCACTCTGTCCACCTGTGACCCCACTTTCAAGGAGCTATGAACATGTACTCCCAGACCTCTTTGTTCTGTAACTCTCCCCAATGCCCTACCATTAACTGAGTAAGTCCTGCTCTGGTTCAATCTACCAAAATGTGTCACTTCGCATTTACCTAAATTGAACTCCATCTGCCATTTGTCAGCCCACTGGCCCAATTGATCAAGATCTCGTTGCAATCAGAAATAACTTTCTTCACGGTCCACTATGCCACCAATCTTGGTGTCATCTGCAAATTTAGTAACCATGCCTCCTATATTCTCATCCAAATTATTAATATAAATAACAAATAATTGTCACAAAATCTTTCTGAAGTTTTGCTTGTTGAGAGTCACACATTTCCAAGTTTGTCCACCGTTTAAGGCAGTGAGTGTTCAAATTAATCATAAAGGATGCCTTTATGATTAAGAAACACTGTTTCCCTCTACCAGGAGGACCTGTGTCATGGATTTATGATACCACAGGCCCTAACTAAAGGTGAAGAACAACAATATTGTGAGTGGGAAGTAGGTTTCAGCAAGCTTTGCGCTTGCCAAGCACGCTAGCAGCTCTATCTGTCTGATTCATTCATTCTGTGTTAGCAGGTCACGCACTAATGTCAGCAATGTTTCAGACCAATCTCTATTATGAGAAGCTGCTCCAGGCATTTTGAAACTTGAAGTGGGTAGAATACATCCTGAAAGCCTTTGGTTTAGACACTTTTTTGTGCCAATGAACCAGCGTTATAATTTATAACCTATACACACACACACATATACACACACACACACACACACACACAATAGTTTGCAATGAAGTTCCTGTGAAAATAGATGAATTATTAGGGGTGGGAGTTGGCTGAGGAATTAATTGCTCTTTGCAATCAACTCTTTAATCCCAGCTCCTAAAATGTAAAATAATGATCATTTAGCGCTAGTTTCACTTTGTGTTTGTTTTCTGCTATCTCTCATCTTCAGGTGGCTTTCAAATCAGTGGAATGAAGGATTGAAATAAAGAAAATACTTGCAATTACTTGGGGGTTGATTAGCTTAATTGGCTACAGTGTGGTGCAGAATGATACCAATTCTGGCTTTGCTAGTTTAAGGAAGGCTACCTCTTAGCCTTGCCCCTCACTTGATTGAGAGTGGTGGTGCCCCTCAACTATATAACCACTTGTCTCCAGCAGGAAGAATTGCTTATGGTCTTCTGTGACTCATGTCTATTGACATTACATTGTAACTTGAAATTACACTTTATAATCAATGAAGCACAAAAACTGTTTTAATGGAGAAAATGCAGCCATCAAAACATAAAGGATTCTCAGGGGACTCGACAGGGCAGATGCTGAGAAATTGTTTCCCAATGTGGGAGAGTCTTGGACCAGAGGGCATAATCTCAGAGAAATGGGCTGCCCATTTAAGACAGTGTTGAGGAGGAATTTCTTCTCTTAGAGGATAGGAAATCTGTGGAATTATTTACCACAGAGAGCTACAGAGACTGGTTCATTCAAGGTTCAGATAGATTTTTAATCGTAAGAGAAATATTATGGGAATAAGATGGGAAAGTGGGGTTGAAGATTATCATATCAGATCAGTCATGGTCTTATTGAATGGTGATCGGCTTGATGGCCAAATGGCCAACTTCTGCTCCTACGTCTTATGCTCTTTCCTGTGTTTCTGCTGCTGCATCCATTACTTCTGCATTCAGGGAGCTGTGAAACTTAATTTCCACTTTTATTGCTCCCACATCCCCAGACCTTACTCACTCTTCTCTGTCCCACTATTTATTAGAATTTAAATGGCTCTAAATATTTTCAGGTGTTAGGTCTGTTTCTGGGTTCTGACCCCACTGTGTTCAGAAATACCTGGACATGGCACGTCTTATGGAAGATGGCAAACAAGCAAACACCTCCGTGCTTGCCATCCAGTTGAGGATGGTGGGAGGGTCCCTGAAGAAGGAATGCCAGATAATTTAGCCCGCTTGAATGGAGAACGTCAGACCCCAGAGGAAATGTGTGGGAGCACTGCTGAGGGTCGTATTGATGAACTGCCACAATATCAGTACCCGTGGGACAATTGTCTCCACAATTTCAGAACTCAATGACAACACTGTAATATGGGCAGACAGCAGCTTTGCCGATTGTAGCTTCTTGAGCTCCTGCACAGTTTAAGAGGTTATGAGACTCTGCCCTTTGCCCTGTTCTCTCCCACCTGCCCGGAGCTGAGACAGCTGTGGGGCCTCGGTGCTGTTCACAAGGTCTTCTCATATTTGGTTCAACCTTTCTAACTGATACTTCATTTACCCTGATTGTCTACTGATTGGTACTAGATGGGGTAGCTTCTGCTGTTTTCAGTCCACTCCCTGCCAATGTACATGGAGTTGGGAACACATCAGGAAGCAAAGTTTCCTAAATTTATTCTCGCTCCCACCCCCACCTCCAAAGCTGCCTCCAGATGGCTGATTAGACTTCATCTAGAGTTTCATTACCCAGGCATTCACCATGGGGAAGGTGTTTTCCTGGAAAATGCACGCAGTGTATATTTAATTCAGCCACATAAAACCAGGTTGTGAGGATAGTTCTTGGGTTAGTTACTCGTGCGTAAAGGACAATTGCCTGCTCTGATTTCCGTGGCAGGTGGACTGGTAAAATTCCAACCCATCGCTTTCCCTGTTAACCCTCTGAGGCTGAATCAGACTATTCATCATGCTAGTGCCATATTTGACTCTTAAGATGACCTTCTGACTGTGCCATCACTAAGACCACCCACTTCCATGTCTGTAATAGCATCAGAATCTGTTCCTGTTTAAGCTCATCTGCTGCTTTGACCCTCATTCATACCTCTGCTCCCTTGAGGCTTGAATATTCCAATGCAATTCTGTTCAGCCTTCCATACTTCACTCCCTAAGATCACCCAAAGTTCTGCTGCCTATGCCCTCCTGCATACCAAGGCCCAGGTTTCCTGCTTCTAAAAATGGCTGCGCAGTCATTGGATTCTTAGTCTTTGGGTTGGGGGGAATGGTGAGCTAGATTCGAAATCAGGGCATGCAGCCCCAGAAGAACTGAGGAGGCTTCTGGGTGTGGAAGCAGACTGGGTGGAAGTCATTCCTCGGAACTCCAGCACTTCGTCCAAAACTTAAAAAAAAGTGAATCATTGCTCCAGCCCTCACCCTTCACCCATCACACACTTCTCATGCCTAAGTCATGCCAGTCCATGCTATCTCACACTTTGTGCTAACACCTATGCCCCCAATATCTTACATGCTAATCTATACCCCTCAGCCCACTGCCATGGATCTTTATAGCCCCTTTATGCCCCACAAACACTCCATGTCAACCTACTCCCCCTACCCATCCCCCATGACCCCTTATAGCCCTACAGCAACTTAATGCCAACACATGCCTTACATTCATTATCCTATGCTCTTACACCTACCATGCCAATTCACCCAGTACCCACCAGGGACCTCAGGATCCCTGCAGTGATGAGATGAAATATAGTTCTAAAGTTGATTGTAGACCTCATTAAATTGAAAAAAAACCTCTCATTAATAAAAAAGCATTTACTACATTTATGTTCCTCCAACTATAGAAGGCATTAAAATAACAAAAGTTTTATCAACTGCACAATCCCTGACAGCAACAAGCATTGGAATTAACAGTCCCAACATTGTCTTTGTGGAGTTCGCACATTCTCCCTGCGTCTGCAGGGATTCCTCTGGGCGCCCTGGCTTCCTCCCACAGTCTAAAAGATATGCTGGTTAGGTGCATTGACCGAAACAGGTGCCAGAGTGTGGTGACTATGAAAATTTCACAGTAGCTTCTTTGTAATGTTAAAGTAAGCCTTACTTGTGACTAATAAATAAACTTTACTTTCTTTATCACTTGTTGCTGTCACTCATATTGTGAAATGGCAGGGGCACCCTACTGTGATAATGGAGGGTTGCTAAGTTAGTCATGCGGCAGTAATCCAGTTATGGAAATCATCAAGGTTATGACAATGGACAATGTGAAATAGCAAGTATTTGTTTATTTTTAACACTCCAGATCATTTTTCAAATTTAAAGGACTGGACTTTTAAATTCCTTGACAACCCCTTTTGACTGTTCCTCTTGATACTTTTGACTGTTGATTTTGACATAGAGTTTAAGACAATTTCAAAGAGCATTACAAGAGTTGCAGTGGGCAAGGAGCAGACAATGTAAAGGTCTGTTGGCCTTGGGCAGAATTTTATGGTTTTGGGACAAGCAAGGCCCTAAAATCCCACCCTAAGAGTCTATGCAATTTTTTGCCCTATACATACCTATTTTTAACAAATCAAAAGGGCTCCTGAACTCCACGAAATTACCTTCTGCAAAGGTGTCCTGGGATCAGATCTAAAGATTATCCAAATGAATCCACAAAGTTCAGACCAGCTCTTCCCAGGTCTATTCTTCACCTTTCAGGTTTCACTTTCCAGTCTTACCAAAATCTGACTTGAGTAGAGGCAGCTGATGATTTAAATGGCCAGCCGCTGCCATAAACTGCATGTGTGAAATGCAAATTGCCCATTCCTGGCCCCTGCAAAAATGGAAAGTGCCATTTTCAGGGGCAGGACAGTGTTGGGCATTTCCACTATTTTTGCCATGATGGAGAAGCGCTTTTTTGTGGTTAAAATCTGAACCCAAGTCTGAGTTTTATGCATCCCAGAGGAACAGACTGGCAGGTAGGGGAGGGGTTGCAAAATTGAATGGTATGGGGTTGGGGGGGGCGGGGTGGCAGCAGCTGTGCCATGCCTCTACGTGTATTTTAATCAATAGCCACTTAAGGACCTCATTTATTTAAAGCAAACTCCTTCACACCCCCACTCCCCCCATCTCTCCCTGCTGCCATCACTATCCAAACCCCAGGCCCATCCCCCTCTCTAGTGCCAGCCAGGCAATCCCCAATTACCTTCAAGTTCGGTCCACAGCGATGCTGTTCCTCATGGACTGACTGCAGTTGCAGCAGTAGCCACTGCTCTCAGTGGCACTGCTGAGATATTGGGACGAGAGAACCTCTGAATGTGGCTTCCCAGCAAGTGGAAATGGGCTCGGCCCTGACTCTTCAAGCAGTGGGCACCATCTCTCCATAGAATTCAACCCCAAGTCTTGTTCATCCCCATTCAGGCTGACTCACCAGCTCCTAGTAAAGTAATGGCTTGATTGTAAAGTTGTCACCCTTGTTCTCAAATCAAAGGCCTCACTCCTCCACATCTCAATAATCATCTAAGGCTCTCCTATCCTCTGAAATGTGTGTTTTGTTTGATAGTGCTCCTGTTTTGGGATGTTTAACAATATTAATGACTCTATGTAAATATAAGTTTCACTTCATGCATCTGATTTTTATTCTCCTGATAAGAAGAGAGGGACTTTTAATATCTCCCATTCTGGTGATATTATTGTTTAGCTAATTGCTCTGAAAGTTTTTCAACTGCCATTAAGCAAAACAAATGCCCTCGATTGTCATAAAAAGCTCACCTTTTTATTCACTCTGAGCAATGTAGTCAAAGGTATTGTATCAATTTGGGGACAAGCCACATCCTGTTTCTTCATCTTAACTGACTCCTTGGTACTTTTATTTATTTTGTTAGTGGTTATTAAAGTATGCATCCTCATTCAGACCATAATAGGGTTCTTTGGCGCAGAGCAACACACATCAATATTGGTATAGCGAACACTGAGGATTACACGCCCCTCCTGCTGCCCTGACAATGTTCTGATACATACACCCAGAGTGCGCTGCTCTGTGCCACAACCACAAAAGCAGAAAGTGACTGAAGTTCTTAAAACAATCAGTTCATGTACCGTAATTTGCTCTCAACAGAAAGTTAAGGCTAATGTTTAAATTGTCTACCGGAACTGCCGATCTACCAGACAAAAATCAGTTGAAAGCCAGAAGGTTATAACTGATATAAAGTCTGTAATGAGATGCTTTTTTTTAAATATGTCAGTGATCGTATTTTTTCTAAAATGAAGGACAACAAATGACCTGTTAATGAGCTCCAAAACCACTGATAGTTTTGAACCGTATTTTTAAAATTCTGTATAAAACCTCACAAGCCACATCCTGCCTCTTCATCTCAACTAACTTTTTGGTGCTTTCTTTTTATTTTGTTTGTGGCTGTTAAAGGTATGTTTCCTTATTCAGACCTTAATAGGATTCTTTGGTTTAAACAGCAGCCAATTTTTCTTGAAAAATCGATTTGAATTTCATTGTCTTCTGCAGTTTGCAAGTCAAAGAGAAATGTTGAAGGATTCAGTTTTGGGTGCCGGTGTGTTTTTTTCAAATTGTTGATGCGAGGGAAATGTTAACTTCAAAAGAAAGACATATTGAAGGTGTTTTCTTTCAGGAGATGACCATTTCAATCTTGAAGAAGATTTTACCCCGGCAGCAGTTTGACATACGTAAAGTATTAACGTAATCACCAAGAGTCTGAATTTTCAGGACAGATACAGGAGAAGTTGGATATTTAGAAATTGGTCCAGCAAGTTCAGGTTAGCACAGCTGTCTTTTAAAAAGGGTTACAATAAAGCTTTCTTCCTTTAAAGCACACTTGATTCAGCGTGATTTTGACTATTATATTCCCAGTGATGTAGTAGCTGATGATAGACTGAATCTAAATAGATTTAAAGAAAGTTGATAGACTCAATGCTTGGCATTTCTAGCAATTAATAAAACAAATTATGGTGATTATGCATTCGACAAGCATTCACTTATGTCCCTATCTAGCTCGTGAGCAAAGTTCTAGAAAATCTATCAATACCAAGTAGGCCAACAAATGGAAAATGGCCTTGGATTTATAATATAACATATAAGGTGATGCACTATATATACATTATCCTAATTATATGTGCCCTTCTCTGGAGCTATAATGGACAACAAATGCTGGCCTAGCCAGTGATTCCCACATCCCTTGAAAGCATATAAAAATACAAAAACCAGTAAACATATTTAGATTCTAGTTGAACATTGGATTGTTGTCATTTTAACACTCCCAAAATAAGTGAATTTAGGAGATACAATAAACAGTCTGGGTCATGCTGTTACAGAAAATATTGATTTTTGACCTTTTGTTTGGAATCTGCAATGAACCAAGCAATCCACTTCCCTTACTTCCTTTGTCTTTATGGGTACACATGGTATGAATAAATTAATGACAAGATAACATTTCAAAAGATGGAAATATTATATGGAAAGCAGAGATGAAATGTAAATTTTGATGTTTTGAAATTAGGTGACTATATAAAGTTAAAAAAAACTGAATCAAAATAATATTTTCTACATGACTGCATGACCTGGTTAAGTTAAAAGTTAAAAATGTTGGCTGGAATTTTACCATCCTGCCTGCCACAGGAATTGGAGCAGGCGAGGGGTGGACCATGGAAAGGTCCGTTGAGCTCAGGTGGGATTTTACAGTTTCAGGGCAGGTAAGGCCGTAAAATCCTGTCCATTATCTTTTTCTATTCATTCAAAGGATGCTAGGTAAAGACCATCAGCAATAAGAGATTCACTAACAACAGCCCCTTGACATTCAATGGTGTTACCATCACTGAATTCCCCACTGTCAGCATCCTTGGAGTTACCATTGACCAGAAACTCAATTGGACTCACCACATAAACACAATGGCTACAAGAGCAGGTCAGAGACTAGGAATACTGCAATGAATAACTCACCTCCCAAAAGTCTGTCCAACATCTACAAGGCATAAGTCAAGATGGACTATTCCCCATTTGCCTGGATGGGTGCAGCTCCAACTGCACTCGAGAAGCTCGACACCATGCAGGACAAAGCAGTACACTTGACTGGCACCACACCCATAAGCATCCACACATTCCACCACCGATGCTCAGTAGCAACAGTGTGAATGATGCACTGCAGCAATTCACCTAAGATCCTTAGACAGCACCTTCCAAACCCATAACCATTAGAAGGACAATGGCAGCAGATACATGGAAACACCATCACCTGCAAGTTCCCCTCCAAGTCACTCACCGTCCTGACTTGGAAATGTATCACCATTCCTTTGCAGTTGCTGGGTCCAAATCGTGGAATTCCCTTCCTAAAGGCATTGTGGGTCAACCTACAGCACATGAACTACAGTGTTTCAAGAAGGCAGCTCACCACCATCTTCTCAAGGGGCAACTAGGGATGGACAATAAATGCTGGCCAGCCAGCGATACTTAGGTTCCATGAATTAATTTTTAAAAATGTGGGCTTTATTGGCTAGGCCAACGGTTGTTGCCTACCCCTAACTGCCCATGAGGAGGTGGTGATGAGCCTTCTTGGATTGCTGAAGTCCATGTAGTTCAGGTACCTGCACTGTGCTATTAGGGAGGGAGTTCCAGGATTTTGATCCAGCGAAAGTGAAGGAACCATGATATAGCTCCAGTCAGGAGATTGAGTGACTTGGAGGGAACTGTCATGTGGTGGTGTTCCCATGCATTTGCTGCCCTTGTTTTTCTAGATGGTCATGGCTGTAGAATTGGAAGGTACAGTTGAAAGAGCCTTGGTGAGTTCTTGCTGTGTATCTTGTAGATGGTACACTGCTGCTACTGTGCACTGATAGGAGTGGAGGGGAATAGTGAATATTTGTGCATGGGGTACCAATCAGGCGAGCTTCTTTATCCCGAATGGTGTTGGGCTTGTCGAATGTTGTTGCAGCTGCATTCATCCAGGCAGGTGGAGAGTTTTTCACCACACTCCTGATTTGAACCTTGTAAATTGTGGACAGTGTCTAGGGGGTCAAGAGGTGAGTTATTCACTGCAGGATTCCTAGCCTCTGACCTGCTCTTGTAGCCATAGTATTTATATAGCTAGTCCAGCTCAGTTTCTGATCAATGGTATTCCCCAAGATTCAGCAATTCAAGGGGCAATGGTTAGATTCTGTCTTGTTGGAGATGGTCATTGCCTGGCACTTTTGTGGGTGTGATGTTACCTGCCATTTGTCAGCCCAAGCCTGGATATCATCTTGTTGCATTTGAACATGGATTTCTTCAGTATCTGAGAAGTCATGAGTGATGCTGAACATAGTGCAATCATCAGCAAACATTCCCACTTCTGACCTTATGATGAAAGGAAGGTCATTGGTGAAGCAGCTGAAGATGATTGGGCCTTGGACATTATCCTAAGGAACTCCTGCAGTGATGTCCTGGAGCTGAGATGATTGACTTCCAGCAACCATCTTCCCTTGTTCTACATGTGACTCCAACCAGACAGAGAGATTCTCCCCTGATTCCCATTGACTCTGGTTTTGTGAGGGCTCCTTGATGTCACACTCAGTCAAATGCTGTCTTGATGTCAAGGACGGTCACTCCCACCTCACCTCTGGACTTCAGTTCTTTTGGCCCTGTTTGAACCAAGACTGTGATTAGGTCAGGAGCTAAGTGGCCCTGGCAGAACCCAGCTGAGCGGTAGTTGAGCAGGTTATTGCTAAACAAGTGCTTCATGATAGTGTAGTTAATGACCCTGTCCATCACTATATTGATGATCAAGAGTAGACAGATGGGGCGGTAGTTGGCTGGATTGGATTTGCCCTGACTATTTGTGTACACGATATACCTGGGAAATTTTCCACATTGCTCGTTAGATGTCAGTGTTGTAGCTGTGCTGGAACAGTGTAGCTAGGGGAGTGGCAAGTTCTGGAAAAAGAGTCTTCACTAGTACTGCTGGAATATGATCAGGGCTCAGAGTGTGTGCAGTATCTGGTGTCTTCAGTTGTTCCTAGATATCTACATCAATTTCTCCTTTATTGAGTTCGCCCATGCCAACAGTCTCCTACAGGTCCTGTGGTAATGTGCTGGCTGCACCATTACTCACTGACCACTGGAGATATTGGCAGATCGTCAGCTATGCCCTTTCTTGTGCTGCATCCCAAAGCTAAGGGACTCTTCTCTCCTGCAAGGCAACATTCTCCTGTGAGAATGAGGGACAGGGGAGACTACTCAGGTTCATGAAGGTAAAATGATAGACTATTAATATGACTTTTCAGACCCTGTTCTATTATGGGCAGCAGCAATTGACTGGTACAGAAATTCATGCTTTACTTCTAAGATATTTGTGAGTGGATTTCATACGTAACAAAGATTATACAAAAAATCTTAAACTTTTGGACAACTTTATATTTCAGTTTCAGACCACAAATGGTTTTGACATAATGGGCCCAATTTGAACTGTGTAGATGGAGTGATTTTGAATGAGTTAAAATTTCATCCATTGTCTTTGCTGCTTGCATTTAAACTTGAACAGTCACTTGGACTCATTCCATTGTTATCATATCACAATTTTAATGACCATTTAACTGTCTGATGAGGTGCAGGTAGCCCTAGGGTCTTGATGCACCTCTTCTTTGTACCATTCTGTTGCCTGTTTCAGTTACTGAGAGGGCAGGATGATCCCAGATGCGTTAAAAGCCAGGCAACAGTGAAACTTTGGGGTTCCAAGGAGACATTGCTATGTTTAGACTTTAATTCTTTCACGGCTTGGCATCATTGTCATCTATCAGCACAATTTGTCTATAGGGCTAGTTGTATCCCAGTTATATATGAGGCTAGACTACAACGTGCAGTATTACACTGACTTTGAAGTTCAAGTGTGGACAGATCAGTTGCTTATTACCAAACCTAAATTTGTTTCCGTTACGCTCAGCATTAAAAACATACCAAAATACTTTAAAGTGCTATTCTCACACCAGAGGTTCAGAGCTGCTTAATGCGTAGCCTTGTTTCTGAAACAAACAGTTGACTTCCAGTGCTCTTCTTTTGTTTCAGACCCCCTGCGCCCCTGCCCCGACTTCATAGAATCATACAGCAAACAAAGTGACCATTGTGTTTGTGCTTTCTTTTTGCCAGAACAAATCAGCGAGTTCCACTCCCCTACCCTTACCTCAGATCACGCATTTGATTTTCTCTACGTGTGTTTATTCATTTCACTTTTTATAGCCCTGATTGAATTTGCCTCCACCAAACTCTTAGGAGTTTGCTTAGTTGGAGTCTCCACAGAAGTATGCAAGGTTATACGTGATATAGATTAGGCAAACCTGAAATACTACGTCGTTGGAAAGAATTTGTGTGTAGATCCTGTGATATCCTTAAATAAGTACCTCACAATCGATAAAGTTTTTTTGAAGTACGATGAAGGAAATTGTGGCAGCCAAACTGCCTTCTGCAAGTCTTAAAAATAGCTACCAGATCACTCGTTACTGATGATGTTAATTGAGAAATAAACGTTGACCAAAACAGCAGTAAAGATTCTTCTGCTCTTCAAATAGTGCTTAGCATCTTTTATGTCCACCTGAGACAGCAGACTGGCCTTTGGTTTCAATGTTTCACTTGTTAGCAATAATTGGATTTATTTGTAATTGTGGAGGCTTTTAGGAAGTTTCTAATGTAATCATTAGGAAGTTTATAATTTAAATGTTGTTGTTTACATTAACAGTTTGATTTATCCTGTTTGTGGGAGCTTGCTGTGCATAAACTGGCTGCCACCCTTCTTATTTATACAACTGTGACTGCATTTCAAAAATACTGGATCGACTGCAAAGCACTTCGAGACATTCAATGGTCATGAAAGGCCTGATATAGATGGAAGTTTTTCTGTTCTTTTCTCTTAATCTTTTTGGTCCATTGAGGCCATTTTACTGAATTTAATATCTAATTTTTAATCGCCAGTTGACAAATGATGGAATTGTTTTATTCTTTGACAGAAGTTGAATGCATGTTGCAAGTTTTTATAACTTTTATGAAAAACTATTGAGACAGATCTATTCAAGAAATATTATCAGTGAATGATATGGAAATTTGGAAACAATCTATCATTCTATTTCTCTCAATATCATGGCACAGTAGCATAGTGGTTTGCACTACTGCTTCACGGTGCTGGGCACCTGGATTCAATTCTGGACTCGGGTCATGGTCTGTGTGGAGTTTTCACATTCTCCCAGTGTCTGTGTGGGTTTTCCCTGGGTGCTCCGGTTTCCTCCCATACTCCAAAGATGTGCAGTTTAGGTTTGATAGGCCATGATAAATTGCCCCTTAATGTCAGGCAGATTAGCAGGGTAAATATATGAGGTTACTGGAATAGGACCTGGGTGGGACTGTGGTCTGTGTAGACTTGATGGGCTCAATGGCCTCCTTTGCACTCTAGGGAATCTATAATACTATGATGATCACAGCTTATTTGATACATAGGGAGAATGTTACAAAGGAGAAGTTGAAATTTTAAATACTAGAAGACTAAATATATTACTCCAGAATGATTGGTCATAGAAGTACAGCATTGTTGTTATGGCTCATTTAATTAGTGAGCCGGTGTGCTTGTTGTCAGAAGAAGCATAGCTATTTGGATCTTTCTTCCCTTGGTTTAATAATTCACTGGTTATTGGAGAGTGCTGTATAGATGTCAAGCTTGGGAGACTAGAGCTCCATTTTTGTTTTGTGCACAGAGTTAGGCCAAATTCAATCTTCAGAAGATTTTTAATTCAGTCAGCATGTACCCTGCCATGCCCCACTGGAAACCATTCACAGGTTGAAAACTGGGCTAAAAATAAAATGGTCACGCAATTTGCCACCACCTTTCAGGATTAATCTCCTAGACAGTACTTTTCAATACACTAGAAAAATGATAGGATAATGAAAACAAATAGTTTTTTTTTACATTTTCTTCAAACATAGTGTTTGCAGGTGGGCAAAAGCTTTATTTTGACAGTTAAGAATCATCCAATCAACATGAATAATCTATTTGCTTTCCATTGGCATAGGAAGATAAAAGCAAATTGCTGCACATGCTGGAATCTGAAACAAAGACAGAAAGTACTGGAAAATCTCAGCAGGCCTGACAGCATCTGTGGAGAGAGAACAGAGTGAATGTTTCGAATCTGGATGTCACTTCGCCAGGGCACTCATCCCAACTCGATAGATGCTGTCAGACATGCTGAGATTTTCCAGCATTTTCTGTCCTCATGGCATAGGAAGATGGTATGCTGTGAAGATGGACATTTTGGGTTGACAATGGCAGGAGCATGGTTTGGTTGGAGGTCATGTAATGAAACCTCCCAGAATATGTCCAAGCACAGTTGACAGTGCCATTTGATGCAGGTTTATCTAAAGGCTTTTTTTGCACATTCTGATGCAGTACTGATGCCAATTTAGCAGCGATGGCAGCAGTGAATTAGTCACATTACCTGATTGAGTCACTGTACAGCGGACAGGATAGAGCTTTGCGAATATTCACTCAAATGCATACACCTAGTATTCACAATCTTTGTAGCCAGCTTTTGCAAATGAAAAGAGTTGAAAAGACAATTATTAATTTTCATATGGTAGAATTTATAACATGTCCAAAATATTTGAAATCAATAAATCCAAGAAAAAAAGAGTGAAGTGAAAATGAATAAGGTTTACGACCTATGTGCTTTAATTCACTATATTGATGTACAATGATAGCTATACAGAGTTACTTTGACTTCAACCCAATGCTGGGTGTATCCTAGATTTTAAGGGGTGGGGACTTTTCAGTATTTAAATGCAAATGGATTAATGCTTTCCAAAAACTTTTCTTCTGAAGCAAGAGAAGCCTAAAATTGTTGAACCACTGGACTACGAGGCAGTCATTGAAGAAAATGAGAACCAAATTCAGGATCACCTCCTTAAAGATATGCTGCTGTTTCCAGACGATGATTTCTCTGTGAGTACAACTTTTTATATTTTGGAAATTTTCCATAATTCCAGTTACAAAAAAAATCTTAATATAAGTTTCCTGGTACATAGCCTTGTAAGTCAGATGCAAACTTATTTTCTACATAAGTTGTTTCATCATGGTTCCAATGCGCAAGTAATTTTTGACTTTGCATCAAGGGTGATTTTAAAAGCAGGGATGGCTTAATTTTGATTTAGGCAGATTTGTACAAATTTTGGGGCATTGTGGGCCTCCCAGTGGGTCCTCCTTCATGACCCCTGACATGCCCACCCCTTTTCTCCCCACCCCTACATTCCCCCCTTCATGCCCACACTTCATAACCCCCATTTCATGCCCCACCCCTTCACAATTCTCCCATCATAGCAGCCTCTTGTCATGGCCTCCCTTCAGGAACCCCACTCAGGCCCCACCCTGTTGGCACTGCCCTGGCATAGTGGCAGTGCCCAACTGGCAATGCCAGTGTACCAAGTGGACACTCCCAGATGGATACTGCCAGAGGGGCACTGCCCAGCCATCTTCCCGACCTCCTGGGGGCTTCAATAGCCTCTCAGCTCTACGGTGTGGCCATTGCATCTGTTGTGATTGTCGCTAAGTTCTTCAGCGCCCAAGGGAAAATCCCAGGAGCTGAGAGAATCCGGCATTGAACCAGCTAAGGATATTTAAATACTATTTCAATTATGCTAATAGGCCTTGTGTCCCTTGGGTGAGACCCAGCAAGGGATCGGGACGATTGCAAATTATTTGGCGTCGGGTGCAAAACCTGTTTTTAGGCTTGCATGCAATTTTCCTGGATTAGCAAGATCTGTGCTAGGCTGGGCGAGACCTGAAACTCACCCCTAACAACTTGCATTGCTATAGCACCTTGTCTGGCACTGCTTACTGTGGTCCTTTGTTCTAATCTTGCTCTTGGTTTGCATCATTATTGGCTTGTTTATGGTGGAGTGAAGTGAATATGAAATGTTGGCTAAATGTCAACGCACACACAAGTTTAGGTGGCTGAGTATCCGCAGAAGTGCACTGAGTCACTACTGAAACTGGAACATCAGGTAAGTGGCTTGTGATAAGCAAAGGTTAGGTATATTGCTTAATTCTGCTTCACTTGCTGCAGTAGGCTGATACTAGCAGTGTAACAGCAGTTTTCTTTTGAGCTATATTCATCTGCTGTGCTTGTTCTTTGTGGCAGAAGATTATACGTGCATCAGTCAGAAAGTGAGAAATTCTTAGATGTGTGGAAATCCACTGTGTACTGAACTGCAAACCATGTAACAGGTGCACCAGCTCTTGTAATTGCAAATTTTGCAACCATGTGTAATTAGAAATTCAGATTTAATTTACTTTGGACCTCAGAATTCTTCAAGTAATTGAACAGCCAGCAGATTAAACTGGAAACTGCAAAAGAACAAAGCCAATTTAAATTACTTGCAAATCTGGAACAAAAGGGAAAGCAAACTTTAAAAGAAGTATTAAGAAGGTTATTTCAAGTTGTTTTTAAAAACTGAATTATTGACCGATAATGCATTTTCTCAATTGCCACCTTTGCTTCTTTCAGTATTTGAATGCATTTCATGTGGACTGGGTAACCTATCAACTTGAAATATAGCCAGCCCTTTTAATACCACCTCTTATCAATTACTTCCTCTTTCACTTAGATTTCCACAACAACTTCTTCCTTGGTAAAGTCAGATGCAAAATATTCATGCAATACCTTGTTGGCCCCTTACCTCCATGCACAAAAGACTTTTTTGGTCTCCAATTGGCCCCACTCCGCCTTTATCGTCTCTTATTATTGGTATGCTTAGAGAAGATCTTTGTCTTTCCATTTATGTTATTTGCCAGTCTCTTCTCATAGAATCACAGAATTCCTTCAGTCCTTCATTCCGGTTTGCTGCCACAATCCTGATCACAGTCCTGAAGCGTCTTCAATGAAGTCCCATTATAAACTGTGGGACCGACTAATGCTCAGTTCCTGCGCAGACTGGAACTTGCATTCGTCAATGTGGCGCACCTTATAATGACCTGGACCATACCGAGATCAGCTTAATGGGTGGCTTTAGAGTGGGTTGGTGGGGGTAGCACAGGCTGCATGAAAGACCATGCAAGGCTCATTTTCCTGAGCCACGAGCCACCCCTCCACGATCATGGCCAGGCACCTGTGGCTTCTTAAAACATAAAATTAACATACCTGCCTTTGTTCCCCATGGTCTGTATCAGGGATCAACTGCTATAACCTTGGCCAATGGTGCTGTCAATCAGTGAGCACAGCAGGCCCTTCTATTCACCCCCCAGAGTAGAGACATCACCAACCTTCCCTGAATGGATGGTGAATCTGCTCTCTGCCCTTTAATTAGCTGGAGCCTTGAAGATTTTGGTGGGTGTGTTGAAAGTATGCCTTGTGGGATTGGGACCCAGAAGTAGCCTGCCATTTCCAGTTCCCCATGCCTATTGAAAATCCAGCACTGTGTCTCTCTGCTTTCTGGTCATCATTGAGCTTTCTGACTGTTTTATCATATTTTATCCTTCACTCTGTCTTTGGCTCCAGAGCCTTCAGTAGACTAGTCGCCAGACTATGGGAAGGATGCGATTGCACTAGAAAGGGTGCAGAGGACATTCACCAGAATGTTGTCTGGGCTGAAGCATTTCAGCTCTGAAGAGTGACTGGATAGGCTGGGAACGTTCTCAGAAGGCTGAGAAGGATTGATTGAGGTGCAGAAAGTTATGAACGACGTAGATAGGGAGAAACCTTTCCCCTTAGTTGAGGGATCAATAACCAGAGAGCATAGATTTAAGGAAATAGGCAGGAGATTTCAAGGTGATTTGAAGAAAAACCTTTTCACCCAGAGGGAATCTGGAACTCACTGCCAGAAAGGGTGATAGAGGCAGGAACTCTCACAACATTAAAGAAGCATTTAGAGGAGCACTTGAAATGCCATAGCTTACAAGGTTATGAACCAAATGCAGGAAAGTTGGCTTAGAATAGATAGGTGCTTGATAGCTGGCGCAGACATGATGGCCGAAGGGTTTATTTCTGTGCTGTAAAACTCAATGAATTTATAACTCTATGAGGCTGAGCATGGTGCCGCTAGAAAGCTTTGCCTCCCTCTTTACTACTTAAAAATTCTCTTCAAAGCTACCTCTGTGACATGCTTTTAGTTGCCTCAGTCCTTACCTCATCTCAACAATAACTGGTTATTTTCATCTGTGTGAAGCATTTTTGGGACATTTTCTAATATTAAAGTCACGATAAATGTGCATGTTGCCATTGTCATCACCTGCAAGTTCCTGTTAAAATAATAACATTTTCCTAATGGCATGGCTTATATGGTATTAAAGGAAAACTGTTGTAGATAAATGCCAAAGTACTTAGACAGCAGTGTGTGGGATTTATATTTTGTAAACATTATTTCTGAAAATATAAATTTCAGCCTTAATGCGTTTGTATTATGTTGGGATTTTCTAATGGAGCCCAAGGAGCTTTGCTGTACTCTATTTAGAAAAAGAAACTTTGGATTCATTGTCTGATTTGGGAGTTAAAGTTGTATTAATGGGAGCCATTCCAAAAACTGTTGACCTTCACTATCCAATGCTGGAATGGTTACAGATACATTGACTGGGAACTTTAACATATTTGATCTTTAAGATGTTTTTGTGAGCTGGTTGTGTTTACATGTTTGTCACATTAAACCAGCTGAAATGTCAAGCAAATCAGATTACCAAAGTGCCTCATGCATTGCGCATGATTGAGAAATTCACTCAGATTCAACTTTTTCTGTTTATTAATATCAGTAGAATTAACGTTCCACTTTGCCAGTGCATTACTTGCCAAAAACATTTCCCAGGTGGCTTGACCCTCTCTCTCCTGGGGCTGTACTCACTTGTGCCCTCCCTGTAGGCTCTGTTTGCCAGGCACACGTCCTGGGGGACCTGTCATAATTCATATTGGTATGAATGGAATGGACAATCCAACTTTGGGGAACCATCAAGCATAGTCAAACAGATGCACAGGGAAGTCAGGATCTCCTTGCATCATTGGCAGAGGGCAGAGACAATCAAACAGGGAAATCCTGCCAGCATAAAAGCAATTTTGGGATTCCCGCTTGATTCTCCACCCTCTTCAACGTTCCCATCCATTGTGAACTGGGGTGGAAAACTCCCCCGTATGTTTGCATTGTAATTTGATGTTTTATATTTCAGTCTTATAACAGAAGTCATGAGATAGAAATACCTTTGGGCCTATTTTTGGGCCCAGGACAATGCTCTTTGCAGCCAGTGTTCACTCCAACAACAAGGTTTTCTCCAACATTGAGCCTCAGTTACTGGTGCTAAAATGTCTACACAGGCTAGACTGTCTCCTTGGAGATGAGGTGAATAGGACTTTGGCAGAGAAGGACATCATATAAAACTTTAAATCAAGGGAATGTACCTGCTCATCTTGTCTCTATAAGAAAGTTTTGTAAAAATTAGGGAAAATTGCTGATATATTTGATGATCACAGTGGCCACTTTTCATATCTGTCCCGCTTCACAAAGGGTGCTTACAATTTGTGTTAAGCCCCTCCTTTAGAAATATAAAAGATCTAGGGGGATTCGCTGAAAACAATTCTAAGTGCTGAATTGGCAGGACAAGTGTGTAAATCACAATTCTTTTTTTCAGTGGAAATTCAGACTCGAATCTCCCCGCTTTGTGCAATGCAGAAGTCACAGTTGTGAAAATCGCTGAAACCTCGGGGGCTGGAGCCTGTTCATGCCAGAGTCTGACAGTTCTGGAGCTCTGCACAGATGTGCAGTGGCCTCAATCCCTCAGCCTCCCATTTGCTGGCCAGCTCAGGACCCCGACAGAGCTGCCCTTCCACTGCCCCCATGGCCCGATTGTGGCCTGCACAAACATTCCCGGGCCAGCCGCAATCCACGTCCTGTCCTGGAGCACTTCATTCTCTGTTCCCTCCCACACCCCTACCCCGGTAGACACCCCTCCCCCATGGGAGGCAGACCCTCCTGGGAGACCACTTCCCCCCAGCCTGCCTCAATCCCTTGCCTCTCTCCAGCCCTGACCGATCCCCATGCAGAGTCGCAGTGGGAACCCCCCCACCGACTGCCCCCTAAGCCCCACCCACAATAGGCCCTGTCCCTTTGGCATAGCCCGATGCCCAGTGGGCTGTGCCAAGGTGTCCCCTACGCATGGGCACTTTGCGCCAATTGCCCCCATCACGCCAGGGAGATCTCCCGCTAGTTCCCCGAAAACGGGAGCTACTCTAAACCCCGCTGGAGTGAAATCCTCCTGGCTGGGTGGAGATGCTATCAAATCTGGGGAATTCAGTCCTGGGCCCAATAACTGCATTTAAATCACATTAAAAACAGATTAAGATTACTTACCTGCTCTTCCCACTGGTTTTCAGTGTGATCCCGGCCGCGCCTGCTCTCCGGCATTGGGAGACACGCGCACGTCGAGAACGTACACGTGAATCCCATGAATCGGCGCACATCTCCCATTCTGACCCACCAAAATTGAGCGGGTCGGAATGAGAGAATTGCCTCCCCCCTCCCCACTCCCCAGTGTCTGTCTTTGGAAGACACGGGGTGGGGGTGGTGGTGGCGGTGGTGGGGGTGGGGGTGGGGTGGGGAGGGCGTGGGGTGGGTGGGAGGAACCTAAGCAACAGTTGAAGCAAAATCCAATTTTGAAATTTATTTAAACAAAATCATAGAAAAAAAAATTATTAATTAAATTGGATGTGATTTTAAATGTGTGGAAAATAATTGCCAAAATTATGTCGATGCACAGTGGTGAAGATACAGTGACTTTATCAGGGAGCAGTTCCTGTTGGTGGCAAACAACTGGTAATGGGAGAAGTAATTAGGGAAATGGTGAACAAATGTATGAGTGAGACATAAATGTAAGTGATGTCGGTGTCACTGAAATCAGACACGCAGCAAGTTTTCCCACTCAGATTATTTCCATTCATGCACTTCTAACGAATGGGCATTTAAAACACAAAGGAAAGAGCACTGAACCTCTTTTAAACGATATATAACAAAATTGACTGTTTCTTTCTGTCCAGACATCATCAATCCCAAGGGAAAGACATACCATATGTTCCACAGTGCCTGAAGGGGCAGAGAATGAGGCAGAAAATCTACTAGTAAAACAGGTAAGGAAGGAAATATATATTGCAGTTTATTGCCAGACAGTGGCAATTGATAGATGATATTGAGGACAGCAGATTAGTTTAAACGACATTTGATAAATTGCAGAAGTGCCTTCTTGTTTAATGCTCATGTAGCTAACGTGATTCGAATTGCATTAAAGTGGATACAA
Organism: Carcharhinus amblyrhynchos; assembly: GCF_965287045.1. Taxonomy (NCBI): domain Eukaryota; kingdom Metazoa; phylum Chordata; class Chondrichthyes; order Carcharhiniformes; family Carcharhinidae; genus Carcharhinus; species Carcharhinus amblyrhynchos. The sequence goes on from NC_137326.1 coordinate 92,293,179, forward strand.
GATTACACAGCTACTGTCAATAACTGATTTGTTCGCTTTTACTCTTGCACCTTATTGTTGGACTCCTGTCAAAACCCCAGTATAAAAAATACAGCTAATAATCAAATTATTTTCTTTTCTGTTCATTTTAGTACATTTTACTTTTCACAAAGTAGTTTATGCTAAATGCATCAACTAAGGTATCAACAAAACAAGTTGGCTAAATTTACTCGAAGTTCCTGCTTATACAGAACTAAATTACATCTACAGCACAGAGCTATTCGGTTCAGCTTGCTAGTGCCAACATTTATACCCCAACAAGTCTCATCTCATTTCTTCTATTTTAAATGTCTCTCATAGCCACAGCTTTATAAAGTCACCTCCATCATTGTGTTCTTACCATAAGACCATAAGATGTAGGAGCAGAGATTTCAAAAATCAAATAAATGAATGCAGCAGAACTGAAGAAATAGTTTGCATGCTAGAAGCTATATATATTCATATCCAGCACCCTGTCCTTTGTAAGCAGGGAGAGCATGTCCGCACATTGTGCTTTTTTCAGCTGAACAAAACTTGGGGGACAGGCCCCTGGTTCATTTCCCCATGGCGACGTGCCTTGACCAATCAGAATTGACCCAGGTTTGAATTGAAACAAACACCTAGCAGTTAACTATTCCTTGTTGTATTCTCCATGGCAATGCTTCAACTTAGACTCCTCTGGCCAACCAATCAACACCCTCTCTTCATGCAGTGTAAATTGTTACTCCCTTTAGATGTGGTATCCTTGCAAATCTGTCCTAATGGGCGCAAGACAAAAGGCTTTAACAGTCTGTCCCTTTTCTCAATGATTTCCAACCTCTATGTCGCTATGTTTTGCTTACTGGCTGGATCATGTCCTCCTTGTATCTTTCTCCAATGACAAGAGTTAATTGGCTAATTGCTTGTTACTTTCGTTTTTAAAACCTTCTCAATGATTAGATTCACTATTTAAACCTGCACCATGGAGTTAATTTTCACCCCTAGAAAAGGTGGGTTTGGATTGGGTGAATTTTAAAACTTAAAAAAACTCAAAACCGAATCAAACTGGCCTCAAACCCACCCACCTGTAGTTTTAATAGAAATGGGATGGGATGGGAATGAGAAGGTGGCCAACAAATTGACTTCCAAGAGGTGGGCTGCTCATTTAAATATTATAATGAGGTTGCACACCTCAGATATTATTTGTCTGGCTGCATTTTCCACTTTTCCCGTCATATCATTGGATCTCACCTCTCACCCACATTGCCAATTGTAAACAATTGAACTGCCTCTCCCCTCCACCTTCATTAGACATCTATCTCCACTCCCCCATCAGCAACTCTTCCATCCTCTGGTCTGCAATGCCTTCTGCAATCTTCCACACCCGACATGGTGGGTAAAACATGCACATTCAGAACTGTTATGTGAACATCAACTTCCTGGCAACAACTCCTCCTCTCCCCTCGATGGAAATCCAGCACTAGAAAGACTAGGACACACTTGTCTAATATAGAAAGGAAGATAAAACAATTTGTGTTTCTATGCCATAATCCATTGGAAGAAAACATTATAAAGGCATTTATATACAAGACATCCCAAAGAACTTTGCAGCAATAAAATAAGAAAAACAGATATCAAGTCGTGAGAACAATGTTCAGAGAGGTGACTGAAAATTAGGTCAAAAGAGATTGAAAAAGTGTTCAAAGGGGAAGAGAGGAACAATAAGGATGAAGAGAGAGAATTCAGAGAGTGGGGTGGGATAATTGAGTGAGGAAGGAGAAAAGGAAACAAGCAATCAGTCTTGAGGATGAGATGAAAATGGAAAAGGGCCTTGAGGTAGATGGGAAGAAACTGGAAATTCGTGATCTTGGAGATATGAAGAATAACTTAAAACTTGGAATAGGAGGTGATGTTGGAGGAAACAAGTGATAAAGTTTGAGGTAGTGGTTAATCGTGAGAAGAAGGTCCTCAAGAATGATCTTGGAGTAGTCAGTGCTTTTGGTGGAGAGTCGTGTGATCTGGTAAAGCTTGACATAGTTGGCTCAAATTTGGCAATTGATAACCAGGCAAGCTTTGTACCAGGTATATGTAAAATTGGGCTACATTGACTTGGGAGAAACTGCACCAAAGAAGCAGATGGTGGTAATTTCTGAAAGAACACCAAAGATGAAGGTGAGATTTTGGTTTTGTAGGTGAATAGCAGCAAATGTGTGAATGGATGGGGTTCCACTGAGAGGGCACTGGAAATGAAGTTATCACAAAACACCAATAAATATTTATATGCTTGGGATTATTGTGATTTTGCTGCAATTGTTTGAAATAAAGAAAGCTGAGGCCAACATGTCAGACAAGCACAAGGCAATGTCTGGAATTAGTAATATCTAAATTATTAATTTTCTGTACCAATTGTTTGCCTTTCAGGACCAAAATATGAAATACACACAAAAAAAGGAGCTAAATCTGATAGTTTGTCATTGTGTTCGCACATTTACATTCAGAACTATGTCTTTGTCTGTCTACAAAGTGACAGGAGCATTTAATATTTTCAGAAGCTGAACAATGGGGAGCAGTCATTGAGGCAGTCCAAATCAAAGCAGCTTTGACATAGGGTTATCTGGACTTGAAACGTCAGCTCTTTTCTCTCCTTACAGATGCTGCCAGACCTACGGAGATTTTCCAGCATTTTCTCTTTGGCTCCAAATCAAAGCAGTCTTTGAGGGAATTTAGAGGCTTGAAGATTGAAATCATTTATGAGGGAGACAGAGTTCTAGCAAGATTTTGTAACTCACAGTGGCCAATGAAGTCCAAGTTGGTTGCTGAAGCACGTAGCTATCAAAGTAAATCTATAATCACAATGGCAAACTATTGGATTCAGCTCTTTTTTTGTGTACTTCATATTTTAGGATCTGACATGATTGCATCTGCCATTTAATGTGCAGTATGGTGTGTTCTACTGCAGTTCATTTTTACCTCAGGTTGATTCTGAATGTTGGAACATAAAACACATAATGTAGATTATTTTATTTTTCTGACTTGGCATAGTAATAGTTTTGTTTTGGTTTCAAACATTGTTTTAAATGAAAGCCTGGAATTTACAGCCCTGCCGTGGTGTGTCTCCTTCTGATATATTTAGCGAGGCATTTCAATCTCCATTCAGTTCAGAGAGACTATAATATCCCGTTGGGCGGGAGGGTCTGTAAAATCCTGTTCAAAATATTCACTGGTCATTAACCAGATCATAACAACTTGTAATATTTTATAGAATCAGACAGATGCAATGTATCTAGGATGACAGAGAATTAACTTTCAAAATAACATGTCAAGAATATCAGGTGTTTCTGTAAAGCATAGCAAAGAAATTTGAATTTTGTACTTAACTGAGAAACACAATATTCTTTAGACAAGTTAATTATTTTTTATAGGAAAAAGCAAGTGAAGTTTCAGAAAATTGGTTTTGATCCTTTTTGAGATAGATTGGGTTTTGGTAATGACAAGTGCCTTGATGGACATTGGCAATTTTGATGCACTAATGAGTTTGGCTGTTGCACAGATGATGTTAACTGTTACACTAGCTTATTTTGAAAATTTAGAATGGAATAGCACATTTGCATTTGCATAAGGGGAAGAAATAAGTGTAGTGGATATCAGTGCTAAGGACATGGTGTGCATGGAATGTGTGCCCAAAGCTATCGGTTTGAGGTTTGCAGTAAATTGACCATTAGACTGCATCTGTATAAAACCCAGGGAGTTACAGCTGCTGACTGACTTCCCAATGCAGCTCTGAAGATGCTGCAGTTCCAGAAGGAGATAAATCATGCCTGCAAATTGGTCCACAGTCCCATTATTTGCCCGCAAAATGGACATCGTTTTCAAGTATTTTGGTTTGATCTCAGTCAAGTTGCTTCAGAAATTTAAATGCCAACTCCTTGGTCTGAATTATTTGGAGCATTTTAAATTACTTTGTCGGAAATATTGAATATAGTAGTGAGCAACACTTCTCATTGTAAGCACTGGAACTGGAAGAAGAACCAACTAATTTTAATTTCTAACATCCACAACTGCAAAATGTGTTTCTGTCTGACTCATTAACAGTTCCTCTTTCATATTTTCACTCTGAATGAAATCACCTCTGGACTTTTGGGTGGATATTCCCCTTTGAGGCGGATATTCCGCTTTGAGGTAAGAATCAGAAGTCGGGCTATTTCCTGATACTGCGATCCCACATCCCACGTCTGTGCCTGCCAACTATATTTTCACCCACAGACTTAGCAGTGGGCCGGAATTAGGGACCGGCGTAAAGGAAGGCAGGCCATGTTTGAACGCCCATATCCATTTGTTGGAACATTGGTCGAGTTATGTAGGTGTGTGTAAGGGCCTCTAACTCTGACCCTCTTGCCTCCCATATGCCTATGTTCCCCCTCACCCTCTTACCCTTTCATGTTCATTCACCCACCCTGCATATGGCCTCACCACCACCCAAGCTGACTTGTTCAATATTCACTATATACAGAACTCTTGAGACCTGCAGTAACATTGGGAAGCCTTTGAGATGCTCATGAAGCTGTCAGGATAAATATTCATTCAAAAATCACTCCAAAAAGCGTAATTCTCTTAAGTGTTCATAAAACTATCATGATAAACAATCTCACTGCCACTTTAACAGCAGTGTCAACAACCCCTGCTGAGCTGAATCTGTAGGTTGAATTTAATGCCTCCCTTAAGATGAGTTTGGAGGAGGTGTTTAGTCAGGTAGAAACAATTTAGAACCTAATAATTAATGCAGTCACTGAACAGCTCTAACTAACAGAAATCATTGGTTAATAAATTGCAATGTTGCTGTTTAACCAAAAGCAAATTAGGACAGGAAGGTAACTTATTTCCTTTGAAAAATCCAGCACACCCAGATTGTACTAAAATAATGCTTGTGTTCTTTCTGTATAGATGAATTATTAATGAGACAAGGATTATAACAATGATCCCCGAAGAGGGAAGTTAAATTCAAACTGTTGTCTTTTCAATTGTTCTGAATGTTATTTATGGCTTTGACAGTTGAGTATTTATTTTGGACATTTCAGATATCTTGAAGCATAACTTTGGCAGGCAACCATACTACGCCTTACTTATATCTGTGAATTCACTAGATTTTATCAACAGTGTGTCAATCCCAACATCATAACCGGAAACTTGTGCAACTTTCACTTTCTCTCTTCTTGCGTGATTATAATTAAAATTCTAAGTACCTCTGGTATGCATGCAAAACACATTTGATCTAGTGGTTCAGAAGCTTTACAATGGTGAAAATCACCATGAGCTAATAATGCTGCATCTACAAGTGGTCCATTAAAGGGTATTCTGGTAAAACAGAGAGACATCATGACAACAACTTTGTTGTCCAACTCCACATTATTAACGCAGATTTTGGAAAACAAAGTTGACATGGATTTTTTTCAAAGATAATTTTCACATGTGCGTATCCATGTTACATTAATTCCATCACTGTTATTTGTTGAGACTAGCTTAGTCAGAGGGCTAAATATGTTGGAATGCCTCATGATTGGTGCAATTGATGGTTAAAGGGGAGTGAGGGAAATTTCCTTTGTTGTGGAATAAACAACGTGTGGAATTTTCTCTTCCTGCCTGTGGCAGGTTTGGTGACGGGTGAGAGCGAAGAATCTAGCAGGGGCCAAAAAGTCAGAGACACACCACCGTAACATCACGTTGCAATGCTTCTAATGGCTGATTAATGGTGGGTCAGTCTTTCCACGGGCTGGTGGTGTGAACACATTTCCATTCATTTGCATATCATGAATGCTCATTAAAACAGCTGTCCATCTACATCCCATCAGGCCTTTCAGTCCACAGGTATGAAATTATGTCAGTCTAAAAGCCAGATGTTAATGAGTGGCATGCACAAAGCAGTCCTCAGTTCATAAGAGTATGTGCAACACTGAAAGAGTGCTGCACTGCTCCTGATGTACTGCCACCACTGGGGCAGACTGGTTTCTGTCCTCTATCTCCATGCCAAGCAGGTTGTCATGGACTGCACCATGTTGCTGGAGCCATGGACCCTCCTGTGTTATCGTCTTGGATCCTGAGATCTCCTTGCTCTGGGCAACATAAACCAGTGTTTATCTGGACAGCATCATACTGTGGGACCCATGCAGCTACCATATTAAAGGTCCAAAGTTCAATCAGGAGTGGAATGTGAAGTGAGGCTGGACATTGAGTGAGGGTGAGCCTGGTGGCCTGATGAAGACAAGGGTGGGGGCAATGTGGAAGGAATGTTGTGCAAGGAGGTAGATGAAGAAGACAAAGAACGGAAGGCAGAGGGAAAACTGAGGAGAGGGAAATTGCACCCTTACATGACTGCTTGAAAAGCTCACAGACAAGGGTCAAAGGGATATTGCATTGTTTACTGGAAGGGGAGGCACAAAGAATTCAGATGCGGTGGGTGGAGATCCACTGGGGCATGGGCACTTTGCAAGTGATGGGCTCAGACCAGGGGTGTGGTGGTTGAATCAAGAAACAGACTTCTTGAGGCTGTTAGCATTTTCCTCTGAGCTGCTGACAATCTGCATAGTCTGTTGAAGACAGGTGGGCTGGAGAATGCTGTGCCTGTGCTGGGCTAGTATTTAAATATGGCACTGGAATCTTCGAATCCACCAGCTGATGGTTGATGAACAAATCAGCTGCCAACCCATTAGGTGCCTCAAAGGGAAATGTGCCCCTTTCTAATTAATGAGGTTCCCAGTATGGATTCCTTCATTCTGGCCAGACGGAAAGGTGCCACCAGAGCCGGCCACCACTGCACTTAGTCACGAAATGGGAAAATCCTTTGCATTCACTTTTTATCAAATGATCATCTTAGTGTTCAGTGCTGTACTCACTATTCTATGGGACACAGCTGAACTTGCAGGTTCAGCTGGCTCTCCTTTCTATGCATTCCAAACCAGGACTGCTCATTATTCAAATTCTGGATTGGATCAGGGTTAGGGTTATCATACTTTGGTTCTGTGTGCTGACTAAGAGCAGTCCTGGGTACAGTGGACAGCTCGTTTGGTTTTGCCAGTGTGGGTGTAAATTGAAATGGATGATCTGGAATTTGATTCACAATGAAAGGAATCAAAGTCCTGTGAAGCTATATTAACATCAATGCAACTATTTTCTTTATTGTTATGGTTAAATGTGGACAAACCTCCCTGGGGAAATTATTTTTGGTTTCAAAGACAGAATTGCAGTAAACTGCAAAATGCTTGCATCTCAGCAGGCAGATGTTAAAGTTTTTGGGTGGATGAGATGCTGTTAGCCAGAAGTAGACAATTAATGTCATGCATCTGACATGCGTTTCTCTCTCCAGTACTTTCTGAATTCACGAATTGCTCCAAGCTACTTTTTGTTCCCCCCGCAATAAAGGTGATTGAATGTTGGGTATCCTTGCAGTCTACATTATGATAGGCTGATACTCTTGCATTTTCACTCAAATTAGTTGGCCTCAAAATTATGCCATAGGGTACTAGCAGACAAATACTCGCACATTCCCATGAAATTCCTTTCCCCGCTATTTTAGCAGAGGCGGTTTAAAATAAATAGACTAACCTGATTCCTAGAATAGCAAAGAGAGTATTCAGGCTGATGTGCTTATTTGCCAACATCCAAAGGCATAATTTCCAAACTTGTTTTTCATAAGATTGTTTTTGGGTGGTTAGATTTTTAAAGCCTTTCATCAACGTTTGCTATTTTTCTAGGTTTCTACTAATGCAATTTTCTATATAAAGCACTGTGACATGACCCTGAATGTAACTGTCAGTTGCATTGTTGATGCAGAGATGAGCCATTGCAGTTGAAAATTTGTATGTAAGGTTTCTTACCCCAGACATACCATCAATGTGTATAATGTGATAGAAGGAGCAGGGGATAATTCAATAGCCCCAAGAACAAACAGACGTGTCATTAATCCATTCATGTTGCTTCTGATCTATCGGCAACATGCAACATTATGCTGCCTGAATGATTCATGCAGCTAGTGCTAAACGTGCTGTTAAGAATGCATGCCTCAATAGGAGGTCCAGGTTTTGTAAGCATCACTTAAAGCTAGCCTATCAGTCTGTGCCCCTTGAATGGGAGGCGCACCCTGACTGGTGTACGTGCTGCAACTGTTTGTGGAAGTGAGTTCGAGCAAGAAGATGAATTAATTATGCAGCTGAATTTAGCACTTCTCCACTGGCTGGTTTGAAGGTATTAACAGCACATAAAATGAAATGGATGCTACCCCTACCCTGGCTGTAATTTTATCTCTTGTGGGGGGAGGCGGATGTGCTTTGGGTAGCCCATCCACTCATAGAACACTGAGGTCCTTGAGTTGCCAATTAATACCTTTATAAAGACATCAAGTTGCTGCTGCTAGGATTTAACTGGCAGCAGGGAATATCCATGTCAAATTGATAGCAGGCAGGGATCCCCTTCTTAATGAACACTCCCTGGAACAATCAGAGGGCACCCTAAGGTGTAACACCACCACCCCAGGTTCTCCTTCCTGTAGAACCTTCTACCTTGGCCTCCCAACTTCCAATTCCCTCTTGCTGGGGCCTTCCAACCTGATCCTTGTGAAACCCCAGGCGTACTGCTGGTCCCAACCCCAGCACTGCTCACCTCCCTGCAGTACTGGCAGTGGCTGCCTGGTGACACAGTCACTTTTCTGTAATGCAAGCAATGATTACTCTCATGCAAGCTTAGCTTGCTGTCACACAAGTCAATTGCTGCCATTATGGCTGTAGGTACCTGTGCTTGAAGAAACTTGCAGGATGTTCACAGCAGTCAAGAAGTGTCTCCTCTGACAACTCACAAGGGTTGCTGAGGTGAGGAATGGGACATGTCACTTCTTAGGATGAGAGATGTGTCCTCCACTACTACTCCACCTTATTATTGCCTATCAGTCAGCCAGTTCAGATTGTTACTGCCTATGCTGAGCTGTTGCTGTGAGAAGCTGGGCCTTCTAGGCCCAGAGCTGCTCGAGACCATCAGGGGCATCCCCCACTGATCATCAGCAACCTTCTAGTAGCCGTGCTGCAGTCACTAAGACGTGTGAAGAAACATATCAGATAGATTCTAAGGGAATGCATAATGCTGATTAGTTGACCTTTCCCAGCAATATGACATGATTCATAAACTTGGTTTGAAATATTCGTTTATGGTGGTTTTTATTTTTGCATGATAGCCAAGCAGATTCTATGATGGGTCAATGACAGCAACTTAAAAAAAAAGTGTGGGTATGTTGGTGAATGGGGGAATTAGGGTTGCATTTTACTGCTGTCACTGTCAGATGAGACGTAAGAACATAAGAAGTAGGAGCAGGAGTAGGCCATCTAGCCCTTCGAGCCTGCCCCGCCATTCAATAAGATCATGGCTGATCTGAAGTGGATCAGTTCCACTTTCCCGCTTTCTCCCCATAACCCTTAATTCCCTTGTCTGTCAAAAACCTATCTACCCGTGACTTAAATATATTTAGCGAGGTTGCCTCCACCACTTCAACGGGCAGAAAATTCCAGAGATTCACCACTCTTTGAGTGAAGAAGTTCCTCCTCAACTCTGTTCTAAACTGTCCCCCCCCCACCTTATCTTGAGGCTGTGCCCTCTAGTCCTGCTGTCCTTTCTGAGCGGGAAGAATCTCTCTACCTCTACCCTATCCATCCCTTTCATTATCTTATACGTCTCTATAAGATCCCCCCTCATCCTTCTAAACTCCAACGAGTACAGACCCAGTCTATTTAATCTCTCTTCATAGTCCAACCCCCTCATCTCCGGTATCAGCCTAGTGAACCTTCTCTGCACTCCCTCCAAGGCCAAAATATCCTTGCACAAGTGCGGCGACCAAAACTGCACACAGTACTCCAGCTGTGGCCTCACCAGTACCCTGTACAGTTGCAGCAAGACCTCCCTGCTTTTATATTCTATCCCCCTCGTTATAAAGGCCAGCATCCCATTCGCCTTCTTGATCACCTGCTGCACCTGCAGACTGGGTTTTTGCGACTCATGCACAAGGACCCTATGAGGAGCTATGAGGAGAGGCTGAATAAACTAGGCTTGTACTCATTAAAGTTTAGAAGAATGAGGGGAGATCTCATTGAGACGTATAAGATGATGAATGGGATGGATAGGATAGAGGTGGAGAGACTCTTCCTGCTCAGAAAGGACAGTAGGACTAGGGGGCACAGCCTCAAGATAAAGGGGGGGCGGTTTAGAACGGAGTTGAGGAAGAACTTCTTCACTCAAAGGGTGGTGAATCTCTGAAATTCTCTGCCTGTTGAAGTGGTGGAGGCTACCTCGCTAAATATTTTTAAGAAGAGGGTTGATGGGTTTTTGATAGGAGAGGGGATTAAGGGTTATGGGGAGAGGGCGGGAATGTGGAACTGAGCCACGACAGATCAGCCATGATCTTATTGAATGGCGGGGAAGGCTTGAAGGGCCAGATGGCCTACTCCTGCTCCTATTTCTTATGTTCTTATGTTACCCCCAGGTCCCTCTGCACCATAGTATGCTGCAGGTTTTTGCCCTTTAAATAGTAATCCCTCCTACTATTATTTCTGCCAAAGTGGATAACCTCACACTTGCTAACATTGTACTCCATCTGCCAGGTCCTCGCCCACTCGCTCAGCCTATCCAGATCCTCTGCAGACTTTCCACACCCTCCGCACAATTTGCTTTTCCACTCATCTTTGTGTCATCAGCAAATTTCGTCACCCTACACTCTGCCCCCTCCTCCAGATCATCTATATAAATGGTAAATAGCTGAGGCCCCAGCACCGATCCCTGCGGCACTCCACTAGTCACCAACCGCCAATCAGAATAGCACCCATTGATACCAACTCTCTGCCTCCTATTAGACAGCCAATCCTCTATCCACGCTAACACCTTACCCCCAACTCCGTGCACCCGAACCTTCTGAAGCAACCTTTTGTGCGGCACCTTATCAAACGCCTTTTGAAAATTGAGAAACACCACATCCACCGGTTCCCCTCTGTCTACCGCACTTGTCACATCCTCATAGAAATCCAATAAATTTGTCAAACACGACTTCCCCTTAACAAATCCGTGCTGCGTCTGCTCTATCAAACCATTCTTTTCTAGGTGCCTTGCTATTTCTTCTTTGATGACGGATTCAAGCATTTTTCCAACAACAGACGTTAAACTAACTGGCCTATAATTCCCTGCCTTTTGCCTGCTACCTTTTTTAAACAGCGGCCATTCCCAAACAGCTTGACCTGAAAGAGGTTGTACTGGTTGCCTCGTCCTTTCCTGTTTCTTCTCCTCTTCCTGCTCTTCAGATAGTTGCCCTGGAGCTAGCAGCACGGGCATTGCCCACATGATGATGAGACAGTGGAGCATGTAGCAGACCAACGTGCATCTTGACACCAACTTTGTCGTGCGAGGCTCCTCTGGAGCGAACAGGTAGTGCAAGTGTTGTTTATCTGCTCAATCACATTTCTTGTGGCAGCATGACTTTTGTTACGTGCATGATACACATAAAGTCGTGGAGCTTTAAGCATAGAAAGAACCCCTTCAATTCATTATATGTGTGCTAGCCACCAAGCAAGTATCTATTCTAGTCCCATTTTCCCAGCACTTAGTCCATAGCCTTGTATGCTATGGCATTTTAAGTGCTCATCTAAATGCTTCTTAAATGTTGTGAAGGTTCTTGCCTCTACCACCTCTTCAGGCAGTGAGTTCCAGATTCCCACCACCCTCTGGGTAAAAATATTGTTCCTCAAATCTCCTGTATATCCCATGCCCGTGACCCTAAATCTATGCCCCCTGGTATTAACCCCCCTACTAAGGGGAAAATTTCCTTCTTATTTATCCTATCTGCGTCCATTATAATTTTGTATACCTCAATCAGGTACTCCACACAGCCTTCTCTGCTCGAAAGAAAACAACCCCAGCCTAACCAGCTTTTCTTCGTAGCCAAAATACTCAGCCCAGGCAACATTCTGGTGAACCTCCTTTGTACTCTTTCTGGTGCAATCACATCCTTCCTGTAGTATGGTGACCACAACTGCACACAGTGCTCTAGCTGTGGCCTAACAAGCATTTTATACAGCTCCATCATACTGCTGGAGTCATAGCCATGTCATCAAAGGATAGTCCTTCTCACCCAGTAGCTGCCCACTGGTTTGTCATCATGGCTCAAATATAGATTGCTTTGTGGAATGCCCCAGAATGAAGGCATCATAACTGCTGCCAAGATATTTGGCATTTATCTGCATGATGCACTGCTTAAGGTTGCACAGCAACTGAATGCTGAGAGTGTAGAATCCTGTTTGGTTGTGGAAAATGACATTGTTTCCTGCACCACGGGAAGTCACGTAATCCTCATGACCGACTGTATCACCTTCTTTCTGGCAAGAGAAAATGAAATATAGAGCCTCAGTCACCTCCCTTATGTAACAGTGAATGACACACAGGGAGATGTTGCAAATATTGTCATTGTAGCCAAATATTGTCATTGTAGCTCATTGCATGATATGGTCACATTATGCTCACATTCATAGCCACTGACAATGTGGTCCTTGCCTTGCTCTGAGATTGTAGTTGTGGAGACAGCAAATGACAGATTTCAGTCAGAAAGACCAAATGGAGTGAAGAAATCTGATATAATTCCTTGCCGAGGTTCATGCAGAAGAATTGTTCCCTAAGCAGACATAACTTCCTATTTAAAATCCTCTCCTCCTCTTCCTACTTTTAAGCAGCTTGTTCTGCTTTTTGTGACCCTGGCTCTTCCTGACAGGATGTAGTTGAAGGCAAATGTTTGCACTGCACCCATGTCTTGTAAGCAAATTGATTATCTAGAATTGTTGAAGTCTACACATGACAGACCACTCCCTGTAGGCTTTAGACATTCAGCAATGCCAGTATAAACCTGCAAATAGCAGATGATCCTTTCAAACAGTGATGGAGACTTGTGCAAATGCCCTCTTCAGAATGACATCCATCTTGGCCCTGCCAGAAGAATATTTTGATTTGATTTATTATTGTCTCATGTATTAGTACACAGTGAAAGGTATTGTTTCTTGCGTGCTATACAGACAAAACATGCCGTTCATAGAGAAGGAAATGAGAGAGTGCAGAATGTTGTGTTACAATCATAGCTAGGGTATAGAGAAAAATCAACTTAATACAAGGTAGGTCCATTCAAAAGTGTGTTGGCAGCAGGGAAGAAGCTGCTCTTGATTCGCTTGGTACTGACCTCAGATTTTTGTACCTTTTTCCCAAAAGAAGAAGGTGGAAGAGAGAATGACAGGAGTGCATGGGGTCCTTAATTATGCTGGCTGCTTTGCCAAGGCAGCAGGAAGTGTGGACAGAGTCAATGGGTGGGTGGCTGGTTTGCATGATGGATTGGGCTACATTCATGACCCTCTGTAGTTTCTTGCGGTGTTGGGCAGAGCATACCAAGCCATACCAAGCTGTGATACAACCAGAAAGAATGCTTTCTGTGGTGCATCTGTAAAAGTTGTTGAGAGTCATAGCTGACATGCCAAATTTCCCTAGTCTTTTGAGAAAGTAGCGGTGTTGGTGGGTTTTCTTAACTACACTGTCAGCATGTGTATGTATGCACCACATACACCATTTTGGAGTAATACAGCACTCATTGAAAATCCAAGTATTAAGGAGCCAAATATTACAGCCAAGTTGTCTACTGGAAAGTTAAGAGACTGTTTTAAGGTGTTGCAAAATGTCTGGTTTTAAGGACCAGATGGAGAAAACTTGAATAATTATTTTTAAGTACTTGTTCTAGTAAATCATACCAGAGATTCTGAATTTATGACTTTTAAAACTTCACTTCTGCAGGAGTAGTGGATGGTTTTGGCACTGTGTACACAACAGTGAAACCCAACATAAAATCCACTATATACCCCCATTGAATAGAAGTATTTTTGAAAAGAAATCTTGGAACTAAAGCAAAAATAATTACTAAGTACTTCAGATAAATGAGAAAATAAATTGCTGAATATAGTCTATAATCTTTCCCAAGTGTTTTAGTTGTTTTATTTATTTGTGTTATAATTTTGAAAGTGGAAGAAAATTATTTTCATATAGGAGGGGTAAATGAACGTTCATTTAAAATGAGATTCTGACATTTTTTCAGTGACTTCATTGATACCAGAAATTTACCCAAATAATCATGGGGCACTAGAGAGTAGGTAGCTTGATGGTTGGTGTATTTCTGACTGGGCCTCATGTTAACTAGTAGGTGGAGTTTTAAAATGCTCCTAAGAATAAAAAATTGGTTTGATATGTTGCAGTCCAGCAGAGAGGGCAAAGTGGCCTGATATGATAATGTTTTTGCCTATTTTCCTGATGGACACCTGAAGAGGGAGTTAGTTGGCTTTAGGGTCATGGAGTCCTGGCTTTTTATCCGTATTTTTCAAGATGTAAAATCAGGAGGCAAAAAGAAACAAAAATAAGTGCAGTAAAATGTGAGCCAAACCAGATGTCCAAATCATGATGGTAAATCAGGTTACATGAAAATTTTCAATGAAAATGAAAAACACCTCCATCTTCTTCCCAATGAAGGGGAAAGGTGTGGGTGGTGGATCGGTGGAGGAGTAAAAATGTAATTCATTGATTGCATGATGTACAGTCATCAGCTAAGTAGTTACCTGAAGGTAGATTTTAACTCCAAACATGAAACATACAAGCCAGTGGGTGGAATGTTTGCCTGACCCTACCATTTCAAGGGCAGAGTTCCAGTACTATTGTAAACAGCAAATGTGGACCCTCAGTGGGTCATCATGTTATCAGGTGACCCACAAGTCAATATAATAAAAGCAAAATACCCTGGATGCTGAAAATCTGAAATAGAAACAGAAAGTGCTAGAAAAATTCAGCAAGTCTGGAAGCATCTGTGGGGAGAGAGAGGGTTGATGTTTCGAGTCCATATGACTCTTTTTCAGTGCCAATCCAGCTTAAAGTTAGGTAGCAAGGGTGGCAGCCTGAGGTGACAGCTTCTTGATCCTTAACTATAGTTCTGAAATGATTGCTTCTCTATTCAAAAAAAGTAACATCTGCAAGAAACACAATTTAAGAGCATGCCTATTCTTTCCAGTTAACTGTTTAAAGTCCAATCCCTAATTGTCAACTCCAATTAGAGCAATTGTCTTTACATGCCACCTTTAAGGAATGCAGGAATCAGGATCCGGCCTACTCCATCAATCCCCACATCAAATGAGTCAAACTGGACAAATTTCACAATATCTGTCAATGTTGACCACCCAATGAAAGGCCCCAGGAATTATAACAGGTTAGAGGATTGGACAGGATGGCAATGGGACAGTAAGTGCAGCACAGCTCAAGTTGCTACTTCTCCCTTTCCACCAGGCTGATTGAGATGTCATGTTGGATGTCTTATACCATCCAGCCCTTACCTCAGTAAAAACTACTGTAGCAAAGCAATAGATTTCCCACTAGATTGAATCTAACAGGTTCCTGATACACTTCAAAGCTTGCATTTTGGAATTTTTGATTTATTATTGTCACATATATTAGTATATAGTGAAAAGTATTGTTTCTTGCTAACTATATAGATAAAGCATATCATACATAGAGAAGGAAAGGGAGGGAACAGAATGCAGCATTACAGTCATAGTTTGGATGTAGAGACAGACTTAATATAAGAACATAATAAGAACATAAGAAATAGGAGCAGGAGTAGGCCATCTAGCCCTTCGAGCCTGCCCCGCCATTCAATAAGATCATGGTTGATCTGTCGTGGCTCAGTTCCACATTCCCGCCCTCTCCCCATAACACTTAATCCCCTCTCTTATCAAAAACCCATCAACCCACGTCTTAAAAATATTTAGAAAGGTAGCCTCCACCACTTCAACGGGCAGAGAATTCCAGAGATTCACCACCCTTTGAGTGAAGAAGTTCTTCCTCAACTCCGTTCTAAACCGCCCCCCCTTTATCTTGAGGCTGTGCCCCCTAGTCCTACTGTCCTTTCTGAGCAGGAAGAGTCTCTCCACCTCTATCCTATCCATCCCGTTCATCATCTTGTATGTCTCAATGAGATCTCCCCTCATTCTTCTAAACTCTAACGAGTACAAGCCTAGTTTATTCAGCCTCTCCTCATAGCTCAACCCCCTCAACTCCGGCATCAGCCTAGCAAACCTCCTCTGCACTCCCTCCAAGGCCAAAATATCCTTGCGTAAGTACGGCGCCCAAAACTGCACACAGTGCTCCAGCTGCGGCCTCACCAATCGCCTATATAGCCGCAGCAAGACCTCCCTACTTTTATATTCAATCCCCCTCGCTATGAAGGCCAGCATCCCATTTGCCTTCCTGACCACCTGCTGCACCTGCAAGCTGGGTTTTTGCGACTCATGCACAAGGACCCCGAGGTCCCTCTGCACCGTCGCCTGCTGCAGTTTTTCGCCACGTAAGTAATAATCCTTCCTACCATTATTCCTACCAAAGTGGACCACCTCGCACTTGCCAACATTAAATTCCATTTGCCAGTCCCT
Organism: Carcharhinus amblyrhynchos; assembly: GCF_965287045.1. Classification (NCBI taxonomy): domain Eukaryota; kingdom Metazoa; phylum Chordata; class Chondrichthyes; order Carcharhiniformes; family Carcharhinidae; genus Carcharhinus; species Carcharhinus amblyrhynchos. Next base: position 92,309,690 of record NC_137326.1, read on the forward strand.
GGCCCATTCGCCCAGCCTATCTAGATCCTTCTGTAGACTCTCCACACCCTCCGCGCAATTTGCCGTTCCACCAATCTTGGTGTCATCAGCAAATTTCAACACCATACACTCGGTTCCCTCCTCCAGATCATCTATATAAATGGTAAATAGCTGAGGCCCCAGCACCGACCCCTGGGGCACTCCACTAGTCACCAACCGCCAATCCGAATAGCACCCATTGACCCCCACTCTCTGCCTCCTATTTGACAATATAAGGTAGGTCTGTTCAAAAGTCTGGTGGCAGCAGGGAAGAAGCTGTTCTTGAGTCAGTTGTTATGTGACCTCAGACTTTTGAATCTTTTTCCTGACGGAAGATGGTGGAGGAAAGAATGTCCGTAGTGCATGGGGTCCTTAATTATGCTGGCTGCTTTTTGGAGGCAGTGAGAAATGTAGACAATCACTGGATGGGCGGCTGGTTTGAGTGATGGACTGGGCTTTGTTCACAACTCTTTGTAGTTTCCTGCAGTCTTGGAGAGAGCAGGAGCCATACCAAGCTGTGATACATCCAGAAAGAATGCTTTCTATGATACGTTGATGAGAATTTTGTGATAGAGGAGTATCTGTCTGATCCTTGATCCCCTGGTGGTAAACTGGGACACTGCTGGAGGGGAGGGGCTGAGGCATCACTAAACCAGACTATAATGTGTTGGAGGTTGTTTCCTCCTTTTCCATTTGTATTATGACCAAAAAAAATTTCTCCAGAATTAATCAGGACAACTCCAGTTTCCCTTCTTTCCATGGCCCAATGAAACAGCCAGCTCTACAATATTCTCTTCCATCATCCTGCATCCTGAGTTTGGAAGGTGCTGTCAAAGGATCCTTGGTGAGTTACTGCAGTGCATCTTGTAGATGGTACACCTTGCTGCTACTGTGCATCGGTGGAGAGAATGGACATTTGTTGATAGGTTCCCAGTTAAGCAGGCTGTTTTGTCCTTGGTGGTGTCAAGCATCTTGAGTGTTGTTAGAGTTGCACTTATCCACACAAGTAGAGAGTATTCCATTTCACTCCTGACCTGTGCGTTATAGATGTTGGAAAGACTTTGAAGTCAGGAGATGAATTACTCGCTGCAGCATTTTGACCGCTCTTGTAGCCACAGTATTTATATGGCTAATCCAGTTCAGTTCCTGGCCACTGATAACTCCCAGGATGCTGATAATCGGAGATTCAGCGATGGCAATGTCATTGAATGCCAAGGGGCAATGGTTAGATTCTTACTTGTTGGAGGTGGTTATTGCTTAGCACTTGTGTGGTGAGAATGTTACTTGCCACTTGTCAGCCCAAGCCTGGATACTGTCAGATCTTTCTGCTTTCGACATGGACTGCATCAGTATCTGAAGAATTGTGAATAGTGCTGAACATTGTGCAGTCATCCCCACTTCTGAACCTACAGTGGAAGGAAAATCATTCATGAGTCAGTTGAAGATGGTTGGGCCAAGGACGCCATATCAAAGAAAGGCTGCTCCTTCAAGCATATCTCCAGCTTCCTAGTTACAAAGACATTCCAGCAAACTCACGTGCCTCCATCTCCACATGTTGAGGACCAGATTAGGTGCTATGCTCACCAGATTAAGGCCCCTTGCCTGATCTAGAATGAGTTCCCACCGAGTTGTGTGTCTCTGTGTGGGTGATCACTTGACAGTCTTCTCTGGTGCTCTTGTCTGGTTCCTCTTTGAAGGTGTCATTGGGGTTGGAGCTGAGGGTCTGCCTGGGGTTGCACTTGGGCAATTTCCAGAGGTGCCTATAAAAGAAAGGGCAAATAATTAGCACATGGCAAGCAACTCTAAAAGAGGACCATACACTCATAGTATGATGGAGGGGTGGGCCGCAGCATGATCCTCACTGGGGTGTGTAGTGCCAACTTTACTGTCAGTAGAAGCTCTGTCCACATCCTCACTGTCCAATTCAATGACTCAATTCTCGAAGGGAGCGAGGACCTTGATCTTGGCCTTTCTGCCTCTGGTCAGGGATCTCTCGCTTTGATTGTGTGTGAACTTGTCCTGGATAAAGATAGTTGGACAGTGTGAGCAGGACACATGCCAGGGCAGACGATAAGGATGATGGGTATGTATGGGTGTTGAGTGCAGCCATGTACAGAATTTAACACATGATCTGCATAATAGATGAGACTAAATGGAGGCATGCGGATGTGTGTAAGAGGGTGAGTGGTGATATCCCTTGAGCTGGCATTGTGTGAAATGCCAGTATGTGTGTGAGTTAAGAGCTAAGAAATGATCGACAACATGGGTGATCATTAATCCTTTTTTATACTGGGTGGCTGACCTCTTCTGCGCTACATTGCCACTGACTCCCACTGCCAATGCCTCGCAAGGCCTGCATGGTGACATTGGTGGATCTCCCACCACCATCACGGTGGGGCTCCGACTCCATCCAATAGGTGTTGCAGTGAGGCCAGACAGAATTTGGGAACAGCATGCTTCTTCCCTTTCAGAGCTAAGTCTTCTATGGAGCAGTCTTGGCCTGCAAACAGTACAAAGCTGTGCATGAGTGGTGATTAAATATGACACCCCGAATGTGGAGCATTGAAGTCACATTTGGTGAATCAGAAACCATCCGCCCACTATCTGACGTATTTCCCTTGCAGACAATACAGTGTGCAAAACCGCCACTGTGGCCTGCAGTTAAACGTTGTTTTATATATCCGCTGCCACATTTAGTGCTACAAGGGGAATATTCTGACATTTCTCCTGGAAATAATTGTCTTGTATCCCGCTTTTCAGTGAAAATAGATTGTCATGAGAACCTGTGTCCTGATCAGCTGACTAAACAAATATTTTTTAGACAGCAAAACGCAGTTTAAAAAAAAATTACAAGCTGCTTAACTGACAAATTTAACAGGACTTTTCTATAAATGTAATAAACTGATAATTTTGAGATAAGATGAGAATTTTGGAATGATTTGGGCTGGAATTTTCTGGCCATTCACGCCAGTGGGATTCTCTGGTTCCACTGCAGTGAACGGAAGTTTGGCTGAGCGCCAAATTCTTTGTCCTTGTTTGCAGCGGCAGCAAAGGCGTAAATGGTCGGAACAGTCTGGCCTTTGTGTTCAATTTGCCTTTTGAATAGCTTGTAATAGAATATTTGTAGGAATTTTGAACTCTGTTTAATTAATATATGTTAGGTATATAACAAATGAATAAAGTGGAATTTCATACAGTTACAAATGATGGAACATTGTTGTGCATGATGGTGACTAATTAAACACTCATCTTGTGCTGTGATGATCACTAAAAATACATAAATTGCTGTTGGGGATTTGTAAGCATTTCTTTAATGTTTGTGTCAGAACAAAAGAATTAATAGGAACACTACTCCTGTGGATTGTCAAATGCACTGCTCTGAGTCTAAAATCTCAGCTGCCAGAGTCTTGTGCTGTCACCAGAGTCTTTTATAATCTTGATGATTTACGACAGAAGCATGCAAAGGGTACAATATTTCATGGCTGTACAACTACTGAAGAGAAATAGAGCAACAAAGGCACAGAGACCAAAGTGATCCAGGCAGAGACGTATCAGTAAGCCTCAAACAATATTGATCAAAAATTGGAATTAAAATAAATCCAAAGGGATGAAATTTAGCGCAATGGGTGGTAGCAGATTGGCTGCCCACCCGTTACACACACCACCTGATTCTCCTTCCCACTGGAGAGCAGCTTCATGGAAGATGGATGAGCAGGGATCACGGAACAATTTCCTGAAGAGTAGATGAAACCACACAAAACAGGCACAGAATATTTACTTTTTGAAGCACAGAAGCTAAGTGTGACTAAGTTCATGATTACTTCATACACAAGATTGCTTAGGACATAGTTAGAAAAACATATTCAGAACACCAAAGCTGTAGGGAGTGGCAAGGATTCACCAGGAATGAGAAACTATGGGGGGAGTTGTAATGACTTTAATCAGGCAATTAAGGTTGGCCTGTTAGAATATGAACTCCCTGATTAAGAGCCTAATTGATGGGCCTATCAGGGAACCTCTTGCTTTGTACTGAACTGGGAGTGTTGGTTCCTCTGGGACTCCTAGTGTAGTGTAGTGGGACTCCTAACTGAAAGCACTCTATTTACAAATGTGACAACAGCATGAAAAGGGATTTTGGAGGAGAGGCTTCTGCCTCTGAGAGCTTATTGCAGGAGTATTCCCTACAAAATAACTGGGTGGATTTGGATCAGGCAGGTTAAAGTCTTAAAAATCGGATTCCTGACCTAAACCTGCCTCCAACCCATCCAATTCTGCGCTGCCATTAATGGAATGCAGATGAAGGCCCAACACCCTACACCAGATTCTCAGCGATGTCGGCAGGAAAACACGCCAGAGCAAAATGTATTTGGAACACAATTGCGACTAAAGAATGCCTGGGGATGCCTCTTGAATTCAGATGGAGGCCACCTGCAATCTGGAACACCACAGCAGTGGGTGGGGGAAACAGATGCAGGTGGACCTCTCAGATTTGGTGTCCTGGATTGGGTCCACCTTCCAGTCTGAGTGCTCCCAAATATCTATCTTCATTTTTAGGAGATCAACATTCTTTATTCCTTAGTGGGTCAGTGACACTGGACACCGTTCCAAGGTAGCACCCAGAAAAGATATCATGCTGCGTGCCATCCGGGCCTGCCTAACTACTGAACACGGATGGCATCAAAGACCTGGGTGCATAATTAATGAGGTTGGGGCTGGAAGATTTGGTGTGCTTTCCCATCAGTTTCTGCATGTTGCTCAAAATGTGAAAATTCTACCCCATATCTGTCTGTGACCACTGAACAAAAGAAGCCACTTGGCAGTTTTAGGAAAACCATTTTCTCAGAGAAATTAGCAACCCTATGGACTGTACAACCCAACCTCAAAGAGAGCTTTTCAAAGGCTATCTGCATTTAATAGCCCAGACTATTCAGAAGGAAATGGATCGTCAGCTAAGTCAAAGACCCCACAGTTTTCCTGTCAATTCCTAACAGCTCAGACGTTAAACAGTTATTGGAATCCAGCTGACGGATTTGTGTCTCTGTCAAAGATGATGGAGGCGTGGGAGTCATGTGACATGAGCTTTTGGAACAAGTAATATTGACTTGCCTAACTGAAAAAACTCAGTCTGCTGTTTACCATCCTCACAGACAAGAAGCTCTGCTTAGGTTGAATATTTAGCCCCCATCTACAGTGGTTCTGCTGGAAATTCTGTACCATCCCTGCAAAACTGTTTTAGTTCTGCATGTCTATGTCATTATATGAAATCAGCACCAACAGAAAAGTGAATTATATGGTGTCAGTTTTCAGTCTGCTGACCTTTGTGAAGGAATACCTCATTGGACTTTGATTTTGGACTCTGGACTCATGTGCACCAATCTTTATTTTTTTCTGTGGTCTCAGAAACCTTCTTTTCTGTATCCCTCCTCTTAACTGCCTGAGTGTGGAGGTGACTTTGTGACCCTGCTTTCATGTTTTGGCCTTGTGAAAATGAACTAACCCTTTGAGTTTATCCTATCTTAAGTTTGCAATGGCATTGTTGATAGAAAATTAGGTCACAGAAAACATGAGGGGTTGGGAAATATGCCACTCAAATCAAAGCACCTTTCTGTTTATGGATGGGTGGTGAGAGGAGAAAATTAGTGCTTTTAAATTAATTCCTCTTCTTTCCATAACATGTGCCAAGAGTAAAGGGACTTAAATCTTGGAGCTCTAGACTTTGCAATTGAAATGGCATTATTAGAAAGACTGGAAAGAGGCGTACACAGAAACAAAGATCAACTAAATAATGCAACACATCAGAACAGAGTGGGAAAACAAGATTGTGACAGTTAGAATGGATGACACCAATGTTTACATCAAACTAAAAAGAGATTCAAAAGTACCCTGGCCTCTTAACCTTTATTTGAAGTGTGCTTTGCAACAATGCTTTCATTGGAAAAGACTTATTAGCTGGAGTAAGCCAACTTGTGAAACAAAAGGGTGTAACTTGGCTTAGTCATACACGCAGGATGCTGAAGTCCTAGCCACTGTGCCAAGCATTGAAAGGGCAGCTGAATGGAAAAGTAAAGTATGCAAGGCCAAGAATAATTTGGCAAAAAACTGTAGAGAAAGGTTTTCTGAAAGCTGATTTCACTTGGGAAAATGCACTGCCGTTAGCCAGAAGCAGAATAGACTAAAAGTGTTAGCTCAAAAGCTGGATTCAAAGGTATATGTTTCTCTTCTCTTGTCCCCTAACTCCTTCTGCTTCTGTCCTTCACTGTTATGCTCCTGTAGTTAATAAGGATGGTATACTACAGGTGACTGTTTGACAACAGTATTCACTAAGAATTATAAAGGCCTGAGAACCAAAATTATTTAGCATTTTCAATTATATAGAGTACAGTACTCAACTATTATATTGTTTAGACAACAGGTGGCACAGTGAATCTTCTCTTTGACTAGATTGGTAGAGCAATAGTTATGTTGTGCTTAGTGCATGTTAACTAGCAAACCTACAGTTCTATTGTAAGCAACCATTACATCCGGTTCTATAGTTTGCTGCATAACCCACACGGACAGTATGCCAATCAGCAAGTATCACTTGGTCACTAAATACAACTTCACTATAACATTACGATGTACTTCAAATAATAACTGTGTTCAAGCAGTGATATCATGTAGATTTGAATTATTTCAATCATCAAAGATATCATATGGAGTCATATAAGGGATGTTGCACATTCTGAGAAAATGAATTATTCCTTGACTGGTATCAAATCACTTTAATTAAAATTAACAAAAATATGTTCTCAATAAGTTATAGCTTAAAAAGGTTAATATATGAATTGAATGATATGGAAATTGATACCAGGGTAATTGTATACTTTGTCAAATGTTTCCAAAAAAAAAACAGAAATAACAAAGCTACTATTGAAAAATTTAAAGAGTAGGTTGTCAATTATAGGAATTCATTTTGACGTAACTACATCTTTAATTCTACAGAGGAGCACATGCACTCCATATTTATTGTTAAATAATTTATTATATTTGAACATTTTATACTGTGTTCCATTAATTAGTGCTGGAATTTTCTAGTCGTTCACGCCGCCAAGGTTCTCTGGTCCCAGTGCAGTGAACGGAGATCTGGCTGACTGCCAAATTCTCTGTCTTTGCTTGCAGCAGCAGCAGGCATAAATGACCAGAATATTCCCCCCTCACCCTCACTTTTGTCCTGTAAGTTGCTGGAAGTCTGAGCTGATAACAGCACAGTTAGAGCAAGAGGCATCCTGTATCTTTTTGAAATGGTGAAGCCAAAAATCTGTTTCCTTAACTGGTAAAATTTCAAGATTAAGAAATAAACGGAGAATGACAGAGAAAGGGAGTGATTACTGAGTCTAATAGATTACATTAGAACATAAGAAATAGGAGCAGGAGTAGGCCATCTAGCCCCTCGAGCCTGCCCCGCCATTCAATAAGATCATGGCTGATCTGAAGTGGCTCAGCTCCACTTTCCCGCTTTCTCCCCATAACCCTTAATTCCCTTGCCTACCAAAAACCTATCTACCCGTGATTTAAATATATTTAGCAAGGTAGCCTCCACCACTTCAATGGGCAGAGAATTCCAGAGATTCACCACCCTTTGAATGAAGAAGTTCCTCCTCAACTCCATTCTAAACTGCACCCCCCTTGAGGCTGTGCCCCCTAGTCCTGCTGTCCTTTCTGAGCGGGAAGAATCTCTCTACCTCTACCCTATCCATCCCCTTCATTATCTTATACGTCTCTATAAGATCCCCCCCTCATCCTTCTAAACTCCATTAGAGTTTAGAAGGATGAGGGAGGATCTTAGAGATTAGGTAGAGACATAATCGATGATAAAAAGATTGGATTAAAAAAGAAATCAAAAGTATGAAAAAATATAGAAATAAGCACTTTATTTTAGAACAATTTGCTCCATGTGAATGTAATAGCATCGTTTAAATTGTCCACTTTCTGAGCCAAAGAGGTTGATTAGCATTGCAGCAGCATGCATCTCCTCATTAAAAGGGTATTTATGCTGTTAATTACCAGAACTAATTTCTGCAGTGAGTTAACTTGACAATTAATGTGCAAATGCAGCAACTTTATTAGTGTTATGTGGAAGTTAAATTCATAGAATCTCTACAGTGCAAAAGAAGGCCATTCAACCCATTGAGTCTGCACTGACTCTCTGACAGAGTACCTTATCCAGGTCCTCCCCTGCCCTATCCCTGTAACCCCACATATTGCCCATGGCTAATCCATTTGACCTACACATCTTGGGACATTATGGGACAATTTGGCATGGCCAATCCACCTAACCTGCACACCTTTGGACTGTGGGAGGAAACTGGAACATCTGGAGAAAATCCAGCCAGACATGGAGAGAATGTGCAAACTCCAAATAGACAGTTACCTGAGGCCGGAATTGAATCCAGCACCCTGGCGTTGTGAGGCAGCATTGCTAACTACTGTGCCACCATGCCTACCCTAAACTCTTGTGGTGCAGAGCAGTTCACAAGTTATTTCTTCCTTAGCACAAGTTGCTGGATGGTTTACACTTTACTCATGATGAAATCCACTGAACTTGATAGTAAAAACAGGAAATGCTGGATTTATGTGGCTGCTCTGGCAACATCTGTGGAGAGGAAAGCACAATTCAGGACAATGACCTTTTTTGCAGAGTACTAACGGATGGTCATTGACCTGAAACATTTAGCATTGGCTTTTTCTAGCCTAATGCTTTCAGATTTGCTGAATAGTTGCAACATTTTATGATGTTCTTCAGATTTTTAGTGTGCACTATATTTAATTCTTGAATTAAGTTCTCTGTTATTTGGACTATAAGTTCTGGGAATGCAAAGAATTTGGAAATGGTCTTGTTTGGCTAACATTTGTCTCACTTTCTTAGGCCTGTAAATACTACAATTCCAATTTGAATATAGTGAACTACAAATATGAAGAATATTCAGGGGATCTTAAGCAGTTACCTCGGTAAGTCTTTTTTAAAAGAAGTGATCTCATTTTAATCTAGCTTTCTGTCATATTGTCATTTACTTTATTGTGCCATAACCCGCACCCAATTTCACTGCTGAAAATATGACTGCTATTATTTTAGCCTGGAAGAATGTTTGGTGCCTTATGTGGCAGCAAGGTAGATTTGGATATGATAAATGTTATAGTATTGCTTGAAATAAATATACATTGAATTGAAACATATAGCACTGCATGATTACAATTTCCTTTCCATTAAATGGTGGTAACCATTTCCAAATATCCCACAGTGGCGCAGTGGTTAGCACTGCTGCTTCACAGCGCCAGTGACAGAGTTCAATTCCCTGCTTGGGTCACTGTCTGTCCATGACCCAAGCCGTTCTCTCCATGTCTGCATGGGTTACCTCTGGGTGCTCTGGTTTCCTCCCACAATCCGAAAAACATGTTGGTTAGGTGCATTGGCCATACTAAATTCTCCCTCAGTCTATCCGAATTGGTGCCAGAGTGGGGATTTTCACAGTAACTTCATTGCAGTGTTAATATAAGCCTACTTAACAATAAATACACTTTAAAATAAATAGTTCTGCTACTTATTTTAACAGCAATGTCATTGAACAAAGTTCTGATAGGAATTGTCACTGATTAAATGGTAGGACAGTTAAAGTGAGCGGCTGACTGCCAGATTGTGCAAGTGGCGGGGCAAGTATGAAAGCTCAATCGTCTTCCAAGCCCATTAATTGACAAACTCCTCTGAGTCAAATTGTCCAGAAACCCTATTGTCTTTACCTCAAAAATGATGCATAATTGTCATTAGTATAGCAATGTGTGCTTTTAAAACTGAGTGTCATATTAAATAGCTATTGTTTGGTGAGGGCACAAAAAGGAAAACCTAACTTGAGAAAAGCAAAACCATTTCAAAAATAGGTGATCAAGATAACTAGAAATGTGTTTCTTTTGTAGGAAACAGTTTAGACCAGATAAACTGCCTTCACACACGTTCGAGATTGATCATGAAGATGTTGAAAAAGATGAGGTGGGTATATATGAAGAGGCTGTGAAATATTGTTCATGTAAGTTGTATTGTTAGTGGATTCTCTGGTGTTATTTTTACATGTGGTAGCATATTCGCTGCCAACATTGTAATTTAATAGTTATGTTGTTTGCTTCCCACTTCCGTGACTATGGATTCGCCATAGAGAATATCAAATCTAAAAATACAGTTCAGCTTGCAGTTGCATCATAATTATCAACAATTAAAATGCAAATAGCAGCCCCATGCTGGAACAGAACAAAAGAAGGCATTGCCATTTGTCTATGAGAATTTTACTTCATTCATATTCAGTGGGATTTCTGTTATTTCAGCTTAAAATGGTACTTCTGGAATGTGCTGTCCAGATGTAATCTTTCATGGATTGGAAGAGACAAGCAGTAATTTTACTTGATTCATATTAGAACACAGCACTGCTGACATGCAACTATTTTTTGGTCGCATTTTTAAGTTGTGTTACGTTCTCTTCCCCTTTAGGCATCTTATGTCATTTAGCATCTTTAGGCTACATTTAGCAAGGTGACCTAATCCCCTGACTGCTAAGTATCATCTAATAGGGTCAACCCTTTTGTGGGAAAAGCCTGGTTTTTCCTATCTGCCTCTTTATGGTGGAGCTCCCTGCATGGAAAATTGGGAGTATAGTGTATGAAGTGCTATGTACCTCAGTGTACAACATTTCACAATGGGAAAGTCAATCTTATGCCTTTTTTGCCTTTAGTGACAGAGTAAAAATACTCCCATTTAAAGAATTAGATTTGTTTACAAAGAACAGAGCTGTTTCAAATTATTTACCATTTCTATTTATCTAAATTGAAGGTATTTTGTTCTTGAAATAACCTCAGCTTATGTCAGAATTAGATCTGTACATAATTGTCACACTATCCTGCTTTAGAGGATCACTGCATAACAAGTGTCCCTCGAGTAAGTGAACATTAAGTGGCCCTGAAGCTACACTGATGCCTATGTCTCATTTGTATTTCCTTCAAACTGCATGAAGGCAAAATACGTAACTATTGCTGTAAATTGTTTGCGAGGGGGATTAGAAATTCAGTGAGGACAGAATTGAAACATCAATGTATTCTTACTTTTATGATTTACAGGACACTACATCTCTATCCTCTTCAAAAGGAGGGGGTGGTGGTGGAGGAGGAACGGGAGCTTTCAAGTCTGGCTGGCTTCACAAAGGGAATTTTAATAGCACTGTGAATAACAGCATTACTGTTCGAGTAAGTTGTTCTTTCCTTGACTGATTTAATTAACATAGCAGGATTTGTTTAAAAATTTACAATGTAGAACTGTTCCAAATATTAAGAACACAAGAGAACTGAACGAATATTGTATTCAGCAGCATTAGTTTGCAAACATTACTTTACTGAAAAGGTTAATGAGTTCAATATTAGTTCTTAGTAACTTTTCATGTTTAGTGTTGTTGCAAGTTTGCCTGCCTGCAAATTTATAAACTTCTATCACAATCTCTGCTTTCCTGTTCCTCTAACATATATTCCCTGGACCATGACCTTCCTACAGAATATCACACCATCATTTCCTAGACTGTCATTGGCCTCAGTTCCTTCATGGTGTCAAACCTCAGTCCTCCAATTTCACTTAACTTGTCCTATCCCCTTCTCAAAACCGATAAATGGGGCTTCCCTGCCAGAATCATCGTTCCAGCCAGCACTTGCTCCACAGAACTGAGTTCTTGTTCTTTTTTCCCCCCAACTCTGTCTCTTCCCACCTACAACCATGATCCTTCTGATGTTGTGTCAGTTTAATGGTTTCCTGGCCTTAACCATCTTCCTTTCACATTGGACACTCTATTCCTTTACATCTCAATTCCCCATCAGCATCTCTGCTTTGCCTGTGAATGGAGGCCCAACCAGTCAACCATCTAGCACCAATCTCCTCTGCCTAGCTAAAATTCTTCCCATATTGAACAACTTCTCCTTTTGACTCCTCCCATTTCCTCTAATTAAAAGCTGTTGCTATCGGAATCCTTGTGGATCCAATTGATGTCTGCCTTTTTGTGGGTTACATGGAACATTCTTTACACTCCTACTTGGACCCCTTTTCTTGTCATTTTGCCCAGTGCATTGCTGACTGTATCTGTGCCATTTTCTGCTTTTGCCTCAAATGAGAAAATTTCATCAACTTTGCCTCTAATTTCCATCCCCCTCTCACCTTCACATGGAACATCTCTTCCTCTACTTTTTTGTCTCCATACCTGGGGTTAGGCTTTGGACCATTAGCAGCTGAAAGTCCCAACAACTCCCAAGGCTAACTTCAATACATTCCTCCCACCCAGCTTCCTGTAAGAACTCTATTTCGTTCTCCCGTTTCACCATCACATCTGTTCTGATAATGACACATTCCATATCTATGCTTTCTACATGCCCTCCTTTTTCCCAAGCACGTCTTTCCCATCTTTTTCAGCATTCCAAAGTGACTATTTCTCCCAGACACCCTGTTCCATTCAGCAATCAGCTCAATACCCCTTCCTTTTTCATAGTACATTTCTGTAACAATTGCAGGAGATGCAACAACTGACCTTTTTACTTCATGCTTTCCAACAGTCCAAGGTCCAAAAACATACCTTCCAGGCAAAACAAAAATGTACTTCTCTCAATTTTGCATACTATTTTGCTGTCCACAATGTGGTCTCCTCAACATTAAGGACACCAGACACAAGTTGAGTGTCTACTTTGCCTCCAGATCATGAAAGAGGCCTGAAAGCCTTCCTGAACCACAACCTGCAATCTGTCACTGGGAGGCCACCTCTAGTAGCCACTGTGCTCCCAATAGATGCCAGCTGAAAATGCTAGTCAGCCTTTGATTCATGGCTTTAATTGACCTTTTAATTAGTTTAACCATAAGCCACAACCAGGCCTTCTTAAAAATGGCTTTGGGGCCAAACAAACTGTCATCTCCATTCAATCCAGAAGCATAACCTTCAGGTTGCTTGTCATTTCTCCATCCAGTTCCTACTCTGACCATTCCTATGTCAGAAGTCAGCTAAGCTTTATTTGCAGATATTTTCATTGCATATCATGCAAAAAGCCCTTTTCCAATCTGTTGCTATATATACAACCACAGGCTGTTCTCCACTTACTATCTTTCTTTTTCATCCATTCATGGGCATCGCTGGCAGGCCAGCACTTATTGCCCATCCCAAGTTGCCCATGGGCAGGTGAGAGTCAATTACATTTCTGTGGCTCTGGAGACACATGTAGGCCAGATCAGCTAAGGACGGCATATTTCCTTCTCTAAAAGGCATTAGCAAACCAGATGGGTTTTTCTGACAATCGACAATGGTTATCATCAGATTCTTAATTCTAATTTTTTTTTTAATTGAATTCAAATTCCACTATCTGCCATGGCAGGATTGGAATCCAGGTCTCCAGAGCGTTAGCTGAGTTTCTGTATTAATAGTCGAGTGGTAAACCACTAGGTCATTGCCCAATGAATATATGATTAGCAACCAACAATGTCAGAAAGAATATCAGTGGAAACTAGAGCGATACCTTCTCATATTTCAATAAGGCACTTTACAGTCTTCCAGACTCAACAGCAAGTTCAACGATTTCAATCCATAACCTCTGTCCCCATTTTTTGGGACAGAAGCTGTCAGTGATGATTCTGGTTGCCATTTACACCTCCACTTGATCGATCTTCTCTTTCTTCATTGTCCCGTTATTATCTACTCTTGTCTTGCACCACCATCCTTCCTTCAGTTAACCTCTCCTTCCTTCCCCCTATCCACAGATCTTCCATTGAGTTCCTTTTACCTCTCTTTCATTTTCTGGCTCAAAACTTGTCACATTTCTCACATTTTCTAGTTCTGATGTAAAGCCATTGAACTGAAATGTGGGGCAGGATTTTGTCTTTATATGGGGAAAAAATGGAGGCAAGTGCATGATTCTGTGCCAAAAGATCATGTGCCAGTTTAACAACATCATCTCAGTCCTGAGCCGTTTTCAAGAAGGCCAGTTTGGGGCATGTGGTAGTGATTAAAATGTCCAATTAAGTCCTTGAATTAGACAGATGCTGATTCGACTTTCGCAGTTGACCTATGGGCCCATTGTGGCAACAGGAGCATGGCAGCTACTGAAGGAGGCCTCCCGGCAGCTAGCAGACCATGGCTATAGCTGCAGCCATTGGATGTTGTTTGGAAGGGTTTCCTCTCCACAATGATGGTCCAGTAGTTGTGGCCATTTTGAATTTCACGTTTGTTTTTAAAAGAGTTAAAAGCAGGTCTCAAAATGGAGTCATCCCCTCTCTACCTTATTTGCATAGCAGGCTGCAGCTCCTTCATTGAGGGCATTCTATTTGCCCTCCAGCTTCAAAAACCTACCTACCAATCTTAGTTGGCCAATCAAAGCAAAAATCAATATTAGATAACAGTTTTCAATGCACTGTGATGTTGGCACCTGCGTTTGAGCCTGATGACAGTGTCACGTTGCAGAATGAAAAACTGTTTTTCTCTCTTCAGGTGTAGTTTGATCTCTGGGTTTCCCCACTTTTTTTCAGCGTTTATAACTAGATCATGTTCATTCAGTTACTTTTGTTTAGACATGTTATTTGGCGGTAACAATAAAATTCATTCTGTCTTTGCAGTCCTTTAAAAGGCGGTACTTCCAGCTAACACAGTTATCAGATAACTCTTACATTATGAATTTCTACAAAGATGAAAAAATCTCCAAAGAACCTAAGGGTTGTATCTTTCTGGATTCTTGTACAGGTGTCCTACAGGTAAGGGTGCATCTTCATCTTGTGTTCAATCAAATATCTCAAATGCCTTGTGTAAGTTTTTAGGGTTTTGAGGTACAAAGCCATTCTAATTAAAATTGCTGCATTTCAAATTCCTAATTTCTAACACTAGGGTCCCCAGTGGTGCTTGACCTGAGAAGGTACCAATAACTAGTATTTATGATCCAGGTAGAATTTATTAAGCATGCTTTTGCATATACTTAATATAAAGCAGTGAAGTCAACATGGAAGCTCCTCATTGCTATCCTAGCAATTCCTAAGCGTTGCCAGCGCAGGCAATGTTCTTCTTTTCTTGCGTTATGAAGTAATGTTGAATTGTGTGTAGAGTCATATCTCAGGAGCCATGGTAACACTGTGCCAACAAAGATTACAATTTGCCAACATTTATCCCCATTTTTCATTATTCATCCTACTTACTTGGACATAGTCCAAATTACCCCTTTTCATAGGCTTAGGTTGCAAATCTCTCATCGCCCACATCTATCTAGTCATATTAACTAAAGATAAATGTTCATCCCTTCTTTCCTTGGGCCCCCCAGTGTTTACACTCCTATTGCAAACAAATTTCATTTTGATATAGAAGAATCAAAAAGTCACATCCTCTTGTCCATAGTACACCTATTTCAAATATTCACATGAACATATTGTAACCCATTCAACAAATACTAAAATTATTAAGGACAAATGGTGGTAACACTTCTGGTTATTTCCAATTCTTATCTTTTTCAAAATAATCTATAATATGCCAAAACCACTACAGTAGCAACATTAAAAAGGCAATGCACTTAGTGACCTGAGTGTATAGTGTCACAGGGCAAGAAATTTAATTACATAGTGCTGCTTCCACAAGATCTTTGAACAAGGAAGCAAATGAAGAAGCTAAGTGTATGCATGAGTTGAAAGCAATTTTTGGCAATCACAGCCAAATGCAACTCGACATGAAATGGTGCAGTGAAGCTTTCAACCAAAGTGGAAAAACTAAACAGCACTGCACGCACTATAGACATATTATTCAATAGGAAATTAATATAATCACACAAATGTGTAAAGTCAACCTATCGTCATGTTCAATTTCTTTTATTTGGAATCCTCCAAAATCTTATACCATCCATTATTTCTAAAGAACTACTAATTCCCATGTACTTGCTAACAAAAATTACAACCTCACCCCCAGCTCAGTCACAAATCTCCCAGTGATGCAGGCAGAGGACACTACGTATTTCAAGGTTCTCATCCACTCCAACTCTCTGCAATTTTACGCTAGGCCGACCTGCTCTTGCCTGCCTAAAGTGAGGCCCTTAAGTGACCAATTATTGATATGTTTCAACACACCTATCTTCAGTAGGTGTGAGGGGAAATTCTACCATCCTGAAACCCTGGCCATAGTGCTCATTTTCCATAACTCCAAATCACATGCTCTTGTTAATAGTGCATCTATCGTAAATATTCACATGAACTAATTATAATCTATCACCACAAATACTAAAACCACGAAGAACAAATGCTCTCTCCACATCTCCACTGATCTGTGATTCATCGAAACTCCTCATCCCCGCCTGCCAAGGAATCGGAGCGGGCAAGGGGTGGACAACGGAAATGTCTGTTGGTCTTGGGCAAGTGAGGCTATAGAATCCAGCCCTTTGTATTTCTCCAATGGTTGGCTATTTTGTGCACAGCTCCCTAGTTTAGTTGATCCTACTTGCCCCTTTGGCCTACTGCTGTTCCTTGGTCCATCTTTCTCACATCATCCTCCCTACTCTGTTTGATTTTTATGGCTCCCCATTGACCCCTGCCCTCTCATAGTGGCTTCATGATCTTTATTCTTCTAAATCTGCTTGACCTGAAAAAATTAAACTGGTTTTGACTGTCCATATACAATGCCACTTGGGATCAACTACCAAGTGATAAAGAAGACTGATGGTGCAGTGGTTTGATAATGTGAATTGTGTTTCTCATTCTATCATTTCAATTCCCTTGGCAAAATGCTTAAAACCTGGTTGTTTTATTTCAGTAAAATAGTCGATTTACTATGGGGAAACTTCCATTGTAAGCCAGACTGTTCTGATGTTTTTTGATGTTCTGATGTTCTTGACAATGTAGTAATATCATAGACAATGTTACTAAAGTATTGAGAAGGCTGGGGAAGAACTCCCTTCTGGAGGGATATAAAGTGCATTGTTATGAGTAACATAAAGGTTGTAGAACAATTAGTGCATTAGATACTTAGAGACAAAGCACCAATCTTTATGGCCCAATCAGGCAGGGCCAATTCTTAATAGGAGGCAACCAATAGCACTGTGGGTTTATTGAGAACCTGCCCCAGGCAAGCTTTTAAATTTTCATGGAGGTAGCTGGACTTTCGCAGCCAATTATTTTAGACCAGCTGCATGGAGGTGGGAGGAATTTAAATGGTGGGTGAAATGGTTTTTTCCAACGTTACAGTTCAAGATTAGATTCTGGAGCCTGAGCTGCATCTATGTTCAGTAAGATGAGTTATCAGAGTTCTGTCATTGGAAGATGTAACTACCCTTAAGCAAATTGTCACCAGTGCCAGCTGACAAGCAGACAATTAAAAGATGAACCTGGTATATGTGAAAAAGATTCATCTGATGGATGAAAAGGAAGAGCACATTTTACACGATTGGAAAGGTAGCCTAGTATGATAACATTTCCTGGAACTGCTATTTCAACAAATAGCAGTCTAGACTGAAGAATGTTTGTTTACTTGGAGTTTTAAGGGTGTTTAGCCACATTCCAACTGGCACAATCGCTTTGTGAGACTGGATGGCAATGGCAGGATTCATCTCATCTCTTGATTCCTGCCTCTGATATGAAAATCTGACCGAAAAGCTATGATATTATCCTGGAACAAATTGGAAAAAAAATCTCATTCGATAATTAGAGTTAAGGATGTCAGAAAAAACATTGAATGCATTCAGGAGGCAGCACTTGGGACGACTGGGATAAAAGATTATGGGGAAAAAGCAGGATTAGGCTATTGAGTTGGATGATCATCCATGATCGTAATGAATGGCGGAGCTGGCTCAAAGGGCCAAATGGCCTCCTCCTACTCCTACCTTCTATGTTTCTACTATGTAATATTTGGCTTTATTGATTTTCTTTATTGCAAATTCAGAACAGCATTTTCTGTTGTATAAACTGAAGCTTTGTTCACATTTCAAAATACATTGAATATAGGATCAAATTCTGTATGGGGGCTTACTCTCCAAACTAATTTATTTTATTTCTGGATCTTTTAAACAAGTGAAAATGAAAATATTTAAAAAATCAATTTCCAATAGGAAATGGAAAATATTTTTGAATGCACCTTGGTTCTCACCTCTGCATGTGGTTTAAGTGAGAATTGTGGGCAAATTTGCTTGACCCAGTTGGAGTAAATTAGGTTTTTTGTTCCATTGTGGCCTTTTGCATGTTCAGTTTGTCACAGCTTGTTCAGACATTCTACATACTAGAAGATAAATGTCATAATTTGTCGGGTTGCAGCATTAATGAAGTTCAATCCAAACATTTGTAGTTTTAAACCCTGTTTGATGAAGCTTTAGATGCTTAGTTATTAATTGTGGTATACATTTTCCACTGTAAGACATTAGCGATAGCTCAGGTGTCAAGGCATATATTTGTTTTTGTTGGTGTTATCAGAGGTGGAATCAGTTTTAGGCATACCAGTGGGCAAGGTAACAAAAGCTGACCCACAATTTCAAAAATAGAAGCCGAGAGCTGACAAACCGCTCTGAATGCTGGCCTAAAAACATGTCGTTACGCTGTGCAGTTGAACATGGCCTCATCATAACTTACCCTGCAGATATATTGCAGTATATTGTAACACTGACATCTATACGACAATGTGGAGACTTGCTCAGGTATGCCCAAAAAAGGGGGGATAAATCTCATGTACCCAGTTACCACCCCATCAACTGACCTCCTCTTGATCCTCCACCAAAGTGCTGGATGGTGTCACTATCAAGCGACACTTATCAAAATAACCAGCTTGCTGATGCTGAGTTTGAGTTCCACCAGCGCTTCTCAGTTCTTGACCTTGTTACCATCTTGGTCCAAACATGGACAAAAGAGCTGAAGGTTCTTACTGGACATGATGGCAATCTCCTTGCAGACCCTCTTGTTGGTGCATAAGTCACTGCCCAGGTGGGTGTAATATTTCTAAATTTGGGAAAATTTCTTGACACTTTAGTCCTACTAGAATGCATTTTGGAGTCTAACCAAGAGAAGAAAACAACAGCTATTAGGAGCAGATAAGAGGTGAGGTTAGAATGATTGCTTTGAGTCAAGGTATCATTTGACCAAATAAGGTATCTAGGAGCCATATCAAATCTGAGATCAATGGGAATTGGGGTGAAAACTTTTCACTGGTTGGAGTTATGCCTAGCATGAAGGAATATGGTTGTGGTTTTTGTGGTCAATCATGTCAGTCCTGGGATATCACTGCAGAGGTTCCTAAGGCTGGTGTGCCTTGATCTTCATCACTGACCTTTTCTTCATCATACGGTCTATAGTGAGGATGTGCACTGAATGTCCAGCATCATTCGTGACTCTTCAGATACTGCAGCAACCTGTGTCCGAATGCAGCAAGACCTGGACAACATTCTGGCTTTGGCTGATAACTGGAAAGTGGCATTCATAGGAAGAAGTCTGACAACACCAGGTTTAAGTCCAACAGATTTATTTGATAGTAAACTCACAAACTTTCGAGGTTAACCTCTTTGTCAGGTGAATGGTGAGTTCTGGCCTCAGACAAAGCGTATAAAGCACAGACAGTTTACAGATTACTGATTAGAATGTGAATCTTTACACCTAACCTGCTATTCAAGTCTTATCAAGACTTAATTAAGACTTATTAAGACTTGAATAGCAGGTTAGGTGTAAAGATTCGCATTCTAATCAGTAATCTGTAAACTGTCTGTGCTTTATACGCTGTGTCTGAGGCCAGAACTCTCCATTCACCTGACGAAGAGGGGAACCTCGAAAGCTAGTGAGTTTACTATCAAATAAATCGGTTGGACTTAAACCTGGTGTTGTCAGACTTCTTACTGTGTTTACCCCAGTCCAACGCCGGCATCTCCACAACAAGTGGCATTCATGCCAGATGATTGAATGGACACAATTCTCCCAGAACCAACCTGCCCAACCCCTAGCAATTTCACACTTAGATGGACAGGGCAGTGGGCAGGAAACTCACCATTCACCACTTAAGGGCCTTATCCTGCCAGCATCAATTTTTAGGGTGGGGGTAAGGTGGGAAACAGACATTTCCACCTTTCCTCATCTTGGGTGGGAAGTTGTGGGGTGGGGGGGGGGGCGGCGGTGCGGGTGCGGTTCCTTCAATCTGAAGGCTCCCTCAGGGATGTTGGACATTGGAGCTCTGCATCAACACTGAACTGCCTCCCCAAACATCCCAACCTTCAGCTCAACCCCCAACACCGTGATCACCCCTCCTAAACTCCCTGGCTGTCCCCTGTCCTCCTGCCCTTGGGAGTCTGAGGATTTGCCTTCCCCAAAATCCTGGGACATAGTCCCAGCATTTGGCCACTGCAGCACTCTCTGGCCAAGTTGAAAAGCTATCAACCAATCTGATTAACTGACAGCTCTCAGGGGCGGGACTTCCTACCAAAGGTGGACAGAAGTCCTGCCTACTACCAATCAACTTTTGGCAAAGTTGAGTGTGAAATGGCAGTCAGAGTGCAAGAGTGGGCGGCTGTACATTAGGTGCCAACTCTCAGGATGGTGACAGCTGATCATTCGTCATCCTTAAAATTATCCTACCCTATTTCATATCAGGTGAACATGATACTCTTATCAGATTCAACATGGCAACACATCTACTATACACGATTGCAGTCACTTAAGCAATCATTCCACATACCAACAACATTCTCAAATTGTGTGCTGATCGTTTCTCTACAATTGGCAAACTCAAAGGTGATACATGGAAGCTGTACATAGACTATAATGTGTCCCACTCACAGGTAAATGGTAACACATACCATATTATACCAGCATACAGAATGAAAGTAAGTGTCAAGTGAAACATGAAATTTAGAGCTACACTGCTAAAGCCAGGAGCTAAAGTTCTTGTGTAACCTGATGGTCATGTTGAAAAGGGAACAACCCATTATGACATCCAGCCAGTTGTTGTGACCAACACAAAAGGATTAAAGATCATTGCCAAGTGTGGGTCACATATCATCGCACAAGCACTGAAAACACCATTTGCAAGCATTGAATCTGATTCCAATTTAAGCATCTTATATGAAGAACATGAGTACAATGAGGGCATGCCTGACGTCAGATGGTAGTTTACTTGAGTGAAAATGATCACCATACTTAAAGTGATTATGTTTTAACTGAACTATTTCCAGTTGTTGAACAAATCTATCTTCTCGTTATAACTAATAACAGTAATACTGTTATTGGTAGAGTAATGTTCAAATTACAAACCATTGAAGTATGCTGTGGTCGGAGATCTTCAACTTTGCCTGAAGCTGGGGTTCTCCGATCCTGCTGCAGTGAAAGAGATTTGGCTGAACACCAAATTCTCCGCTCTCACTGGCAGTAGTGGCGGGGCGTACGGCATTGGAGAATTCCAGCTTGTGTGCCTCATTTACTAGGAAGGAGAGGGGAAAGTATATTGGAAATTGCATTGTGCATTTTGGCCACTTAAGGCTATCATACATACATTTACTGTTAGAGGAAGGCTGGAGAGAACTAAAAAGAACCCATGTTTTAACAGTATCGGCAAGTCTGATTCTCCGTGCATCAAACTGAATATTAACTTCACAGAACTCCCATCCTAACAGCACAGTGGGAATACCCGCACCAAATGGACTACCAGTTCTAGAAGGAAGCTCAGCACCACCTTTTAAAGAGCAAATACGGATAAGCAACAAATGCTGACCTTGGCCAATGACACCAACATCCCTTGATTTGTTTTAAATTCAATGAGTAGTATAGTAGAACTGGTTGAATCATTTGAGTTTACAACACAGGAGCTGTTCAGTTAGATCACCCTTGTAGTTTAGAAATTCAAAACTAATCACATTGCCCTACTCTATGTCATCTATTAAATCTACTCTGCTGCCGTAGCATTTTTGGGATCTTAGGTCTCTCCTCCCGACTGTAGTTTCTGCAAGAAAAATGGAAAATGCTGAAGAAACTCAGCAGGTCTGACTGCATCTGTGGACAGAGAATAAAGCCAACGTTTTGAATCTGGATGACCCTTCGTCAGAGCTGAAAAGAAGGCAAATTGGACAAGATTTATACAATGAACGTGGGGGAGGTGTAATTGAACAAAAGGAATGTAAATGGTGATGATAAAGGCTGAGAAAGGTGCTAAAAGCGTCCATTAAATGATCAGAATGTGTGAATCCCGCTTCATGCTCTCGTCTGGACCTAGAAATATTTATCAGTTTCACTTCCAATTTCCACCCCTCTATCACCTTTTTTACCCTTACTTTCTGCAACTCTGGCATCATGCTTCTGAATATATGCTGTCTGTAGAATTAATCTGTCTTCTAAAAAGCAGGAAATAACTTTCTCTAACTGTGGCCTAACCAGTGAATCAAATTATCATTATTCTTGTACTCTGTGTCTTAATTTGTAACATTCAAAATACTATTAGCCTTTCTTAAGATTTAATGTATTTAAATTCCTAGATTTCCCAATTCATCTCCACCCTTCAGTATCTCTTAAGTATATAGTCCCACTCCTTATTTTTCTCACAAAATATGTTACCCACACTTAAATATGTTCATTCATATGCTTCCTGTTTATCCATTCTGCTGACATGTTTGTTGCCTTAGGTCGTTCATGCTAACTTTTGTGTTATCAGTAAATTTGGAAATGTGTTTCTTGCAACCAAGTCCAAATCATCTACATGTGCTGAATATAAATGTGGACCCTGAAATGACTCATAAGCCATATCATTTCCGACCTTTCTTCAGTCCAAATACCTAACATAACACTTTATTTGCATTCCACCTATTCCTGCTGTTACATGGTCTCTGGCAGTATATACTCTGTCCTTGAATTTTTAAGACACCTGAATGAATGCTTTCTGCAAATCCTTTTAACGACTATTAACAGTTTAGCTATTCTTTGAAACACTACTATGTTTGACAATGATAATGCACCCTTAACAAAAACATGCCCACCGTCTTGGTAACAAAATAATAGGATTGTTCCTCAATTTTCATAGATAATTTGAGGATACGATGGATATGTATCGTTATGCTTTATTGCTAAATCTGATCAAATGATTTAAAAATCATTCGTAGGATTGGCTGTTTCATTATAGGAGAATACCTTTTTCCCTTCTCTTGAGTTCATGTTGCCACTTTTTACTATCTGGCTCCACTTTCCTGCACCCATTTCATTCTGGCAGTCATGGTTTCTGTCTGCTCTGCTCCAGAGGGTTCTACGCTGCTGTAAGTGAACAGGAAATTCTGACCATGTAGAACGATGAGAAGAGTTTCCAATGATGTCATGAAACTACATTCAGCCAATCCAATCAAAGAACAGGAATGGCACTGAGTGTGAAGTAGTGAATGAGAGTCAGAGTGTAGGAAATTCAGGTAAACAGACTTAGACCTGAAGGCACTGACTGCCCACTTGCTGGTTGGCAAGTATGCGAGGTTGCTGTATCATTAAGGGAAAAGACAGATTGCGCATTGCAGACTGATGGATGGTGGCACTCTCACTGTGGTTAACTTTCAATACATTAAATGTGATCTTAAACTAGCGCAGCTGGTGGAAACAAAATTATCATAGGCCAACTGTTAGAAATAAATCTGCTACTTTATGGTGGTGCACATTTCAAGTTGTATCTGAAGCAATCTGAATAGAATCAATCTGGCATATTAAGAAGTGTTACAAATCCTTCCAGTCACTTTCAGTTTTAAAAAGATCAAATATCCATGTATCCACATTGGCATTCAATGCCATGTGACACATGAGAAGGGCTCAAGCAGAAGTGAGAGTAAAGTTAGAAAAATGATGGTTTGGATCAATTTCATTTTTAATTCGATGCAATTTGGTAGAGTGAATGGAATTATCTGAAGATATTTATTAAGGGCATTAAATGGAATTGATCTGAGCAAGCTTAATCTGCTTTCCAATGGAACTGAATCCAGAGTGAAACATTTCAGTATGGCTGAGAAACCATGGAAACTTTGATTTTGATAGTGGGTCATTGAATTATCAGGAAACTGGTTTGTATTTCACTTGTGCTCCAATGAACTGCTAGCTTCTGGTACTGTCATTTGAGGTATTTTTTTTCTGTATTTCCTCACTGTCATACCCCACCCCGCCAGCAAAGTATACTGAGAAAGAGTAATTATCTGTGGTGGCGTGCAGGGAATTTTATTTGAAGGAATATGCTCTAGGCTGGATCATCAGGTCCAGTTAATAAAGATCTGTTTGACAACTTGTTTCTTGCCCTTTCCATCACGTGAACATTTTCCAGTGCCACTAAGTACATGGCTCATCTCTTGCAATAAGTACCATGACTTTTTCTGCCATGCGTTTCCTGTTAAGGGCACATTAGTTGGCATTTGAAGTGCACTCACTTTATAACAGATAGGTAAATATGTACTAGATTGTTACCGAATTACTACATTTATTACTGCGAACAAGACCTGATGCGAAATGTTGCTGGAGGCTAAAAGGAATCTAAACATTAAAGATGCATTCTCCAACCTGCAACATTGCTGTTATGTTGATTGCTCCTGGTGCTATAGCAATTCCATTCAAATGATTTTTAAAAATGTCAAGGGTCTAATTCCAGTGGTGCACGGAGTTGGGCATGTATCCGTCTATTCCTGTAGGTATTTAATGCTTAGTCCCACTTTCCAACCTCAATGCTGGCTCCCCAGAAGGCCTGGGAATCCTGTCAGTAGCCCATCAAAATTATCACTATGATGTCAACTGCAGCATATTTACTAAGAGGAGCAATAGGTTAAATGGACAATGTTAAAATGCTGGAACTCTCATTGCAGGGGTTCCTTCAACTCAAGGGCTACAATAATAAGAAAGTTTATCTTAACCTCCTCGAAGAATACCTGCATTAATTCCCCATGTCCCTCGAATAAATTAAAGTCCTGCCCCACTATACAGCAGATTCCACCCAAACAGAAGATTCCATCTTCAGAACTGACTTAGTGCAACAGAAAGTTAATTAACAAAGTCATTATTTGTAAGTCCTTGTCACCTTATGCTTGTCAATTTATTCAATCAAAATGGCTGTTCTTAAAAATTCTCTCACTCTCACTTTCTTGTTTCAGAACAATAAACTTCGTCGACATGCCTTTGAGTTGCAAATGAACAATGTGACGTACTTTGTGCTGGCAGCTGATAGTGAACAGGAGATGGAGGATTGGATTTCCACCCTGAATCGAATCCTGCAAATCAATCCAGAAGGATCAAGTCAGGAACGAAAAAGTGTGGACCTTACAGATGTCAAACATGATGAAACTCTGGGTAAATTGACGCTTTTCATGAGTTTAAAGGGAGGATTGAATTAAATCCTGACAAATAATTAGTTCCTTTTTAAACACATAACTTAAATCTCTAATGTAAAAATATTTTACTAAAGTTATGAATTTTCCAGCACAATGTGAAACAACAGCCAAGTTCTTATTTTCTTCTGAAATTTCAAAACCATTTCAAGGTAATCGAAAATATTATTTTGACAGTGGAAATGGAGCTAATTTTGGAAAAATAATGTTTACTAATGCTCCAGAAGGCGATACTTTTCAAAGGTGTACTTAACCTGATTGTTTAAGTTTCATATTATTCATTGCTTCATCAAATTCATTAACTGAATTCCATTCACATTTTGCTGTAGTTGAGAAAGACTACATTGAAACGCGCTAAATTGATTAATCACATAAACTTTGTTTGACTTCATTATTCCAACAGAGGACGAAATGGCTGATCTTGGCTCAAATGATGTAATTGACTCTTCTGAGGACACCATCCACCCTGAATTAGCAAAGGTAAAGCTAACTCAGCATCCAAGCTCACTTTTTTTGACCTCCAGTAACTGGATTGGCAAATCGCTCCTTCCATTACAATCTTTGGATTATATAATAAAAATAAACATTTTTATGAACTCTAAAGAAATCAATAGTTTTTTTCAAAAAAAAGACATTGAAATGGAACTGATTACCGAATTGAGATTTAAAAGACACATTTTCATGCTCATAACTAGGTGTGGCTTTTAAGGCCTTATTGCAGAATTTGGGATAAGCTGTGTATATTTACCATCCATTAATCCATTCTGGGTTCAAATCCAACCCTGCAAGTGGGGGTGGTTTTTATTTTTGTCTAACAGCTGTATATATAATGAATGAAAATCAGGTTTGTTCATTTGTTGACAACAAATAATTATTTGACACTCAGGAGAGGAACCCTAAAGATGCCCAGTTTGTAAAGCGAAGGTGAACATTGGCACCTTAATAGTGAAAAGCTTTAATTGTGAATCATTGCAATCTCATTTCATAGGGAGCTTTTACTTGCCTCATTAGAAAGTGGAATATTTCTTAATCACTGCTGGTGCCAAAATAAATATCTTAGTCTTCAGTGGGCATCTATTTAAATGGAGTATTTATTCTTTGCCAGGAACTGGGCTTTTCAAGAACTTTAGAGTTGGTGGAATTCTAATCACATTTACAATCAATGCAATTTGACTTTCTATCAACATTATTTTGCATTCTCAAAACTGGGCACATGCACCTAGCCCCTAGCTGCCCCACCCCCCACATACACGTAGACTTGGCCTTCTGCTTATATTGGTCCTTTGCAGGATTTTATTGGATCTCCATATTTAAGCTGGACACTAATAAGCATGCTCTAAAATCTTTTGAATATATATATATATATAAAAATTTACTAAGTATCTGAAAATTGTTTGCCAATATAACTAGTAAATGGTTCAGTATAGGTTTTTCAAGTCATTTTCAATTGTTTAAAATCTGGTCATCCTCCAAGCAATGGGTGGGATATTGCTTAAAATCCTTTTTTTTTGTGACAAGCTCATTGTCAGCCATGCTAATCAAACGGTGTCAAGTTACCATTGTTAAAAACATCAAGGAACACTTTTAATATAAAGCAATTTTATTTTAAAACATTAGTTCATAAAGCAAATGTTCATGACAAATTTTATGTATGGGAATATGTGAAGAGTTTGAATGGAAGCTCAGTGCGGGTATGAACATGTCAGAAAACCATTTTGTTAGGCAAATTGCATCTCGATCAACAATTATAGCCAAAGTGAAAACTCTGCTCAAAGTCCTTTTTGAGGGGCTGGGAATCCCTGGGCTCCTGCCTCCCAGTGTAAGTGCAGCAGAGGAGATTACTTTGCCCCTCACCAAGTAAAGCCACAGAAACTGAACCAAGTTCCCTGACTGCAGTTTAAAGATCTGCTCTGCATAGGGACATAATTCTAGGTTGTATTCCACATTCTACTCCATCTCCCCAAGACCACCTTTACACCCAATATTTGTTACCCATTCCTAATTGCTCTTGAGCAGGTCAGGAAGGGCCACCTTCTTGTCTCGCTGCGGTCGATCTGGTGTAGGTTCACCCCAGTGCTGCTGGCCTTTGACCAACTGACTGTGAAGGAATGGCATCATAGTTTCAAATCAGGATGGTAGGTGACTTGGAGGGGAGATTGCAAGTGGTGAAGTTCCTATGTGTCTGCTGTCCTTATCCTTCAAGGTGATTGAGGTCCTGGGTTTGAAAAGTGCTTTTGAGGCAGCCTTGATGAATTGCTGCATAGGAACAAAGAAACACAGGAACATGTGTAGGGAATTAAGCCTCTCGAGCCTGCTCCACCATTCAGTGACATCATGGCTGATTGTCTATCTCAATGCCTTTTTCCTGTACTATCCCCTTATAGAAACATAGAAGATAGGAGTGGGGAACGCCATTTGGCCCTTCAAGCCTGCTCTGCCGTTCATTAACATCATGCTGATCATCCAACTCAATAGCTTAATCCTGCATTTTCCCTATAAACTTGATCCCGTTTGCCCCAAATGCTATATCCAGCCAACTCTTGAAGGCATTCAATGTTTTGGCAACAACTACTTCCTGTGGTAATGAATACCACAGGCTCACCACTCTTTGGGTGAATAAATGTCTCCTCACCTCCGTCCTAAATCATCTACCCTGAATCCTCAGACTGTGACCTGTGGTTCTGGACTCCCCCACCATCAGAAACAGCCTTCCTGTATCTATCCTGTCAAGACCTGTTAGAATTTTATGAGTCTCTATAAAATTCCCCCCTCATTTATCTGAACTCCAGCGAAAACAATCCTAACCTAGTCAATCTCACCTCATATATCAGACCCGCCATTCCCAGAATCAGCCTGGTAAACCTTTGCTGCACTCCCGCGAGAGCAAGAACATCCTTCCTCAGAAAAGGAAACTGCACACAATACTCTAGCTATGGCCTTGTATAGTTGCATCAACACATCCCTGATCCTGTACTCGAGATCTCTTGCAATGAAGGCCAACATGCCTTTTGTCTTCTTTACTGCCTGCTGCACCTGCATGCTTATCCTCAGTGACTGATGCACAAGGGCATCCAGGTCCTGCTGCACACTCCCCTCTCCCAATTTACAGCCATTCAGGTAGTAATCTGCCTTCTTGGTTTTTGCTTTAAAACTGAATAATCTCACATTTATCCAAATTATGCTGCATCTGCCATTGATCTGCCTACTCGCACAACCTATCCAGATCATTTTGAAGGATCGTTGCATCCTCACCACAGTTCACCCTCCTATCTGACTCGGTATCATTCGCAAACTTTAAGATATTACATTTTGTTCTCTCATTCAAATCATTAGTATAGATCGTGAATAGCTGGGGTCCCAGCACCGATTCCTATGCACTCCACTAGTTACTGCCTACCAATTTGAAAAGCACCCATTAATTCCTACTCTTTGTTTCCTCTCTGCCGACCAGTTTTCTATCCATATCAATACACTTCCACCAATCCCATGTGCTTTAATCTTGCATGATAATCGCTTGTGCGGGACTTTTCAAACACTTTCTGAAAGTCCAAATATACCACATCTACTGATTCCCCCTTGTCAACTCCAAGAGTTACATCTTCAAAGAATTCCAACAGATTTACAAGCGTGATTTCCCCTTCATAAATCCATGCTGACTCTGCTTGATCCTGTCACTGCTTTCTAAATGCTCTGCTATAAAGTCCTTGGTAATGGATTTGAGAATTTTCCCCACTACCGATGTTAAGCTTACTGGCCAATAACTCCCTATTTTCTCTCTACCTCCCTTTTTGAAAATTGGAGTGACATTCACCACTCTCCTATCTGCAGGGATTGTTCCAGAGTATATAGAATCCTGGAAGATGACCACCAATGCATCCACTGTTTCCCCAAGTCTATAACCAGGGGACACAGTCTCAGAATAAAAGGTAGGCCATATAGTACTGAGTTTAGGAAGAATTTTTTCACTCAAAAGGGGGCAAACCTTTGGAATTCTCTGGCCCAGACAAATGTGGACGCTCAGTCATTGAGTATATTAGAGACGGAAATCGTTACATTTCTGGATACTAATGACATCAGGGCATATAATTCAGCAAAGAGCCATTTTCTTAAGTACTCTGGGATGTAGAATATCAGGCCCTGAGGATTTATCCACCTTCAATCCCATCAACTTTCCCAGTACCATTTCTCTACGAATATTGATCTCCCTGAATTTTTCCCTCTCACTAAATTTTGCATTCGCCAACATTTCTGGCATCTGATTTGTGTCCTCTTTTGTGAAAACGGAAGACAGAACCAAAGCATGTGTTCAGGCCATTTATTTGTCCCCTATTATACATTCCCCCGTTTGTCTGTAGGGGACCTACATTGTCTTCACCAACCTCTTTCTCTTCATGTATCTATAGAAACTCTTAGTGTCAGTCTTTATGTTCCCTGCAAGCTTGCTTTCTTACTGCATTTTCTCCTTCTTAATCAATCCCTTGATCCTTCTTTGCTGAATTATATGCCCTGATGTCATTAGTATCCAGAAATGTAATGATTTTTGTCTCTAATATACTCAATGACTGAGCGTCCACATTTGTCTGGGGCAGAGAATTCCAAAGGTTTGCCCCCTTTTGAGTGAGAAAATTCTTCCTAAACTCAGTACTATATGGCCTACCTTTTATTCTGAGACTGTGTCCCCTGGTTTTGGATTTGGGGAAATATCCTTTTTTGCATCTGCCACTGTAAGGATTTTATAAGTTTCTGTGAGATAATTTCTCTAAATTCCAGTGCGTACAGGCATCATATTATAAATTATTTTCTTTTCATTTCATTTCAATTAAATTATAAATGCTGTACATTACACTCTGCTGCCACTGTGCATCAGTGATGGAGATAGTGAAGAGGAGTACAGACAAAACAGGCTGCTTTGTCCTGGATGGTATTGAGCTTATCTATGCTGCATTCCCCAGGCAAGTGGAGAGTATTCCACAACACTCCTGATTTGTGGATGAGGAACAGGCTTTCGTGAGTCAGGAGGTGAATTACTTGCCACAGAATTCTCAGACTGTAGTAGCCACAATATTTGATGGCTGGTTCAGTTCAGCTTCTGATCAATGGTAACGCCCAGGATGTTGGTGCTAAGGGATTCAGCAATGGTAATGCTGTTGAATGCCAAGGGGAGATAATTAGGTTCTCTCACGGTGGAGGTTGGCATTGCCTGGTGCTCAGACAAGTAACATTCACATTAGACTATCTTATATTGATGTCCCCTAATTTTGCTCTTTCTCACATGTGGAAACACTTCATCCCTCTCCAGTGCCTCTACAGCATATAGCTAATCAAGACTGTGTAGTCCAACCAAGGTTCAATATAAGTTTAGCATAACATTATCAATTCTGTCCCTCCAGAGTTAAACCTTTTATTATTTTAGAAATAAAGTATTGTGCAAAATTCCTTTATCCTTTTCTGTTTTTTATCCACAGTATATTGTAGAAACAGAAGAGACCATTAAAATGTCCAGAAATGAAGAACGACTAAATCTGTTTTCCCTTGACCCTGATATACCAGTAAGTAACTTACATATGTTGCTGTTGAATTAGTCAGCAAGGTACTGCTATCTGTTTCTTTAAAAATGTAATTAATACGGTAGAGAAGGCAGCATGCACTCCAAAGCCGTCCAGCAAGCTTCCCAGTATGTTTTTCTTCAAGTTTCTTGCCATATCAACAATATTGGGGGAAACATTCCGCAGACAAATTAACCTACGTCAATCTTCAAGACCACTTTAGCAGGTAATTCTGGAACAGCAATGATTGAGAAATTGGAACTTTGAATCATAGCAGGGTGTAGAAAACCAAATGGACAGGGAATGAAGAAAAGTAGCATTCAGGTGAATTATATTATGTATCATTGTAACCTAACAATACCAAAAGACTATATTTACCATAATTGATTTCAATAAACTCTGACATTGTTTACCATTCCAGTTAATTATGTTCGTTTATACCAGATGTTCTTACATTGTGGTGGAAAACAATCTCATGAAAATACATTCTCAAACTCAGTCAGTGTATTAATATTTTGTTGAGTATTACTATTTAGATTTAATTGAAGTTAACTTTTTCTTCCCACCATGCTTACTGTTTTTTTCACTGACCATCCAGTACATGACTTAAAATGTTGAAGCTGCTCTAAGTTTTGTGCGTGACCATGTGGTCATTGTGGTTTGGTGTTTTATACAATGGAGAAGTTTGCTGAGTCTGCTGCCAAGACAGATGCACGAAGCGTGGTCTCATGGATGAAGTCATAACCCATCATAAACCATTGTTTTCAGGAGAAAATTAAGGAGTGAAACTTGGAATTTTGTGATAAGTGAGCATGTTATTTTACTTTAGCATGTTCAGATGAACTACCTTCCCCATGGACTATAGCTACTTCTCCACCTCTCAATTCCTTCCTCCTATAGTTCTGTTTTGAATCCAATTCCTCCCCCATCAATTGTTATCCTTCACCTCTAATGGCACCGTTCTTTTGCTAGTTTTTGTCCGACTGATGTCCTTCCTGTACACATCACTTGCATTGACATTCTCTCTTTCCATTTCTTTTCTTACATCTCTTACCTTTTTTCTCTTTGTCAGGCCCCTATTTAATTCTTTCTTTAGTCGCATCACCACCACTTCCTCTCAAGCATATATGCTGGCTATCGAAAGGAAACCATGAGCAGATGCTCAATATGTTTGTATAACCATTTCACCATTGTCTTTGGTACACTCCACCCCCACTATTCCACTCGATTGTTCTGTGTACGTGTGAAACAGAAAATACTCCAAAAAATGAAGACCATTGTTAAAAATTCTATTTGAAAAAAAAGTTTGATGAACATCCCTTTTCTTTTGTTATGTTGCTGCCTGTTTCATTTATTATATATTTTTTAAACTGTGTGCCAATAACAAAAGCACTGTGGCCAGCAATGTGAGGGAGCTGAATAATGTTACTTCAGCTCAATTTTCAGTATTAAGTTTGCAGTACTATCTCCCCAACTCATTCACCATTTTTAATGGGAACAGATTTTGGTAAATTTTTATTCTCATCAAGAGTGCAGGATTAGATGCTTTTGAACCAAATAAAAGATTGTCTATTCTCTATTGCAACAATGTCCTTTAATGTCAACCACTTACTGCCCAGTGTGAATTTTCCTTTATCACATCAATAATCTTTTTATCCTTACTGTGTGAGATTGTGAAATTATGAATGCTACAGAATTACAAAGGGTGGGATTTTCCGGCCACACTCACCCCAAGACTGGAAGATCCCGTCGGAGGTCAACATACCTCTGACTGGTCCGTGCCCCAACTGCTATGATTCCCGTGGCAGGCAGGACAGGAAAATTCTGCTAGAAGAATGGAATTCTATCAGCCTTCCCGCCACAGAATCAGAGCAGGCAAAGGGACGCTCAATGAAAATGTCCGTTATCCTCGGGTTGGACTTTCTGGTCTTGCCTGAGCGAGGCCGTAAAATCTCACCCAAAAAGCCTACAGTTCACAAAAAGACTGTTCTGCTCATTTGTGTTCCACATGGGCCTCCTCCCGCTCTATTACATCTAATCCTATGGGAATATTCTTCAATTCTCTTCTCCTCGTGTTTTTCTAGCTTCGCCTTAAATACATCATGTTATTACACTCAACCACTCCGTGTTGGTGAGTTCCACATTCCTGGCACACTCTGGATGAATTCTGAATTTCCTACTCAATTTACTAATTTCTAATATTGATGATCCCAACTTTGATGTCATCCAGAAGTGGAAACATCATCTATGTATCTATCCTATCAAACTCTGTTGTAATCTTAAAGACCTCTTCCAGTTCAACATTCAGCTTTCTCCTTCCTGGAGAATTGATCTCCAACCTGGTCAGTCTTTCCTGATAAGTATATGCTCTCAGTTCACGTATTTTCCTTCTGAAACTGCTTTGCACTTTCATCAATGCTTCTCTATCCTTTTTATAATATGAAGATTGAAACATTGCACAATACTCCAAATGTGGTTTAACAAAGGTTCAAAACAAATTTAACGTGATTTCAATTCTACTCCTCTAGAAATTAATCCTGCTGCTTGGGCTGCTTATTAGCCTGTGATTGTGAGCTGAACACCTAGAACTCTTTGCTGTTCTATTCCACTTAAGATTTTTATTATCTTAGCCTTATGTGACCAGCATGTTTTCTTCCTATCAAACACTTAATTATGTTAAAATTCATGGGTGGAATCTTGTGGTGGTGATGTGATTCTGGACCCACCGACATTGAGGAATGCCCACTGGACCATGAGCCAGTCAGGCAGTTGAGAGATCAACTCAGATCAGTAGCCAATCAAAAGCCAACAATACCATCAACGGGAAGACAGTGGCTGCTGCCAGAACAACAGTCACCAGAGGCCCAAGGTCATAGTGACCCAGGTCAAGTAAGTAATGGCGGGACGGGGCAGGGGGCTAGCCAAGTTAGGCAGGGTTGGCAGCAAGAGCAGGGATTAGCTCTCAGTGCCTTTAACTCTTTCTTGAGGCTGGGTCATTTGAGCAAACCCCTCCAGCCCCCCCTACCCAAGAGACAACAAGCAGCCTGCACAGGTTTACTTATGTTCCCCACATGCCAAAAGGCTCTCCTGCAGCTGGTTTAATACATGGGAGGGGAATGAGGCCCTTAAGTGATTATTAATTGTCCACGTAAGACCCTCAATTGACCATGGGGCAAGAATATCAGGTCCTCCTGTACAGATGTAATTGGATGGGGAACTGGAACTCTGTATGTTATCACTGAAAACCACTCCCTTGCCCTTGCCCCACCCCTGTGACCACCCCCCGCCCCCCCCCCCCCCCCACCACCACACGGCCCCCCCCCCCCCCCACCCCCCGCCACCTTGAATTGCCTGCAGTTTAAGGTGTCTCCAGCAATGATGAGCCATTGACCAATGATTGGCTAACATCTCATGGAGGGTGGGACTCGCACCACCAGGGACTTCAACCACTGGCTGTGAAGGCCCAGTGGTGACTGATTTCTGTCAAACCTCTCTCAAGGAACTGAAGGGGATTCACTGCCAGCTCTCTGACTGGTGAATGGATGGCATGGTGACACAGTGGTTAGCACTGCTGCTTCAATGAGATAAGGACCCAGATTCAATTGTGGCTCTGTGCGTGTCTGTTTTTGTGGAGTTTGCACGTTCTCCCCATGTCTGTGTGGGTTTCCTCTCACAGTACAAAGATGTGTAGATTGGGCCTGTTAGCCATGGTAAATGCGTAAAGTTATGGTGAGGAGGTGGGCCTGAGTGAGATGCTCTTTCATAGAGTTGGTGCAGACTCCATGGGCCAAATGACCTCCTTCTGCGCTGTAGGAATTTTATGATTCTAACCACACTGTTCTATGGAGCGTGACTCCTGTTTATCTGGCAGAGGGGTCACAGGCTGAAGGTGAGAGAGGCGAGGTATAACTCCGATATCAGAGGGACGTTTTTTATGCAGAGGGTGGTGGGGGCCTGGAATGCACTGCCGAGTAGGGTGGTGGAGGCAAACACGCTGGCATCGTTTAAGAATTACCTGGATAGTCACATGAGCAGCCTGGGAACGGAGGGGTACAAACGAATGGTCTAGTTGGACCAATGAGCGGCACAGGCTTGGAGGGCCGAAGGGCCTGTTTCCTGTGCTGTACTGTTCTTTGTTCTTTGTTCAGAATTCTGGCCAATATTTCAAGTCTAGGTCCACTATCAATCTGAAACATTGCTCTGTTTCTCTCCACGGATCTGACCTGCTGAACATTTCCAACATTTTATTTTTGCACAGTGGCACAGTGCTTAGTACTGCTGCCTTACAGGGTTCAATTCTGGCCTTGCGTCACTGCCTGCGTGGAGCCTGCACATTCTCCCCATGTCTGCAAGGATTTCCTCTGGTGTTCTGGTTTCCTCCCACAGTCCAAAGGTGGATGGGTTAGGATTGATTTGCTGTGCTAAATTGCCCCTTAGTATCAGGGACTTAACAGATTTATGTGGGTTTATGGAGATAGGGCCTGGGTGGGATTATGGTCGGTGCAGGCTTCATGGTCAAATGGCCTCCTTCTGCATTGTAGGGATTCTACAACTTGCAACCTATTCTGTTTCTTGTTTTCTGGCTCCACTGCTCTGATCTTTATCTTGAATCTAGTTTAGATAACTTATCAAAGACAGTATCTTCCATCAAATACATAACTGTTGTGTACTCCCTTTATCTATCCTGCATCTTCAAAGAACTGAATACATTGACCTTCACTTTTTAAATTCGTTCTAAATAGCCTTTTGGATTTTTTCTATTCCATCTTCAAGTAATTATTCTATTATCTTTTTCCGCCAACAGTCTTAATCTTACTATATTTCCTGGCTGTATTCCCTGATCTTTTTAAAGGATATATATCATAATGTCTCTGGTAGCTTTATCTCCCTTTACTCTGTGCAAATGCAATTAATCTGCAGCAGGGGTTTTGTCCTGCCTTAAGTTTGATTAGTTTATCAAATATTTGCTAATCATACATGTCTTTCTGTATTTTTAAATCTCTTCATTCAATGTCATGTTCATCTCATCAGTCTCTTTGAAAAGTAATGAGACAAAGTAATTATTCAATAATTCTGTCATTACCTGGATAGTTTTGAGTTACTGATCATCACATTAAAAATGATGATTTAATTTCATCCTGGATCCTTGCCACATTCAGTCAGTTGAGACCTCTACAATATCAATTTGGGCTGGATTTGAGTTGTTGAAATGAAAGAAGAATCTAATACCTCCCTTTTGCAATTTAGTTCCTAATCTCATAAATTCCTGCAATCTCATCAGCATTCCCAGTGAAAACAAAAATATGCTGAAATTTAATAGAAGTGAATGAAATAAAATGAAAAGTTTGGTTTTGGTTTGAAGGCAAAGTTGTACAGGTGAGATGGCTCTTTCATTGGAGATCAGCGTCATCTAAAATTTATTCTGAAAAATATGTTAAGTCACTATTAGAATTTTGGCTTCCCTGATAAGAAGGTGGATAAATGTGCTGTATAACATCTTACAGAGCCATTTGCTAGGCCCAACGTGAGTTTTTTTAAATCTGTTTTCAGTCCATTCTCAACTGGAGCTATAGTTGGCTGGATTTTCTATAGCTGCTGGGTCGAATGTGGATTCACTTCTGCTCTGATCAGCACAACAGTGTTATTTCTGCAAATATATAACTTCTAAAACACCAGACTTTCATTTTTTAAGGACATGTATATCTCTGCACATTTTGTCTATACTATATCTTTTCAGATCCTCAAATCACAGAAGTCAGATTTTTCACTGAATGAATCACCAATGAAGCCTTATGTTCAGAAGCTAGGCAAGAGGATACTGGTTACGTGCAGATCGCTTGCTCTAAACCTTCAGGCTTGTGTCAATGATACTGAGGATGGTCAGCAAACCAATGTAAGCATCTGCTGCATTATTACCACATTCAGATTACTTATCCAATTAGTGTTCATGAGTCATTCTACACTTACAAGGCAGCCTTTATCCCTGGATTGTATTTTTACTAAATAATCACACCTGTACAAATTGCATTCTACTAGATATTTTGTAGTGGTGAGATTTAACTCAAAAGTATGTTGTCACTATTAGAATTTTGGCTTCTCTGATAAGAGAGTGGGTAAATGTGTTGTGTAACATTTTACAGAGCCATATGCTAGGCCTAAGATGAGTTCTTGATCTGTTTTCAATCCATTCCCAGCTGGGGCAGTAGGTGACTGGATTTTCTGTAGCTGCTGGGTTGAATGTGGATTCATTTCTGCTGTGTGACATTCCCCACAATACACAAACTAGCTGGTGTTCATGGTGTTCCCCACAATACACAAACTAGCTGGTGTTCATGGTGTCATATACACAAAAAAAAATAGCCACTCCAGAGCAGTGCAGAATGGTAACTGTGGAATCAAACCTTTGCAGAGAGTCAATGTCTTAAAGAATTAGCAGGAAAAGGAGGAGAGAATAAAATAGCACCACCAAAACCCCTGGAAGGATTTTCTTGGCTGATTTAGATTTTAACAGCAATGTTGAACATTTACATGTTTCATCTTCGATGTTATTATAAACAGAAACTCTGAATCAATTTTTTTATTTTGTGTAGATTGAGCCATTCTTCATCAGTCTTGCTCTCTTTGATACTCGAGAAAACAGAAAAATATCTGCAGATTTTCATTTGGATTTAAATCACGACAATGTCAGGCAGCTGCTTTCCGGTTCACTATCGATGACAGAAAATGGAGGAAAAAATTCTCCTGCGAAAACAGATGGTGGAGAAAAATCTGGAGAGCCCCAGTTACAAAAATTCCCTGAAGGATGGTTACAATATCCAAAAAAGGTATTATGATGAGTGTTTCTGTTACTTTTCATTAATTGCTGGATTCCCAACAGATTCTATGTGGATTCAGTCTGTCACTGGATGTTGAAAACAGACTGTAACCAGCTCAAAACTGCAAGTGACTATAGCTTGTTTAGCTGAATGTTACTGTCATGCATTTTTGTGAAGAGTTGCTTAAAGTTCATGATTGCATTCATGATGTTCCAGTGTTCACAAGTTATAATAGTCCTCCGTGGGAGAGCAGCCTCTGGTCTTCTGGGGAAATAGTGACTTTACCATGGAACTTTCAGGTGACATTTTATAAATACTAGGGAAAAGACATTTTCTCATCTTCCAGTTCAAGACTCAGGAGAGAGATTAGGGATAATGAAAGTGTTAGATTCAATCTTCGATAGTACAACATATCTCATTGAAAATTATACTGAAGTTGTGGAAATGTGTAGAAAATTTAATACTGCGATCTAGTGAGGCTTTACCTGATTTAGGATTACCAGTGCCTTGGAATAAAAAGTGGATCATTTTAAGAGCACAATTTACTCCTCCCTTTTTAATATTCCAGCACAATACATGTATCATTCAGTGCAAAAAAGAACATAGAAGCCATTACCTTCTCCTCATGACAAATTTTTCTCCCTAAATGTGAAGTGTTCTAAATTAACTGCTGTATGCAACTTCTAAAACTTGGCACGCAGTTTAATTCTAATGCACTTGCAAGGCTGAAGGCCATAGATACTGGGTTAAGCAGTTTCTGATCAACAAAAGGAGAAATGGGCAAAAATATGTTGAGGGTTCAAATGTCAATTGCAAACTAAATCGCCATTTCTATTCATCTCGTTCTTGCATTTTTTTAATTCATTCTTGGGATGTGGGCTTCACTGGCTGGCCAGCATTTATTGCCCATCCCTAGTTGCCCTTGAACTTCATGGCTTTGTTAGGCCATTTAAAAGTCAACTACATTGTTGTGGGTCTGCAGTCACATGTAGGCCAGACAAGGTAATGATGACTGATTTCCTTCCCCAGAGGACATTAGTGAACCAGGGGTGTTTTTATGACAATCAATAGTGGTTTCATTAGACTTTTAATTTGAGACCTTTTATTGAATTTGAATTATCCTGGGTTTCTGAATTACTGGTGATGATGCCACTACACCACTGGCCTCCCTTATGGTAGGCTGGGAGATGCAGATATTAATATAGTCACAGTTGTACTTTGGTTATGACACCATCTTCACATTCTACAGGCCAGGACTTTTTTTCATACTGTCACCTTTTGATTAGGTGTTTAAAAAAAAGAGACGGTGGGATGAGATTTAACTTCAGCCGGGGTGCACGATAGGCATCGGAATTTGCTGTCTTTAGACATCAAACTCAATTTCCTTTCTGTTGGCTTCTCTTCCTGCCTGTACAAAAGTAATTGAGAACAACTTTTTTGCAACCTCTCCAGATTAGATCAGTGAAAATATTGCCCCGAGTGTTGACAGCACAAATTCTGACCAGCCTTCCCTGAATAGGCAATCGGGCTTTTATGCACATCATCAAA
Organism: Carcharhinus amblyrhynchos; assembly: GCF_965287045.1. Taxonomy (NCBI): domain Eukaryota; kingdom Metazoa; phylum Chordata; class Chondrichthyes; order Carcharhiniformes; family Carcharhinidae; genus Carcharhinus; species Carcharhinus amblyrhynchos. The sequence continues at coordinate 92,348,964 of NC_137326.1, forward strand.
TTCCAATTTGCATATTTAAAGGATCCTCCGGCCATTTTGATCACCAAGTGACAGTCACTTGCAGGTATTAAGAGGCACGAGGTCTCCCAGTCAACTTCTGAGGCAGTTGCCATCCCATCAATGCTGATTTCGTTGGGCTAAAATTGACTTCCGTTGATTTAAAGTTATAGGCCATGTGTGATTGTTTTACTTTAAACAACATTCATCCAAAAGCATATTATAAGATTATATTAATCATTATTTTTATGTAAAAAAATATAAATGGACCCAAAACGTTCTCACAGATAATTTTTCAGGTGATGTGCAAATTTAGACAATGGTCGGTTTTTCCAAATGGGGCTTATTTCCCGGCAGTAGAGGCGGCTCGCCAGTGAGCTGACTGCCAGTGGGATCTTCTTCCGGTCCTGCTGATGTCTTTGCTGTTTTACTTGCCTTGGCCATCCCGCCGGGGATCCTGTTGTGAGGGGTCAACTTCAGCGGGATCTTCCGCCATGTGATGGAAGGAGCTGGAAAATCCCATCCAGTGATGAGTAACCTCCTTTAGAAACACAGATTCCATGATGCTGATTCACTATTGCTCAGGAGTGCATCTTCACAGCTATAATTGTTATAAGAATCTTTGATTAATTTAGTATCCATGTCAATTATGCATTGTTCACTTATTGTTTGGTGCTTTTCATTTGTTTATAAGGGAGGCGATGGCCGAGTGGCATTATTGCTAGAGTATTAATCCAGAAACTCAGCTAATGTTCTGAGGACTCAAGATTCGAATCCCGCCACAGCAGATTGTGGAATTTGAATTCAATTTATTAAGAATCTACTGATGACCATGAAACCATTGTTGACTGTCAGGAAAACCCATTTAGTTCACTAACGTCCTTTAGGGAAGGAAATCTGCCTTCCTTACCTAGTCTGACCTACATGTGACTCCAGAGCCACAGCAATGTGGTTGATTCTCAATTGCCCTCCAAGGGCAACTAGGGATGGGCAATAAATGCTGACCAGCCAGTGATGCCTCTGTCCCAGGAATGAATAAAAAGGTGATATGAGCTGATTCAATGTGATTAGGGATTGTTACTACATGATTGTATTCGCCAGTTCTAATGTTGATACAAAATACATGTAAATAATCTGACAATTACTCCACCAAGTAATATTTCATTCACAAAGAAGAGTGAATTTTACTTTTGAGAGCTGGAAAAAACTGATAGTGAATTTCCCTTTGCACCAGAAATAGTGAAAGCTTTCATCATGGATTGATACAAAATTCTTCTTGTTATTGGAAACGACATGTCGCAGAAGGATTTGTTCCAATTTATTATGATGCTGAATGGAGCAGAACTTAACTGATCTCTTGAACATGTGTAAAATCATTTAACTATCTTGGCAGATTGTGCTGTCTTCTTTGAATGCTGCATCTGCCAAGATTTTTTCCCTACTTTGGTTGCCCATGGAAACAGACAGAAATCTGGCACAATAATTATTCACTGTCTCGCCTGTCAGGGTTATTGCCACGGGTTCAAATCCTGCGCTTGATTGTTTTTCTATCTGTGTCTTTTAACAGTGTATATTTTAATATGGCATCTTGAAAGAAAGCACAGAACGTCTGCAAACATTACAGTTCTGTTGCCAGATTTGAATTTTGTGTTAAATCCTGTTTAACTATAGAACGGCCTCTTTGTTCAAGTGTGTGCCATGATCCCATCACAGGGCTTGAATTTGAGCTCTTGCTTGTTTGGCCCCTAAGTGTGAAAGTAAAGTAACCATATATGCAGATGAGAGGAAATAATCATCAGGTGGCCAGAAGGTGTAACCAGTCCTTCAGATTCTAGATCAAAGCTGCATTCATTTGCTTGAAGAATAAGTTTGACTAGTTGATAACATTTTATTTTTTGCACATCTCTTTTAAAACTGTAAATTTTCTGTTCAAATCTGTCCACGAACTTGTGCACCCCCCCCCCCCCACCCCCGTCCCTGCCCTCTTACACATTCCCCCGTCATTCCTCCCCCAGTCCTTGCATCCAATCATTGATGGCTATGCCTTAGCTTTCTGGGCCTTAAGTTCTGGAATCACTTCTCTGAATGTTGTGACCTATGTCTTCATCCTTTAAAACTGCCCTTAAAACTTACCTCTTCTACCAAACTTTTACTCGTTCCCCCAGCTATCTCTGTGGATCAGTGCCGATCTCTGTGAAGTGCTTTGGGATAACTTGCCAAGTTGAAGCTGCATTATAACAGCTATTGTAGTGATCTGCTAGGAGATTAAGAGGTGTTGTACAAATGAAAGTTGTCGTACCCCTTCCTGGTATTGAACTGACCGAGAATAATAAACTCGTATTATTTCTGGTCACAGATCTATTATGGGATTTGAGAAATGTGGCGGGGCTAGAAAACAATGTTTAATTTATGGTTAGTCTGTTATGTCTTTAAAACAATAGGGTAAAACATTTGGTGCATCATAATTAATTAACACTTGCTTTCAGCAGTTCAAGAATTATCTCTATGTTCTTTGAGCATTAAACTATGCATATTGCTTTAATCAGATTTAGTATTTTATTATTGATTAATATTGAACCATTTGTTAATCTGTGGCTATTGATGCTGTCAGTACAATAGCTCTGTCATCTTATTATTTTGAACGTATCCACCAAGAATAAATTCACCAATAGTCAACTAAATGCCAGTGAATGGTAACATATTTTTATTCAGGTTGTGTTTGAATGTATTACTGGCAGACACAAAGTGACAGAACTCTATAGCTCTCTGTTAAGCTGGTTCTTGCAGGTTAATCAGTAACCTACAGTGCTTGCTCTCTCTTGCATTTGGATGACCTTAATAAGCCCATAAATCTATTTGTGGTCTCAGCATTAGGTCCAAGTGATACAGTAACTAGTTTTCCCAGGAAAGACCTGTGCACCCATAAACCTTTTCCTCTTGATTAGTGGGGCTTGGGACTCAGAGGTGTATCTGCCCAGACTCAACAATGGAATATACATTGGTTGGAGTCCTGATTAATTCTACCAGATTTTGTATACTGTATAAATACTTTGGCAACTAGAGCAGGTCAGAGGCTGGGAATTCTGTAGTAAATAACTTGCATGCTGACTCCCAAAGCATGTCCACCATCTACAAGGTCCAGTCAGGTTTGTGATAGAAAAGTCCCCATTTGGCTGGTTGAGCAAAGCTCCAACAACACTCATGAAGCTTGACACCATCCAGGACAAAGCAACCCATCCACCACCTTCAACATTCGCTCCCTCCCCCAACAGTGGAAACAGTGTGTACCATGTACAAGATGCAGGACTTCACCAAGGCACCTTCAACAGCACCTTCTAAACACATGACCTCTCTGTCAGCTAGAAGGACAAAGGCAGCAGATGCATGGGAACACCACCACCTGCAAATTCTAGTCCTAGCTACTTACATCTTGACTTGGAACTGTATTGGCACTCCTTCACAGCTGCTGGGTCTAAATTCTGGAACTTCTTCCTAACAGCACTGTTGGTGTACCTACATATATGGACTGCAAGAGTTTAAACAGACACTCACCACCACCATTTCCAGGACAATTAATGTTGGGCAATGAGTGCTGTTCCAGCCAATGAGATCATCAACCCAAAAAAGATTTTTTTTTAATTCTTTGATTACTCAGACATGTTAGACAAAATGAAGTTTGATGGGTACTTGTAGGATATAATCTTGCAGGTGGTGGTGTTTCCATGCATCAGCTGTCTTTGTCCTTCTAGCTGGCAGATCATACGTTTAGAAGGTGCCTTAGTGAATTCCTGCATCTTTGTACATAGTACACATTGTTGCCACTGTTGATGGAGGGATAAATGTTGAAGGTGCTGGATGGGCTGCTTTGTCCTGGATGGTATCAAGCTTCGTGAGTATTGTTGGAGCTTCGCTCAACCACCAAATGGGGAGTATTCTATCACAAACCTGACTGGACCTTGTAGATGGTGGCAGGCTGCAGGGATGTAGTGGGGGATTAAGACTAGCTGGATTGTTGCATAGATTCTATTGGCCAAATGGTCTCCTTCTGTGCTGTGATGACTCTGCTGCAACATTGTGTGCATAATTGAAATTACAATGTGATTTGAAACTGTGGCAACTACTGTTGTTCTCTCCTGATTTTTTTAAAATGAGGACAGATTCAGTTGGGACAAACTCAAAGCAGGGAGCAGGAGACAGGAAATTAGCGAGTGACTCTGAAAGCCAAAAGAAGCAAATGTTACGAGGTTTATGGAACAGAAATTTGGCAATGCTAGGAGGTATTTATTTAAATGCAAGGAGCATAACAGTAAAGCCAATGAGCTGAGAGCGCAGGTAGACACATGGCAGCATGATATCATTGCTCTCATGCTACCTTGGCTGAAAGAGGGGCATAAATGGCAGCTCAGCATCCTGGTTTTTGGGGTAAAGAGGGGTCTAAAAATAGGAGAGGGTTCGGCATTATTGGTTAAAGAATCAATTACAGCTGTGAGGAGGGATGATCTACTAAATGAGTCATCAAACAAGACCATGTGGGTAGAGCTCAGAAATAAAAAGGGGCAATCACACTACTAGGAGTGTACTATAATCACCAAATCGTGATGGGGGATAGAAGAGCAAATATTTCTGAAAGCAAAAAGGGTAGGCCTTTCGAGTCTGTCGTTATCCAGAAATATATATATATAGAGTTAAAGAAAGCTAAAAGAAGTCACTTAATATTGTAGAAAGCATAGAGGACTATAGGAAGTATAGGGGAAGTAAAAGAGGTAATTAGGAAAGCAAAGAGAGGATATGAAAAAAATTGATGGTTAAAATCAAAGAAAACCCTAAGATGTTTTACCAGTACATTAAGAGCAAGAGAATAACTAAGGAAAGGATAAGGCTTATCAGAGATGTACATTCTAGCTTGTGTCTTGATGCTGAAGATGTGGGCAGTCTTCTCAATGAATACTTTGCCTCTGCCTTCACTCAGGGGAAGAATGTTGCAGATATTCTAGTAAAAGTGGAAGAGTACAAAATATTAAATACAATAAGCATAATGAGAGAGGAAGTACTGGAGGGATTGACATTTTTGAATGTGGGAAATTTGGCAGAGCCAGATGGATTGTTTCACAGGCTGTTGAAGGAAGGCAGGGGGGAAATATCAGGTGCCCTCAGGATCAATTTTCAGTTTCCACTAGATACCGGGAGGTATCAGAGCATTGGAGGTCTATAACTTTGTAGCATTATTTAAAAAGGGTATGAGAGGTAAACCAAATAGTTATAGGCTAGTCTGTCTGACTTTGGTGGGAATTCTGAGAGAGAGGATTGACTGTTACTTAGAAAGAAATGGATTAATTAGGTTTTGTTAGAGGAAGGTTGTGTCTCACTAATTTAACCAAATTTGTCTGAGGAAGTAACATGGAAGATTGATGAGAGTATTGCAGTAGATGTTGTCTTTGGACAGTTTTTCAAATCTGTTGGACATGACAGGCAGGCATTTGATAAGGTTTCACATGGCAGACAGGTCAGAAAAGTAAAAGCCCATGGGTTACAGGGAAATGTGCAAGTTGGATCCAAAATTGGCTCAGCGACAATAAACAAACAAATGGCTATTTTGTGGTTTCCAGTGGTGTTCCTCAGAGTTCAGTTTTGGGTCCCTTGCTGTTTGTTGTATCTATTAAAGATTTAGACTTAAAATAGGATCATAGAGGTTTACAGCATGGAAACAGGCCCTTCGGCCCAACTTGTCCATGCCGCCCTTTTTTAAACCCCTAAACTAATCCCAATTGCCCACATTTTGCCCATACCATACCCATGTAACTACCTAAATGCTTTTTAAAAGACAAAATTGTACCCGCCTCTACTACTACCTCTGGCAGCTTGTTCCAGACACTCATCTCCCTCAGTGTGAAAAAACTTGCTCCTCTGGACACTTGAATATCTCTCCCCTCTCATCTTAAACCTATGTCCTCTAGTTTTAGACTGCCTACCTTTGGGAAAAGATATTGACTATCGAGCTGATCTATGCCTCTCATTATTTTATAGACCTCTAGAAGATCACCCTTCAGCCTCCTACACTCCAGAGAGAAAAGTCTCAGTCATTCCAGCTTCTTCTTATAACTCAATCCATCAAGTCCTGGTAGCATCCTAGTAAATCTTTTCTGCACACTTTCTAGTTTAATAATATCCTTTCTATAGTAGAGTGATCAGAATTGCACACAGTATTCCAAGTGTGGCCATACCAATGCCTTGTACAACTTCAAGACTCCTGTATTCAATGTTCTGACCAATGAAACCAACATGCCTTGTCCAACTGTGACTCCACTTTCAAGGAGTTATAGAACATAGAACACTGCAGCGCAGAACAGGCCCTTCGGCCCACGATGTTGCGCCGACCAGTTAAAAAGCATGACCCTCTAACCTAAACCAAACCCTTTCCATCCATAAACCTATCCACGGATCTCTTAAACGCCCCCAAACTAGGCGCATTTACAACTGCAGCAGGCAGGGCATTCCAATCCCTCACCACCCTCTGGGTAAAAAACCTAACCCTGACATCCGTCCTATAACTACCACCCCTTAATTTAAAGCTATGCCCCCTCGTGCTAGCTTTCTCCATCCGAGGAAAAAGGCTATCACTGTCCACCCTATCTAAACCTCTAATCATCTTATATGTTTCAATAAGGTCCCCTCTTAGCTGCCTTCTTTCTAACGAAAACAACCTCAAATCCCTCAGTCTCTCCTCATAGGACCTCCCCTCCATACCAGGCAACATCCTGGTAAACCTCCTCTGCACCCTCTCCAAAGCCTCCACATCCTTCCTATAATGTGGGGACCAGAACTGCACACAGTACTCCAAGTATTTTAGGAATTGGCTGGCGGATAGGAGACAGAGGGTGGTGGTTGATGGTAAGTATTCGACATGGAGTTCGGTTACGAGTGGTGTGCCTCAGGGATCTGTTTTGGGGCCACTGCTGTTTGTAATTTTTATAAATGATCTGGATGAGGTTATAGTTGGGTGGATTAGTAAATTTGCTGTTGACACCAAAGTCAGAGGTGTGGTAGATAGTGAGGAAGGGTGTCTTAGTCTACAGGGAGACTTGGACAAGTTACAGAGCTGGGCCGAGAGGTGGAGGATGGAGTTTAATGCGGAAAAGTGTGAGGTAATTCACTTTGGCAGGAATAACGGATGTGTAGAGTATAGGGCTAACGGTAGGACTCTGAATAGTGTGGATGAACAGAGGGATCTAGGTGTATGTATACATAGATCCCTGAAAGTTGGGAATCAAGTAGATAGGGTTGTTAGGAAGGCATACGGTGTCTTGGCGTTTATTGGTAGGGGGATTGAATTTAGGAGCCGCAGCGTCATGTTGCAACTGTACAAAACTCTGGTGCGGCCGCACTTGGAGTATTGTGTACAGTTCTGGTCCCCACATTATAGGAAGGATGTGGAGGCTTTGGAGAGGGTGCAGAGGAGGTTTACCAGGATGTTGCCTGGTATGGAGGGGAGGTCCTATGAGGAGAGACTGAGGGATTTGAGGTTGTTTTCGTTAGAAAGAAGGCGGCTAAGAGGGGACTGTATTGAAACATATAAGATGATTAGAGGTTTAGATAGGGTGGACAGTGATAGCCTTTTTCCTCGGATGGAGAAAGCTAGCACGAGGGGGCATAGCTTTAAATTAAGGGGTGGTAGTTATAGGACGGATGTCAGGGGTAGGTTCTTTATCCAGAGGGTGGTGAGGGATTGGAATGCCCTGCCTGCTGCAGTTGTAAATGCGCCTAGTTTGGGGGCGTTTAAGAGATCCGTGGATAGGTTTATGGATGGTAAGGGTTTGGTTTAGGTTAGAGGGCCATTGTTTTTTAACTGGTCGGCGCAACATCGTGGGCCGAAGGGCCTGTTCTGCACTGTAATGTTCTATGTTCTATGTTCTAAGTGCGGCCGCACCAGAGTTTTGTACACTTGCAACATGACGCTGCGGCTCCTAAATTCAATCCCCCTACCAATAAACGCCAAGACACCGTATGCCTTCCTAACAACCCTATCTACTTGATTCCCAACTTTCAGGTATCTATGTACACATACACCTTGATCCCTCTGTTCATCCACACTATTCAGAGTCCTACCGTTAGCCCTATACTCTACACATCTGTTATTCCTGCCAAAGTGAATTACCTCACACTTTTCCACATTAAACTCCATCCGCCACCTCTCGGCCCAGCTCTGCAACTTGTCCAAGTCTCCCTGTACACTAAGACACCCTTCCTCACTATCTCCCACACCTCCAACTTTGGTGTCATCAGCAAATTTACTAATCCACCCAACTATACCCTCATCCAGATCATTTATAAAAATTACAAACAGCAGTGGCCCCAAAACAGATCCCTGAGGCACACCACTCGTAACTGAACTCCATGATGAATACTTACCATCAACCACCACCCTCTGTCTCCTATCTGCTAGCCAATTCCTGATCCAATTACCTAAATCACCCTCAATCCCATACATCTGCATTTTCTGCAGAAGCCTTCCATGGTGAACCTTATCAAACGCCTTACTGAAGTCCATATATACCACGTCAACTGCCTTACCCCCATCCACCTCTTTGGTCACTTTCTCAAAAAACTCAATAAGGTTAGTAAGGCATGACCTACCCTCCACAAAACCATGCTGACTATCTCCAATCAATTCATTACTCTCCAAAAAACTATAAATCCTATCCCTAATAATTTTTACTAAAACCTTACCCACAACAGAAGTAAGACTCACCGGTCTATAATTCCCGGGGAAGTCTCTGTTCCCCTTCTTAAACAATGGGACAACATTCGCTATCCTCCAATCTTCTGGCACTATACCTGTGACCAACTATGTTATGAACATATACCTCTAGATCTCTTTGTTTGTAACTCTCCCCAAGGCCCTACCATTAACTGAACAATCCTGCCCTGGTTCAATCTACCAAAATGCAGCACCTCGCATTTGTCTCAATTAAACTCTAGTTGGCATGATTAGGAAATTTACAGATGAAACAAAAACGGACTGTGTAGTTGATGATGCAAAGCATAGCAGTTGTCTCTAGAATTAAATCAATAGTTTGGTTGAGTGGGTGAAGAAGTAGCAAATGGAATGCAATCCAGAGAAGTGTGAGATAATGCACTTGGAGAGGGCTAGGGAATACACAATAAATGGAAAGATGTTAGGAGGGGCAGAGGAAGTGAGAGACTTCAGAGAGCCTCTCCATAGGTCCCTGAAGATGGTAGGATAGATGCATAACGTGGTAAAGAAAGCATATGGAACTTTTTTTGTATTGGACAAGTTATAGATTGTAAAAACAGAATGTAATATTGGAATTGTATAATACACTGGTTAGGCCACAGCTAGAATTTTGTATAAAATCCTGGTCGCCACACTACAGGAAGGACATAATTGCTCTGCAGAAAGCACAGAGGAGATTTACAAGAACATTGCCTAGGAATGAACATTGCAGTTTTGAATAAAGTTAGGATAGACTGGGGTTGTTCTACTTAGAACTGAGGGTTAACCTGTCTGAACTGTACAAGATTAAAAGGCGGGCCTAGATAGAGTAGACAGGGATGCTTTGTTTCCCTTAGTAGAGAGGTCAGTTACCAAGGAGGACAGAATAATGGTGACTGAGGGGACATGATGAAAAACATATTCATCCAGAGGATGGTCTGTGTTTAGAATTCACTGCTTAGTTTGGTGATGGAGGCAGTAAAGCTCAACTCATTTATAAGGTACCTGGATCTGTACCTAACGTAATAGTCTAGGGACCGGGTGCTGGAAGGTGGGATTAAAATGGGCAGCTAGTTTTTAAATTTTTTCTTTCTTAACCAGCAAAAAAAATGGGCTGAATGGGTTTTTTAGTGGTTCTATGTAGACTCTCTTTGCACAATTATTCCCCACTCTGGAAACAGTGAAATTAATTAATGAATTATGATTTAACATGTAGGCCATTTTCACTGTATCAAACCCATGTACGGACATCATGCTGGTGGCAAAAATAGAGAAAGTACTAATGGGAAACATTTCCAGCTGCGCCGAACCCTATATTAAGAGCACAGACTCCAGCAAGGTACCCATTTGTTTCTGTACTGTTTAATATTTGTTAGACATATTTTTATGTTTCGTAATATTCTGTCACTAAATAGAGCAGTAACTAATAAGCATGGTTGTTAAATTATTAATGTGACCCCAAAGCAGTTTCTGTTCATGAATGAGTGGATCTGCTGCAAAGGCTAAAGATGACCTTAAATGAAAACCTGTTTTGTTCTAAAGATGTTAATTAAATCAAGGATGTGTTTTGGTCATATTTTTCACAAGATTTTTGTCATTTCTTTCAACCTGTTTTCTTATCAAGACTGTGCAGAAGATTCTAAAGAATAATAAGCAGTTTTGTAATAAGTTAGCCAAGTACCGGATGCCATTTGCTTGGGCAGTGAGGTATGTATACATTGGCGTGTACTGATAGATACCTGGATGAATGGTTGAACATTAATTGTTTATTTGCATATTTGTTGGATGCATTACAAGCATTGTAATGGAATTGCATTTATTTTGTGCTACAAAATCCAATACTAAATTTAATGTTTAAGGATGGTGGCTCAGTAGTTAGCACTGCTGCCTCACAGTGCCAGGGACCTGTGTTCAATTCCCAGCTGGGTGACTGCCTGTGCCAAATCTGCACATTCTTGCTGTGTCTGCGAGTGTTTCCTCCTGGTGCTCCGGTTTCCTCCCATAGTCTGAAAGACGTTAGGTGCATTGGTTATGCTAAATTCTCCCTCAGTGTACCCGAAAAGGCACCAGAGTATGGCGACTAGGGGATTTTCACAGTAATTTCTTTGTGGTGTTAACGTAAGTCTACATGTGACACTAACACATGAACTTTAAACAGTTATGAAACATGCACCCTTATTCACCTTTATGGTGGAGTGCATTACTGAGGGTGCAATGGAAGGACTCGAAGCATGGGCTGAAATTTTCCAGCCCCCCCTCCCCCCAGGTCATGTTTGCCAGTGGTAGAGGCAGTTCACCATTGGCAGCAGCCAGGATATTCCAGTCCAGCTCAGGTTAATGGCAGTTGGCAGTGCTCACAACTCTGCCACCAGGGAACAAGTGGGGTTGACTTTGGCTGGACTGGAAGGTCCCTGCCAGCAGGAAGGGCCAGAAAATTTTGCCCATGGTCTTTAAGGCCATAAATAATGTCATTCTCAATGGAATCTAGTTGCAAAGCCATTCTGAATGGTCTTTATGTCTAGCTTCACTTGAAATTTTTATCTTTGTTCCATTATCCATAGCAGACAACTGTATTGTTTTTATTCCAAAATTTATGATCGTACTTTCAATATTTTGATGAAATGTCAGTTTGTTGTCATGAAATCATTCCAGGAATCCTTATTAAATGATTTGTTCAGTGGGACTAACCCACTGTTTAATTAAAATTGCTAGAAGTAATATTTTAGCATGTTGCAAGATCATGAGTTGTGAGGCAATAAAAATGATATAAGAACACTACATTTTGACATGACTGCCGTTGTTCCTCAATATCGTACACCTGGAATTAATTTTAACCATCTCCAATTTAAATCTTGAAATTTAGAAAAGCCAAAGTAAGTGACCCCGAATCATTCAGTAGTTTTTGCTGTAGGCATATACATGGCATACCTAAACTGCAGAGCTATTCAGAATGATGGAGATGGCCTCCTGGGCACAGTTGCCTGTTAAAGTAATGGTGTACACTATTATTTGTCGGTAAACTGTATGGCAACTGCAAGCAAGAAACGGATGCTTGGTTAAACTTGAATATCCAAAAGCTGCTGTCTGAAATACAGTGCTCCATTGTTAGCTTTGTAAAACTGTTATCTCACCCATAGCCTCCCCATTTTCTTTAGGAGCTTATTTCCCCATTTATTAGTCATTAAACTGGCCACAGACAATCAAGTCTGTTGTCATTACAAGCACAAGTATTCCACATAATAACATGATTGGTGTTAATAACTGGCAGTGAACCTCCTGCACACTGAAAAATGAACTAATGCTAGTCTGAAGTCATATTCCTGTAGATTTTGAATTCTTCGGGAAAGTTTTAAAAAACCTCGGGCGGAATTTTTGCAAAATCTGTCAGTGTCAGACTTTGACTGAAAACTGGTGCGTTTCTCTCTAGAAATACAGCTGACTTTACAGACCAGATTTCCTGGCAATTTCTGCACAGAAAATCTGGTGGTGCTGTCAGTCCGGTGGGTGGGATCTGATCATGATCGGGCCTCATCCCTCAACCTCCAGGGCCTCCAAGGACCCCCGACATGGTCATCATGACTGCTTTGAATACCAGCACTGATTGCTGTGGCATGACGTCATGACACCAAGGGGGAGGAAATGTTATGGTTAGCAGCTGTGGTGTAAAACCCTTAATTATATTAAAAATGTATTTAAATTCATGGAAATCAGAACATGAACCTGATCACATCAGTGATGGGGAGGCGGGGATAATCTCAAATTGAGATCAGGCCTGAGTAAATCCTGCTTTTAGCCATTCAAGAGATCTGATGGCTACAATGTGATTTGCGCCCGTGACGAACGGGGTTGCTAGATCACGCCTGTCAAATTATAAACTTGGATTTTTTGTTTTCCTTTTTGTTTTATTTCTATCTCAGCATAACTTTCTTTCCTGTCTCTTTATTTCCCTTTCTACACTTGATTAAAGATTGAATGCATATTTTTTAACTCACCCCTTCTCAATCCTTCCCGTAATTTTTTCCTAATTCTTAAATCCGATTGGTTAAGAAGAAACCCCATTCATTGTCCCATTCACTTACACAATGAGTGTCCCTTTTACCTCATTGTGTTCTTATCATTGGATCTTTGAGCAACTCTGTGGGCAAAGGATTGTTGAGCTATGTATGCAAATTTCTAATGCCATTAGATGCTGTGCTACAGCAAATCCTTGTCCATTATTACTTTTGTTCACAATAGTGCTTGGTTTGCTCTGTTGTTCATCTTTTTAGGGCGGTATTCAAAGACAATCAGGGAACAATCGACCGAGATTCTCGCTTCTCTGCTCTCTTCAGGCAAGAAAGCAGTAAGATTTCCACAGAGGATTTGCTGAAATTAGTACTGGAGTTCAAAAGGTATCACCTGTAATTTGGGCATTTGAGTACATGGAGGGAATTCAATTTTGTTCACTTTTTGATCTAATTAGATATTTTATTTTTCATGCTTGTAGAGCAGACAAAATGACCAAAGTGCAGTCCATCCCTGGCAATCTTGATATATCGGTGGAATCTGTCCCCATTGATCATCCAAGTATGAAATTTATTTTATTTGTTATCTTTTTAAGTCATATTTAAACCTGCACTTATCTCTCCAACTATAGTTTGTTTCAGTCGAGGTTTTGTGAATCGCTTTCCATCCTGCATGTAACACGAATGTAACACGAATAGAAAAATATGCCAACATAAATGCTCACACATCAAAAAATTAAGAACATAACTATTGACTTACAAATAGCATAATTTATAAGTGTAGAGATGTACAAACAAAGCAGTACAATGTTTTTTTCACCCACCAATTCCATGACAGATTTTTCTTTTGGCCAGAGGCCAGGCATCTATCAATGCTGCTCTCTAAACATCTGCGAGGGCTGTGCAATGGATCCCCTGGGTGACTGGCTTGTCAATTTTCTCTCCCTTCCCGTGAAGAATTGCTTAACATCTTCCTCATAATTAATCAACCAAGATTCAGGATTTCGCGCATGGGAAATTTCAGGCTGAACATAAAACTTTACTATGACATGGAAAACTATGTGACAACCATTTGCAAGATTCCAGGTGTAGGCAGTTGGGACAACCATCCAAGGCTTGAAAAGTAAATAGGTTAAAAATCTCTGAGCACCTTGCTAATTTTATTTTTCCAGTATTTCTGCGAGAAAACCTATCAAAAGTGCACTTGTTGTTATTTCTGCATAATAAGATAAGATACGGCCCAGGATTTAATGTCTGCTGTATCCTGGTGGGTCCTGAGTCATGGGTTGGGGGAAATATAAAGTAGTGTGGACAGGATTCCCTCTGCGATCCTGTCCCTCTTGAACGAGACATGATTTACGGTGGGACGGACAAGACCTTGAACAGGAAGCCCACTCATGCCCCACTTATAGACCCTTTCCTGCTCAGTCTCAATTTTTAGGATGTCAGGCACCCAATGACTGAGGGATGGGAAACAGAAAAAGCTCTGATACTTGACCTTGGGTAAGAAATGGGGAGAGACCTCCATCTGAAGGCACCTTCAGACTCCCCTCATCAAAGACGATCATCAGAACATAAGGTCTATCGGTGCATTCCCGCCAACTCACCAAATGATGGGTGCCAAATACTCCCTATCTTGGAAGTTCACCCACGGTCCAGCTTGTCCCTGGGGAATCAACAGAAGTCTCTGTACTGCTGCTACATGAATCAATTTAATCCCCTATGTTTATTCAGAGAAAATTATGAATGAACAAATATTCTGTTGTCCTGTGCATTTCTCTTATTCACCATTTGTCTCACATAGAATTTATATGGAGCCACTTTTGTGCATTGGAAACTTCAAGTAAAACCCCTGTTAATCATGCTCCAGTTATCTATCAGAATGTGTGCAGTACAAAGCCTCACACAAAACATCACCTAAGTGCACATTCTCCTCGTCTGTGAGATAAATTAGTATCTCAACCCAGAAAAGATTTTGTTTAGTTTGTACTTTATTCCCTTGCAAATGATATTTAAAAATTATTGGAATGTGAGTGCTGCTGATTAGATGCAGCATTTATTGTTAAAATGAAATTGCCTTTGGAAAGCGGTGGTAAGCCACTTCTTGAACTGCTGCAACCCATATGATGCCGTAACATATTGCTTTGTTCAGAGTGTGAGGCCCAAAATGTGAGCACTCATAAGGGTGGGATCTTCCAACCCTTGCCATGGGCGGAATCTTCCAGTCCTATCGAAGGTAATCCCCCCTCAGTGGGTTTCCCGGAGACACAGTCAGCAAGCAATGCAAATGATCATTGACTTTGGCAGGACCGGAAGACCCTGCAGCAAACGGCCAATGGTGAGCTGCCTCTTCTGCTGGAAAACTCACGTTGCGGGAGAATTGGAAAATCCCTGCCTAAATATTCATCATTTGCTAATATCCACTGCAATGCAATGGTGGATATGCCATGATTCTCTGAAAATGGCAACGGAAATTCATTTGTCAGAACTCGATTTGGAAATAGAGAAAATAAGTACTTCTACTTATTCAGGCAGGATGCATTATATACAATAAAATTCTCATGCTGTAAATACAATATATCATGGAGCAACAAAATCTATAATACTGAGACAAAAGTGTGAAAGTCAAATTTTCAGTGTCGTAAAGATCAATCAAAACTGATGTAATACGATTTTCTCTCTTTAAAACTAATTGAAATGTTTTCTAGGAGCTGGTACCTAATAACGAAAACATGGGTTTGTATTTGTATGTTTAATTAATATTGCTCCCTCTGTAATTTTGATTATTTCTCTTCCCTTTTTCCTAATTACTTCCTTTGCCTCATGTACCATCGCTAGTTGATAAGGCAAGAGTTCTCCATTGTTAATCTGAAATAAATGGCACAACCTTGTTGTGATTCTCTCCTCCCTGAGGAAGCACTTGGCTCATTCCCAGCTCCTCTCTATAATTATCCATCTAAGATTAGGATCTCAGCACTCACTGATTCAAATTGGAACATATCATTTTAATTTGACTAATCAGTATATTTTGATCTAAACTTTACTTGTTCAGTTATTAACTGAGCTGAATTGTTATCCAAGAAAATATGTTGTGTCTAAAGTGGGGAATGTTTTTCTCTCTTTTTAGTTACTGCATCATGTATATTGAAAGATGTTTTAACAGTAATGTTTTAGACAAGGCAAGGTGATAAACAGTAGCTAAAGCTACTGGATTCTAAACATAGATCAAACATGATTAAAAAGGGAAAAAACAACTTGATATTCATCTGTTTCAGATTGTGTTACCCCATCCTATGTGCCTATTAAACCATTCAAGGATCCAGATATATATGAACCTACTGTAGAGGTCGAAGAATTTGTGCAAGAGTCTGCAAAATATTCTCAACCTTACACAATATACAAAAACCACATTTATGTTTACCCCAAACATTTGAAATACGATGGTCAAAAATGTTTCTCCAAGGTAAGATACACAGCAAAATTTGTATTGTTTTCACATTTATATCCTTTTCATCAATAATCTTCTTTGTTGGAGATTCTGATTAGATATTTTTTGGTGGTTTCAAACAAGAAAGTCATTATCAAAGAAAAATTGAATACTAAGGGTCAAATTTCCAACTCCATGAACCTTACTCGTGTGAGTGTGCTCTGAATGGTTGGATTCTTGGGAGGTGGGTGGATGCTAACTGAAGTTGGGCCTGCGGCTCCTGGAAAGAGTTTGGATACAGCCACAGGCTGTGGGATAACTTGGCAGCCTATTTAAAGGCCCATCTTGATGCTCTGGGTTTCTTTTCTGAAATAAAAGAGTTAATAAAAAAAAGGCTTCCACCTAATTCTCATGAGAACCCATTCCCCCATGAGCACCCATTCCATCTCCCTCTGCCCCCTACCCCAGCTGCCTCCTTATGTCCTTACACCTTCTATGCCAACTCACCCAGTACCAACCAAGTGCGGATCTCAAGAGCCATGGCGTGATGAAACAAAATAAAGTTGTAATTATCTATTACAGAATTTACCATATTAAAACATTCTAACAGATAATAGCCAGTTCAATGTATTTACAATACTTCAAGTACTTAAGCTTGCATTTTACCAAACAGTTAAATAAAAATATTACATTCTGGCTTATTTCACAAACATCAGGTTAAATTGAATGCACTGATTTTTTTCAACTGCAGACCGGCCGTTTATTTGTCAAAACTTAGTGCAGTTGATTTAAATGACTTGATACTTCCACAGATCTCGTCCACTTCTATGCACATTCATGTCTTCTCTTAACATTCTCAGAAGGATACCTGACTTTTCTAAAGAGCTCCGGTAGGTTCAGGCACTATCCTCAAATATCTAAAGCCAGCGAGTCATGTTTCAGAAACTTCAATGAGCAGAATTTCTTCTGCTTGAAGGCAGTTGCATTTTTAAATGGGCAGCTGTTTCCAAAAACTATGGATATATGAAATACAACTCGCCCTCATTCCCACTGCAGTGGAAATTTTGGGTACTGGTTTCAGGGGTGGGTCTTCTGGATTCTGGCCATTCCAACTTTACAAAAATTCAGTCTTAAATACTGTTATCCAGTAACTGATTCAAACAAATCACAATGACCCCAGATTTGGAGCCCAACTTGGTGCAGAGATACTTGATCTTTTGGGAAGGTCTACAGTTTCAAGAATACAAGAAAATTAAATATGTAGGAAAAATTATATAATGCAACAGCCTAGTGAAAGGCTGAGTGCTTGCCCTGGTACTCAAGTACATCTCTGTCTTGTTCACTTGACCAGCTCCATCTTTTAGTCTTTCCACCTTATTTTCTAATCTTGTTTTCCCTTAATCACATTGTCTAATGATTCTCTGTCTCTTCCCCCTGATCCTGTCTCCTTTTTTGTCTGACTCTCCCATGATCCCATTCGTCAGACATCCCTTACAACTAGTTAATACCTTCAGTAGAGCAAAGGGAAGGAAAATATTGATGAGGAATGCATTTTGTTTTTATTTTTTAAATCTAATAGTTGTGATGGGGACAGGAGGGGGATTAATTCTGAATCCTAAATGAGTGTGAAAACAGGAGGGTATCAGATCTGTAGCTTTGGCGAGTCCATGTCCAACCTTGTGCTAAATTTAGTGATTAGTCTGTTTGCTGCCAGCAAAAGGAGGGTGGGATGTAGGTTCAGCAGAACACCCATGTTCTGTGCAACAGAATAGAGAAATCTGTCAGTCACCTTCACTCTGCTCCCCACCCTGTGATCACTAGCACCCATCCCCGCCTGACAAATTGCTACCCCCTCACCGGCCCCAGCCTGGCCAATCATTTCCCTGCCGTCTGCCCATCGGTTGATTGACAGTTGCAAAATATGCATTGTCTTCCCCCCGCCACCCCCGCCTGTCCGATCCCAGTTGTAGAGTATGCAACTCCCCCCACTTGCCTCCCTTTAGACTCTGCTCCATCTGACCCAATATACAAACACTGGTATATTTCCATTGCTTTGTGTAAATACTGTTTGATAGCTTTTGCTATCATCCTGTTCATTAACCTTTTATTATATAATGCACCTTAGGCACCTCTCCCTCAGGGACCATCCCCTTGGCGCAACCCGGTACCTAGTGAGCACTGCCAGTGTGCCAGGCTGGCAGTGTTAGGGAGCCCATTGGACAGTGCCAGGGTGCCAGGCAGGCAGTGCCTTCCTGCACGACTTCCTGGGGGGCCTCAATGGCCTCCGGTCCTATCAGTGTGGCCCCCATTGATGGGGACAATATGTCTTCCTTGCCAGTGAGGACCTTCACCGAAGTAGACCTTCAGTGCGCTCACTAATAATATTTAAATCCACATTTAAACGGATTTAAAAATTATAATCAGCCTTACGCCCTTTCCGAGCATGAGGCTGATTTTGCTGGATATCCAGGGCCAGTAAGTTCGTGGTAGGTGAGAAATCAGGTGTGTACCCAATTTTTTGCCTCTCGTGATCTTGCTGGCTTGCCCCTCCCATCGACCAGTGGGACGAAAAGGTAACATCATTCCCAGGATTTCATTGGATTACTTACGAACACTGGTATATTTTCATTGCTTTGTGTAAATATTGTGTTTGATCGCTTTTGCCGTCATCCTATTCATTAACCTTTTATTATATAGTGCATCAGGAGCTACTTAAAATGGATCTTGTTACAAGAATTCTGCAGGTTTCTGGAAGGGTAGATTCAGATATTTATGTTCTTCCCATATGTTTAATACAGTGACCTACAAATCTAGGACTAGAATGCCATGGAACTTAATGTCTGCTATTTCTGAAATACAGACATTGCTTCCTAAATCTATAGCATATTGTTATCTTCCATACAATGTTCCTAAGCTCTGTTGATTATGTAATTTCCTTGCTATTTAAGTCTCAGTAATAGAAATCTCAGTCCATTATCCATTTTGTCATCACCAGTTAGAGATAGGCCAGTGGATGTAAAATACCTCGGGGGATTTTATTATTGTAATGTACAAGATTGGTTACACATCAAAGAACTTACTGCTTGAAGTCTTTTTTCCTGAAAATTATACTAAATTAATGCAGCTCTATATTAATATAAATTCTTGTAGTTTTCACCAACATAATGTTTCTGACTTAATGCTCCTCATCCTGTTATTGTAAAATTTTATACTTTGTTTGACGTCACATTTGCTTCCTAGAGCATCTAAGAGTTAACTTTTAGATGTATTAGATGGGGTGTATTTCTAAAGAGCCAGTTGTTGGGGAGAGATGGGGAAAGTTCTGCCTTTGTACGACATCGTGAATCTTAGCTAGAACCTACTCTTATTTTGCGTGCAGAATCCCAATTTTAGGGATAGTAAATCCTGATGCCTTTTCCATTCCTGCAGGCAAGAAATCTGGCCGTGCGCATTGAGTTCAGGAATTCAGATGGAGAAGGTGCTCGACCTTTGAAAGTAAGTTTCATTGGCAATCTGTTTAAATGTCATGTGCAGATAGATAAATGCAACATTCCCTCAGAGTGAGCCACACTGATTTTATTTTTCGTGTTACTGGATTGTAGATCTTGGCTTCATTGTTCCATAGACACTGTGTGCAGGGTTCATGCCTTGCTCCCAGCTAAAGGAAAAAGACAGAACTGTAAGTCATCCCTGTGTCTGAGAGGAACCATGCATCTCCATTGCAGATAGTGTCTAGCCTGGGATGGATATCAATAAAATAAGAGATTACCATCGTATAGGATTCTCCCAAAAAAGTTCTAAGTGTTGAATTTGCAGGAAAAATGGTGTAAATGATTGGTATAAACTCCCATTTTTCAGTGGGAGTTCAGACCCGAATCTCCCCACTCTGTGCAATGCAGAGGTCACAATGGTGAATATCATTAAAAGTTTGGGGGGGTGGGGCCTATTCATGCCAGAGTCTGACAGTTCCAGAACTCTGCGCACGCGCAATGGCTCTGAACTGTCAGCCTGCAGTTTGCTGACCACCTTGATTGCTGGCCAGCCCGGGACCCTCACTGTGCTGCCCCCAGCCCAATCGTGGCCCTCACAACCATTCCTGGGCCAGCTCCCCCCCCCCCCCCCCCAACCCACCCCGGCACAGCCCCCCACACCTCCCTGGAGACAGACCCAGCCTCCCAATGGGAGGCAGACCGTACTTCCTAGCCCAGCCCAATCGCTGGCCTCCCTCCAGCCCCAATGGTAGAATGGCAGTGGAAACCCCCCCCCCACCTTACCATTTTTTTTCCCCCAGTCCTCATTCCCTTGGCACTGCCTGATGCCCCCGGGCATGGGCACTTTGCCCTTTGTGGAGGCTGGCACAGCAGAGTGTCCGTGCCCAGGGGCCACCATCGCTCGACCCCCGGGGGGGGCCCTGATTACCCCTTTTCACTCCAGCGGGTTCTCCTACTAGTTCCCTGAAAGTGGGGAGCTAATCTAACCCCCGCCAGAGTGAATTTGTATTGGCGTGGTGGGAAACGCTATGTTGTCTAGAGAATTCACTCCCAGGCCCGTTAGTCACATTTAAGTCACATTAAAAATAGATTAAAATGACTTACTTGGTGTTTCTGCCAGTTTCCTGCATGGTCCCGACCGTGCTGGATATCCGGCAGTCGGAGATGCTTGTGCACCAGGAACGCATGTGCAAATCCCACTAATTGGCACCCACGTGCATCTCCCAACCCGTCAAAAAGTTAGCGGGCTGGAATGAGAGAATCACCCCCATCGACTTTGCCTGAAAATGGAAGTGAAGTTGGTGAAAGGCCATTGCAGTACAAGCATGAATTCTGGGACATTCTAATGTCTAGGCCTCAGTAAATGGCAGATCTCAGATAATGGTCACTATTCTGGGAAGGCAGGAGATCAGCCAGCTGGCTAGGAAGTTAGGTAGATGGGGATACAGTCCTAGGTAGGGTCTGAATGGGCTGGGAATTGTTCTGAATTTTTTGATGTCCTGAAATAGTAGAAGTACATTTGTGAGCTCAGCAAAAAGAAAATCTGATAGGCTGTTTTTTGAACAGCCGCCAGTGATCTCTAATAACCATTGACTAGGCTACTCAACTGCTTGGTAAATCTGATTTTTAAAACATGCTGAGGTCCCCAGTGAGACATTTATGTGGCTTTTCACTGTTTAAGCTGACATACTGCCTGTCCATTTAAGGAATGCCTGAACATTGCATCAGGCACACCTTAAGACAGCAATGCAGTGGCTAGGACCCCTGGGCCTATATTTTCAATTCCTGATGTCCATATGTTATATGAGAACTGGTCAGTTGTCAGCCATAAGCTGTTCCCAGTTTCTTTATTGCATGGTGTAATAAAAGCAGAAAGATGACAATTTTTTGATCTGTACTTCAAATATTCACTGGTTATTTTTATTTATTGATGGTTTCCAAGCCTGAAAGGTTACTTGTGCATTGAAGCAAACTGTAATATTAACAACTACAGAACACAAAATTAATGGGTCACTTGGGAGGATGAGACTCGCATAATTGTTACTTGGAGCTGTTTCTTTCTCCTTTCAATAAAGCTGTTTTATTTTCCTTGTTTTAATAGTGCATTTATGGAAAACCAGGAGGATCACTGTTCACCACTTCAGCACAGACAACTGTTCTACATCATTCTCAGAATCCTGATTTTTATGATGAGGTACTTTCATTGAGAGTGTTTGGGTGAATGCTGCATTAAAGTTTGTGATTAGCATGCAAGTTAATTGAAGTGAAGATGGGGGAACTAAAACATACCTGTTCACTCAGAGACTGAATATGTTGCAAAGCATCATCTACTGTATAATTCAACTGAACTTAGACTGGCTTCCATCTTGTCTTAACAAAACAATTGTTGCAAAATCTGGTATCGAATCTGCATATGAGCAAGGTAACAGTATACCTCATGCAGTTGTTAGTCAAAAGAGACTAGTGTTGTTAATCAAATGGTAACTAAGAAATCGGGAAAGTTCTATGTAGCAAATTGCATACTAATGATAAAAGACAAAATTATCTTCCTACCTGATTTCATATTATAATTGTTATTATAATACATTATATTGTGAAATTTAGGTACCCTAATAGACTGTGACAACTGTAGCCACCACAGAGAAGCAACTGGCATGATGAAAACAACTTGTGCTTAAATTGTGCAATGTTTTAATTAGACCACTTCCCAAGGACTGATTCCTATTTTGTAAGAGGCACAAGTAAAATATTTGTGTCTTATACCAATGTTTGCTGGTAGTTTGTTACATTTTCTCTCCAGAAAACCGAGTTGCTGTGGCAATGTGTACTTTTACATGTATGTTACATCACCTGGCCGATCATTGGTGTACGTTGGAAGGATTTGCAGGTTGATATTCAACCTGTTTGGTGTCATTATGAACACATGTTTCCTGACTGTCACATTCTGGTATGGGCCTTGAACCCAGAGCTTGCTACCCATTGCACCATGTGACCAATGCTTGAGCTAAGCTAATTCTTAATGCTCAAAGACTGGGTTGTGAGAGAAGATTGGAGAAATGTTACTGTTTCACTCTTGAGAAGAGGAAACCTGAAACATATATAAAATAGCAAAAAGTACACGAAATGTAATTCTGGAATGCTGGTTCAACGATGACAATAGGTTCAAAAGAAAATTTGAGGCGAATATCAGTCAGTTCTTCTCCAGCTAAAGAATGATCAACTGATTAAAATAGAGTTTTGGACTGGGGAATAGAAGGGAAAATCCTAAAATCAATTTTTAAAGCTACACTTGGCTTATGTGTAGATTTTATTCAATACGGTTGAGTTACAATGAAATGAATAGTTCTCTTTATTTGTATCTGGGTTGTGATCATGTGAATGTTACATTCCCGGTCTTTGTAAAAGTGAAAAGCTATCTGCAGTGGGACTGACTTTTAAACATGGTGAGCTTGAACTCTCCTTTGTTATTTCTGTTGCTCAGGTGAAAATCGAGCTTCCCACTCAACTGAACGAGAAACATCACATTCTGTTTTCATTCTATCATATCAGTTGTGACCTTGCAACGAAAGGTGGTTCCAAAAAGAGAGAAGCATTGGAAACACAAGGTAAAAGATCTAATTGTTAGCATAACTATTTTCCCCAAATGTTTATTTCCTTTTGCTACATTTGCAAAAGGATTTTCATCCCAAAATCTATATGTTTGGAGAATTTTTTTTTCATCAAATGTTATAGCTATTTTGAAACATGTCTTAACAGTGAAATATATATTACTTAACAGTGAAATATATATTATATATTATAACAGTAGAGAAATTAAAAATCCATGAGTTTCAGTCATCATGGCTGGAGCTTTCCAGCTGTTCATGCCGATGGGATCTTCAGGTCTTGCCGGCGGTGCACCCCCCGCCCATGTCTCCGGGGGGGTGTAAGGTGGAGTGGCAGGACCAGAAGATCCCACCACAGGCCAATGGCACACCATCTCCTGCTGTTGGAATGACACTGCAGGCAAGCCAGAGAATCCTGCCTTTTGTTTCAAACATCAACATGCTTTGATTAGTGTCTTTAATGCAATGTAAAGTCCCAAGAAGTTGCATAACTGTAGTCAGTCAAAGATTAACCCCAAGGGCTAAATTTTCACTTCTAATTTAGAAGTGCAGTGTTGTGAAATTTCTCAACTCTGTAAATCCGACACTGGAGAAAGTGCCCCGAATCTTCAGGTTTTCATTATGGAAGGGGGGGGGGGGTTGCTGGCGTTGTGCCCTCTACCCCTGCCCCTTACCCAAATAGAGTACGGAGACATTTGTGGGAGCCACTGAGTTCTGAGGTGAGTGATTTAAAAGGCCCACCTCAATGCACTGAGACTTTGTTTCAGTTCCAATAAAATAAAAATAACCCTTTATAACCTCATCATCCCCCACCCCCACATTCTCTCCCCATGCCCCATCCATGACAAATCATATACCATCTCATGCTCCCTACCTACCCCACTTGCCCCCACACACGCTATGTCTCTCTACACATCTCATGGCACCCATAACGTCCCTGCCAACGTATGGCCCTTTATAGTCCTTATGCCAACTGAGTGTCAGTCCATGCCTCCATCCACCACTCTTTGCCTTTACATCCTCGATGCCAACTGATCAAGTACCCATCAATGGCAGACCTCAGGATAAATAATGTTCTCAGTGTCCGTTGAAGTCTTCAATGTATTTTTAAAAAAACTTTCATTGATAACATTTAAGTCACTTCAAATACCTGACTTGACAGTTTGAGAGTTCCATAGAGATTTTCCAGTTTTTACACAAATTCATATCTATTCTTGCAATTTCAAAGGGGTACCTGACCTCTCCTAAAGGACTACCTTACTTCTCCAAAGAATTCTGCTAGATTTAGATTCAGACCTTTTCCTGTAATGACTTTTTTCACTGGAGCTTTAGGGATGATCTTACAGAGGTATATAAAATAATGAGGGGCATAGATCAGCTAGATCGTCAATATATTTTCCCAAAGATAGGGAGTCTAAAACTAGAGGGCGTACGTTTAAGGCGAGAGATATAAAATGATCCAGAGGGGCAATTTTTTCACACAAAGGGTGGTGAGTGTCTGGAACAAGCTGCCAGAGGTAGTAGTAGAGGCGGTTTCAATTTTGTCTTTTAAAAAGCATTTAGGCAGTTACATGTGTAAGATGAGTATAGAGGGATATGGCCTAAACACGGGTAATTGGGACTAGCTTGGGAGTTTAAAAAAAAGGGCAGCATGGACAAGTTGGGCCGAAGGGGCTGTTTCCATGCTGTAAACCTCTATGACTCTATGAGCTCATGGAGGGTGGGACTTGCACTACCAGGGACTTCAGCCACTGAAAGCTCAATGGTGATAGGAAATAAAAGGTTTGACCAAAGAGGCAGATTTTTAGGGAGAGTTTCAGAGATTTAGTTCCAAATGTCTGAATTAAGGCCACCACAGATGGGGTGAGGGAAGTGGTAAGTGAACAAGTGGCCAGAGTTGGAGGAACAGGAAGTTATCAAAGGACTGGAGGGAGTTACGGGATTGAGAAAGGTGAAGTAGTGGAGAGATTTGAACATGAGACTGTAAATCTTTTGGGTATGCTGAATTAAGAGTTAATGTAAGCCACGGTGATGGGTAAATAGAGTTAGGATACGTACAGCAGAATTTTAGAGTTTGGAAGATGGGATAGTTTCTATGAGAGTATTAGAATTGTTGGATTCAGAGGTAATGAAAGCATGAATGAGAGTTTCAGCAGCAGACTGGCTGAGGGAGGAGGTTTGTTATTAGTGAGGTGGATTTAGGTGGTCTATGTGATGGAAAGGTAATGCAGTTGGATGTTCAGCAAAAGTGTTAGATAGCTTGGTTCAGCCCATCCCCATAGTCAGGGAGGGAGATGTAATTAATGGTGAGGGGAAGGATTTGTGGTGGGACAGAAAACAATGGCTTTGGTTTTCCCAGTATACCAGAGGGCGGCATGGTGGCACAGTGGTTAGCACTGCTGCCTCGGTGCCAGGGACCCGGGTTTGATTCTCAGCTTGGGGGCAATTGTGCGGAGCCTGCACGTTCTCCCCATGTCTACATGGGTTTCCTCCAGGTACTCTGGTTTCCTCCCACAAAAGACATGCTGATTAGGTGCATTGGCCATGCTAAATTCTTCTTCTGTGTACCTGAAAGAGGTGCCAGAATGTGGCGACTAGGCTATTTTCACAGTAACTTCACTGTAGTATTAATGTAAACCTAGTTGTGACAAGAATAAATAAAATATCTTTTTCAAAAATATCTATTTAAAAGGATTTCAGGACCAGATATCAGATGAACAGTCAGACAACACTGAGGGAAAGGGCAGATCAGGAGAGATGGTGCTGGTCAAGCCCAATGTTGCGTCGTCATGAAGTTGACCGTTGGGAACAGGATGTAGATCAGAAATAAGAGATGGCCAAGGACAGATTTGAATGGGAATGTAGCAGTAGTCATGCAGGGGAGAGAGAAGAAGGTGATAGTTGGACTATGACTGAATATGGTCTTTGTGCACTGAGATTCATCTGCTAAAATATCTGAACAAAAGATTATGGCCAGAATTTCCCAGCTATTCATTCCCCACTGCCGTTGCAAGTGAAGATTCAGAATTTGGCACTCAGTCAAATTGTCTCCATTCACTTCAGCAGGACCAGAGAACCCTGCTGGCGTGGATGGCCAGAGAATTCCAGCCTATACTTTCCGAGGATGTGCAGATTAGGTAGATTGGCCATGATACATTGTCCCTGAATGTCGGGGGATTTGACAATCACCAGGCAAGGCTGTTCTCTTCCTGTTGGGGAACACTTCAGCGGTCATGGGCATCCAGCCTCTGACCTTTGGGTAACCGTTCTCCAAGGCAGCCTTCAGGACACAAGACAGCGCAGAGTCGCTGAGCAGAAACTGATAGCCAAGTTCCGCACACATGAGAACGGCCTCAACCAGGATCTTGGGTTCTTGTCAGACTGTCTGTAACCCCCACAACTTGCCTGGACTTGCAAAATCTCACTAACTGTCCTGTCTGGAGACAATAATATCTCTTTAACCTGTGCTTAAAACTCTTTCCACTCACATTGTCTGTACCTTTAAGAACTGATTAGCTGTAAAGACTCACATTCCAATCATTAAGCATGTAAATTGAGTTTGTGTCTTTGTGTCGTTTTGACGATCAGAACTCCCAGCCACCTGACGAAGGGACAGGCTGTCCTGAAAGCTTGCGGCTTTTGCTACAAATAAATCCTGTTTGGACTTTAAACTGATGTTGTGGGATTCCTTCTGTCAGGGGATTAGCAGGGTAAATACGTGAGGTTACAGGGATTGGACCTGCATGGAATTGTTGTCGGTGCAGACTTGACAGGCCAAATGGCCTCCTTCTGCACTGTAGGGTTTCTATGATTTTCCTCATTGACCTTTCAGGGGACCAATATTAGCAAGAATATGGAACCAATGCATCTGTTATGGGGTCAAAAACATAAAAGGCATCACAAGGAAATATTGTCGTTATTATTGGATTTCTATAAAAATAATCTTTAATGAAAATGAAACAAAATATATTACATAGAGCATTACAATCTTGGTTGTTTTATTTCTATGTAGTTGGATATGCCTGGCTTCCTCTTATGAAAGATGGCAGACTTGCATCTCATGAGCATTCTTTACCTGTAGCAGCCAGTCTTCCTGCTGGTTACCTTGGTAATCAGAACATAATACCGGGGAAGGTAAGAACGAACGAAATGCGACAATCAACCTGACACAATAAAAACTGTAAATTTCATGTTTAATTCCTCATTAAAAGCAAGAAGTATAGAACTGAAAGGTCAGGTAGGTTATATATTGGTGAGGGACAAGGTTTTAGAAAGCAGTTCCCCATCTCAACCCATTGAAAATGGAAGTTGGATGGGTGACAAATCCATTCCAAGCAGCTGACTTGAAACTTAGTTATGAAGGTTTACAAACTTCATTGCATTTGGCCAAATTTCCGGAGCTGCAGGTAATCCAGCAGCACCCTCAGTGTGTAGATTCAGGAGGTAAATGCCTTCACACGTATCCCCTGGATCTAGGTATGCTCAGAGGATGAACTCCTTGATTGAGGACCCCTAATAGACTTTAACACCCACCATCGCAAAGGCAGTGTCCTTCAATGCCACTCTTCCCCCCACGAACACCATCCTGCTATCTCGTCAGGTGACACGGTGTCAAGGTACCACCCCTGGCCAGCAACCTGGGGGGGTGGTGGCACGATTTACCTTCTTATCCCACCGGACCCAGCTCCCTCATCCAGTCAAGCACGAAGCCTGCAATTGCCCCAGTCACCAGGTCTCTGACCTTTCCAACACTGCTTCCGCCTCCACTCCATGAGAGTTGAGCTTCTCCTCTTCCTCCACCCCACCCCTCACAACCATTACCCTTGGACCATTCTCTTTCCCAATGCCTGTTGCTGTGTTCGTCAGTGGCCTGTTCTCACTGGAGGCTCAGCTATTAATCAATCTGGGCATCTCGGGGAGAGGGGGAATCAATGGCTGACATCACAAACATATTGTCGCTTTAAAACTTCATATGTGGAGGACTGCTGACTGTTGGATTCCACCTGACTTTGTAACCAAGCTGCTCCCTGCGGGTCAGGTAAATGAAAACTCTACCCCTAGTGTCAAATCTGTAAGTATCTACAGGAGTGATTAGGGGAAGGGGCAACTTGAAGATATTTCTATTGCCAGGTCATTTAACTGCAGATTCCCTGACATTGGTTTGGGCCAACCTTCCGGTGGGCATTTGGATGTTCAGAATGATATCTGTGCTGGAGTAGTTAGGCACAACATACACTCAATATTGTACTTTGGGCCTCATTTACATCAGGCCAGTGAGCCACAGACACCTATTTGGTTCCCCTAAACAGCTTGCCTGCAAAGAAAATTTAAATTTTAGGCTAGTTTGTGACCTGCAGCAGCTTTGAAGTCAGTCTGTAGAGGGCAGACGAAGCAGTTCAGAGTGAGGTGATGGAGGAGGACAGAGCCAGCCAGCTGAGTGGTTGCACATCTGTACTAGATTATTAAAACTTTATTTCTGCATAGGCCAATGGATCTGATATTAAGTGGGTCGATGGAGGGAAGCCACTCTTCAAAGTCTCCGTGCATGTTGTATCCACGATTTATACTCAGGTATGGTTAATCGGATTTTCTAATTCAAATGGCTGCAATGCTTTCCAGCTCCACTTTCAATTTAAAGACTGACAGTGCAGCCAAGACTGAATGCTGGGAAAGAAGTTGCCTCAAAATAAGTTGGGGCCTGTGGTTTCGCAATCACTGTTGTCCCTGAGGCAGTGTTCCTACCCAGGAAGACTGTATCGGGGAATTGGGTTGTAAAAGGGTAAAAGGACTCCAAGCACCCTGGACATATTCTCTTCCACCTTCTTCCGTCGGGAAAAAAATACAGAAATCTGAGGCCATGTACCAGGCGACTCAAGAACAGCTTCTTCCCTGCTGCCATCAGACTTTTGAATGAAACTACCTTGCACTAAGTTGACCTTGCTCGACACCCTAGCTATGACTGTAACACTACATTCTACACTCTCTCCTTTCTGGCTCTATGAACGATATGCCTTGTCTGTATAGCGTGCAAGAAACAATACTTTTCACTGCATACTAATACATGTGGCAATAATAAATCTAATCTAATCAAATCAAATGTTAGCATGCTGACCTATCAGGAAAGTGAAAAGTCCATGATTATTTGTGCTTTTTATTAGGAGGAAAATCTGAACAAGTTTTTTCAGGAATGCCAAAATAGAGAAGATGGGAAGTCACAGCCTCCATCCTCTGATTTTATCACGTGCTTAGAGGTTTGAATATTTAAATCAATATAAAATTGAAATAAATTCGTAATGTGCTGCTTCAAAATTTATATATATTAGTTTTTGTTGATTATATCAGTTACCTGTTTCAGGGAAAACAAGTATAATTGCTGGGGAATTTAAATCCTAAATTGGCAATGAGCATTAGTATTCCCAAACAAAATCAAATAACTAAGTCATGTGTTAACTAATAGACTTGAAAAGTAAGTGAAGTACTTCAATATAGATGTGACTGTATATAGTAACATTAACATCTGGTTAAGTGTAGAATACTCCAAGGTGAACACTTTTGTTTAATTCATCAGGGCTTACTGTTGATGTTGTGTCAGAAATATTTTAATCCTTAAGCTGTTTTCGATCATTTTCAGGGTCTACTTGGCATTGAAAAAATCCACGTGATAGTACATTTCCTTCCTGTTCTTCTAAATCAGCTGCTTTGCATCCTGATACAGAACGATGAAAATCAAGTTGCTACTGCCACCATCAGGTAGAAATATAGAAAATATTACTTAGGAGAATATCTTCAAGCATGTAGTTAATTTAGTTTATTTAATATGCCAGCCAATAAAGTTTTAAATGTTTGAAATTCAACTTTGACAACAAAATAGAAAACATACGCCACAGTCTCTCCACATCTTGCCAACATTTGGTTGTGAATTGATGTTGGCAGTTCCAGTATTGAATATGGTCATGGACATTTAAAAATATCTTCAATTTTGTAGTAAATGTATTTATCTCATGACAGACGCCCAAGCCAAAATACTTTTAAAGTTTATTTATTAGTATCACAAGTAGGCTTATATTAACACTACAATAAAGTTACTGTGAAAATCTCCTAGTTGCCACACTCTGGTGCCTGTTCAGATACACAGAGAGAATTTAGCATGGTCGATGCACTAAACTTGCACATCTTTCAGGCTGTGGGAGGAAACTCACATAGCCTCTGCACAGACAGTGATCCAAGCTGGGAATCAAACCCGGGTCCCTGGCGCTGTGAGGTAGCAGGACTATTCACCGTGTCGCCCACAGGGATCCGTCCGCTATACTTAATTGGATGCCAGACCCAAAGATGACTTGTTAATTGGAAGATCTCTCAGACAGGCAGAATGACAGTTGGCAGTGCAAAAGGGACATGGATATATTCGTGACAAGCTCCAAGCCTGAGAGCAATACATTCCATCCATTGCCATAGATGTAACAATACCCCCAGTTGGCGTCAAGTCCAAATCTCTTGCATTTCTAACAATTGTATAGACATGCTTGAAATGTCATCATTATTAAGGCCCATGTTCTAATGTGTAGAATTTCAAGTTTCAGTAAAGTTAGAACTTGTAAGTTAGGATTGCAATTTTCTGAAAGAAGACATTGAGCAAATATCACTGATTGTTAATCCTCTTGCTATGGAGAAATGCTATGTTTGAAATCAAATGTAATCTGCAAAAGGTAATTTTGATAAGTGCCAATAAAGATCTGTCACCTGGACCATCAGACTTTCTTGGCGAAGTGATCAGTGAGGTTGATGAGGTCATTTGGGCTTTGGAAGCAATACATGTTGTTAAAGTTAAATATTTTGGATTGGTAATGATCTAAACATTTTTTTATTGGTGGAAACCAAAACTTAGAGTAGAATTTAGTTTTGAACCATGTGGATGAAATGAAAGCCAAACGTGAGGATTTAATTCTTTTTTGCTGTGGCCTGACAGCAAAATAAACCTTCAATGCAACTTAACACATCATTTTTGTTGTCTAATCCATTACCTTTCTCACTATTTTATTAATGAGAAATGCAACATGAAAATAGACATTTGTAGCAACAGAAAGATCTGGACATACATAAAGGCCTTAAAACAAAGCATGCATTACCTTTTCCATGCACTAAAATACTTATTTTTTATTTCTAAGGGCCATTGTTGATATTGTTGCTAAGTGCCATGAACAACAATTGGACAACCATCTCCGCTCATACATTAAGGTACAATGAAAAGTTTAATGCAATGTATCCACATAATTGAGGTGATATTTCATTATTCAGAAAACGAGTATGAGTAAAGATCTGTATATCCTCATTATTTAAGGACATAATGATTTTCTCAGCTCCGCTTAGGGCCTGGCTTTGGGAGTTCACTCGAAGGGGACTCTGAAAATTATAATAAACTTAGTTCTGGCTATTGAAGGATCAATGGCAGTGTATAGGATCAGAGGGAGGGGATGTTCTTCCAGCCTTTGAAAAAACTCCAAGTATTTCTCACACATGTTTTAGCATTTCTGTGATAAATTCAAATCTGTCATTGGCATCTTTGTGAGTGCAGTATCATCATTTGTTCCCATAAGTGGTTTGAGTATCTCATCGTCATAGGTGTTGACTCAGATCACCACGCATTGCATGACTGAGATTTTGCACCTTTGGCCATACACTTGCATCTTTATCTGATCTGTTTCAAAATAGACAAAAAGCTCCTTGAAAATTTCTTTGAGAAGAGACCAGTTCACAACAAAAATTACAAACAAGGGTAGGCCATTCGGCCCTTTGAGCCTGTGTCACCATTCAATAGATCATGGTTGACCTAATTGTGGCCTCAACTCCACTTTCCTGTCTGCACTCCCACAACCATTGACTCCTTTGCTGATCAAACATCTATCTTGAATATATTCAATTACCCAGTTTCCATTACCCTCTGAGAAAGAGAATTCTGCTGACCAATGACTCTCTGAGAGAAAATAAGTTCTTTTCACTTCCATCTTAAAGTGAGACCCCTCATTTTTAAATAATGTCCCCTAGTCCTAGACTCTCCCAAAGAAGAAACATTCTCACAGCATGGATCTTGTCCAGTCCTCTCAAGGTTATATGTTTCATTGAGACCAGTCATCCTTATAAACTCCAATGGGTAGAGGTCCAACCCACTCCACCTTCCCATGTAAAATAACCCCTTCATCCTAGGAAATCAGCTGAATGAATCTTCTTTGAATTGCTTCTAATACAATTATATTCTTTTTTAAGTAAGGAGATCAAATATTCCAAGTCTGCTCTCTCCAAGGCCCAGTAAAGCTGTAACAACACTTCCCTACTTTTATATTCCATTCCCCTTGCAATAAACACCAACATTTCACTTGCTTTCCTAATCTCCCACTCTCTGTATACTAATTTTTTATGATTCATAGGACATCCCGTTGCCTCTGTATCAACAAGTTTCCAGTCTCTCCATTACAATACTGCTGGACAAGTTCACATTTCCCCACATTATGCTACATTTGCCAATTTTCTACCAACTCACTTACCCCAACTATAATTCACTGTAAAATCAGCATGTCCTCTTGACAACTTACTTTCCTACCCATCATTATCATGAATTTAACATTTGGTCCCTTCATCCAATTCATTAACATAGATTATAAATAGTTGAGGTCCCAGCACTCCACAAGAAACAACATGTTAATCCAAAAATGACCCATTTATCCCTACACTCTGCTTTCTGTTGTCCAACCAATTCTATTTCCACAGTAATATGTCGGCCCTTACATGTGAGCTCTTATTTGATGTAGGATTTTAGCTAACAAAGACCTTTTGGAAATCCAAGTTCACCACATCTAAAGTTCCTCTTTATCTACTTTGTTTGTTACCCCTTCAAGGAATTCTAATAAACTAGTCAAACACGACTTTCCTTTCACAAAACCATGTTGACTCTGCCTGACTGCACTGATTTTCTAAATGTTCTACTGTTGTCTCCTTAATGGATTCTATCATTTTCCCAGCGACTGTTGTTAGGCTAACTGGCCGATAATTTATTGCTCTGTCTCTCTCCTTTCTTGAATAGGGGTATAATATTTCTGATTTTCCAATCTACTGGGACATATCCAGACTCTAAAGAATTTTAGAAGCTCACAGCCAATGGGGATTTGCCAGCCTTTAGTTAAAATATTTTCATCAGTACGTGTTCCCATTGATTGCGATTGTTTTAAGTTCCTCCCTTCCTTTCACTTCCTTGATTTTCAAATATTCTTGAGTAATAGAGGTCATAGAATCATAGAGGTTTACAGCATGGAAAAAAATCTTCAGCCCAACTTGTCCACGCTGCCCTTTTTTTAAAATCCCTAAGCTAATCCCAATTACTCGCATTTGGTCCATATCCCTCTATACCCATCTTACCCACGTAACTGTCTAAATGCTTTTTAAAAGACAAAATTGTACCCATCTTTACTACTACCTCTGGCAGCTTATTCCAGACATCTAGACCCTCTGTGTGAAAAAATTGCCCATCTGGACAATAGAATCATCAAATTAAGGGTTATCGAATTAAGAAGAACCAGCAAGAATCAATTGACCATTTTCTCCAAAAAAAAATCCTGAAGTAATTCTTGCAGTTCCCATCAAGTCCATGTTATAAGACTGGATTCGCCTCCTGTGCATTCCACTTGGTGATTTCCAATCAATCAAAATGACTGGACATAAAATTGCTTATTGAGAAACAGAGAATCCTGCTTGTGATGTTCTGGCCATCAAGGTGGCACAGATGTTACATGTGATATTTACAAATGGGATAGACATGCATAGTTCAATACTTACATAAAATTCATAATGAGCATATCTGCTCACTGTTGCATATTATGGCTATTATTTAGGGCTTGAAGCCAACTGAAGTTTTCCTGATCTTCCTCCTACAAATGTTTGTTTTATGTAGTTTGTTTTAAAGGCGGAAGTTTCTGAATTGAAGCAGAGAACAATTCATGAGGAGATTTTAAAAGGCATTACCAAAATCCTGACATCTGCTGATGCCACAGATGTTAAACGTTTGCTCAAAGTAAGTCTTGAATTGTGAAAAATAATGTTTTTGTCGATGTATTTGCGTCATCTTAATTTAAATATATTCAAATATAAGCCACAGAATGGGTTGGTTAGTACTTAGGATTCAAATCCATTTGAAGCGAACTAGTTATCAAATATTAAATAAATATTGGATGTTTTAAATCCTGTTGTGTGAAGGCTTCTCTTCAATAACTATTCCACAGTCAAGCATCAGGGACCACAACTCTTTTTCTATTCATCTCACACTCAAGTGTTGACTGCCCACTCTAGCCAGATCCCAACACCTCACTCCACACCTGAGGTCACATGACCCATTCCCTAAAAGGGGCTATGCTCCAACACACATAACAGAACACATCTTGAGAATTTTTGAAGACAATTTGAAGAAGTATCTCCTGAGTGCTGATACCTTTGGTGAGGTTATATGGAGAACGGATGTGTGGCATTAAATTTGCTTCAGTCAAGTTTAGCAATTAAAGGATTTTTTTCTTCCTCTGCAGAACTGTGGATAGGTCAAATATGCATTTGGCAGAAGCAGTTAGTGATAAATCAAAGAATTCCTTTATAAGAGAGCTGGATGGGTTTGAAATGGAATTAAGTTTATCAGGGTATGAATTGACCTGTGGAATTGTTTCTATTGCTGCCGATTATGCATCCTCAAGATGTTGTTGGCTAGCATGATATAATGCACATTATGAAGTTGGACATTCTTGCTTTATTATTTTATGCAAGTTTTCTTAACCACAGGACATAGATTGTTGTTTGAATATACTTTGTCATCTATCAAGACAACAAATGTAATGGTGCAAACGTAACTATCTCCTTATTAATGTACATTCTTAGTTTTAAAACAAGTGTAATCCTTCATGTAAGAAGTAATTGTCATGTTGAGCATTCTTCTTCAAATACAATTTCACCACCTCACACCATTAAATTTAAATCAGTTTAACATTTTTACCATTAACTTAAGCATCCTTTTGGCTTTGAGCAGTTTTAAAACTATGCAATTATTGTGATACTGGCTGGGGGGGGAATTGTCAGAACGAGAGAAGCAGAACTAACTACCTGTGAAGGCTGTGATTAATTCAGTTTCATTTCAGCTGAATCGGATGCATCGCCTTTGCACCATGGGCCTCTGCAGCACCTCACAGCTTCAACTCTGTGGTTTACTGTTCCTTAGTGTCTGAGCAAAAATAGTCAGTTGAAAGTCAACATTTTTTTATTCATTTGTGAGACACAAGCATCGCTGGCTGGTCAGCAGTTATTACCCATCCCTGGTTGCTCTTGGAGGGCAGTTGAGAGTCAATCTCAGCATAATCATGATTAGGCCATAAATATTGTTAATCAAATTTATTATCAGTGTAGCTATGACTCCACTGCAAACCTTGACACTATGTAATTTTTTCTTCTTTGATTTTTGTTCCTAAAGTCACGCACTCACTTTGTCAGACAGTGTGATGGACTGTCACTATTAGCTTTTGATATAGAGTTTGACCAACTTCTGTGCTTCCACCCTGAAGTTTTGCAATCTCTCATGTTGCTCATCTTTTTATAGTTCAGGCAGTCATTCAGATTTCTGATGATCTAATTATTACTTTACAGCATTCATGGTTCTTCTTTGAAATTGTTACAAAGTCAATGGGACAATATTTGGCTGATGATGACAAGAAACTGCAGGTAAGACCATGTGGGATGGGGGGGAACATCTGTTGCAAAATAATATTTTAAAACATCATATCATGTTTGACTAAACTACACTGAAGTATGATACAACTTTTGACCCAGAAGGAACTCTTCCAGTGTAGACAATAAAAATATAACAAAACTTACTTCAACTTATAAATTAAAGAAAAGGTTTAATGAAGAAACTTAATAATTCACAACTTGCAGCCTCACCCTGAGCTATTCCAAGTTCCCTGCAATTCCCAACATGTTCTAATTTATACTGAGTCAGCTGATCATCACATCATTCTGTCATTGATTACATGGTGTACTGGGTCAGCTGACCCTTGTAGCTTGTTACCATTAGTCACATTACAACAGAGCCAATGTTATCATCGGTTACATTCTAACAACAACCACTCTACCAAAATCTGAAGTCACAAGTTCTCTTATTACAATGTTGGAGTTTATCATTGAGCTGTGGAAAACAATATAGTAAGCAGAGGAATTCCAATCTCTGTAATAGTACCCATTAATAAGAAAAAAATAATTCAATGTAACTTCAAATGTTTAAAATGTAATAAATTTAAAATATTAGTAGACTTTATATTAAATATGCAAAATCATTGAATTCCAATTTATTGTTCCCCAAAATGCGTAGTTAAAACGTACTGAGAGATTTCCATCGTCCTACCATAATGCATTGGAAATATTGGTGACAACTATGGGAGAACTAATTTACAAGTACTTCAAAGAAGCAGAAGAGGAAACCAAGGAGGCAAACCATTATCTTGCCAAGTTTGTAAAGGTCAGTTTGAAAATACATCACCATGTCGATGCTTGATCTGTATTCACGTGTTTGGAATGCAAGGAGAGTAGTTAAGGACTTGGAGCAGTCATTAATATTTCTCCTTGTGGACTTTTCCAAAACAGAAATCTGTGTTGCCTTCTCCCAATCTTCCCTGAAACATACCCTTTAAAATTTTTCTTTTCAAAGAATTATCCGTTTCCCTTTCGAAGACAGTGGATTTTGATTCTATCACTGTCTCAGCTTGGATATCATGGCCTTGAAATTTAGGGCTACCTATTTCTGAGCATATCTTGGTGCAGGGAACAACCTTTCCGCCTGAATGTTGAGGCCTGAGATCCAGCCAATATCGGGCATGTTTTCCATTGAGCTGACTAGCAGAATCAGGCAGCACATCCATAGATTTCTGATTTGTTATCCATCCTTTTGAGCAACATGTTTGCCTTGTCACCACATTACCTTTTATACCAAGTGCTTTAATTTTATCAGCAAAACTCCTAAACAGCACTTTATCAAACGCAGTTTGAAAATTTATGTACCCGATTGATTGCATTTTCTTTACCAATTTTCTATTTGCTAACTTACTGCACAAATTTATCAGATATGATTAACTCCTAAATTTTTTACTTGATGTCCTTCATTAACATATGTGAGAGTTGATTTATCTATAATAAGGCCTCTGAAAGTTTAACCTTTGCAACTTCAGTTTGATTGGTCTACATTTCACCAGTATTTGTTCAGAAATGTTGGGTGGGATTTTCCAGCCCTTCCTGCTGATGGGATCTTCTGGCTGGCTCCCTGATGGTGGGATGGGAAAACCGTACAAAATGCTATGGACTTTGGGGCACAGGAAGATCCCACCGGC
The DNA here is from genome assembly GCF_965287045.1 of Carcharhinus amblyrhynchos. NCBI lineage: Eukaryota > Metazoa > Chordata > Chondrichthyes > Carcharhiniformes > Carcharhinidae > Carcharhinus > Carcharhinus amblyrhynchos. Next base: position 92,386,618 of record NC_137326.1, read on the forward strand.
GGCCAGTGGCAAGGTGCCTCCAGCATCAAAAAACAGGCTGTATGATGGGGAGTTGTTGGCTGGGACATCCCAGCTGTCATGTTGCCAGACCACTAATCCTCAGGCAAGCCTTCATTGCCAACCTCCATATTTTAACATTGACTTGCCTGTTCTCTGTAAATACTGCTTGATCTGCTGATTTTCTGTTTTCAATTTCTTCCTTGTCCCACATTTCAGGTTTTGGGAACTTGTTATTTGTCAATTATAAATAAAACATGAATGATAGGTTTTGCAAAATAGCATAATGTAAAATCTACTTTAAAACTTGAACTTTACAACAGTCTTAAAGATGCTGCAAAGCTCTTGTTTTATTGGCATTTGTGACAATAACACGATATTGTGCTTTGGATTTTTACAGCGATGTTTTACCTTTATGGACAGAGGATTTATATTAAAGTTGGTTGGCAGTTATGTGAATATCTTCAATCCTGGAGACCATAAGGTAATTGGAATAATCTCTCACATAATTTTGTAATACATAAATGTGATTATTTCCATCTCAACCTCCTCACAACCTCTCCAAATAAAAGTGTTAATACTTGCTCAGCAATGAATCATATTGAATTGTTCTCTAATCTAAAAGTTCTGCCATAAATTTTTTCAGACTACCCAAAAAATAGAGGGGTTAATTTTAACCAAACCAATCTGATGGGAAAGTTTGTTTTGAGGTCTGACCCACTGCCTTTTTGCATTCCACCCAATCCTATCTTCTGTTAGCTTGTGTCATAGGCAAGGCCACATTTATTGCCCATTGCTAGTTGCCCTAAATAGGCATTGGTGTCCCTTCTGATTAAACAGTTGCTATCCTTGTGCTTGGTGCTCTTGCAGTATTGTGAGGGAAGGAACTCCAGAGCTGGAATTTAACATTCTCCCTTGAGGCAGATTTTGGTGGTGGTGGAGCATTTAATCAGGGAGGAAGATGGCCGTTGGGGTTCCTGCCTCCTTACTGCCTCAGTTCCATTTGTTTCACATGGGAAGGCTTCTGGATGGCCTTCCCACCCCACTGCCAATTAAGACCCTTAAGTGGCAGGCAGGAGCTCACCAGGAAGCTTAAAAGTGAACCCTGTCAGGTATGTTTACATGTCTCAGGTGGGTGGGTGGGGGGGGGGGGGGGGGGGGGTTGGTGGTGTTGGGTGGGATCTTTGTTATCAGACACTTGATGCCTGATTGAGGGAGCTGAAATTGAGAAGGGGGAGGGGGTATCGAGAGGCGTCCCCCCACTGAACTGAATGTAGCCTGGGTCTCGTGATGATCTGGGCCTGGTGACTGTGTTACTGCCAGCTACCTTGGTGATGCTGCTGAGCAAGCACAATGCTTCCTTCAGCTTGGCTGGAAGCTCTCTGGGAGTGGAGTCTCTCTCTCCCCCGCCCCCACTCCCATTCCAAGGGTCCTTGATCACAGAGAAGGCCTGCTCTGCCCTATTAAATGCTTGACCGCAGCTTAATACAATGGGCCTTCCTCAAAGGAGGTGACATGCATTTTAGCAGGCAGTACATCACTCTATTAGTTGAAAATACCCACAAACATTTAGCCTGATTTGCACTTACATCCTAAGCTCCAAGGATATTTGGGAATATCAATTAAGAACTCCTATTGCCCTCCAAATAAGCCAACACCAGGGTAATTTAACTGGACCAGATTCATGAAAGAGAAATGGTTGGGAAAGTATAAGCAAAACAGATGAAGAGAAGATGACAATAGGTTAAAAGAAGTATTTCAAGAGAAAATACAGAATAAACCAGTACAGCAATGCAGAACATATTTAAAGGAGGAAATGCAAGAAAATAAAGTACATCAAGCATGAGGGAGGGAAAAGCAAATTGGTAAAATAAACAAATGGAACTTTGAAATAAATGCACATAGTGCTGAGCTCAGCACGTCTGGGAAGAGAGAGAGAGAGAAACAGTGTTAATGTTTCAGATCGATGAGCTGTTAAAGGATGAACTGACTAAAGTTCATCAACGTCGAGCATTAAATCTGTTTCCCTTGCCACAACTGCTGTCAGACCTGATGAATATTTTCAGCACATTTCAGATCTCCAGCAACCGCTACATTTTGCTCTTGGATGAAAGGAAGTTAATGGTCTTGTGTACTTTGGACGTTTCCTCGGATTTTTTCGCTGGCTTATCTGTATGTAAACACACCTTAGAGTCGATTTTCAATTTATCACTGGGGCATAAAAACAGGACTGTAGTTTGGCCGCCCATTATAGAAACAATTTTATTGAGCTGTGGATCTGCAGTGCTGGTTTTACACCTGGGCAACAACTTGTAAATCTAGCCCTTAGTATCTAATTTGTCAATATATATCTTTCTTGTGTGTGCGAGAAAGGAAACCTCAGAGTGTAACAATTCTGCATTATACAGAAAATTTTTGATTATGCTGCAGCATTTTTAATGTTTGGTAACAGTATCAATGGAATGCTGACTAAACTTGTGTGCTGTTTTGGAGATTAAGGATTCCGTGCTCGCTGGCCCATTCACCTGATTAATTAGAAAACCTTGACTGAAATATCCAAAGAAGTAAAATTGTGCTTTTTGCTTTCTAATTTCAGACTCTGTTTGAACACAAGTTTGACTTTCTTCATGAAATTTGCAACTATGAGCATTTCATTCCACTTAACCTACCGATGTTTTTGAAGAACAGATCAGGAAAAGAAGGTGAGTTAATCTTGTGTGGGCCTACGGCTGAGAAGACATTGTATTCGGGGTCAGTGGCACAGGGAGGAAGGTCCTTGAATCCTTTGAGTGTCCAAGGATCCAAGAATTCTTACTGATTTTGAAGTTGTTCATCCTCTGCCACATGGATGCCCGCTGCAAGAATACACCTTTCATAGTTTTTTGCATTAGGATTAGCAGCAGCATAAAGGAAGTAGGTGAGATAGGATAAAACATGGTTCTTTCATCTATCTGGGGCAGCTTTCCAATAATTTCCAAATAGATGGAATGAATGACTTCTGTAGGACTTAAAAAAATACATGGAAAGAGTATTATGAGTATCAAGCACGCCCAGCTAAAAGATAGTATTGATCAAAGAAAGAGAATTTTAAAAGTGCTGAATTTTACAACATAGATGACTGAGGTCACACTGTCAGAGCTAGAAGTGGGAGTCAACCCTGCTTAGATGAGCACTGGGACTCAGAATATTCTCAATGGTGATCAATTAAGTGGCTACATTCTGATGACAGTTTGCCCCTAAGAGCTACAGGCCCAATTAAGGGTGGCTATTGCTGAGGCTGTACCCACAGGAGGAAGGTGTCTCGATTACTGGGCACCTTCAAGAGTAGTAACTGAAGTCTAGGAATGCAAGGACAGGCAGGTAGGCCCCAGCGATTAGGAGGGGCATCTTGATGAACTCGCAATGCCATTGTGACAGAGCAATTGTTGCCCATGTCCAGGGGCCATAGAATGCTGAAAGAGCAAGGTCTCCAAGTTTCACTAGACTGTTGGTGAGAAGCGGTTCGAATGGGTACTGGATGGGCAGTTGATCTACCAATTTTTCCACCAGTGGAAAAATGGGATGATGGCAGGACAGAGTCAGGTATGCCTCCCATTGCCTTCCTGCATTATTTCCTCAGCCTTCTCGTCTTCCAGCCCATCCCCAAAGAGTTTGGAATTAATAACACTCTCTAAGTGTACCTGAGGTTCAAACAGAACACTATAGTTTAAACCAATATTTTGTGTGCAAGTCCACAATACAAAATTGTACTTGTTTTGACAAAAATCATTAATCGCATTCAGGAGAGTAATAAGAATGAGCAATTTGGGAATTGTTGAAATAATCACTTTGTTAAAATTGAGATATATTTGGTGCTGAGTTGAGAGAGTTTTATTTCGTGACGTTATCATTGATCTAATAATGCTTGCATATCAATACCAAGAATGGAATAGTGTCAAATTTCCAGGACTGATGCTGCTTACCTTTATTGCAAAATGGCACAAAATATAAATATATGTAGTGGTAACCAAGGTTCAGTTCTGTGTTGAAGTCTTGCTTTCCTCTTCAGTTGTTCAAAGAATCTCCCATATTTGACTTCAATGAGCAATATAATTCGGGAAAAAACATATGTGATGTTGCTTTGTCTTCCTCATGTGTAGTTTAAAAAAATGAAGTCCTCTTCTTGAAACATCCTCCAGCTGTAATCAACCATTGTCCTTCAAAATTCTAGCTCTTCCATTGTCAGCTCCAAAAAGTCATTGATTCCGCTATTGACCATAGCCCATTACCCTGAGTACTGGACCCTTATCCTGCCATAACATTTGTATGTGGGGATTTTAATTGCAACTGTGAATTTGTGCTTCAGATGAGCTTTCATTCATGCATGTATATACAACAGTCATTGCCAAGAATCAAGAAAATTGTTTTGGTATGTATTATTTGTTGTTGCCTCCGTGATTCCCGTTTCACATTAATCAGAGCAGGTTCCACCTTCTCAGGGTGCTGATGAGCTCTTAGCATTAGCAAGCATAGTGTTAGATTTGTAGCATTTCTAAATTAAACATGACTCCATTACAAAGAGCAGTGCTGAAGTTGTCTATCATTTAGTCTGCTCTCTACGGTGTCACCCTTCTATATTTATGAAATACCATCCGCTGAACTCTCTCTTCCTTTGTGCGTCGCCTGAACCTTTTTTCATTCATGGCAGTGCTTTCAGCTTCTTTGGTGCCATGTTTTGGAATTTCCTCACTAAACCTTGCAGCCTTTTCACTCTAATTTCTTTCCTTCATTACGATCCTCTTCCGAAACCTTTTTTAACCAAACCCCTTCCCTTGTTTCGTTATTAATTCCACGTCTTTTTTTTTCCTCACACATCTGTGAAGATCCCAGGGACTTTATTTCTATATAAAGTTAGAATAATGGAAACGCAATGTTGTTGAAATATTTTATTTTTATTTCTGATATAGGCGTACAGCCAGAATATACCTTGACAAATGAATTTTGCCGTAATCATTTTCTCATTGGATTGTTGCTCCGCGAAGTTGGATTTGCACTTCAGGAAGATCAAGATATTCGGCACCTGGCCATTGCTGTCCTTAAGAATCTGATGGCCAAGCATTCCTTTGATGACAGATATGCAGGAAAGGTAAATAATGAATCTGTCCATGATATATCAATAGCAAAGATACTTCTATTGAGTGTTGTTTTAAAAACACTTCTCAGATTTGGATGAGCGTTTGTTGTGTGAGGTTTTGTGCTGCTGGGGAGGTTTGGAGAGTTCTGAGTCTGATCTTGCAATCTGTGCAGTTCTGGTCACCTAACTGTAAGAAGGATGTGGAAGCATTGGAGAGAAGGCAGAGGAGATTTACCAGGATGGTTAAATTGTTGCAGCGGCAGAGTCTAATCACCTTAAAGCTTAAAGCCATCTCCTTAAAGAACTGTGAACAATTTTACAAAGCTGAAACTCACTTACTCGTTCATCAATATTTTGCCCAAACATAGATCTGTGATTCATTTCTTGTTGATGCTTTATCTTGAGCCGTTTTCCATGACAATGTTTTTTTGGCAATAGTTTGCCATTGCTTTTCACTCTCAGGGTGCGGTGGTGGAGGGAGGAAGTGGGGTGCAGTGAAGAGGGAGGCTAGAGGCAAGTCCCAAGTCTACCTCCATCAGAATGCAAATCAAAGTGAATTTTTATATGTATGATGTTGTTATGTGTTTAGAACATAGAACAGTACATCTCAGTACAGGCCCTTTGGCCCTCGATGTTATGCCAAGCTATGTCCGAATGCAAGATCAAGCTATCCCATCCCCATCATTCTAGTGCGTGCCATGTGCCTATCCAATAACCGCTTGAAAGTCCCTAAAGTGTCTGATTCCACCATCACAGCAGGCACTGCATTCCAAACCCCAAACACTCTGAGTAAAGAATCTACCTCGGACATCCCTCCTATATCTCCCACCATGAATCTTATAGTTATGCCCCCGGTAACAGCTACATCCACCCGAGGAAATAGTCTCTGCACGTCCACTCTATCCCCCTCATCATCTTATAAACCTCTATTAAGTCGCCCCCTCATCCTCCTCTGCTCTAAAGAGAAAAGCCCCAGCTCCCTCAACCTTTCCTCATAAGACATACCCTCCAAACCAGGCAGCATCCTGGTAAATCTCCTCTGCATTCTCTCCAATGCTTCCACATCCTTCTTACAGTTAGGTGACCAGAACTGCACACACTATTCCAAATGTGGTCTCACCAAGGTCCTGTATAGTTACAGCATAACCCCACGATTCTTAAACTCAAACCCCCTGTTAATAAATGCTAACACACTATAAGCCTTCTCTATGGCTCTATCCACTTGAGTGGCAACCTTCAGAGATCTGTGGATATGAACCCCAAGATCTCTCTGTTTCTCCACATTCCTCAGTACCCTATCATTGACCCTGTAATCCGCATTCAAGTTTGTCCTACCAAAATGAATCACCTCACACTTATCAGGGTTAAACTCCATCTGCCACTTTTCGGCCCAGCTCTGCATCCTATCAATGTCTCTTTGCAGCCTACAAGAGCCCTCGCCTCATCCACTACTCCACCAATCTTGGTGTCATCAGCAAATTTACTAACCCACTCTTCAGTCCCCTCTTCCAAGTCATTGATAAAAATCACAAACTGCAGAGGACCCTGCACTGATCCCTGTGGTACACCACTGGTAACTGGCCTCCAGTCTGAAAATTTTCCCTCCACCACCATCCCCTGTCTTCTATGAGACAGCCAGTTACTTATCCAGTCGGCCAAATTTCCTTTTATCCCAAACTTCTTTACTTTCTTCATGAGCCTACCATGGGGAAGCTTATCAAACGCCTTACAAAATTCCATGTATACGACATCAACTGCTCTACCTTTGTCTACACACTTCGTTACAACCTCAAGGAATTCAATCAAATTTGTGAGGCAGCACTTACCCCTCACGAAACCGTGCTGACTATCCTGGATTAAGCTGCATCTTTCCAAATGGTCGTACGGTGTTGGTGTTATTATGAACCATACCATAGTCTTAGCCACCTGCAGAAATGGCCCCCTACAGAACTGAAAGGATGGAGAAAAACAAAGGAGCATGAAAACTGTTATAAATAAAATATATTAAGAGAACAAGATCCAAATGTTTCACAAAATGACAAAATTAGTTTGATTGTTTCATTTGAATAGATCAGTTTGGTTTACAGTTATGCTTTCTTTACAGAGTCAGCAGGAATTGATAGCCACTTTGTACCTGCCACTATATGGAATACTTCTTGACAACCTTCCACGAATCTTTATGAAGGACATGTTCCCATTCAATCTCAGTTCCTCTAATCCGGTTAGTGTCACATTACAGAGTAACTAACACTGAAGTAATGATGGCTAGAACATTTGTGATCTTCTATAATTTCTATAAAAATAGGCATATTGTGCTAGTTTTGTGTGTGTTAGTATATCATCCTGACAAAAGTATTTAATTTAGTGGGTGGCATGGTGGCCCAGTGTTTAGCATTGCTACCTCATAGCACCAGGGACCCGGGTTCAATTCCCAGCTTGGGTCGCTGCCTGAATGGAGTTTGCACATTCTCCCTGTGTCTGCGTGGGTTTCCTCTGGGTGCTCTGGTTTCCTCCCACAGTCTGAAACACATGCTGATTAGGTGCATTGACCCAACCAGGTGCCGAAGTGTGGCGACTATGGGAATTTCTCAGTAATTCCATTGCAGTGTTAACACAAGCCTTACTTGTGACTGATAAATAAATAAACTTAACGTTATTGGGTGATACATTATAGAAACCCATAAGTACATGCTATTAGTGATGAAAACTAAAGGGTGGAACTTTTTTTTTGAAAGGAGTTCTCTAAATTTCAGGGCTCCAGAGATGACTTAAGCACTGCTGGTGGATCACAGAATCAATCAACTACACCAACGAGGAATACTAATTCACTGGAAAGTTCAGTTTCAAAAGATGTTTTGAATTCAATAGCAGGTACGCCATGAATTATTTTAAATTGATACACATCTTTCCCCTTATAAATTTGGGTGGCACAGTGGTTAGCACTGCTGCCTCACAGCTCCAGAGACCTGGGTTTGATTCCCGGCTTGGGTGACTGTCTGTGTGGATTTTGCACCTTTTCCCTGTGTCTGCGTGGGTTTCCTCCAGGTGCTCCACTTAACCTCCCGCAGTCCGAAGATGTGCAGATGTGCATTGGCCATGCTAAATTTCCTCAGTGTCGCGGGATGTGTAGGTTAGAGGGATTAGCAGAATAAATATGTGGTGTTACGGGGATAGGGCCTGCATGGGATTGTTGATGGTGCAGACTTGATGGGCCAAATGGCCTTTCTGCTCTTTGGGGGTTCTGCAAAATTTATTCCCATTTATATCCAAATTAAGATTTTTTTTGCATTGGTTTTATTTTCCCTTTATTTATTATTGGTGATTTTAAAATTAGATTTTCTTGTCTTATTCATTCAATGGATGTGAGTGACATTGGCCAGCCCTTGTTTATTGCTTACCCTAGATTGTCCTTGAGAAGGTGGTGGTGTGCCACATTCCTGAACCACTGCATTATATGTGATGCAGGGACATCCACAATGCTGGAGACTGATACAGTACATTGATCCAGTGATAATAAAGGAGGGATGATTCCCAGTCAGGATAATATATGACTTGGAGGAGTGCTTGCTTAATGGTATTCTCGATTGATTGTAATGAAAATTAATATTAGAATAAATTTATTTCTTAAAAGCATACAATTATTATCAATCAATTGTAAATTCATCTAAAATACAAACTGTTATTCAGTATTTCTTTCCATTAAGTTTAGCCAGTGATATTAATGGTATTATTTTTAGTTTTCTCATCTGTAGCTATTTCCACGGTGTCCCATGCAGACTCCAAAGGTTCACTTGGCAGTCTAGATTCTACCTCAGGTACCTGCGAGAAATTGAGCGAAAAACCTGATTCCCTTGAAAAGGTATCATTTTAAAGAACTGAATTGCAGTTTTTTCAAGGGTATTTCATACAGAGCTGTGTAAAAGCAGTGGATGTTGCTGTATTTCTGATACTTGTTGAGATTTGTCTTCCATTTTATGTCATTAATTCCTGGCTTTCCACTTCATCTTCTACTCTTAACCTAGACAGCAACCCAGCTTGGGCAATGTATTGTTCCTCCATGGATATTTAAATCGTGTACTTGCAAACAGTAGGGGTTGTCTGCAAGGTACAAGGCACTAGTGACTAAAACTTAATGTTCGAAGGTGATCAATTGCTGGTGTCACTCTCCCATGTAACAGAATAAAAGTTTGTGTTATCTGCATTGATTACGGTTTGGCCCATCTTCACGTAGGACAGTGAAACTCAACAGTTAATTTGCTACTAGTAGCTCAAATACTTTGCAGTTTTTGCTGATGTGCTGAATGGATTTCAGTTCACGGCTGAGATATCATAGGGATTCACATTCAAGAGTGCTAGGATATATGTATTTAGTTTTTTAAAAAACATCGAAATATTAAAGTAATGTGTGGCAAGTTTGGCCCTCAAGCAGATCATAGTGTGTCTTCAGGTAAAAACACAATCAGTGTGCATCCCTGTAAAAGCTAAATGTCTCAATTATATGCTAATTTGAGAATCCCTAATGGAAAAATAGATTTCAACCCAATCACGTATCAATTCAATATCACATGAGTAACACTGCTTTTAACTTTCCAGGCTTATTCAAGACCATTGTCCTTAATTGGATCAGCTATTAGATTTGACAAATTAGATCAAGCTGAAATGAGAAGTCTGCTTACATGTTTCCTTCACATCATGAAAACTATTTCTGAGGGTAAGATTCTTCTTGACATTATGTGACAGAGACTCAGACAACTGGCTCCTCTCTGTTCCTCTGAGAGTCAGTGATGAATGTATTAGATGCTGTAATTTCATTTTGTTGAAAAGTGACATTTTCATAACATTTGACATTATGGGATTGCATTTTCTTTGTCAAAAAGGAAAAAAAGTTAATTCTTACTTTACTGGAGACCAGTAGGCTTCTTAGTATACAGTTACATTGTAAAATCTATAAAAACTAAATGCCTCTAACCACAGAGCAAGATTTTGCAGTCAATTGTAAGGTTAAATCCTGAAATAATGAACAATTTAAAAAAAAAATACATTGAGAACATTAAAGACTTCCTGAGTAAAATTCAGGATGGTACAAGTTTTGTAATAATAAAATCACCTTTTTTTTTCCAGAGATTCTCAAAACTTACTGGTGCAAAGCATCATATTCTGAACTAATGGATTTCTTCAATATTTTAGAGTAAGTGGAGCTGTTCAAATTTCTGTTTGTTAGTCACAAGATATGCACTGAAATAATAAACTCAGGAATTGTAAACAAGTAGAAATGTGCTTCGAAGATGTACATAAGAGTTATTTCAAATATGTGTAGCACTGCAGCCACGCAATAAAGACATTGGAGATGGCATGGTGTCGTACGGCATCATTGTATGGACTTACTGTGCTACTGCCAAGTGGGATGATGTTTCTCTTAGCTTTTCATGTGACAAGTCTGAGATCATCTTTTCATGTTAAGGAGAGGTTGAAAGAATTTCCACAAGATTCATGGAATGTCTACAGTGCAGAAGGAGGCCATTTGGTCCATCGAGTCTGCACTGACTCATCATCTTACCCAGGCCCATTATGACTCCCTGCCACCCATTCAATCCCCATAACCCCATCTCCACCTTATCTACAGACCGTGGGACACTAAAGAGCAATTTAGTAAGGGCAGTCCACCTAACCTGCACTTCTTTGGACCGTGGAAGGAGACCACAGCATTCAATGGAAACCCACCCAAAGGAGAGAAAATCTCTTAATTACAGAATGGCAATCACTCCAGTATACTGTTTTTCCGCATTTTAATAGGGAATGGTTTGCAGTGAAGTGGGAAATCAGATGGAGATAAAATTCCATTTTCATAGTTATGTTCTAGGATGTGTTAAATATGTGAAGCAATTGAATTTAAATATTCGGATATGAAAATGTTATTACATTTTTGTCTTCTATATTCACATATATTAATAAAAGTTAAATGTATACATGGTTTTATTTTTAGATGCTGCTGGATGTTTGAAAAAATAGTGTCCAATTTAAACAAGTGACTCCTAGCTGTTCGGGTTGGTGGGGCAGGGGAGTAAAAGTTTTTTTTAATGTTGAACATTTCTGAGGCTGCTGCGAAATTGATGAGCTGTCATCAGTAACACTCAACTTGGCCAGAGATATTGTCAACGTACATCTAATTATGTCTACGTCCGTGTCCAAATCTTTGACATAGTATTTGGCTCCAGATTACAAAACCAAAAACAGCAGTAATTATTTTATGGTGACATCAAAGACAGTGACAGTTTCTGCATAAACATTTGTTGTTCATTTTTTTTTCCTAGAGTCTGTATTCAACATTTCAGATTTCTGGGGAAGAGGCATGTGGCAAGGTAATTTTTGTAATGCATTACATTTGCAGAACCACAGCTACAACTTGTATCTTCAACATATCAAAATGACCTAAATTGTTCCATAGGTTCATTATCAAATGAAATGTGACAACCTAAAGCAAATAAAGAGATTAAAACTGGTGATCAAACATTTGATGGAATAAAAAACAGGTTTGATGGATGAATGGAAGAGAGAAATGTAGGATGATGGAGAACTTTAGTAAAGGAATTCCAGAGCTGAGGTCTGAGGCAGTTGAAGGAATGTGCCAATAGTGGAGCAGTGAAAATTGGGGATGTATTATAGGCCAGATTTGAAAGAGTACAGAAATCTCAAGGCATTATTGAGATTGAGAATCTTACTCCGAAAGAGAAGAGGGGACTGTGGAAACAAGGGGGCATTGCCAGACTATTTTAGCATTTCAATTAATTTTGAATCACTTATTTTTGGCTCCGTAGATGGACCTAGAGTTGATTCAACATGTAACTGAGCCATTGGCTGCTTCTTCTGTTCTCCTTAATTGGCTTCAGCTAGATAGATGACATAAGTAGTACCTGGGTTAGGAGGAGAAGAATTTGATTTGCAAAATTGGATAAGGCCTGAAAATGGGCACAGGGGTTGTGCTGCTGGAGTTTGTTTTATTCATTTGTTAAACGTGGGATTTGCTGGTTCGCCAGCATTTATTGTAGATCCCTCACCTCTGTTCATTACGTCCATTGCAATGTATTATAGGCCAGATTTTAAAGAGCTCACAAACTTCATGCCGCATGCTAATTTAAAAGATTGCAGTATTAAACTAGTGCTTTTAGGCTGATTGAGTGCCTGCACACTTGAGCAAGAGTCGCAAAGTTGTGAAGGGCTAGCATGACTTTATAGCTAGCCTGCACTACTTGAAGCTATCCTGCACCTTTTAAAAGGGAGCTATATTGTGATTGGAACTAGTATTGGCAGTCAGTCTAATAATATTTTGAAGGACAGCTGGAATCTGTAAGTGATATACCACCAGGTGGAAATGCCCGGCAGCCAGAGCAGGGGATAAGAGTTGTACCAGTGCTCGGATGAAGACTATGGTGGGGCCATTTAGTAGAAGAAGGTTGATGGCTATGCACAATGAAATACTTAGCGCTGGTAGGCCTTTCAGAAAACCTATGTTTGATATCAAAGAGTAGGGAAAAGTCCAGCACCAGCTTGGCACATGGCTTTGGGCACACTCTCTCCAGCATAGAAATACTGACACACTGTGTGAGAACACTTTGCACATCAGGTGTTTGATGGCTGATGCCCCAGCTTTTATTGCAACATCTGCAGAAGCCACCCAACAACTGTGCTGTAAGGAGCTCAGACTGAAGGTATGCATGGTTCACTTGTTATACAAGCTCAGACTGCTACTGTCATGGCTGTGGCTAATGGTGATTGATGAAGATTGCAGGATGTTAAAGCAGTCCATGAACATATTATTCGACTTGTTGATGCATCACCTGGAATGAACGGCAGTGGCTGCAGCCACTTAGGTGGCATTGCATAAGAGCACCAGAATAGGCAAAGGCTGTAAGGGAGGATCAGGTGATGTCTGCATGTAAAGAGGGGTTGTTTGATGTATGAAGTGTGTCTATGTCCCATCTGTATACTAAACAGCAGCTGTGCGACTTGGAATTATAAATTGCCTTCATTCACAAACGTTGGAGCTCTCAAAGAGATTAATGCATTAAAATGGGCAGCAGATTATTCTCGTGTTGGCAGAAAGTGGCTAGTGGGGTACTGCAAGGATAGTACTAGGGGCCCAGCTGTTCACAATATATATTAATAATTTAGATGTGGGGACCAAATGTAATATTTCGCAGATGATCCAAAACTTGGCAGAAATGTCTGTTGAGGAAGTTGTAAAACAGCTACAGGAGGATTTGGACAGGTTTAGTGAGAGGGCAAGAACATGGCAAATGGAATATAATGGGAAAAATGTGAGATCCATTTTGGTAGAAAGAACAGATGTGCAGAGTATTTCCTGAATGGTAAGGCATTATAATGTGCACAAATGATGTCCTTGTCCATAAGTTGCTGCAGGTGCAGCAGGCTATTAGGAAAGCTAACCTTATCACAAGAGAATATAAGTATGGGAGTAGTGAAGTCTTGCTTCACTTGCATAGGAGCTTGGATAGACTGCACCTGGAATACTTTGTGCAATATTTGTCCCCTTATCTCAGCAAGAATATTATTGCCGTAGAGAGAATGGAACAAAGGTTCACCAGATTTGTACCAGGATGGCAGGACTGTCCTATGAAGAGAGATTGGACAAACTTGGGCTGTTTTGAAGAATGAGTGGTGATCTCATTGAAACATAAAATACTTAGAGGAGTAGTCAGGGTAGTTGCAGGTTAGATGTTTCTCTTGGTTGGGGTGTTGAGAACCCCACAATTTAAAATTTAAACAAATTTAAAATGAGGGGATGCCACTTAGGACCAAGATGAGGAGAAATTTCTTTGCACTGAGGGTGGTGAATCTTTGGAATTCTCTACCCCAGAGGGCTGAGGAAGTGCAGTCATTGAGCATGTTTAAAACAGAGATTGATAGATTTCTGATTAATAATAATATAATGGGTTATGGAGATTGTGGATGTAAAAGCCATTGAAGTGTCCAATCAGCTGTGATCGTATTGAATGGCGGGAGCAGGCACAAATGGGCTGAATGGCCTACTCCTTTTCCTATCTTATGGAAATAGAGCTGATACCAGATCAATAACAAGAACTATTGAACAAACCAGTGGATAGGTTCATTCTGAGTGAAACACAATTCTGCGAACTCCTTGTGTTTGGTATTGGAGACAAAGTGGTGGTTAAAATTAGAGAACATAATGAAGGATTATCTTTGCTCTCCAGAATTATCCTGGAGTATTAGGTGAGCTGAAACCTAACAGTACTTGATATGGTCAACCAATTCAAGCAATGGATTGCTAAACCGATTATCTACCAAGTGGGTTCTTCAATGCATGCCTTGCTGTTGAAGGAACAAATAGGGAAGCTGGGAAAGAATACATGTTTAAAAAAACTTTGACAAAATTTGAAGCTTTACTTCACAACAAAGCATATTCTATTTTCTCCTTTCACTTGGTAACAGACCCAAAGCATTTTCTGTTTCTGTTCCAGATTTTAAATATTGGTAATTGCCTTCTGTAGTTGTAAACTTTTCTCAATCCATGCATAGAAGTTTTTCTTAAACAAATACTTTTTCAAGTTGTCACACACAGCTTAATTATCGTGATTTGTGTTTATTTGAAACAGGAAATTAGCTGCTGCAGCTAAACTCGCACAAGCCAGCCAAAGTAATGGAACTCTCAAAGGGTCTAACCCAACTCATCAAAGTTCTGGTCTTCTCTCTCAATGGTAACTCCTGTCAATAAATTCAGATAATCCTGTTCAACTTATTTTACTCACCTATTATTGCATAGCCTTATTTGATAATTAAATGAGTGTTATGATTGGCTGAGATATAGTACCATTAGCAGATGTGTATCTGTGTGTGCATGTGTGTTTAAAAAGCCACATCGCTAAAGTGACTGTTAACTACTGATGGTTGTAAAGTCACTGTAGTCCCAGTTGACCATAGGTGGCTCTCCCCTTTGAGGGGGAGAACTGACTGGTGGTGATCTAACCTGAGGATCTCTACACCTCAAGTGAGGGGCAAGGTTGAGAAGGCAGATCTTGATGAATAACCTCAGCCAGTATGGGAATTGAACCTGTACTGTTGGCAGCGCTGTACGTCACAAACCAGCTGTACAGCCAACTGAGCTAAACTGACCCCCTTAACATGTAACTCTAGCATATTTTATGCTAGAGTAAGGCCTTGAGCTTGTTCCAGCAATTGTACATTTTACTTTGTTTTGTACCCAATCCCCCCTCAATGCCATATTTCACACTATAACACACCGCAAATCTCACTTTCATTCTCTTACAAATATGTAATGTGAATAACACAATCACCCCTTATTAAAATCCATGTGCACCATAGAATACAATGGATCTGTTTGTTACTCTGCATTTGACTTGCTTATATCAATATTTGTGGAAATTCTGAAAGAAAGGATAATTTAGATAAGAGGAATGATTATTTTCTCCTAAAATCGTGAGACTCCAAGTTTAGAGTTTAGGTTTAACACCAGTTTTATTTTGCTTTACCTAATGTAAGTCGCTCATGATAACAGCAGGGAGGTTAAAAACTGAAGGCATTTGTACTTGGATTATATTATACCTTTTTATTTAACAGGATGCATTCAGGCCATGATGGACATAGACATGCAAGGTCCCAGACGATGCCTATAATTCGTGGAAAGAATGCACTATCAAACCCCAAACTATTACAAATGATGGAAGCTTCCAACATAGTATCCAGTATGTTTTTTAAAAATTCAGTATTAAGCATTTGTTCTTTTATTACTAATATTACTGCAAGTGCCTTCTCAAAATGATGTAAATCATCTTGAATTAGAAATCTCGATTAACTTATTAATTCCACAACCTGCTTTTAATGTAATGCTTACAAAGTAGCAAAATATATCCTGGTGTGCTTCATTAATCAGGATTGGACCTCGGAAAAAGTTGGAAGAGGTATTAAGGAGATGGCTGAAGATACAGCCAAAAAGTAGGTTTTAAAATACTCCTGAATGCAGAAAAAAGTAAAATAAATTTGTGGTATCGAGTAGCGAGACTCTGGAGTATGTGGATAAGTTGGCAAAAAGGCTTTACCACAGATGATGGAGTGGAGCAGGCCAAGAGTGCGCACAGCAGAGGCAAGTCGGAAAAACTGATGGTATGAAACAGCTCATCTGCGTGCTGGTATCCACACCCCCCCGCCCCCTCCCGAGAGGAAGTGGGCATTCACCAGGCTCCTTTGAGAAGCGCTGGGCGGATTTCTCTGTGAGTTTGAGCAAAAAGATCAAACGTAACCTGATGAGCTTCAGCTGGTTCCAAATTTGATGCCAACTTTGAGCCACTCAAAAGAGTAAACATAATGCAGTTTGTGACCAGGGTAATACATCTGAGGAATTGGTTCCCAGGAAGATAGTGAATGAAGAATTGGATGGGTATTTTAGGAAGTGAGCAAGTGAGAGATGTTAATTTTTGGCACTGGTCAGGTAGTCTTTTTTGACCCTATATTCATCTGTGTTCCTGAGACAAGTATTCACATTGCCTTCTTTATAAGCTAGTCCTGCAGCCTGTAAATGGACTCCAGTTGAAGTATATAATTCTCAAATGTTGGTGCTTATGTTAACATTTTACTACTTAATGATTATATATGAGGAACAATAGGCTGACAGATTGAAGTGTTCCATTTTGGCCAAATTCAGTCCATTGCTGTGAGCCTTCGTTTTTAGTGTAGATCTATGGTAGATGGGAGTAAAGGTTGCAAAAGCATCCCCATGCCATTGTTGGCCTATGCTTGACCTGTGCTACCATTTAGTGATGTACTCCATTATAATGTATGTGTTTTGGAAGAAAAAGCAACATTGACCTTCTGTAGTCTCAGTACAGCTTGGTAAGAGACTGACTTTGATTTTGCATTTGTTTAGATGGTTCTCCAACTGAGATGGATGCCTTGCTTCATATAGATGTAGAAGCAAATATAGCAACTGAAGTCAGCATCACAGTGCTTGAGATCATCTGTCTTTTTACTCAGGCCCATCAGGTATTTCTGATGACATTCATATTTGTTTTGCTGATTAAAATACAGTGATGATGTATGAATTCCAGACTTCACTGATGCTCTACAAACATTGTTAAAGGTGTATTCAGGAAATCTGGTGCTAATAATCTGCTGATGCTTTTAATTGTACATATTGCGTAATCAATGCTTTTTCTATCAGATATGAAAATGATAACTCATTGTGTTTCTGGAAAACCATATCTTTTTGATTCTCCTCAGTGCTTTTCCAGATACAAATTGCAAGTTTACATTTACACCAGTGTCTTTCATACTCTAAGCTGGCGCTCCTTTATAGCTTTCGAGAACAAACCATGAACATTTACTGACAATGACAGTTGTTGATTTGTACTTTGTAATGATCTCAAAATATTTGGGAATGGAATACTTTTGCAAGTATGTGGTGCAGATTTAAATGTTGCATAACACACCTTTTTAAAACAAAAATCCCAGAATTTTCTCTTCTGTTTGAACCAAGCTCTTTATGTAGAAGGTATTCTAGAGTACGCAGACCTGTGTTTTTTATTCGTACGTTGTAAATCCACCTCTTTTGTGTCTGACTTTACAGAAACAACTGCAACAAGATGATGGGCATAATTCTACTATGAAGAGAGTGTTTGACACCTACTTACTGTTCCTGCAAGTTAATCAGTCATCAGTTGCTTTGAAACATGTATTTGCAGCTCTCCGACAATTTGTTTCCAAGGTACGGATATGTAGTCCCACCATTAACATGCCCTTTGTCTTGTGTCCGTGACATCCTTGTCAAATCTCTCCTAGCTCCCTGACCTTCCACTTTGCTCCAGTAGCTCTTAACCAGTATAAAATCCATCATATTACTCCTCCCCTTTAGCTCTGAAGAAGAGTAGTATGGACTCGAAACATTACCTCTGTTTTTCTCTCCACAGGTGATGCCACGCCTATTGAGATTTTCCAGCATTTTCTGTCTTTATTTCAGATTATCAGCAACTGCAGTATTTTGCTTAATTGCAGATGATTAGTTTAAGAATCAGAATATTTCTGTGTGCGTCTAATGGGTGAATCATTTAAATTTATTGTACCTATCATAACAAAGTAATGCGAATAAATCCTTAATAAAAAAAGGTGCAGAACACATTGTGTCCCACTTCAGCAGCACATCTCCCCCCCGCCCCCCCGACATCAGTCATGACACACTCCGGAACCAATCCAGTGCCTACCAGACATTACAAAATGGAGAGATAAAATTATGCATATAGATGAAATAATCAATCAAGATTTTGCTTTGCCATGTTCATTGAATTCTACTATTCCTCTATAATATGAAAATTGAAATATAAGTCCAGAATACCATGTAATAAATTTCAATGATTTTGTAACTGTACATCAGTGGTCTTGTTCAAATATTGTACAGTACATATCACAGCACCTTTTTAAATTATAAACCTCTACAACCTCAGCTGGCTGTGAGTAATTTCACAGGAGACCTGCTAGTTTTATTTTAAAGCAACGCCCAACTCTTAATCGCAAGAACAAATTGAGTTGATGAGACATTGGCACCCTTCACAGTCCCGGTCTGTACCTGTGATAACCATTGCTTTATTTTTGGGTACAGTGGTAACATTCTGTGTTGTAAATTTGAGTTACAAGATTATGAAACTATCTCAGCACAAAGGGAAATTGTAACTTAGTGGTAACATTGCTGGATTAATATTCCCAGACTTGGGTTCAAATCCCACCACAGCGTCAGGCAGAATTTGAATTTAGTTAATAACGTTGGAATATCAAGCCATTCTCAGTAATAGTGAGCATGAAACCAGCATCAGTTGTGTAAAAATTCATTTGGTTCATTAATATCCTTTAGGGACAGAAATCTGGCATCCTTATCTGATCTGGCCTACTTGTGACTCCAGACCCACAGCTGAATCTAATAAGCCCTCTGAAATAGCCTAGCAAGTCACTCAGTTTATGGGCAATTAGGGATTGTTGAGAAATGCTGCCGTGATTGCCATTGGCTGGCAGGATGGCTGCACACATGCAGTCTTCTTCCGTTCAGCTCAGACGCGATGAGTTTAGCAAATCCTTTGGTGGGGCGGGCAGGATGCAGCCCACCTTGCCATCAGATCATGGTACTCTTAACAGCACATAGACAAACTTTTAGTCAATGCAGGCCAGGACCTCCCCATTACTGCTGCAGAGTCCTTGCACCTGAAGGTCATATTGGGGAAACTGGCAGATGTGAGCAACCATACACCAAGACACAGGAGGGCACTTCCGGCAATGCCTCTCTCCATTGTGAGAGGACCATCAGGATTCACCATGGTCGGGCCTGTGCTCGCTATTGTAGTGGTCTATGTTTGCCAGTATCTTGACCTTCCAGGGGCCTGCTGCCTCTTGCTGCTCAGGCAGAAGCTGCACATCCAGCATTTTTTATTCTTGATTTGTAAGGACCAAGTGCACGTCTTGCTATATTTTTGAATTGGATTATTTGGCAGTATGTTTCAAATCCATTGCCTCAATAATAGTCAATTTATATGTATACTACAGCAAATCCAATACCTACCACAGAACAATTTTCTGTGCAACTTCAGAGCTGTTCTGGTTCCTAAAGTATGGTCGCAGTGCATTATGTTGCCGTCTGTTATTATTGTTATTTAATGTCGATTGTGCAGTACTAAAAGATTTTATATCTTCTGCTTCTCACCAGTTCCCTTCAGCTTTCTTCCAAGGCCGAGCAGATCTATGTGGCACGCTCTGCTATGAAATCTTAAAATGCTGCAACCACAGATCCAGCTCTACACAGAATGAAGCTTGTGCCTTGCTCTACCTTTTCATGAGGGGCAACTTTGAATTTACAAAAGGAAAGTCGATAGTCAGATCTCACCTTCAGGTTAGTGTCACTGTTAGAATTTTATTAAAATTAAGCAGAATATTCTTTTTCAAGGTTGCGACCCCATGCACACTGTCCGAATCATTGCAAGCAGATTGTCTAAAACTAAACATTTTTAAACAATTCTGATCTTAAGTCAGCCACATATCACAGATCAACTCATGTTTCATCTTGTGCCATTTGCCAAAATCTTATTGTTAAAATAGCAGGTTCATAAGACGGTAAGAAAATCAGCAATATATAACTCTATTTGGATATCTTTTTTGGAGTTCAGCAATAAAACAAGTGTTATCAAACATCTTGGATTCCTAGGGGAGGGAAGCAGAGGTGGGAATGTATCTGAGTCCAGAAGCTGCCCAGTGGTAGAGGGGATATAATCGCCGAGTCAAATTTTCACTGGGGTACCCCCTGAATTGGCCTGGAGAACAGCTCATCATCCAATTAAGCAAGATGGGTGGGTTCTCGAGGCCAAAGGGCCACTCGGAAGCCTTAAGAGCAGTAGGCTGCAATCAAAGGTAATTCAGGGAGAGGGCGCTTCAAAATGGAGGCTCCCTTTCTCCAACATTTTTGTTTAAGTTAAATTTAAAAAGTGGAACTTGTGGCCTGGCCACTATATTGTAAGGGTTATGGAAGTTTGGCAGGGACTAGCATGCACTGGGGAGAATCCCAAGCGGATTTGGCTGGTGCACTAGGTGCCACTAGTCTACAACCAGGATGTCACCTCCAAGCACTTAAATAATCATACTTCCAGTGCACGTTGATGCTTGGAAGCCAAATGGAAGATCCAATCAGTTCCTCATCGCGTGAGGACCCTGCTGTTCCTCCCCCACCCCATCTGTCACTATAAAGAAGGCCTGGGGCCAGGATACAGTAGGGAACATGAATCTCCAATAACGGCTATACCGAGGACATGATCCTGGCTTATGAACAGAGATTTCCTCCATGTTATGGCCGGGATTTTCCCATCCCACTGCAGTGAACAAAGATGTGGCTTGTCGCCAAATCCAACATCTTCACTGCAGCGGGAACGTGGTAGGAACAGGTGGCAAGATTGCGCCCTATATTTCACAAAATAGGTTCATAGTTTTGTTTCAGGCATGCATTGAGGAAATTATTCCTCTTGTGTCATACAGCTGATGGATTTTAAATTTACAGGACAGTATGGCAGACGCCGTATGCTGTATATTTTGTGCCAGTATTGCAATGCCAGACGTCAAAATGGGCACCTGGGGTATGCACCTAAAACAAACATTAATACCTTTGTGTGTGCAAATATGGAGCCTAACACTTGTTTAAGGCCTCTTTTGTAAATTTGAGCAGCTCTGAACGTGCCAAGCTGGGCCAGGTGTGTTGTGGAAAATCAGACCTATTTGTGGCCTAGCCATTGAACATAAGAAACATAAGAAATAGGAGCAGGAGTAGGCCATCTAGCCCCTCAAGCCTGCCCTGCCATTCAGTAAGATCATGGCTGATCTGTCGTGGCTCAGTTCCACATTCCCGCCCTCTTCCCATAACCCTTAATCCCCTCGCTTATCAAAAACCCATCAACCCGTGTCTTAAAAATATTGAGCGAGGCAGCCTCCACCACTTCAACGGGCAGAGAATTCCAGAGATTCACCACCCTTTGAGTGAAGAAGTTCCTCCTCAACTCCATTCTAAACCGCCCCCCCTTTATCCTGAGGCTGTGCCCTCTAGTCCTACTGTCCTTTGAACGGGAAGAGCCTCTCCACCTCTATCCTATCCATCCCATTCAACATCTTATACGTCTCAATGAGATCTCCCCTCATTCTTCTAAACTCTAACGAGTACAAGCCTAGTTTATTCAGCCTCTCCTCATAGTTCAACCCCCTCAACTCCGGAATCAGCCTAGTAAACCTCCTCTGCACTCCCTCCAAGGTCAGAATATCCTTGCGTAAGTGCGGCGACCAAAACTGCACACAGTACTCCAGCTGCGGCCTCACCAGTGCCCTATACAGCTGCAGCAAGACCTCCCTACTTTTATATTCAATCCCCCTCGCTATGAAGGCCAGCATCCCATTTGCCTTCCTGACCATCTGCTGCACCTGCAGGCTGGGTTTTTGCGACTCATGCACAAGGACCCCGAGGTCCCTCTGCACCGTCGCCTGCTGCAGTTTTTCGCCACGTAAGTAATAGTCCTTCCTACCATTATTCCTACCAAAGTGGACAACCTCACATTTGCCAACATTAAATTCCATTTGCCAGTTCCTGGCCCATTCGCCCAGCCTATCTAGATCCTTCTGCAGACTCTCCACACCCTCCGCACAATTTGCCGTTCACCAATCTTGGTGTCATCAGCAAATTTCGACACCATACACTCGGTTCCCTCCTCCAGATCATCTATATAAATGGTAAATAGCTGAGGCCCCAGCACCGACCCCTGGGGCACTCCACTAGTCACCAACCGCCAATCCGAATAGCACCCATTGACCCCCACTCTCTGCCTCCTATTTGATAGCCAATCCCCTATTCACGCTAACACCCTACCCCCAACTCCATGCCCCCTGACCTTCTGCAATAACCTCTTGTGAGGTACCTTGTCAAACGCCTTCTGAAAATCAAGAAAGACCACATCCACTGACTCTCCTCTATCCACCGCCCTAGACACATCCTCATAGAACTCCAATAAGTTTGTCAGACACGACTTCCCCTTAAAGAAACCGTGCTGCGTCTGCTCTACCAAACAATTCTCCTCAAGATGCCTCGCTATTTTCTCCTTGATCACAGATTCTAACATTTTTCCTGCAACAAACGTTAAACTAACCGGCCTATAATTCCCTGCCTTTTGCCTGCCACCCTTCTTAAACAACGGTGTAACATTAGCCATTTTCCAATCTTCCGGCACTTCCCTGGAATCCAGCGACGTTTGGAAAATAATCACCAAGGCATCCATTGTCTTTAAAGGAACCTGTGTAAGCCACTGGCAAAAAGATAAATTTTTCAAAGTTACTGAGGAACCTGACTGGAGCACAAACCATGTGCCTCTGGCAGCCACCACTTTCCGTCATAGTTACTACCTCCCTCTTGTTCTCGATCTCTGCCTGTCTCCACTACGTAGTCGCCACCACCCGCCCTACACTCCTTCCCTTGATCACTAAACCCTGAGAACCCAGACAGATTTCTGTGTAGCTCACTAGTCAGCTGTAAGTATCTGACAGGCCTTCAAACTGTCCACTCTGATATCAGAATTGTTCCCAGCAGGCCTGCACCATGTGAACAATGTTTCCTGAGGTTCCATGTCAAATAGCCTGTCAATTACATCACGATCACTAAAAGTACAGCTTTTTATTTATGCCAGTGGAATGTTCTGCTTAACAACCACTATTTGATCCAGACATGACCACTACTGCATACCTCACTGTTACATTTAGTGGGTAATCCAAATTCTTGCTCCAGATGATGAACATTAGCTTCTCCTACTCGCGTGTTTATGATGTCCATCATTCAGGTCTTCCCTGTTAATTCATTGGGTGGTCTGCCCTAACTGGTCATCTAGACTTTGGTTTGCAGAAGGTAAAAGCTTGCAATTTAAGAACAACAGTTGAACTGAAGCAGTTTTAAATGTTGTCAGTTCATGACAGCACACTTTCGTGATGGAAAACAATGTTGTTCCAAACTGGAATAGATTCCCAAATTAAACGAAACGAAATGAGCCCAATTTTACCATCACATTGCGCCTGTTTTCAGGCGCAAAACTTGATATAGCTGGGCGTGAGACAAGTAGCACAATCTGCACCCACCTCCATGTCACTTCCCCCTTTACCAAAATGGCCACAATCAGGACCATGTCCAAAATGAGCACGGCAGCCATTTAAATGCATTTGCATGCATTTAAATTGACTTAATGGGCTGCATGCCCAACCTTACCGGCACATCCCCCTTTACCATTGCGTTTGCCCATCCAGATTCAGCGCTCCATCTACTGGGGAGGTAAGTGCTGAGTTTCTGATGGCTCTCTGCTTCAGATCAGCGGGTGGGGAAGTGGGTTGGACAGCTCCCTGCTTCAGATCAGTGATGAGGGGGGGAGGTGTCAGCTGCTACTCTGCCTGAGACCAGTGGGGGTGGGGGGAGGGGGTGCGATCAGCCTGGGTGGTGTTAGGGATGAGGCATAAGGGCATCAGTAATGTTGTGGGGGTGGGGCAATGTCTCTGGGGGGGGCGAGAGGCCAGGGAGACTTGTCATTCAGCCTGGAAGTGATGTGGCAGGGGAGCCGCATTCTATCTTTTTTTTCTGTGCGTGCGCAGTTGGAGGGACCGACCTGAGCTGCAGGGTTTTGGGTGCGTTAAGCACCACCCACAGGCTTCTGCAGCATGATTTGGATTCGCTGATATTTTTGCAGTCAGAGTGCTTATGGGGGTACCTAAGAACAGGTCTAAAGGTCGCATCTGAAACACTCCCAGGTTCAAGTCCACTGAGTACTTAGAATCAAAATGGTAAAATCGGGCCCAATGTGTCTAAAATTTGGCAAAAAAACACATTACTGCTGAAAAATCCATCTGCTATTTTGTTATTTCTCTATCTCCATTTTTGAACAGTAACTTGATATTTAGTGTTGGGGCTAAGTGCAAACATAGTTTAGACTGATACCAAAAAAATCACGACAGTCTAATTTATCAACTCATGAATATATTAAAATGAAATGTGAATGTTTTATGTTATAATGGCCTTGTCTATTGTCTTACCTCTTTGCAGGACAATTTTGAGTGATACTTTATATTTCCTTTGCAGCTTATCAAAGCCGTAAGTCAACTGATAGCAGATGTGGGAATGGGAGGCACTCGATTTCAACAATCACTGGCGATAATTAACAATTTTGCAAATGGAGATAGGCTCATGAATGTAAGTTAACTTTAAAAATGTCATTTTAACTTCTATTTGAAAACAAGATGTTTCTTCCATCTATTAAATGCGCAAAACTGATCAGGAACAACTGTGCCGGGGGAGACACACTGTGCCATTTGTGTAAAATTATTCCACTTTATAAATGTATCAGAGACTTCAGACATTTCTGACTTATTGACATGGATAGTTGTCCAGGAAATGTTAGAAAAATCCTGGGTGACTATACAATTGATTTTCAACTTATCCCTTAACTTCCTGACTATTGGCAAACCAACCTGACTACCCACCCCAACTCCACTCCACAATCCTTCCCAACCTGACTCCACAACTCACCTGTCACCCGATCCACTGACCTCACCTACCTCCACATCTGACCCAATAACCACACCCACTTACCCACCGTGCCACCCTACCCATCCAGTCATTCGTCCACTCATCCATTCACCAACATTCATCTGTCACCCGTTCACACTGAACATTCAAACTTACAAAATGGCAGCTAGTGCCATAAAAAGGGAGCATGACCTCTGTGCTGATTGTCGTCACTGTTCTCTATGTGGATTCCTGCATTGAGGAAATTCTTCTCACTGCTGCATCTGAAACTAGAGCCTTCTGCATGTATCCAGGTCAGTATTCAGTTATCTGTCTAATCCATGTTGGATGCAACAGTTCTGACACTGATCAAAAGATTTGGGCCATTAAATCTGATAGGCTGAATGTTATGAATAAATGTTTTGAGTATGGCTGATTATAATCCTTATCTTCCATTTTTTTTGGAGTTCTATCGTCTATTTAGAGTCTACATGAAATCTATGATTGAAACTTTGACAGGACAATTGTTACAACGTTTTCATTGGTCTGATGCAGCAATATTTTGGGCTGGATTTTACTATGGGCTTTCAGACCCTGCTTTTGGGAACAAATGGAAGTCCCAACTCCTGAACCCTGCACTTGCTGACAGTGAGACAGGCTCAACAGTCTTTGTGGAGACAGCTTCTTTATTGCTTCTTCTGCACTCACTTTTCTGTGTAAGATGACAAAAGGTTTCCCGAGGCTGTTGGCAAAATCCGAGGGCCTGCAGCTCTTGAGCCATGGCAGCCCCACCAGGATAGGTGAGCATTACAGAGAGAGATTGAATAGGTTAGGACTTTATTCCCTGGAGCGTAGAAGAATGAGGGGAGATTTGATAGAGGTGTATAAGATTTTGATGGGTATAGATAGAATGAGTGCAAGCAGGCTTTTTCTACTGAGGCTAGGGAAGAAAAAAACCAGAAGGCGTGGGTTGAGGGTGAAAGGAGAAAAGTTTAGAGTGAATATTAGGGGGGGCTTCTTCACACAGAGAGTGGAGGGAGTGTGGAATGAGCTGCTGGATGAAGTGGTAAATGCAGGATCACTTTTAACATTTAACATTTAAGAAAAACTTGGACAGGTTCATGGATGAGAGGGGTGTGGAGGGATATAGTCCAAGTACAGGTCAGTGGGACTAGGCAAAAAATGGTTCAGCACAGACAAGAAGGGCCAAAAGGCTTGTTTCTGAGCTGTAATTTTCTATGGTTTCTATGGTTTCATTGCCCTCGAGGTTGCTACAATGTGGAAGTACCCTTGGAGATGTGAATTGAAAATAAAATTTCAGAGGGTTGAAGCTGTTGGACCCCTTGGAGTAGACAGCAAACCTGACCAAATGTATCATTTGGGTAATAGTGCATCTTTTCTTTCCCATGATCGCATTACAGAAAACCTCAGCTCAGTGATTCCACTGCCTCCCTCCTTCCCCAAAACCTGCTTCAGGGATTCTGCCTCAATTGAAGTGATAGAGAGACTCTCCATTGGCAGCAAAGACTTAGAATTAGATCCAATAGGTGCCCTCTGTTTATTGGGCAGTCAATCCTACTCTCAGTCTTTCCTGGGAAAGTTGTCCAGCTGAGATGTGCTCATAAGCTGTCCTGCTCTTCTCGATTTTCCCAACTTCCCCAGCCTCACACCCTGCCCCAGAACTTCAATTCCAGAATCAGGAAAATTCAGCCCTTAGTTTTATTGTAGATGTCAGATTTCAGTACGCCTGAACTGACTTAAGTTCTAAATGGTTCAATACTTATAATCTGTGACTTGGAAGTAACCTCTCCTTTGGTTCATACCCTATAGAACACTTTGTTTCCTGCGGAAGTGAAGGACTTGACTAAGCGAATAAGGACAGTGTTAATGGCCACAGCTCAGATGAAAGAGCATGAGAAGGACCCAGAAATGCTAATCGATCTTCAGTATAGCCTAGCAAACTCATATGCCAGTACTCCGGAACTGCGAATGACTTGGCTCGAGAGCATGGCAAAGATTCATATCCGAAATGGAGATGTGTCAGAGGTAATTTTTATTATTTTATTTAATCAGAGGTAATTTACATTATTTATTTATAGAGGCAATTATTCCTATTTCTGCCAAAAAGAAATGAACACCCCTTTAAGCTCTCCAATCAAGACTTTGGAAAGGAGAAAATGAAGAAATGTATATTGAATATAAAAGTAGGGAGGTCTTGCTGCAGCTGTATAGGGCATTGGTGAGGCCGCAGCTGGAGTACTGTGTGCAGTTTTGGGCGCCGCACCTGCGCAAGGATATTTTGGCCCTGGAGGGAGTGCAGAGGAGGTTTACTAGGCTGATACCGGAGTTGAGGGGATTGAGCTATGAGGAGAGGCTGAATAAACTAGGCTTGTACTCGTTAGAGTTTAGAAGAATGAGGGGAGATCTCATTGAGACGTATAAGATGATGAATGGGATGGATAGGATAGAGGTGGAGAGACTCTTCCCGCTCAAAAAAGACACTAGGACTAGGGGGCACAGCCTCAAGATAAAGGGGGGGCGGTTTAGAACGGAGTTGAGGAGGAACTTCTTCACTCAAAGGGTGGTGAATCTCTGGAATTCTCTGCCCGTTGAAGTGGTGGAGGCTGCCTCGCTAAATATTTTTAAGAAGCGGGTTGATGGGTTCTTGATAAGAGAGGGGATTAAGGGTTATGGGGAGAGGGCGGGAAAGTGGAACTGAGCCACAACAGATCAGCCATGATCTTATTGAATGGCGGGGCAGGCTCGAAGGGCTAGATGGCCTACTCCTGCTCCTATTTCTTATGTTCTTATGTTCTTATTTATATTTGAAAAAGAAACAAAGAAGTATTTATTATTACGTTCAAATGTTTGATCAGGTGTTTCCCACCAGAGATGTTATATTTGAAACATCACTCTGAATGACTATTGTGTTGCCAATTTGCTAAGCATGACATTGGCCATATTTCTGTTTCCTCAATTGCTTGACCTGTAGGATTGTTTGATAACTGCAGGGCTGAATTTATACCCGATCACAATAATGCTTTTTACTGCCATTTCAAAAATCATTGTCGGTGTTTTTATTTTTTAAAGCTTGCAGCAATAAATGGATGTAATTTCCTTTTTCTTACCTTCAAAAATTTAGCACTCTTTTGTCATAGCAACCAGGATGGGAATGAATTAACAAGTCATGGCAATAATCATGCGTATTTCCTGAATTGAAGTAGGTTGGGCCGAGATTTGTGTACATAAACCATGAAGCCTGAATACCCATAGAAATTGGTCATCAATATACTCGAGACAAACTGCCAGGACTGGTTGTTGGCGGTCCTGGGGCTGCTGCATCTTGCTGAGCAGATGCCAACCCTAATCGTCACCGAGTAGTTTCACAAGGGGTCTTTCAGCAGGCATTGAGCTATTCATTAATAGCAGGAATAGTAGCATAGTGGTTAGCACTGCTGTCTCACAGTGCCAGGGACCTGGGTTCAATTCCAGCCTCAGGTTACTGTCTGTGTAGAGTATGCACGTTCTCCCTGCATCTGTATGGGTTTCCTCCAGGTGCTCCAGTTTCCTCCCACAGTCCAAAGATATGCAGTTAGATTGACTGACTATGCTAAATTGCCCCTAGTGTCAGAGGATTAACAGGTTAAATATATGGGGTTACAGGAATAGGGCCTGGGTGGGACTGTGGTCAGTGCAGACTCGATGGGCTGAATGGATTCCTTCTGCTCTGTAGGATTCTGTGATTCAATGGCCCCGAAATCTGTTTCGGGCATTAAAACATGTGAAACTTAAAAGAAAACTCAGATTTAGCAACATGGTCAATTCCTGTGCAGATTGGATACAAGTGTCCAATGTTAAATCAGTGTGCGTAACACTTGTTTTAAACAGGTACAGTGCATTCCATCTTCTACCCCAGTAAGATGTGACATGTTGTAATATTCAGAACTTCAAGTAAGACGGCATAGCTTCAATTTTAAAATGTTCTTCAGATTTATTAATATAATAATTTGCTTTGTGCTATTCGGTCACATTTTATTTGTGATCCATTCCCTGACAAAAAGATAGTATGATATTAACTGGCCTGTTGCTTCTAACAAGAATCTTGTGAACAAGGGTTGGGGTGGACCGGAAGCTGTCTGACTCTCCTCAGAATGAGGCCTTGGACAGGGGTTGAGGTGGGCAGGAAGTTGTCTGGCCTTCCTCTCAATGATGCCTTGGAAGTTTTAAATCCCAGGTCTTACCTACAGTGGGCCCTGGAAGGCTCCCTTCCACATCCAGAAAGCAAGCCAGCTGGCCACTCAACGGGAGTGGAATTTTGCTTGACACTTCCCTGCTGGAACAAAAGCCAAGTAAGTGATTAGCAAGGAGTTTGGCAGAGCCTTGCAGTTAGGGGAGAGGTATGGAAACCCAGGGAAACAGAGGCCCAAGGTTTCCTTGTGGGACCCAGAAGAACAATCATGTTCCTTGTGGCCTTGCAGAAAACCAAAAATTTACAAAGATCTTTTTCAAGCTACTTCTCACCATGGATCTACTTAAAAATTGGCCAGGATTCCCTGCTCAGGTCTCAGGTTACATTTTCAATCCCAATGACATAATTGGTACCCAATCTGCATACTTAAAACATGGATCTCATAACCTTCTGGCTGGCATCTTGCTCACCTATTCAAGGAAGTTAACATTAGAATTTTAAAATAAAGTTATAAATCTGTGGGAAGTTGGGGGATTGAAGAAGGGAAAACATCCAGAGGCTATTTAGCTGCTTGGCTTCTGTCAAATAGGTAATGAAAATCAGCTCCAGTGGCCTCAGAGAGCAAGGACAATGCCCATAATCTGTAAAGGTTTTTGTTCATATTTTATTCATGGGTTGTGAAGAATACTGGAAAGAGCAGCATCTATAGCTCATCCCTAAGTCACCTTGAGCTGGTGAGCTGCTGCCTTGAATTGTTGCAGCCTGTGTGTTGTAATAAACTGTTTCTTTTTAAAATTAACATTTACATTGATGTTTCTGATATTACAGGCTGCAATGTGTTATATCCATATAGCTGCCCTTATATCAGAGTACCTGAAAAGAAGAGGTAAGTTTGTAAATTAAGAAAATGAAGTCTAAACATTTAAACCAATAAGTGTGTAACAATCAAAATAGTAGAGCTGTTATTTTGGTGAATGGGTTAAAAACAGTCATTAAATGGGGTCTGTGTAAATATGACACATGTTGAAAGTCTGGACTTAACGTGCAATTTTAGTCCTCGTTGCTGAATGACCATCATTTGAACTTGTCTGAAGGTGCTAAAACAGACACACCTATAGGTTTTGTATTTAAGTCCTGATTAGATGCAATTTTCTTGAAGCAGTCTGTGATCACACCATTCACCCATTTCCATGGAACAGATGGAGTGTGCTGACTGATGCACAACAACATATTTCAGGATGGCTCTGGGACCCCCAAAATGCCACACGGGTTCTTAGTTAAGACTTTGGAAATTCTGATGTCCAGAGGAAGGTGTACATCTTACCTTCCTGTCTCTAATCCCTACAGCTGGTAGTGCTGGTCTCATGTCCTTCTCCCATTCCTCTTGCAGACCAAGGGGGATCCCTAGCAAGACATACATGACCCAGTGCTTAACATAGCAATTATTCTTTTTAGAGAAAGCCTTCAGATAATTTTCAGAATAAACATTGATATCATTTTGGTGAATTCTTGACAGCATCCAAAAAAGTCTTCCAATGTCTCTCAGAAATCCTTGTCAAACCTCCAGCAGCAAATGAAAAGTTAAAATACCTTTAGTGCTCAAATTCTTCTGCAATACACTGTCCATTACGTGATCGCTTTTATAAGGGGTTTTAGTCCAAATGCTAGCCACTTAAGTACTATGCAGATATTTTGATGAGATCTGCCACACAATTTAAGTGACAGTTAGTTGCTAAATGATTCTATAGGTGAGTGCCCCTACCACAGGCTTCAGTCCTTAGCCACGATAATTTTTTTGTACTAAACCTGGACTAAACAAGTATTTCAGCTCAAGCCTCCATCTTGAGTATCTAAGGGGCTGTTTGGTATCTGAACATATCCAGGCAAAATTTCACCCATGATGTTGTAACTTAAAGAAAAGGTGAAGTACAACTGTTCAGAAACAGTGTTAGTTATTGCCAAGAAGGTGACTTTCTATCTTAACACTGTAGCTTGTTGATATTTGCTGAGTTGAAGGTGAGCAGTTCCCAGCAACAAGGAAGGAAGAATCCATTGATAGGCAAGTCACCTGGGCTTCTGTTCCACTCTTGGGTGGAATTTCATGGTCCTGTCTGGTTGGAAAATGCAGCAAGCCATTCAAACGTCCATTGACTTTGGTGGGACGGGAAAATCCTGCTGGCAGGAAGCGCTAGAAAATTCCACCCTTAATATGAGACAAGCAGCATTGAGGGAAATGCCAGAACAGCAAATTCTGAATTTTCATTGAGGGATAAGTTACTAATGAGTTGAAGACAACTAAAAGAAAATAAAAGTCACAAATTCAAGATGACCATCTTAAGAATAACTCCTGTAAAGTAGTAACAGCTATTACTCTCAGATTTTGGACAGATATCCAGAAAATGAAGCATTGTTTCATCTTAACTTTCATCTACCAGCTTGGAGACTTGCATTGCATGCAATCTTGAGGACCAGATTTGGGATCTGCATTGGTAGTTTCGCCCTGTAAAGTGCACAAGAGAAAGGCCAGGAGAATAGAATAGCCAAAGAATCATCTCACTGGAGGGTGAGCTCAGACCCTCCCCTTGCTGCAGGGGACGTTGATACAGAATTTGAGAACCCAGCTTACAGAGCAATATTAATGACCATCCACCAGGAACACAAAAGTGAACAGGCATTCTCACTAGCATCCTTTGCACACTGCCAGAGAGCTTGGAGAACTTTGACTGTTCTTTTCATTTGTGCATGACACCAAAAGTCTGCAAACAATTATATGGCAAGGGGTCAGATGTATGAACACTGCAGTTGGGTCCACAGGCATGGAGGCTGTGCTAACACCTCTGATAACTTCAATGGGAACACAGGTTGTGGCCATCTTGATTCTCCCCTGGCTTTCAAAGCATGCTGGAGAGCTTCAATTTGGTCCTTGAGAGCATTGCATCACTCTTGCACTCTATTCTCACATAGTGCAGTGAGAGTGCTGAGGCATTGCCACACAGTAGTGGTATTAGCTCCAGGTGTGTAAGATATCTACTGTCCTCTCTTAGGACAACAGCATGCCTACTCCCCTGGCAGCCATTCATTCAGTGCCCTTATTGGTGCCAGATAGCCCTGGCATAAACCAAGTCCCAGCAGTTAGCAGCCAGATCTCCAATGGCCAGAACTCTTCAAGGTCACCCTTCCAACTGCCTTCCATGATGATATGCAGTAATCCATTTCCCTTGTTGTAGCCATTGGGAACCCATTTTGGTGAAATACCAAAATAAGCAAATAAGCTACAACTTGGCACAGTGGCTTTGCACAAAAACTTTTTTTTAGTTCTTAATGTGCAATATAAGTAATTGTCAAAGGAAGAGTGATGAAGAATATTGACATTATAAATTTTTGGGGATTTCAGTTGGTTCTCTGAGTCCAAGTAGTGCAAACACAACACTCGAAGTAATCCAGATAATGGTTGTCAGGATGGAGTGAAATGGTAGTGAAGGACTGTTTTTGAATTGGGGCAAGAAAGAAACTCTTCAGTTGAACATTGGCTCTCCCTCTTGATCTTCCATTTCCTGGTCATGTCCTTCCTATTCCTCTTCCAGTATTTCATCCTCAGACAGCCTCAAAGCTTCTCCTTTTTGCATAGCAAACTTGTGTAGTGTGTAATACATGATAATAAATTCTGAGACTCGCTTGAAGATGTATTGAAGGATACCTCCAGTGGTGTCCAGACAATGGCTGTGATTGTTGTTCTCATTTGTATCGGTGCCTGAGTTCCTGAACCAGGCAATTAAAGGAATATATCTCAGCCCCAAGCAACCAGCCTGTTCCCTAATGCCCTGGTTAGATGAGTCAGGGGAATTGAAGTTTGGCACAAGCTGAATGTCTTATCACTGCTACCAGGAAACCAGGTGTTGAATTGCATAACCCTCTGCCTATAGCTATGCACAAGTTACACATCCATGTGTGGAAGCTCTTCCTGTTGTAGTACATTGCTGGCAGCAGTATCTGCTCTGACGCTGAGGAAATCCAGAAAATCAGGCATCCTTCTTGCTAGAGGCCATGGAGAAGTGATGAAATGTTGCTGGATAAAAAGTGACATGTCTAACAGAACTCTGCACAGAACAACTTGGCCTAGATTTTCATCTTGGTGCGGAATCTCTGTCACAAATTTGCCTGCCTCTATTGCCAGGCTACTGGGAGATGGGATTTTCTGGCAACCATAGCCTTATTTGGCCTGCAGTAGCAGAGCTGTGGTGGGGGTGGAAGTAGGTTGAATCCGGAATAGGCAAATTAAAATGCCTGCCTCCATTCTCAAAAAATGTTGCCTGGTTCTTTCAATGGAATCAGTGGCCAATTTTGAGCTATATCAGTGAAGCCTCACAATCGATAAAAATGTAAAACTTAAGATCAATTTAAGCCACCACCCCTCCCCTACCCTTTTTTTTATCCATTCGTGGGACATGGGCGTTGCTGGCTGGCATTTATTGCCCATCCCTAGTTGCCCGAGGGCAGTTGAGAGTTGACCACATTGCTGTAGCTTTGGAGTCACATGTAGGCCAGGCCAAGTAGGGACAGTTGATTTCCTTCCTTAAAGGACATTAGTGAACCAGATGGGTTTTTCTGACAGTCGACAATGATTTAATGGTCACGAGTAGACTCTTAATTCCAGATTTTTAAAAAATTGAATTCAAATTCCACCATCTGCCGTGACAAGATTTGAACCCGTGTTCCCAGAGCATTATTGCTCCTTCCTTCCTCCATTATCTATTTTGCGAGCAGAACTCTCAAGTCCTATTATAATAATCAGGAGTAGCCCATAAAACTCCCCAAGTAAAAAAAAATGCACTCTTCAAAACCAGCTGTGTAAACAGAGGTCAGAAATATTTGGCCCCCAGAGGCGGGTCTTTTGGTAGTGGAGGTGGCTCAACACTGATCTGTAATCATCCCCAGTTACCCACCTGCAAGTAGGACAGACCTAATCACAATATTGAACAAAGAGTCCTCTCTGCCTGTGAAAATCCCACCCTTTGTGATTGCTAGTTTGTTACTTCTGAAAATTGGCAGGCTGTTAAATAAAAGATCAACATTATAAATATGGAAGACTTCAGATGAATTCAAAAGATTCAGGAAATGAATAAAAAGGTAGCATATATCTTATAGCATTGTAAGTATAGCCGAATATCAAAATAATGCTTATCTGTTTTCCTACTGCATTTTATGTATTCAGTCTAGGCATCAGTTCTGAGTAAAAGCAAATTACTGCAGATGCTGGAATCTGAAACCAAAAAAGAGAAAGTGCTGGAAAATCTGAGCAGCAGGTGGAATTTTCCAGTCCCACCAAAGTCCATGATCATTTGCATTGTTTGCTGGTTATATGCCAGGGAGCTTGCTGTGGTGGTGGTTGGAGTGGGGGGTGGTGGAGGCGGACATGGTCTTGTCAGCAAGAAGGGTTGGAAAATCCTGGCCTGAGTCAAACATTTGGGAAATGATTCAGCAGTTGGATTGCAGCCAAGAGGCTGTAATTGTCCCCAATTAAATAAAATGACTTCAGAATTGATATCAGAAGAGAAAATGCTGGAAAATCTCAGCAGATCTGGCAGCATCTGTAAGGAGAGAAAAAAACCTGATGTTTCGAGTCCAAATGAGCCTTCGACAAAGGGTCATCCAGATTGAGCTCTGACAGACTCATCTGAACTCAAAATGTCAGCTCTTTTCTTTCCTTATAGATGCTGCCAGACCTGCTGAGATTTTCCAGCACTTTCTGTTTTTTGGTTTCAATATTCTGATTAGGTCTGTCCTATTTACAGGTGGGTAACTGGGATGATTACAGATCAGTAATCCAATGTGGTGGTCACTGAATTCTAGGTGCAGATCAGGTTCAGGAGATCCTAGTCTGATATTTGGGAAACTTTCCTCTTGCTTTTTACCCCAAAAGGGTGGAGTGCTGGAAGGACTCACAGGCTGATTAGCAATCTGATTGGCCACATTGTAAACTGGAAGGGCTCTTGAATATGGGGCCTTCTGACTCAGAACAGAAATACTACTAGCTGAGCCACAAGTCCTCCAACGGCCGAGTAAACTGGGGTTGAATTCCTTACTCGATAGATCTTATGAAGTGGCAGCTGTCCACATAATGGTGCTATTAATGAAGTACAATTTGTGGGGCGAATTCTTCCATTCCGTACGCCACGGGAATGATAGCAGGCAAGGGGTGGACCTCAGATGGGATTTTCCGGTTTTGGAGCGAGAGCAGTCAGTAAATCCCACCCTTTGTGTTGGTTTCTACTGTCATAGCTGTAGGATTTAGTTAATATATTTATCAACTGTAAAATCATCTGCTCCTTTTAACAGTAGTATCATATTATAATACTGCCTTGCTGTAGGTTATTGGAAAACAGAAGTGACTCGTTTATCAACCAGCTTCTCTGAAGAATCACATAACCCTGACAGTAAACAATTACTAACATCAAATGAAGGACAAAGTGAGTGATCTAACAGTGCTTTGTGATGTGTGTAAGGGCAACTCCATGCATTTTTCATTAACACTGTAGTGCTTTTACTGTCTTTGATGATTACTTCTTGCTAATATGTTTAAACAGATCCAAGTACTAATTTATAATTTACAGCTTTAGCAAGACTGCACTAAACTTTCATGTAAACTGGTTTGCTTTTCTGACGCACAGTGTGCTTTGTTAATATGAATGATTTTTTTTTAAATTCTTTCATATGCAAACATTACATAGTCATTTTCCTTTTGGTTAGCATTTACAAAAAAGTGGAGGTGGATATGGAAGCACCACCCCTTTCACCCCTAAGTTAAATGTACAATGCAGTGCAATATTACTGCCTGACATAATGAACAAAAAAAACGTTAGTTACCTAAAAATTTAAATCAATTTAGTGATTTACTGACTTTTATTTGCCAATTTAAAAATGATGCAAGGTTCTTTTGAGCCTAGGTTTGTTAGTGCTGTTAGGATCATGAGCACCAAAAATGATTATTCTTAACATAGAACTCTAGAATCCTGCAGTGCAAACGGAGGCCATTTGGTCTATTGAGCCTGCGCCGACAACAATCACACCCAGGCCGTATCCCTGTAACACCACGTATTCACCCTGCTAATCCTCCTGATAATAAAGAGCAACTTAGCATTGCCAATCAACTTAACCCACATATTTTGGAGTGTGGGAGGAAAGCAGAGCACCCAGAGGAAATCCACACAGATACAGGGAGAGTGTGCAAACTCCACACAGACAGTGACTGGAGGCCAGAATTGAACCCAGGTCCCTGGCGCTGTGAAGCAGCAGTGCTAACCACTGTGCCACAACACAAACAGTAATGTTTTAGTTTATCTTTATATTTATCCACTCGTGCCCCTCCCCCCGCCCTTCTTTTACTGGGTCAGTGATGCTCTTTTGCTTAGAAGATTGCTTGTTCTCTCACCAATTGCTGCGGTTTGTGTGTAAAATGAGTCGATACATTTTTTTAAGTTTAAAAGTTTAAAGTTTATTCATTGGTGTCACAAGTAGGTTTATGGTGAAAATCCCCTAGTCGCCACACTCCGGTGCCTGTTTGGGTACCCTGAAGGATAATTTAGCATGGCCAATGCACCTAACCACATATCTTTTGGACTGTGGGAAGAAACCAGAGCACCTGAAGGAAACTCGCACAGACCTGGGAAGAATGTGCAGATTCTGCACAGTGACCCAAACAGGGAATTGAGCCTGGGTGCCTGGCGCTGTGAAGCATCAGTGCTAACCACTGTAACATCATGATTCCTGGATTTCCTTTCCCACCTCAAAGGAGATTAAGTTGAAGTGTAAAAAGTTATGGGAGGCCCCGACCATGTGGATGTGAAAGACCAATTTCCTTTAGCGAAGATGTCAATAACTCAGAGACGTAATAAGCAAAAGAATCAAAGAGTATTGAGGAATGCCTACCCGTAAGCGTGATGCAAGCAGAAATCCTTATCACATTTTAAAAAACCATCGATATGGACTTGAAGTGCCGCAATCTAGAGGGCTTTGGACTAAGAATTGAAAAGTGGTATTAGGCTCATTAATTTTCTTAACCAACACCGACACAATGGACTGAATGGCCTCCTTCTGTGGTTTAAATGTTTGAATGTTTCTGTATTTCCTAATCTAACCTCTGCAGTATGGTTAACAACAATAACTTTGTATTTGTATAACTTCTTCAAAATGGAAAACCCCAAAGTGCTTCACAGGAGCAATATTGTCAATCAGCCACAGAAGGTGAGATTTGGGTAGTTGGTCAAATGCTTGGTCAAAGAGTAGGTTTTAAGGAGCATCTTGAAGTCGAGAAGAGAGGCATTGGGAGAAAATTCTCAGAACTCAGAACCTAAGTAACTGAAGGCATGGCCAGCCACTGTGGAGTAGTTAAAATTGGCTTTGCTCAGGTGGACAGAATTAAATGAGCATAGTGGTGTAGTAGAGGTTAGCATGACTGCCTTTCAGCTCCAGGAACTCAGGCTCAATTCCGGCCTTTGGTGACTGCCTTTATGGAGTTTGCAAGTTCTCCCAATATCCCATGTGGATTTTGTGCCACTGTCCAAAGATGTGCAGGTTAGGTTGATTGAGTATGCTAAATTGCCCCTTGGTTTCCCAAGATATGTAGGTTAGGGGATTAGTGGGGTAAATACATGGACTTATGGGGAGAGAGCATCTTACCCAGATCCTATCAGAATGTCAGTGAAGACCTGATGGGCCAAATGACCTTCTTCTGCATTGTAAGGATTCTATGATGAACTCTGTATTGTTGGGCTGGTGGCTCATCTTGGTCCCAAATACAACACCAAAATTGTCAATAGTCTGCTTCAGTGTCAGTTAGCTGCCAGGTCGGGTTCAGAAGATTCACTGGCAGGGAGACACATAATTCTATGCCCCAATATTGACAATGGAAACATTCTAGGCAGATATTGTAATAGGTGTCACATGAAGTAATAAAGATTAAAAATGCTGGAAACACTTTGCAAATCTGGCAGCATCTGGGAGGGAAGAAATGGAGCTGAGGGCTGGAATTTTCAAATCCCCTCCCTGTAGGGCATGGCAATGCCAGTAAGCCATTGAAATCTCCATTCACAATAGCAGGACATCCTTCCAGATTTGTAAAGGTAACTTGGTTTTCCTCTCCACAGTTGCTCTTAGACTAGCTGAGGATTTTCAGCATCCACTGTCATTTGCTTTTCTATAGGTGTCTTGTGCAGCGTCATCTGCTTTGCTAATGATGAACTTCTACCGTTTGTAATAATTGTCAGCTGCAGAATTCCTTTAGGTGATAGTAATTTTTCATTGTGCAATGATGCATTTTGTCTCACAGTAAAGCACCAAATCTGAGGAGCTGATCTTCCAAAAAAAAAACAGGCCATCGAAGAAATGTGGGGTTTTTTTGAGTATTCAGATGGAGAATAAAGCTTCTATTCCTGGTACAAGTACTGAACATGTTATAGTTGATAATAGCCAGATGCCCTGTTGTCAAATCATATCCCATGTCTGAAGCTGAAACTGTCACATTTTTTGCATGTGCTATTTATCAATTCTACACAAGTTTGTGCCACCTTTGAATTTTTTGGACTATAACTCTCATTCACAGATATTTTAATATTTAATGGGAATAAAGTAATGGTCATTCATTATAAGCGGTTTCTTTTACAAAGTTAGTACAATAATACTAGAGATTAAAAGAATGAGTAGTTGAGTTTTGTTAATTAGTGAAAGATTATATGTTAAATATTACTGATCAAAACAAAGTATAAAGTAAAATATTCCTTTGCAGCATTGTCTTCAGTTGAAATTCTTCTGCTTGTCAACATGTTGATCAAGATGAGATTGTGTGCAATTGAGTTTAACATCATCTTCTCTCTCAGGTTTGTTTGCAATGGGCTGGTCAGCTTTTCACACTATTACTCCCAATGTGAAAGAAGAGGGTGCAATGAAGGAAGACAGTGGAATGCAGGACACTCCATATACTGAGGTTGGGATCATTTGCCACCCGAATGTATAGAATTATTTGAGTTAATAAGTAGTCGCTTAACAAAATGCTTGCCTTGGGTTTCAATGGTTGCCAATTAGAGTTTGTTTCTTTTTGATGTGAAACTAATTCCATAGAAAAGAGGCAAAATGCATGGTTAATGTAGGACACTGTTAAATTGAAAAGTAGAATATGCAAATTGGCAAGGGATAGTTGTAGATCAGAGGACTGAAGTTTTTTAGGATCCAGCAGCAAAAGACTAAAAAGCTCATAAGAGAGAAAATGAATTTTGAGAGAAAACTTGTATGTAGCATAAAAATAAACAGTTTCAATGGATATATAAATAACAAGTGGGAAACTAAGGTAAATGTGTGTCCTCTACTGAACAAAATGGGTGAATGATGACCGCAAACAAAGAAATGGCGGATATGTTGAATAAATTTTTTGCGTCAATCTTCACCATGGCAAACATTGCAAATATCCCTAAGTTATGAAATGGGCTGATTTCAAATAACATGGTAGAATTTACAAAAATCCCAATCACAAAGGATAGAGTATTAGAAAAATTCAAGGGACTAAAGGCAGACAAGTCACCAGGACTTGATGAATTGCATGATAGGATTTTAATGGAAGTGGCCGCAGAGATAGTGGACCAATACGTTGAAATTTTTTTGGAGCTGGCTAAAATCCAGGAGGATACCAGGAGATTTGAATATGGCCAATGTGACCTTTGTTCTTGTTCGGCTACTGTTCAAAAACGGAAAAAGGCAGAAGGCAGAGAATGATGGACTAGTCAGTTTAACATCTATTATTGGTAAGATGCTCGAGTTAATAATCAAAGGGGATCCTGTAGATGTAGTGTATTTGGATTTCCAAAAGGCATTTGACAAGGTGCTGCACAGGAGGCTGGTATATGAAGTAAAAGCCCATGGAATTGGAGGAAGTGTGTTAGCATGGATTGAAAACTGGCGGTCAAAGAGTTGGAATAAAAAGGTTCTTTTTAGAATGGAACATTAATGTCAACATAATATCAATTATACTGCCTCAGCAGCAGTAAAGGACACTGACTACAGACAACGCGGTGCTGACAGATTGCTAAAGATTGCAGAAATACCCTGCAGTGACACATGATTAAAATACATTTCTAAAGGCACAGTATCATCACAAGATCTATAAATCAAGCAAAAGATTGGGTACTCATATTGAAAACTGATAAGTTTATTTTTTGTGGTGGCTAGGCTTTATTAGATACAGACATAGTGAACGATTGGCACTGCAATAATGTAAAAGGACCATTAGAAACCAGAGCTAGTACAGCCCATCGTCTTTAGGCATTAGGCGTACTCTCCAACAGCTTTGATAAATGCTCATTGGTCAATATGACCTTCATAACTCTCACAACATAATTGAAAATAACTATTGCCTGTTTGTCTTTCTGTCCATGAGCTAAGTACCATTCAATCCAATCATTATCTTAATATATTTTTTGCTTAATGTTATGATGATTGGTCCTACTGTGTTATTGTAAATATCAAGGTAATGATTTTTAAGTCTTTATTGTTTCCTGTTTGTGAATAGGATACTCTTGTAGAGCAGCTGGAAGCATGTGTTGATTACCTGTGGAAATCTGAACGACACGAACTTATTGCAAATGTCTACAAGCCTGTTATTTTAGTTTATGAGAAGAAGAGAGATTTCAAGGTATATTGTGGTCTTTGCTAATCTGTTTTTATAACATGTGTTTTCATAAAATGAAACATTTTCATCCATAATTGCATATAGTTTTGTCTCATCAGAGTCACTGAATCATAGAATCCCTCCAGTGCAAAAGGAGGCCATTCGGCCCATCAGGCCTGCATCAACAACAATCCCACTCAGGCTCTATCCCTGTAAACCCATGTATTTACCGTCCTAATCCCCCTGACACAAATACATTTAACATGGCCAATCAATCTAACCTGCACATCTTTAGAATGTGGGAGGAAACTGGAGAAATCCCACTCAGACATGAGGCAAACATGCAAACTCCATACAGGCAGTCACCCAAGGGAATTGAACCTGGGTCTCTGGTGCTGTGTGGCAGCAATGCTAACCATTGTGCCACAGTGAATTATTGTAATCCTATGAAAGGTGAATATTGCTGGAGATGGAGATTTTAAAAATTTCAATATAAGTTTGTAGTATTTGCCTGAGGGAATTCTTTCAAGTTTGAGTTTAGTCTGAAGTATTTCAGTTGAACTGCAAGAGGAAAGTAGATCAAATAAATATCTTATTAAATCTGAATCAACTCCTTCAAGAAGCCAACATAGATCGTTAATATGTCTCTGCCATTTTGTGAAATATATTCTCTCTCTCTCTTCCATACTTTTTTGGTTTCTCTTTTGCAGTTTTTGTCTGTCTCTCCTTAGCTCTCAATAATTGTCGGGCAAAATCTGACCCCTCGCTTGACTATTTTTAAAGAAAATCTAAAAAATTTAGTTTGGTCAGGAACCAAATTTCACATATTTAAGATAACTAAAAGAACCAGGAAAAGATTTTTTAATGAATGAGTTGCTTTGATCTGGAATATACCATATAAAAGAGTGGTGAAAGCAGATTCACTAGCAACACTCAAAAGGAAATTGGATGTATATTTGAGACCAAGCATTCACAGGTTATGGGGAAGTAAGCTAATTTGATCACCTTTGAAGTACTGTGTGTCAAATCTGGGCTACACATTCACCAACTACCTGTGGGCATATTGAACATTTTAAGGAAGACTTGTGTTTTTCTCCAAAATAATACATGTAAAGACATTGATCAAAGGATGGCTAATACTGTAAAGTGACCACGTTATGGAAAATTCCTATGTGGATTATAGTAAGACCCTGTCCTGAGAACATGGAATTTTGTACCCAGAGAAGTGTTAAGGCCCACTTCAAACAGAGACACTTGAAATAAGGAGATGGAAAATGCATTTTTCCTCAAGTTTTAGCAAGTAATAAACTCACTCTTTCTTTGACTCAAGAAAGCCTGGTTAATTTGGCTCCTTGTAAAAATAAATACATTTGAATTGGGAAAACATACCCACAGGGAAAGAATTTTGAACAAACCTATGTTCCGACCAATCAAGGGAGTTGATTAAAAAGGGGAGTCAGTTCATTCATCCTCATCCAGCTGTAACAGCTGACAGAGGCATGAAGGACAGAATGGCCATCTCCTATGCTGTATGATTCCTTGAAGTTTGTGTTGTATCCATATATATGGGTGGAATGAAAAAGAAGTTTGTATTATTAACACCCGTAAGCTGAGACAATGGAACAGGAAAATATCATTTTTTAATATGTATATATTATTACATATGCTATCATTTGATTAGTATTGACAGAAATCTTATTCGGAGTAAACAGTAGTTGAAGCAGCTGAAGAGTTTCACCGCTTTCTACTATATCTTTTGTGTTGTTACATGTTAACCGTTCTGAGCATTATCAGTGTGATCAAATCAATAATAAGAGCATTGTTATTTTACATCAATAACAAACTTTTCTCCCAGCTAAAATATTTCTGTAACCATTTAATTCATTACAGAAATTGTCAGACCTCTACTACAACATTCATCGATCCTATCACAAGATCACCGAGGTTGTTCATTCTGAAAAACGTTTGTTTGGAAGATATTACCGAGTTGCTTTTTATGGACAGGTAAATGCAAAGTTATAATGTGACAAGTATAACAGTTTGCTCTGGATATTACTCTAATTAATTTGTGTGCTTTGAGTTGCCGTGAGAATTATGAAATTACTCTGTATCAAGCCCAGTCTGAAACGCAATTTTGAATAGCTTTTTTAAATGCAACAAATGCTTCTAGTCTTATTTTACATT
Organism: Carcharhinus amblyrhynchos; assembly: GCF_965287045.1. Taxonomy (NCBI): domain Eukaryota; kingdom Metazoa; phylum Chordata; class Chondrichthyes; order Carcharhiniformes; family Carcharhinidae; genus Carcharhinus; species Carcharhinus amblyrhynchos. The sequence continues at coordinate 92,429,843 of NC_137326.1, forward strand.
CGTAGCAGCATTTTATGATTATCTGTGCCATATTTACATGAGTCCCCTTTATAAATATTCTGAGCGTATTTAATGCATACCTTGACAGTTGATTTTCAAATACATTTTGAAACACAGGTTTTTTTAAAAAAGCCCAGATTTCTTGATTCCAATTGCAGACTGAGATTTTCACTAATATAGAAGGTCACAATGGTGTTGGAAGTTCCCAGGGGCCCCTAACTTCAATGGTAATTAGGGATGGACAACAAATTTTGTTCCTTCCAGCATAGTCCTCGTTCCATGAAAGGACAAATTTACGGTGAAGAACTTCCGATACTTCAGAAATGGTAACATGGGAGCTGTCGCTGATGAGACCCCACCCCTGTGCTGTAAACACACTAATTTAGGTTGTGTTTGCTTAATATTTACACTGATTTACTCAGCTGTTCCCAAGAGACTTGAACTTGCTTGGAAGCAGAGCTCAGCTGTAAGTCCAGCAGGTGGAGTGTCAAAACGCTCCAGCACAACTACAAACCGGACTCTGCTCACCATCCCCTCCCCGACACATCCCCACCCTCAACACAGTTAATGACCCTTCCCCTCCCAATACACTTCACCTACACACTGTAGATAGCCTACTCCCTCTCTCCAAACAGTCTACTTGTATCTTCGACTTGGCTTATAGCACCTCGTGGATATGCTCACCCCCCCCCCACCCCCCGATACGGCTCGGCACAACCCCCTCCCCATCCTGATGCCGTTCGCCCCCTCCACCCCCCATCCTGACGTTGCTCGCCACCCCCCGGCCCCCGCGATACTTCCACCCCTCTGATACAACCGAAGTTAAGTGAACAAGTTTCTTCCCCATGGTCTGAAGCTGAACTAAAAACCTGTGTTAGTGAAAAAGACGTTGCTAACGAAGAACATTATCATTGAAATGGAAGCATTCATTTGAATAATTAATAATCCTCCAAATTGAAGTGGAATATTTACAAAATGATGAATTGGAAAGAGGTATTTATTTCCTGAGCTATTACCAATGATTAAGCTCAGCCACCCTGATCTCTCAGGTGTGTTAACACCATCAAATATAAAGACAAGAACATATGAAAATGATGGGCAGGACAAGAGCTGCTGGTCTACCAAGCCCTTCAAATATTTCATTAAATTAACTTTTCCTTTTTGAGGTGCACCCAATTAAAGTTACACCTATACATTGTTAGTTTTCAAGTAAAAGATATAAATTTTCAGATTAGCTTATGTTCTTTTTCAATTAAAAAAAAACATAAGTTGAGCATGTTTCTGCATTCAAGTTCTAAATTACATCTTCCCATATTTCTCTTGAGGAAAATAATATTGTCTGTGTCAGCTTTTCATTGTTGTACAGTTATATCCTTGGATAACCAAGCTGCACTTGAGTGTAAAACAGCCTTAACTACAGGCAAAGCTGTTGATGGCATGCTGATCAAATGAGAGATTTTTAGTTACAGGTTGTATACTTGAAGTATCCATTCACACTAAAAACATAAACTGTGACCACAACATAAGCTACAGTCATTGTAATATAACTGTCTTTCCTTACAGTTGTTTTTCCATATTTACTTTTCCAAAATCTATATGTGCTTCCCCATATCCTATGGGATTTGCAAAATATTTATTTTGCTTTTTCCTGAGATTGCTGTAAAAATAATCAGCTCCTAATCAAAGCTGAGATAATGGAGGGAAATTTATTTGTAGCATTAGTCGCAGCTGGGGAAATGAAACTATTCAGAATGCGTAACTATCCAGAGTGTAAATCATCAGTTAAAATAATCAGGCCTTCACTATCACTCTGAGTACAAAGGAACATATATAGGTTAAATGAGTGGGCAAAAATCTGGCAAATGGGGAAATGTCAATTTTGGCAGGAAGGATAAAAAGGAAGCTTATTATCTAAATGGTAAGAGATTGCAGAGGTCCAGAGGGATCTGGGTGTCTTTGTGCATGAATCACGAAAGGCTAGTATGCAGCAATTAGAGAAGCTAATAGAATGTTACCATTTATTGTAAGGGAAATTGATTTCAAAAGTTGGAAAGGTTATGCTTCAGTTGTACAGGACATTGGTGAGACCACATCTGGAATACTGTGTACGGTATTGCTCTCCTTATTTAAGAATCTATATAAATGTATTTGAAGCAGGTCAGAGAAGGTTTACTAGACTAGACTGGGAATGGGTGGTTTGTCTTGTGAGAAAAGAAGGGACTGAGGTGTGGTCTCACCAATGCCATGTACAAGTCCATTAGAATTTAGAAGAGTAAGAGGTAACTGGATCAACTCCTTAAGATCCCAAGGGGTAGGGTGGAGAGGATATTTCACTTTTCAGTGAATGTAGAACTAGCCGTCACTGTTTAAAAACAAGGGGTCACTCATTTAAGACAGAAAATGAGGAAAAATGTTTTCTCTGCGGGCCATGAGTCTCTGGAGCTCTCTTCCTTAAAAGACAGTGGAAGCAGAGTCTTTGAATAATTTGAAAGCAGAGGTGAAAGGGTATGGGGGGTAGGTAGGAATGTGGAGTTGAAGTTACTAATTTGTATGTTGGTTTCTTCATATATTCTTGGTACAGTTCAGACACTGATATGGTTGGAGATTATGATCTTCAAGTTGAAAATTGTGACCTCCTGCATGCAATTCCTTCTAAAAGTAGTTGTGTTTGTACCCAGTGTACAGGGAAAATAGTGTTAACTCACTGTGAGTTATTTGGAGGACCAAGGATATAAGAAAATTTGATAACAGGCAGTTCAAGTTCAAGCCCCACTAGACGCAGCTCTTTAATGTAATTGGGTGTTACAGTGTATATCATTGAATATTCATAACATTCTGCAATAAGTACCTGTAGTTAACTCATTGCATTTTTCTCCAGTGCAGTTGCCAAGTTTCTCATGGCCTTTCTATCGAATTCAGTCATGTTTAGTTTTATGGACTATGTAATGTATGACCTTTGCAAGTGTTGTAGAAATACTTCTAATGCTTGTTCTCTCTAAATTGGGTGCAATATTGCTTAATTGTTTGGTTGACCTTGGCTGTAGTATACATAGTTTTTTTTAATGCAGAATTTTTCCTTCTTTCCACTTCGTCAAGGCTGTGGTAAGTTTTTCCTCTCTGCTCTTTTTTTGAAGGGCCTTTCGTTTCTGTATGGTGATCCTCTAGCTTTCCCTTAACAATACAAATAAATAAACTAACATTGTTTTGTAATTAATTATGTTGCTGAAAATTATGATCAGCAACCTGAGATATAGAAATGTGTATCTCATTGTATTGTCATGTTTCTTGTCCTAAATGTTAATGGGAAGTGCAAGGTGGTTTCAATAATTGCTGTACATTTTTATCACTGTTTAGAAAGATCATAACAGATCTATGTTGGGATTGATCTAGGCCATCTGCAGCTTGGGTGATACTTTTGAATGTCTACACTTTGTACTGCAGTCCCCACTAGGATCAGGATTATTGATACATTGATATCTCCTGAAATGTTTGCAGTGCATTGCCCAGATATTAAGTTTCAAGCCCAACAAAAAAAAATTCAGTCATTGTCTATTCTTGCACCAGAGGTGTGAAATTTTGCACCAGACTAGGATATTATAACTGTATGATTTGTGACCTTTTTGTAGTTATTTTGTATCTAATCTTTGGCAAATGAAGACTAATTCTAGGTTAATGTTTCGTCATTACTTGATAATTCAAGTAATTGCAGCAATGACAAAATCTGGTCCATTTGTAAAAATTGTTGACAGTAGATTAAATTTGGCCTCTTTAGCAACAGAATTGATTCACCTGAATACATTCAGGAGCAAGGAAAGAAAGAGAGACTTGTACTTATATAGTGCCATACATGACCTCAGGATGTTCCAAATGCTTTATAGTAAATGAAGTATTTTGAAGGTTAGCCACTGTTGTAACATAGGAAACATGGCACCCAATTTTCACACAGAAAGATCCCACAAACAAGGTGGTAAATAACCAGACTGACTTTTTTTACATGTTGTTTCAAGGATATAAGAACATAAGAACATAAGAAATAGGAGCAGGAGTAGGCCATCTGGCCCTTCGAGCCTGCCCCGCCATTCAATAAGATCATGGCTGATCTGTCGTGGCTCAGTTCCACTTTATATTTCAGTCAAAACATTGGGAAAACTTCCCTGCTTTTCTGGACAGATTTCTTTGACATTTCTGATGTTCCTGTGGACTAATTGTTTAGAGAATTTTGTTATCTGCACATCTCCTTCAATCCTATCTTAATGGTGTTAGAAACTCTTCCATGTTGCATTTACATTGCAGGGGCCACTGGTTCCTCTGTGTCATGGAGACCAACTTTGTGTTGTTTCTTTCTTGAATAGCGAGAGGGAAAGATTCTATGAAAGAATCACACGGCAGTTCATGTGTGGATGCTGTGAACTGCCTTCATGTTCTAGCAAGCCATAAATCTCTCTTCCTTCCCATATAGTTTCAACAATGTTTATTTTATGTCCATGTTTACCAATTTTTTACACCACTCCACAGTCTAATCCTATTCTCGTTCAGCATTTCTGCACATTAGAAATCTTGGGCCCAATTCTCCCAAAAAGAGTTCTAAGTGCTGAATTGGTGATAAAAATGATATAAATCACGATTGTTTTTTCAGTAGGAGTCAGACTCAAATCTCCCCCACACTATTCGCTGTAGAGGTCACAATCATGGATATCATTAAAAGCTCGGGACCTATTCACACCAGAGTCTGACATTTTCTACATTGGCTACATTAGGGGTACCATTCACATACACACGGGGCAGGGTAGGTATAGGAAAATGCTTTGTTGAAATGGCGGTGCAGGCTCGTTGGGCCGAAGGGCCTGTTTCCTGTGCTGGGTTGTTCTTTGTTCTTTGTTATTTTCAGGCTTCTGCATATGTGCAGTGGCTCCAAGCTGTCAGATTGTAGTTTGTTGGCCAGCCCAGGATCCTCACAGTGCTATTCCCCATCCCCATCCCCCTCCCAGGCCCGATCGCAGCCTGCACAGCATTCCCGGGCCAGCCCAAACACCCCCTTCACCCCGTCCCCGTCCCATCCCAGCGTGTCGTGATCTCTCAGCCCCCCCACTTCCCTGCCCCAAGGGAGGCAGAACCCCCACCCAGCAGACCACTCCCCCTCCCTGTCCGCCCTGATCACTGGCCTCCCTTCAGCTCTGACCAATTCTATCCACAGAGAAGCAGCAGGGTATTCCCAATCCATGATTGCCTCTTGGCACTGCCTGATGCCTTGTGGGCAGTGCCAATGTGCCCTCCTGGGCGTGGGCACTTTGCCCCTTGGGCAGTGTGAGGGGCACAGGCTGGCATTGCCAGGATGCTGATGCTCAGGGGGTAACACCCCCCCCCCCCCGCAGCCCATGTCCCTGGGGCTACCAATTGCCCCCACCTCCCTTCATTCTGGCAGAGTATCTCACTAGCTCTCAGCAAGTAGAAAGCTACTAAACCCCAACAGAGTGAAATACTCCTGGCAGGATGGGAAATGCTATGGGGTCTGGAGAATTCCATGACGGGCCCGATAATCATAAAATACATTAAAAACAGATTTAAATCGCTTACCTATCTTCCCTTCGGTTTCCAACGTGCCTGCTCTCCAGCTGTGGGAAACATGCATGCATCGGGAATGCATGCGCGAATCCTGCAAAATGGTCGACATGTGTGTCTCCCATCTTGATGTGCCAAAAAAGTGTGCATTGGAGAATTGGGGCCCTTATGTTTGTGCATACTTTCAATTTACAAAAGCTTACTGACACTTTAGTAAAACTTTTGTGTCATCTTTCCCCATAATAACTCCCTGTATTTATGCCTAATGTAAACTTGTCATACTGGAATCATACCCTCCCACAAATGGCACTGTAGCTGTAGGACTGTTCTGCCCTTCCCAACCCCTTAGCCTATATTTCAGAGAAACACTAACCTCACTTCTCTGCTCCCCAAGTTTCTATATTTTTTGCTATTTAATTACAAGTAATACAAAATCATAACATGTAACAATAAGGGCAGAAGATCTGACTTTAAAATAGTGACTGAACTACACATGTGACCAATTCCACTGATCTTTCAGCCTTCCCGCCCATTTCCAACTTGGTGTTGCGTCTGTAAAAGCAAACCATGAAATACTGACTAATACGCTTTGGCATATGTCTTTTCAATAAACTCATCAAATGGCCTCTTTAAAAGGAGAACAATCATGGTTTCTGGCAAATGGTTTCACATTCTATATGAATCTTTGTGTAAAGATGTTTTTTCCTGAAATCGCTTCTTTGAATTCTTTTCCTTGTTTTAAGAATGTGTCATCTGATGCTGCCCTCTGGAGTAGAGGAAATATTCTATGCTGCTTGGGTACCATAATCCTTCTCAATTTCGAAAATCTGCCTTCTCATGACTCTTCATAACTGTAATGACTCAAATTCATTTCCCAAATTTTCTAAAGTACTGAAGTTCCTTTACCTATCCATTTGCAGGCAATTGCTGCAATGTTTTCTTGAACAATGACATTTGATGTCTAAATAATTGGATGAAACCAATAGTCCTGCATGTAGATTATCTCTAAATGACAAATGACAGAAGAGTCAGAGAGCAATCTGGCCCAGATGATTATCATGTTAATCCAGTAAATCTTTTCATTCTATGACTAAATCCAGATAATTCAGGAAGAATAGCTTTATGCAGAAATATTTTTAACTTTGCTGTTGTACATGGGAAAAATTGCTCTTTCTATAATTCCTGCAGCAATTCTGTGCAGATTTTGATTATATCAATCCTGTTAAAGGAAATGTACACAAGTTTAATGGAATGCTAGGAAAGAAACTGATAATGGAGCTTGAAATATATGCAATAATCAGTATCCAAAAGAAAATTGCTACTTGTTGTTTTCAGGTTAAACAGGAAATGAGTTTTGGAAAATATTTGGCTATTGTGGACAATGTAATGGTGCTAAGTATAGGAATGATAACTGCATTTACAAAATCATGAAATTATATAGCATTAAAATACCAAGACTTGGCTTATTAAACCACAGTTCATTCGTGTAGAATCTTACTTTTCAACCATACTTTCAGTTACCTCACAATACACTGTATATTGGACAGTTCATTATGTTAAAAGTGCAATTTTTTTATTGAACCCAGAAAGTTCAATAAAGAAGATGTCACAGAACGTTAGAAAAAAAAGTAATCAGCCGAAGACATAAGAAATTCTGTTGATTTGTAAATCCTAATGTAATATAACTTAGGTGGCACCACATTGTTCAACCCTCATTCCTTCTAATGTGGCCAAGTAACATGAGGGTTTTAAATAGCACATTCCAGTCTAATCAACCAGTTTAGACTTCCCCCATCTGGCCTGCATGAAGTGCTTTAACAATGCCTCTGATGTATGATGTATGCAATCTGCTGACACAAAAGCTGTCTTCATTTCAAAATATTTAGCTCACTTAAAATATTATGTAGCAAAATGAGATTATGCATTTAGGAAGAAGCTAGAAGAAAAAAGATCAAAGGATATGTCAATAGGGTGAAGGATCTACATTGGGATAGACATGTTGGGCCAAATGGTCTGTTTCTGTCCTGAAGAACTCTATGAAATTGCCGATTCAGCTGCCTATTCATGATTTTGTTACCCCTGGCCTCAACTATTCCAACACATTTCTTGCTAGTCTCCCATATTTTACCTGCACACCCCCCCCCCCCACAACCATAAAATTAAAGCCATCAAACACTCTTCTGCCCACGTATTAACTCACTTGCACACTTGCACACTTGCATTGTCTAAGAGGCACCTTGGCACTGCCCAATGCCCAGTGGGCAGTGCCAAGAGGGTGGGGCCAGGGGCAGGGCCTATTGGGGGATGATCAGTGGGGGTGGACGGGGTCCCACTGCTACTCTGCACTTGGGAGCAGAGACAGAGGGAGGGAAAATGGCAATCGGGCTGGCCTTTGGGATGGTGGTCAGGGCTACGGGGGTTGGGGCTGGTCAATTAGTAGCGGGTGGAGGGACTTCAGGGAGATTGGGACTGGCTGGATGTGGGGTGAGGCAGGAGGATCGTTGGGGTTTGCAGAGGAGGTCTGGGAGGCTAACGATCGTGGGGTTGGGAGGTCAGAAGGCCAGAAATAGGGGTTTGCGTGGCTAGCCAGACAACTGTGCATGCACCAATCTCTGCCCTGACAGATCGGCACATGTGCAGTGACCCGCTCAGTGCTATATCCTCAGTGCAGGTGGCACCCCCTACTTTCCAGAGTGAATCACACTAGGCACTCTGTGATGCACAGAGTGTCAGAGATTCATTCTGGAAATCACGTGAAAAAAAACAGCAGGATTTACTCCCATTTTCTCACACACTGGGGACTTAGAATTTTTTTGGGAGATTCCCAGCCACTTGAATGAAATAATTCACTTGGAATGAAATAATTTGCCAGTATTATTTTAAATCCGACTAATAGAATAAAATTAGACTTTTGATTCTATATTTCACCTGATCTTTGGCATCCGGTTCAGCCTTTATGACACTAAAAAGCAAATAACTATTTTGTGTCAATACTCTTGAGTATTATGTTTTAGCTTAGTGAATAGCAAATTGTCTTTTTTTAAATTTTAAAATGGTTTGCTCTTGTAACTTCTAAAATAATCCACACGGTGACAGTATTTATTAACAAATGAATACAGAACTGCTATAGCATGCTATTGGAAAACTGGTATGTTAACATGAAACCCTTGGCTATAAGTCATGCACAACTAAAATAGCTGCATCTGATTAGAAATGTCAATCTTATTTTGTAATATCGTGGTATATTCATTTTCAAATGAATTACTCAAATTTCATGAATTTTATGTGACTAAACTACATTATTAAAGCTACTTTAAAGACAAATACACGTTTTATATTAAACTAATCTTTCTCTACACCCAATGACTGTAACATTACATTCTGCACCCTCTCTTTTCTCTCTCTATGTATGGTATGCTTTGTCCATACCTCATGCAAGAAACAATACTTTTCACTGTAAGCTTATACATGTGACAGTAATAAATCAAACATCAAATTCTCAATGCAGAATTGAAATAAAAATGAAAAGCAAAATTCAATCTTGAGTTGGATAGTATTTCAACTGTCTAAATTAAAATTACTGTAATCTATTTCATTAACCTACAGATCCCTGAAAACTTTTATCAATTCATAAATTTGTTATCCTGTTTGGACATGTACTGACAGTATTTTCCCAGACAAAGATCGAAATTTCGCAAATAACTTGAGGGCTACTTTATTATGTAACCAGTTTGTTAGCAACATAATACATGGCTGAAGCAACCACAGCTTGTGGGAAAACTCAGCCATTGCTATCGCTGCTACATATAAACAAAGTGACCACACATCAGTCTTCAGCAGGGATACAATTGTGCTTGGTTGTGATGTCTCCACGACCGACTAACCTGTTAAAATACAATGTAGAGACTTGTAAAGTGACAGCTTGCATGAAATCTCAGGAGACTTTCGTCACCCATGCAACTGTGCTGAGGATGAGTTAATATTCAGGAAGAACTGGGGAAAGAGGAAAATATTGTAGAGGAGCAAAATAAAACTTCAAAATGTTGTATTATGTGTAACAATTTTACTGAATTCCCTTCCATATTAATTTAATATTTTAAGTGTCATTTGATGTCACCTTTGGAAGTGGAAAGAAATTACAATATTCTATAAACAATGTTTGAGGCACAGTGCCAGGGACCTGGGTTCAATTCCAGCTGTGGGTGACTGTCTGTGTGGGGTTTGCACTTTCTCCTCGGCTTCTGAGTGGGTTTCCTCCAGGTGCGTCAGGTTCCTCCAACACTCCAAAGATGTGTAGGTTAGATGGATTGGCAATGCTAAATTGCCCTTTAGTGTCCCAAGATGTGTAAATCGGGAGGATCAATGGGATAAATACATGGCGTTATTGGGATGGGGCCTGGTGGGCTTGTTGTCACTGCAGACTCGATGGGCCGAGTGGCCTGCTTCTGCACTGTAGGGATTCTATGAATTCATAAATTCTATGAATCCATGTGGGGGTTATGTTTATTGATCATGATAAAATTGCCCCTTGGCGTCAGGGGGATGAGTAGAGTAAACATGTGGGGTTATGGGCATTGGGCCTGAATGGGATTATGTTGGTACAGGTTCGATGGGCAAAATGGCCTCCTTCTGCACAGTAGGAATTGTATGATTCTAAAATTTAGCATGAGTCAAGCTGTTAAACCTATAGCTTCAATGCAAAGCAATAGGATTTTCTAACAATATGTTAATTCGATATAAATGGTGTAATGCAGGTTAAAGTCCTGTGTCTGAATAGAACCTTTTACTGCTTGTATGCAGGAGGAAGTACAAACACAAATGGGCAGTGTAGCTGCTTCCAGTATTCTTCACAATAATGAATAAGTGACTAATTGATTTTTTTAAATGGTCAAACGTCTCTAGTGAGTCACTAATCAAACTTCAGAGAAAACTAAAATTGGAGAATACACAAAGGACCTCTTGATGAGGGTAGACCTCAATTAATAACCCAGGAGCGTCACTTTTCTTGTTTTGTTGGACCTGCCCTTTGAATAAATATCATGATGAAAGGATTTTTGACATGTTACGTTCAACAAGCTCAACTTGCATTTATATTGATGTCCTTAATGTAGAAAAATGTGCAAAAAGGTTTCACAAAAGTGAAATGAAAGAAAGATTGAGTGTCATGAAAGAAGAGATTATTACTGGTGACCCAAAAGTTGATCAAAGGAGTAGATTTCAAGTAGGGTTTGAAATAGAGATTTAGGGAGTGAATTCCAAAGTACAAATGATGGTAGTTGAAGACATAGACATGAATGGCGAAGCCTAGGATGTTGGGGATGAGCATGTGAAGAATGGAGAATTGGAGCGGGGTAGTGGGCTGTTGTTGCACTGAGATACAGAAGAGGTGTGAACAAGGGCGTGGGTCTTATAAATTTGAGGTGTTGGAGAACTGGCAGTCAGTAAGTTCAGAGGGCGAAGAGTAAATGTTGCTTAGCTTAGCTTGGGGATAAACTGAAGAACTATAAAAATTGAGTAAATTTATTTTGGGTAAAGTTGATGCAGCATATTGTCAGATCTTGACGGAATAATAGCCATAATCTACAATTCTATCATGCTTTAAAGTGGACAAACAATCCTGACCAATTCAGAGTTACTTTAAAGTTCAGCTGTTCTGTTATCATTATCTAAAGTGTTATGTCCAGGAATGAATGTCCTTTTCATAGCTGGTATTGTGGTTGTTGGTGCATCTTTTGTTGTGTCAACCATTGCCTGTGGTTGCTTGCTGGAAGCAACATTGCTTCCATAGTGAGATAACTCATTTATGTAAGAAAAATTGTAAAAATCTAATGTCTTGAGTGTTCACTTATTAACTAAATGTTTCTGCCAAATGGAAAAGCTACATAATACCCCTCCATGACTGTAGAATGTATCTTTGTTTCTAAAATGAAACTGAAGCAGTGTTTTTCCTTCTGTTATGCCTTTCAAGGAAAATTAATTGCATTTATACATTGAAGATGGGAAATCATGGTGGCACAGTGGTTTGCACTGCTGCCTCACAGCGCCAGGAACCTGGGTTTGATTCCCAGCTTGGGTCATTGTCTGTGTGCTGTTTGCACGTTCTCCCCATGTCTGCATGGGTTTCCTCCCACAGTCCAAAAGACTTGCTGGTTAGGTACACTGGTCATGCTAAATCCTCCCTTTATGTACCTGGAGTGTGGCGACTAGGGGATTTTCACAGTGGTTCCATTGCATGTTAATGTAAGCCTATTTAACAAAGAACAAAGAACAACCCAGCACGGGAAACAGGCCCTTCGGCCCAACGAGCCCACGCCGCCGCATCACCCTACACCTATTCTACCCTGCATGTCTACGAATGGAACCCCTAACTTAGCCAGATTCAGGGGAGAGTAGTGTCAATTTGGTAAAACCAATCAGCCTAAGAGCACATCTTTGGGGGGTGGGAGGAAACCGGAGCGCCCGGAGGAAACCCACGCAACCACAGGGAGAATGCGCAAACTCCCACAGACACAGGCCCAAATCCATGTATCTGCACAGCTAGCAGTGCTGGTCACCGAGCTGTTGCGGCGCCCGTCTACCGGTCCAGGATCAAGCACACACACCGACACGAAGTACTAGGCCACTCCCGGAACTTCCAAGAGCAGCCCACGCACGACCCACCGTGTGCATGCCCCTCGTTTGACACGAGGTGGACCTCCACCTGCAGAATAAAAAGACAAAAACGTTAATCTTACAAGCCTGCTTTTCGGTGTCTCCCGAGGTTATAACCTTATTTAATAGCCCCTACCATAACCCTCCATCCTCGTTTCACTCATGTGTCTATCTAACTGAACCTTAAACGAGTCCAACGTTCCTGCCTCCACCACCCTACTCGGTAGCGCGTTCCATACCCCCACAACTCTCTGCGTAAAGAACCTTCCTCTCACTTCCAAATTATACCTCTCCCCCCTCACCCTTAAATCATGACCTCTCGTGTTTGTACCCAGCCTAGGGAGCAGCCTCTCACTATTAACTCTATCTATCCCCTTCAGTATCTTATATACCTCTATCATGTCCCCCCTCAATCTCCGTCTTTCCAAGGAGAATTGTCCCAGTTTCTCCAACCTTTCCTCATAACCCAGCCCCTCCATGCCAGGCAACATCCTGGTAAACCTCCTCTGCACCCTTTCCAGAGACTCCACGTCCTTCCGGTAGTAAGGTGACCAGAACTGGACGCAGTACTTCAAATGCGGTCTAACCAACGTTCTATACAACTGAAGCATTAGACGGCAGCTTTTATACTCTGTACCCCTTCCTATAAAGGCTAACATTCCATAAGCCTTCCTAACAACCTTCTCCACTTGTGACGCGACCTTCATGGATTTGTGAACCTGCACTCCCAGGTCCCTCTGTATGTCTATACTCCTAATCTGTCTACCTTTTATCACATAGCTCCTCTCTGCATTATTCCTTCCAAAATGCATCACCTCGCATTTGTCAGGATTAAATTCCATCTGCCACCTATCTGCCCAATGCACCAACCTATCTATATCCTGTTGTATCACCTCACAATCCAGTTCAGTACCCGCCAACCCTGCCATCTTGGTGTCATCAGCAAACTTGCTGATCACACCACCTACGCTCTCTTCCAAGTCATTTATGTATGCTACGAAGAGGAGAGGTCCCAGTACTGAGCCCTGCGGCACACCACTGGTCACTGGCCTCCAGCCCGACAAGGTCCCCTCCACAACTGCCCTCTGTCTCCTATTACCCAGCCAGTTCTCAATCCACCTAGCTACCTGACCTCGTATCCCATGCACCTTAACCTTTTCTACCTGCCTACCATGAGGGACTTTGTCAAACGCCTTACTGAAATCCATATAGATGACATCAACGGCTCTCCCATCGTCAACCGTTTTTGTCACCTCCTCAAAGAATTCCACCAGATTCGTAAGGCAAGACCTCCCTCTAACAAAGCCATGTTGCGTACCCCTAATCAGATCGCAACGCTCCAAATGCTCATACATCCTACCCCTAAGTATTTTTTCCATTAATTTCCCTACCACCAATGTCAAACGCACCGGTCTATAATTTCCAGGGTTATCCCTACTACCTTTTTTGAACAGCGGTATCACATTTGCTACCCTCCAATCCTCTGGGACCTCACCTGTGTCCAAAGAAGAGACAAAGATTTGCGCCAGAGGCCCAGCAATTTCATCTTTCACCTCCCTAAGCAGCCTGGGATAAATACCATCAGGCCCCGGAGCTTTATCCGTCCTTACACTACCTAAAAGCCCTAGCACTTCCTCCCTCGTAATAGATATTTCCTGCAACTGATCCTCAGCTCCCTCCAAGAGACCGCACGACTCCGAACCCCTCTCCTTCGTGAATACCGACGCAAAGTATTCATTCAGGAGCTCCCCCATTCCCTCCGACTCAATACATAACTCTCCACTCTTGTCTCTAAGAGGACCAATTTTCCCTCTAACTACTCTCTTGCTCCTAATATAGGAATAAAATGCCTTCAGATTTTCCTTAATCCTACCAGCCAACGCCATTTCATGCCCTCTCTTCGCCCTTCTAATTCCCCTTTTTAGCTCCCTCCTACTCTCTCTATATTCCTCCAGCGCACTCTCCGTACCCAGTCATTTCGACCTAACATACACCTCCCTCTTCTTCCTGACCAAGTCTTCAATACCCCCTGTAATCCACATTTGTGACTAATAAATAAGCTTTAACTTTTTTTAAATCATGGGCTGAATTTAATGCGCTCCATCATGGTGCATTTGGTGGTGGACATTCATTTAATCAGACTGGAGGGTGGTGGATAGGGGCCCTGCCACCTTCCAGCCTTCACTTCAATTAAGTCTGTGGTGGGAAGGCTCATGGGGTGTGGGGGGGGGGTTCCTCACTCAGATATATGTCTGATCAAGAAATTAGACATTGAGAACAGTGGGGCACAAAGAACCACCCCCGTGCCCTTGTTACTGAAGTGTCTCTACCCCCATCCTGTGATTCCCCTCCCATCATCACATATCTGTGGCCTGAGTCACTCAACGATCCTGGGTCTTGGGTATATGTTTTACTGACTGCAGCCACCAGCTCCTTCATGGCACTGCTGAACAAGAGAGCTGTAGGCTCTGATTGGCTAGCAGCTCCTGGCAGATAGGGGTGCACCACAGGGTCCTTCCATCCCAGCATCATTGATCCCTGGAAAGGCCAGCCATTGCCCTGTTAAGTGCCTGATTGGTACTTAATGGGCCTTCCGTACCAGAGACGGTCTACCTGAGTAAGAAGCTGATAAATTTCAATGAGGCTTTCAAGCTTTTAATTCCCTTTTCCAAGAGGGTTGGAAGTTATGGTGGTAATGGAAAGAATGTGGCATTGTACCACCAGGACTCGAGGGCCTTCCTAGATTCCTGTGGCAGACAGATATGGAACTGGTGAAAATTATTTGATGTGTTGTATGCCTTGCATATGACTTGAATTAACCTTTTACATTCTGCTCATGGAGAAGTCAATGATGAGGAATTTTGGGGGCAATTCTCCCAAAAGTGCTGAATTGGCAAGAAAACTAGTCTAAATCCCCACTGTTTTCTCAGTGCAACATCAGACCTGAATCTCCCCATTCTGTGCAATGCAGAGGTCACAATCGTAAATCTTATTAATAGCGCCCAGTCCGATCCCATTGCAGAGTGGCAGCGGGATCTCCCTATCCCCACCGATCCCCATAAGGCCCTGCCCCCTTGGCACTGCCAGATGCCTGGTGGACAGTGCCCATGCCTGGGGAGGGCCCCGATTGCCCACCCCTTTCTCTCCGGCAGGGCCTCCTCCTAGTTCCCTGAATGTGGAGAGCTATCTAAAGCCTGCCGGAGTGAAATACTCCTGGCAGGGTGGAGGATGTTATTGGGCCTGGGAAGTTCCGTGCAAGGCCCAGTAATGACATTTAAAATACATTTTTTAAAAAAATTGAATCACTTACCTCTCTTCCTGCCAGTTTCCAATGTGGTCCCAACTGCGACTGTTCTCTGGCTGCGGGAGAAACACATACATCGGGAAAGCATGCACGAATCCACGAAATGGCCAACATGTGACTCTCCCATCCCG
This sequence comes from Carcharhinus amblyrhynchos, assembly GCF_965287045.1. Classification (NCBI taxonomy): domain Eukaryota; kingdom Metazoa; phylum Chordata; class Chondrichthyes; order Carcharhiniformes; family Carcharhinidae; genus Carcharhinus; species Carcharhinus amblyrhynchos. The sequence continues at coordinate 92,445,488 of NC_137326.1, forward strand.
ACGTGCCAAAAAACGTGCAAATTGGGATGGGAGAATTGCTCCCTTTGTGTTTCTCATATTGCTGTATTGACAGAGAGCCAGATCCACACCTCATTTCTGGGGATTTTGTGAGCTATCACTTTCTAGATCTAATTACACATGATGAGTACAATTGAAAGAATGAATATATTTAAAAAATTCATTATTCTACAATTGGTCTATGCTAGTAAATTGCTTACTTGAAAATTATCTCATAGGTGAAGCAGGTTACTTCAAATTGAACATTAGGACTACTAAAACAATTCTTACTTGTTTACGAGCAGAAAAATCTTATCCTTGTTCATGATTTCATCCAAGTCTCTGGCAGTTTACTCAAACTGAACTAAATGATCACAGCCATTGCTTATTTGACCCCAAGCAAGTTGAGAATTCCACATCTTTTCCAGTATCAAAGTTGCCTATTTCCAATTTAGCAACATCACCAATCTTCACTGCATTCTGACTGCCACTGATCCAGTTATCCATACTTTTTGGTTTCTTTAAACTCCTTTTTCTGATGTTTGTTTTACTGGCTTTAACTGTTTCCGTGCACTCAAACTCCTGCTTGTCCAAAACTCGGTTTTCCAGATCCTTTCCTTCACCAAATTTCCAAGGTGTAATCTCACTTCTCTTCACTGATCTCCATTGGTTTCCATCTTAATATCACATATTCAAAATCACTGTTCTCCTTTGGTAAACCATCACATTTCCCTTCCCTATCTTTGCAATTCCCTCTGTTGTCTTATGTTCCAACTCATACCCTTTGGTCTTCTGACTCTAGTCTCCCATGCTACTTTTCATTAGCAGGGCCTTAAGCTTTGGCCCTGTACTCTGCAGCCTTCTTAATTCCCTCGTCTTCTCTCTTTACGGTAAACTGTTTTCTCAAAACCCATCTTTTTGACCATACCTGGTCATTTTGCCTTACTCTGCTCCTCGGTGGAACTTCTTGGCTGTCCTCCTATGTTAAAAGAAAAATGAAAAGAGGTGTTGTTCTGGTTGATATTAACTCAGGGTTAATGACTGAATCAGGCATTTCTGGATATTGTTGAATTGGTTCTGTGCATTTTATCAAAGTAATACAAACTAACCTATTAATATTTTAACATGATTGCCTATTGAATAAGACTAAATGTTTGAACACAAATATACAAAGAAGTTTCCAATTGTTTTTTGTTCAGTACTTTTAATGCAGATATTAGTCCCTCCTCCAAAGATGTGCAGGTTAGATGGATTGGTCATGCTAAATTGCCCCTTAGTGCCAGGGAAACTAGCTAAGGTTTATGAGGATAGGTTCAGGGTGGGATTATGGTCAATGCGGACTTGATGGGCCGAATGGCCACCTCCAGCACCGTAGATTCTATGATTCTCCTCTCTCAGGTTTGTTTCCGCTCCAACTTGTCCTTTGCCCAGTGGGTCCTTATTCCTCTGTGAGTTGAGACATTGTGGGCGTGGGAAAGATGTGTGTTGCTGGAAGAGCAAATGTTAATCACTGCCAGCATAATTTTGATGCTTAGGCTAGTTTAATTCCCTGATCTTGTTTTGCATCTTGTTATCTGTTGAAAATGGGTGAATAGAGATGGCCAGACAGTAGCCAATTGGTTAAAACTGTGCTGCCCAAAAGCTGTCAGCCAATTGGGATATGTGTAACGAATGATTTGAGCAGGATTTAGCTGTGGGGACCTGGAGGTAGTAGAGGCTCCCCAGTTTCCTTTCGAGTTCAGCAGGAATACTCCTGGTTCTCCCACCTGAAAGGAATAGTTAATACTTACCTGTCTTTGCCTCATCAGTCATCAGAGCAGTTTTTATTGAGCCAGTTGACTGTATTGGCAATTCACTCAGACCTTGGTGAAAAGGCTATTGCTGTCCCAGTGATATGACAGAACCCAGATTGGTCTCCTGTGTATAATGCCCATAATTTAGACAGGCACCTCAGCAATCATTAAAACAATACTCTTAAAATCTCTGCAACAGGAGAATGGAGCACAGATTTTATCTGTTCTCCCATCTAGATTCCTGTAGTCAAGGCACTTTAAATCTACCAATATTTACTTTCAGCAGCAATCAGTAGATACAGATCCCAGGAGCAGGAATCTTGGCTCTTTTTTTCCATTATGCTAACCAAGAAATGCTAAAACTATTTGGAAATGTCCAGAGTGCAGCCTGAGTGAAAATAGTACAGTTTGAGGATTAAACCTGGGTCTTGGCAGTTTGTAGGATGCCGTTACTGCTTTAACTCATATGTAGGAAACCTGTGTTTTAATTTCAGTATTTATTTTTGTTGGTCAGGCATTTTTTGAAGAAGATGACAACAAAGAGTATATCTATAAAGAGCCCAAGCTAACTGGACTGTCAGAAATTTCCCAGAGGTTATTAAAACTATACTCGGATAAATATGGAGCAGAGAACGTGAAAATGATCCAAGATTCCAATAAGGTAAAGGCTGCAGATGCAAGCCAGGCAACTTTTGATTTAATTAGCTATTAAAAAAGGCATATAAAACCAGAACAATGAAAACAAAATATATCTGTTGTGTCTGCCGAAATCTTATCAACAAGCAACTTAAAATTATGAAGTTTGGAAATGCGAATAATTTTAAATTCAAGTTTGAGGAATTCTTTGAAAAGTTTTTGCATAAGGAGGGAAAAAAGCTGCAGTTAGCAGTCTGTATTTGATTATTTGTGTCATGCATCTCATGTGATATTCTCTTCACTTAGGTCAATCCCAAAGATTTGGATCCAAAGTTCGCCTATATCCAGGTTACCTTTGTCACGCCCTACTTTGATGAAAAAGAAGTGACTGAGAGGAGAACAGATTTTGAAAAAAATCACAACATTAAACGTTTTGTGTTTGAAACCCCTTTTACTCTGTCTGGAAAAAAACATGGAGGAGTAGAAGAACAATGCAAGAGAAGGACAATCTTAACAAGTTTGTACTGATTTCTAAATGGAAAGAACAGCTCTGAATATTCTAACATTTTTGATCAGGTTGGCACAGTGGCACACTGGCTAGCATTGCTGCCTCGCAGTGCCAGGGGCCCAGTTCACTTCCAGCCTCTGGCGACTGTATGGAGTTTGCATGTTCTCCCTGTATCTGTGTGGCTTTCCTCTGGGCACTCCAGTTTCCTCCCATACTCCAAAGATGTGCAGGTTAAGTGGATTGGCCATGCTCAATAGCCCCCAAGATGTGGTGGTTAGGGGGAATTAGTGGATAAATACATGATGTTGCGGGGATAGGGCCTGGATGGGGTTGTTGTTGGAGAGTTGATGTGGGCTCATTGGGTCAAATGTCTGCACTGTAGGGATTCTATTCTATGATTAGCCAGGTGCTTGATATAAATTAGAAAGTCTAAAACAAAGCCAATAGAATTTCTATATGTTGACTGATCTGATTCAATTAATTAACCACGAACCATTAAATCTTTTTTTAATTTTGGTCAATTTGAGGCTATGATCTGCACAGATCTGTTATGGATTTAAAGGAGAGAGGAAAATTTCTGCAGACCCCTCCAGCTCTCCCTATTCTCCTGTTTATTGCCATTTCTCCAGGGATTCTGTCAAAGTTGAAAATGTAGACTGAGCAAGCCCCGCAGAAATTTCAGATAATGCTTTTCACGGGCTTCTAATTATTATAATGAGCATAATTTTTGAGCTAGCAACTTTTGTGGAGCTGTGTTGTCTTCCTGACATAGTTTATTAACCCTTGCTGGTTTTCTAGGTAAGCACCTTTGCTGACAAGAGACAACTAAATCAATGTAGTGCCCTCCTATTGCTATGATAATATTGTACCTGACTGAACATAGCCCAAGGATTGTTGTCTTGGTCTGTATGGCTTAATGCCATAGCAGTTGTTGCATTTACTCAGTAACTGTATTAACATTATGTCTTTTATAAAGTAAGTAGAAATATCGCTTTATTGTGCTTTAATTTCATGAGTATTTTTTGTTTGCTCATGCAGCTAGCCAGACATTTCCATACGTCAAGAAGAGAATTCAGGTTGTTAACCAGCAAAGCACAGAACTCAATCCCATTGAGGTGGCCATTGATGAAATGTCGAGGAAAGTTTCAGAATTAAATCATCTATGCTGTATGAATGAAGTGGACATGATTCGCCTGCAACTCAAACTACAGGGGAGTGTCAGTGCCAAGGTAATGGTATTTCTGTTCAAAGAAACAATTTTTTTTTACTTTTGAACTTTTTAAAAAAATGTATTAACGCACAGGATATAGGCTTCATTGACGTGCCAATATTTGGCATAGGTACACTTAGTGCTGTTAGAGAGGGAGTTCCTTGACATTATAGAAACAGTGATACAGGTCTGAGTCGGGATGGCATGTGACTTGGATGGGGACGTGTAGGTAGTGGTGTTCCTTGTCATAATCTTTCGAGAATCTAGATGGACGAGCTCACAGCTTTGGAAGTTGCTGTTGAAGGAGCCTTGGTGAGTTACTGCAGTGCGTCTTGCAGATGGTACACACTGCTGCCTCTGTGCATCGGTGGTGGAGGGAGTGAATATTCAGGATGGTGGAAAATATAGCAATCAAGCATGGCAATTTTGTTCTGAATGGTATTGAACTTCTTGAGTGTTGTTGGAACTGCACTTGCCCAGTTACATGGAGAATATTCAATCACCCTCCTGATTTGTGCTTTGCAGACTGTAGACAGCCTTTGGAGAGTTAGGAGATAGTAACTTGGCGCAGAATTCCTAGCTTCTGACCTGCTTCTGGACCCACAATACTTATGTGGTTGATCCAGTTCAGTTTCTGGTCAATGGTAATCCACAGGAAGTTGATAATGAGGGATTCGGTAATGGTAATACCATTGAATGTCAAAGTGTGATGATTGGGCTCCTTCTTGCTGGAGATGATCATTGCCTGGTGTGGCACACATATTACTTGCTATTTATCAGCTCAAGCCTGAAAGTTATCCATCGATAAAGCTCTGATGCAGGGTCATCCAGACTCAATACATCAGCTCTGTTCTCTCTCCACAGGTGTTGTCAGACTTGCTGAGATTTTCCAGCATTTTCTGTTTATGCCTCTGAATTACTAGTCCAGTGAAAACCTGATCATGTGATATATACATTTCTCAATGAATGGAAAGTAATAAATCCTATCCCCCTTTTACTGAAAGACAAATTTTCCTGTTCCACCCACAATGGGAATCGTAGCGAGCTTGGAGCGCATCATGGAAAGGTCTGTTGACCTCGGGTGGGATTTTCTGATTTTTGAGGCGAACGTGCCTGGAAAATCCTGCCCAAAGTGTATATTTTCAATTAATTTTATATAGTTCTTAACTAACACATTCCTTTCTTTTACAAGAAAGACCAGCAGACATTTTCATAATATAGAATGTTTTGACTAAGAGAGAAGTACGTTATTTGTGAGAATTGAAAAAATACTTTTATTTATATCGTGCCAGGACATCCCAAAGCACTATGGGAGTTACTGGCAAGGATGTGTTTATTATCTATCATATTTCTCCCAAGAAGGTAGAGTTATGCTTTCCCATTGAAAGACTGAAGTTGTATGATGACGGTACCCCCTAGAATGGTGGTCAGTAGGGAATTCCAGGATATTGACTCAATGATGATATATATCCAAGTCAAGATGATGTGTGACTTAACAGAGTGATTGGCGCTGATCATGGTCAAAAAACTTTGCTCCTTTTGTATTTCTAAGTGGTAAAGGTCACATGGGAAGGAGATGCAACTCTGATATTCTGGTACAGGATGGAAGGGCCCTATTTTACCACTTTGATTCTAAGTGCTGGGCGGACTTGAAACTGGGAGTGTTTCAGGTCTACTAGATCTATTCTCAGGCACCCCATACACATTCTGCCTGCAAAAATATCAATGATTCCGAATCATGCTGCAGAAACCTGTGGGCGGTGCTTAACGCGCCTGAAACCCTGCAGCTCCAATCGGCACCTCCAACTGCGCGTGTATAGAAAAATAATGATAGAATGCGGCTCCCCTGCTACATCCCTCCCGGGCCAGATAATGCCTTTACCTGGCCCCCACAGACATTGCCCCACCCCCACAACATTATTGACCCGTTTATCCCCCCCACCCCCTCTGCTACCCAGACGGATCACTGGCTCCTCCCCCTTCCTCCCACCGATCACAAGCAGAGTGGCAGCAGACCCCCCCCCCTTCCTCCCCCACTGATCTCAGGCAGAGTGGCAGCGGACCCACTCCCCACCCCCCCAGTCTCAAGCAGAGAGTTGTCAGACCCACCTCCACCCCCGACCTATTTAAAGCAGAGAGCTGTCGGACACTCAGCACTTATCTCCTCGCTAACTGGAATGCCTGAATCAGACTTCTGTGGAGCATGCCTGTTTTGCGACCATTCTGGATGGAGGAATGTGGTGGTAAAGGCTGAGCGCGCAGCCAATAAAATCAATTTAAATGCATTTCAATGGCCATCGTACTCGTTTTGGTGCGGACCCGATCGTGGCTATTTTTGGGCCTTGATAAAGAGGGAATCAGCACAGAGATGGGTGTGGCTTGCACTACTTACCTCACACCCGACTTTACCAAGTTTTTTGCACCTGAAAACGGACGCAGTGCAATGGTAAAATTGGGCCCAAGTGTCAACCTGGATTATGTACTCTTGTTGTTGAACTCATGATCCTTTGGATAAGAACAAGAATGCCATCACTGAGTCGAGGCTGATGCTCCAGTTGTAAACAATCATTACTTACCATTATAGTTCTTTTTCAGTTCTCCCAGTGCATACCCATGAATGTAGTCACATTTCTGTGGCGTTAAGCCAGCTGGCAATATCTGAAATAAATATATGCTCAATGTATGGAATAGAGCAAATTAAGTGGAGTCAGGCAGGAAGTAAATAAATGCATCAAATCGGACTTCTGTGGCATGGGGCCAAGGGAATCAATTAGTAAATGAACATGTCATGAAGAAATGTATTAATGCTTCAGGGAGAATGGATCATCCACAGATTAATGAATTAAATAAATGGGGCCTAATAAATTAAATCTGATTGTGAGGTAGTTATAAATAAATTGCTGAATTAAATACGTGCGATCTGAATCAATCAAAATGGACTTCTACAAGTCAAGATACAAATCCTTCCCATTGTGAAAGACGTGCTGATTAGGTGCATTAACCCAAACAGGTGGCGACTAGGGAAATTTCACAGTAACTTCATTGCCGTTTTAATGTAAGCCTTACTTGTGTCTAATAAATATACTTTAACATGATATCCTATGCTATGATTCTGCTGTGGTGATCTCGGGCAAGTTATTCCCCTTAGTCGCTCATTTTCGTGCAGCTGATTAGGAAACTAAAGCCCTTCTGAATACAGACCGACTCTTAGATCATCTTCAGTTCCTTAGTAGACCAGACAATCTGAAAAATCTGAAATAAATTTTGTCGTGTCCAAGTTAAACTTTAGAATGGCCATGTAGCACTGACTATAATCAGGGCAGACAAGAATGCCATGATATGTAATAAAATGCATATATTATCATTCCCTTACCTTTTGCTCTGAGAAAACATTGTAAAATACAAGCAACTTAGTTGTTTTTGGACATGCTGCTCCAGTGTAAGGACACAAGTTTCAAGTTTACAACCATCAAGTGAAGCAGTGTTAAGACTCTTAAAAATGATAGTTATGAAGAACAGATACAACAAAAGCAATCACTGTGATATCAATTAACCCCTTCTAAAATAATTGAATAAATATTTGATTAAAAATTGGGATTAGGGATATTTAAGGATGTAGGAAAAGGTAACCATGTAATGATTGAATTGTAATGTGCCTTTGCTGTTGGAATCGACATTTTTGGAAAATAATTGGTCAATTTAAATGAAGGATATCTCAGTGTGGACATACATTATAGTGGTTAATTGATTGTCAGCGTGTTTATTTTAACAAGCTTTCCCCTCAGATGATTAAATAAACTGGGTAGAATTGGGGTATAGGAGATTGTATGTTGTTCCTGGAAAGAATAAATTTAGTGGCCCATGTAGCTTTTTCTTGTTCTCTGTTTTCTTGTATTAATTGAATGCAAATAATGATTCCAAAGATTATATTCTGTACATAACACTGCACATGTATTCCTCCTTTGTGCTTTGCCAAATGTATTAATTTGCAATGGTGCTCATTTGGTACTATCCTTGTCTGCACAGGTAAATGCAGGGCCCATGGCTTATGCTTGGGCCTTTCTTGAGGAAAAAAATGCAAAAAAGTATCCTGACAACCAAGTCAAACTTCTCAAGGAGATTTTCAGGTAAGCACTGTAGGAGGTTTAATGTTAAACTATGGAGTATCTATTTTTTTGAAATGGTGCATAGATATGATGCCAGTAATATGCAAACCATGTGATTAGTAAGTCTTGTCCATACAGTTAGAAGTTCTATATCCAACAGATTTCCTTTATTTTGTGCCTTTTAAAGGCATCTTGCATCAAGAAAAATTGCACTTGAGGCTGGCTACTCTGAAAACACCATGGATGGCATTAATTGTACAACCCACTGTGTGTTTTAGGGGCAGTGGGAAGTGATCCACCATTGGATCCAATTCGGGCCATGTGGCAAAAACCTAGAGAATTTATAATGTAAAAAAAGTCAAAACTATTGGTTTTTGAGAGTAAAGAAAACAAAATGACTTGCATTCTCATTTTTGTGAATAGGTAAATATTAAAAGACCTGTACTTTTCATTATCAACAAAGCAGTACAGAAAAAAAGGTACATCTAGAATCTTAAATTAAATTAAATCGTGTTGAGCAGGACATGAGGATACATTCAAATCAGACAACTCGCCCAATGGGAAGTCAATTTTAGAGTGCTTTTCTCATTGTCAGTGGCCCTCATCAAGTCCCAGACTAGTGAGAACGGGGAGGGGCTTCAGTCAAGACTCCTGTAAAGACACAGGAAGATATTTCTCAAATGCATTTAAAACAATAAACCTTTGGTTGGCAGCTATTGAGTGGGGATCTTTAACATGCAAGACACCCCCTAATCTTTATGTTCAAGGAGATTAGTTAGTGTTACAGGCTTTTGCCCGGAATTCCTAATAAGTAGGCAGCGCAAATTTACTGCTGTCGGTTGGACCCAGACAATCTTGATTTGGTGTGCTTTATGCTACATTGTGCCTGCACACAGATTTCTATCTGAGAACTGTAGCAACAGTACTTGCTGTTTGCATTGGAAATGACACCTTCTGTTCTTAACATGTAACATTTGTTGACTCTGCTAGTTTTGTCACAAACTTTGCAAGTTGTTCTTATTGTTTGATCTTTTTTTGTCACCTCTGTGACAAATGTGAAAGCTATTAGATCAGCTTAGTCAAAAGTGCTACCCCTCACACATTCAATAAATGAATGTCTGGGAATTATGAGATAATCAAAATTAATTTAGTGATTGATTTAATCTCATCTGTGCAGACAATTTGCAGCTGCATGCGGACATGCTCTGGAGGTTAACGAACGGCTTATTAAAGAAGACCAATTAGAATACCAAGAGGAGATGAAATCTCACTACAGAGATCTGCTGAGTGAGTTGTCTACAGTCATGAATGAGCAGGTAAGTGTTACTATTAAATGCTGTTATCCTGTAAGTTGCACTTTTCATGTATTAGTTTGTTTGCCTGGAAGTGGGTCCTGCACAGAGCCCACATACAGGAGGATGCAGAAAGCCCTGACATTTTGATTTGGGGTCCTCATTATAACGTGAGCATGAGATCTGTTCCTTAGAAGGCTGGCTGATGTCCCAAAGACAGGAAATGAGACTGTGGGCTTGAATTTGAAAGTGCTTCAGCCGCACCTTCAAAGAGATAAAGTGGCTTTATCAGAAGCATGAAAAGCAGCACTTCAGAGTAGCAGGTAATGTTTCTATGGAAGCAACATCAACAACTACATTAAAATTGGAAGCCTTTACCACTGAAAGCCCAAGTGACTGTCATAAGAATGTGTCTCAAATCTCCATCCAGTTTCACTTTACTGCAGCTGGGGATCTCATTTATTTATCCTGACCATGATTTGATTTGTGGGCAGGAGCTGGAAATCATGGTGATATTCAGGCAGGCTAAGGGTTGGGGGTCATTCTCAAGTCTTGCACATAATATCGAGTCTCCCAACTATTTTTGGTCAGAAATCTGGCCACCTGGATTGAAGTTCCCTGAAAATCACCTTTGGGAGGAAATTGTCAGTAAGTTACCAGTTCTGTTTCACACATTCTGTTTTGATCCCTCTCATGCCCATTTTGAAACACATATCTCGATATGAAATGTCTGCCTTTCTCTGTGTTCTCCTACAGATTTCTACTTATCAGTTGCAAATAAATGGGAATCTTGCAGTAGTAAAAAATGACTGTTCATTCTGATGCCCAGATAATGTAATTAATCCCACATATGTTCCGGTCTTCTGCTAAGAATGCATGAATTTTTAATGCTTTGTTCAAACTGACATTACTTGCCATCTTCTGTAGATCTATGTTTAATGATCATCATTAGTTCTTTCAATTCACCATACCCTTCCAAAGTACTCAAATGCTTTCAAAATACTCTCAATGCTGCTTACATATTTTACGTTCTCTGGTTAGTATTTAAAATAGACAATCTGTTTTCATTTCAGAGTTGTACTTGCTTTGTTAGGCCATAATATTAGCACAATCATACAGATGCAGAGCATTAAACTCCAACAGAGAGATTTTAGCTGATAGCTCCAGAAATATTTAGTCACAGCTCTCTAGGCATAGTGATTAGAACTGCTGCCTCACAGCGGCAGGGACCCAGGTTTGATTCCTGTCTTGGATCACTGCCTGTATAGGGTTTGCATGTTCTCCCTATGCCTGCATGGGTTTCCTCCAGGTGCTCTGGTTTCCTCCCACAGTCCAAAAGATGTGCAGGTTAGGTGAATTAGCCATGCTAAATTCTCCCTCATTGTACCCGAACAGGTGCAGGAATGTTGTGACTTGGGGATTTTCACAGTAACTTCTTTGCAGTGTGAATGTAAGCCTGCTTGTGACTAATAAATAAACTTTATTTAGCTGTTACTTTATAATGAAGAGACATATGAATTCCTCATGCAAGCAGGTTAATTTCGATCAGATTACTTCTTTCACTTATAATAATCCTGGTCACTTTTATGGACAGAAAATGTTGGGAACACTCAGCAAATCAGGTACAACATCTGTGGCAGCAACCTTTAAAGAAAAGTTACGCCTGAAAGAATTAATTTGTCATTTTTTCCACAGACACAATGCCTGATTTACTGTGTGTTTTCAGTACTTTTGATTTTGTGTCAGGTTTCCAGAATCTGCAGTCACTTATATTCTTGAATTGTACATTAATATATCTTTCAACCATAACAATTAGTGGAATGCAACAATTAATATCCAAAAACTTAGTTCCATAAAGGTACAAATTTTGATCCCACAAATACATTTCTTCTGAAAAAGAGATTGTTGTTTTAAATTGTGAATTATGATAATTGTTCTGATTCCGATCCATTAATGTATTCACGATGAAGCTGTGCTGAACATCTTTCAGCATCCAGCTATAATTTAGGTATAGATTTTTTTAACCTATATACTGAGTGACAAAGGAATAGTTAAAGCACTTATGGTAACTTTAATTGAAGATTCATTATACATGATCGATTATACTGGCTTGGCTGCTGCTCAGTTAGTTAGTCTAATAACCATACATTGCTGTGAACAGGGTGTCTGATGGCAACTACTGTTAGTTAGATCACTCCTTGCACATCTGACTTTTAAAATTTTTTGGAATTTTATTTGAATACAAGGATACCAGTGGTGAATCAAAGAAATAGAGCGCAGTGTTACCTTGTTTAAATTTGCTCTCTTCCATCTTGTTTGGGGGTTCACTACCATAAAAATTAATGGAATAATTGAGTGTTCAAAAAAAAAGGTGCTCGTCCTTTGTTTAGTAAAATCAAGTTTGTTTATTTATGGCCTGGATTTTGCAATAGTCAGGAGAGCAAAAACTATCAGAATTCATTCTTATTACTCCTCTGAAGCTGACAGCAATTCTTGAGACATGCACAGATAAACACGAGAATACTGAAGTTCCCAGCATGGTGCACCTTTGAAGCTCCCCCCAGACTACAATGAAATAGAATTCTCTGAGCTTGCCCTTTTATTCTCTTAGTCTTGCTGTAAAAACCCTTATAAAAATTGTTGAATTGTGTTTTAAAGCTATGTGTTGAGTTCATAATTACTGCCCTACAAAACTAATTTTACATTTGTGAAATGTCAAATTTCTCCATTATGATAAAAATATAGTTTTCAAATATATTTTAAATTTATTTAATATGTCAGCTTTTACCTTAATCCCATGTGTTTGACCCAACCATCTTTTTTATTTCAATTTTAATTAAAAATAAGAGGTGAGGTTAATTTTACTACTTTTGCCACCTGTGAGAATGCTTCTCATGACACATGGAGGTCCCCTTGACCTGGGGCCAGACTCAAACTGTAGTCAAAACGGAGCAATCCTCAGCATGTAGATTGCTAAATCTTTCCAGCTTTCTTTGAGGTCAGTGGTGAAGAATAACTTCACGGGCAGCAAAATCTAGATCTATGGATGAAGGGGATGTGTATATTTAAATAAAACTATATCCTCAAATTGTCTTTCTCTTTTCCATCTCTGTGAACTTTGTTGTAAAAGTCTTTGGTTCCAGTATATTTAACTTTACATTTACCTATATTAAAAAGCGTCCATGAGTGGACTAGGTGGTGCAGTGGACCTGGACGTTGTTTTTAATTTTTATCCTTTTTAGGTTTGTATCTAGCCTCAATTGAAGAGGCATTGGTTATGAAGCTCCTATATACATTAGCCAGAGGTAACTTCAACCAGGTTTTGAGTTGACATTGACTTCTAGTATAAATTGCTCCTAATAGGCACTCAATTGTATTGCTATTTTGTCCTAAAAAAATAGCCAGTTTCAGAAATGAAAGCATCATCCTGGGCTGTGAAGAGTTCTTCTGTGGCTTCCAGTATGGTTTTTAAAAAAAACTAAATTAAGGAAATGATCATCCACGGCTAGACCACTATTTAATTCCCATCCCTAGTTGACATTGAAAAGGTGGTGAACTGGATTCCTGAACTTCTGCCGTCCTTAATGTGTAGTTACACCCATAGTGCGGCTTGGAAGGAAATTCCAGGATTTTGAGCCAGTGACAGTGAACGAACGCAATATATTTCCAAGTCAGTATGGTGAGTGACTTGGAGAGGCACCTCCAGGTGATGGTGTTCCTGGGTATCTGCTGACCTTGTCCTTCTTGATTGTAGCAATTGTGGGTTTGGAAGGTGCTGCCTACGGAGCTTTGGTGAGCTCCTGCAGTGCATCTTGTAGACACTCTTCATCCATGGTGGAGGGAGTGAATGTTTGTGGAAGAGTTACCAATCACGCAGGCTGCCTTGTCCTGGATGGTGTCAAGTTTCGAGACATAGAGGTTTACAGCATGGAAACAGGCCCTTCGGCCCAACTTGCCCATGCAGCCCCTTTTTTTTTTAACCCTATGCTCATCCCAAGGGCCAGCATTTGGCCCATATTCCTTTGTACCCAGTTTACTCATGTAACTGTCTCAACAATTTTTAAAAGACAAAATTGTACCTGCCTCTACTACTACCTCTGGCAGCTTGTTCCAGACACTCAGCACCCTCTATGTGGAAAAAAATGCCCTCTGCACACTTTTGTATCTCTCCCCTTTCACGTTAAATCTATGCCCTCTAGTTTTAGAATCTCCTACCTCTGGGAAAAGACATTGACTTTCTAGCTGTTCTATGCCCCTCATTATTTTGTAGACCTCTATAAGGTCATTCCTAAGCCTCCTAGGCTCCAGAGAAAAAAGTCCCAATCTATCCAGCCTCTCCTTATAACTCAAACCATCAAGTCCCACTAGCATCTAGTAAATCTTTACTGGACTTTTTTTAGTTTAATAAATGCTTACTATAATAGGGTGACCAGAAGTGTACACAGCATTCCAAGTGTGACCTTGCCAATGTCTTGTACAACATCAACAAGACATCCCAACTCTTCTATTCAATTTTAAGACCAATGAAACCAAGCACATCAAATGCCTTCTTCAACCACTCTGTCCACCTGTGATGCCACTTTCAAGGAGCTATGAACCTGTACCCTTGGATCTCTGTTTTATAACTCTCCCCAGTGCACTACAATTAACTCAGTAAGTTCTGCCCTGGTTTGATCTACCAAAATGCATCACCTCACATTTACCTAAATTAAACTCCATCTGCCATTCGTCAGCCCACTGGCCCAATTGATCAAGATCCCATTGCAGTCCTAGATAGTCTTCTTTACGGCCCACTCTGCCACAAATCTTGGTGTCATCTGCAAACTTACTAACCATGCCTCCTAAATTCTCATCCAAATCATTAATATAAATGACAAATAACAGTGGACCCAATATCGATCCCTGAGGCACACTGCTGGTCACAGGCCTCCAGTTTGTAAAACAACCCTCTACAACCACCCTCTGTGTTCCATCATCAAGCCAATTTTATATCCATTTGGCTACTTCACCCTGGATCCTGTGAGATTTAACCTTATGCAACAACCTACCATGTCATACCTTGTCAAAGGCCTTGTTAAAGTCCACGTAGACAACATCAATTTATATTGCCCTCATCTACCTTCTTGATTACCCCTTTGTAAAACTCAAATTTGTGAGACATGATTTTCCACTCACTAAGCCGTGTTGACTCTCCCTAATTAGTCCTTGTATCTCTAAATGCCTGCTTCTTCGATATTGTTGGAGCTGCATTCATCTAGACAAGTGGAGAGTGTTCCATCGCACCTCTAACTTTTGCAGATGGTGGACAGACTTTGGGAATGTCCAGAGTTGAGATACTCACTGCAGGATTCCTATCTTTAGACCTGCTCTGGTCTCCACAGTATTTATATGGCTAGTCCAGTTCAGTTTCTGGCCAATGATAATCTTCAGGATTTTGGGTAATTTAGCAATGATGCCATTGAATGTCAAGGGCGATGGTTAGATTCTTTCTCATTGGAGATGGCCATTGCCTGGCCCTTATGGCATAAATGTTACTTGCCACTTGTCAGCCCAAGCCTGGATTTTACCCAGTTCTTGTTGTATTTGGACATGGAATGCTTCAGTATCTGAGGACTCATGAATGGTGGTGAACATTATGCAGTCATGGATGAATCAGCTGAAGATAGTTGGTCTTAGGGCATTACCCTGAGGAACTCCTGCAGTGATGTTCTGAATTAGAGTGGAGTGACCTCCAACCACCATAACCATCTTCCTTTGCACAAAGTATGATTCCAACCAGTGGAGGTTTTCCTCCTACTCCCAGTGACTCCAGTTTTGCTAGAGCTGCTTTATACCACTTTCAGTAAAATGCTACCTTGTTACCATGGTCAATCAGCTCCAGAATTCAGCTCTTTTGTCCATGTTTGAACCAAGGCTCTGAGATCAGGAGCTGAGTGGTCCTGGCAGAATCCAAACTGAGTATCCATGAGCAGGTTCTTGATATTATTTAAAGAATGGTGTTGGAGCAGAACAAAAGAAAACCATACTGCAGCTAGCTATGTCATTGTTGGCATCAGGTGGATAGATAATAAATACCCTGAAAACAAAATCAGTCTCTTTGGTATGTAGAAAAACATTCCAAAAATAGCCCAGCCTTAATTCTGTAGATCACCTGATTGGGCTCCACAGAGACCAATAACTTTTAAAATAAGATCCAAGTTCCCAGAGACCTTAGTGAAGGATCATGTGACAAGATTTCAAATTTTAAGACCTTTAATGCAGCAAACATTCCTAAAACCACATCGACCAAACACTCTTTAGTAGGTAACTAATACACTAAACTACAGCAAAGATATCTCCCCTTTAAGTTGTAACACAACTGAAAACCCCACGCCACAGTTATAATTTTACTCTTTTCAAAAGTAACAGGTTTCATAAGAAATAGTTCTATGTCGCTCCCAGCCTCTAAAGGGTTTACTTTTTGCTGTTTTAGCAAGTTCTGTTTCACCAAATCATAATGTTGAGTGACTGTCCGAAAGGCATTTCTCTCGATTTTTGGACAAGTCCCAAACTGAATACCAGTAGTAAGGCCCATTCCAATGATTCTTGCCATACCTGGATGAATTATTCAGATTCCTGAGATTACCACTTGACTCCCACATTCTGCCTGGTCATCTACAGCATTTTTTAAAAAAAAAATCCAAAATCCCAGTTATTTATTAAAAGAAATAAGCTTGAAAATTCCACATTTCAAACCAAAAGATTCATTTTACTATACAAGAGTCAAACAGAGCAATCACTAAATACTATCTTGGGTAACCATCTATAATCTAAAACCCAGAATCAGCATGTTAATTGTGAATTAACATACAAATTTGGATGATGCTAAACTATGAATTATGCTTTACATGACAGATACAAAAGACAGATCTTTTAAATTGGATTGGTAGTCCACTCAGCACATCAATATCAATCACAGTGGTCTTCAAAGCACTGCATTCCTCATAAAGAATGTCAACTCCTCCCTTCTAGTAGCCTGATCTCTAGCCAATAGTGCACAACCAACCTGAGTTCCACAGATTGGTCTTCACCACAAATGGTACGCATTTGCAGAATCTCCTCAGTGGATGATGTTGATTCACCCATGGGGATCTGAATTCTGTTTTCATTAGTTTTCCTTAACTGCAGCACAAGATTCATCCACTTCTACCAAGCTTGAGTCAAGCTGTGTCCTTTCTTTATATGCTTTCAACCAGGTTCAGTGTCCCTAGTCATTTTGCTTTCTGATCACAGTTTTGGTTTTCATTTTCTTAGAAACTGGGAGACTCAGTTTCCATTCTCTGTTTCCTTTCTCCATTTACTTTTCCCGTTAGGATAAAAAGCATAAAAAGACACATTCTCCTCTCTGCTGACTTGTCCTTATCACTTTCTTCCTGTGAGACATTTTCTGCCCAAAACCTGGAGACTGAGTGAACATGCACCACCCCCACCCCCAACTGCTCCTTCAGCTCCCCTCTCTCATTCATCCATTTCATCTAGAATTTAAAGCGGCAGTCTCAATTAACAATCCTATAAACTTGGTATTCGTAACATAATGAGTTGGTCGGCCATCCCTGTCACAGCCTTGATTTGCCATTACAATTACC
The DNA here is from genome assembly GCF_965287045.1 of Carcharhinus amblyrhynchos. Taxonomy (NCBI): domain Eukaryota; kingdom Metazoa; phylum Chordata; class Chondrichthyes; order Carcharhiniformes; family Carcharhinidae; genus Carcharhinus; species Carcharhinus amblyrhynchos. Next base: position 92,462,655 of record NC_137326.1, read on the forward strand.
ATATGACAGAAATTATGAAAGAAAAATTGTTGAGATGAAATATTAGAATATATACCATGGAAACAATTACTCTGCTTTTTGTTTCTGTGTTGAAAAAGATGATTGTGCTCATATTTGTTTCATTTATAAAAGTATTTCTTGCACACTTGTTCTGGTTCAATGACTAGAAGAAAAATGATAAGGTGTGATGGGCACAACATATCGTTACGGTTGATAGATCTGAATTCTAATGGAGGTCGACGTTTAGTTGATCTTAATCTGGGATCTGAGACGTGTATGCTGATGGCATAAATCTCACTTTAGCAGGAGAGTTAAAGAAAAATGGGATTAGAATAATTTTGTTACTGAAATTGGGGATTGTAGGAGTACTGAAACAAAGCAGATTTCACTATTTTTTCTTCTAGTCTGTTGAAGCATCTGTATAGAGTTTATTTGATGTCCAGTATTAGTTCTTTGTAATAACAGTATCTCATTGAAAAATTATTTGAAGGTGAATCTTGAAAATTATTTTATCAGTTGTAATAATATTTGAATATCTGGATCCTCAATAGAATATACTCAGTCAATATATCTTTTTATTTTTCTCTGGCAGCTGAATTATGCTTTTACTTCTTCCAACTTCTACTCTTCTCAGTCTATTACCTCCTTCACTACTGTTAGCAAAAATGGTATGTCTGGACCTCTATCAATGCTGATGATTTATTCTTTGCTGGCTTTGCATGGTTTTGTATTTCAACTTAATATGTTCATTTTTGTTATTATAAAATGGTAGCCAAAAGGTGTCAGCCAATTTGCACAAACAAGGCAGATCTATTTGCTTATTTTTAAATCAAATTGTAGCACTCATAAAAATTAATAACCAGCATTTGATTTACATGATTGTATATATTTAGAAATTCAACTATCAAGAAGGTAACATGACAGATACACTGAGAAGGGATTTGAATGACATATCTTACTCAATTTGAATGAAGGCATTGTAATTCATCTCTACAAATTCACATGGTGCTGTTATTATTGGCCATTGGCTTACACATAACATACACCCACATGCGCAAATACATGTGCACCTCCCACACGTACACTACCCACACTCCTTTCTTTTGATGAAGTGACTGGCTTCTATTGAAAATTGCATTGCTGGCATGGCTAATTTCCATCAAAGAATAAAGAAAAAATTATGTGTGGAAGGTTATGGGTTTGCCCCCATGCCCTGTCCAGCAAGCACAATAATGTACTGCACCATTATTTTATATATTGATTTTCGTGTTACAAATCTTTAGTTCTGTCAGTTGCTTGTGTAGTGTTGCTTCTTTTCTCAAAAGGTACCACTGTTTCTGTGATCTGAATTTTGAGATATAAAGCTTTGAAGCTTTAATTTTGCAATGGATATCTCTGGCTAAAAGGGTCATATCTAAAGTTCCCTTAGAATTCCAAGAACTAAATTAGTGAAGAAGTGACCCAATGAAGTCTACTGTTAGAGATGTTTTTGTACTGATGTACAGGAGTGCATAACAAATGATACTGTCAGGTAGGAGCAAAGAGAATTACAGCTTTTACAGGAAGGATTAAGACGATAACACTTTGTGCCAATTTTGAAGAAATGTATTTTTGATATTATGTTGCTGCATTGGAACTAATTAAAATTGTCACATTTTGTTCAATATCATATTTTTCATCCTTTCTAATTCTGTGATTTATAATTGTGCATTTTTTATGTCCAGGAACAAAACATGTGATTCATTAAACTGGTAAATGTTCAGCTTTCTAACTTGGCTTTGCATGTGAGAAAATATGCTTTGCACAAGGAAATTTTTTTTTTTGCTTCATTTTCACATTGGTTAACTGCAAATAATAAATAAGTTTTGCCAAGACTGTGGCCACCCATAAAGATAAACACTATTTTAACATCACACCCAACCCCACTTGTAGATATTTAATTCCGCAGCTCTATCCAATCCTTTATTAACTTCTAACTCATTTTCATATCACACCTGGCCTGTATACTACCAAACAGCATTACCCTGCTAACAATTTGTAATAGTGACAAGCTAACAATAGAAAAATTGGATGAGAGAAAAGAAACAGGATAATCAGACACCAACGGAAAATATACTTATTGCATATCAGCTAATAACAGTCTGATTTCCTCCTTATCGGGGAATGAAAACCTCAGTAAATTAAACTTCCAATTCAAGCCCAAAGCCTTGCTGCACAGAAACATTATCTGAAGGATAAGTCTTTTCTATAATTATGAATCTCTTGTGACTTCTCTGAATTAATTTCACAGGAGATACAGAGAATTGTTTGAAACATTCCTTCCAGAAATGCAGCACTTATTGCTTTGTTTCATAACGGAAGTGTCTATTTGTAAATTGTTGCTTAAAAAGAAGACATGTTGAAACTTTTCATCTTGTACTCATCAGAACACTTTGCAAAATGTCCTGATGACTGCAAGATGAAAAGCTTCAATATGTCCTTTTTTTATCGAGCAATCCTTAAATACCAAATAACAAATTGTAAATAACTCACATAACTAATGTTTAATCTCAGAATTTGAGAGTCAAGAGACAATTCATTAATGAAATAATTGCTGAATAGTTCTTGATAGAATGACACCAGGAACACCACTCCATGAAAACTATATAGTGAGGTTTAAAAAAAAAACCATTTCCCTACACGTTTTTGCTAAAAGCTTCAAGATTCAACATTACATGGAATTATGTTTGCTGACGTTGTGTCACCAGAAAGGTACACAGTTCAGGAGGTCCACTGGAAAATATGCTACCCTGAACCCAGATCAAGTTGATACAAAATATAGGGTTAAGTTTTCCAGTACTGCCTGCTGCAGGAATTGTCGCAAGTGGGGCAGCCAATTTACTGGACCACTTACAGATCTGTTGACTTGGGCAGGAATTTCTGGTCTTGGAGTGAGATCAATTGGAAAATCCTGCCCATAGAATGAGATTGTATTACATTCACTTGATTGTTCTACTGAATATTATAATATTTCAGGAAGCCAGATTTATGTTCAGATATACTTGAGATGCCTTGTATGTGGTATTAACAACTATTATCATTTAAATTTTGTAGATTTCAAATTTATTTTGGTATTTTTGCTTCCTTGCAATGTTTTGAAGTCCTGACACCATACAATATTCCACCAACTTCAGGGCTTATGCCTTGTCCTTTGATTCCAATTAAGATTTTAAGGAAAAGTTCTGTTCTGGCCTTGATGAAATCCTCATTGCCATCCCAAAGGAAGAAAAGAAAACATTCTGGGGGACTTTAATGCCAGTGTTGGCGGTGACATTGATGTCTAGACGAGAACCACCAGGAAAAATGGTTTGCGAAAGTACAATGCAAATGGTATCCTCTGACTGATAAAGTGTGCTTAGCCTGGCCTCATTATAGCAAGCACTCTCTTCCATCAGAAGGGCAAATTCAAAACTGCATGGCGGATTTGAAGTCAAAGCATTGGCACCTCCTGGATTGTCATTATTTTGGTCAAAGATCTAAGTGATTCCTATATCACTTGATTTCTGCAGGTGATTGACAGATCATTAGTTTGTTCAATTGGCGATGAACATCCACCTAGCACCAAAACATCTCAAGGCCCAGGAGTCAGAGAGAGAGGATCGATGTCTTAGCAGGCTGACCAATGAGAGGAATTCCAAGTACAGCTCGCAATTAATCTGGAAAATTTTGACATACACAACTCCATTTCAGAACAATGGGATCAAATAAAATCAGCTATACTAGACCCCTAAGCAGATCAGTGAATTTGTGCATCATTGTCACTAGAACTGGTTCAATAAAAAGGACATTGTGAAATGTAATCTCTTAAAACTAAAATGAACAGCATTCATTACCTGGTAGAACAACCAAGTTTGCAAATCAAGGATGTAGCATTTTAATAACGAACAGCTAATGTCCAAAGACAAATCCAGGAGATGAAGGATTTGTTGGAAAGGGAGAGTCTGAGAGATCCAATATGATGATGACAATGATACAGCTATAGCCTAAACAACAATTGCTGTGGCTATTGGTATTGCAGCTGAGGTATTCTACTCACATCAAAACTCCATGCTCATTCTATGGATTCAAGAGAAAAAAGAACCCCTCCCCCTGCCCCATGCCTGCCCCTGCAACATCAGGAATTGAATTATAATCCTTCAAGAAGGGAGTTAAATCATGCTGTGGAAATTATCCAGGCATTTCCCTTCTGCACATAGCAGCAAAGATCCTGAGTCACCTGTGGCTGAAAAAATCTTCTGAGAGACAATTTGGCTTCACATCTTCCAAGCGAACCTCTGACATGGTCTTTGTTGCTGGACAAATCCAAGAAAAATGTCAAAAATACCTGGTACTCTTCATCCAGAACTGATCAGCTGCACCAGCTCTGACTACTGCAATGTTTAGCAACAAAGACCTGTGCTAGTTAATTAACGCAGTAAGAAGTCTCTCAACACCAGGTTAAAGTCCAACAGGTTTATTTGGTAGTACAGGCCACTAGCTTTTGGAGCACTACCCCTTCATCAGGTAAGTGGGAGTTCTGTTTACAAACAGGGGATATAAAAACACAAACTCAATTCACAAAATAATGGTTGGAATGCAAGTCTTTACAGGTAATCAAGTCTTAAAGGTACAGACAATGTGAGTGGAGAGAGGGTTAAGCACAGGTTAAAGAGATGTGTATTGTCCCCAAACAGTACAGTTAGTGAGATTTTGCAAGCCCAGGCAAGTCACGAGGGTTACAGATAGTGCGACATAAACCCAAGATCCGGTTGAGGCCGTCCTCATGCGTGTGAAACTTGGCTATCAGTCTCTGCTCAGCGACTCTGCGTTGTGTGTCGTGAAGGCCGTCTTGGAGAACGCTTACCTGAAGATCAGACGTCAACTAACGTCCAGGAGTACACAGCAGTTGTCATCGCCACACCCCTGTACTGAAGTGAAACCTGTACTGTGAATCAGTGATAAATGAGAGCGCTAGAGAATTTGTCAGGATTACCTCCACCACATCCTCGGGATTCAATGGGCGGGTTTTCTAACAAACGCCAGTACCCTCCCTTAAGCGTTCACAAGCATTCTAGCAAAACCTGTTCAAAATGGCAACAACTCATCCATCAAGCTGCTCCACACTTTTGAGCCTCAACATCTTAATGATGAGGCAGGGTGGCAGCAGCAGAGAAGGAAAGTAAAGGAAACAACCCTGCACTGTGGATCCCACTACGTGATGGGACATCCTGCCCCCTTGTGCTCAAACACCTGTGGGTTGCGAATCGGCATTTTCAGCCGCATGAAAATTCCTGTCAGAAAAATGGTACCTTGATTAGAAGTTGTCATCAAATCAAAAGGCAGCCACTGGTAACTATGTACATCAGAAATAACTAAAGCTAGTACATGGGAAATGTTTGAAGCACATGCCATCTCAGTGAAGACAGATGCTTACTTTTTCTAAAGAATACAAAGTGTTGCAGAACTTTCATTCTGCTTACTAGCGCTGAGAGTCGAAGTGTAATGTTGCAGACCATGTGCTATGGCGAAATCCAGGATGTATTTTATGGTGAAACTTTTGGCCCTCTCCTACCTTTGTTCCAATCAACAAGACAGAGATTCAATAGACAATGGAAAATGATACATACTTAGCTTGCTAGATTTCACATTTTTGCATACACTCATTTTCCAGTGCAGAACAAACCCTTATGAAATGCGCCTGCTTGAGTCAGGTTTTAGAAGAATATTATTACTACAGACATTCTCGATTTTAATTCAGATTTTGTTTCCCATGCTCCATTTATTGCTGCATTTGTGAGAGAATGCTTCCCATTGCCAGTATTTGCTTTAGTTTTGCTGAGTTGATGCTGCAGTTTATAACACCACAAACAGTAGGTGAAAAGCAGAATGTTTTTGGGTTTGAATTGTGCTGTGTGATTAAGATGAAAGACAAATGTCACAGAGGAGGTGAAATAAATGCAGATGAAATAATACCTGAAGCGTTTTTACAGCAGTGACGATAGCAAGACAAGAACCTGTTGATCGATCTACTTCTCCTTTCATGTATCACTAGAGAGATGTCTTTCCTGCCCTGTTTCACAAAAGGGGCTGTTACATAAGCGAGGCCATCTGCTGTTAAGTTCATCAGCAAACAACTTGCACCTTAGGAATAACTTTATCCCATAGGCTTGCATTAAACTTTTATGTTGTTGAATTATTTCAAGAAACCTTTGGTGATGCCTGCCAATTTCATCGATTAATTAAATTTGAAGAATTATAGTGGGTAATGATGCATTTAATGGGTGCACATTTTATTTCAGACATACACAGCATCATGTGAACATTTATCCATGTTTGTAACCCTTTCTGTTGGTAAAAATACATTTTGGCATTGTTAATGGGACACAGTAACTATTTTGTGATCCACTTGTTCAGTCGCTCATTTCCACTCAGTTAGAACATTTTTGCCTAATTCAGTTCTTGTGTTAAAAGTATAATTTCTCAGCTTTATCCCACGTGCATTATGCAACACTGAATTTGATGCACTAGTGAAGGTTCTCCAGTTAGGAACACTGCATCTGCTGTCTTCATCCCGCCCCAACTGTGTGCCTATGATGCATGATTTTAGGAAGTGTGTTTCTTATTAAAAATACCTTTTCTTTTTAAACAGGTTGTGTACGGGGAGGACATGACAAAGCAGCAAGGAGTCGAAAGGCAGCACGTGCTCCGAGCAATCAGTAGAACTACCACTTCAAACAACTTATCAGGAGCAACAGTCGTGGCAAATTCTGAATAATATCACTTTCTCTGCAATAAATGGCCATAAATTATAGCGGTTGTCAGATCTTTGATACTGGAAGTATTACAAGCTGCAAAATAGATATGTTCTGTAAAATAAAATAGAATTGTTTTATTATACTCCAACAGATACAAACTCCAGCTTGTAATTCATCTCTGCAATGTACCTGCAGTATCTGCACTGTTTACTTGAGTTGTTATTGTTCAGTGACCTTTATTACACCAAGTTTGATATGTGTAATGGATAAAATATGAATGTACAGTGTTTGCAGTAAGCTGTATGGTACCTAACATTTTGTTTGCTAGTACTGTTTTACATGGAAATATTGATATTTTATAACTTCAAGATGTTGAAATGCTTTGACTTGTTATTTTAACTGTAAATATTGACATTAATATGTAAAATAGATATTTTACAATGACTTTAAATGGACATACTGATGAGAAGTTTAACAGTGAAATAACAATGTTTTTTAAAAAATAAAATATGTAAAATATATGTACATATATTGGAAACATTTTAAAATTTATTTTTACAAATCTGTGCTGAAAACACCATGCATACTATCAAAAGAAAATAGTAGTACAGTAAAGCCCCAAAGTCTGCAGGAAGACACTCACCTCTAGAGTCCCTTCTAAGTGTATATACAAAGGAGAAATGAATAATGGGAGCATTTTCAGAGCTGAAATTTAATTGCAGTTTAGCTGGCACGAGCCACAAAGTCTTGGCTCATGAATGCAATCTGAACTCCTCCAGTAGATTCTGTGTTTAAACATCATGGCCTTCTACCTGTTAATATTTATTAAATATCCTAAACTATGCAAAAGTGTTAGCTTTGTTTTGGTAAATGATTATTAATGGCTATTTTCAGTTGTGGCCAAGTGTCTGGAAGCTGTATGAGGTACTGTGAACATGCCCTTGTTTTATGCTTGCACTTTGCAGCATTTTATACGTCTTTAGTAATGCTGTGGTTGTTATGTTTGTTGTTAACGATATCTTCTCACCAGTAAAAGCGATTGTTAATAAACAAAATTTGTTGTGGCACAGTTTTCAGGCCCCTCACTCTGATGTTACACTTTCATTTTGCAATCAGTCCAGGGCTGTCTATTGTGATCCTCAGCAACAAGATCGCTATTATCTCACTGTTAGAGCTACAAGAGAGCTCGGGTTGTGTATGCATGTATGTACAGTTGGGAGCACTTTAATAATGTGAGTAGGAGTGGTTGCTTTCTCAATCATTTTCTATGTTCAAAGCACTGTATGTTGTTGCATATGAAAGACTTAGCATTTATACATATCCCATAGCAAATTTAAACTATTCTAACACCACAAAAGTTGCTTTCCACATTGTGTTGAGCCCAAATAATGCAATGAGTTTTCAAAGAATGTCTTTTGATTCCAATCTTAAGCCAGGTCAGAGCTCAACTCCAGAGTTGTTCCACCATGTATCCATTGTTGCAAAATGGAAGCTACTTTGCAATAAAAGTGGTAACTTAATTACATTCCTGAGTCCCTCATAGGTGATAGACTAACATCAGGGCAGAATGCTCACCAAAAGGTAATTTGGCAGAGCAGGTGGTTTACTGAGAAATGCTGAAAATACTTCTGATCCATGAAAGATAAAATCCCCTGTGTATTTGTTTGAGGCAAAGAGAATTAATCCAATTCAAAATGGTTTGACTTAGTATTCCCTGGAAGGTTTGTTTGAGAATTGCAGCACATTCCACCATTAATTGTAAGGTGCAGCTCTTTGTGCATCTCATTGAATGGGGATAGTGTTCTCAGTTGGTGGACCCTCTGAAGAGGAAGAGAAGGTCAGGATGGAAAGGGGGGGCCAGGTGGGCAGCATCTGAGGCAGAGAGCTTTGAGAAGAGGGGCATGGGTACAGTTGGTGCAGGGCCAGCAGGAAGGTCAAGGCAATGGGGTCCACAGAAGGCACCATTACCTAATAGCAAGAGTACACAGAGAGCACTCCACCTCTAAATGTCCAAAGTCCCATGCTGAGGAGAACCCCATCTCACTAAGGACACGGTGACAGCAATATGTCAGCTGATTGGGCCAGAAATCACCTGTGTGGGTGGAAAACACATGCTTGTGGCTCTGAAGGCATAGCAACCCTCAACATCTCGACCTGTTCTTTCCAGTGGCCCGTGGGGGGGTCTGTGTGGTGTGTTCCAATCAACTGCAGACAATTGCATCAAGCTCATCACTAATGCTGTTTTGAAATATGTTTGCACATTTATCCATTAGCGGCCTGATGAGGCCAGCCAGGTGGAGAAACCCAGAGGTTTCACCATGAATGCTGGGTTCCCCTGCAACCAGGGTATAATAGATTGCAATCATGTGGCTATCAAGACACCAATGAGTTAGCTGGAACCTTCATGAACCAGAGGAGCTACCACAAATGTGCAGATTGCCTGTGAACACAACCAAGTCTGTGCCCATTACCCTGGTTATTGACATGATGCTAACGTCTTTCATCACTATTCATGGCTCCTGTACTGTTGAATGGATGGCTTCTGGGTGACAAGAACTATCCCTTGGAAAGGTAGCTCATGACTCCGTCTGGCATCCAGGATCAGAGGCGGAGGAGCGATAGAACAAGACTCAAACCTCCTCCATAAAAGCAATGGTGGAGAGAACCACCAGACTGCTCATGATGCACTTCAGATTCCTGGACTGATCAAGGGCATTGCAGTATCCTCCAGAAAGTCTCTCCTTTATTGTCATGGCATGCTGCATTCTGCATAATTTGGTTATGGCAAAGAAGGACGCATTAGAGGCTGAGGAAGGCAAGACAGCTCCTCAGACCAAGGAGGATATTTCCCAGTGATGGATCTGATGAAAAACCCAGGGGTGGCACAAGGTGAGGATGTGTACACAGAACCGAGAAACCTTTAGGGAGGTAGGGGCAGCAGAAATATCTTGAGCTTGTGAACCTTTAGCTAGGCATCCAAGGCATTGATGCTTCCTTATGTCAATGGCATGGTTTTCTTTACAAAAACATATGCTAGACCAACCTTAAACTTCAGCAGCACACAATGCAATACAGTTACAAGCTTGCACTGCATCTGGCACTTGTTGCAAACATCAAGCTAATCCAGCCTATTAAAGCAAAAGAAATGTTCTTGTCAATACACCAACAAAGAATACATAATATTGCCAAACTGAACACAAATTTCAAAATAATGAACACAAATAATGTTACTCGTGATGAGTTGTGCTCAAGGTGCCTTCAATTTACATTTGTGGGTGCTGTGTCTTGGTGCCACCCCTCTGGCTCTGATTTAGTGCCAGCCTCCTGACTATTCTATCCTGGTGGATGTGATGATAACCTTGGTTGTTGTCCTCTGGCTAGCAGAACCTGAGCAGACTCTGCCTGGGAGAGTGTGTCCAGCCCCATGGCTGAGCACTCTTCAGTCATCGCAGCATCATCCAATGTGGTAGCCACTGGAAGAGAGGTGTAGGAGCTGGTACTCTAATCCAGAGCACATCAAAAGGAGCCCACAGAGATGACAGGCAACTTGTCCACCAACACGTGGTACATTTGGACATCGCTGCTTACTGTTGATGGATGAGCACCTAGCAGAAAGACCAGGTCTCACACTGGCCGCTGAAGGACAATTAGGGCTAGGCAATAAAAATATTGGTTTAGCCAGCAATGCCTATGTCCCATGTATGAATTTAAAAACTGATGTTAATACCTGTTTGCTACCGTCACTAATGATACTACCACTCAACCAATGTTTAACTCCTTCTGGTTTTAAACTGTAATTATTTATTCTCTTATCCTTATTCTGTCAAAAGAGAAAGATCATTCTCTTTCCTGATTTATATTTTGAATGGCTCATTTGTCCTCCATTTTCTCATTTTGAGCGATGAATAGCTGTGTGTTGATTCAAAGAACAAGAAGAATATTACAGCACAGGAACAGGCCCATCGGCCTTCCAGACCTGTGTCAATCATCTTGTCCTATTTAGACCAACTGCTTATATCCCTTTATTCCCCATCGGTTCATGTGTCTTTTCAGATGAGTCTTAAATATCGCCTCAACCACTTGGCAGTGCATTCCAGGCCCCCACCACCCTATGTGTAAAAAACTTCCCCTCACATCTCCACTGAACCTTCCCCCGCTTTACCACCCCCCCCCCCCCCCCTGCCCCCCCACATCAGCCTCCGTCTTTCCAGGGAGGACAATCCCAGTTTATTCAAGCTCTCCTCATAGCTAATACCCTCCATACCAGGCAACATCCTGGTAAACCTTTTTTGTATTTTCTCCAAAGCCCCCACGTCCTTCTGGTAGTGTGGTGACCAGAATTGGACACAGTAGTCCAAATGTGGCCCAACGTTTCAATAACTGTAACATAATTTGCCAGCTTTTGTACTTGATGCCCCAGTGGTTAGCACTGCTGCCTCACAGCGCCAGGGACCCGGGTTTGATTCCCATCTCGGGTCACTGTGCATATCTCCCCGTGTCTGCGTGAGTTTCCTCCAGGTGCTCTGGATCCTCCCACAGTCTGAAAAACGTGCTGGCTAGATGCATTGGTCATGGTAAAATTCTTCCTCAGTGTACCCAAATGAGTGCTGGAGTGTGGCAACTAGGGGATTTTCATCATGATTTCATTGCAGTGTTAATGTAATCCTACTTATGCCATGAATAAATAAGCTTAAAAAAACTTAAATGGTCTTGCAAAAGTGAATGAAAAGCTATTTTATTAATTTATGTTATTTAATTTATTTGGATATTCCTAATGAAACCATGTTATTTTGACTTTGGATTTATTATTGTCACATGAGATACAGTGAAATATATTGTTTCTTCTGCACTACAGAGCCAAAACATACCATACATAAAGTACATAGGGGAGAAGGAAAGGAGAGAATGCAGAATATGGTGTTCCAGTCACAGATAGAATGTAGAGACAGATCAGCTTAATACAGCTTAAAGTCCATTCAAAAGTCTGATGGCAGCAGGGAAGAAGCTGTTCTTGAGTTGGTTGTACGTGATCTCAGACTTTTGTATCTTCTTCCCATCTTCAATTGTGCTTCATGTTTTTATAGCTAGATTGTGCACAATGGGAAATAGCAGAGCGCAGAGTGAGGGGTGAGAAAGAGTACGCCACAGGAATTTGTTTTTTTGCCCGCGTCAGCTCATTGTCTAAAGTTTAACTTTATGGGCTTGAGTAATGGATACAATGCAATGTTCTCATTATCTGTCACTTAGGGGCTACAGCTCACTCACTAACACCATTTTGCCTATGTAAGTATACCAACGAGAGTGTAGGTGGTGATTACTATTTGAATACTCGAGATGTATTGTGGTTAAAAAGACTGTTGAAATTGGAGATAAACCTTGCATGCCTCTCTTCCACATACATCGAACCATGGAAATTAGAAGCAAGCCATCCAGCCCTTCGGGCCTGCTTCACTATTCATTATGATCATGGCTGATCATCAAATTCAATATTCTCATTCCCCCCTTACCCCCACATCCCTTCATTCCTTTAGCTCCAAGAGCTATAGCTGATGTAGAAACATAGAAACTAATACAGAAACATAGAAACAAAAATCAACAGTAACACGTTGAGTGAGCTGTCAACATAGTTGTCCTGCTTTGATGCTGCTTTTATTCCACTAAGTCTACTCTAATCCACATTATTTTTTCACTTTAATTCAAATTCTTGATTGTTTTCATCTGATGTTCAGTCTAGAAATGATAACCACGATTCTCCCAAAGGTGCTGAATTGGCAGGAAAACTTCTAGATCACAACTGTTCTGTCAGATCAACTTCTCACCTGAATCTCCCCACTCTGTGCACTGCAGAGGTCCCAATCATGAATCTCATTAAAAACCCGTGGAATGGAGCCTATTCATGCCAGAGTCTGACAGTTCTGCAGCTCTGTGCGTGCATCGTGGCCCCGATCTGTCTGTCTCCCAGTTTGCTGGCCAGCTCAATCGCTGGCAAGCCTGGGACCCCTGCAGTGCTGACCTTCCAGCCCCCCACACAGCCCAATCGCAGCCCCCACAACAATTCCCAGGCCAGCCCTGACCCCCCCCTCCATCCCTGAGCACCCAGGGTCCAGCCCAATTCCCCCAGCAGTGCCGATCTGTCCACCCCACCCCCACCTCAGCAGACCCCACCCCTGCTGACTGCTCTCAGGGTCAGACCCCACTAGGAAGCAGGCCCTCCTGGCAGACCAACCCCCCAGTCCAATCCAATCGCTGCCCTTCCTCCATCCCAGACCAGTCCCAATGCAGAGTGGCAGCGGGACCTCCCACCTCCACCGATCACTCCGAGCCCTGCCCACAATAGGCCCCACCACCTTGGCACCAGTGAGCAGTGCAGAGGTGCCCCTTAGCCCTCACTACCCAACCCCCTGGGATTGCCCCCCACTTCATTCCGGTGGGTTTTTCTGCCAGTACCCCAAACGTGGGGAGCTACTTTAAACCCGCCGGAATGAAATACTCCTGGCGGGGTGGGAGATTCAATCAAGACCGGCAAGTTCCTGATAATTACATTTAAAATACATTTAAAACATGTTTAAAAAAAGATTCAAATGACTTACCTGTCTTCCGGCAGGTTTCCAGCATGGCCTGTCCTGCAACTGTTCTCCAGCTTTGGGAGATGTGCATGTATTCCTGACGAATGCGCAAATCCTGGAACAAGGCCAGCAATGAGCATCTCCCACCCTGACTTGTCAAAAAAACTGCAGGTCGGGATGGGAGAATCGCAGCCAATAAATCCAAAATCTTTGTTTATCAGTAGGAAATTCAAATAGTATGCATGATTGATTATAATCGAAAACCTTTGCATTACATTCACAACGTAAGATGGGCTTCATTAGCAATAATAGATCAGAAATAAACTTGCATTTTGGACAGTTGCGATAATCTTTTTGGTTGATTGGCACTTAATTAGGACAATGATGTAATGGTTTCTAAAGGTTTATGAAATAAGCTACAACATTTTTTTTAACTAAAGGCAGCTCAGTAAATGAAAGCTTCTGAAATAATAAATTGTTTCAGGACAAAAAAATCCTCTTGGCTGTAATAATTTTTTTTTCATTCTGTTGTATCTGTGTTTCTATTCATTGTAAAAGCATTTTAGCAGCATTGCTCTGTGTTAAGCAGCTTCAAGCTACACAAAGTAAATTTCCTTTCTTTTTAAATGGTGAAAGTATAAGCACATTAAAGTAATTACAGCTAATTGCTCAACCTTTCACCCCAGTAATAGAAAGAATAGTGAGAACTGCCTGCCTGTGATGAAAGTCATGCTTTATTCCATCAGACTCAACCATATTGTACAATAGGGAAACTGCTCAGTTCTCCTCTTTGGAATTCTAAAGAAAACACTGTTTCTTATTTCAAATTTCACATTCTTTGATGCTGAATCAGAGTTTTCTACTTTGAACTATTGCTAAAATACTAAATCAAAACAATTTGCTAAGTGTCTATTGCAAACTAAGTATTACAAACAGAAATTATGATCGATATTTTTGACTGTCTCTGATTTTCAAATGTCCAACAACTTTGATCCTCTATAAGGCCATAAGACATAAGAGCAGAAGCAAGCCATTTGGTCCATCGAGATATGTGGATATAAATTGTCCCATTGGTAAGAAGCAGCATGGTTTCATGAAGGGAACGTCATGTTTGACTAATTTGCTGGAATTCTTTGAAAACATTACATGTGCAGTGGACAATGGGGAACCTGTGGATGTAGTGTATCTGAATTTCCAGAAGGTATTTGACAAGATGCCACACCAAAGACGACTATACAAGATAAAGGTGCACGATGTTACGGGTAATGTATTAGCATGGATAGAGGATTGGTTAACTAACAGAAAGCAAAGAATGGGGGTAAATGGGTATTTTTCTGGTTGGCAATCATTGATTAGTGGTGTGCCTCAGGGATCAGTCTTGGAACAGAATTGTTTACGATTTACATAGATGATTTGGAATTGGGGACCAAATGTAGAGTGTCAAAATTCGCAAATGACATTAAGATGGATGGAAGAGCAAAGTGTGCAGAAAACGCTGAAAGTCTGCAAAGGGATACAGATAGTTTAAGTGAGTGTGTGAGGGTCTGGCAGATGGAGTACAATGTTGGTAAATGTGAGGTCATCCATTTTGGTAGGAATAACAGCAAAATGGACTATTATTTAAATGGTAAAAAATTGCAGCATGCTGCTGTGCAGAGGGACCTGGGTGTCCTTGTGCAGGAATCTCAAGGAGTTGGTTTGAAAGTGCAGCAGGTAATTAAGAAGGCAAATGGAATTTTGTCCTTCATTGCTGGAAGGATGGAGTTTAAAAGCAGCGAGGTTATGTTGCAGCTGTGTAAGGTGCTGGTGAGGCTACACCTGGAGTACTGTGTACAGTTTTTGTCTCCTTACTTGAGAAAGGATATACTGGCAATGGAGGGGGTGCAGAGGAGATTCACTAAGTTGATTCCAGAGTTGAAAGGGTTGGCTTATGAGGAGAGATTGAGTAGATTAGAGCTATACTCATTAGAATTCAGAAGAATATGGGAGATCTTATAGAAACATATAAGATTAAGAAAACGACAGATAAGATAGAAGCAGGGAAGTTGTTTCCACTGGCAGGTGAAACTAGAACTAGGAGGCATAGCCTCAAAATAAGGGGAAGCAGATTTAGGACTGAGTTGAGGAGGAACTTCTTCATACAAAGGGTTGTGAATCTGTGGAATTCCCTGCTCAGTGAAGCAATTGAGGCTACATCATTGAATGTTTTTAATTTTTGAACAGTAAAGGAATTAAGGGTTATGGTGGGCGGGCAGATAAGTGGAGCTGAGTCCACAAAAGGATCTTATTGAATGATGGAACAGGTTCGAGGGGCTTGATGGCCTACTCCTGCTCCTAGTTCTTATGTTCTTATGAGTCAGTCCCACTATTCAATGAGATTATGACTGATCTGATATGATAATCTTCAACTTCACTTTCTCATCTTAACCCCGTAACCGTTGATATCCTTGCTGATTAAAAATCTGTTTATCTCAGCTTTGAACATACTCAGCCTTGACAATCCTCTGCAGTAAAGAATTCCACAAATCCACTACCTGCTGAGAGAAGAAATTCCCCCTCATCTCTGTTAAATGATTGATGCTCTTACTCTGAGGTTACGCCCTCTGGTCCTAGACTCTCCCACAAGGGGACTTGACAGGATTACTGGTTGACTGCTGTATGATGCACAACTTCACCACCAGTTGGACAAGGAATGGGGAGGAGAACATAAGAACATAGGAACATAAGAAGTAGGAGCAGAAGTAGGCCATCTAGCCCTTCAAGCCTGCCCCACCATTCAATAAGATCATGGCTGATCTGAAGTGGATCAGTTCCACTTTCCCGCTTTCTCCTCATAACCCTTAATTCCCCTGTCTATCAGAAACCTAATAGGAGGACAAAGAGAAAGAGAAAAGTTGGAGGCACAGTAGCACAGTGGTTAGCATTATTGCCTCACAGCGCCAGGAACCCAGCGTCAGTTCCGACTTTGGATGACTGGCTGTGTGGAGTTTGCACATTTTCTCCATGTCTGTGTGGGTTTCTCTCGTTTCCTCCCATGTCCAAAGATTTCAGGTTAGATGGATTAGGCATGCTAAATTGCCCCTTAATGTACAAAGCTGTGTAGGCCTGGTGGATTAGCCAATGTAAATGCATGGAGTTACAAGAATAGAGTGGGGATGTGCCTGGGTAAGATGCTTTTTTGGGGGGCTGGTGCAGATTTGATGGACCAAATGGCTTCCTTCTGCACTGTAGGAATTCTATGGAATCTTTGGAGGATATAACATAAATAGCCGATCCTGGCTGAGCTATTTGTTGAACAATGGTACCAATAACTGCAATACAACTTCTCACGTTACCAACTATCCGTCATCTTCCCTTCTGTCTCTTAATGAGATGACAGTGCAGCAATAAAAACCAGAACAAAACAAACATTCTAAACCAGAATTATGAATGGAATCATGCCATACTGTATACAAACATTAACTATTCACCCTTATGCACTCCTTTACCAACTGTCTTCTATGCGTCTTTGCTTGACTTGGTGCTCTTACACAATGCTAACCCAATGACTGCAGTTTGGCTGGTTAAAGACTGCTGAAAGAAACTGTTGATGGCCTTTGAGGATGACCTTGAGCATCCATGATCTGAGAAGACTTGACTTTTGACTGTGCTATATCTGCATAGACATCAGTAGCCTGTGCTGACAGGCAACAGAGAAAAGACTGACAGAGAACGGTTTCTGGTACCTGTTCAGTCACAATGCAGCTTCCCTTTATGAGGTACATGCTTGCTTTAAAAAATGCTGGTAAGCTTGAACTGGTACCAGTCTCTCAACTCTTTCAATCCCTTGGTAAAACATGCAGCCACTGAACAGTATGGTTAGTGGTGGCTGAATGTTGTAATTATGTTATTAGAAGGGACCAGGAAGTTGGTGTGCTGACTGTGTCAGAAGCAACTTGCGCTGGTTAATCTCGCATTGCGATCCTTGCACCTATTTTCAGCGGCTATCAAATATAGGCTCTTTTATTTAAGCCACAAAGTAATAATTCTTTGCAGAACTTTGCAGTTCTGATCTTTAGAATGATAGTTCATTGAACTGATTATAATCGTAGTTTATTTTGTTTTTGTGAGTTAGCACATCATTGAGCCATGACATTATTCATTTTTTTGGAGCAAATGTTGATAAACTAGACGGGTAAAATTAATGCCCAAATGAAGACATGTAAATTGACATTGTTCATACAATCTGTTCTGTTTTGTACATTTTAATGAAGATTAACTGGAAGGCTGAAGCGCTTAAAGTAGGGAGATATATTTCACCTGAAAAATCTCTCTGTTACGAGCAGACATATTGCTAATGTTTCTGTCCTTCAGGTTCTGAAGCTTTCTCCTTCATCACAGCTGTGCTCAAAAAAGCACTCTTTGGCCCTATCACCCTTGCAAACTAGTGCTCCATCAGCAACCCCACCCCCTCCCCTCTCCCTCCCTCACCCCCCACCCCACACAGCCCTTGCCCTTTCCTCTCAAAAGCCTTTGAACGTGATTTTGCCTCAGAATTTGTGCCCATTTTTCCTGGAACTTTACATTCCAATCAGGTTCTGCCTTGGCCACAGTATCAAAAGAGCTTTTTTTTTCAAATTCAAAGTCACAAATGTCATTGTATATCACTGTAACAGAGATAAGCTATCCCTCCTTGTCCTTCTCAAATTATGCACTGCCTTTGAAATGGTTGTCCACGCCATCATTTGCCAACTCAGATGTCTAGCTTTGTAACTTGTTAAACAAACATGTCTTCAAGCAAATCCTGCAAAAATTTGCATATCTGACTTCAACTACTTGAACCCATCTGAACTGCAATCCAAGAGTAGAAAAAGACTTCTTTCTTTATTGGGCCCGCAATGACTCATCATCTACAACAAGCCAAAAACATGAATTATTAACTCTTCTTTCAGTTCAACACTCCAACAGCTATCCACTGTCTCCCAGCTGAGTGGAACTGCATGTATTTGCTCCAACAGTGACAACACATCAAAAATACTTCATTGGCTGTAAAACACGCAAGCTATCCTGAGGACAAGAGAGTGCTCGATAAGTGCAAGTCTTAGTTTTTCACTGGTACTGTTCTTTTCTATCTACTCATGGTCAGTGAATTACCCTGCAATGACTCTTTTCCTGCACCCACATTGTTACCTCTGGTATTTCCCAAGGATTTGTCCTTTGCCCTCTCCTATTTCTCATCTGCATACGCAGAAATTTATTTCAACTAAATATCAGAAAAATTATTGTCATTGGCCCCTGCTCCAAACTTTCTATTCTCTGGCTACCGACTCTATCCCTTCCCTAATAACGGAGGATGAACAGACTATTCACAATGTCAGTGTCATATTTGACCCTGAAGTGAGCTTCCAACCACACAATCACTAAGATAGCCTATTTCTATCTTTGACACAATGCCTCAGTTTATCTGTTTCTGAAACCCTCGTGCATGCTTTTGTTAACCTCTAGCCTTGACAATTCCAATGACCTCCTGGCTGGCCTATTCTATTCTATTCTCACACTCTACCCTCCATGAATTTGAGATCATACAAAACTCTGCTGCCAACATCATAACTGGCAACAAGTCCCTGTTCCCCCATTTCCACAGTATTCACTGACCACTGGTCAATTTAAAACTGAACTTTAGAATTCCCATCTTTGTTTTCAAATCCCCTCATGGCCACACCACTCTATCGTTGTAATCTCCAGCCCCTCAACTCTCTGAGAGCTCTGTGCTCCTCTAATTCTTGTCTCTGGAGCATTCCCAATTTTAATTGTACCACCTTTAGCACGTGTGCCCTCAGATGTCCAGGCCCTAATCTTTGAAATTCCCTTTTCCCTCTCCAAGGGAGAGGTTTGCACATTCTCCCTGTATCTCTGTGAGTTTCCTCCAATTGTTCTGGTTATCTCCCCACTTGATAGATGTGCAAGTTAGGTTGATTGGCCATGCTAAATTGCCCCTTAATGTCCTAAGAAGTGTAGGTTAGAGGGAATTAGTGGGGTAAATATGTGGGTTATTTGGATGGGGCCTGGGAAAAATGCTCTATCAGAGAATCAATGCGTATTCTACAGGCCAAATGACCTCCTTCTGTTCTGTGAGGATTGCATGCATGTAATATCACCTTAAGTTGTTCTATATTAAATTTTGCTTTATAATGTTCCTGTGAAACACCTTGCAATGACTTAATACATTAAAAGTATTATACAAATACAATTTGCTATGGTTGTGACCTCATCAGATACACAGTATGATCCACATTATTGGATTTCAGAAACCATTTTTGTACATTACAAAAATAGGTCATATTTACATTCAGAAAGCATAGGCTTTACAGTGGTAATTCTGCCAACTATTGCCTCACACATGTCATGAGTTTGCTTCAAACAATTGAGGGTATTCTATGTTTAGATAAATACATTTGTGCACTGTGGCTTGCCATATTCATGTGCCCTCTGATACCATGATATGTAAATAAATGCTTTTGGGGATGTGAGTAAGGACAGATTAAATTGTACAAGACTAGAAATTATTGATATGTCACTATTTTCTTTATGGGGTAACATGTAAATGACAATGCATACAATTTTGTTTGCTGAAAAGTTTGTACTTGAATAAATATCTTTTTGCACTGTGGCTTGCCATATTTCTGCGATGCCTGATTTCACAGAAATCATAGAAACCCTACAGTACAGAAAGAGGCCATTTGGCCCATCGAGTCTGCACCAACCACAATCCCACCCAGGCCCTACCCCATATCTCTACATATTTTACCCACTAATCCCTCTAACCTACACATCTCAGGACACTACAGGGCAATTTCAGCATGGCCAATCAACCTAACCTGCACATTTTTGGATTGTGGGAGGAAACCGGAGCAAACCTACGCAGACACAGGGAGAATGTGCAAGCTCCACACAGACAGTGACCCAAGCTGGGAACCGAACCCAGGTCCCCGGAGGTGTGAAGCAGCAGTGCTAACCACTGTGCTACCGTGCCACCCATGATGTGGAAATAAAGGCTTCTGGAAAGTAGGTATTTTCTTGTTCATCCTTCAAGGTGAGGATAACCAAGTTCATTATTTGGAGTGCTCGGTAGGGTTCTGATGGCTAATCCACCTACCCTACACATCATCAGACACTAAGCAGCAATTTAGCACAGCCAAAACACCTAACCTGCACATCTTTGGCCTGTTTATATCATTAAATTACAGTTAAATATTTAGCTTTGATTTATAACTTATGCCACTGTTTAAGAAGGGAGGGAGGCAGCAGACGGGCAATTATAGGCCAGTTAGCCTGACATCAGTCATTGGCAAGATTTTAGAGTCCATTATTAAAGATGAGGTCAGAGAGTACTTGGAAGTGCATGACAAAATAGGACTGAGTCAGCACAGCTTTGTCAAGGCGAGGTCATGTCTCTGACAAATCAGTTAGAGTTCTTTGAGTAGGTAACAGGAAGTTACATAAAGAAGAACCAGTGGATGTGATTTATTTAGATTTCCAGAAGGCTTTTGACAAGGTGTCGCATAGCAAATAAGTTAAGTATCCATGCTGTTAAGGAAAAGATCCTGGCATGGATAGAGGATTGACTGACTGGCAGAAGGCAGAAAACGAGGATACAAAGATAAGCAGAGAAACAGGTAGTATTGAGGAAGCAGGGACTGCAGAAGGACTTGGACAGGTTAGGAGAGTGGGCAAAGAAGTGACAGATGGAATACAACCTGGGAAAGTGTGACTTTATGCACTTTGAAAGAGGAATGGAGGCATAGACTATTTTCTAAATGGGAAAATGCTTAGAAAATCAGAAACGCAAAGGGACTTGGGAGTCATTGTTCAAATCCTCTTAAGGTCAACGTGCAGGTTCAGTCAGCAGTTAGGAAGGCAAATGCAATGTTAGCATTCATGTTGAGAGGGCTAGAATACAAGAGCAGGGATATACTCCTGAGCCTGTATAAGGGTCTGGTCAGACCCCATTTGGAGTACTGTGAGCAGTTCCAGACCCCATATCTAGGGGAGGATATATTGGCCATGGAAACAGACCAGAGGAAGTTCACAAGAATGATCTCTGGAATGAAGAGTTTATCGTATGAGGAACAGTTGAGGACTCTAGGTCTGTACTTGTTGAAGTTTCGAAGATGAGGGGGGATCTTACTGAAACTTATAGGGCTATTACGAGGCTTGGATAGAGTAGATGTGGACAGGATGTTTCCACTAGTAGGAAAAACTAGAACCAGAGGGCACAATCGCAGTCTAAAGGGATGATCCTTTAAAAGATAGATGAGGATGAATTTCTTTAGCCAGAGAGTGGCAAATCTGTGGAAGTCTTTGCCGCAGAAGGTTGTAAAGGCCCGGTCATTGAGTGTCTTTAAAACAGAGATAGATAGGTTCTTAATTAATAAGGAGTTATGGGGAAAAGGCCCAGAGAATTGGATGAGAAAAATAGTCATGATTGAATGGTGGAACAGACTCAATAGACCGAGTAGCGTAATTCTGCTCCTAGGTCTTATAAAATCACAACAATTTGCCTGAGAGTTACTCATCTTGACTTCAGATAACTTCTCATAATACACAAATTGCAAATTGTCATGGCAGCTGATTCAAATTTCCCCTTGGGATTTGGGCATCCTGGCACTTACCATCGGCCATATCGTAACACATGTCACTGATATACAGCCCAATTCTTGCACACTTGGAGTATTGAGGGCAGGATTCTTGCTCAACTTGCAGTTTGGTGGACAGACTTACTCTATTTTCACACTGATGTTTAGAATCTGCTGAAGGCTACACTTGCTTTGACAGTTCTTGCATGTGTCCCATCATCAGTAAAGACAGTTCAAGACAATGTGCAGCCGAGCAAAGTGAACTTACCCACTATTGAAAAGTTCTGGAAATGGGCTAAAACTTTGGACTCACGGTTGGGCTTTCTGAATCAGGCTGATGCTTTACTTCAGTTTTCCTTTTTTTGATCATAAGGCCAAAGGTGCCACCTGCATTGGAGAACAAGTCAATGATACATGTCACTTCTAGCTCTGAACTGCTACTAGCACACAATCATCAACAAACAGGAAATCATGAAGTTTGTCCTTGAAAACGTTAGGCTTTGCACAGACTCGTCTCAGTTAAGTAGTTTCAGTTCATACAATAATCTGATTTTGATGCCAGACTCGCCATCATGAAAGACATCAGAAACGTGGGGAAAACATGCTGAAGAGGATAGCTGCTCACATGTAGCCCTGCTTTACACACCACATGGAACAGAATATTCCTACCCTATCTCCAACACCTATTTGAGTCTGGCTCCAAGCCCACAATAGGACTTTGCAGAGTTATGCATGCATCTAAACAGTGGTTGAAACCTGATAAATGTGTAATTTGAGAAACAGTTTGCTGGGTTAAATGACTTGATTGTTTATTGCTACATTTCTCTTAAATCTGTAGCAGTTGTGAATGATGCAACTGACATTTCCTGGAACTTCTTTTTCTCTCTTGTTGTGTGACCTATATATTGTGTAGTTCATCACCAAGGAAACCAATCCCATTCTACAAAGCAACCCATGCAGTGTGATGATGTGATAAAAAGGGTTATTTTAACATAGGAGGTGATTTTGACACATCAATATGAATAGGGTCAGAGTGACAGAAGTGAAAATAATGGAATGGAAAGGAAAATATCAAAAGGCTGATACCTTTCTTCCCAGCCTAATTGTCCTTTCTGTGCTTTGGAGTATTTGGAGCATTTTTACGGATTCCATTTTATTTCTTTATCTTCAGTCGACCTGACTATATTTCTTCACATTATTGTTTCATTTCCAGGGCTAAGTAACACTATACTTCTTAACCATGCCCTTTAAAATAGGTTATGCTTGTATAATCTTCATACTATAATGCTTAGCAGGGGTCAGTTTAGCTCAGTTAGCTGGACAGCTAGTTGGTGACATAGATGGACACCAACAGTGTTGGTTCAGTTCCCATACCAGCTGAGGTTATACTTGAAGACCCTGCCTTCTCAACCTTGCCTGAGGTCTGATGATCCTCAGGTTAAAATCACCATCAGTCCCATTGAGGCAGAAAGTAGCCTATGGTCATCTGGGATTGCGGCAACATTACCATTATCGTAATGCTTTCACCCAGACTTAAGAGAATAAGAACATAAGAAATAGGAGCAGGAGTAGGCCATCTAGCCCTTCGAGCCTGCCCCGCCATTCAATAAGATCATGGCTGATCTGTCGTGGCTCAGTTCTACATTCCCACCCTCTCCCCATAACCCTTAATCCCCTTGCTTATCAAAAACCCATCAACCCGCATCTTAAAAATATTTAGCGAGGCAGCCTCCACCACTTCAACGGGCAGAGAATTCCAGAGATTCACCACCCTTTGAGTGAAGAAGTTCCTCCTCAACTCCGTTCTAAACCGCCCCCCCTTTATCTTGAGGCTGTGCCCTCTAGTCCTACTGTCCTTTCTGAGTGGGAAGATGTCTCTCCACCTCTATCCTATCCATCCCATTCATCATCTTATACGTCTCAATGAGATCTCCCCTCATTCTTCTAAACTCTAACGAGTACAAGCCTAGTTTATTCAGCCTCTCCTCATAGCTCAACCCCCTCAACTCCAGTATCAGCCTAGTAAACCTCCTCTGCACTCCCTCCAAGGCCAAAATATCCTTGTGTAAGTGCGGCGACCAAAACTGCACACAGTACTCCAGCTGCGGCCTCACCAATGCCCTATACAGCTGCAGCAAGACTTCCCTACTTTTATATTCAATCCCCCTCACTATGAAGGCCAGCATCCCATTCGCCTTCCTGACCACCTGCTGCACCTGCAGGCTGGGTTTTTGCGACTCATGCATAAGGACCCCGAGGTCCCTCTGCACCGTCGCCTGCTGCAGTTTTTCGCCACGTAAGTAATAGTCCTTCCTACCATTATTCCTACCAAAGTGGACCACCTCGCACTTGCCAACATTAAATTCCATTTGCCAGTTCCTGGCCCATTCGCCCAGCCTATCTCGATCCTTCTGCAGACTCTCCACACCCTCCACGCAATTTGCCGTTCCACCAATCTTGGTGTCATCAGCAAATTTCGACACCATACACTCGGTTCCCTCTTCCAGATCATCTATATAATACGTGAAGTCATTTCCATTTTAATATGTGTGTTTTGTCTGATATGTAAATTAAGTAATCCTGCTTCTTCTTATGCAGTGGTTTCCTGCATGGCAAAGTATAATTAATATTAAAAATGCCTGGAAGTGACTGACCAACTTCAATGGAGCAGTTAATAACTTCTGGCACACATAACAGTAAACATTGAAATCAGGTAAGGTTTATTTATTATTGTCACAAGTGGGCTTACATTAACACTGCAATGAAGTTAATGTAAAAATCCCCTAGTTGCCACACTCTGGCACCTATTTGGGTACATTGAGGGAAAATTTAACATAGCCAATGCATTTAACTAGCACATCTTTTGGATGTTAAATTATTAAACAGGTTTAAGGACAAATATTTTCCACAAAATGTTGACTCCCTCTTTTTAACTCCTTAACTACTTTACTGCAAAGCTCACTTTGAACACCAACAATAATTCAAAAATGAAGATATGAGGAATAGTGAATGATTTTGGAAGATGCGGAAATTAACCTTTCCACTGAGAGTTTTCACGTGATTTGTTAACTTTAATGCATGTATCAATGCACCAGGAATATGGAAGTAACGCCAGTGTTTTGCATCTCCACCCAAGATTAGCCAACTCTCTTGTCCAAGGTCAGTTACATTACACATTATTTTGTCCTGATTCTCACTGACTTGCAAAATCAATTGATCTGTGATTGAATGCCCTAGGTTGCACACATATCCTTATTGAGTTAATTGTTCAATCATTTCTTAGATAGTCTTACACAAAGGATAGGGCAACCAATGCTGAATCCCATATAAAATGTAAAACACAAATCTGACTTTCTTGCACCCATTTCCGTATGTGTAAAAGTTGCAACATGGTTTAATTTAGGAGGCTAATCTCTTGCGTTTTTGAGTATGATCTGATCAGAATTTTATATGCTGTGCTCATATTTTAATTAAAGTTTAATTTAAATTTCACTCTCATTCTAGCCTTGCCTCCAGAATCCCAGACTGTTATAAAAGATTAATACTCGCCTTGGCTCACTGATGGAAGAAAATCTTAATGATTGATATAAATCAAACAAACAATTTTGATCAGATTATAATATCCAGAATGATAAACTAATATTGGAGACTAATTCAAAAAGTTTTTTTTTACATTTGCAATGTTTACAAATGGTTTTTGGACATTCATTGCAGCTATTGTAATTACAGTTTCAGTATACAAGTAGAATATTGCAACAAGAAAATTTAGCAGATACCACCTGGAAACATTGTGAATTGTTTGTGAACAGAATGGTTGCTTCTAAATTTCAGACAGGAATCCTTTTCTCTTTTGCTAAATTAGTTAGGAGGTGCATGGGAGCTATGAGGAAGCATGGAGGGTTACGGGGTTAAGAGGGGATTGGAAGGGGGATAGAAGGATGAGGAGTGAGGGTTAGGGGTCATAAGAACAATGTGGAGAGCTGGGTCAACATTGTCCAGAAATGAGGCAAGCCTTCTAATCAATCCACCTCGTCACCCAGGCTCCTCTACACTGCCTCAGAGTTTCCTTGGGAGGTGCAGACATGAGCCCTGCCTGAAAAAGACTCAAGGAGATGAAAGAGATGATGGGTTCAGGTCACAATGCCCCAACTCACTTTTCCCGAATCTGAGATGAAAATCCATCCCATTGAATAAGTCTATATGCAGCTCATGTTATATGTTGTTTTACATAGTCCGTGACACATCTTGGAACATTAAAGAGACAACATAAATATAAGTTATTGTTGTTAAAAGGGAGTATAATGATCTGTTGCAGATTTGATTAGGAATATTCATTTTTTTTATTGCATGGGCATGTCTAATGATGTATCCCACTTATCATAATATTGTTGCTGTCCTTTTTTAGGATACCAGTTTTAGAAATGTTAGAAAATACAAAAACAAAATCTACATTAAGTCTTAACACACATGCAAATGCTGCCAGTTCTCTAAAATGAAACAAGTTACTATTTGCAGGTAGCCTTAAAATGAAGGGTCTGTTGCATTTCTGTTTGACATCAAAACATTCTATGAAGAACTGAATAGATGAAAAGTAACTAAGAAAGGAACAGTGAGATGTAAGGACTGACAATCGCAATAGATTTTCCTCTTCCTAAGCTAATTTAGCCAATGAGTCTCCTTTCTTTTACATGGTTCTTGTTCAACCCTGATTGATGGGGAGTTTGCTTTATGAACCTAGTATTTGAAGTTCCCCTTTTTGAATTGGAATACGTAACCTATCTGTTGCTCCTTACTCATTATCATTTCAAAGCCCAGGTAGGAGGACAGAGCAATCAATTTATACAGCAAAAACTAACATTACGCAGCACAAATTTGCTGCTAAAAGCCCTTTTAATTTTCTTTGCAGTTTATCATTTTTCATAACTTTGATGTTGACTGCTCCTTTTATCTAATCTTCTCCAAGTTTAAAGCAATATTGATGCAAAGCCTGGTTTACTGAAATGGCAAAAAATATCAAGGCAGTGATGGAAAACATTTTCACTACACCTCATATATATTGTCTTTTCCTTGGACCATATTGATTTGTGGTGTTATTGCATAAAGAAAATACAAGAATGAATTAGCCTTCCTACACTTCTTATTAACATTGCAGAAATAATACAAGAATTTCTATGATATGTTATTATGAAGCATTACTTAACTGTGGCAAATTATTGTTCAAGAAACAAAATGGAATCTGGTAATATTAAAAGAAATTAGTTATTAAATCCAAGTTATTCTGTAGCTAACTGGTTTCAGCCTGGAATATCATGTATGGCTTACAGATTAATGTTATACTGGTGATCAACCACTCTGAATATTTGTGTATGGATGTTTATGCAGCATTAGTCAGCTAATTTGAATATTAGTCGATAATCTGGGAGTATATCCATTCTACTGACACTAAAAACATTGAATCATACACATTGATAAAGCAGCCAAGACACAACATCAGCCTAGACCTGTACTGAGTCAAGGGGACTCAGGTAATGCAAACTCCTAGGGAAGATTATCATACTGATTTGGCATTAATTCACAAAGGATTCAGTTTAGATTCTGACAACTGTGTTGCACTGTAGCTCTCACATTGGTGAGTATCGATGCAGCTTTACATTTATTCTTCCAGTTCATTGAACATTGCAATGTTTTCTGCTTGAGCCCACATAAACTGATTCATCTTCAAATTGATGGAGCGGTGAGAAAAAGACTCCTCACTCTTTCTGGAAGTTTCTGCCAAACACCAATTAATGCTATTGTTAAAGCCAAGCATTCACAATCCCAAGCAGTTTTGGATGTTCAACAGAACATTGGGGTGGCACTGTGGCACAGTGGTTAGCACCGCTGCCTCACAGCACCAGGACCCTAGTTCGATTTCCGGCTTTCATCACTGTCTGAGAGGAGTCTGCACATTCACCCCGTGTCTGCGTGGGTTTCCTCTGGGTGCTCCGATTTTCTCCCACACTCCAAAGATGTACGGGTTAGGTGGATTGGTCAATTGCTCAATTGACCCTAGTGTCAGGCAGTTAGTAGGGTAAATGAGTAGGGTTATGGAGATTGTGATAGGTGCAGATTTGATGGGCTGAATGACCTCCTTCTGCACTGTAGGTTTTCTATGATTCTATGAGACTAAAGTGACAGGATATCATGTAAGCGTTTTGAACTACAGACTAAATCCAAGAAACCATCCATTTCTTTTTGGGATCCATAAGTGTTGCAAAGTGCTGAGTTCCAATGACTGGTGACCAAGGACATAGACTAATGGCAGTTTAATTAAGTACTCTGAGCAGCTCTTATATGCTGTAAATCTGTCCATCCTCTGGGCAGAATTCCTTTGTTCTGACATATGACCTTTAAGTAGTCTATCATCCTGGCATCACATGACCACTCATCTTAGCTATTTAAATTGGGGCCACCATTGGTACTGAGATGTAACAGCGTCCAAGAACAATCACTGGGTGCAAACTACCTTACAATACAAATTGAATAGGCTAGTAACGCGTAACTATTTACATTAGGACATGGATTAGGCTACCACAGCTGGTGCATAGACCACCATGTCTGCTCTCTCCCTTTTATTTAAGAACATAAGAACATAAGAACATAAGAAATAGGAGCAGGAGTAG
The DNA here is from genome assembly GCF_965287045.1 of Carcharhinus amblyrhynchos. Classification (NCBI taxonomy): domain Eukaryota; kingdom Metazoa; phylum Chordata; class Chondrichthyes; order Carcharhiniformes; family Carcharhinidae; genus Carcharhinus; species Carcharhinus amblyrhynchos. The sequence goes on from NC_137326.1 coordinate 92,491,271, forward strand.
GCCATCTGGCCCTTCGAGCCTGCCCCGCCATTCAATAAGATCATGGCTGATCTGTCGTGGCTCAGTTCCACTTTCCCGCCCTCTCCCCATAACCCTTAATCCCCTCTCTTATCAAAAACCCATCAACCCGCTTCTTAAAAATATTTAGCGAGGCAGCCTCCACCACTTCAACGGGCAGAGAATTCCAGAGATTCACCACCCTTTGAGTGAAGAAGTTCCTCCTCAACTCCGTTCTGAACCGCCCCCCCTTTATCTTGAGGCTGTGCCCCCTAGTCCTACTGTCTTTTTTGAGCGGGAAGAGTCTTTCCACCTCTATCCTATCCATCCCATTCATCATCTTATACGTCTCAATGAGATCTCCCCTCATTCTTCTAAACTCTAACGAGTACAAGCCTAGTTTATTCAGCCTCTCCTCATAGCTCAACCCCCTCAACTCCGGTATCAGCCTAGTAAACCTCCTCTGCACTCCCTCCAAGGCCAAAATATCCTTGCGCAGGTGCGGCGCCCAAAACTGCACACAGTACTCCAGCTGCGGCCTCACCAATGCCCTATACAGCTGCAGCAAGACCTCCCTACTTTTATATTCAATCCCCCTCGCTATGAAGGCCAGCATCCCATTCGCCTTCCTGACCACCTGCTGCACCTGCAGGCTGGGTTTTTGCGACTCATGCACAAGGACCCCGAGGTCCCTCTGCACCGTCGCCTGCTGCAGTTTTTTGCCACGTAAGTAATAGTCCTTCCTACCATTCTTCCTACCAAAGTGGACCACCTCACACTTGCCAACATTAAATTCCATTTGCCATTTCCTGGCCCATTCGCCCAGCCTATCTAGATCCTTCTGCAGACTCTCCACACCCTCCGCACAATTTGCCTTTCCCCCAATCTTGGTGTGTCATCATATTTAGAAGATGAAGGCCAGTTGTAGACTAATACATGACATAGTGCTAGAACATTGTATTTGGTTTTGTCATATGCCCTGTGCATATGATGTGGAGATGCCAGCATTGGACTGGGGTGGGTGAAATAGAAATCTCACAACATCAGTTTAGAGTCCAACTGGATTATTTGGAAACACAAGCTTTTGGAGCGCTGCTCCTTCATCAGGTGAGTGTCACTGACTTCCTACTGAGCATATCATTATGCCAACTGGCTGTGCTGGAGATACTCTTGGCCTGGTGTCCCCAGTGGGAATGACCTCAGGCATTTTTTCAATGTACCCACTGGTACAGAGGGTCTGTATTGTCAGCTGGTTGGCTGGTGCTGGTTCTAAACCTGCAGCAGGTGATACTGGTTTTGTACTTAGTGGGCAGCATCCGAGGCTACTACATAGCTATTTGGCTATGGGGCATGGCTGTGTACCACCGCTAATTTGTTGTGGCTATGTGTGGTCTGGATCCTGACCATCTGATCAGTAGTTAAAGGGCCAAGTCTGTAGACATTACAATCATAGTACCTTTTCCCTCTCAGTCAGCATTCCATATGGGCAGCACTCACATTAGTTTCGATAGTCATGTACAAGAGAGCCTTGTCAATGGGGATTGTGATCCTGGTGTGTCTGGAGAACAGTCACCATGCCAATGAGAGCAGATGCCTTAGCACATTTTGCAGGCTGAGGAGTGCAGCATAGTAATTTGTGTGATCTCCAGCACATTTCTCTAGTAGATGCTTCACTGAACTGCCCATTACATCAGACCACTGAACTCTGGATACAGGGGGCTGACCATGATGTGCTCAAAGACCCATGTGTATGCAAAGTTCCTAAACTCACTGGAGACAAACTGGTGAACACTGTCTGTCATCAACTCTTGAGGGATGCCGTGTGTGGCAAAATATCTCTTGAGCTTATTTTTTATGTCTGGCAGGTGGCCAAGTTCAAACCACCTAGAGTATGAGCCCATTAGAACCAAGTGTAGTTTGCAATTCCATTCAAAATGCTGGTCACTGTAAATGACTATGGGAGATCTGGGACTTCATGTAGCTGCAGTAGCTCTTTAGCTTGATGTGACTTAAGTGTATTGCATGATGCAGACCTGGATGCTTCCTTCTCCATGTCAGCATACATGGGGGGCCGGAATAGGTAGTTCATTTGCCCTGTATTGAGTTGCTTCTAATCCTGGATGCCCTGATAGAGTTTCTGAGTGTAGCATTGCTGGGTATAGGGCAGTAGTGATGATGAATCACTGGCCATGCAGTATCATGATGTGGAGATGCCGGCATTGGAGTGGGGTAAGCCCAGTAAGAAGTCTCACAACTGTGTCTTTATATGCCCTAATTCTGAACAAGACTCCCACTTCCTGATGAAGGGGCAGCGCTCCAGAAGCTTGTGGCTTGTGCTACCAAATAAACCTGTTAGACTTTAACCTGGTGTTGTGAGACTTCTTACTGTGCAGTATCAGTCCAGGACTGCATAATCCAGCATAACAACACCCTTGAAAATATGTTACAGTTACCATTTATATACATGTGAGACTTCTAGAAATATTGGATATCCTAAGAGTTATCAAAAAGTTGTCTTCTATTGCTTTCAATACCAGTAATAACAATTGTAAAGGATTAAACATACATTTAAAAAAACAAAATTTTACTTACAAATTGCTCAGGAGTGATATTGCAATGTGCTACTGTCTTGCGATTTATGGTCAATCTACTTTGGTAGCTGTGAAGTATGTATGATCAGGTTAGCCACTGAAGGGTAAAACTGCAACAGAATAGAAAGGTACTCAGTCATGTAAGTAAGTTTGTCTTGATCAATGCAATAATTAAAATTATTTTATCATTTGAATAAACAAAGTTGTTCCGAATAGGCTTATAGAATGGGATTTTACTCAGTTCGGTTAACGTTGATTAACTTGAATAGGTTAAGCAAGCTGTTTCACACTGTGGCTAGGCAGTGGTTGCACAGGTGGTATTTTCCACTAACAGAACGCTGCCACCAGTCCAAAAAGTTGCTGTTTCTACCAAACAATTGAGCAACACCGGATATGAATTTCAGTGCCAGTGAAATGCCAAGGACATTGGCTATTTATCCCAGCAATTGACTAATTGAATTAAACGCTATGGGTGGGAATTTCCAGCTGTTCTCAGCCCAATGCTGGGAAATCCTGCCCGAGGTCAATGGACTTTTACGTGATCCATGTCCCCCCTGCTATGGTGGGCGGGCTGGGAAAATTCTGCCCTACATTTCTTCGATTGTGTGTTATAACTAGGGTACAGATTGTACTCAACGAGCCTGCACTTACAAATTCCAAAAATAAAATGTCTACTATGATGTGGCGATGCTGGCGTTGGGTTGGGATAGGCACAGTAAGGAGTCTAACAACACCAGGTTAAAGTCCAACAGGTTAATTTGGAATCACAAGCTTTTGGAGCACTGCCCCTTCATCAGGTGAGTCAATCAGACTTTCTGACCAACCTGCTCTGGAGGCCATGTAAGGAAAAATCCAGCCACATGCAACAAAATTAGAAATTTCTGCAATATATATATTTGATCTAATAACCATGAAAATCAATTTGATATGAAAAATTCATTTCAATCTTATTTTCAAAATAGCTGTGTGCAATATACCAAGAAAAAAATTATACAAACGTGTTACACCAACTTATCTGACCACTTCCATAGTGTGGCGCCAGAGACCCAGGTTCAATTCCCAGTTTGGGTCACTGTCTGTGTAGAGTTTGCATGTTCTCTCCGTGTCTGCTTGGGTTTCCTTTGGGTGCTCCGGTTTCCTCCCACATTCTGAAAGACATGCTGGTTAGATGCATTGACCCAAACAGGCACCGGACTGTGATGACTAGGAGAATTTCACAATAACTTCATTGCAGTGTTAATGCAAGTCTTACTTGTGACTAATAATAAACTTTACTTAATTTTGGTATTCAATATTATTTTTCCCAGAAATCACTTGTATATTGTGGTGTAGTCGATAATGAGCCGGGAACTAATTGTTACACAGATGTACAACCAGGAAGACACATTTACTGATGTGCTACAGTTAAGTGCTAAGCAGCAAACTAACAGTCCACCAGCAACATGGAATGCTGGAATTGAGTCTATAAGTTTGATTATTTCAAACTTCTGAAAACTACAAGGCACAACAGTAAAATCTCTTTCAAATAGAAAGTGTTTTCCTCCTCCCTCTCCCCAACCCACTTCAGTTTGTAAAAACATCAAGTTTCAATGCACTTCTGATTTGATAACAATCTTGCTCTTTATTTTGGATGAGATATATACCACATTTGGCATGTCTATTTATTAACAGTAATGTTGATTCCCAGTCATCTTGGACGTTCTATTAGATCCACAGCAACAGATTTGGAAATATTGTAAATACAATATACTGAATACTGAAACCAGTATCCAAAGAATTGGTGACAGTGCTTCAAGTATTGATGCATATGATGAATTCCCTTTGCATATGTCTTTGTCTGAATATAACGATTTCCCTTTTGCAATAATAGCTGCAATTTGGAGTTTATGATTTGTGAATAAAGAAAGAGAAACTAATCACTCTTTCTGAACCACAGTAATATTTAAGTCTGTCAATTTTTATCACAGATTTCTGGAGAATTATAAACAGTATTCACATTGTCTAGTATTTGCATAATGGCTTGACAATCTTTCAGAAGTCTCTTGAAGCACTTCTCATACAGCAAATTACTTCTGACATGAAGTGACTGTTTTTATGTAAGCGATACAACAGTGACTTCCACACAGCGACACCTCTCCAGAAACAAGGCGGGTTTTTCAGAATGAATCTCCCACACTCTGTGCACTGCAGAGTGCTTCAGAGAGACTCACACTGAAAGTCAGGGGCGGGGCCTATTCCAATTGGATAGGCTGGCAGCATAGCACTGAGCGGGTCACTGCACATGCTCATAAGAAATATGAGGCCTGGAAATGCATGAAGGCTGTGGCACCCAGCGGGGGCCCTGCTATACTGCCTGTGCTAACAGTGCAGCGGACTGGGAGAATTGCACCCATTATGATTTTTAACATCCACTCAATCCAGCAAAACAGGTAAACAATATATTTGTTTGTTGTGTCATGTCAGGAGGATACACAGAAGTGAGAGTTATTAGTAGAACCAAATCAAAATTTTCAAACACAAAGAACTGACTGAGCAAAGTACCATTTTAAAGATGATGCAGACACAATAAGGATTTAATCAAAATGCACACTATCTAATCAAATATATTAGCAGTATATGGCAATATGAAGAGCTCCTGGCTATCACTAAGTCTGCCTACTTCCATCTCTTTAATCTCACCCATCCTCACCCTTGCTTCAGTTCATGTACTGTTGAATTTCTCATTCGTACTTTTGTTACTTCTCGACTTCACTATTCTCATACATTCTGGCTGGCCTCTCCCCTTCTATAATTTGTGAACTTGAAGTCATCCAAAACTCTGCTCTGTGTCCTTAGTCACAGTAAGTCCTGGTCACCTGTCACTATTGTTCCTTCTGACTTACACTGGTTCCTGGTTAAACAAATTAAAATTTTAAATCATTTTAAATCTCTCTGTGGCCTCCCTGCCACCTATTACTTTAACCTCCGCAACTCAACAATCTTTCAAGATATCTACCCTTCTCTAACCCTGGCCTCTTATATATCACTAATTTTAATTGATCCACCATTGGCTGTCCCTTTCAGCTGCTTGGGCTCAAGAATCCTCTCCCTAAACTTCTCTGCCCCTTTGCCTCTCTTTCTTCTAAGTTACTCCTTAAAACCCATCGCTTTATCTGAGTTTCTAACGTTTTATAATGCTCCTATGCAGTGCCTTGGGATGTTTTATTAAATTAAATGTACCATATACATATAAGTTAAAAGTGTCTGTGTGGTTGTGCAGCAGACTATTTTCTTGCTTGTTAAGTCATTGTTTTTGTGTCAGAAAACTGCAATGTTCAATGAGATATACATTTTGTTATCCTTCATAGATATGTATTGAATCTGAAATACACTGCCTGATCATGTTCTGGAGGCAGATGGTGGCTTTCAAAGGGAATTGGAAAGCACCTGAAGGATTAAAAAGAGAGCAGGGTTGGGAGGAAAGGGCAAGAGAGTATGACAAGCTGAACTGTTCTTCAGGAGAGTCGGTGTGGACCCAGCAGGTTGAACAGTCTATGCTGTAACTATTTAATGATTAGATCATTAGCACACTGCTCACATATTACATTTGTTATTGTCTGCATGTAGCCAGCTACATTCCACATATTCACTCAATTATCTATATATATATTGCTGGCATGCCCACTACTACTTCTGCACATCAATATATTGATGGGTATAATAATGGTGGGAATCACACAAAGCTTAAATATGCATCAATTTCTTTCGCATATAAATTTCCCTTCTTATCTGTGCAAAGAGCACCATTATTCAAGATGATCAATGCCTATAAATTGTCAAACCACAATCTCTTTATTTCTTTATCAATGAAAATGCATTGCTATTTTTGATTTTGTACAGAACTTATGACAGAATTGTTTTTCAAGCTGTTTGAACTATCGTAGAAACATAGAATCCCTAAAGTGCAGAAGGAGGCCATTTGGCCCGTTGAGTCTGCACCGACCATAATTCCACCCCGCTATATTCCCATAACCCCAGATATTTACCCTGCTAATCCCCCAAGGGTCAATCAACCTAGCCCATACATCTTTGGTCTGTGGGAAGAAACTGGAGTTCTCAAAGGAAACCCACACAGACAGTTACCTGAGGTTGGAATTGAACCCAGGTCCCTGGTACTGTGAGGCAGCAATGCTAACCACTGTGCCACCAAGCCGGTGCTTTTCTAATACTCAAAATATTCTATGTTTTTATTATTACATCGCAGCTTTCATTGCTAGAAGACCCAATTGGGATTTGACATTTCAACATCTGAGATTTCATGATTTCAAATTTACAAAGCAATATGGCTGGTAAAAAATTCATACTCGGGACTCATCAATGTTCTGACTTCAGAAGAGGAAATCGAGCCCGAGCATAATAGCTTAGTCAATTTGTTTCTATTCTCAGTTTGCTACCAGTTAGATGAGGGATCAAATTGGATTCACATAATTCAAATTTCCCTGACTGACTACATTAATTATTCTTGCATGTGAGTTTCTTTAGGGAATGAAAAATCATAACAAAGTACAGTGGCTGTGATGAAGTGCATGTTTAATGCTGAATGGTTTCTTGGCAGTTATATGGTTCTGGATATATTTGTAACAAATATTACAGATCTGTTTCCCAACTAACAGCTGATTCCTTTATTAAAATATTATTCATGCTTTCAGTCACCCTACAATGCTAACGTTGTTCGAACGTATAAACGTTAAAAAGTTTGTTTATTAGTCACAAGTAAGGCTTACATTAACACTGCAATGAAGTTATTGTGAAATTCCCCTAGGCACCACAGTCTGGCACCTTTTGGGTCAATGCACCTAACCAGCATGTCTTTCAGAATGTGGAGGGAAGCTGGATTACCTGGAGGGAACCTATGCAGATTTGGAGAGAACGCACAAACTCCTGGCACTGTGAAGCAGCTGTACTAACCACTATGCGACTGTGCTGCCCCATACCCTGGTCATTCTGTTTGAATATGTCTAGAGTCAGGGCATTTGAATCCGGGGAAAAGCACAGACTCCTGATTCCAGAGATACTCCTGAGCTACCAAGTGTTTATGCAAAACAAATTGAGCAGTGATTGGAGCAGCTCACAAACCTCCTGCTAATGGTGATAGAGTAGCCATGTGTAAAAGTAAAAACATCAAGAAACATGTAAAAAGAAGCAATGTAATTATAAATGGAGATTTTTATTTTTCACACCCACCAGCCAAAGCCAAACAACTCAAGCAGGGAAAGCAATGGAGTTCAGGAACAGCAGGACAGTTTTCCAGAGCAATCTCATTTACAACCAACAATGTACAGGCTACATTAGATTTGCTGATGAGTGACAAGCTAGAATCAGTGAACAATCCAATAATAAAGGAACATCTCACTAATACTGACTATAGCATGATTGAATTTGATACTATGATTGGAATTATATGACCTTCTGGGGTGGAATAGCAGGTGGGCAGTGCTCTAAATTTGGGTGCCATGCCAGGGTTGCTACTGGGAATTTACCTGGAGGAGGTCGGTGCCAAACGTTCAGCCAGGGAAAGGGAAGGGAGCAGAACCTTTTTGGGTACCCATTCCCTATCAGAGACCCAAGAAGGTATTTCTCAACTGCATTTCCCTCCACTCTACCCTGACCACCCCAGCCCTCAACTACTCTTGACAAGAACTGCTAGTCTGGCCCTGGAGACACATACTTTTATTTGGCCCCTATAAGTTTGCTTCTCTTTAGGACTGCCAGAGTCTCATCAGTGATCAAATGTCTCCTGGCACTGTAGGGACAAAAGAGCTACCTGCTGTGTTATGATCTTGCATGACTTTGTAATGAAAGGATGCTCAACAGGGCAAGGTTTAATGTGAATTATAGAATCCCTACAGTACAGGAGAGGCCATTCAGCCCATTGAACTTGCATCAACTCTCTGACAGAGCATCTTACCCGGCACTCTCCCCTGCCTTATCCTCTGGGGTCCTAGAATAGGAGTGCCCACAGCATGATGTATACAGTCACATGGTAATAGACTCAGATAACACTCTGGCAGCAACCTGTATGGAGAATAAGGACCAGGCATGACATGGACTGGTGTCTGTAAATAGTTAAAGATTAAACGGTTCATGCTTAAACAAGTTTCAAGGTTTCATCATTGAGACATCACAAATAAACTCATAATACAACATGGTAATCAGTGATGATATGAAAGGTGGCATTTTAAATGATGAACCTAGAAGATGATTGATTTTGATTTGATCTATTATTATCACATGAGGGAGGTTTTTCACACAGAGGGTAGTGGGGGTATGGAATGCTCTGCCAAGCAAGGTGGTGGAAGCAGGCACACTGGAGTTGTTTAAGAGTTATTTAGACAGGCACATGAGCAGGATGGAGATGGAGGGATATAGGAGACTGTTTTAAATAAGGTTCCGGCGCCTTGGGACATCCCTGGTAATGTATAAGGATGTGGATGATACTGATGTTTTTCTCTTTTAATCCACAGGTGCTTCGGTCCGCCTTGTTGTCCAACGAGGGGCATACACGCGATGGGTCGTACGAGGGCTGCTCTTGGTTGTTTCGAGAATAGCCTAGTACTTCATGTCGTTAGTGTACGCTTAAACTGGACCAGATGCTGGGCAACACGACAGTTCAGTGACTATCACTGTTTGCTGTGCAGATACATGGATTTGGGCCGGTGTCTGTGGGAGTCTGCGCATTCTCCCCGTGCTTGCGTGGGTTTTCTCCGGGTGCTCCCGTTTCCTCCCACACCCCAAAGATGTGCTCTTAGGCTGATTAGTGTAACAAATTGTCCCTAAATTAGTCTTCTCTCAATGTGGAATGCCATAAGCATAGACAAGGGTCATGGGTGGAGGGGGACTCATAATGATAAAATGGCGGCATGGGCTCATTGGGCCAAAGGGCCTGTTTCCCGGCTGTTTTGTTCTTTGTTCTTTGAAAAGTATTGTTTCTTGTGCGCTATACAGACAAAACATACTGTTCATAGAGAAGGAAACGAGAGAGTGCAGAATGTAGTGTCACAGTCATAGCTAGGATGTAGAGAAAGATCAATTTAATGCAAAGTAAGCTCATTCAAAAGTCTGAAAGCAGCAGGAAAGAAGCTGTTCTTGAGTCGATTGGTACGTAACCTCAGACTTTTGTATCTTTTTCCTGAAGGAAGAAAGTGGAAGAGAGATTGCCCGGGATGCATGGGATCCTTAATTATGTTGGCTGCTTTGCTGAGGCAGTAGGAAATGTAGACAGAGTCAGTGGATGAGAGGCTGGTTTACATGATGGATTGGCTACTTTCACGACCTTTTGTAATTCCTTGCAGTCTTGGGCAGAGCAGGGACCATACCAAGCTGTGACATAACCAGAAAGAATACTTTCTATGATGCATTGAAAGTTGGTGAGAGTCATGGTTGATATGCCAAATTTCCTTAGTCATCTGAGAAAGTAGAGGCGTTGGTGGGATTTCTTAACTATAGTGTTGGCCTGCGGGGACCTGGACAGGTTGTTGTTGATCTGGACACCTAAAAACCTGAAGCTCTCAACACTTTTTACTTCATCCCAGTTGATGTAGTCAGGGGCATGTCCTCCTTTATGCTTCCTGAAGTCGATGACAACTTCTTTCATTTTGTTGAGATTGAGGGAGAGATTATTGTTGCTGTACCAGTTCACTAGATTCTCTATCTTGTTCCTGTACTCTGTCTGTTCGTTGTTTGAGATCCGAACCACTATGGTGGTGTCGTCAGCAAACTTGAAAATCAAATTGGAGGGAATTTGGCCACACAGTCATAGGTATATAAGGAGAATAGCAAAGGGTTGAGATCACAGCCTTGTGGGGCATTGGTGTTGAGGAAGATTGTGGAGGAGATGTTGTTGTCTATCCTTCCAGATTGTGGTCTGTGAGGTAGGAAGTTCAGGATCCAGCTGCAGAGGGAGGTGCTGAGGCCCAGGCCACGAAGTTTGGAGATGCATTTCGTAGGAATAATGGTGTTGAAGGCTGAGCTGTAGTCAATAAATAGGAGTCTGGCATAAGTGTCTTTGTTATCTAGGTGTTCCAGAGTTGAGTGTAGGGCCAGGGAGGTGGCATCTACTGTGGGCCTGTTGCGGTGGTAGGCAAACTGCAGTGGATCCAGGTAGTCCGGGAGACTGGGATTGATATGTGCCATGACTAGCTTTTTGAAGCACTTCATAATGATGGATGTCAAAGCCACTGGCCAATAGTCATTAAGGCACACTGCCTGGTTTTTCTTAGGTATCAGGACGGTGGCCATCTTCTTGAAACAGATAGGGATCTCAGATTGTTGTAAAGAGAGGTTGAATATACCTGTGAATATCCCCGCCAGCAGGATCTGAGTGCTCGTCCAGGTACCCCATCCCGGCCAGTCGCTTTCCATGGGTTCACCTTTGAGAAAGCTGCTCTGACATCTGCATTGGTGACCCAGATACAGGTTCATCCAGGAATTCCAGAGTGGAGGGCATGTTCTCACTGACCTCTTACTCAAAACGGGTATAGACTGCACTGAGCTCATCACTGAGGGGTGCATCAGAGCTGGCGATTCCACATGCCTTCACCTTGTAGCCTGTTATGTCTTGCAGGCGGATGCCAGTGTGGCTAGCCTGGGACTCTAACTTGATCTGGTACTGTCTTTTTGCATCTTTGATGGATCCTCTTAGATCATATCTGGCTTTCTTGTATAGGTCAGTGTTGCCTGACTCGAACACCTCAGACCTGGACTTCAGCAAGCAGTGGATATCCCTGTTCATCCATGGTTTCCAGTTGGGGAACACACAGATTTGCTTCTTTGCTTCCAAAACATGAAAGACTAAAAGCTGAAGCCAGACCAGAGAGACATGTGCCCTAGAAGAACATTGAAGAAACAGTTAAAGAAACTGACTTAGAAGGTGAAGAATCTACTACAGTGAGTGGAAGTCCTTTGGAAGATCCCTGAGTGATGCAGAGTAAAAATAAAAACTAAGTCATAACAGAAAGTTGGGTGAGCAGAAACACAAAACAAATTGCAAGATCCTGAGTAATGCAGAAGCAAAACAAACCTGGTCAGTTTACAAGATGATGAGCAAACTTACAAACAAGCTGGATTTACATTATATAATGCATGGCAGTCCCAGGGCTCAGCATCCAGAATGCAGATAGAGGAGAGCTGAAGAAGGGGTTCACAACTGAACCATAACATCTAGTGGCAGGGCTGAAGTTAAAAAAAATCTAAAATTTAAGAAGCGTCGTAATGAAGGAAAAACTCTAAATGATGTCAGGAAATATTGAAGTCAAAACTAAACCTGTGAGTTTTTAAAAAATGGACATACAAGCCAAGGATGGCTGAGGATGAATGGTCCGTAACTGGCTGAATTGCTAGTGGGTGACATTCTGAAAGACAATGGAAACCCCACCCTGTTTCCCAACAAGGTAGTTCGAAAGAATCCAAAAATTAATTTCCATCTCCAGTGGACATAGTCGGAGCTGCTTTGCCAAGACAGTGGAAGTGTAGACAGAGTCAATGAATGGGAGGCTGGTTTGCACGATAGATTGGGCTACATTCACAAACTTTTGTAATTCCTTGCTGTCTTGGATAGAGCAGGAGCCATACCAAGCTGTGAAACAATCAGAAAGAATGCGTTGTATGGTGCATCTGTAAAAGTTGGTGAGAGTTGTAGCAGACATGCCAGATTTCCTCAGTCCTCTGAGACAGTAGAGGCGCCCTCATCGAACATAAGAACATAAGAAATAGGAGCAGGAGTAGGCCATCCAGCCCTTTGAGCCTTCCCCGCCATTCAATAAGGTCATGGCTGATCTGAAGTGGATCAGTTCCACTTTCCTGCTTTCTCCCCATAACCCTAATTCCCCTGTCTATCAGAAACCTATCTACCCGTGACTTAAATATATTCAGCGAGGTAGCCTCCACCACTTCAATGGGCAGAGAATTCCAGAGATTCACCACCCCTTGAGTGAAGAAGTTCGAGAAATATCCCTCATCGAGAAATATCTCTCATCGAGAAATATCCTTTGAGTAATGTCCAAATGGATTGTGGATTTTGCCTTCCAGGAATATATAAGGACTGGGATAAAAGTCACCTGAAAAGCTGTTCCAAGTGTGTGTGCACGTGAACCAGAGCTGGGGCATTGGAATGTGTGTGGCACTGAAGAAGAGATCAACAGCAGCAGCACCCTTGAAAGAAGCTTTTGCAGGTACATCTCTCTTTCTCCCTCTGATTGTTCAAATAAGCCAAGTCAGCAAAGACCACAGCAAAAACTGAAAATAGGAAGCTTATCCACCAAACTGCTTAACACTGGAAACTTAGAACTGACTAGTCACCTGTTCAAGTCAGATCTAATGGAATCTTGAATCACAATGGCCACAAAGCCCAATCCTCATGAGTAAAGGACTGTTCCAGATACTTTTTTTTACTTACTTACTTCGGATATGATCCTCACTTCTAATTTGTACGGATGTATCTGTTTTACCTATGACTGTGTGTGGTCAAATTCAGCTCCAATTTGATTTTCAAGTTCGCTGACAACACCACCATAGTGGGTTGGGTCTCAAACAATGACAAGACAGAGTGCAGGAATGAGATAGCGAACCTGGGTGAACTGGTGCGGTGACAATAATCTCCCTCAATGTCAACGAAACAAAGGAGATTGTCATCGACTTCAAGAAGTGTTAAGGGGAACGTACGCCTGTCCACATCAATGGGGATGAAGTAGAAAGGGTTGAGAGCTTCAGGTTTTTACGTGTCCAGATCACCAACAACCTGTCCTGGTCCCCCCATGCCGACACTATAGTTAAGGAAGTCCACCAACGTCTCTACTGTCTCAGAAGACTAAGGAAATTTGGCATGTCAGCTACAACTCTCTCCAACTTTTACAGATGCACTATAGAAAGCATTCTTTCCGGTTGTTTAAAGCTTTGTATGGGTCCTGCTCTGCCCAACACAGCGAGGAACTACAAAAGGTTGTGAATATAGCCCAATCCATCATGTAAACCAGCCTCCCATTCATTGACTCTGTTTACATTTCCCACTGCCTCAGCAAAGCAGCCAGCATAATTTAGGACCTCACGCACCCTGGACATTCTCTCTTCCACATTCTTCCTTCGGGGAAAAAAATACAAAAGTCTGAGGCCACGTACCAACCAACTCAAGAACAGCTTCTTGTGTTCTGCTGTCAGATTTTGAATGGACTTACCTCGCACTAAGTTGATCTTTCTCTGCACCCTGGCTATGACTGTAACCCTACATTCTGCACTCTCTCATTTCCTTCTCTATGAACGATATGCTTTGTCTGTAAAGCACACAAGAAACAAAACTTTTCACTGTATGTTAATACATGTGACATTAATAAATCAAATCAAAATTAAATCAAATCAAATACCATTTTCTTGCCTTTAGTAGTTAATAAACTCACCCTATCTTTAGCTCAAGAACACCTGGTTAAATTGACATCTTTTAAAACATACCGATTGGAACTGGCAAAAGGAGGGATCCTTTTTAGCTTAATTTTGTTGCGACCAGCAGAGGGGGTTGATTAAAGAAAGGGGGTCAGTTCAGCCCTTCTTATCTGTGGCATAAGAATTTGGGGTATCCCAGCTGGACAGTAACAAATTCAGGGATTTTGCACAACTTAACAAATTTGAGGAACCTCACCTAGGGCCCAGTCATAAAAAGAAAAACTGCAGAGTAAAATGTGAAACCTGCAGATTTAAGAAAAAGTTGGGAAAAGTAACATCCTGCAGTTAAAAAATTTAGTATTGTCCTGAAGATGTTTTAAAAAAGCTCTGGAGTAAATATTCACATCATGGCAAGCACAGCAACATGCTGAAATCTTGATTTTTAAAGCATTCTAAACTGAAAGAAAATAGCTTTAAATAGTTTCATTTTAAAATGAGAGCAGATTTTGTCCCAAACTAAAGCAGACGGGTAGCCAGGCTTCAAGCCCAATGCAGTACAATACTAAAAACTGGAACACTTTGTATGGGGATTGATACTTTTTTTGCCATATACGAAACTTACAAAGCTTCTTTTTTAAATTGAGGAGCCAAAAATCTCCTCAGCAACAAAGCTCAATCAAAAGATAGAAGGAAACCAACTGTATCCTAGCAACTACAGCTTGGGTGAAAAGAATGGTTACTGCACTGATAACTTTAAAGGGACAATGACCTTTAATCTGTAGCTACAAGCAAAGAAAATGTTCATGGACAGAATATTTGAAGAGCTAGATGCATTCTGGGTAAGGAAATGATGAAACCAGACTGAAGAGTAAGAGCCTTGGAGGAGACAATTTTTAGTTTACAGGAGAATTATAAGATTGAATAAGAAGCCAAAAGCAGTACAAATTGCTCAGTTTTTATTCTTAGATTCATTTGTGGGTGAAGTACTCCACAGCTAAAGTATAGATCAACTCTTGACAAAATTTGGTGAGGTATTAAAAGATATAGATGTTTAAAGTCCAAGTTATGGAGAACGCAACCCGAGAAGAATATTTAGCAGACTCCCAATACAGCGCTGATGGCAACAAGAGACTCCAGGGAGAGGGCAACTCCCAACAAGATGCCGAGAGCAACAAGAGACTGTCAGTGAGGGCAAAAAGAAACCCAGAACAAGGTAAATGAAAGATCCCAGAGCAAGGAAAATGGAAGAATCCAGAGTGAGGGAGACGTTCAAGCAAATCAAAAGATGATTGCCAACCACATCAGTGCAAAGCAATGCATGAGCAGAAGATTTTAGTGAAGGAGATAGAAGTAGCTGAGAAGCAGCCAAAATACTTAAAAATAGAGGAGGTGGTTTTCTACTCCCATTCGCAGCTGACACAAATCCTGTTATGGCTGGAAATCCTACTATCCCACCCTTTGTCATCCCTGCAACGGATTTCCAACTTTAAATTAGTCTGATTCTAGATTGTGCACCAGTGCCAGTGAGCTTCAAGGTGGGCAGGCATAAATCTGCTAGATTAACATTAGGATTTTACTAAATAGGAAATTCTCCTGGTAATTTTGCCTCATTTTTCAGTTTTGCATTCCAATAGTTCTAATTTTTATTTTATTTCTCTTCTATAAAACCTGTTCTTTATTGTTTGCTGTAATAATAAAAGCCTTTTTCAATGTATCTGTTTTTTTCTGTCTGTCAGGATCCATTGCCCATCATGGGGGACCTCTATTGAAAAATGTGACCTTTGAATGCAGTCTACAGATAGATGTCAAGCTTTCAGCCAATTCAATGTCCAGAATCTGAAGATTGATTTTCTTTAATCTATGGCATGACCAAGTCAACTGCAGAAGCAATGTTGTCAATGCATTCAGTGCATCATAAAGGTAGGTTTGAGATATTGTTGTTTTCTGGGATTTCACTTTAAAAAGCTGTTTTCCATTGTTTAGTGAAAAGCTACTGATAAAATTAGTTTTGCAACAGTGGCTTCTTTTAGAGCATCTACTCCTTCAGGATTCCTTTATGCACTTAGAAGAAAGGGTAAGATACATTCAGAGTTCTTCAAAACCAACAAGTTGACCTTTGGGAAGGGGACTAAAGAGCTTATGACAGATAGAGAGATAAGTCAAAAGAAATGTTACTCGTGTTTGATAAGCCAAATGATGTGTCTACTCACAGCATTGCTTCTGTTTGCATGATTATGATTTACTATTGTCCCAAACATCTGAAATAATAGATATTTATGAAACTTTAGTATTTTAAAGCATGTCAGGTTTTTGAATGAGAATTCAGTCAAAAACTCATGCCAGAGTTTTAAGACAAAACTGTCCGTACTTCAATGGCCTCCTTATCTCTTTAGGCATTGCCTTTTCGAAAACTCATCACTCAAACCAGCCCTCCATCCGTTGATTCCATCTACACTTCCCGCTGCCTCGGCAGAGCAGCCACCATAATTAAGGACCCCACGTACCCAGGACATTCTCTCTTCCACTTCCATTGGGAAAATGATATAAAAGTCTGAGGTCATGCACTAACCGACTCAAGAACAGCTTCTTCCCTGCTGCTGTCAGACTTTTGAATGGTCCCACCTTTGCATTAAGTTGATCTTTCTCTACACCCTAGCTATGACTGTAACACTACATTCTGCACTCTCTCATTTCCTTCTCTATGAACGGTATGCTTTGTCTGTTTAGCACACAAGAAGCAATACCTTTCACTCTATACTAATACACGTGACAATGATAAATCAAAATTAAAATCAAATCAATTATCAAGATGATCACATCTATGAATCCATGTACAGCAATGTTGTCCAACATATGGCCCACATGCCAAGTCCAACCCACCAAAGGTTTCTATCAAGCCCACCAACCTTCAGAGACAAGATTATAGGGATGCAGATCACAGCAATATAGCTTGAAATGTGGCTGTGACTTGCTCAGTTACTCAGCGACATTTCCTCTTTCCTGGTGCTGGCAATAACATGAGCAAAGACACAGCCTGATTCTCTAAGAGTTGCAGCAATCATGCTTACACTCAGAGGCATTGGTTGGTCTGCTGTCCCTTCTGCTTGTGGTTTGCATCTTATAGGGTCTGATTTTACCATTGCGTTACACGCGTTTTCGGGCACAAAAACTTGGTAAAGTTGGGCGTGAGGTGAGTAGCGTGAACCGCACATTTGCGCATTTAAATTGATTTAATGGGCTGCACGCCCAACCTTATCGGCACTTCCCCTTTTACCACCGTGTTCGCCTCCCCTGAATCAGTGTGAAGCATCCTCCACAAAAATCTGATTCGGGCACTCCAGTTAGTGAGGAGGTAAGTGCTAAGCGTCAGACAGCTGTCTGCTTAAGATCGGTGGGAGGGGATGGGGCGGGGTCCACAGCCACTCTGCCTGAGGTCAGTGAGGGGGAAGGGGGGGTGGGAGTTCCACTGTCATTCTGCCTGAGATCAGAAGGGAGAAGGGGGAAGGGGAAAGGGCCCCACAATCGGTTTGGGTAGCAGGAGGGGGTGGGGGAATAAGGAGGTCAGTAATGTTGTGGGGGTGGGATAATGTCTATGGGGGCCAGGGGGAGGCATTATCCGGCCAGGGAGGGAAGTAGGAGGAGAGCAGCATTCTATCAGTTATTTTCTTTGCATGCACAGGAGGAAATGCCGATCAGGGCTGCAGCGTTTCAGGCGCATTAAGCCCCACTTACAGGCTTGTGCAGCGTGATTTGGACTCGCTGCTATTTTTACAGGCAGAGTGCGTGTGTGGGTTCCAGAGAACAGGTCTTAAATTCAGATCTGAAACACTCCAAGTTTTACGTTCACCCAGCACTTAGAATCTAAATGGTAAAATAAGGCCCATAGAATATAGGTGGGGCAAGGCACAAATGGGAATCGGAGCCCAGGACATAGCAGAAGAGTGGGGTCTTTCACACATTGGGTTGAGGAACAAGTCACATTTTAGTATTTGAAGTCAAATATCATTACTGGGAAGATGAATGGTTTCTAAACTTTCAATACACTCAAGTGCGACGGCAAGTGATGGGCAAGAATTGAATTAAATTTTAAGAAATCAATACCTAGATATTATCAGCACCTTTTTCTCAGAAGAGACATATCCAAATTGACCACTATTATGCAAGGAATTCTAATCACAAACTACGGGGAGTGAACATTACAGTGTTTTTTTTCGCTATGTAATTTACCATGAGTTTACCTTGTGGTTGCGATCTGAAAATTGAAACCATTTTTCAGAATATAGATGGAAGAAGGAAATTGGTGCCGAGTCTGGAGCTTTAGATGTGATTTATATTCTACTTATGAATAATTGCTCCATGCAGATCAATCAGGGGTTAACTTCATCATGGACACTAACAAGATGTTTTAATGTATATGTGTTTAATGTATATGTGTTGTCTCTAAGTGGGTATAGCCAGCATTCTAAAGAAGTGGATAGATTTGTATATTTTTCACGTGGCTGGATTATAGATGATGGTAATCTGGCATTTCTTTACACACTAAAAGCAACAGTGGAAGTATCAGATTCCAAAATGCCCTTGCAGCTCAATTGAAGTAAGATACCTAACAATTCACTCTACAGGCAAACATTTGACTCCAGTCCACTGAAAAGTCAAGTCATTGATATATAATGGGACATGGACTTGCATGAGTTTTGATTCTTTGTTTCCAGAGTTAAAGTATTCTTTTACACATGAGAAAGTGATCTGATAGCTGTTACATTATTATGTGAGATGGTCTTTAGGATTGGAAATAATTATGTTTCTGCTAATTGTAATTGTATCATATTTAGATAAAACTATCGTTATAAACCTGTTCAAAAACTTTTAACATTTAAAGAAAAATCTGAACACATTGTGATTAACTGACAGAACTACTCCACAAGATTTCATATTTTTATATATTAAAACAAACTTTATTGTTGATAAAAAGAATGAAACAAAGTGAGCTCTATTACCTTAACATTATACTTTTATACCTATTTATGTGATGAATTCAGTTCTACTTCTCAATTCCCCCAACTCCTCTGTATACATTACAAAACCTTGGAATTTTATTCACTTCTGTAGGGAGCAATCCAAAAGATATGCCACAACCCTCCATAATTCACTTAAATTGTCAACCATGCTCCAGGTATTCTTCACAGTAAAATTTCATGGGAATCATTTCATTAAATTTTCTGCCAAATTATCTTCCAAATTCTGTTTAATACCTCACAACTGTGGGTGTCTCAGGTCATTATTCTGGTTGCTGGCAGATCCCAGATGCATTCCCACAGCCTCCAAGATAACCCTGATGACTGCTTTCTGCTACAGGGGAAAGCTACCATAGATTTCTTCCTCTAGCTACAAACCAGAGCTAGTGTGATGTTTTTCTTCCTACTGCATAATGAGTTTTCAGCTATGCAAAGTTAAGAGAGAATGTTGGCTTCAAAATGGCATGCTGGCATCAAATCAGCATTGTCCATTGATTGACATCACACTTTGCCTGCTCTGCACATTTTCAACGAAAATTAGCTCTGCCCAGGGTACCACTTACCCCACAATGACCTTCAGCATTATCAGCACCAAAAGTCAGCAGAAATGCCAATGGCACCATTCAGGAGACAAAATGGCAGTCATAGTGCCAAAAGAGGTAAAGGTGTCCTTTCTAACTTCCCCAAACCTGATTCAAAGAACTAATTTCAACAGATTAATGATTGCAAGGAATATATATATTTTATTGTTAACAGTGAGTAAAATGAAGCTGTTATCACTAGGTACATTATGACTGTTAGTGGTGTATGGACAACATTTACTGACCATGTCAGTGTTATTCCTGGCTATAGTAATTACAACTCCATTTTAAAAGCCATACATTTATGCAGCTCAGTGCATGCCTGTTAGACGAAATAAGGATAGTCTGATACCAAAAGATTAAAATCAGGGTAGACTCATTTAGAAATGAATATAGTACAGAGATGGTATGACACACCTGGAATTACAAAGGTACAGATGCATAGAAACACATATAACCATTCTAGAGATTACAAATATGTATTTTTGAAAAACAATTCTGTACATCTTGGCCAAATGCAGACTGTCCCAAGGCATAATGGGATGAAAGCTGAGTGAGGTCAACCACATTCTTGAAGAACAGTACAGCCACAGAGCATAGTTTTTATCAGCATAGTTCCCAGACACTAAATGAATAGGACATTTAATTTAGTGCTGATAGGGGATGCTGAGCACGCAATGGCAATGGCAACTCATGAACTTTATGGAGAGTCAGTGAGAAAGTTATCTTTGAAGTTGCTAAGAGACAAGTGTGTGAGAGCTTCTGGATTAAACAGACCAATGAACTTTCATGTTGCCAAAGAGTCGGATATGATTGGCCAAGGTAATTAATCCATATTAACATGACTGGTCCATCCTATTAAGGTGGACAGAGCAGACAGGCAGATGATTTCTGAAGAAGTATAATTACCAAATGCTTTGATAATTTAATTAGTGATTTGAGATGTCTTAAATCAGTCTTCCTCCATGGTGGAAACCAGGCCTGTATCAAAAAAATACATCTTCAACCAAAAACTACAGTGTCCAATGAGTTCTTTATATTTGCTGAGCTGTATTAATAAAGAGAAATCTGCATAAAGCCAGCAAAATACTTAGCTTTCTGCAAAACTCCGATAATGCTTATCATATGTTGCTCAGTTTTCTATAGCTCAATTGTCAAAGCATGAACATGGCATTTCTTCCCTGCAGGTGAACCTGGAAAAATGACAGGTAATATTTCTTAATCTGTGCATTATAATAGCAACTTTTACTTTCTTTCAGTGAAGTGAAATATCTACACCGGATTGAACGTTGGAACTGTATTGTTGTTTCTTCACTGTCACTGGGTCAAACTCTTGAAACTCTAGCAGTACTTTAGGTGTACCTACACTTCATGGACTACTGCACCTTCTTCTCTAGGGGTAATTAGGGATGGGCATTAAATGTTGATGCTCAATAAATTTTGAAAGAATAAATTTTACAAAGTAAAATAGATGTTAATGGGGTCAAAGTGTCTTTCCAAGAGATTCCCAAAGAAGGAATCACTGGATTAGGTTCCCATGCATCTCAGATCAGCAATGACAGAAAGCTGAGAGAAAATCTTCTGAACAACATCTTTGAGGAATGATGTACTGGAAATTGAAAAGTGCGACAGAACAACCAGCAACAGAAAAAGATGCAAAACTTGAATTAAACAAAATTAACAAAGGCGATTTTGAAAGCTACAAAGAAGAGCCATATTGGACTTGAATCGTTAACCCTGGGCAGAATTTTCGAGCTTCCCCTGAGGTATATTTTGCAGCGACAGAGATTGCCTGGTGTTGGATAGCAAAGGGATCTTCTGGTCGCACTGTTGTCAATGGGATTTTTTCCTTGTTCACATGAAATCCATGGAAAATTTCAGTCTTTGTTTCTCTATCCACGGATGTTGCCAGATCTGCTGAGTTTTTCCAGTACTTGTTAGTTTTATTTCAGATCTCCAACATCCATAGCACTTTGCTTTCATTGTAATTTTGAAAGATATTGAGTAAAGTAAAAGTAAAGTTTATTTATTAGTTACAAGTAAAGTTTACATTAACACTACAATGAAGTTACTGTGAAAATTCCCTGGTTGCCACAATCCAGTGCCTGTTCAAGTCAATGCACCTAACAAGCATGTCTTTCAGAATTTGGGAGGAAACCAGAGCATCCGGAGGAAACCCACACAGACACAGAGAGAATGTGCAAACTCCGCACAGACAGTGACCCAAGCCAGGAATTGGACTCGGGTCCCTGCCACTGTGAGACAGCAAGTCTAACCACTTTGTCACCGTACAGTACAATGATCAAGTCCTATGCATTTTTCCAATTGCCAAAAGCCATCTGGAACTTTATCAGTACCAAATTATACCTGGAGGACATTTGTGTGCAATTTTTCTTTGATGGTGTTTGATGGTCTTGGAATCAATTTATTTAACATGCAGTGCAATTGTGGTAGTTGTAGACTTTGGAGAGTGAACTGCATTAAAAAATTACTCAGTCATCAAACTAAAGACTTTGAAGCTTATAGATGAATTACATTTCAAAGATTCTGCTGCACATATTGAATCTCATATATATCCATTTTAAACCATCAGAATTGGTGACTTACTTATGAAGAACTTGATAGAGAGTCAAGGAGCAAAGAAGAATAGATTTTTGTCTCTGGATTGTTTATTATAGTGTTAGAAGCTGAGTATGTTTTTGAGAAAAAGGTCTCTTTAAGACCTCTTGATTTCTTTGAATGATGTTTCAAAAGGAGACTGTCCATACTTCTCAAGCTGCTGTCGTAGCCCATCACAGTTCACCCTTCTTTTCATTTGTTTAAGGCAGCTTTTATTGACAGGCATTATTGAAGCTGAATAGTCTCTTTGCTGCAGTGCACATGCATGGTGTCCTCTGTCAGTATCCATTATCTGAGATACCATTCCACTCTGATAATCTGTACTGCATGTCAATCTTGATAGCAGCCAGAGATAAGCTTTTGTCTTTGCCTGGACACTAAATTACAGTTTACTGTTTGTCCATTTTAAGTTTGCAGAATCATTGGGCAGTAAAATAAAATCTTAAATTATAAAAAGCTAAATATTCTTGGAAGCATGTCATTCTTCCTGCTGAAACTGGCCTTTTTGATAAAGAATCGCCTTTTTCTGCGATATTCCAGAGCTTCTGGCTCTCCAGTGGAAAAGCACTTCAGCCTCACCGTCATTATTTTCACTTATTTTTATCCTTTCAAAGGCAGCAGCATTCATGGCCCATCTCTTTATGTGTGTGTTTGTACATATACATCGATGTATAGAATGGAAAAGCTCAAATAGCTATGATGAATATCACTGCTGTATTAGTGTTCTCAAAATGTTAAAATGCAAGCAGCAGTAGAAACCTTTCTGTTTTCAGTACAAAGGTTACATATGTCTATGAATTAATTGTTTTTACCTGCGTAAATTGAATTCAAATTTTATTTTTGCTAGCTTTCTTTGCCCATGTTTATTCGTAGAGTGCTTTAGTACCATTAGGTTTTCTGTTTCATACTCCTTTCTTATTTAGCTCATTTATACTAAGTCTTTTTTTTTGATTTTGCTACTCTGTCAACAGCCTGAGGAGCCTTTGTTCAATAGCTCTTGACTTCAGTGAGTACCATCTCTTTGTTCAGTTAGGTCTAGTATAATGACAACGCAGGGCTCTTGTAACAGTCAGTAATGACAGGTCTCTTCACTCAAACCCTACTGTACAGTAAAGTGATATCAAAACCGTTACGCATCTTTATTTAGAAGTGTGCACTGAAGCAGATCAAATAATACATCTCTTTAAAAAATAAGTCGAAACAATCTGATGAAATTTAGTACTCCAATGATCAACTGTATGTCTGCATTTTATAAATAAGATTGAAATCTTAGCATGGTGGCGGACAATTAAACAAGTAACTGAAGGAGGAAGCTTTTCCCAAAGATAGGGGAGTCTAAAACTAGAGGGCATACGTTTAAGGTGAGAGGGGAGAGATACAAAAGGGTCCAGAGGGGCAATTTTTTCATACAGGGGGTGGTGAGTGCCTGGAACAAGCTGCAAGATGTAGTAGTAGAGGCGGATACAATTGTGTCTTTTAAAAAGCATTTAGACAATTACATTCATAAGATGGGTATAGAGGGATATGGGCCAAATGCAGGCGATTGGGACTAGCTTAGGGGTTAAAAAAAAGGTGACATGGACAAGTAGGGCCGAAGGGCCTGTTTCCCTACTGTAAACGTCTAAGACTATGAAATAATGCCAACCCCAATTTGTGGCACAGTGGCTAATAAAGCTGCTTCACAATGCCAAGGACCCACGTTCAATTCCCAAATTAAGTGACTGCATGGAGTTTGCATGTCCTACCTGTGTCTGTGTGTGTTTCCTCTGGGTACTCCTGTTTCCTCCCACAATTTGAAAGATATGCTGATTTGGTGCATTGGCCATGCTAAATTCTCCCTCTGGGTACCTAAATAGGTGCTGGAGTGTGGTGACTAGGGCATTTTAACAATAATTTAGTTGCAGTTTTAATGTAAACCTATTTGTGTCACCGCTAAATAAACAACCTCACAGATAGGGAAGCCCAGCACCTTAGTACAAAAGACAAGGCTGAAGTATTTGCAACCATCTTTAGGTGTGGTCAGCTCCATGCAGAAATTGGCGCAGAGCTGATTTAACTAATAAAGTGCTGAGTGTACAATTCATCTTGGACTTGCATTGCAGATGCCACTCTACGACCAATTCAATTAACTCCACGTGGTATCAAGAAATGGATGAAGGTGCTGGACACTGAAAAGGCTGTGGACCCTGACAACATTCTAGAAATAGTATTAAAGATTTGTACTCTAGAACTAGCTGTGCCCCTAACCAAACTATTCCTGTACAACACTGAAATCTACCCAGCAATGGGAATATTGTCCAGGTATGTTCTGCCATAAAAAGCAGCACAAATTTAACATGACCAACTACTGCCCAACAGTCTACTCTTGATCATTAGCAAGGTGAAGGAACTTGTTGTTGATGATGTTGTTTATTGGTGTTTATTCAGCAATAGCCTGCTCACTGACACTCAGTTTAGGTTCCGCCAGGATCACTCAACTCCTGACCCCATTACAGCCTTGGTCCAAACATGGGCAGAAGAGCTGAACTCAGGGAAAGTTGTGTCATTGCTCTTGACTTCAAGGCAATCATCAACGAATGTTCCCACTTCTGACTACATAACAGAAACAAGGTCATTGCCTTGATGAAGTAGCTGAAGATTGTTGGGCCTGGAATACTACCCTGAGGAACTCCTGCAGTGATGTCCTGGAACTGATATGATGAACCACCAACAACACAACTATGTTCCTTCGTGATAGGTATGACTCATTTGACTGAGTGTGCCATCAAGGAGCCCAAGCAAAACTGGAGTCAATGTGCATTGGGGAAAAAAACTACCTACTGGTTGGAGGAACATGTGGTTGTTGGTGGTTCCAGGACATCACTGCAGGAGTTCCTCAAAGTAATGTTCTGGGCAGAACCATCTTCAGCCACTTTATCTTGCTTCTGTTATGTGGAAAATGTGTTGGTGAATGCACAATGTTCAGCATGTCTTGAGACTTCTCAGATATTGAAGCAATCCATTTGTTCTATGTTCTATTTATATCAAGACCTGGGCCACATTCAGGCTTGTGCTGATAAGTGGCAAGCTCCATTTCTGTCACACAAATGCCAGACAATGACCATTTCCAACAAAGGAGAATCCAATGATCTCCTGATGAAATTCAATTGCTGAATCCTCCACTATCAACATCTTGCGGGGGTGGGCGTACCATTGACCAGGAACTGAACTGGGACAGCCATAGTGTTTACATGGCAATTATTTCTGACATCGCTTTTGTACTCAGTGTTTATTACAAAAGCGATGTCAGAAATAATTTTCCGACATCGGAGGAGGCGGGGGTGGAAATTGGTGGGTGTGGGGAGGAGGATTAACTTCAGCTGGGTTTACAACTGCTCCTCACTAATGGGGAACTGGCAGCCTGACTCTGTTGGCATGAAGCAAGCCCTGCCAGGAGGTCGGGGTAAGGAAGGTGCTCCCTGGGCTTTGCCAGCCTGGCACTGCCTAAAGAGAAAAGTGGCACCACCTAAGGGGTACCTTGGCACTGCCCACCAGACATTAGATAGTGCCAAGGGTTTGTGGCCTACGGGGAGGGGGGGGTGAGATCAGTGGATGTGGGGGATCCCACTGCCACTGTGCAGTTGGGATCGGTGGCAGCGGGATGAAAGAGGCTGACTGGAGCTAGCCATCAGTGTGGTGGGGCTGACGGGGGTGGGGGAGGGGGTGAGGACTGCCGCGGTTGGGGGACATCAGAGCTGGCCTGGGCACATCCAGGCAGCCGGCAATTGGAGGATGGGGGATTCGGAGTAACTACAATGAGGGGTTGCTATTCTGGCCAATGATCGAGCTGGCCAGCAATCAGGAGACTGGCAGTGCAGGGCTCCTGTACCTGTGCTGATCTCTGCTCTGACAGATGGGTGCACGCGCAGTGGCCCGCTCAGCGCTATGCTGCCAGCCTCTCCAGCCCCGCACATGGATTTTAAGTGTGAATCTCCCTGAGGCACTCTGTGATGTGCAGACTGTGGGAAATTCATTTTGGATCAGTATGAGTTACTCCTATTTTTATGCAAATTTGATACTTAATATTTTTGGGAGAATCATCCCTGCTGTTTAAGGGTGTCTTAAAGGAAGCAAATAGAGAACTAGCATAGAGGTTCAGGGAGGAACATCCGGGGCATATAGGGCCTAGAAATATATGAACTCTGTTTGAAACTGGTAGAATTCTTCTTTAAGATACATGACAATATCATGGCTTACCTGCTAATTTAACTAGTGGCCTGAGCAAGGTAGTCATTGTGGTTTTCCCACTAGTTAAAGCCAACAGATAAAGGCATCTAGGTCAGAAGAGGCTGAAAAGGGAGAATTTCATTGATAAATGTTTCAGTCATCCCTGCTCCACACTAATCCTATGGATTGATACATTTCTGCATTTTCTACAACATTAGGCAGCACTTGTGCAGGTTGTTCATCAAGTAATGGGGGATCTAACTTCTGCTAAAAGCATAACACAGAAAAGGCCTTAGACTTGTTTTTAGCTATACTATAACCTAGGATATAATCTGTTGGATGCAATACAATCAGTAGATTACAACTCTGTTGCTGTTCACTTTCTGTAGTTTGTTTTGGGGGCTCGGTTAGCTCAGTTGGCTGGACAGCTGGTTTGTGATGCAGATCGACAACAACAATGTGGGTTCATTTCCTGTACCAGCTGAAGTTATTCATGAAGGCCCCGCCTTCTCAATCTTTCCACTTGCCTGAAGTATGTTGATCCTCAGGTTAAATCACCACAAGTCAGCTCTCCCCCTCAAAGAGGAAGAGTATGGTCATTTGGGGCTATGGTGACTATACCTATTCAGGATGTGGCGATGCCAGTGTTGGACTGGGATCGGCACAGTAAGAAGTCTCATAACACCGGGTTAAAGTCCAACACGTTTATTTGGTATCACCAGCTTTTGGAGCGCTGCTCATTTACCTGATGAAGGAGCAGCGTTTCAAAAGCTTATGATACCAAATAAACGTGTTGGACTTTAACCTGGTTTTGTGAGACTTCTTATTATACCTATTCAGATCAGTGACACAGATCTCTGAGCAAATGTCAGGAGGGTGGGAGACAGGAAGACCATGACAAAAGGGCCATAACAAAGATTAAAAAAAGATTGTTTTCCCTTCCCATCAGCATCAGACTTTCTGAATCATAAATTCTTATTATATGTCCAAGAAATTCCAACTGCCTCTTAACCTTGTAAGGTGAGTCTCAGAAGTGTGCCTTAAAGTATCATTACTTATACAGTGCAAAGCAATGGACACTGTGATGCAGTAAGAAGGCAGCCCAGAGACCCACTCATTCCTTCATTAAGAGCATAGGGCATGCATCTCTCCCTTATTCAGAATGTGAATATGCTTAAGGGCTGCTCCTCTGGTGTCTTGGCTGGAGGACAATTATCCAGAGACCTGTCCTGAGGGATGGCAATGGCTTGGTATGCCACTCATCTTTCCAGAGTATTTGATGTTACTGAAGTGTTTCCAACAATGATCCCTAGATCTACAAGTTATGCTTCTGCCACTCACAATAGTTGATTGCTCCTGCTAGGCCTACTTTGTTCATGTTGGTCAACTCCCTCTCCCAACCTCTGGGAAGAGGACCTCCCTCTTCTCCAAAATTACTTCTAAGTCTGCACCAAGGAGCAGTCCAGCCACGGATTCAACATCACCTG
Organism: Carcharhinus amblyrhynchos; assembly: GCF_965287045.1. Lineage (NCBI taxonomy): Eukaryota > Metazoa > Chordata > Chondrichthyes > Carcharhiniformes > Carcharhinidae > Carcharhinus > Carcharhinus amblyrhynchos. Next base: position 92,519,176 of record NC_137326.1, read on the forward strand.
GAACATCTTGAAAAGAACGGCAGATTGATTTAAACTTTTTTGAAGTCCTGCCTCTGTTTCTACTCTCGCAGCTGCTAATTGGATAGTCAACCCTCTCCACCTCAATTAAGGGGCTGTCTCTGTGAATATTAAATCATCCTGGCTCATGTTATCCATCCCCAATACAAAACTTCAGCCCTTGTGTTAGGCCTTGATTCATATAGCAGAGAAGCCTTACCTCTGTTTTAGGCCAGAAGCAAATTACTGTGGATGCAGGAATCTGAAACAGAAATAGAAAATGTTAGAAAATCTCAGCAAGTCTGACAGCATCTGTGGCGAGACCTTCGTCAGACCCCTGGCCATCCAAACTCGAAATGTTGGTTCTATTCTCTCTCCACAGATGCTGTTAGACTTGCTGAGATTTTTCAGCATTTTCTGTCCTTGTCTCTGTTTCAGGTTGGTGGACTGCTCATTCATTTCCTTCCAGTATCTGAATCTGACATCAGGCCTTCCCCAGTCTTTCACAACCCCGCCCCCCTCCCCAGCTAAAAAGATTACAATATAGTGGCTACTTTATAAAAACCTAAGTGGCATGTAGATTTTCATTAAGCACTGCCAATAACAAAAGACATTGTTTGTATGTATTTGGCTATAAATCACAAAGTAGCACATACTTAATTTTTGAAACAATTTAGAATGATGATTCACTGTTTTAATTTCCACTGCACCATAAGAAGGCTGTTCAAATATATTTTGATGGTGAGAAGGAGGTTGTTCCTGGAACTAGTGTCCCTACAGGGCAAGGAGTGAGATTGATGTATGTAATCAACTTCTTTCCAATGTGTTATATTATACCAATCCAGAAGTAATTATGAGCGGGTTCCCAGAATTTTCTTAAACACAGGATCAAAATAAAGGTTAAATTGAATACTTTTGTCCTTGGGCTTGATTCTTAAATGTTGCTTTGTTAAAAAGAACACACAGCAAGTTAACCATTTTGAAGGCGGTCTCTATTATTGAGTTAAAGGGTGGCTACAGATTACATTTTCACGTAAATATTATGAAAACCAATACAGGAGGTGATGGCCTGATGATATTACCGCCTGATTATTAATTCAGAAACTCAGCCAATGTTTTGGGGTCCCAGGGTTCAAATCCCACCACAGCAGATGACAGAGTTTGAATTCAATAAAAAAAACTGGAATTAAGAATCTAATGATGATCGTGAAACCAGTGTCGATTGTCAGAAAAAAACCCATCTGGTTCACTAATGGTCTTTAGGGGAGGAAATCGGCTGTCCTTACCAGGTCTGGCTTATATGTACTCCAGAGCCACAGCAATGTGGCTGACTCTCAACTGCCCTGAGGCAACAAGGGATAGGCAATAAATTCTGGCTAGCCAGCAATGCCCATGTCCCAAGAATGAATAACAAAATAAAAATTCTGTTCAGTCAATGCCAGTATCAACAAATCACATTATTTAAAAAGAAATTTGTTGCACATCACAGCAAAAACCTACTTAATAGTAAACTGTGGAAACTTATTCCTTCTCAATGCTTCTTCTTGCTACATAGTAAGGAGTCTCACAACACCAGGTTAAATTCCAACAAGTTTATTTGGAATCACAAACTTTCGGAGTACTTGCTGCTCCTTCATCAGGTAAGTGTCCATTCATGATTCCAAATATACCTGTTGGACTTTAACCTGGTATTGTAAGACTTCTTATTGTGGCCCACCCCAGTCCAACAGCGGTGTTTCTATATCTTCCTACATGCACTTTGAAAGGTTTGTTGACTAAGACTAATGAGAACCAAAACTTATGTCTGGAATTTCCTTAGACCAATTGCACTGGCATGATCTTACCAGAGTGTATAGCTAATATCCTGGGAATATTGGGTCATAGCTTCTTGTAGCTTCTCCGCTTGTGTTAAATTCCAAAAAAGTCACATGCAGCCTTCTTGACAAAACTGTTCATGCCAGTATTTTCCTGACTTGCTTCTTCAAAAGGGGCACCCCCAGAGCTTTTGATAAAATTAAGGTATTCCTTGGAGATTGGGTCTCTTTAATCTTATACAAATTGGTTCTGAATCCTGTCTGTAACAATATAACAGCACACAGTTTAGAATTGCATAAAGGATGGTATAAACCATTCAGCATATCATGAGATGTTGTCCTGCCAATGTGAATATTGTGGTAGGAAATCAATGAGGCAATTTCTGTGCCTTTGAATCATATTTTGATTGACAGCTTTGCCCATTTTTAAGGTATCCTTTAGATCTCTGTGTCATGATTTGGATTTCAAAGCGCTGAAATGCTATAATCATTTTCCTTGTGTCACTTCATTGAATCTCTGCTTTCCAAATCAGTTGAACAAATTAAGATAATCTCTGGGACTATCCAAACCACACATAACCTTTCCCTTCAAATGTGTATTTTGGGTCACATGGACATTAATATTATGAGCCATTTATTATTTATAACATTGGTTTATATTGGTGATGAATCAAATATTCTCTCTCAGTAATCTAATGAAAACAGTTACGTTTATTCATAGAATCCTACACTACAGTCTGTGCTTGAAGGCTTTTTTTTCTGATGTCATTTTTAAAAGGTTACCTCAGCTCTAAAATGGCCTCTACTCATTATATTAAGCTCCAATGTTTGTCACTTGGTATGCTTTGGTCTCATCTTAATGTTCCTGGAAAGTTAGAAACTCTTGTTGGGCTTCCAAAAGCAGTTCAGTTGGTTTGTTCAGACCAATGTGAACCACCTGCATCATTAGCAGCAGTCGTAGGTAGGCCCAAAGATAGGCGGGTAGAGTTAGGGAGCAGGGAAGGATGGAGGATGAGTGAATGGAGCCATTTATATGGAGCTGCCCAGGGCTTGCAGCAGGCAAGTTGAAGTAAGGTGGATGAATCACTGGAACGCGCAACTGGAGGGCATTAAACTCATGGGCAAGAAAATTATTGTAAATGAGGCATATGATTTGGCCTGGAAATATGCCAGAGCCATTGGTAGGAAACACATTGTTATTTGCGCTGGAGCCAACACTCCCATTATTTTGGTAAGATTTTGCCTTAGTCACTGTTGTAATGTAATGGAAAACAAAATTGGCAGGGTGTCTAATGGAAAGTTGATCCATCACTGTCTGATTTACACCACCAGCAATGTTGAATTTTACTCACTACTTTCTAAGGGTTTATTTTCAATAAAACTAATGTACTTAGATAGTTGTGTTCGCTTCTTCATTGCAGTGTTAATATAAGCCTACTTGCGATATAAATAAACTTCAAACTTCAAAGTGGATATGAGCTAAAACCATACTCAGGCTCTTCAATGTGTTAAAATGTAGGAAAATGCTCAAGTTTCTGGCACTACCAACAAATATGTCAATCAATGAACAGAGGGTAATGCAACTCCAATTCACTATAGCTGATTAATGACAGATGCGGTGCTCAGCCATATCAAGCTTACAAGCTGTTGTCGTAAGTAGTTCTTGAATAACATTCCATTCTGTTTTTCATCTTTATCTGCTGCGTTATTAAAAGATATGCAACCCATTTCACGCTGCACATAAATCTACTGCATTGTTCACTAGTTTAAAGTGAATCCGAGAAATACTTTTGTGGTTATCATCTGATGGTGGGACCCACATTGTTGAAATTCAGTTTCTGCTACACACCATTTGCCAATCCCTGGATTTTTCAATAGATTATTTAACAAAACTATAATGAAAATTCACGATGTGCATTGATTAAAGGAGAAAATAAAACGGGCTTGCTTAATTGTTTGAGCACTGAGAATCAGACATAGACAAACGCATGTTGAGTGACTTTAGACAGCTAATGTGCATGCCTCTGACTTCCCCATGATAAGATAACAAATATAAAAATAGCAAATGGTAAAAAATGTATTATTGATAGACTGTCAAGAATGTATTATTGATAGATATTTATATGTCCAAATAAATATAAATCAAAAATTAAATTTCTAATGTACTTCAAAATAAATTCAATGTGTTTCACTGGTGCGAAATAAATATTTATCTAGTACACATTTATTTTGTTCCAGCTTATTTTCAGATCAGCCAGGGAACCTGAATCTTTGCTTTTCCATTTCAATCTGCTTTGCAGAGGGAGAAATGTGACAGAAGAGAAAATTGAAATCAAGAGAGAGAAAATTGGCCAGTAAAATATATAAAAGCAAATTACTGTGGATACTAGAATCTGAAACACAAACAGAAAGTACTGGAAATTCTCAGGAGGTCTGACAGCACCTGTGGGGAGAGAATAGAGCCAACGTTTCAAATCTAGGTAATCCTTGATGAAGAGTCAACTCTCCGCAGACCTCCTGAGATTTTCCAGCATTTTCTATGAATTTATAAAATGTATTTTACAGCATAGTTTGAAACTTAGTGTACAGTTAATACTAAACATTTTCCTTTAAGGAATAATTCACAGATTGTTAGATTATATGACTGATTTATCAATATAAATGTACTTTTCAATTGCATTGCTTCCATTTGTTGTGTTTATAATTCAGTCATAAATGCAAAGCACAGGCAAATACTGAGGAACCAAACACTGAGCAACTATGGTATCTGGTATAAGTAGATTTAATTCCTGCAAAAATACTAGTTCTGTTAATTGCCATTTGACTGATTATTGGAGTGTGATTATGAAAACATCATGCAGTGATTTAAATAAACAGATGGAAAAAGCAAACAAAGGATTAAATCCCTTGCCGTGACCAATTGTTAGTATACACAAAAGATTCAGAACATTCTCAAATTTACTGATGGCCATTTGAATATGACACAGAACATTACTCGTGCCAAATTTCCCTCTTTCAGATCCAAAATCTACATGGACATGGATAGAATGTGCAAAGGATGTGGTGGATCTGAATTAATTATGAAATTGCTTCCTTTCTAATCCAATCATTAGGAAGATAATTTATCAGCTTAGTGAAGTGAGAATTGAGATGGTCAATTCTTTATATCAGTTAATAGAGAAACAGATAATTAGTAATCGCCTTGCTGATACCATAAAACCGTAAGATGTAGGAGCAGAAGTAGGCCATTCATCCCATGAAGTGTATGATCTGTTCTGCCATTCAATGAGATCATGACTGATCTGATTTGAAGTTCCTGGTACCATATATAAATGCTAGTCCAGCACACCCATGTCATTCTTTTCAGCCCACCTGGACCATCAGCAACCCAGAATGAAAATGCTAGCAGCCTCAAAAAGAAGTCTGTTCCTCAATTCAATCATCTTCCCACTCGGCCCATTGCCTATGAAGCACCCATGCCCCAATTGGACATCTACACAATGCATCTGGAGTCTTCATGCATCCCCTTCTTCTAAATGGTGTTGTATCTCTTTGACCCCCTTGTTTGTCAGCTTTCTATGTAGCCTTGCCGAGGTCCAGTTTCCCTTCACTCAGTCTTCCCTCTGCCTTTCATTGTTTGTCTTCTTTATACACATCTTTGCCCCTCTACCTGCCATCATGAGCCATCCCACCCCTCTAGCCCTCCTTCCACATTATCCCTGCCATCTTCTTCAGGCTTCCCTTGTTTACTTTATTACAAGGCTAACAACTGTACTAAAATAATGTAGTTATTTTAAATGAACTATTTAATCAGTGCAGTGACTAGTTTTACTCATTAGCAATCTCCAGATTTTCATGTAGTTTGTTGATTAGTGAGAAAGTTGCACCTCAGGCTAATCAGGGATTTATAATTTCTCTTTCTTTGGAGAAGTTACTAACAAAGATGTCAATGCAGCAATTAACAAGTGGCTGCCAGTGCAAAATCTGGCGTGACGCCAGTACCCCATGATGGACAATACTTTGATATTCTGTGCCAATTATTTTAGTGGCAACAAACAAGCCGATTGTTACAGGAGATTATTGGTATCTATTGAGTAACAGTGGATTGAATAATTGAGATAAAAGGTTACCAATTAAGAACTGTAGAGAATGGAGTACTAGAGTGAATTTGGCGGCTTCTTTAAATGCAAAATTGATTGCAATTGACAGGATCCTTATTGATGAAATCCTGGTTTTCCAGTGGCAGGATTTCAGGTCAGCATTACTGTTAAAGCCTGGAGAGTTTGTTTATGGATTGAGAGTAGAGTCAGGTTACTATTGATGCCAGATGGAAAGTGTCTCTGGCCATTAACTGCAGCTCCAAACCAAGGACAAGAACTTCTGGCTGTCAATGGGATTGTCTGTCAAAGATTGAACAAAAGAATGAAAAAAATTACAGCACAGGAACAGGCCCTTCGCCCCCCCCCCCCCGCCAAGCCTGCACTGATCATGCTGCCCGACTGAACTAAAACCCCCTACCCTGGGAACCATATCCCTCTATTCCCATCCTTTTCATGTATTTATTGTTGGTTATATTTAAATTTTGGGCAGTGATTAAATAATGACCATCAAGTCATCATTTGTCATTTCTCAGCCTGTTCTGCTGTGGAGTGTCCACACATTGTACTGTAGTTAACTGATATTCAACAAAAAAAATGAGGTGGGACATCTTGAATGGCCTCTTTCATTAGGCTTACATTGTTCCATCCAATCTTGACCTTTCATCAGCACAGACTTTGCTCTCTGCCTTCTCCAATGGCTGCAAAGCCCAAAAACCCTGGAGCAATGCAGAAATCGCAGAGACTGTATCACTCTCTTTTCCCTGCATTTCACATCCAATGAATAGACTGCTGCCTGGGGGAAAGTGTCTGAAAAATTGCCTAAAGCATGAAAAATTCTTTTCCTGTAATTCTGTAATAAGATTGCAAAAAACAATTTTCCGCCATCAAGAAATTGGTCTCCGATTGAAATTACACTCTGCAGTATAAAATATTGTGGCTTTATTTAGCCAATAGTGTTAGAGGACTTCTGTTGCTATAGTAACATATTTACTGTGTAAAGAGGCAAGTTCAGTGATTATTGTTGAACGAACACAGGAATGCTAGAAACCAGCAGCATGAAACAACTGAGAATGTTGTGTTTCCGAGAATTAGCAATGTAAAAATATAAGCGGGGAGGGCTTCCATATCTTTATATTCCTGGATGGTTTTTGCAGAATTCTAATTTACAAACTGGAATCACGTGAGCAGTTGTAGGATACTGTGGCTAATGGCAGATGTGTAATAAATAGACAACGTAATCTTTAAGTATCAATCTGGCCATCACTCTGCCTCTGGAAGGCCAAGGAACAACACAATGCAAAAAGGCTAGGCATCTTCAGTCAATAGCATTGAATGGATAATCTTACTCAGCTTCCACATGAGGTGCCTACTATCATAGGTGCCAGTGCCAGTAATTTACTTAATTCCACATAATATTAAGAAATGGTTGAATACCTTGATTACGGAATTTGAGTAAACCCAACCATTGTGCTGAAGATCTATGTTCCAGAGCTCACTTCCCATTTTCAAATCACACATGTGTGCTTTATTAATCGCTCTCTCAACCTGTCCTGCCACTTTCAATGACTTATGCACATGTACACCTGGATCCCTTTGCTCCCGCTCCCATCTTACAATCGTGCCCTTTATTTTACATTGTCGCTTCATGTTCTTCCTGCCATAATGAATCACTATGCGTTTCTCCACATTGAACTTCATCTGCTACCTACATGCCCATTCCACCAACTTGTCTATGTCCTTTTGCAGTTCTACACTATTGTCTTCACAGTTTTACAATGCTTACAAGTTTTGTATCATTTGAATACTTTGAAATTGTTTCCAGTACACAAAGACCTACGTCATTAATATATAGTAGGAAAGGCAAACACACAGTAGTAGGAAAGGCAAACAATGTAAACCACAGCAACTGTATTGCCCTCAACAATCTTCTCTGTTACCTCTTCAAAAAGTTGGAGCAAGTTAGTTAAACACAAGTTTGCCTTAAGAAATCCATGCTGGCTTTCTTTAATTAACCATATTTGTTCATATGACTATTAATTTTGTCCTGAATTATTGTTTCTAAAAGTTTCACCACCAGTAAAGTTAAACTGCCTGGCCTTTAGTTGCTGGGTTATCTTTACACCCTTTCTTCAGCAAGGAAGTAACATATACAATTCTCCAGTCCTCTTAAAATTATTCAATTTCAAGTTTATTTATTAGTGTCACAAGTAGGCTGACATTAACACTGCAATGAAGTTACTGTGAAAATCCCTTAATCACCACACTTCAATGCTTGTTTGGGTACACTGAGGGAGGATTTAACATGGCCATTGCATCTAACCAGTGGGAGGAAACCAGAGCACCTGGACGAAACCCATGGAGGAACTTGGTGCAAAAATAATAAAATTCCATCCCTTGTCTTTGGTTGCTGCCACAAACTCTGTTTCCTCACATTGGTCCTATTTCCCTCCGTGGCCAGCATCATGCTAATTGACTTTGGCTTGATCTTTCAATCCCATATCCACTGCATCACAATGGCTGCCACGTTCCACCACTGAAACATCATCAAGCTGCACCTCTACTTCAGCTTATCAACTGCTTTTCTTCCTCCAGAAGTGACTGTTCCAACTCAAACACTTATGTGAAGGTACTTTTAATATGGAAGTAACGACTCTGTGAGGTATATTGGATCTCCATTGTAATTTTAAAATAGGACTGATCAGACTATCAGTTTCCAGTTTGAGGTCTATCTGAAGGGGAACCCAGAATGAGTTAATTTATTTGTGTGATGTGATGCCAAAGAGCAAAGGATTTGGTAACTTAAATGGACAGGAAAATTGAACAGGGTGGAAAGCAAATGGATGATTTTGTGCTCCTGCCAAAGTTGAAGGTTACCCACTCTGGTTCCAAATGCAAAAACTAATGATAGCTTTACACTTGTTCAATTATATAATTTAAGATATGGGTCCTCAAAAAATTATATGAAGTATCTATTTTCATTAGGATTTAATGGAAAACTTGTCTTCTGTCAATGTATTTGTTCGGAATAATAATTTATGTCCTTTATTAAGATTTTAGCACCCAAGAATACTTGATTTATCTCCCTCAATTTGTCTTAATTAACATGTACATCGATGACAAGGGAGATTTAAATGAGACATATGAGCTTATAAAGCTGAGCTCAGTAATGTCAGTGTGACCTCATAAAACTGTCCCATTTGATGTCTTAACAGATGTAATACTCCAGTGATGATGCTATTTCCTAAATTATTGACAGACCAGCTTGGTTCCATGCTTGGAATACCGAATTCACAAATTCTTCACAGTTGAGAATGGAGCTTCTCTCATGCTATGATGCTGAAATCCCCCAAGAGAAAAAAATTGAGTGTCAAAGTTGACCTCCTTGACAATGTTGCACTGTGCATCTGAAACATATCCTTAGCAAAGAAGAATTACTGGTGGGGAGACACTCATTTGCTGTTCAGGTGAAAGATCATGACCTGGAATGTTAAGTTTATCTCTCTGCAGATGCTGCCATACTTGCCAAGGGTTTTCTATTTTTATTTCGGATTTCCAGCACCTGCCGTATTTTGTTTTTGATCTAATTTCTTGCTGTTGGGCTGAAGGGGAATCTTCCATTGAATGAAATACAGGGTGTGATTCTCCCACTCCAATCCGCTAATGTTTTGGTGGGTTGGATTGGGAGACACATGCGTGTGCCAATTTGCGGGATTTGTGCACGCGTCAGGAACGCATGTGCGTTTCCCACTGCTGGAAAGCAGGTGTGGTGAGGCAACATGGGAAGACCAAGTAAGTCAGTTTAATCTATTTTTAATGTTATTTAAATGTGATTATCAGGCCCGGGACAGAATTTTCTGGGCCCAATAACATCTCCCACCCCACCAATACTCTTTCACTCCGGTGGGGTTTAGAGTGGCTCCCTACCTTTAGGGAACTAGTGAGAAAGTCTGCTGGAGTGAAAAGGGGCAATCAGGGCCCCCCAGGAGGACGGACGGTGCAGTTGGTGCCCCTAGGTGTGGGCACCCTACCCTGGCAGTGCCAGCCTGTGCCTCCTGGCACTACCCAAGGGGCAAAGTGTCCTTGCCTAAAGGGCACCTTGGCACCACACACCAGGCATTGCAGTTCCAGGAGGCAAGGCCTATTGTGGGCAGGGCTTAGGGGCAATAAGTAGGAGTGGGGGATCCCACTGGCACTCTGCATGAGGATCGGTCAGGGCTGGAAGGAGGCCAGCAATTGGGGCAGGCTGGGAGGTTGTGGTCTGCCGGGGGAAGTCTGCCTCCCATGGGGGGTGGTCTATTGGGGTGGGGGGAGGATACTAGGGGAAAGATGATGGAGATCGGAGTGCTCTGGAATGAGGTGGGGGGGGGCAGGGAATGACCTGGGAATGCTTGTGGAGGCTGCTATCAGGCTGTGAAGGAGTCTGGGGAGGGGAGAACCGCAAGGGTCCTGGGCTAGCCGCGATTGAGCTGGCCAGCAAATGGGAGGCTGACAGTTCGGGGCCATTGCATATGCGCAGAGATCCAAAACTGTTAGACTCCGGCATAAATCGGCCTGCCCCCGAGATTTTATTGATATTCATGTTTGTGACCTCTGCATTGCACAAGAGTGTGGGAGATTCGAGTCTGAACTCCCATTGAAGAAAACCACTGTGAATTACATAATTTTTCCCACTCATTTAGCACTTCAAATTTTTTTTAGGAGAATTGCCCCCACAATCTCTAGTACTGTACCAGAGGTGTCCCAAATATATCATAGCATCAAGGAATAAGGGGATCACAATATGGTGTTTTGGATATCCCTTGGGACAGGATTATTGATATTGATTAGAACATTGTCTTATCAGCTCAGAGATGTGGATTGGAAACTAATCCAGAATGATGGGCTGAAAAGGTCTCGAGAGCTAGCAAAGAAATTACATTCAGTAAAATGGGTTTGTGCAATTTCAAAATAGCTCCTTCCAAGCTTTAATCAATAGCATAAATCTGCCCAGAACTGTATCAGAAACTAAACTGGAGTTAAAGCCAATTGTAACGACAAGAAAAAGGTAAAGAGAACAAAGAACAAAGAAAGAAAATTACAGCACAGGAACAGGCCCTTCAGCCCTCCAAGCCTGCACCGACCTAAACCCAAACTAAAGCCCTAACTAAAGCCTCCTACCCTTCCGGAAAGAACAAAGAAAATTAAACAGAGGCTGCATTTCAGATTGAGCTGGAGAAGAGACATCAACAATTAATCTTGTCCATGCCATATATGGGCGAGAAATATTAATCTTGGACTTCAAAAATGGTAGGCATAGAGATTTGTAAAACACAAATTAACTGATGCAAAACCATTTTCTCAGCCAGTGATTGGATGACTCACTCAATCAGAAAGCTGGTCCCAGGCTTACAAGGAAAACTCAGGAGGGTATTTAAGAGATACTTGTGTCAAAATCTAACTGTGTAGCCCAATTTTCATGTTTTAAACTGGCCTCCAGATACCCGCTTGAATGGCACTGATCACTATATTAGTTAAGATGCTTCTCCTAGGCACCACAGTGGCTGCCTGAAATCAACATTTGGTTCATTAAAATATTTAAATAGGATTCCTTAGCATGAATTTTCTTCTGGGAAATTATTGCTTGGGAGAAATCGGTTTGATCATTCTTGAGTCTGACCAAATTTGTAGATGACACAAAGCTGAGTGGAAAGGTGAGCTGTGAGGAGAATGCAGAAATGCTTCAGCACGATTTTATCAGGCTAAATGAGTGGGTAGTATAATGTGAATAAATGTGAGGTTATCCACTTTGGTAGCAAAAGCAGAAACACAGATTATTATCTGAATGGCTATAGATTGGGAGAGAGATGAATGAAGGAATGTGCAATGACACCTGGATGTCCTTAGACACCAGCCACTGAAAGTAAGCATGGAGGTGCCACAGGCAGTGAAGAAGGCAAACGGTATGTTGACAAGGGGATTTGAATACAAGAACAGGGATGTCTTGCTGCAGTTATACAAGGCCTTGATGAGATCACACCTGGAATATCATGTGCAGTTTTGGTCTCACTATCTGTGGAAGGATGTTCTTGCTATGGAGGGAGGGCAGTGAAAATTTACCAGACTGATTCCTGGGATAGTTGGACTGACGGAATCCTAAAAGAAGTAGCTACCAAGATAGTGGATGTAAGCAAAAAACAAAATACTACAGAGGCTAGAATCTGAAACAAAATCAGAAAACGTAGGAAGATCTAAACAGGTCTGACAGCATCTGTGGAGAGAGATGTAATTCTGGAGGCTGTACTCAGATTATTTTGCTTGTTCAGATGAGACTTCAGTCATCGGGCAACAGGAGACTGGTGAAATAACTCAGGACTTAAATTTACTTAAATTATAAAGTAATACTGCACAAGGCAGGGCAACTAATTAATGGGTATACTGTGGTTCTTGTTTCCGTGTTCAGTTTAGGGTGTTAGTCGACACTTAGACTTCCTCTCCATTTCTTGTGGTTCTTCTGCTGGAGAGCAAGCTCTGTAAACTTCAGCTTCAAATTTGAGGCATGCCCTCGTCACTGAAAACTACTGTTCATTAACCCTTTCCAAACCACAACCTGACCAGTAGCGTCCATGAACTTTGATTGGTTCAGGTGGTGCATTAGATTCTGATTGTCTACATGACACACGACTGACACACTATTCCGATGAGACTCATCTCCAAACGTGTGGCCTGGGGCTCGACTCCTCCCTCTGCAACAGGATCCTAGACTTCCTGACCCACAGACCACAGTCAGCAAGGATAGGCAACCACATCCTGTCCACGATCATCTGCAACACCAGTGTTCCACATGGTTATGTTGTCAGCTTCTTACCATACTCCTTATTTAGCTATGACTGTGTGGCTACGGTCATTGATGAATAGGCTAAATTCCCCTCCAATTTGATTTTCAAGTTTGCTGATGACACTACTGTAGTGGGCCAGGTCTCAAATAATGACGAGACAGAGTGCAGGAAAGAGATAGAAATCTGGTGAACTGGTGAAACAACAATGATCTCTCCCTCAGTGTCAGCAAAACAAAGAGATAGGCATCAACTTCAGGAAGTGTAGTGGAGGGCATTCTCCAGTTTACATCAATGGGGACAAAATAGAAATGGTCGGGAGCTTCAAGTTTTTAGGTGTCCAAATCACCACCAATCTGTCCTGATCTCTCCATGTAGACACTACAGTTAAGAAAGCCCACCAATGTCTCTACTTTCTCAGGAGATTAAGGAATTTGGAATGTCCACTACAACTCTCAGCATATAAAGCATTCTTTCTGATTGTATCACAGCCTGGTATGGCTGCTGCTTTGTCCAAGACTGCAAGAAACTACAAAGCCCAAAATGAAGCCCAATCCATCACTCAGACCAGCCTCCCATCCATTGACACTTACTGCTTTCTCAGAAAAACAGCCAGTGTAATCAAGGACCCCACGCATTCTGGGTATACTCACTTCCACTTTCTTCCATCAGGAAAAAGATATACAAGTCTGAGATCACTTACCAACTAACTCAAGAATAGCTTCTTCTCTGCTGCCATCAGACTCTTTGAATGGACCTATCTAGCAATAAGTTTGTCTTTCTCCACATCCCAACTATGACTGTAAGACTGCATAGTGCACTAATTCCTCTTCTTCCCTATGTGTAGTATGATTCATCTATATAGCGTGCAAGAAACAATACTTTTCACAGTATACCAATAAATGTGACAATGATAAATCAAATCAAATCAAATCAAAAGAACACTGCACAGTCACTTGTTGGATAATCTGAGCTCATTGTCTTGGATTTTGCTGAACTGGTGTCACTTTCTAATTAAATCAGATACTGAGCTTGATGTGCCTGCTGATTAAATCAGTCACTGTCAATGACTGTGTGCTTTTAGGGGCATCCTGCTGGGTGATGTAGCTACTGTTTGGAATTAACTACTTAACTTGAAAAACAAATTGCAATATTGCTTATAACTTTAAGCAAAGCAACATCAGCTACAGGAGATTACTCAGTAGATAACATTTAAAAGTCTATACAAAATGCATAGAAAATATTTGCACGCAATAAGCAGTGAAATACCCTGATACATTCAGTTAACACAGTCATGAGTATCACTCAGTGTAGTGATAGGATATTACTCACTCAAACTTAAATGATTGCAAATCTTGCACTAATATAGCAGCATCTTGCAATTAACACTTGCCTAAAATAACAGACTCACATAATATTATAGTTTAATAAATTAATATACTTTGAATGTGTGATTATAACTAATCATTAAACATCACTTAATCTATAATGTCTCTTGCCAAGCTCTTCTAGTACAGGCACAACACTGACATCTCCCCAGCATTGTAGAAAATTGCCCAGGGATGTCCTGTCCACAAAGAAGCAGGACAAATCCAAGCTGGCCAATTACTATTACATCAGCCTATTAAGTGCACTTACTCAGCAATAATCTACTCACTGACACTGATTTGGGTTCTGCCAAGGCCACAGAGCTCCTGACTCTTTAATAGCCTTGATTAAAACATGATCAAAACAACAGTGTAGGAGGGAAGTAAAATGAGTCAAGCTTTGGAGAACATGTCGAACTTCAAGAAAAGTTTTTATTCTACGTTCACGAGGGAGAACTGGACTCCGGCCTGAAATCTCAGGTTGCCTGCCATCCTTCTCTGCCCCTGGTAGATTGGTACAGGTTAATATACTGTTTCCAGTCACAAAGGTTTACATTAGCATATTAATTCCTCAAGTTGGATACAAAATGGTTCTTCTCATCTTGTTATGCAGACTGCATTGTTCAGTACAACTTCATTAATCAGTTCTTGGACAGTTCCATTTACCTGAATACAATGCGAAAGCATTGTATTTGCCCAACCAATTTGTGTTAATCGTTCCCCACTTCTGTTAGATGATCATATTTTACAGAAGACTATACCCTCCCTAGACTATATGGAGCTTGGCTGTCTTAAAGCTGGTTCTCCCATTGTCGTTATTATTTGGAACAATCTCCTGCATATCAGAAGTTGATGGCATGCATTAATCATTATCTGTCGGCAAAGCAGGCCTCTAGCTGTCTGTGTTAATCTTTTCCTTCCTTTTCATGAGGTCTGGCTCTCTGGGCTTGTCCTGTGTAGCCCTACCTGTGTTATACTGAAATCAAATAAAATATGAATGAACATATAAATTAAAATATAAAAGATATGCTTCCCAATATTGCCCTACAACAATCCCTCCTGATAGCTCTTGGTCATACCAAGAAAGCCACTAACAGACATCTACTGGTGTCCGAGTATCCTTTTGTATTCTAAACTATACCTTGTAGGTATCATTGCTTGTCCTCATGGAAGCTCTCCTGCCTTTGTCATTGTTGAGGACATGGTACAGTATTCTTTGGGTGGCCAGCCCTCCAGATCATGGAAAGTGTCCTAAACCACCCTGCTGTGAGTCAGCCACTAGCTTCTCCTGTTCCCAAATGCTAAGGGCTGCTAGTGGGGTTTATTGAAGGACAGTCTGAGTTTTACCCATTTTCTGTTGTAGACAGCACATAACCGTGGTCCATACCAGCATAATGCCCACAGCGACAGTCATCCCTATTCTAATTATCTCCCACCCATCTGTAACTTGGTTGCCTGCTGACCCTGCAATGAATATATTCAACCAATGCTTTGTCTCAAAGAACCCAACCGGGTGACAGTCTGGATAGCTAAGTCCACCTGGATCCTTCCCTTGCTTGTTTGATCTGTTGCTTGGTGCATGACCTGTTGGATTATTCTGCCCAGTGTTTTATCAATGTACAGTGTGTCATCCCACCAGGTGCCAATTAGGTAGCCTGATGTTCATTCGGGGAGGTGAAATTCCCCCACTGTTAAAGAGTCTGTTACTTGCAGACAGAAGCTGTGACTGCTGCCACACTGGAAGCTCCCCATGATTATCTCCATATCTGGTGTGATAAAACACCATGGCGTCAGGCCGACCTGTATGGCTTTGAAAGCTTCTTTTAATGGCACAACATCAACTATTACTTCGCTGTTATTTAACAAGGGTTCAAGGGTCTGACAAGTGCACATTATATAACGTGCTGACTCCAAACAGCACTCCACAGTGCTTATGTATGCCAGGTCACTTTGGTGGGCTATATATACTCTGGATCCAGTCAGGCAAACCCAGCCCTCCTGCACGGTTCCCAGTGACTCAAACCGATAGCTGTTCCTAAAGGTTCCTTTGGATGGGTTCTCCAGTGGGACTGCCTCATCTCAGTCCTAAAGGATTTACTTTCTATCATGAGACTGTGTCCCTGGTTCTAGATTCCCCAATGAGGGAAAACATCCTCCTTACATCTAGCCTGTTCAGCCCTGTTGGAATTTTATATGTTTCAATTGGATCTCCTCTCATCCTTCTAAATGCCAGTGAATACAGGTCCAGTCAAACCATTCCCTCCTCATAGGACAGTCCTGCAAACCCTGGATCAGCCTAGTGAACCTTTGCTGCACTCCCTCAATGGCAAGTATATTCTAAGTAGGGAAACCAAGACTGTACGCAATACTCTAGGTGTGGTCTCACCAAGACCCGATGTAACTGCAGTAAGACATTCCTTTTTCTGGACTCAAATCCTCTTGCAGTGAAGGCCGACATACCATTTGCCTTCCTAATTGCTTGCTGCACGTGCCTCTCCACTTTTATTGATTGGTGAACAAGGACACTTAAATCCCTTTGTATATCCAAACTTCCCAATATATCGCCATTTAAATAATACCCTTCCTTTTTTGTTTCTCACATCAAAGTGCACAACTTCACAGTTAGCCTTGTTTTACGCCTCTGCCATGTGTTTGTCCACTCACTCAAGTTGTCCAAATCATCTTGAAGCCTCCTTGCATCCTTCTCACAATTCCACCCAGTTTTGTGTGCTACCAAACTCGGAAATGTTACATTTGGTTCCCTCATCCAGGTCAGTTAAATATGTCATGAACAGTTGGGCCCCAAGCACTGATTCACGAGGTACCCACTCATCGTTGCCTACCACTCAGAAACAAACCCATTTACTCCCACACTCTGTTTCCTGTCTGTCAACCAGTTCTCAATCTATGTCAACAATTACCCAATGTGCTTTAATTTTGTCCATTAATCTCTTAAGAGGGACCTAACCAAAAGCCTTCTGGAAGTCCAAATAACCATATCCACTTTTTCAGCCTTGTCTATTCTATTTGTTGCATCCTCAAAAAATTCCAGTAAATTTGTTCAGCATGATTTGCTTTCAATGCTTTCCAAATGTTCTATTATCAGGTCTTTCATAACAGACTTGAGCATTTTCCTTACTACTGATTTCAGGCTAACTGGTCTGTCATTCTCCCTTTTTTCTCTCCTTTCCTTTTTAAACAGGGGAATTACATTTGCCACTCTCCAATCTATAGGAACTGCTCCAGAGTCCATAAAATTTTGGAAGATGATCACCAATGCATCCAATATTCTCAGGACCACTTCTGCTAATACTCCGGGATGTAGATTATCAAGCTCTGGTGATTTGTCAGCCTTTAAACTCATTAATTTCTCCAGCACCATTTTCCTACTAATATTTATTTACTTCAATTCCATCCTCTTACTAGATCATTGGATCACTGTATTTCTGGGAGATTATTTGTGTCCACTTTTGTGAAGACAGAACAAAAGTATATGTACAATTCGGCTGCCATTTCTTTGTTCCCCGTTATAATTTTCCAATCCAGTTATCTGCCTGTAAGAAACCTACATTTGTCTTTACTAATCTTTTTCTCGTCACATATTTTCCTAAGTTTCCATAGTTTCCAAGTTTCCTGCAATTTTTCGCTCATACCCCCTCTCATTTTCAATACTCTTATTCCGCACCCCCCGCCACCACAAACACACACCTTGATCTATACAGGCAAAATCAACATTTATCTCAGTGACTTGTCTGATGTACCTATGGCGAGAAAAAGACTTGATAATGTACAGATGATAATTTCCTGACCTGCAGGCAAAAAATCTACAAGGGAGGAAATGACCACATTGACCATCACTAATTGTGCCTTCTCCATGGTAAATGTTCTCTGCTGGTTTCCCCGAAGCACAGTTACAACTGATCTCTTACTGACCTGGAACTTATGAAGGAAGTCGTTAAGAATCATAAAATCTGTAGTATCCTACAGTGCAGAAGGAGACCACCTGGCCCATCAAGTCTGCACTGAGCACAACCCCACCCAGGCCCTATCCCCACAACCCCATGCATTTACCCTAGCTAGTCCCCTGACACCATGGAGCAATTTAGCATAGCCAATCTATCTAACCCACACATTTTCAGACTGTGGAAGGAAAAGGGAACACCCAGAGGAAACCCATGCTGACACACGGAGAATGCGCAAACTCCACAGAGACAATCACCCAAGCCAAGGATCAAACCCAAGGATCAGTGCTAATCATTGAGCCATCATGCCGCCCATGGTTGTTCTTGGTTATTACCATGTAAATGAGTCTGAGGTTACACATACTTTCCTAGCCCCATAGTAGATGGTCTCTAATGTCATCTAATTATCCTGATAAACATTCTTGCCACTGTGAAGCCATTAGTAGAAAAGTTTCATCTTGTAATACAAAATAAATTGTTAAAATAAATGTTGAGTTTTAAGAATTGCTTTCTGAAGGAGTACTAAAGCTTAAAGCCTTTAACACTCAAACATTGAGGGCCTTGACATCATTCCAACAATAGTACTGAAGACTTGTGCTCCAGAACTAGCTGTGCCCTTAGCCAAGCTTTTCCAGTACAGTTACAGCACTGACAGTAACCCAGGAATGTGGAAAATCTTGGATTCAGTTGAGAGAAGGCAAGACCAAGTGATATTATTGCTAGACTAATAATAGAGAAACCCAACTAATGTTCTGGGGACCTGTGTTCTAATCTTGTCAAGGTAGATGATGGAATTTGAATTCAATAAAAAATATTTGGAATTAAGAATGACCCTGAAACCATTGTCGATTGTCGGAAAAACCAATCTGGTTCACTAACGTCCTTTAGGGAAGGATATCTGGCATCATTACCTGGTCTGACCTACATGTGACTCCAGAGCCACAGCAATGTGGTTGACTCTCAACTGCCCTCGAGCAACTAGGGTTGGGCAATAATTTCTGGCCAGCTAGTGACGCCCATGTCCCATGTAAGAATAAAACAATAAGCACAATCCTTCATTACTCCCTAAGGGGTAAGAAATTTCAAAACACAGGAAAATATATGACATTGTGATGTTACATCAGGGTTACAATAATTTATAAAAAATGTACTGATTTGTTCTATTTTCAGGAGGATACAATATTTACTGAAAAATAATGCACTAATTGACAACAATTTACACAATTTGGCTGACTGGTGGTTTATGCGAATTTGTTGTGCATCTTGTTGTTGTAATGCCATGTGTTGCCAGATTTTACAAGCACATTTTTTACCAGATCCCCTGCAGATATGTCTTTGATGTTGGCATCTGCAAGCGAACATGAGAGAAACTTAGGTTAGTTGGAGCCCTGCGCACATGTAATAAATGTATCGAGCAAACTCTGATGACCTGCATACAAAGTGCAATCTGTCCAAAAGGTTACCATTTTAAACACATTTTTTCAAGTTGACTCTGCACCAATTGCAGTTAAACTGCAGTGACGGAAAGCTGAACGGTGAGGACACCATCTTCTTCAGGGTATTGTATATTGCTTGCATTAGTCTGAATCATGGTGGCGTCGCTGTCTATAAATACTGCAAATTAAGTATGTGATTTTTGCCCAATCTGCGCTACAACACCATAGTAACTCACTGTGGTTGATTCAGATTTAATGCCTGGCCGCTGTTTCGTGGCAGCTGTGCTTAGCATAAAGACGGGAAGGATTCTATTTACATTTTGAGGTAATAAGTCAAGATTGCGTTTTAAAAATAAATTTAATGTTTGTTAAGAATACATTCCCACTGGTGCACATTTTGATGTGAAGGGTTAGCGGGTGACACAATGGGTGATCATGTTCACTGCCCTTTAACCGATTATTTGGGGAAGGACTGCAATAGCTTCAAAAATTATACCCCCACCACAATAAAACTATTGATATTTCGTGCATACACATAATATGGAACTCTCCGAGGTTGATCAATTCCATAATTTATTCGAACAATAAATATTGAATGTTCTATTTTAACTGGGTCATTCTACTTGATTTCAATCGGCATGTCATAGCCACTCCTCTTCATTCTTGGTGTTAAAAAAGTACAAATCTTACATTTTTTTCCCTTGCAGGATGTATTGTCTAAATTGAGTTTCTAATGACTGGATTCACTGTCATAAAATTCGATTGTACACGCTTTTACTTTCATTCGAAATTCAAGGAGACAAATGAAATTAACGTCTACAGTCCATCAGCAAAAAAAAGGAAAGTGAGTTTCGGATCCACTTTGCTGTTAGCGCAATATATTCTTAAAGAAACGTTAAGCACCATGTCTGTACATGGCATGGAACAAGAATCATAGTCACTGACGTGTGCACTGCAAACAAACAGGAGCATGCAATATTAAATACCTCCAGCTTGGCATCTCAAATTTACCGACCACTTTTTTACTCATCCCATGTCAAAGTAAAATAGTAGAATAAGAGTAAGCTACAGTCAGCAGCGACAATCATATAAATAGAATGAAGATTATCAACCGAGCAAGTGTGGAAATATTTTATACTGAGTGTATTGCTGATGTACACCAGCAAATCCGAGAGGAGCTCACTA
This sequence comes from Carcharhinus amblyrhynchos, assembly GCF_965287045.1. Taxonomy (NCBI): domain Eukaryota; kingdom Metazoa; phylum Chordata; class Chondrichthyes; order Carcharhiniformes; family Carcharhinidae; genus Carcharhinus; species Carcharhinus amblyrhynchos. The sequence continues at coordinate 92,539,849 of NC_137326.1, forward strand.
GATCCCGATGAGCAGAGGAAGCATGAATAATTCAGAACTTAGAGGTGGGAAAAAAAGAACACTTTGTTGTGAGGGTATGGCCCATTGCCCCCACAGGATTCACACGTACGTGTGTGTGTTACAAGACGTGAAATCGACAAAGCTATGTGGAACCAAATGGAAATATAGACGGCGTATAACGTATATATGTTTTTAATGCCACGGGTGATGTTATTGATACCCTACTGTCAAATTGCAGGAGAAATACATTAAATTGTTGGAATTCTTAAATAACCAAATAGAACCAACAATAGTGAGTATCGTTTTACAGGAGTCGTTTGGTTAAACTTACAAACCAATGTTAGACCGAAAACTGAAACCCTCTGAACTGACAAATAAATTATTTAAATGGTCTTGTGTCTAGTCACCTGAATCTATTGATCATTAAGTGATAAATGCGACCTTCCCGCTTGTGGTGCCTGATCCATTAAAAGGACGGACGAGTAATGAACGTTGGAAATTAGTCTTCACGTGAATAGGTCTCTGTCGCAGTCACAGGAGACCAAGAGGGCGGCCGGCGGGTCAATTGCTGTTCTGGTAGGTTTCAGCACCATGGAGAGTAACAAGCGCCTCATGCAGATCATCAAAGAAATGCGTTCTGACATGAAGAAACTGGAGTCAGAAAACAAGGCACTACGAGTGAAGTTAAGTCAGTCTGGGAAAAGAGCAGAAATACTGGAAAAAGCAACTATTTCCGCTCTCCAACAGCAGCTGAAAACCGAGGAGGTATTAACGCACGCTAACTTGCGGAGGAATATCTCCGCCCCCGCGCTGGAAGGAGAAGCCAGAGGTAAATAATGCAAGTGAACTGCAAAATGCAAAGAGTTACACAGGATTTCCGTATTTGCCACAGTCATTTTCAATGTCCGGTTACTCCCTATCTTTAAAGGCACGAATTGTTGTTGACTTAGTGGTGTCGACGTTAGATTCAAGTACATCTTCTGGTTAACACTTGTGCTTTAGTCAATTTGTCGGTGAGGTCAACACATTTGAAATGTTAAATTGATCATTCGGCGGGTGGGAAAGGGGGAGGGACGGGGGTAGCGGAGTTAGGTGGGGTTGATCAGCAAGTCCACTTTTTAAAACAATGTGTATAAGAGACCTCCTGATGCAGCTTGCATGTAAATCACTTCCCATCATGGTTCTATGTTTGTCTCTGGAAGTTTCAGACAGAATAATATAAACTTCACCTCGCCCACGTCTACAAGAGCAGGGTCAGTGTCGGAGGAATCCGCGGAAGGTTGTGGGTAACGTATCTCCGCTTGTAGGAAGTTTGAGGGCCGTATGTTTGCACAACGGGACTTCCACCGTGTGTGGCTGCATAATGGAAGCGAATGTCAAACTGCTGCTTCCATTGGAAGGCCCCCGCCTGATTTACCCCAGAAGGCCACATTTTATTGTGGAACACTTTCCAATATGATTAAAATTACCTATTTTTAGAATATATTTGTAAAAATCATGGTCATTTATTTTGGCAGTAAATTCAAATGAGAAAGTTAAGAGTAATCAGTGTTTTTAACCTTCTGGTTTGCTGACTGTGTGAAAGCTTCAATGTGATTGGCTGTTTAACCTGTTTGTTGCCATCACTGCTGCTGGATACCTGGGCTTAAATATTTTGCCTGTCAGGCATAGCACTCGGTGGGCCTGGAAGCAGGCACCAAATATGTTCCTGGCTGCAATCTGTCTTGGCGTTTAATTTCATGCTATCCTAGAAGTTAATGATATGCCAGGATGAAGCATGCACAGTGGAAGGCAGGTGCTGAGAAAAGGGAGGTGTGGGCTGGTGTTTCTAATGTGCTCCTTCAGAGCACAGCTACTGTGGAACCGTCTCAGGAAGCTATGACCCATGATAAAGAAATGTCCATGCAATGATGTCAGCAAGTAGTGAGAACTTCAATCACATTGAAGTTCTCACACAGCAAACCAGAAAGGTAAACACACTGTTCATCCTTAAATTTCATTTAAAATTACCAACAAAATTAATAACCATGAATTTGACAAATATACTCAAATTATGCCGCAAGCGCCTAGGCAGCACAATCATATAGAGACCTCAGTCCCCACACACACTAATTTTATCTGAGCCCGGGCTTTTCATCCCACACTGGATCAAGGTTGCAGTTTAAATAATCAGCCTGCCAACTATAAAGGCAGACAGAAAATATAAAACCCTGGACATTTGGCATTTACATGAATTAAATTGTCTCCTTGATTGTTGGCTGGTGCACTTCTGACTTGCACCAACTGAAGTATCACGCAAGGCTGCGATGATATTGGTTCATGCACCTGCTGTCTTCCTGTGCAATTTTGTGTGCTTCTGGGTGCACAATTGACCCAGACCTTATACATAAAATTCTGGGCCTCAAGATTCTAAAGAATTTGGTGTCAAATTTAAACTGCCACAGGCAAGGGGGAAAATCCATGCCAGAGAAACTATTAAATCCTCATGGCAGCTTTCCCCAAAGTCATCAGTGAGATGGTCCTTCATGGCTAACTGCAAAATTAGCCCAAGATGCCAATCAGATCCTGTTCATTCTAAATGATGTGGTTAATTTTAAGGGTTGTACCACTGAAAAATATTGTTACCCTTGTATGCTACCTCACCGAGCATAATTTGATTTCTAAACTTGAATGGCAACAATATTCTATACATTTTGATATCAATCAGATGTGTTTTCTTCTCTGACTGATAAATGTATTGGACATGCAATTTATAACACACAAATTAATTTTCAGATAATGCAATGATTGTGAGACGTTACTCCATATCATCTTTGCATGCCTTCACTGTGGCTAATAAGCATCAGACATCTCCAGATCCAGATCCAAATCCAACCTATCAAAAGCCAGAGGAGCCAAGATCAGCAGCACCGACTCAGCCTTGTACAATAATGAAACTTGCTAAAAGCCGAGGAATTCTTGCTCAATTGCCAGATACAACCACCTCTGAAGAGAACTATCCTCAAAGGGCAACTTTGCAAGAATACGTCCATAAGTGCAAGTAAGCCTTTTGATTGAATTGTAAATGTCAACTGACTGCCTTAGGCAATCAAAACTAATTGTCATTAATAAATTTTAAGTTCAGCTTGAGAACATGCATGTTGTTGAATATAAAATGATTCCATGACTAATTAGCCATCGGCCCTAGGAAAATAGATAGGCAAGAAAATTCTAATCTATGATGTTAGTGAATCTTTTTGTTATCTTGGGTTAGAATGCACTTGAATACAAATTTACACTTGTGTATCTAAAGTAAAACTGGACACTTGAATAATGATGCAAAACAGTGGATAGTTGCATTCAATATTAAATTCCTAACATTTCCAAATTTGTGTGGATGCTGGAATCTGAACAAAAACAGAAAATTCCACAGAGACACAGCTGGTTGTGTCTAAATGGTTTCCTCTTCCTAACAATGCAGACTGACCTTCACTGTGCTTGCAGCTGTTTGTTTTCAAAGAAAAGCTTGTTTAAAGGAAATGATAATTTAATGCCTATAACAGAAGAAAAATGGCACATTGGCAATAGAAGCAGGAGAAGGCCATTTAGCTCTTCAAGCCTGCTCCACCATTCAGTATTGTAATGGCTGATTCTGTATCTCAATCATACTCCCACACTTCTCATACCTCTTGATGCCAAGAAATGTCTAGAAATTAATATTTCCTTAAGTGTAATCAATGATAGCCTCTACAGCCTCATGAAATGCAGAATTCCATAGGTTCATCAGCCTCCGAATGAAGAAGTCCTAATCGCATGCCCTATATCCTGAGACACTGACCCCTTGTTCTTGACTCCCCAGCCAGGTGAAACAACAACCCTACATCCAGCCTGTCTAGCCCTGTCAGAAAGTTATACATTTCAATTAGACCCCTTTTCATTCTTCTAAATGCCAGTGATGACAGGCACAGTCAACCCAATCTCTCCTCATATGACAATCCTGCTATCAGAGGAATCAGTCCTGGTGAACGTTTGCAGCACTCGCTTGAAGGAAGTATATCCTTCCTTAAATAAGGAGACCCAAACTATACACAATACTCCAGGTGTGGCATCACCAAGGCCTGAACTGCAGTCAGGCATCCTTTGAAGACCAATGTATCATTCATCTTTAAACTGCTTGCAGTATCTGCATGCTTGCTTTCAGTGACTGGTGTACTTGGATACCCAGGCCCCTCTTGTATGCCATTGTTTAAGTAATACTTTACCATTCTGTTTCTCCATTTTGAAGTGGATAACTTCATGTTTATCCACATTATACTGCATTTGCCATGTGTTTACCCATTCACTCAACTTGGCTAACTCTTATCATCATCCTCACCACTCAACATTCCCAACAAGTTTTGTGTCATCGGCAAACTTAATTTGCTTTTGTTTTTAATCATTTTAATGATTTGGATGAGGGATAAATCAGTGTAATGTCAAATATTAGAAAGTTAGAGAAATTGAATATATTGTAAGTAAAATGTATATTTTATATAATTGCAATCCCACTCTAAATTCAACCAGTTAAGGTCGTATTTCACTTTGAGTTGCTATAATTCTAGCTTAAATCAATTAAACACTTACTGACAATAGTTCAATAACTTAATATTACTGCAACATAAAGAAATGACAGGTGATTAAGTATTCAATGTAATGCTCAGATTACGTATGCAGTGAATAAGTTTCCTTCAATTCTTTCAACAGATTTAAAATGAAGTCTGTAACATTTCTTTTGCCCATGGATGTTGCATCTAATACTGAAAATGAAGGTCCTTCCCAACCCCCAGAGGATCAGAATTGCAGTCAGCTGTCTCCTATACTGGAAACTGATTCCTAAGTGATTAGCCTGTTACTTGAACAGATTATATGCACATTTGTATCACGTTTCTGTATTCTTTAATGAAATGTTTCCCATGATCCTGAGTTTGGAGTTACAGGGCGGAATTTTCTGAGATAAAATCCATCCTTAGAATCTATGACCTTGCTCGAGAGAGTGTCCCACCCGAGGACAATGGACATTTCCATTGTCTGCACCTCGCTCACTCTCTGATTCTGTGATGGCATAGAATTCCAGTGTAAGTGTCCAGCTTGTGTGAAAGTGGGAGAGTTCCTGATTTTTTTTGGCATGAAAACATTCTCCCCCCCCCCCCCCCCCCGAGTCTTATGCACTTAGTCATTGAAAATATGGGTTGGACTATTTCCAGTTGTTGCAGGCAGTAGGCTGGGCTTAATTCACCAGCCAGTCTGCAGAGGGAGCTATTGCACATGCACAGACCTCTGTGTCTGCACATGCACAATAGCAGCTGTAGAGGGAGTTGTTGCACATGTGCAGACCTCTGAAATTGTGCATGTGCAGCATCAACAGCAGGGGTCTGAGAGAGAGCTGTCAGGCCTCTGCTTTTGCAGGCAGCCTCACACTTTTTTTTCTCTCCCCCCCCCCCCCCCAACCCCCATGCAATCATGGGGGTCCACGGCCAATCACGAGCCCCACACCACCCAAAATGCAGCCCCTGCCGTGCCCCGCCGCCCCAACCAATTTTATCCCCTTTCCCTCAATTCAAGTGCCAGGATGGCACTACCCAAGAGGCACCCCCACTTCCTTCCTGGGGAGCCTCAATGGCCTTTAATTCCACTGGCAAGGCCATCAGGGCAGCTGTGTTCATGGAGTGCAGGTGTTTACCTCGCTGGAGAGAACCTTTCCTGGCAAGGCCATAAAGGCAAGTGAGCCTGGATGACTGAGTGCCTGGTTTGCTAAACACATGGAAATTCAAATTTAAATATATTAAATAAATTATTCAATCTCTCATCCATTTCCAGCGAGAGGCTGATCTCGCTGGATATCCGGCTCTCATAAAATTGGAGTGCTGAGAAATTGGGTGTGACCCTGAATTCTCAGCTCTCTCAATTTTACTGGCTCGCTCTACCCATTGATGGACAGTGCAAACTGGTTTTGTGAAGGGGAGGTCGGGTCTCACTAACTTGGTCGAGTTTTTTGAGGAAGTGATAGATGATTGAGGGTAGGGTAGTGGATGTTGTCTGCGTGGACTTCAGTAAGGCATTTGACGAGGCTCAGACCGGTGCAGAAGGTGCATGAGATTAGAGGTGAGCTGGCAAGGTAGATACAGAACTGGGTCTGTCATAGAAGACAGAGGGTAGCAGTGGAAGGTTGCGTTTCTGAATGGAGGGGTGTGACAAGTGGCATTCCTCAGGAATCAGTGCTGGGACCTTTTACTAATTAAAAGTGGATGCGTTTAGAGTAGCTAAGAGTAGTGGGTGAGAAGAGGATTGGGAGAAGTTTAAATATCAACAAAGAATGACAAAGAAGTTGATAAAGAAGGGTAGGATAAACTATGAAGCTGGGCTAACGCTAAATATAAAAAAGGATAGTAAGAGTTTTTATAAATATATAAAAAGGAAGAGGCTGACTAGGGTGAACGTTGGACCCTTAGAGGATGATGGGGGGTTTAGTGGTAGGGGATGGGGAAATGTCTGAGGCCTTGAATAACTTTTTTGTTTCGGCCTTCACGGAGGAGGACGTGAATAGTTTGCTGGGTGTTAACGATGGAAAGATGGTAGGAGTGGAGGGCCTGAATGACATTATTGTTACTAGAGAGGCAGTGCTCGACAGACTGGAGGGACTGATTGTGGACAAGTCCCCAGGACCGGATGGAATGCATCCAAGGGTTCTGTAAGAAATGGCGGAGGTGATAGTGGATGCCTTGATGATTATTTTCCAAACCTCGCTGGATTCCGGGGAAGTGCCGGAAGATTGGAAAACAGCTAATGTTACGCCGTTGTTTAAGAAGGGTAGCAGGCAAAAGGCAGGGAATTATAGGCCGGTTAGCTTAACGTCTGTTGTAGGTAAAATGCTAGAATCCGTGATCAAGGAGAAAATAGCGAGGCATCTTGAGGAGAATTGTTTGATAGAGCAGACGCAGCACGGTTTCGTTAAGGGGAAGTCGTGTCTGACGAATTTATTGGAGTTCTATGAGGATGTCTAGGGCGGTGGATAGAGGAGAGCTGGTAGATGTGGTGTTTCTTGATTTTCAAAGGCTTTTGATAAGGTGCCGCACAAGAGGTTATTACAGAAGGTTAGGGGGCATGGAGTTGGGGGTAGGGTGGTAGCGTGGATAGGGGATTGGCTGTCAAATAGGAGGCAGAGAGTAGGGGTCAATGGGTGCTATTCGGATTGGCGGTTGGTGACTAGTGGAGTGCCCCAGGGATTGGTGCTGGGGCCTCAGCTATTTACCATTTATGTAGATGATCTGGAGGAGGGAACCGAGTGTATGGTGTCGAAATTTGCTGATGACACCAAGATTGGTGGAACGGCAAATTGTGTGGAGGGTGTGGAAAGTCTGCAGAAGGATCTAGATAGGCTGGGTGAATGGGCCAGGAACTGGCAAATGGAATTTAATGTTGGCAAGTGTGAAGTTGTCCACTTTGGTAGGAATAATGGTAGGAAGGACTATTACTTACATGGCAAAAAACTGCAGCATGCAACGGTGCAGAGAGACCTCAGGGTCCTTGTGCAAAAACCCAGCCAGCAGGTGGTCAGGAAGGCAAATGGGATGCTGGCCTTCTTAGCGAGGGGGATTGAATATAAAAGTAGGGAGGTCTTGCTGCAACTGTACAGGGCACTGGTGAGGCCGCAGCTGGAGTACTGTGTGCAGTTTTGGTCGCTGCACTTACACAGGGATATTTTGGCCTTGGAGGGAGTGCAGAGGAGGTTTACTAGGCTGATACCGGAGTTGAGGGGGTTGAACTATGAGGAGAGGCTGAATAACCTAGGCTTGTACTCGTTAGAGTTTAGAAGAATGAGGGGAGATCTCATTGAGACATATAAGATGATGAATGGGATGGATAGGATAGAGGTGGAGAGGGTCTTCCCGCTCAGAAAGGACAGTAGGACTAGAGGGCACAGCCTCAAGATAAAGGAGGGGCGGTTTAGAATGGAGTTGAGGAGGAACTTCTTCACTCAAAGGGTGGTGAATCTCTGGAATTCTCTGCCCGTTGAAGTGGTGGAGGCTGCCTCACTAAATATATTTAAGATGTGGGTAGATAGGTTTTTGATAGGCAAGGGGATTAAGGGTTATGGGGAGAGGGCGGGAAAGTGGAACAGAGCCACGACAGATCAGTCATGATCTTATTGAATGGCGGGACAGGCTCAAGGGGCTAGATGGCGTTCTGATGTTCTGATGTTCTGATGGATAACTAGTTTGATTAGTAAGTTTGCGAACAATACAAAGAATTGCGGATTGCGATGAGTATACAGCAGAATATAGATTGGTTGGAGACTCAGGCGGAGAGATGGCAGATGGGTTAAACGTGAGGTAATGCATTTTGGAAGGTCTAATACAGATAGCAAATATATAGTAAATGGCAGAACCGTTAAGAGTATTGATTGGCAGAGGGATCTGAGTGTACAGGTGTACAAGTCACAAAGAGGCAACACTGGTGGAGAAGATAGTCAAGAAGGCAGATGGCATGCTTGCCTTCATCGGCCAGGGCATTGAGTTTAAAAATTGGCAAGTCATGTTGCAGCTTTATATAACCTTAGTTAGGCCACACTTGGAATATAGTGTTCAATTCTGGTCAACACACTACGAGAAGAACGTGGAGGCTTTGGAGAGGATACAGAAATATTGCCTGGTATGGAGAGCATTAGCTATGAGGAGAAGTTGGAGAAACTTGGTTTTTTCCCACTGGAATGACAGGGGTTGAGGGCCGACCTGATAGAAGTCTGCAAGATTGAGGACATGGATAGAGTGGATAGTTGGAAGCTTTTTCCCAGGGTGGAAGAGTCAATTACTAGGGAGCACAGGTTTACATAAGAACATAAGAACATAAGAACATAAGAAATAGGAGCAGGAGTAGGCCATCTAGCCCTTCGAGCCTGCCCCGCCATTCAATAAGATCATGGCTGATCTGTTGTGGCTCAGTTCCACTTTCCCGCCCTCTCCCCATAACCCTTAATCCCCTCTCTTATCAAGAACCCATCAACCCGCTTCTTAAAAATATTTAGCGAGGCAGCCTCCACCACTTCAACGGGCAGAGAATTCCAGAGATTCACCACCCTTTGAGTGAAGAAGTTCCTCCTCAACTCCGTTCTAAACCGCCTCCCCTTTATCTTGAGGCTGTGCCCCCTAGTCCTACTGTCTTTTTTGAGCAGGAAGAGTCTCTCCACCTCTATCCTATCCATCCCATTCATCATCGTATACGTCTCAATGAGATCTCCCCTCATTCTTCTAAACTCTAACGAGTACAAGCCTAGTTTATTCAGCCTCTCCTCATAGCTCAATCCCCTCAACTCCAGTATCAGCCTAGTAAACCTCCTCTGCACTCCCTCCAGGGCCAAAATATCCTTGCGCAGGTGCGGCGCCCAAAACTGCACACAGTACTCCAGCTGCAGCCTCACCAATGCCCTATACAGCTGCAGCAAGACCTCCCTACTTTTATATTCAATCCCCCTCGCTATGAAGGCCAGCATCCCATTCGCCTTCCTGACCACCTGCTGCACCTGCAAGCTGGGTTTTTGCGACTCATGCACAAGGACCCCGAGGTCCCTCTGCACCGTCGCCAGCTGCAGTTTTTCGCCACGTAAGTAATAGTCCTTCCTACCATTCTTCCTACCAAAGTGGACCACCTCACACTTGCCAACATTAAATTCCATTTGCCATTTCCTGGCCCATTCGCCCAGCCTATCTAGATCCTTCTGCAGACTCTCCACACCCTCCGCACAATTTGCCTTTCCCCCAATCTTGGTGTCATCAGCAAATTTCGACACCCTGCACTCGGTTCCCTCCTCCAGATCATCTATATAAATGGTAAATAGCTGAGGCCCCAGCACCGACCCCTGGGGCACTCCACTAGTCACCAACCGCCAATCCGAATAGCACCCATTGACCCCCACTCTCTGCCTCCTATTTGACAACCAATCCTCTATCCACGCTAACACCCTACCCCCAACCCCATGTCCCCTGACCTTCTGCAATAACCTCTTGTGAGGTACCTTGTCAAACGCCTTCTGAAAATCCAGAAAGACCACATCCACCGGCTCTCCTCTATCCACTGCCCTAGACACATCCTCATAGAACTCCAGTAAATTTGTCAGACACGACTTCCCTTTAATGAAACCGTGTTGCGTCCGCCCTATCAAGCAATTCCCTTCAAGATGTCAGGCGCAAGGGGCAAAATTTAAAGATGTATGGGGCAAGTTTTTTTAAGAGGGCGTTGGGTGCTGGGAACTTGCTGCCAGGGGAGATAGTGGAAGTAGGTGCAAATACAGGGAGCGTCCAAATACATGAATAGGATGGGATTGGTGGGATATTGTCCCTGGAAAGTAGGTTGTTTTAGTTCAGTCAAACAGCATGGTTGGTGCAGGCTTGGAGGACCAAAAACCCTGTTCCTGTGCTGTAATTTTCTTTGTTCGTACATCTTACTCTTGGTGGCAGAGAGAATTCTTTAATGTGATTGGTTTTCTTAGCCTGCTTTGTCATTATGCTACTAGGCACCAGAGATTCTGTGCAGTCCAGTTGTTTTTTTGTTCCTGGAATATGAGCATCACTGTCAAGGACAGCACTTATCATCTTTTGCTCTCTTCCCACATCCACTCACCTGATGAGGGAAGCAGCAGTATGAAAGCTCATGCTACCAAATAAATTTGTTGGACTTTTACCTGGTGTTGAGACTTTTTACTGTTCTTGCATCTAAGGCAGACTTTCATCTGTTTCTATAGCTAGTAATTCCCAGAAAAGGTCACTAGTCTGTCACCAGGGGCTTTTAGTTTGAGGGGACATCACTCCATCTCGTGTGGCTGACCAGGAGTCTCTCCCATTCTTACTGCCAACCATTAGCATGTTTGGGAGGATTTCCAAGTTGACACACTCAGTTTGAATGCACCTTCTTTGGTCATCAAAACCTGGCATGGGACTCATACCAGAGCTTGTGGCTCAGATGCAGGGACACTACCCATTGTGCTACAAGGCCTCCTCAGCATTTATTACTCATCCCCAATTGCCCATGAGCTGGTGGTGGTGGACTGCTTTCTTGAGTTGCTGCAGTACTTGTAGTATCATGGATTTGATGCAGCAACAAGAAGGAATAGACGAGATGCACTCACCCCCAGACCAGAAAATCCCACCTGAAGTCAACGGAGCTTTGCCTGGTCCTGTCCCACCTGCTACAATCCCATGGTGGGCAAGACAGGAAAATTCCACACATAAAGTTTCAAGTCAGCATGGTATGTGACTTGGGCACCATAATCTGAGCCTACACTTTGGAAAGGTATAATTCCCACATCTACGATATTTATGTAAGTAACTAGTGTAGTTCAGATGTGTGCATATAACAATGGCTGAGGACATTCAATAAATGCTTATCTGCTGACCTGAATTTTTATTTAATTGGGAAGGCTGTGTGTACAAGTAAGTATGTATGTGCAAGAACATTGATGTGCATCTAAGTCTACTAACGAAATGGGAGAAAGTGGGTCCAAACTCCTCCTTTATCACATTAAGAAAATGTCCACTTGGCCCAATGAGTTCGATTAAATGTTAATGTATGTATTTTGAAAGTATATCATTTTGCATCAAATTTATATCATGAATCATTAAATGTTGCATTCATTTAGTCTAGTTTGTTTTTTTCCTTCTGAAACCCTGATGCCTGAATATATTTATAAAGACTAGAGTTTTAGATAACTGTGGTATGTGAAGATGAAGGAGAGAGTTTGATTAACTTGGGGAGTTATGAATGCACTATCTGAAAGGATGCAGGATGCAGATTCAGTAGCAACTTTCAAGGGGGCATTGGATAAATACTTGAGAAGAAAACATTTGGGGAAGCACAGGGAAATGGGACTAATTGCATAATGCTTTGGAAGAGGCGATAAGGTCATAATGGGCTAAATGAATGCCAAATTTGCTCTGAGTACAGGAAATCATTCAGCAGGTTTGACTAAGGATAACAACAAAGTCAATTTTAATAATTGGCATATTCTTAAAGTATAAACCTGAACGTTTATTTTTATACAACTCCTTCAGTGAACATAATCAGTAATTATTCAAGTAACATAGTAAATCATAGAGCCCTCTGACATTGTCATACATTGCAGATAGTCTGTGGGATGCAGAAGTATAAAGGTTGTACTGTACATTAGATTTAAATGCATTGTCAGAATGTTCGCTGCAAATTATAATATAAGCATGTTAATAAAGCTGTACTTGAGACCATGTATATTCCTCGCCATTTCTGCTTTTGTTATAAATTTATTGCATTGAAGTAATTACATCCAGGGCAATTTCAATGTTAATTTAGCAGAACAACACATTGCGTTATGAAAGCTGAACTGGTGATTTTTTTTTTGTTTTTATTTGGAACATTTACAATAAAATGCATAAGTTAGATTTGATGCTTTTTCTACTGGGTTTCCCCATTCCTCCTTCACTGTGTTTCTTTGGAAGCTGATGGGGGTTGTCATCTGATTGCTGAGGGCTATGAACACTCTGCAGACTTCCATAACTTTCCGAGTCACGTGTTTTTCCTGTGGGTTGGGTGGGGGGGGGGGGCGGGGGTTGGAAAAATACCACATTATTTCCACTGTGATGTCCCACCACTTACTTTAATTTATTTGAAAAATGAAGCACACCTGTTGTGTCCTTTATTTTTGTATAAATGTTCTCTGGCACAATACTGGGCTTATCGGTGTACTTCATTGCAACAGTGGATCGCCGATCCTGATAATTAATGCATCCGCCATCTATGTTTTAAAACAAACACCAGTAGCATTTTAAACAGAAAATACAGCTTGATCAAACATCTGGAAATTGAGATATTGCTTTAATAATTGTACGAGAAAACAATATATAGAACAGCTAACTGGGCTGCCTTCTGGGATATGGGTTATGAAAGTATCACGGTTACATTATCAGACTAGTAAACCAGAGTCTGCATTATTGCGCTGAATCCTTGTGTTCAAATCCCACCATGCTGGCTGGGGAATTTGTTTGACTAATCTCAAATTTTAAAAATATGCCTCAATAATAGAACAAAGACAATTGCAGCACAAGAACAGGCCCTTCGGCCCTTCAAGCCTGCACCAACCATGCTGCCCATCTGAACTAAAACCCCCTACCTTTCCAGGGACTATATCCCTCTATTCCCATCCTATTCATGTATTTGTCAAAATGCCCCTTAGAAGTCACTTTCACATCTACACATTCCCTGTTTTCCCCATTCTACCATCCTGGTTTTAGCCTTTCTTGTTTATATTTCACAGTAACTTCATTGCAGTATTAATGTAAGCCTTACTTGGGACTCATAAATAAACTTTACTTTGTTCCTCAACTGCAAAATTCATACTTTTTTTTGTCTGATATTAATATTTTGAGGCCTCAAGTGAGTACAATGTCTCAGCTGGTGGTGTTCAGTGAAAAGTAATGATAGGAGTCAGCTGCATCTGTCTTGTTGCTGGCTGTGGGATTTTCCTGTCCCACAGGTGACCTTTGTAAGTATTGGATTGTGAATAAAAACCACACTAATGGTTCACTAATCTCTTTTAAAGATGGAATTCAGCCTTCTTTACCATCTTAGATGCTATCCAAGATGGCACTGGAGCAAGGCAACTTCTTGTAAGCTGTGCCCAGCATATCTTCAAATTCTATCTTTTACACTCGTTCCATCCTTCTCAAACTTCATTCTAACTCTTTTAAACTCTCAAACGATACTTTAATTCTATGATTGTAACAGTACATTCTATACTCTTTTCATTTCCTTCTCTATGAATGGTATGCTACGTCTACATAGTTTGCAAAACAAAAACTTTTCACTGTATACTAAATGCATGTTAAATCAAATCTTTACCCAATCCTACAAGTGCTTCCAGGTCCACAGCAATGTGGTTGACTCTTAACTGTCCTCTGAAAAGGTCTAGCAAGTCATTCATTTGTACCAAACCACATTTTAATAATAAAACCCAATGAACTACCTGGTATTGACTCGAGCATTGCATGCAAAAAAGGGGACATTAAGTTCAATTATGCAAAGTTCTCATTAACATTTAAAATATTCTTTCTTAGGTGGTAGTGAGCTGACTTCCTGACCCTTGCAATCCATTTGGTGCTGATACAGTCGCAGTGCTATTAGGGAGGGAGATCCAAGAACTTCTTGTGTATAGTTGCAGCTACGTTCGTTCAGATAAGTGGAAAGTATTCCATCACACTCCTAACTTGTCCATTGTTGATGATGGATTGGCTCTGGGGAGTCATGTGAGTTATTCACCACAAAATTCTCTGCTCCTGTAGCCATTGTACTTACATGACTGTTCCTGTTCAGTTTCTGGTCAATGGTGAACCCCGCCCCCCCCACCTCCAGACTGATAGTGTCATGGGAAACAGTTAGATCCTCTCTTGTCAGAGATGGTGAGGGCCAAGCAGTTGTGTGGCACGAATGTCACTTATCAACCCAAGCCTGAATGCTGTCCAAGTCTTGCTGCAGTGTCTGAGGAGTTGCAAATGGTGCTGAACTTTGTGAGGTATCAGTGAACAGTTCCATTTCTGACCTTTACAATGGAAGGAAGGTCATTGATAATTGTGAACACTATCCGGAGGAATTCCTGCAGTGATGACCTGGGGCTGAAATGATTGATCTCCAACAACCAGAACCATCTTCCATTGTACTAGGTATGATTCCAGCCATGGAGTGATTTCCCCTTGATTCCTATTGACTCCAGTTTTGCTAGGACTCCTTAAAATCATATTCAGTCAAATGATGCTGCAGCGTCCAAGGGCAGTGACTCACTGTCAATTCCTGACCTTGGAATTCAGCTCTATTGTCCATATTTTAACCAAGGCTGTACTGAGGCCTAGAGATGAATAGCCTTTGTGGAACCCAAACTGAGTGCCAGTGAGCAGGTTATTGCTTAGTAAGTGCTGTTTGATAGCATTGTTCACAACTTGTCACTTCGCTGATGGTTGAATATTGACTGACTGGATGATCATTGGGTTGGATTTGTCTTTTTTTATGTTCAGGATATGCCTGGGCAATTTTCCAAAAGGCTAGATAGGTGTCAGTCTTCTAGCTGTACTGAATCATAGAACCCTACAGTGCATAAGGAGGCCATTTGTTCCATCAGATCTGCACTGACCACAATCTCATCCAGGCCCTATGGAACATCTGCTTCACTACTGGAACTTCACTACTACTTCTGGATATTATCAGAGTCCATTGCCTGTGCAGCATCCAGTGCCTTCAGCTATTTCTTCTGGATATAAGAACATAAGAACATAAGAAATAGGAGCAGGAGTAGGCCATCCAGCCCTTCGAGCCTGCCCCACCATTCAATAAGATCATGGCTGATCTGTCACTGCTCAGTTCCACTTTCCAGCCCTCTCCCCATAACCCTTAATCCCCTCTCCTATCAAAAACCCATCAACCCGCGTCTTAAAAATATTTAGCGAGGCAGCCTCCACCACTTCAACGGGCAGAGAATTCCAGAGATTCACCACCCTTTGAGTGAAGAAGTTCCTCCTCAACTCCGTTCTAAACCGCCCCCCTTTTATCTTGAGGCTGTGCCCCCTAGTCTTACTGTCTTTTTTGAGCGGGAAGAGTCTTTCCACCTCTATCCTATCCATCCCATTCATCATCTTATACGTCTCAATGAGATCTCCCCTCATTCTTCTAAACTCTAATGAGTACAAGCCCAGTTTCTTCAGCCTCTCCTCATAGCTCAACCCCCTCAACTCCAGTATCAGCCTAGTAAACCTCCTCTGCACTCCCTCCAAGGCCAAAATATCTTTGCGCAGGTGCGGCGCCCAAAACTGCACACAGTACTCCAGCTGCGGCCTCACCAATGCCCTATACAGCTGCAGCAAGACCTCCCTACTTTTATATTCAATCCCCCTCGCTATGAAGGTCCTTTTCCCTTTCTCTTTGCCTATGTCCTGCTGCAGCATTGTACCGTGTGCAGTTTGCTCACCTGCCTTGTTCTCGTCCAGCCTGGAAGCAAGAGCCTAAGGTTATATCTTTTAGAGAGTTAGCCCATAGACTATTCAAGACTGATATAATGATACTCTCAGAACCATACCTTGCAACCAACATCCAAACTCATCTACAAACATTACAGCGACAAAATATTCTTGATGCTGGAAATCTAAACTAAAAACTGGAAATGCTCAGCAGGTCAGGCAGCATCAGTAGAGAGAAGAACAGAGATAACATTTCAGCTTGCTAATCTTTCATCCAAATGGGTAAAGTTAGAACAGGTTTTAAGCAAGTGGAAAGAAGTTGAGAAAGGAGATTCTCTGGGTGGAAAACAGGAGAGATTAAACAACCCATGAGAATTGCAGCCCCTCGATCTTTCTTCCAATTCAGTTCCTTCTGATTGCATTCCTTCTAATCTTACTCTTTGCTGTGTACTCATGATACCACCTAATTTTCTGCTCTCTGACCCTAGATAATCGCTTTTTAGCAAAGGCCTCGGCTTCATCACATTACACCCCCACTTTAATGAATTTTGACCACGTGACTGAATTCTTTTTCCATTATTTTCACATATGTACATTCCTCTTTGATGTGGCGATGCTGGCGTTGGATTGGGGTAAACACAGTAAGAAGTCTCACAACACCAGGTTAAAGTCCAACAAGTTTATTTGGTAGCACAAGCCTGAGGAAGGAGTGCTGCCCCTTCATCAGGCCAGGTGTCCTCCCTCCATTCCTGCACAACCAACCCTCTCTGGTATTCTCCCTGCACTTGGGCCCCTTTCTTTTTGATTTGATTTATTATTGTCACATGTATTAGCATACAGTGAAAAGTGTTGTTTCTTGCATGCTATATAGACAGAGCATACCGTTCATAGAGAAAGAAACAAGAGTGTAGAATGTAGTGTTACAGTCATAGCTAGGGTGTAGAAAAGATCAATTTAATACAAGATAGGCCCATTCAAAAGTTTGATGGCAGCAGGAAACAAGCTGTTCTTGAGTTGGTTGCTACGGGACCTTAGACTTCTGTATGTTTTTCCTGACAGAAGAAGGTGGAAGTGAGAATATCCAGGATGCAGGGGATCCTCAATTCTGCTGGCTGCTTTGCCGAAGCAATGGGAAGTGTAGACAGAATCAATAGATGGGAGGCTGGTCTGCGTGGATTGGACTACATTCATGACCTTTTATAGTTTCTTGCGGTCTTGGGCAGAACAGGAGCCATATCAAGATGTGATACAACCAGAAAGAATGTTTTCTATAGTCTCTTATCTTCTCTTGATCTTTTCATAAATATAGGCGTGACATCAACATCTGAAGTTCCCTGCTTTCCTCACTCACTCTAACTTGTCTCCCTCTGGTTTTGCAGCACTGCTCTTAGCTCCAACCCTAAATGTTGTCATCAAATCTGATAAGGGTGGTGCCATTGTTGGCTGATGTACAAACTTCTACGTTGCAGAAGCTGAAGGACAACTCTCAGACAGTTCCTCCTACCTCTTCCTTGACCATCACCCCACCAAACATCCAGCCACTGTCTCCAACTCATTGATTTCACATTCTCTTAAGATCTTCCCTTTGTCACCTCCGTACTCCAGCTTTTATAGTTTATCCATATCCTCTGCAACTGTTCTGATGATGCAACCTTCCATACCAGTGCTTCTAAAATGTCTTCCTTTTTCCTCAGCTGAAGATTTACCTCACTATCACCACCCAACCACAGTCCAAAGACTCTCAACTGCACTTCCCAATTCTTGGACTTCTGCTCTCATCCCTTCCCCTCCCAGAAGTATGAAAGTGTTTCCCTTGTCCTTATCTTTCACCATTGTGGCTTCCATATTCAGTGGATCAGCATCCACCATTTCTGCCACCTCCAGCGTGATGTCACCATCAAACACATCTCCCTCCTCCTCCTTTTAGTATTCTGTAGGGACTATTTCCTCTATGACAACCACTTCCACTCCATAATCATCCCTAACACACAATCTCCTTGCCAAGGCACCTTTCCCTTTCAACTATTCTCAAAGGCCCTAAACAATCCTCCTGAGTGATTTGCCTGCACTTCTTCCAATTTATTAAACTGCATTCACTGCTCACAATGTGGTCTGTTCTATACCACAGAGACCAAATGCAGGAGCATCTCTCTTCAGCTGGCAAGTGCTGGTTTTCTGCAACAGCCCACGATGGCACATTTCTCCCAGAGCAGACATTTGTTGCTAGCAGAATCTTCCAGTTCTGCTGAAGTCTCCAGTGTTTTGCATTGTTTACCTGCCTTGCTCCCAGGGAATCCACTGTGGAAGCTCGCATTTGGTGGGACTGGAAGCTCCTAGCCCAAGTTTCTGGTCGCTGACATTTCAATTCTTCACCTTAGTGAAGAATCAAGACATTTTGCAGTGTTCCATAGAAGCTCAAGGAATGGCATCTCATGTTTGATTGGATATTTTACAATCTTCCAGGCTCAACACTGAGGTTAACAATTTCAAACTGTTATCCTTGCCCTCGTTTTGTTTTGATTTTGGTTTCACATTCGTTTTGGTTTTGGTTTTGCTCTCGGATAATAGCTGTTCATCATTCTTTCATTCACACCTTCTCTGGATACATTTTTAGTTTCTTTACTTCTCCCATCATCACTCCCCTTGGCCTTGCATCACCAACCTCTTTGTCATTTTATCTCTTTTCTTCTACTCCATCACAAACTTTTCACTTGGTTCTTTCTCTTACCTTTACTCCCTTCACTTGCTTAAAACCTATCATGTTCCAAATTTCCCAACTTCTTTTACCAGGTTGCCAACCCAAAACATGAATTTAGTTCCCCCCGACGGATGCAGCCTGACCTGCTGAACGTTTCCAGCATTTGCTGATTTTATTTCTTTCATCACCATCCCCAGATATATCCTGTCCCACAGCACTGCTGGCATTTACCCAACAACATGGGAATTTGCTCAGGTGTGTCCTATCCACAAAAAGCAAGATAAATCCAACATGGACAATCTCTTCCCAGTCATCAGCAAATGAGGGGAGGTATTGCCAACAGAGTTGGCAAACAGTATCTAACCAGCAATACGCTCAGTTTGGTTTCAGGCAACATCACTCGGCTCAAGACTCATGATTGCCATGGTCCAAACTTAGTCAAAAGAGTTGAATTTCAGTGAAGAGGGAATTGTGACTGCCCTTTGCAACATATGACCAAGTACATCAATGGGAACTAGAGGGAAAATTCTCCATAGGTTGAAGCCATATTGAATACAAAGGAAGAAGGTTATGGTTATCAGACGTCAATCGTCTCAGTAGTAAGACATTACTGCAGCAGTTCCTCAGGACTATGTGCACCTGAAGTCAGAAGTGGGATAGTTGCTGATGATCACAGAGCATTCATTTCCAAAAGCGACTCCACAGATGCTGCACCATTCCATGTCCGTATATAAAATGACCGTGACAGAGTTCAGCCCTGGGCTGTTAAGTGGCAAGTCACATTTGTGTCTCACAAGTTCCAATATTACAGCTACTCACCAAGGCTCCTTCAAGAACACTTTCCAAAACTGTGACCTTTTACCATGTAGCATAAAAAAGGCAGCAGATGCAAGGCAACCCTAGCATCTGTAAGTCCCTTTCCAACTCATGCACCATCTTGACTTGGGCTATTCCTTCATCATTGTTGGGTTAAAACTCTAAAATTCCCCACCTAACAGCACCGTTACTGCATATTCACCACACGGATTATGAAGCTCAGTCGCATTACATACCTTACCTGGATAGGGTATCATTGGACAGGGATTTTAGACAGATTATGCAGTGTAAAGATTGGTATCATGTCATTGAAATACCAATGGTGCAAGGGAAGTTTTATGAATGGGTCAGGGACAGTTTAAAAATAATTGCAAAGAGTCCATCAAGCTTTATGAAAGCTTGGAGAAGGTTTGAAAATACTTTTTTGAATATTCTTTGCTGATCAGTCTGGCTGATGAGAGTGCTGGGCATGGAATACATTCCAATTGAAGAAGTCACTTTGTACATGACGTGGTTCCACAAGGATCAAGGAAATAAATGACCAGATTGTCAGTTGAGACTCCTGGAGAACAAAAGTATTCCTCTGCTCTCCTTCAGATAGAGCCAAGGGATCTTTCTGCCTGCTTCAATGCGCCTTGATTTGATGTCTCATTTGAAAGCTGACATTTCACTCAGTATTAAATTTTGAATAATTCATTCATTACTGCTCAGAAGTGAGCTTGAATCCTCCCGACTCACACAGTGTTAACAAGGAGCCCAGATTGAAAGATCTCACATATTTTTGTTGGGGGTCTAAGATGTATTGCTACTTATGTAGCTTGGGAGGTCATTATGGAAGTGGAGGCGTGTAAAGAAGCCTTTGTAGGAGGGATCAGAAGCATCTCAGAATAAAAACATGAAGCCTCCATTGAAATTTGTCAATTAAGGGATGTGATAATTCGTATCAATTTAATTGCCTGCTGTATCCTTTTCATTTATTTCACATGTTAGACACCGCCTGGAAATGTTGGATGTCTGTAGAACTCAAGCAAAAGTAAACTCTAGAGCTACTGAATGATAGAAAATATGAGGCCACGTCCTTGTTACAGCCTCATTTAAATATACCTGATGGTTATATAGGTAGGCAGTCTTGGTTTCGTGCAAGAAATAATGCCAGAAGATCAGATTGATTGTGTGCCCACCAACAACTACCAGCCACTTCAGACAGCTACAAGGACAACTGACTTGGATTTAATGTTGCCCATGAGATGTTTTGGACAGCACACGGGTAGTTAGCCAAACCATTTTTTTCACTTCGCTCTGATGCAGGGTCTTGAAATGTTCATCGCTATCTCTCTCCACAGATACTGTCAGACCCACTGAGATTTTCCAGCATTTTCTGTTTTAGTTCCATATTTCACTTTGCTTATTCAAGGGTGGGGTAAAAGGAGGCTGGAACATTGGCTATGTGAGTTGTTAAAGGAGTCCAGGTGCGAATTTGTTGCTGCTTTTAATCTTGAGATTTCAGACCTTTTCTTTTCTTCTAAAAGTATTTGTTTGGTTAGCCTTATTCTGAGGACTCTTTTGTTTTGTCAACCCTGTTAGAGATAGACTTTTCACGCCACATGATTGGACCAGAGATCGCTAGTAACTGTGTGTCTCAGGAGGTGACAGTAGGTCTTTTTATGTAACCTGATCTTCCCAGGGGTTGGTGGGTGATCTGTGTGGAGTGACCCAATCAACTGTGCAGAGCTGTGCCAAGCTGGTAACTGATACTCTCTTCAGACAGGTGCACACATTATTGAACTGACCAAGCCAGCAGGCAGAGTGAACCAGAGGATTTGTGGCAGTTACTGGGTTCACCTGCATTCAGGATGACATAGACTGTACTCATGTGGTCATCAAGGCACCAGCAGATCAATTGGATGAATAGGAAGGATTACCACTCCATGGATATGCAGATAGTACGTGACAATATGACTCAAATTCATCAAGTTTGTGCAAGGTACCCAGAAGACAAGGAAGGCCTTGATTCTAAGCTCCTTCAGCTATGCTGCCAATGCTTGGCTTCCATCTCTTTGCAAGGTCACCACCTCCATCACACATTTCTGGGGTATGTCTGGAGCATTCTGCTCACCATTGACAGATGAGCACCTAGCAGAGAGACTAGGTGCATCATCCATCTCTTACACTGGGAGTGACTCCCTGAGGTCTTGACCAGTGTGTCCAACTGCAGGTGTGAGTGCAACCCCAGAAACCCCTGACTTTGCTCCTGGAGAAGCCTCTCCATGAGAGTTGCCACTCTCTCATTGGAGTAGGCTGTGTGCTCTGTAGTAAGACTGTGACAGGGACCATAGCACACAGGCCATCAGGGATCTCCTCCAGACCTTCCCTTGCATCTTACTGGACATCCAACATTTGGCTCCCGATGGATGAATCCAGAGACTCTTCATCTGCCTCAGACTCAGCCCAGCCCTGGTTTCTAGTAGTCCTCCAACTGCCAGCACCTTGGACCCTTTCTGACTCCTCCAGTGAGTCTAATGTGCCCTCATCACAGTGCAGTCCAAACTGCATTGACACACAATTGTATCTGCACTGGTGCTTGGTGCAGAGAGGAGATGTGTCTTGGTGCATTATTTGATAGTTCCTCCCCGAGTGTCAAGGGGGCCCTCGTGGTAAGCTGCATTTCATGAAGATGATGCTTCTGAGGGAAAAACAAAATATGTCAATTAAGAACATCCTAACTAAGCATCTGTGTAAGCACTACGGTTGCTTGCTAGAATGGACATATGCTTCACTGAGGCACTATAAATAGCCAAGCAATGCGTACTCAGGATTTGAACTCCTCACTGGAGATTCCACAACCCTGCTCTTCTTGCATACTCCCCCAGTCTCTCATCTGCCCACTGCATTTTTACTGTCCTCCTAGACTCCAGAATCTCTGACGTCTTTGGACCTTCCTCCTCACTTGCATTCCATGTTCATGGGGTCCATCTCAAACCTGTAAAGGATCACTCATTCTTGTGCACTCCAGTCTGTTTTGGTTTCTGTTCTGAATGTAAATAAGTGATTCATGAATCTACCCTTTATTAGAAACACCATTCCAGCCCAGCGAGTGACCCCTTCCTGGACAGCCAGCTTGAGCTGCCTTTCAGATTGGCATTCCTCACCCTTTAACACACATGGTGAGCAGCAGCATCTGCCACTGTTGGCAGGCACATGAATATGTGCAATTTGGCACTATGCATTTCTCACCCCTCAGCACTGTGACTTATGGCTACTCTCCAAAACACCTAGATTCAATTCCATGACAAGTTGGTACTTACCCTCGCGGAGCACAGAAGATCACTGTACTATTTCCAGCATTGGATCTATGTACAGTGCACTACATCATGCCCGCTCACCTGGGCAACCATCTCCATCCAGGACTTCTTTGGCTGGTAGGATGACCTCCTCTCTCCCATCCAGCAACATGAATATTTAGTGCTAACCACTCACTGCTTCCACTAGGGTACACAGGTAGTCATCTGAGAATTGCAGGGCAGTATGCCCACCAGCATTGGCACCCTACCTACTATGCCCACTAGATGCTGAGGGCATCACTTGTGTCAAAGTTTTCACTCTCTCATCGACAACTCTGAGGCTACTTCCCAAGTCCAGGCAGTCTTCAGGGAGAGTAATTAGCCAGCCAGCGTGAAATCGCATTGTTCTAACATTCACAAGCAGAAATGGACAATGAGGTAACTTCCAGCCCTGCTAATCAGAAGCTTCCAACGAGTACAAAATTCAGACTGATGGCTGGGTGATGTGGGCAACCAACCACCTAGCATGCTGGGCTCAGAACTTAGATCTTAGCTTGCCACCAGGTAGGATCCATTTAGGATCACCAGCTGCAGCTTAAGATGCTGAACTTTTTGGTTAAAAGCCAGAATGTTATGACAATTGTTTAATGGAGTCTGCAGCCACTTACATTGATGCACGGTTACTCAACAAGACGCACAAAAACCATCGAACCCATCTCAGAGCACTAGGAGAATTTTTGACATCCTTCAACTAATCTCCTAGTGCTCTGCAGGACACTGCTTTACCCGACAGAGTTAATCAAATTCTATTTTTTAATGACATGGGACTTTTTATGGGTGTGTTGCAGGGTTGCACACTATAATTCCATCCACTTTTCCCTGAAAAACAAGAGATGTTGGCTTTTATATCAAATGATTTACAAGTGTAATTATCAAACATCATGCCAAGGATAGACAGATTCCAGTGAAGAGGCACACCTATTTTACTGGTCTCTGTAATTACATACCTGTTTCTCAAAAGCATTGTTAAAGCACTCTTTATATGCAGCACTTTCATTATATGAATATTATGTTATTAGGTCGTATTATAAAATTAAAGTGGGGTCCTTCAACTGCAGATAAATTGCTACACTCTAAAATTATTATTTGCATACACTTAGCCCTGAATTTTCATGTAGACAGAGAGGCTGAAATGTGTGTTGGAGGTCAGGATCCAGAAGTTCCACCTTTGAACATGGAACATCATTTTGATGTCTGGGATCAGGGTAGGGGGGTGGTGGGGTGGGGGTGTTGGGAATTAGTCAGTTTTTTATTTAGACATTCATGACTCACAGGGATGACTGCACATGTTAATGTGCTGTTGTCATAGTCAGATCTGGCCTTGGTTAGTGGCTTGCCTAAAACATAACCTGTGTACTTTAGACCAAATCAAAGATGATCTAAAGTTGACAAAATTATTTGAAGAGGTAGATACCCTTTTGGTGATTTTGGGTTCCTTTTGGGATGTGGTCCTAGGACACCCTAGGGAGAGGCAAGATGCCTTTCGCAAGAGGCAAGGTTTGTTTTGAGAATGAAATAGTACCCTTTGGGAGAGGTAAAATGCCCTTTGGGATTGTTAAAGTAAGGACAAATTGAGTGTAAAAAGTATCTAAACTCATTTGGAACTGTCAAGAGAACTGGAATGAGAGTTGTAAAGATAGCCATCAAGCTCGTTGCCAAAGCAGCTGTTAAGTGAATTATCAAGATATGTGTCAAGATAGCTATCAAGATAGCTGTTAAGTGAACTAGCAAGATATCTGTCAAATGAATTATCAAGACATCTCTCAAGACAGCTGTCAGGGTAGCTGCCAATCTGTCAAGAAATTTAAATCTCCTGCCTTTTAAATTAAAATAAATCTGCAGTGTTAAAAAAAATCAGCGCTTTCTTTTTCACTTTTTCTGTTGGCATATGCCTGAGGACTATAATCATAGAATCAGCACTGCATGACTGATTTTACAACATTTCATTATCATAGGGGGATGCCTGTTATTTCACAATTTGATTGACAGCTCCAAGTAGTTATAAAGGGATTAGTTATCTTTGCTGAGGGGCCTTGAAATGGGATCATTCATACAATTATTTGTTTTCATAAGGGATTAAAGGAATTTAAATATTGTGAATGGGTGTTTATCAGAGAGATTTTTAAAAATAGTGAATTCATCAATGGACATACCTGTGATTCTGGACTAAAAGTCCAACCTTCCAGAGCATTTTTTTTGAGTCGTGTTTGTGGAGTCAGGAATTGTCCTGACTCTACTATTGATCCGGGAATGAAAATGCAAGCCTTAGTCTATTTGCAACATCACAAAAGATCTTTTTGTTCATTAATTTGTGATTATGAAAATAAATCCAATATCATATCCAGCACTGAATTTGTTAACGATCACCAAGTCTTTTGCAAATGCTATATTTTTCCAAAGAATTGAAGCTTTCCCACCTCAATCCTCCCTATGCATCAGAACTTCTAATTTGCATTTTATCATTTGAGGTCAACTTTACCTTTTTTAGGGCCATACTCTGCCTTTGATTCAGGTAGGGACTGCAAAGATTCTCGGCCTGAATCAGATTCCCTTGACGGCCTGCCCAGGATTTCATTTTCAGATGCAACCAAATTTCTAATGAGGAAATATGTGCACATCTTCCCCTTTCCCTTAACTTCGATTTCACCTCTTTCATGGATTTCAAAGTTTTTATCCTTAAGTGCTCTGAAATAGAAAATAAGTGAATTTAAATTTCATCATAGCAAGAAAGAAATGAATATCCTTGATATGTGGTTTCATTAAGAACAAACAACAAAGAAAAGTACACCACAGGCCTTTCGGTCCTCCAAGCCTACGCTGATCATGATGCCCTAACTGAGCTAAAAAAAATCTTTTGCCCTTACTTGGTCCATATCCCTTTATTCCCTCCCTATTCATTACCATCCAGATGCCACTTACATATAGCTAATGTGCTTGCTTCCACCACCTCCTCTGGCAGCGCATTCCAGGCATCCACCACTCTCTGCATGAAAAACTACCCACGCACATCTCCCTTAAACTTTCCCCCTCTCACCTTGAACCTGTGCCTCCTTGTAATTGATACTTCCTCCCTGGGAAAAAGCCTCTGACTATGCACCCTGTCTATGCCTCTCATAGTTTTGTAGACCTCTATCAGGTCTCCCCTCAGCCTCCGTCTTTCCAGTGAAAACAATCCTAGTTTATTCAACCTCTCCTCATAGTCAACACCCTTGAGAGCACGCAACATCCTGGTGAACCTTCTTTGCACTCTCTCTTCCACATCCTTCCGGTAGTGTGGTGAACTGTATACAATACTCCAAATGTGGCTTAACCAAGGTTTTATGTAGCTGCAACTTGATTTCCCAACTCTCGCACTCAATGCCCTGGCTGATGAAGGCAAGCATCCCTTATGCTTTCTTGATCACCTTGGCCAACTGTGTTGCCACCTTTAGGGAACTGTGAACCTGTACACCCAGATTCCTCTGGATGTGAATGTTCTGAAGGGTTCTGCCATTTACAGTATAATTTACTCCTAAATTTGATCCTCCAAAATGCATCACCTCGCACTTGTCTGAATTAAGAGATTTATTTTGGGATAGAAATTTTTCAGCTGGCCTTTCTCTTACATGTGTTTCAATAAAGTATATGTATTATATCAAGGTTATGCCACAAGAACATTGAACCGAATATTTTACCGGAAAGCACTAGGACTAAGGTGGATCTTGTTTGGCACGCCATGGCTTTCCATTCTTGAAGCTGTGTTGACCGTATCTCCAAAAAGGCAATATCGAGGCATCTTTTCACCAACGACTCCAGCCAGGACTGGGCCAGTGGTTATCCCAACTCTAATCTTTATGAAGAGATAGAGGTTACTCGTTATTAACATAATCATTAAAAACACAAACACATTTCTGCAATTCATTACTTTTGCACCAACCAATTTGCATGAATCAATACGTACACCTTAAGTTTTGGTGCTATTAAAAATAATAACGTACCTGGATAGGTTTACCAGTTACAGGATTTGTAACATCTTTAGCAGCTATGATCATTCCCAAGCCAAAATTTGCTACCCGCTCAGCATGTGAAGATACTGGTACAGGGACTCCTCCGACCACCATATAGGCATCTCCAATTGTCTCCACCTTTACAATTTGTAATAAAGATATACAATTAAAATATTGTCTTCTCAAGGTACTTGGGATTATACTTGCGATGTTAAATTATTGCTGTTTTTGTTAGTATTAATTAGCAGCAACTGTTATTAATCATAGAATCACGACAGTGCATCAAGTCTGCGCCAACAACAAACACCCAGGGGCCTATCCCCATAACCTCGTGCATTTACTCTGCTAATCACCTGACACTAAGGGGCAATTTATCATGGCCAATCAACCTAACCTACACATCTTTGAACTGTTGGAGGAAACCGGAGCACCCAGAGGAAACCCATGTAGACAGAGGGAGAATGTGCAAAGTCCACACAGACAGAAGGTTGGAATTGAACCCAGGTCCCTGGCACAGTGAAGCAACAGTGCAAACTGATGTGCCACTGTGCTACCCAGACATGCGTGTCAATCACTCTTGTTATTATACAGCATTCATCCTGCAGTTACATCAGTTAATAAAGTACAATTAGTACTGACATCCTGCACAGCCATTGCTTAAAGAAAATTGTTACCTTATAGACATCATGGACTGTAGTTAGTCTGTCAAACTTCAGGTACATGGTATTCAGCATCACCACTATTTGAATAGGTTCACATTGGGCACAGATGCTAGTAAATGTCACAACATCACTGAACAGTATAGTGCATTCCTTAAATTCACCTAGAGCAGGAAAATAATTTCAGTGCCAATTTAACAAACCTGTGAAAATCATTGTTACTGTCTGTTGATCTTTTGGAACTTGTCAGTTTGACAGTTCAATTTATATTTACAAATGAGAAGAATTTGCCCATTATAAAACTGTTATCAAAAGAATGGGCAAAAGATTGAGAACAGTTGCTTTAAGCATAGTTATTGACTCAATGCATGACTTTCCCAGGGGCGTAAGTGAGGCAAGGGAAAGTTATGAGGGTGATTTTCGTATATAATGCAGACCTAAGGGGGCAGTGAGGAGAGTGATTATGAGCGAAAGGCTCAAAACAATTTCAGAGTCAGGACTTATTTTAATTTGGGAAGAGAGCTGTCAGTTCTCAATAGAGGTCATTTTAACTTTTAATCAGTGATGATAATTTAACTTTTAATTAGTGATAGCAAGCTAGCAGTCAATTTTAGTAGATTTCACACGCTCCGCCCAGTGGAATAACACAAAATTACAGTAGGCGCTCAATTTAAATGGCCTACCAAGGTTCATATCTGTTTTGGACAGGAGAACTAGCTGTCCATTTCTCCACAGATCCATTCAAAAATCAACAACTTTAGGTAGAAGGTGAACAATAGGCTTATTTTTAACTTATCTCCTTTTACAACATGAACAGAGCAATTGAGAGATGTAACTTCCCTTGGGCATCTTTTAAGGGAATAATAAACATTTTAAGTAGAAGAGAAAGCACAGCTGTGGGGTGAATTCAAAGCCACCGCTATAGTCCTGATAAAATAGAAATGGAAGGTATAAATGCTTGTTACTTGAAATAAAAGCAGAAATTACAGAAAATACACATAGATCAGTCAGCACCTGTTAAGAGAAAAGACAAGTCATGTGTGAGGTAAGAATAAAAAGTGCTGGTAAAACTCAGCAGGTCAGGGAGTATCTGTGGAGAGAAAGTTACTGGGTAAAATTTTCCACTCTGCAAATTTTAATACAGGAACTTCATTACATCACCAGCATGGGGCGAGAAAATGAGATTTTCATGAAATTTTGCACTCATGTCACCATTTGTAGTCATGGTGGACATGAGCAGAAAATTGCCCCAACGTTTCAACTCTGATGACTGGTCACTCAATCTGAAATGTTAACTCTGTTTCACTCCCCAGATGCTGCCTAACCTGCTGTGTTTTTCCATCAAGTCTGCACTGGCCACAATTCCACCTAGGCTCTATCCCCATAGCCCCACACATTTACCCTTGTTACTCCCCTGACACTAAGGGGCAATTTAGCATAGCCAATTTTTTTTTAATTTCAGATTTCCATCATTTGCAGTATTTTACTTTGTATGAATAAAGTAAGATCTTGTTTTCATTGGAACGGGGTAGTTGCCTCCATAGTGGCGATGTGGTGACTTCCTGAACCTGACCATATTATCAAGGAGAAGACATGTTGTGCATACAGGCACTTTCTACCAGCTAAGAAGGGAAAGAATGTCAATGGTACATTAACACATACCTTCAATTGGTAGAACAACGCTGCCTATGATGGAATGGATGTAGTAAAGAAATTAACTGATTTGCAAAAGATACTGCAGAAATTGAGGTATTCATAGAATCTATAGTGCAGAAGAAGGCTATTTGGCCCATCACGTTTGCACTGGCCACAATTTCACCCAGGCTCTATCCCCATAGCCCCATGCATTTACCCTTGTTACTCCCCTGACACTAAGGGGCAATTTAGCATAGCCAATCCACACACCTTTGAACTGTGGGAGGAAACCAAAGCACCCAGACAAAACCCACACAGACACAGGGAGAATGTGCAAACTCCACACAGTGACCCAAGCTGGGAATCAAAGCCAGGTCCCTGGCACTGTGAGGCAGCAGTGCTTCACTGTGCCACCGTGCTACCCTACATTGATACAATTAACAACAAATTTATTTTATTAATAACAACATAAGAAACAGCAGTAAACCATACAGTATTTTGAACCTGTTCCACTACTTATTAAGATCATGACTCTCCTGCCCACTGCTCACATCCCATGATTCTTGAGTGGCCAAAAGTCTATTTCAACCTTAAATATGTTCAATGGTATTGGATCTACAACCCTTTGGGATAGAGAATTTCAAAGATTCACAAGCCTCTGAGTAAAAAATATTCTCCTAAGTTTTCAGAACTGAATGATCAATCTGTTAACCTGAGACTGTGACCCATGTTTCAAATTCCCCAGCCAAGGCTATTAACCTCTGAATCTCTACCCTGTCAACTCTCTTCAGAATCCTGTATGGTTCAGTGAGTTCACCTCAATTTCTTCTCAACTTTACTGGGTATAGGCTCCATTTGCTCAGTCTCTTATCATTGGAAAACCCTTTTATCCCAGGCATCATTCAAGTGAACCTTCACTGTACTGCCTCCAATGCAAGTAAATTCATCCTTAAGTAGGGAGACCAAAATTGTGCACTGTACTTCAAGTCTCACCAAAGCCACATACAATTGGAGCAAGACTACATTATTCCTATTCCCTTGCAATAGAGGTCAACATGTCGTTTGCCTTCTGAATTGCTTACTGTACCTTCAGCTAACTATCTATTTTCCTTGTGCATGCACACTGAAGTCCCACTGAACATCAATACTGATAGGTTTCACACCTTTTAAAACATATTCTGCTTTTCTATTTTCATGAACCAGAGTGAAAAACCTCACACTTCTCTATATTATACTCCGTAAGCATCTTATTGTCCAGCCACTTGGATTTTCCTGTATGGCTCTGCAACTTATTTATGTCCTCCTCAGAGCTTAAATTCCCACTTAGCTTGGTATTGTCAACAAACTTAAATATATTATTCTCTGTTTCTTAGTCTAAGTAATTAACATAGGTCATAAATAGCTGACGCCAATGAGCATATAAAGCAGCCTCTCTGATGTATCTAGCATTTGCATACCATCTTCACCTTCACGGTGGCTGTTAAGTGGTATCTGTATCCAAAGATGGCATGTAAATACTGTAGCGATTTTAGATTGCTTCAACTGCTGACTGAACAGTGGAAGCTCTAGCATTTGAACTTGTGGAACTTATACCCAGGTCACGGATTGCATTGCAAATTAAATTGCTATCTGTAAAGGACAATTCCATGTGTAACTTTGCCTGCAAGGAAAATATTTCAATTGACAGAACAAGATTTCAGAACTGGTCATCACTCTGTAGGATATCACAAATGATCATTTTAAATTTCTTGCAAGCTTTCTTAAACATGCACTTACATTGCCATGTCATCATGCAATTACATCAACAGGATTCATAGGCTTTTGAATCAGGAAGCAAGATGGGGTTAGAAGAAGTTGGAATTCATCACATTTTCTAACTTCAATGAACACCGGAGTGATTTACTCCTAGTTTCTTGAAGTGCGAAAGGGCCATTAAAGGAAAACAGTACTGAAATCGTAGCTGAACTTCAATGACTGAATATTGGTTGTACAGAACAGTTAATGCCCAAGTAACAATGTTAATGCCTTCCAAAGAATGAAAGCCTGGAAACATACTGTAACATTTATCAATATTTCATTATCCAATTTTCGTTTTTGAGTTTTAACTGGCAATGAATCAAACCTCCATAGTCAGTGTATTTATATAATACTAAAATAAACTATTTCAAGCCCATTCACCTGCCTCAACTTTTTTGCCTTCTTTGAGCTGGTTTGCCACATGTTTTGGCAGCATTGCATAGAGCAATGCTTCTGTTTTCTTCTTTTCTTCCTCTAAGTGCTTGGACAAGATTCTCAGTTCTTCTTTCTTTCTTTCAAGCTGATTGGATAATTCCATCTCAGCAAGTCTCTGCTGATTCAGAAGAATAAGGTCTCTGGTCACATCATGAGAGGCGATATCGGAAATGTGCAAGTGCCTTTCTTCAAGCTCATGCAAGCTACGCAGCAGAGGAGAGCACAGATACAACATGCATTGTATATTTTCCATCCACACCATTTGACCTGGAGGAAGATGATGAAAATCATTGTGAGGAGCACTTATTGCAAAACTAACTCTTTAGTAATGTCTCCATTTTTTTGCCTTAACTTGACTTTAGCACATTTCTATCAAATGCATCAGTCAGTTTACTTCAACTATAACTCCTTCTCCTTAGAAAATTTTCCTTTTCATTAGTTCTGTATCGTAAGTGTAACTGGGCAGTAGGTCTGTCCACCTGATGATCATCCTGCTGATCCTAGGAATTTTGGCAGTCATTCTCATTCACATAATGTTAGAAGCTCTGAATGGGGCATTCATCTGCACCAAGGAGATGACTTCGGATGAGAATAGGAAATCCTTAATGGAATAAAAACAACTTCAGGCTCCCATTAGATCAAGTGTAACATTCCAGTCAGAGAGTGTGAATCATTTATGCGGTAATCAACTTCACTGCCTAGAGTGGGCTGTTGAATTTTACTAACACTGGTACATCTATGATGGTAACGACAGTAAACGTGACTTCCAATTTTACTCAATCGTTACTTTTTTATATGCTAATATTCACTCCTATGAGGCATCAAGCTCGCTAGAAGTGAGATGGAAAGATTGCTACTTGGCCAGAAATAATCAAGCCTCAGTGGGACACATCCCTATCCAATTTCCTGCCTCTGCCTGAGTTATTTTTCTAGTTGGTCAAGAATAAAAAAGAGCCCAAATCTCGAATGAGAAGCTAGTTGAAATATGCTTCAGATTAAAATCTTTTTGAAATTCTGCATATGGATATAATTGTAAGTACATATGGTGCTTGCAAGTCTAAAGAGGGAAAAGTTGTAAATATTAATTCACAGTTAAATGATGGTAGTGGTTAGAATCATAGAATTTTACAGTGCACAAGGAGGAAATTCAGCCCATCGAGGCTGAAGAGACCACAATCCCACCTAGGCTCTATCCCCAACTAATACCCCCTGACACTAAGGAGCAACTTTGCATGGCCAATCCATCTAACCATTATTGTGAAAGCTTTTTATTCTCACCTTTCAGATTGGCAATGTACTTTTGCAGATAATTTGATTTTCTCTTTAGGCTTGCAAGCATCATATGTACTTACATCTATATTCAAATGTATATAGAGAATTTTAAAAAAGACTTTAATCTTAAGCATATTTCAACTGGTTTCTCATTTGAGATTTGGAATATTTTATTCTTGACTAACTAGATGCAAAGAATCTTTATAAAATGCCACATATCAAAATATTAAATTTGAAGCAAAGTACATTATACTTAAGCATATTGGAGATTCACATTGTGAACTTTGTTGCTTTGGTCATGTCATAAAGTGCATCCCATAACAAACGTTCTGATTTGTTCATACATATTAACAACCTGCATTTACATGACACTATTAACATAAAAAGATGTTCCTTTCACAAATAGATGTAAAGAAACAGATGTCAAGGCAGGAAGGGAGAAATAGGAGAAATGTCAAAATCTTGTTCAAAGAGATGGATCTAAATGTAAAATGAGAATGAGAAGCTAAGGCAAAAAAAATTCTAAAGATAAGGACCCAGTTAACTAAAGCGTCTGACATAATGGTGAAGCAAAGAGACAGAAGCAAACAAGAAAGAGGTGATAGAGGAATAAAGACCAGAAAATATAGCTTCAGAGTGCTTGTAGTTTTGGTGCAATAGTTTCAAAATGGCATACACATGCTTCGGGAACATCTGTGCTCCACACCATATGCCAATTTGGATATCTCAGGAGTTATATGGATTAAGAATACACTTGGAAGTATGCAGAGTAGACAGAATGTGAATCAGTCAGCATGCAATGCTAGTTCAATCTCTATGCTGCTATTTTTAACCATGTTGCTCCAATTAATGCCTTATATTAAACTCACACAACTGAGCATAGTTTCAGTAGCAGGAAGAACCACAGAACCATAGGATCCCTACAGTGCAGAGGAGGCCACTCAGCCCATCTGTACCAACTGTCTGAAAGAGCATCTCACCTATACCCACCCCTGTGCATTTACCATGGCTAATCTACATTACCTACACAACTTTTGACACTAAGGGACAATTTAGCATGGCTGAATCACTTAACCTGCACAGCCTTGGGCTTTGGGAGAAAACTGGAACACCCAGAGGAAACCCACACAGACATGATGAGAATGTGCAAACTCCACACAAAGAGTCACCCAAGGCTGGAATTGAATTCAGGATTCCTGTCTCTGTGCTGAGGCATTGTACCACCGCACTGCATATAAGTGCTATTTATAGGAATTACCAATCATTCTCAGGTAAATTACTAATTCATTTCTATTAGAACTATGTGAGTTTGTCAAAGTGCTAATTGATTTCCAGAGATGCTTAAAGTTGGTAATTCAACATGCAATGATGCTGCATCTGGATTGGTTGCAACTTCAAGGCTTCTGGTCAGTGAACTTGCTCCCAAGCACACATGGCCAGGATATATACATGGCAGCCACACTGCCACACAAAACATCATAGAACAGATTATTCTGGGGTGCTTCACTGCTTGGACTGCTCTGGAGGTGTCCTATTGTACTCACGAGAGAGTTGTCCCAATTGGTCATGGTCTCCTATACCTGCAAAATTCTACTCTCATGAGGGAACAGCTTTTGCCACCAGGGATACACCAAGTGGTTCAAGGACAGAAGGAGGAAGAAAAGGAAGGGAAGGAATAAGGAAGGAAGCAAGGAAGGAAAGAGGCAACCAACACATACCATTTCTGGCCTGGTGTCCATGGATGTTTCATCCAAATAAACAACTCCAATATGTATTCTATTACAATCACCCAGCTTACCGTCCTGCTGTCACTAATAAGCATACCATCCTCTTGGTCACAATGCTGAAATAAAGACCAATATAACTATTCCAAACTAGCTTTATCAAACAAACAATCCAATATTCCATGTAAAAGCCAATGAGTCGCCATAGGGTGTATTCCCTTAGTGCCAAATGCTCTCAGGAAGATCATGGGAGAATTAATGGACAAAGATTTTTAATTTAGAACATTAGACCAGAAGGTCACATAGCCAGCAAGAGGGATGATGGATAGCTGAGACTTGGTGCAAGAAAGGGTAAGTTGGAAGGTGTTGGATGGAGAGCCAACAAGGAGTGTGTGACAATAATTGAGTCATAATGTTATATGGGTTTCAACTTTCAATGGTGGAAGGTTGAGGTGAGGGTGGAGACAGACAATGTTGTACAGGAGGTCAGAAGTGATCTTGATAATCAATGGGATGTGAGATTTTAAGCTAGGTTCATGGGCAATATGAGTCAGTCTGAGGTCATGGTTCAGGGAGGAATTTGGAGCAGAGTCCAAAATGGAAAACTTTGGTCTTACTGACATGGTCTCCCTATTTAGATTCAGAAAATACAAAATACAATCTTGTACATTTTGATTTGAAATCAGTGAGCCTTTAAAACATGTATGTGTGGTTAGTTCTTGCAATGTCTTCACTGAGTCATATTATGGCACTGGCCGGAAAGGATATGGAAGTCATTGTGCAGGACCACCAAATTTGTACATGCACAAAACTGATACTCAATTGTCTGTGTATTTATAGCTAACTCTTTGAATGTAAATTCAATTTCTTCTGATTTTTGGGTCTTTGTGCCTCCTTGAAGCTATTATCCTGAAGAAGTCATTAGCAGGGATTAAACAAAATAAAAATATCGAACAATAAACCTAGAGCTAATTATTCACAACTTTTAAAAAGGCAAAATAAGAAAGTTTAGTAATTGATTGGGACTCCATTGCATCATGGAGGAGCATTGACTGTGTTTGAATATGTAAGAATGGATTTGTACAAGAGATATCCCATTAAATGGACAATGGAAGAGATAATATTGTTACAAGAAATGATTTGCCAATCTAGATCTTTTTTGATTTTTTTTACATTCCAAGCTATCTTTCACTGTAGATAAACATATATTTTAAAAGTTGCTTCATTTTCTTTCACACCTCTTAGTTCCAGCATTGGACGATGTTTCCATGATTCTGGCATCATTTCCTGTTTTGTTCTTAACACAAATTGACTATTAATGAATTTCCGCACACTTGATATTATGAATGTTACTTCCGGGTGAACAATGGTGAAGTATTCATCAAGTCGGATGTCCATTGTCTGAAGACCTGGGACTACCTTCTGTATATTTATCCCTGCTTGTTTTACCCTAAGCTTAAAAGGCCAAGAGCAAGTGGTTAGCATAAAACATTTCAATGATCAACATTTTCTCAATAAATAAATTAAATCATCAACTTGCAGTGCACAATATTAAAAGACAAAACATCTTCTTATGTTTAGTTATATAGAGTTGATCAGTGTTACCTTTTGGAAAGCATTTAATCAGCTTTCAAAACCAAATATACCATTAATTTCTAATAGGGCCTTACTGTACATGTTTAGCATTTGTATGCAGTGATTTCCAATTCATTCTTGTGTCAGTCTAAGCCATGGCTCCAGATTTAAATGGTGCTTACAACATTACAAAATTAGACTATTTTGCCCAGAATTGTTGTTGAGGTATAAATGCACCATTAAAATTTCTAGTCACAATTTAAGGACTTAATGCTATATAATACTTTGATGAAATGAATTAGGAATAACTAAACTAATTGACCTAATTACAGGATAAGCGTGGTTTTGTGGTACTGTATCTGCTTTTTCAATTTATGCAAATACAACTTCGTAATTCAAAACGATAAAAAGTATCCGATTTGGAGAGCATGCAAAACCAGTTGTGCATCTTACAACACTGATGAAGCAGCTGAAGTAAATACATTTCAGTTTATAAGATCAGAAAGTTCCTAATACTGATTTTTTTGTGTTAAGATTGAATTATAAAAATTTAGGGACAGGAATAAGTCACTTAGCACCCCTGAGCCACCATTCTAAAATATTATGGTTGATCTGTAATCAACTTTCATATCTTCACCCTTTCCCTTTTGTTCATTAAAATCTGTAAATAACAAAAATCTATTAATCTCAGATTCAAATTTACAATTGATCTATATGAGGGGGTCAACAATTTTTATTTTTCCCTGATGAGCCTTTTTAAGAAATTTGCCTAAAATAGAAACTGATTGGAGTCACAAAAACAAAAGATTAAAATTAGCAAAACATTGATTTTCGGCTCACAATAAAACATCAATGACAAATTCATTTATAAACACGAAATAATGTTTTTGGCAGGGTCAGTGGGGTAAGTATCCAGGAGTTAGAAGTGATTTTAATCCTTCTAACCTTTCCTTGGTAACTATTCTGCTGAGACTTGGAATCATCTGAGGTCTTTGATTTAAATCAGGGTATCACATAGTTTCAGAGCCCATTGTAAATTTAAACTTCTCCGGCAAATACTATGCGGTCATTGTATGGGGACTTCTGGTGGGTCCTCCAATGCATCTTCTGGGATACCACTGGAGAACAACTCCTGGAAATCACAAGTTGTGGGCCATTCTTCTTAAGGTGTGATACGCAGAATGTCAGGTGTGGTCTAACAAGGGCTTTGTACAGTTGATCTATTTAGTGTAATGGATTAATTGTACCTGTTTAATATGCTAATCAGATACTGTGTACATCATCACAGGAAGTGATGCAACATTTCAGGATTTGCTTTCAGGATTTGCGGAGCCTCAAATAAGATACAGCCAAAGCAGTAAGATTTCTTCCAATCAAGCTTGTGCCTTGTATTGGCTCTATAGGCTCAATAAAAATCAGGGGAACAATTCCAATAGTATTACAAAATATACTTTTCCATTGTGTTCTCATCCTCTATATTTAAAAACCAGTGTTCCATTAGCCATTTTGATTCTTTTCTCTACTTGTTCATAGCATTTTAATTATATGTATACTCGAACCCCACCCCTAATTGTCTTTGGGCCTTCTTTTCTTGTTTTCACTTTTGTATGCTGTTCTTTTTTCTTTATGCCCATAATGAATGTCCTCACATTTGTTGACATTGAAATCTATTCGCCACAGTTTTTCCCATTCAATTCATCCATTAATATATCCATGGTTTTATGGTTCCATTAGCTTGCAGTTTTGGGCGCCGTACTTACGCAAGGATATTTTGGCCTTGGAGGGAGTGCAGAGGAGGTTTACTAGGCTGATGCCGGAGTTGAGGGGGTTGAGCTATGAGGAGAGGCTGAATAGATTAGGCTTGTACTCGTTAGAGTTTAGAAGAATGAGGGGAGATCTCATTGAGACGTATAAGATGATGAATGGGATGGATAGGATAGAGGTGGAGAGACTCTTCCCGCTCAGAAAGGAAAGTAGGACTAGAGGGCATAGCCTCAAGATAAAGGGGGGGCGGTTTAGAACAGAGTTGAGGAGGAACTTCTTCACTCAAAGGGTGGTGAATCTCTGGAATTCTCTGCCCGTTGAAGTGTTGGAGGCTGCCTCGCTAAATATTTTTAAGACGCGGGTTGATGGGTTTTTGATGAGAGTGGGGATTAAGGGTTATGGGGAGGGGGCGGGAATGTGGAACTGAGCCACGACAGATCAGCCATGATCTTATTGAATGGCGGGGCAGGCTCGAAGGGCTAGTTGGCCTACTCCTGCTCCTATTTCTTATGTTCTTATGTTACCTTTGTGTTATCTGTAAATCTGCATCTCTGATTTTTCTATTTCATCATCTATGTTGTTAACAAATACAGTGCATAGTTGAGGCTCCAACACACCACAAGTCACATCCCCCTTATTCCACTCTCTGTCAATTTCTGATTCAATTTAATTGCCCCATCAGTTTCCTAACCAGGTCAATAAAGTGCCTTCAATTCTATGGTTTCAACTTTAACCAACAATCTGTTATGAGATGTTTTATTAAATGCCTTCTGGAAGTTCATGTAAACAATATGCATTGCCATTCCCCTGTTCACTACTTTAGCCACGTCTTCAAATAATTTAATCAGGTTTGACAGACACGATCTACACTTTTTACAAATCCATCCTCACTCTCTTTGATCAGCTAGAAATTTTTAACGTGTTCAACTATCTTCTCCTTAATAATATGACGATATATTGATCTGACAAAAGACTAGCTGCATTAAAAATCTCAATATTCTCCGAAGGACTCCAATGGTCCAAAGATGTGCAGGTTAGGGGAAGTGGCAATGCTAAATTGTCGATTAGTGTCCCGAGATGTGTAAGTTATATGGATTAGCCATGGTAAATGTGTGGAGTTACAGGGATAGGGCAGGGGAGAGGGTCTGGGTAAGATACTCCATCAGAGAGCCAGTGCAGACTCGATGAGTTGAATGACCTCTTCT
The DNA here is from genome assembly GCF_965287045.1 of Carcharhinus amblyrhynchos. Taxonomy (NCBI): domain Eukaryota; kingdom Metazoa; phylum Chordata; class Chondrichthyes; order Carcharhiniformes; family Carcharhinidae; genus Carcharhinus; species Carcharhinus amblyrhynchos. Next base: position 92,578,736 of record NC_137326.1, read on the forward strand.
GTACTGCAGGGATTCTATGACTCCCTGGATTGTTCCGTAAGTAATAGAGCAATATAGACTAAGAATCATCAAGCAGAATTTCCAGTCCTGCAGTGGCAAGACTTGTCAAGGGAAATGTGGCAGGCCAGTCAAACATCCACTGACTTTCAGTGGGACCTGATGATCTTGGCACTGGGCAAGACTGGAAATTTCTGCCCATAGAATCAACCAAGCATACAACATAGAAGGAGGCCAGTTCACCATTTGTGCATGTACTGTCTCTTAGAAAGCGTGGATCAATTTAGGCCCACACCTCAGCCTTTTCCCTACAATTGTGCAAATTAGTCTTCTTTAAAAACACATTTTTGTGAAGGTTTCTGGGGAAACTTTCAGATAGTGCAGCCTAGATTTTAACATCCTCCCTGTGAAAAAAAGTCTCCTCATTTTGTCTCGTAAAATCTACCACCTCTTGTTACTGACCCGCTTGTCAAGAGAGCAGTTTTTTCTGCTTGTTGCATCAACTCCATTCATAATTTTGAATAGTTTATTAGCATTCCTCTGAACATTCCTTACTCAAAGAACAGTCCTATCTTCTCCAATCTCTCCATTGTTGAAGTACCTTATGCCCAGTATTATCCAGCTAAACCCCCTCTGCATCCTTTCCGAGGACTAAAGTGCGATGCCCAGAATTATACACAACATTCCAGTCTGTGATTTGTAAAAAGTTTAGCACGATTTCCGTGTTTTTCTCTTTATTGTCGCTGTTTACATTGCAAAGTTTTCCATAAAATTTCTTATCAATTGAGAATCAAGTGGAATACAGGCTGTTAGAGGGGAGGTGAAAAAAATACATTATAGAAGCAAAGAGGGATTATGCGAAAAGACCGGCATCCCACAGGATGTGTAAATAATAAAATAGTGGGAAAAGGAAAAATAGGAGAAGTAGGGCCAATGAGGAAACCTAAAAGGGAATTTACACAAGGGGCATGGCTCAGATATTAAATTTGCACCTGTTATTGTTGGATGACATAATAGTGTAAATTTTTTGGGGTCTGAATGGAGTTTGCATGTTTTCCCCATTCCTGCTTGGGTTGTGGGTGGCATGGGGGCACAATGGTTAGCACTGCTGCCTCGCAGCACTAGGGACCTGGGTTGGGATTCCTGGCTTTTGTCACTGTCTGTGCAGAGTCTACGCGTTCTTCCTTTGTCTGCGTGGGTTTCCTCCCACAGTCCAAAAGATGTGCTGGTTAGGTGCATTGACCATGCTAAATTCTCCCTCAATGTACCCAAACAGGTGCCAGAGTGTGGCGACTTGGGGATTTTCACAGTAACTTCATTATTGTTAATGTGAACCTACTTGTGACACTAATAAATAAACTTTACATTTCTGGAAGTGCTTTTTAAAATCTCCTAGACACAGGCAGCAATTCTTTCTACTTATAAAGGACTGGCCATTTATATGACTTTACAGCTTGACAGGCCAATAAAGCTTAATAACAAGTCATGACTTCTATAAAGTTTCATAATTTCCTTATTGTTGGTTAAGTCCCTTGATTCAATGAGCATGGAAGCTATTTGAAATCAGTGTTGAGTTTAAATTGCTCTGCTGAGTCTGGCTTTCCCATCCATACCCCAATTCCCCTCCTGATGAAAATATGTGTTGGAAATGAGAGTGATCTGGATCCTGCCTACCATTTTGAGGTCTCCATCGGTCTACAAAAATCCAGACATGTTTTTCTTCCCAATGTCCATCACTTCATGCTTTCCCACCATAAACTGCATTTGCCATATGTCTAGCAATTTCACCAGTCTATACCAGTGCATCTGAACTTCGTTCCTGCCCTTCTCGGTATTTACTATTTGTCACGTTTTAAATCATTCACAACTTTGAAACTGTACTCCCTACAGCCTGGACCAAATCATTTGTATATCGGAAGCTCCGCGGTTAATCCCTAAAACATCCTCAAAAATCTTGGGTTAGACCAAAAGAAAATCAGTCAGATATTTATTGTTGATTGCTGCCCCATGATTCACACGTGAGCAAAGGTTTGAATTCTCTTGTGATAGTCAAATAGGCTGCCAACATTTGCTATCAGGACATGAAAAATGGACACTCAAAGAAGGTACATTCTGGTGCTCAAAACACATGGAACCTATCCAGCTAAAAGTCAATGGGGGCAATTTTCTGGCCTCACCATGCAATCTGTGCCAATCCTAGAAAATTGCATTTGGGTCTAGAAATAGGTTTTGCACCAATGCCAAATGGTTTATAATTGTCTCAATCCCTTTCTGCTGGCACAAACTGGATTGAGCCCAGAAAGGGTGAAAGGCTGAATAGAATATTTAATATAGCAGTTAAATACACTTAGCACCTTCAACGCCAGGTTCTCACAACTCCAGGGATCTTCTGACCCTCAGGCATGGCATGCACCTAACAAGAATCACTACTGGACTCCACTTGTGGAGATCACACATGATGGCCACATTATGGGGCTCAGAGGCCATTGGGGCCCCTGGGAGTCTGGGACAGGCTGGGCAGTGCCCATCTGGCAGTGTCCTCCTGGCACACTGGCAGTGCTGGTTGGACACTTCCAGGTTGCCACTGTCGGTGTGGCAGAGCCAGTACCAAGGGGTGGGGCCTGAGTGGGGCATGAAGGGGGAGGCATGACTGAGGCCATGAAAGGAGACCCAATGGAAGGATCCCAATGCCAGCGATCCATATGTGGCAGGTTGGTGGGAAACATGCCAGCAATGAGGGTGGGGGGGCGGTCCTGATGTTCATGAGGGAGGGAGGGGGTCTCTCAGTGCACTGTGAGATCGGGCTGCCTTTTCAAAATGGCACCTGATCACTGTTCAGCTGGACTCAATGGTGTATTCAGGCCTTGTGCCTCCCAGAACCGGCATGCAACTCACCACTCTCCCAAAAAAATTATGGGAAGATTGCAGTCCTGTTCCCATCAGATAGAATGGCATGTATCACTCCAGGTTTTTCACTTGGGCTGAAAATTTCCCATCTCCCCCCACCGTGGGAATCGTCTCCAATAAGATAGAATATTTAGTGGACCATTAAAGGTTCATTGAACTTGAGTGGGAATTTCTGATCTAAGTCCTGCCCCAAGTCAGTTTTTGGGAAAATTCCACACAATGTTTTCAGGAGAGAAAGGCAAGAACTGAGTGAAAAATAGAGTTTAATCATATTTACACAGGCCCCCATATATCAATAACACTTTTTAAAAGAACAAATAGTCTAAAGACCCACCTCTTCATTGAAGACAATGTGGAAAGGAAAAGAATTACAAAATGTTTTTATATCAACCCACAGTCTCTCAGGGTAGACTGGTTCAAAACCTCTTAATAGTTTGCCTATGAAGAAAAACAAAATATAACGTGCAATTCCATACCTTTATGTTCATGACTGATGATGTGCAGACATTTGAATTTACAATTACAGGATTATAAAATTATCTGAATTGTTCTGGCACTTTACAGAATCACCATACAGAGTTCTGTGTGTGTATGGTACTGAAAGCTGTTTCTTTCCCAACTAAATAAGAGTTACTGCATCTCATGGATTCATATTTGCAACAAAGTTCTTGACACATGGATAATCAAGGTGCCACAAAAGTAAAGGCTTTGAGCCCTTTTGTTAGTTTAAATACTCTGTACCAATTTTGGAAATGATTACCTTTTCCCAATTTGACAATCCCACGAACTGTTTCCCAATGGTTTTTCCTGACAGGAGATCCAGTTGCTCTGTTTCTAATCCTGTTCATTGCTCTTTCCAAATCCTGAAACACACAATTTTACATTATGTACATTATAAATGATTTCATTTAGTTTTTATATACTTATGCATGTTTACCAATCCTATACTTATAAAGTTCAATGGTATCACTTTAAGGCCACATGAATGTTAAAAAATACAACCTAAATGTGGTTTATAGAAGCATAAGGAAAAATGAATGTTGAATCAGAGAAGGATATGTTTAGAATGGTGACTAAAACATTAGTCAAACAGATAGATTTTAATGAAAGAAAAGGGAATGAGCTTTGTGCCTAGATAGCTGAAAGTGTGGCTGTCATTGGTAGTGTTAAGCTGGAGATGAAGTGCGAGGAGGTGCAGATGTAAGAGTTACCAGAGTTACAGAAACAGTAAATTCAAAGATAAGCTGGGGAGATTGCAGACGTGGGATGAGATGAGGTCGGGGAGATGTAAACATACAGATGACAATTTTAAACTGAGACACTGAGGAATTAAGAGCCCATGTAAATTAGCAAAAATGGGGAATTAGTGACAGGATTTAGTAACAGGTTAGATATTAGATGAGCTGAAAGTTTCAGACAGGAGGAACGATGAGGATGGGGAACTGACTGGGAATGCAGTGCATTGGTTGAATTTCAGGATTATTGAAGGTGTTAGCAACAGAAGTGGATGCATAGACAGACCATATTACTGAGAAGCAAGAAAGTCAAGTTTTTGTATTAGGAGAATTATGGGGTTGAAAATTCATTCAAGATCAAATAGAATGCTGATTTCGTAAATGGTCTGGTCCAACCTGAGACATGATGTGGAGATGCCAGTGTTGGACTAGAGTAGGCACAGTAAGAAGTCTCACAACACCAGGTTAAGACACCTGAGACATTGGATGAAGAGGAGGTTGGAGTTAGTTGTACATATACAGAGTCGTGATAGGACTGAAGCTGATGGCTTTGATCTCTTCAATTGGAGAAAATTGTGTCTTATACAAGACAGGATATTGGACATGCAGCATAACAGCACAGACACCGCAAAGAGGCTCAAGAGAGATAGTGGAAATGTAGAACTGGGTGCACACGGAAGCTGACACCGTGTGAACAACATTGCCAAGAGAAATCATATATATATATGGAAGTGGAGGATTCACAGTGGAATCTTGCAGGACTCATCAATACTGGCTATTACTGTAATAGTAAGAATATTTAAATGTTGCAACATACCAATTTATTTAGCTGCTTTTCACTTTGTTTGCATGTATCAGACAGATACTGTGGCTTTGCAGACAATCTGCTGCGTCGTTTTTGTGTATATGCTGGCTTCTGAGTTACCAGAAAAACAACATGCTCCTTTTTACCCGTTCGTTCCTCCTCTTCCATGTGGCTCACAATTTCCATTGTGATTTCGCTATTAAAGAAGTCCATAGCCACTGCTCCAAGTATACCTATTAAAGATAAATGGATCCATATTTAATATTGTGAAGGTTATTAAAACTGGCAAAGCAAACAAAATTCCAGAAAGAAAAAACTAAAAATCATTAATGGGATTCCTTTGAAGGTGTACTGCATAATGCAAGACCCAATAAAAGTAATGCAAGTACTTTCAACATATAACGCATAGCCTGAGTTTAAGGATACTTACAGTATTAATGTACATTTATTTTCTCTGGTCAATAAAAATATACATTGTAATCTGAGAATTGCAGAGATTGAAATGCCAACAAGACATTCATTATGAGATGGACAGGTCAGATCTCATCAAAGGGCAACAAAGATAAATCAGCAAGGGATTTGAAAAAGTATTTTCAGTTTTGTATTCCTCATTTTCTCACTTGCAGTCAAATGCCATTTTACATGGCAATGGCTTCATTAATTTCCTGAGCAGTAAGTTGAAATTTACCCCATGATCCCAAATTCCACATTTGGTTTTTATTCAATTTTCATTGACTTAGAACTTGCTAGAGCAGAGCATCTCTCACAGCATGTCCCATTAGTCTGACATGCTCCTGGACTCCTCAACTCAAATATAGAGCTGGTGGAAGTGCGAGCTGGTGACAATATGGTGAGAGAAACAGGGCATCTAGTGAACAATAGGATAACCAGTGAGATTTAAAGATTTAGAAAGAAATTGGACTGACTGAGGAAGTGAGTGAATTTGAGTGGCTGAATGAAATGTCAAATCACATACAGGCTGGCCCAGACATGTTCAGGTGGCCAATGACAGGGCCATGGTGGATTCTGAGGGCCAACGATGCGGGTGTCGCAGGGCTGGCCAGCGATTGGGAGGCTGGCGGTGTGGGGCCAATGCGCATGCACCCATCTCAGCGCTGACAGATTGGTGCATGCCCAGTGGCCTGCTCAGCACTGGGCTCCCGGCCTTACTAGCAGGAATAGGCCTCACCCCCTGATTTTCAATGTGATTCACAGTAGGACATGGTGTGGTGCACAGATTTGGGAGATTCAGTTCGAAAATCCCACTGAAAAAAAGCAGTTTTCAGGGGGCGATTTTATCATTGTGTTGCACCCATTTTCGGACGTGAAAACATGGTAAAGTCGGGTGTGAGGTGAATAGTGCAATCCGCACCTGCATCCACAGAGATTCCCACTTTACCAAGGCCCGAAAATGGTTGCACGCATTTAAATTGGCATAATGGACTGGACGCCCAATCTTACCTACACTTCCACCTTTACCATCACATTTGCCTGTCCAGATTCAGCATGAAAAAGACATGCTCGGCAAAGATCTGTTACAGGCGCTCCAGCTTCTGAAGAGATATGTTCAGAGCTTCCAATGGCTCTCTGACTCAGATCGGTGGTGGGGGGAGGGAGGTGGATCAGATCATTCTCTGATTGGGAGGAAGGGGAGCAGGAGGGCCAGATTGTTCCCTGGTCAGGGCTGGAGGGGACAGGGAAGAGGGAGGGCCAGGTCATTATCTAGTGGGGGGAAGTGGGAGCAAAGGGACAGGAGTAGAGGGATCCACTCCCAGTCTGCGGGTGATCTGCGGGGGGCGGGGATCAAGGGGTCCACTGCCACTCTACAGGCGATCGGTGGGGGGGGTGGTTGGCAATGTGAGGCAAGGGGTTTCGATCTGGGTAGCGAAGGATGCATGGATAATGGGGACAGTTATGTTGAGGAGGTGGGGCAATATCTGTGGGGACAATCACTCTTGGGCCTCTTTATCCGCTTTTTGGGGCCTAGGAGTGATGTGACAAGGGCGCGTTTTTCAAATTTTTTTTCACTGTGCTTGCGCATTTGAAGGCTCCAATCAGGGCAGCAGCATTTCAGGCATGATAAGCCCCGCCCACTGCGTGGTGAAGACTTGCAATTATTTTTTCAGACTAAGTGTGTAAGGGGCCACTTGTGAACAGGTTTCCAAGTCGAATCTGAATTGCATCCAGATTCAGCACTTAGAATCAAAATGGTAAAATAAGGCCCCTATTATAACAATATTTCACAACCAGAAAGGATAAAACTACACTTCTAATTTCACTTTCTAGGCAAGGGAGGTTGATTGGTAAGTAGTAATAATTACCACATTATTAATTACTTGTGGATCTAATGAGCAATTAATGTGAAATTAATATGTGGTTGCAGCAATGTCATGAAAGTGAGGTTGGTCATGAAAATCAAGAGCTGTTTTTGCAAAGATAAATTGCAGCGGTGTAAATCAACAGCAACATGTAGAGATTTGTCATTCTGTCTCATCAAATGTTTCCAGATGATTTGTACATTAATACCAGGTTAATAGGTTAATAAATCAAGAGTGGGAGGGTACAGACTTTGCAAAAGAAGCAAAAGTGATGACACAGCAAATGATTCAGGTCTGGAGTGCATTGTGGTGGAGGCATGTTCAATCGAGGCATTAAAGAAGGCATTACTTAAATAGAAACAGTATGCAGGGGTGTGGGATAAAGGCAGGGAAATGACACAAAGTCAAGATGCTCTTTTGGACCAACAGTAAAGATGATGCCAAAAGCTGTCTTTCTACACTCTAACAATTCTGTGATTCTGCAATTGAGTTGTGTTATTAACACATCTTTATTTTTCCATCAAATTCTCTCAATTACCACAAAAATGGGTACTGCACAGCTGCATTTATGGCCCAGAGTATCTGTGGAACTTACACCTACCATGTGAACACCATTGAATGGTGCAATGGAAAAAGGAAGTTATGGAGTAAGGGACTTGCATTATTAATTGCATCACTCCATATGTAATGTAACTTAACCTCTTATTGGAATCAATATTATTATGATTATTCCCAATTTTAAATTCTGCTACCAATCAGACAGAACAGGAAATAGAGAACTCTTTACTAACTCTGATTGCTAGGCTTGGGGATCTTGATCAGCATAACAATTTAGTAGGATATGGAGATTGGTTAATAAAATAATCCGGCAACTATGCCACCAACTGGGAAGAATCCTGGCAAAAAAGTGAGTTCATTTGCAATTTCCTGTGCAGAAATGAAGTCTACGTCAGAATCTAAATTGCAATGAGGTGACACTAATATAGCATTGGTGTTAACTTCAGGGCTTCAACTACCACTACAGCAAAGAAATCACACCTGTCACAACAATGGGAAATTGTAACTGAGTGGTATGTACAATAACTTTAGCAGCTAACAAAAAACATGCTGAACTACTTGAAATTTACTGTTTTTTAAAGACAACAATCTACGGTGACCAAAGATGTCTGTCACCAGTCACCTGATGTCTAGCATTGTTAGTGGACTACTTCTGAATAGTTACTATATGGATTATACTGCAACTATGTCCTGACATGCTGCTCACGGAGTATCACATCTGGTGGTGTCAAGGTCCAAATCAACTGTAATCTTATCAAGGGAATGGGGATATATAACCAACAGCCACTCAAACCTCTTGTGTAGGGTGAAAGAAGCCTATTTACTATTGTTTTCCACTATCTTCAAACATGTCAAAATGTTCTGAGATTATCAAAATATGATTACTTGTTCTACAATATATAGAAAATATACAGCAAGCAGGACTTTAAGAATTGGTATTGCCAAGCAGAATCAGAGGAATGTGGAGAAGCTGCTATTGGAGCAGTAAGGAATCATTCTCTCTTTCTTAAGAGAAGTAAATCCCTATCTCTATAGTCAAAAAATCCAGCATAAGAGATAGTGAATGTTCATCAGACAGAACCAAAGGAGAAGCGCATTGATTTCTGGAAGACAGATCACAGATTTTTTTTTAAAGTAATTGTTTGCATGAAATGTGGTTACACGGACTTCAACTCAACTCTGCAGTTTTAAAAGGAAAAGCTAACTGAAAATAGCCACAGCATTAAATAATCTACCCCTCAGGGACTTAGTCATTTATTCTTTTAACTTTTATTTTGGACTCTAACTTTTCTTATTTCTGATGTCTATGTGTGTCATCATAATTTTTCTATCTTGAGTTTAGTAGCTAATAACTTTGACCAAAGAAAATGTTGTGATTGGCTCTTTATTTTTCACTGCCTGAATAAAATATATAATAAAATATAAGATGATAAAAAATACAGTTGGATTTGGAAAAGGCATCCACAGAGAAAATAAACTTTCAAAACGTTTTGTTGTGACCAATTGAAGAGGCTGAATAGAGGGCAGCAAGTTGATGCCTCCTCACCTAATTGTAACACATTGGTCTCGACAAGATCCACAGTTTGCTGTAGACTGCATTCTTTCCAATTCACCACAATTCCACAATCATAGAATGCTACAATCCAGGAGGCCATTCGGTCAATCGAGCCTGCACCGACTCTCTGACAGAGCATCTTACCCAGCTCCTATACCTGTAACTCCACATATTTACCATGCTAATTCCTCTAACGCACAGATCTTTGGACATTAAGGGGCAATTTATCTTGGCCAATCAACTCAATCTACACAGCTTTGGACTGTGGGAAGAAACCAGAGCTTCCAGAGGAAACCCATGCAGACGCAAGGAGAAGGTACAAACTCCAAACAGTCAAACCTTCATTGTGAGGCAACAGAGCTAACCACCATATCATCCTCATACAATGGTCTATTCTAACTAGAAATGCAAGAAAATATTGGATAAAACTGACAGATAGACCTTGTTGTGGAAAACTGTGAGGGCATCCACTTTGGACCTCCAAGGGATAGATAATTGGAGCACTTTCTAAATTGTGGTAAGCTACAAACTGTGGGTAAGCAAATAAGTTTAGGGGTCCAAATACAGGAACCACTTAAAGTTAGTGGATAGCTGCAAAAAATAATTTATCAGATGAATGGAATGTTGGCTTTACCCTCAAAGACGTTGAAATTTAAACAGCTGCAAATTACATTACAGCTGTGGTGAGCTCCAGTTAGATCCTATCTGCAATCCTACCTACGCTCAATTCCGGATCCCTCGTCTCCAAAAAGATACTGACTTGGAGACAGTGCAACACAGATTCATCAGAATGATATCAAAATGAAATAATTATAAGGACTGGTTTCAGAGACTATGCTTTGATTCCCTTGAGATCTGAATTTTAAGGGGTAATTTAATTGATTAAACAATTTGATAGGGTGGGAGAGATATTTCCTCTGGTGGGTGAATCCAGGACAAGGGGACTTCACCTGAATATTACAGCTGGCTTGTTCAGCTATTGTTTGCATCAAGGCGAGTGGAAATCTGGAAGTCTCCCCCACAAAAGTTTGCTTAAGGCTAGATCAGCTGAAAATTTTAAAATTGAAATTGATAATTTTTTTGCTTAGAAGGGATGTTAATGCTTACAGAACTAAGGCAGGTAGGTGGAATTAAAATACAGATCAGCATGACCTAATAAAATGACAGAACAGGCTCTAGAGTTTGAATGCCTTATTCTGATTCTTACTTTCCTAAGTTATCAACTAGAGGGTGAAATTTATGCAGCATAAACCTCAGACCTCATCCAGCCCTGGGATTTTCCAGTGCCGCTGCTGAATGCTAAATTCTCCATTCTCGTTGGCAGCACAGCAGAAACGAGTTCGGAGAACCCTGTACATTGTAAATGACAAATACAATCTGCCTCTTGGTCCATCTCCATCATTCCTCAGATTTCATATGCAAACAGATGGCAGTCAGACTTCACCACAGCCTGCCTCAATCTATTTGTCACACTGCTTGTCTTACATTCAGTATTATATGAGAAACCAACTCAAGTTAAATGTTGTCCCAACCAAAGCCATTGGAGTCAATTTTCTGGTGCCACACACCCCAGGACTTGCCATGGAACGGACGAAAAGTGTGACAGACCACTTAAGGTACCATTGAACTCGGATAGGAGTTTCCAGTCTTACAAAGAACAACACAGCACAGGAACAGCCCCTTCGGCCCTCCAAGCCTGAGCCACTCATGAGTCCAACTAGACCATTTGTTTGTATCCCTCTGTTCCCAGGCGGTTCATGTGGCTATCTAGATAAGTCTTAAACAATCCCAGAGTGTCCACCTCAACCACCTTGCTTGGCCATGCACTCCAGGCCCCCACCACCCTCTGTGTAATATACATCTGTGTTGAACCTTGCCCCCCTCACCTTGAACTTGTGACCCCTTGTGTTCGTCACCTCCGACCTGGGAAAGAGCTTCCCACTGTTTACCCTTTTCTGTGTCCTTCATAATTTTATACACCTCTATTAGGTCGCCCCTCATCCTCTTTCTTTCCAGAGAGAACAACCCCAGTTTACCTAGTCTCTCCTCATAGCTCTTGGGGCAGATGTAACCTGAAAACCCCACCTCTACCACAAGGTATGTACCCAATTCACTGATTCCATCTTTCTCCTTGGCCACTGTCTGAGCCAAAACCAGACTATTCACAACCTCCACATTTTATTTAACCCTGAGCCAATTTTCTCAGTAATATCCTCTTTGTCACTGAAACAGCCTACTTCAACATCCATATTATCAGTCATTTCCACCCAACTTTAGTACAACACAGCTATTGGTAAAACTCTCAGGACAGGATTCTGTAATCCCATTCATTCCTTCCCAGCTGCCAGCGAAAATGGAGAATTTGCTCCATCCACTGTAGCAGCACCAGAGAATCCCAGCAGTGGATGAGGTCAGAGATTCCCGGCACAGATATTGTTATTTCTTTACTACTTTTGAAAAACTTTTAAAAGTCAAATGAACCATTTTTTTAATACCCAAATTAAACAGGAAGTTATTTGGACATTACTGTAATTGTTTTGTTTGCCACATATAACTAATGTTCCAAGTAAAGCAAAAAAAAGACATGAAATAGAGTTCAACAAAAAAAGATACCCAATTTAATTCTCAGTTAAAATCTGTGATAGGAGAAATAATAAACCGTACTGATGAATATTAGTCAATTAATTTAACTTTTATAATTTTTGATGTTTCTTATGGTCCTATCTGCTACCACTGCACTCCAAAGGAAAACTGTTTATTTTTTATAAAAATGTTATAATTTATAAAAATTTTTATAAAAAATGTTATAAAACCGACGGTGCAGAGGGACCTCGGGGTCCTTGTGCATAAGTCGCAAAAACCCAGCTTGCAGGTGCAGCAGGTGGTCAGGAAGGCGAATGGGATGCTGGCCTTCATAGCGAAGGGGATTGAATATAAAAGTAGGGAGGTCTTGCTGCAGCTGTATAGGGCATTGGTGAGGCCGCAGCTGGAGTACTGTGTGCAGTTTTGGGCGCCGCACCTGCGCAAAGATATTTTGGCCTTGGAGGGAGTGCAGAGGAGGTTTACTAGGCTGATACCGGAGTTGAGGGGGTTGAGCTATGAGGAGAGGCTGAATAAACTGGGCTTGTACTCGTTAGAGTTTAGAAGAATGAGGGGAGATCTCATTGAGACGTATAAGATGATGAATGGGATGGATAGGATAGAGGTGGAAAGACTCTTCCCGCTCAAAAAAGACAATAGGACTAGGGGGCACAGCCTCAAGATAAAAGGGGGGCGGTTTAGAACGGAGTTGAGGAGGAACTTCTTCACTCAAAGGGTGGTGAATCTCTGGAATTCTCTGCCCGTTGAAGTGGTGGAGGCTGCCTCGCTAAATATTTTTAAGACGCGGGTTGATGGGTTTTTGATAGGAGAGGGGATTAAGGGTTATGGGGAGAGGGCGGGAAAGTGGAACTGAGCAGCGACAGATCAGCCATGATCTTATTGAATGGCGGGGCAGGCTCGAAGGGCCTACTCCTGCTCCTATTTCTTATGTTCTTATGTTCTTATGTTAGTCTCGGAAACTATCTGAAATAGT